>NW_027362765.1:28642066-29842066 GCF_046119375.1 Phyllobates terribilis | reverse complement strand
CGACAATCTCTCTCCCCATGATTCCAGCCCAAAACATTACTCCACCTCCTCCTTGTTGGCGCTGTAGCCGTGTTTGCGTGGGGTGTCCATCAACCAGCCATCCTCCACTCCATCCATCTGGACCATCGAGCGCTGCACGGCACTCATCCGTGAACAAAACAGTTTTGAAATCAGTCTTCATGTAATGTTTGGCCCACTGGAGCCGTTTCTGCTTGTGTGAAGTGGATAGAGGAGGTCGACAGGATGGCGCATGCACAGCTGCAAACCTCTGAAGGAGCCTGCATCTTGTTGTTCGGGGGACGTTGGAGGCACAAGCAGCTTCAAAAACTTGTCTGCTGCTATGACAAGGCTTTTTTGCCGCTGCTCTTTCAACCTGACGTAATTGCCTGTAGGAAAGAGTCCTCAATTTGCCCTTATCAGCACGCACACGTGTGTACTGTGAATCAGCTACATACTTCTTGATTGCCAAGACACTTCATCCTGATCATCGCACAATGTTGATTGTAGTCATGCCTTGACCTAAACACTCCACAATTTGTTGCTTCTCAGCAGCCGACACATCCTTTTTCTTTCCCATTTTGGCAGAAAATGTAGGCTGCTTAATAATGTGAGAGAGCCTTCTTAAGTAGTCTTGCCTTTTATTGGACACACCTGCCAAACTAATTAGCACAGGTGTCTGCAATTGCTTACAGTGATATAAAGAGCCCTGACACACGTCACCATCAATGAGTTTAACTGACAAACAAACAAATTCTTCCCTTATCACTCCTAAACACTTTTTGTATAATAATTTGGAACGCAGTGTACATGTGCTTTTCCACAAAACACCAGTGGTTCACGTAGTGAATCTTACAGTTATAACTTGCCAACCGTGGTCTGTATGAAGTTGTTCAATAAAGGGCCCAAAATTAAGATAACATAGATGGGAGAGGTCTCTATGAATAGGAATTCCTAAGTATTTGATACCCTGTGAGGGCCAGGCAAAGGGAAAGTTGGACTGGATGGAATCCTATATGGATTTGGGGAGGGAGACATCGAGGGCCTCAGACTACGCTGCATTGATTTTAAAATTTTACCATGTAACAAAGTGATCTATTTCAGCCATAACAGCATGGATGGATATATGTGATTGAGTGATATATACTAGGACATCATCAGCAAATAGAGAGCACTTGTACTCGGTGCCTCCCACCTCAATCCACCTAATATTGGGGTTATGGCGAATTGATGAGAGCAGGTGCTCCGTCACTAGGATGTATAAGAGAGGGGACAGAGGACATCACTGCCTTGTCCCATTGGTGATTGTGAAAGGTGATGAAAATGTTCTGACGCACCCCCTGGGCCTTGGGACACCCGGAGCCGGACCCTTTTTGGTGGATGCTGGTGGTTGTAGTCTTCGAATCGGCGACCCAGTTCCGTGGCTCAGGGTGGTCAAACCAGTGGCGGAACTATTTATGTGGTTTTCATGTTTAAATGTCCGACTACGCCACCCGTGGATTGCGGTCAGAGTGAACCGCCGCTACAGGGCAGACCACTGAGGCTGGTGTTGTGGGTGCAGCAGAGCGTAGCATAACTCCCCACGGGAGGAGTATAGCCTCAGGGCAGTGTATGCGGAGGATGGGGGTGATGGTGCAGGGCAGCAGCAGTAACGACACGGAGTCAGTGATGCAGTTCAGGGCCTTTACTCACAGTTCTTATTATCCAGACCACGTCTGCAGGTAACGGCTGCCCACGTCGTACTGTGCTCACCAGGTGAGGGGCTCAGACAACTCCCAGATAACTTTGGAGCACTTCACAGGACCCCCTTTGTGTGTCCTTTGTCTGGCCTTTCTTACCAACACTTCTGTCCGGCTGCCTCGGGCCTCCTCTTGGTAAACTTGGCGCCAGTTTCCCTGACCCTATGTGGTGCCTTCCTAGCGGGTGTAGCGAGGGGCTGCGCCACATAAAATGTCAGAGCCTCCGGTTTCTAGCTGAGGGTCGTTTCCTGCCTCCA
This sequence comes from Phyllobates terribilis, assembly GCF_046119375.1. Taxonomy (NCBI): domain Eukaryota; kingdom Metazoa; phylum Chordata; class Amphibia; order Anura; family Dendrobatidae; genus Phyllobates; species Phyllobates terribilis. The sequence goes on along the minus strand of NW_027362765.1, from coordinate 29,840,073 downwards.
CTAGTTCGGGGACCGGTCTCACCCTTTGGCCTGACCCCTCCACGCAGGTGGATTCGGGCGTGCGGTGGCGACTCGCCCGTCCGCACCCCTGGGATCCCTTCATTCCTCGTTCCTGGAGCCTTCTCCGCTCCTCTTCCTTCCTTCTCCCTCTTCCAGGCCTGGGCCTCTGTTACTAGGCCCGCCTCCGGAGCAGAGCTCATGCAGAGCCCCTGCTCCCTGCCACTTCTGCTCAGACTTCTCTGCACTGAACTAAGATGGTGCCCACCTTTTATACTCCCTTCTCAATGCACCCAGGAACTGCTTCCTCCCTGCTCCTGCACTACAGGGTTCCCCTTCCTCAGTGTTCCCTCCCCCCACTCCAGCCAGGGACAGGGACTGTCGTGCCCATCTCAGGGGCATATTGGTCGCCCTGCCCCACGGCAATGTGGTGTAATGCATGCAGGTGTCGGGTCCTGATCCACACTCCATCCTTACCTGAGAGTGAGATATCACACCTCTGGGTGAGGTGCAATACGTCTGTAGCAACCGAGCCCTCAGGGTGCTACAGTTCCATTTATCTTCAGCCTAGGTGACGTATTGCGATACAGGGCCGTGATTTTGGCTATAAAAGGGTCCCCTAGACCCCTACCCCAAGCTTTTTAAGAGAATCATATATGGCGTGCCAGGAGACTCTATGGAATGCTTTAAGAGCATCCAACGAGTGTATCTAATTACAAATTTTTAACTGCATCTAGCCCAGGAAATACTTTGTGCCTAGTAGCAGTGTCTGCTAGTGAGCGGATTATCCCGGCTGTTAAGCAAGCTGCACCACCTGTAGTTTAGACACTTAATTTTTTCAAAGGAAATGCTTCGGGACCATGGGATACTTAGTGAAGAGCATCAGGAGGCACCCCAAGGCATAGGGGCTGGGACTGGCAGTAGGATGCCTTGCGGTGGACAGCCGAGCTCGATCCTTATAAAAGCTTTTTAACTGCAGCAGCTTTAGTGGACGCTACTGGAGCTGGAATTACCGCGGCTGCTGGCATGAGACTTGCCCTCCAATAGATCCTTGTAAATGGATTTAAAGTGTATTCATTCAAATTAGAGAGACAATTTAAATTAAAAAGCTTAGAGCTGCCTCCACCACAGGGGGGCTCGCTCGACCCACCAGCGGACAGGCACCAGTATTGGGAGAGGGGGGCTGGCCGTCAGGGTTCACCGCGGCTCTGGCACAAACCCGGCGACACGGAGGTGGCACGGGCAGGAGCGGACTGGCCGTGTCGGCTTCTCACTTTTTGGATTTTAGAAGGGCATGACATGCCTATATCTGTGTCTCCCCCTCCTTTTACTCCTCCACCTCTTTTATTTTCGCATGACTATATGTACTTGTCACTTTTCCATGTGTTAGTTATGTCTTCTGAGCAGTTTGTCAGCTTTTAGACACCTTTGAAGGTGTTTTCTATGTGTTTCTATGTGTTTTTGTTTGCCTGCCATTGGTTTTAATGGTGTTCGAAGGTGTTCGACGAACAGTTCGACGAACAGTTCGGCGAACACACGGGTGTTCGACGAACCGAACCGAACTCGAACACTACGGGGGTGGCTCAACACTAGATATGATGTTTTGAACGCCAGTGGCTAAAAAATTGTAATTCTGACTTTTCGATCTTTTTTCTTGTTACGCCGGTTATCGATCAGATTAATTTACTTTATACTTTGATAGATTAGACATTTCTGAATGCAACAATACCAAATGTGTATTTTTTATTATTTTACTTTGAATGGGGAGAAAGATGGGTGATTTGAACTTTGTGTGTGTGTTTTTTTTTACTTTTTACTTGCTTCAATAGTTTCTTTAGGAAACATGAAGCTGCGATAGTCTGATTGCCTGTGCTACACATAGCAGGACTCTATGCAAGGAGATCTAGGAGATCTACAAAGACAGGCATGGGGGTCTTCTGCAGATATCCCGCTGTCATGACAACCCATCAGCGCCTGAGATCACATGACAGATGTGCCAATGGGCGGGTCTTGTGACGCGCTTCCAGTTAGTGCGTGTTAAATGCATGGGACCTGTGATGAGGTCACAGTCAAGTGATCAGTCACATGGAAGAAAGGAGTCAGGGGTCACATGATCAGCTGCCACAATGAATGCAAAGTGTGAACTGTGCGGATCCTTTACAGTGATTTTCAGAGTGAAGATGCTACACGGAAACTTCTCATTATTTAAATAGCCTACAGCTCTATCTCGAGCCTTGACAACTTGATGGATGAATGCTCTGTAGGAAGATTGATTTTGTGCAAGCCTTGATAGGTCCGCCAGGGTCTTCTCTGCCATTATCTTGATTGTATCAGGCCATCGGGTTGCTGGTCTTCCTCTTTGCCTTGTTCCTTTTTTCCTTCCAACCATGATGTTTTTCTCCAGTAACTGCTCTCTTTGTATAAGGTCTCTAAAGTAGACAAATCGTAGGTTGGTGATCCTTGTTTGAGTGACATGTCTGGCTTGATTTGTTCCAAAATTGATTTGTCTGCTTCTCTTGTCACCTATGGTATTGATAACACCTTTCTCCAGCACCACATTTAGAAAGTGTTAATTCTTCTTCTGTCTTGTTTCTTTATCACCCAGGTTTCGCATACATATGTTATTACAGAAAAGATGAGACTATGTACGAGCCGTGTGTTTGTCACCAGTGAAATGTTCCTCGATTTGAAGAGCTTGTTCAGTGACTCCATTGTTGACAAATAGACCACACTCATGAGACACTTATTACCAGTTACCGGACGTCTACTGTATGGCGGCATTAATACATAGAAAATATTGAGCTCACCACGTTTGCATAAAGATAACAAAGTATTGTATTGAAAGTATTGTACCGGTGGTTGCTGTACTGTATCTGGCTGTAGGGAAAATATATATTCTTGTACCGTGTTAGCCAGTAGATAGAAAAATATTTAAAAATATATTTAGGTTTGAGAGTCCTCAGTGGTTGATACATTTTAATGGCTAACTGAAAAGATGGTAACAAATTTCAAGCTTTCGAGACTACTCAGGTCTCTTCATCAGGCATAGCATACCACAAAATCTGAAGAGTCACATATTTATACACAATAAGACACACAAGAAAAAAAAATGCAATAGGTAAGACAGGTGATGAAAAGCAGAGTTATTATGGAAGAGATAAACAGTTCTGGCTATAAATATTTTAGCAGTTAATAGATAAGGACTGTGAAGGTTTTATTTAACTTTGACCAGGTCCAATGTTGTGATGGCCTCACAATTCTGAGGGGCACATTCCTTAGTTGATGTAGAATGACATAAATCCATGCGACACATTCATTCCTGCTCTGAAAGTGTTAAAGGTCATCATCATCAGTTTATATTCTGAGATTCTTCTTTCTCTGTGAGATTTGAAGTTACCTTTTAATACCAGTAATTTCATATCTTTTATGCTGTGATCAGGGGAACAAAAATGCTTGGCTACAGGCAGATCTATTCTTTTTTCTTTTATTGTGTGGCAATGATGATTCATCCTTGTTCTAAGTTTTTGCCCTGTCTTCCCTACATAAACACCCCCAGCTGGACATTTGGTACATATAATTAAGTACACTACATTAGATGTGATACAGCTGAACATACCTGGGATCTTATAGTCCTGATGTGAATTGGGAATCTTTATCTTGTCTGTGGTCATTATAAACGGACAGGTTTTACATTTTTTCTGGTTGCAAGGAAAGGTTCCTGTAGCTGGTGGAGATGACAGGGAGCTTCTGACAATGATGCTTCTTAGATTTGGGGACTGCCTGAAACACAGAAGTGGGGGGTCTGGAAATATGGTTTGTAATCGGGCATCTTTTTGTAGTAAGGGTTGTAGTTTCCGTGCAGCTCTTCTTAGCGCCTCCAGATTTGGATTGTAGGTGACTACTAGAGGCACCCGGTTGTTTTCTTGTTTGGTTTTGTAATGTAGGAGATGATTCCTTGATATTCTGGTGGCTCTTGTAATCTGATTTTCAATTGTTCTTGGATGGTAGCCCTGTTTCAAAAAGGTCTTTCTGAGGACATCAAGGTGTTTGTCTCTATCCATCTGGTTGGAACATATCCGATTGTATCTGATGGCTTGGCTGTAAACAATAGAGATTTTTATGTGTTTTGGATGGAAACTGTCCCTCAAATCTAAATATTTTTGTATCTGGCAGGTGAGATGCAGTCGAAACTATCAGAGTCTGGGAAAAAATAAATAAAAAATCCTTTATTCAGAAATCCATTAAAACAAGTAAAACCATGGTGAAAAAATGGACGCGCCTCTGGCGTATCATTTGCCGTTAGTCATAGTTACATGGCGGCATTACATTTTTGAATGTCCTTTATTTTTTATGGACATTAGATGGATTATAAGTTTTCCGATATTGATCTTTCTTTTTTAAAAACCAACTCATTTAGAACAATAGATCAATGAACAGAGCACAGAAAACCAGGCAAACACCACCACAGAGGAAATGCTACGATTGGCAGAGATCTGGACTAAGAGTTCAGCTAAGTAGCAAGGAATTAATAATAAGCATTTTTAAACTTCAGCAGAATTCCGAGAACAATGGAAGAGTTCCAAAGCATTTTTAAACTTCAGCAGAATTCCGAGAACAATGGAAGAGTTCCAAAGCATTTTTAAACTTCAGTAGAATTCCGAGAACAATGGAAGAGTTCTAAAGACTGATTTAAAAAAACAATTATATCCGAGAACAATGGGAAAGTTCCAAAGCATTTTTAAACTTCAGCGGAGTTCCAAAACATTTTTAAACTTCAGTAGAATTCCGAGAACAATGGGAGAGTTCTATAGACTGATTTAAGAAACAATAACATTCCGAGAACAAAGGGAGAGTTCCAAAGCATTTTTAAACTTCAACAGAATTCCGAGAACAATGGAAGAGTTCCAAAGCATTTTTAAGCTTCAACAGAATTCCGAGAACAATGGAAGAGTTCCAAAGCATTTATAAACTTCAAAAGAATTACGAGAACAATGGAAGAGTTCCAAAGCATTTTTAAACTTCAGCAGAATTCCGAGAAAAATGGAAGAGTTCCAAAACATTTTTAAACTTCAGCAGAATTCCGAAAAAAATGGAAGAGTTCCAAAGCATTTTTAAACTTCAGGAGAATTCTGAGAACAATGGGAGAGTTCTACAGACTTATTTAAAAAAACAATAACATTCCGAGAACAATGGGAGAGTTCCAAAGCATTTTTAAACTTCAGCAGAATTCCGATAACAATGGAAGAGTTCCAAAGCATTTTTAAACTTCAGCAGAATTGCGAGAAGAATGGAAGAGTTCCAAAACATTTTTAAATTTCAGCAGAATTCCGAGAACAATGGAAGAGTTCCAAAACATTTTTAAACTTCACCAGAATTCCGAGAACAATGGGAGAGTTCTAAAGACTATTTTTAAACTTCAGCAGAATTCCGAGAACAATGGAAGTGTTCCAAAGCTTTTTTAAACTTCAGTAGAATTCTGAGAACAATAGGAGAGTTCTACAGACTGATTTAAAAAAACAATAACATTTCGAGAACAATGGGAGAGTTCCAAAGCATTTTTAAACTTCAGCAGAATTCCGAGAACAATGGGAGAGATCCAAAGCATTTTTAAACTTCAGTAGAATTCTGAGAACAATGGGAGAGTTCCAAAGCATTTTTAAATTTCAGCAGAATTCCGAAAACAATGGAAGAGTTCCAAAGCATTTTTAAACTTCAGCAGAATTCCGAAAACAATGGAAGAGTTCCAAAACATTTTTAAACTTCAGCAGAATTCCGAAAACAATGGAAGAGTTCCAAAGCATTTTTAAACTTCAGGAGAATTCTGAGAACAATGAGAGAGTTCTACAGACTCATTTAAAAAAACAATAACATTCCGAGAACAATGGGAGAGTTCCAAAGCATTTTAAAACTTCAGCAGAATTCCGAGAACAATGGAAGAGTTCCAAAGCATTTTTAAACTTCAGCAGAATTGCAAGAACAATGGAAGAGTTCCAAAACATTTTTAAACTTCAGCAGAATTCCAAGAACAATGGGAGAGTTCCAAAACATATTTAAACTTCACCAGAATTCCGAGAACAATGGGAGAGTTCTAAAGACTATTTTGAAACTTCAGCAGAATTCCGAGAAAAATGGAAGTGTTCCAAAGCTTTTTTAAACTTCAGTAGAACTCCGAGAACAATGGGAGAGTTCTACAGACTGATTTAAAAAAACAATAACATTCCGAGAACAATGGGAGACTTCCAAAGCATTTTTAAACTTCAGCAGAATTCTGAGAACAATGGAAGAGTTCCAAACATTTTTAAACTACAGCAGAATTCCGAAAACTATGGGAGAGTTCTATAGACTATTTTTAAACGTCGGCAGAATTCCGAGAACAATGGAAGAGTTCCAAAGCATTTTTAAACTTCAGTAGAATTCTGATAACAATGGGTGAGTTCCACAGACTGATTTTAAAAAACAATAACATTCCGAGAACAATGGGAGAGTTCCAAAGCATTTTTAAAATTCAGCAGAATTCCGAGTACAATGGAAGAGTTCCAAAGCTTTTTTAAACTTCAGTAGAATTCTGAGAACAATGGGAGAGTTCTAAAGACTGATTTAAAAAAGCAATAACATTCCGAGAACAATGGGAGAGTTCCAAAGCATTTTTAAACTTCAGCAGAATTCCGAGAACAAAGGGAGAGTGCTACAGACTGATTTAAAAAAACAATAACATTCTGAGATAAATGGGAGAGTTTCAAAGCATTTTTTAACTTCATTAGAATTCCTAGAACAATGGAAGTGTTACAAAGCATTTTTAAACTTCATCAGAATTTTGAGAACATTGGAAGAGTTCCAAACATTTTTAAACTTCAGCAGAATTCCGAGAATAATGGAAGAGTTCCAAACATTTTTAAACTTCAGCAGAATTCCGAGAACAATGGGAGAGTTCCAAAACATTTTTAAACTTCAGCAGAATTCCGAAAACAATGGGAGAGTTCTTTAGACTATTTTTTATACTTCAGCAGAATTCCGAGAACAATGGAAGAGTTCCAAAGCATTTTTAAACTACAGTAATATTCCGATAACAATGGGAGAGTTCTAAAGACTGATTTAAAAAAACAATAACATTCCGAGAACAATGGGAGAGTTACAAAGCATTTTTAAACTTCAGCAGAATTCCGAGAACAATGGAAGATTTCCAAAGCATTTTTAAACTTCATCAGAATTCCGAGAACAATGGAAGAGTTGCAAAGCATTTATAAACTTCAACAGAATTCCGAGAACAATGGAAGAGTTAAAAAATAATTTTTAAACTTCAGCAGAATTCCGAGAACAATGGAAGAGTTCCAAAACATTTTTAAACTTCAGCAGAATTCCGAAAACAATGGAAGAGTTCCAAAGCATTTTTAAACTTCAGGAGAATTCTGAGAACAATGGGAGAGTTCTACAGACTGATTTAAAAAAACAATAACATTCCGAGAACAATGGGAGAGTTCCAAGGCATTTTTAAACTTCAGTGGAATTCTGAGAACAATGAAAGAGTTCCAAAACATTTTTAAACTTCAGTAGAATTCCGAGAACAATGAGAGAGTTCTACAGACTGATTTAAAAAAACAATAACATTCCGAGAATAATGGGAGAGTTCGAAAGCATTTTTAAACTTCAGCAGAATTCCGAGAACAATGGAAGAGTTCCAAAACATTTTTAAACTTCAGCAGAATTGCGAGAACAATGGAAGGGTTCCAAAACATTTTTAAACTTCAGCAGAATTCCGAGAACAATGGAAGAGTTTCAAAACATTTTTAAACTTCACCAGAATTCCGAGAACAATGGGAGAGTTCTAAAGACTATTTTTAAACTTCAGCAGAATTCCGAGAACAATGGAAGAGTTCCAAAGCATTTTTAAACTTCAGCAGAATTCCGACAACAAAGGGAGAGTTCTACAGACTGATTTTAAAAAACAATAACATTCCGAGAACAATGGGAGAGTTCCAAAGCATTTTTAAACTTCAGCAGAATTCCGAGTGCAATGGAAGTGTTCCAAACCTTTTTTAAACTTCAGTAGAATTCTGAGAACAATGGGAGAGTTCTACAGACTGATTTAAAAAAACAATAACATTCCGAGAACAATGGGAGAGTTCCAAAGCATTTTTAAAGTTCAGCAGAATTCCGAGAACAATGGGAGAGATCCAAAGCATTTTTAAACTTCAGTAGAATTCCAAGAACAATGGGAGAGTTCTACAGATTGATTTAAAAAACAATAACATTCCAAGAACAATGGGAGAGTTCCAAAGCATTTTTAAACTTCAGCAGAATTCCGAGAACAATGGAAGGGTTCCAAAGCATTTATAAACTTCAGCAGAATTCCGAGAACAATGGAAGAGTTCCAAAGCATTTTTAAACTTCAGAAGAATTCCGAGAACAATGGAAGAGATCCAAAGCATTTTTAAACTTCAGTAGAACTCCGAGAACAATGGGAGAGTTCTACAGACTGATGTAAAAAAACAATAACATTCCAAGAACAATGGGAGACTTCCAAAGCATTTTTTAAACTTCAGCAGAATTCCGAGAACCATGGAAGAGTTCCAAAGCATTTTTAAACTTCAGCAGAATTCTGAGAACAATGGAAGAGTTCCAAACACTTTTAAACTTCATCAGAATTCCGAGAACAATGGCAGAGTTCTATAGACTATTTTTAAACTTCAGCAGAATTCCGAGAACAATGGAAGAGTTCCAAAGCATTTTTAAACTTCAGTAGAATTCCGATAACAATGGGTGAGTTCTACAGACTGATTTTAAAAAACAATAACATTCCGAGAACAATGGGAGAGTTCCAAAGCATTTTTAAACTTCAGCAGAATTCCGAGTACAATGGAAGAAGAGTTCCAAAGCTTTTTTAAACTTCAGTAGAATTCTGAGAACAATTGAAGAGTTCCAAAGCATTTTTAAACTTCAGTAGAATTTCGATAACAATGGGAGAGTTCTACAGACTGATTTAAAAAAACAATAATGTACCGAGAACAATGGGAGAGTTCCAAAGCATTTTTAAACTTCAGCAGAATTCTGAGAACAATGGGAGAGTGCTACAGACTGGTTTAAAAAACAATAACATTCCGAGAAAAATGGGAGAGTTTCAAAGCATTTTTTAACTTCATTAGAATTCCTAGAACAATGGAAGAGTTCCAAAACATTTTTAAACTTCAGCAGAATTCCGAGAACAATGGAAGAGATCCAAAACATTTTTAAACTTCAGCAGAATTCCGAGAACAATGGGAGAGTTCTTTAGACTATTTTTAAACTTCAGCAGAATTCCGAGAACAATGGAAGAGTTCCAAAGCATTTTTAAACTACAGTAGAATTCCGATAACAATGGGAGAGTTCTAAAGACTGATTTAATAAAACAATAACATTCCGAGAACAATGGGAGTGTTCTAAAGCATTTTTAAACTTCAACAGAATTCCAAGAACAAAGGAAGAGTTCCAAACATTTTTAAACTTCTGCTGATTTCCGAGAACAATGGAAGAGTTCCAATGCATTTTTAAACTTCAGCAGAATTCCGAGAACAATGGAAGGGTTCCAAAGCATTTTTAAACTTCAGCAGAATTCCGAGAACAATGGAAGAGTTCCAAAACATTTTTAAACTTCAGCAGAATTCCAAGAGCAATGGAAGAGTTCCAAAGCATTTTTAAACTTAAGTAGAATTCCGAAACCAATGGGTGAGTTCTACAGACTGATTTTAAAAAACAATAACATTCCGAGAAAAATGGGAGAGATCCAAAGCATTTTTAAACTTCAGCAGAATTCCGAGTACAATGGACGAGTGCCAAAGTTTTTTAAACTTCAGTAGAATTCTGAGAAGAATGGGAGAGTTCTACAGACTAATTTAAAAAAACAATAACATTCCGAGAATAATGGGAGAGTTCCAAAGCAATTTTAAACTTCAGCAGAATTCCGAGAAAAATGGGAGAGTGCTACAGGCTAATTTAAAAAAACTATAACATTCCGAGAAAAATGGAAGAGTTTCAAAGCATTTTTTAACTTCATTAGAATTCCAAGAACAATGGAAGTGTTCCAAAGCATTTTTAAACTTCAGCAGAATTCTGAGAACATTGGTAAAGTTCCAAACATTTTTAAACTTCAGCAGAATTCTGAGAACAATGGAAGAGTTCCAAAGCATTTTTAAACTTCAGCAGAATTCCGAGAACAATGGGAGAGTTCCAAAACATTTTTCAACTTCAGCAGAATTCCAAGAACAATGGGACAGTTCTATAGACTATTTTTAAACTTCAGCAGAATTCCGAGAACAATGGAAGAGTTCCAAAGCATTTTTAAACTACAGTAGAATTCCGATAACAATGGGAGAGTTCTAAAGACTGATTTAAAAAAACAATAACATTCCGAGAACAATGGGAGAGTTCCAAAGCAATTTTAAACTTCAGCAGAATTCCGAGAACAATGAAAGAGTTCCAAAACATTTTTAAACTTCAGCAGAATTCAGAGAAAAATGGAAAAGTGCTCCAAAGCTTCTTTAAACTTCATAAGAATTCCGAGAACAATGGAAGAGTTCCAAAGCATTTTTAAACTTCAGCAGAATTCCGAGAACAATGGAAGAGTTCCAAAACATTTTTAAACTTCAGCAGAATTCCGAGAACAATGGGAGTGTTCCACAGGCTACTTTTATACTTAGCAGAATTCTGAGAACAATGGGAGAGTTCCAAAGCAATTTTAAACTTCAGCAGAATTTCGAGAACAATGGAAGAGTTCCAAACATTTTTAAACTTCAGCAGAATTCCGAGAACAATGGGAGAGTTCTAAAGACTGATTTAAAAAAACAATAACATTCCGAGAAAAATGGGAGAGTTTAAAAGCATTTTTTTTAACTTCATTAGAATTCCTAGAACAATGGAAGTGTTCCAAAGCATTTTTAAACTTCAGCAGAATTCCGAGAACATTGGAAGAGTTCCAAACATTTTTAAACTTCACCAGAATTCTGAGAACAATGGGAGAGTTCTATAGACTATTTTTAAACTTCAGCAGAATTCCGAGAACAATGGATGAGTTCCAAAGCATTTTTAAACTACAGTAGAATTTCGATAACAATGGGAGAGTTCTAAAGACAGATTTAAAAAAAACAATAACATTCTGAGAACAATGGGATTGTTCCAAAGCATTTTTAAACTTCAGCAGAACTCAGAGAACAATGGAAGAGTTCCAAAACATTTTTAAACTTCAACAGAATTCAGAGAACAATGGAAGAGTGTTCCAAAGCATCTTTATACTTCAGAAGAATTCCGAGAACAATGGAAGAGTTCCAAAGCATTTTTAAACTTCAGAAGAATTCCGAGAACAATGGGAGAGTTCCACAGGCTACTTTAATACTTAGCAGAATTCTGAGAACAATGGGAGAGTTCCAAAGCAATTTTAAACTTCAGCAGAATGTCGAGAACAATGGAAGAGTTCCAAAGCATTTTTAAACTTCAATAGAATTCCGAAAACAATGGGAGAGTTCTACAGACTGATTTAAAAAAACAATAATATTCCGAGAAAAAAGGGAGAGTTCCAAAGCATTTTTTAACATCAGCAGAATTCCAATAACAATGCTAGAGTTCCAAAGCATTTTTAAACTTCAGCAGAATTCCGGGAACAATGGAAGAGTTCTACAGATTGATTTAAAAAAACAGTAACATTCCAAGAACAATTGGAGAGTTTCAAAACATTTTTAAACTTAAGTAGAATTCCGAGAACAATGGGAGAGTTCTGCAGACTGATTTAATAAAACAATAACATTCCGAGAACAATGTTTGAGTTCCAAAGCACTTTTAAACTTCAGCAGAATTCCGAGAACAATGGAAAAGTTCCAAAGCATTTTTAAACTTCAGCAGAATTGCGAGAGCAATGGAAGAGTTCCAAAGCATTTTTAAACTTCAGTAGAATTCCGAGAACAATGGGAGAGTTCTACAGACTGATTTAAAAAAACAATAACATTCCGAGAACAATGGGAGAGTTCCAAAGCATTTTTAAACTTCATCAGAATTCCGAGAACAATGGAAGAGTTCCAAAGCATTTTCAAACTTCAGTAGAATTCCAAGAACAATGGGAGAGTTCTACAGACTGATTGAAAAAGCAATAACATTCCGAGAAAAAGGTGAATGTTCCAAATCATTTTTAAACTTCAGCAGAATTCCTCGAAAAATGGAAGAGTTCCAAAGCATTTTTAAACTTCAGTAGAATTCTGAAAACAATGAGAAAGTTCTACAGCCTGATTTAAAAAAACAATAACATTCCGAGAACAATGGGAGAGTTCCAAATCATTTTTAAACTTCAGCAGAATTAGGAGAACAATGGAAGAGTTCCAAAGCATTTTTAAACTTCAGTAGAATTCCAAGAACAATGGGAGAGTTCTACAGACTAATTTAAAAAAAACAATAACATTCCAAGAACAGTGGGAGAGTTCCAAAGCATTTTGAAACTTCAGCAGAATTCTGAGAACAATGGAAGAGTTCCAAAGCATTTTTAAATTTCAGTAGCATTCCAAGAACAAGGGGAGAGTTCTACAGACTGAATTAAAAAAACAGTAACATTCCGAGAGCAATGGGAGAGTTCCAAACCATTTTTAATCTTCAGCAGAATTACGAGAACAATGGGAGAGTTCTACAGACTGATTTAAAAAAACAATAACATTCCGAGAACAATGGAAGAGTTCCAAAGCATTTTTAAATTTCAGCAGAATTGCGAGAACTATGGAAGAGTTCCAAAGCATTTTTAAACTTCAGCAGAATTCCAAGAACAATGGGAGAGTTCTACAGACAGATTTAAAAAAACAATAACATTCCGAGAACAATGGGAGAGTTCCAAAGCATTTTTAAACTTCAGCAGAATTGCGAGAACAATGGATGAGTTCCAAAGCATTTTTAAACTTCAGTAGAATTCCGAGAACAATGGGAGAGTTCTACAGACTGATTTAAAAAACAATAACATTCCGAGAACAATGGGAGAGCAACAAAGCATTTTTAAACTTCAGCAGAATCCTGACAAAAATGGAAGTGTTCCAAAGCATTTTTAAACTTCAGTAGAATTCCAAGAACAATGGGAGAGTTCTACAGACTGATTTAAAAAACAATAACATTCCGAGAGCAATGGGAGAGTTCCAAAGCATTTTTAAAATTCAGCAGAATTCTGAGAACAATGGAAGAGTTCCAAAGCATTTATAAAGTTCAGTAGAATTCCGATAACAATGAGGGAGTTCTTCAGACTGATTTAAAAAAACAATAACATTCCGAGAACAATGGGAGAGATCCAAAGCATTTTTAAACTTCAGCACAATTACGAGAACAATGGAAGAGTTCCAAAGCATTTTTAAACTTCAGCAGAATTGCGAGAACAATGGAAGAGTTCCAAAGCATTTTTAAACTTCAGTAGAATTCCAGGAACAATGTGAGAGTTTCACAGACTGATTTAAAAAAACAATAACATTCCAAGAACAATGGAAGGTTTCCAAAGCATTTTTAAACTTCAGCAGAATTCCGAGAACAATGGAAGAGTTCCAAAGCATTTTTAAATTTCAGTAGAATTCCACGAACAATGGGAGAGTTCTACAGACTGATTTTAAAAAACAATAACATTTCGAGAGCAATGGGAGAATTCCAAAGCATTTTTAAACTTCAGCAGAATTCTGAGAACAATGGAAGAGTTCCAAAGCATTTTTAAACTTCAGTAGAATTCCGAGAACAATAGGAGAGTTCTACAGACTGATTTAAAAAAGCAAAAACATTCCGAGAACAATGGGAGAGTTCCAAACCATTTTTAATCTTCAGCAGAATTACGAGAACAATAGGAGAGTTCTACAGACTGATTTAAAAAAACATAAACATTCCGAGAACAATGGAAGAGTTCCAAAGCATTTTTAAATTTCAGCAGAATTGCGAGAACTATGGAAGAGTTCCAAAGCATTTTTAAACTTCAACAGAATTCCAAGAACAATGGGAGAGTTCTACAGACAGATTTAAAAAAACAATAACATTCCGTGAACAATGGGAGAGTTCCAAAGCATTTTTAAATTTCAGCAGAATTGCGAGAACAATGGATGAGTTCCAAAGCATTTTAAAAGTTCAGTAGAATTCCGAGAACAATGGGAGAGTTCTACAGACTGATATAAAAAACAATAACGTTCCGAGAACAATGGGAGAGTTTCAAAGCATTTTTAAACTTCAGCAGAATTCCGAGAACAATGGAAGAGTTCCAAAGCATTTTTAAACTTCAGCAGAATTCCAAGAACAATGGGAGAGTTCTACAGACTGATTTAAAAAAACAATAACATTCCGAGAACAATGGGAGAGCAACAAAGCATTTTTAAACTTCAGCAGAATCCTGACTGTAAAAGGAAGTGTCCCAGGTTATACTTACATATAATGCCCTCACGTCGCCCCATGTTTCCCTCATATGAACGTCCCCCTTATAATAATGTCCCCATGCATATGCCCCTGATATAATATGCCCAGGACAAGAAAGTCTGGGCATATCAAAAGAGGTGGACATCTGTCCATCTTATTGTCTGTGGCTATGTGCTGACATGGTCAATTACCATGTCAGTAGATAGTCACCACACTGCTAGGACAAAAAGGATGAATGAGATCCTTTGTCCTGGAGCAGACACTGCCTGCAGGGGTCTGAGCAGCAGCACTGATATAATCATATCAGTGTGGATGCTCTGCACTTCAAAGTGCCCTGCCGACAGGTCGCGCGCAGATACCTGCAGGGATGCGTGTGCCCAGAGATTTGCTAGGCTCTTGCACCCTGCATGCACACCTTCAGGAGGCAGGTGGGGGTGTGGCCAAACGGGAGCGGGGTGTGTGGCCTAACGGGAGCGCGCCCCGCTGGATTTAAATACCCGGCAGCAGCAGTGCTCGCTCTCTTCTTCTTTAGCTGACTCCTGCCCTCTGTGCTTGCTCCCCTCTGTGTCCCCTCTCCTGCCCCACGTGTCCTGTCTGCCCCTCTGTGTCCTCCCAGCCACTGTCCCTCTGCCCTCTCCTTGGCAGACCAGCCAGCAGCATCTGTGCCTGTGTGCAGCAGCTTGCAACTGACCTCTCACAGCATTACACTCTGCTGCTCTGCTTCTACTCCCCTTCATCTCCCTACCTCTCAGCCCCAGCCTTAACCCTTTGAGTCCCCTTTTCTGCCTCTCCTTATTCAGCAGCACATCTGCAGCCAAGGCATCTTCAAGTGGCTAAGTATCACTGCTTGTAACCTCTTTTCCTCCATAGGGATAGTATAGTGATAGGCGGGTGGGCTGTAATTAAGGTATGTATGTTTTTAGGTAAGTGGGCGGGAAGTGTAACTAGGTTATTGTGGGGTTAATTGTATATCCGTATTATTATTGTTATATTCAGTGTCAGTGTGGTATTAAATAGTAGAATTAACTGTAGACTTGTGTAATAAATATATTTTATTGATAACACGGTTTTTGTCTCAGTTAGTCGCCATTTAGTATAGTGTATAGTAAAGGAATCGGAATAGTAACAGGCAAGGTATTAGCCGGATATTGATTATTGATAGTCAAGCCTGACACTAATAATTAATACACGGAATACCGCCCTGTAACATTTTGGCGAGCCAGGCCCAACTGTTGTGATTTCATTTTCGTGTTTCGCACTGTGAATATCTGTGGTCGCTGTTTGTGAGCTGATCAGGTCGGAGGGACGTGGACAGAGATAGCATTGATACACAGTGAAGTGTTGTGCTATTCTGTGCGTTCGGTGCCCTGGTAGTTCAGACGAGTGACAGCTATTCAATCTGAGTGATACACGAGACAAAATCCACAACAGAAGAACCTTTATCTGATTTTTAACGTTTTTGTGATTCCTTTACACGCTTCCTACAACGCACACGGTTACTGGAAGTCCATCACGTCACATCGTGGGAGAACCATCAACGTTCGGGTTCATCTAAGGAGTCCAGCTAATCAAGAGAAAAGGTGATCCGGAGAAAAGGAACTTTTTCCAAGCAGCACGAGAAGGACTGAGGAAAATACGACAAAGAACAAGATGGCCTCCGAACGAGTGAGTATGAACTTCTCCACACTCAAACACCTCGCAAGAAATAGCACATTTAATCCCATACCTCCCAACACATACAAGTCCACAGAGATGCTCTGGTCAGCTTTGCTGGACCAGGCATATGCACATGACAAACTGTGTATTAGCAAAAGTGTGTTCCACAAAACAAAGAAACGCCTCCAAATGCTGGCCAAATTAGTGTTTGCCTTTGAGGACAGCATTTGCAGTCCAGAACACGTGGACGTGCTTGCTGACACAAGAAAGGCACAGGAAGTTTCCACGTCGGATAACTTCCACTGCCATTGTTGTGTAGAGCACATAAAACAGGTACACACACTTGAAACACAGTTACAAGAAAGTGACCAGTGTACAGCCGAGAGGGGCAGGGAAATCTGTGTGTTGGAATCTAGACTCTCTGAGAAAGAGACCTACTATTCTGACATGGACACAGAGCTCCTCCGACTGTACACTGAGATAAATCAGTTTAAGAACAGAGTTGCATCCACGGATGTGCTGCTTAGTTCACTTAGAGAGGATCTGGCTGCAAAGACGCAAACCATTACAGATTTGCAGCAGGTCATCTCTAGTCTGTCACGGCCTGGTATGAATAGCGTGTTACCCTTGCCCACGAAACAGGTTTGTGTTTCGGGAACGGCACAGGAGGAGACGGTGGCAGCAGAGTCCACGTCTCCTATGGATCATAGATCCAGAGCTTCAGAGACAAGGGGACAGGTGGAACGGTCGCTACAGTTCACTCAAACACCATTGGAGCAGAGACGTAGCGGCTGCTTCCAGGGTCAGGACGACGGTTGGGGATATAGAAGTGGGTGGAAAATGGATCACACCACTTCTAATCGGCCAAGTCATCTGGAAAGGCCGGAGGAATTTTATCCTAAGCATAGTATGGAAAGGATAAATTTCCTGTTGCGGATCTGCAAGGAGATCCCGAAATACGATCCAAATGTGGATCCGTTTACGTCATGCGATATATTCGAGGGTCATTGCAATAAATATTCTGTGGCCCCTGAATATCGCATGGAGTTGTTTAAGTTGTGGTTGCCTACACACCTTGTGCAGAGATATGAGGCAACGGGGAGAACGCAACCCAATAATGGACTGTTTCATGACGAGGAAGAACGTCTTTCCCTACTCATGAGACTGGCAACGGGCCACTGGGACGTTACTCCGGAAATCCTGACAAAGTTCAAGCCCACTATACACGACGAACCTTTGTCTCTGTGTAGTCGGTTTGAAGCCATGTACAGGAAGGTTACAAAGGATCATGGTATAGGAATTCCACAAGGCATGATCCGCATGTTTGTGGAAAAATTCCCATACCTTGACACTGCAATTCGCCTGAGTGCAGTGAGGGAACCATCACTTACTGATGCGGCCATAGTTATTGAGCAGTGTAGACAAGATCTACTGCTCAATAAGAAGTCTGTTAAAGTAAGGGAGCATGTGCCCGTACACGTTAGATCGCAAGATCAACGTGTACACCATGCTAAAAATAGGTCAACTGTTCGCCCTACAGCTCCACCATTGGAGAGGACAGGGAGCATTCGATGCTTTCAATGCTTGCAATACGGACATATGAGGAGAAATTGTCCCCAGTGGATAAAGAGCCGTAACGACCCTGAAAAATCTGGTAATAACAATGGTTTCAAGATGAAACCTAATTATGCTAGAGCAGGGGGGGAACAGATGGACGGATATGAGGGACATTTACAAAGGCAGGCACCGAAATATGTGGCCATTGTAAATGCCCCAGCTCAGGGTACAGTGGATGTGGAATCTCATGATTCCACAAAGACAACTGTGGTTGAGAACCCACAAGTGGCAGTATGCACATCACAGGCACCTACTGGGAATCTTGTCGACATCGATTGACAAGCAGGGATCCCTAAAGATCTGGCGCCAGTATGTAACGTCATACTGGATGCTTCTGGGAGACCCCACATAAAGGCCAGAATCAAAGACCAGGACACTCAAATCATGCTTGACACTGGTGCGGAAATCTCCATCACTAATGTCAAACATGATTTACTTCCCAACAGCCCTCAGTGTGTGGTGATCGGATTTGATCACCAACAAGGGGGGGTGAGGGCCCACAGAATCGATGAAGTTATTGTCCAGATTGCCAAATCCATAACTCTCAGGATCCCAATGTGGTATTACCCCGGTTCTGACAACATTATCGGAACGGATATAATGACCCAAAATGGGTGGATCTTGGATTTGGCAAACTGCATTGTGTGGAGGGGACCCAGACAATCCAAGGTGTGTGTCATACAGCGCCAGAGTCTGGGACCACCCTTGCCAGCAATGGAAAGTTCAACAGATGCACTCGAACACAAATGGCCAGAGGTCTCGCACAACATAGACCTCGAGCCCATTGTGTACGAACATCCTGATCTGTGGGCCCAGAGTAAAAACGACTGTGGCAGATTGATTGGTGTTCAGGTGGACATACAAGGGCCAGACCCACCCCCTCAACGCCAATACCGCTTCCCACCAGAAGCAACCCAGTCGATACTCAACACGGTCTTGGAATTGGAGACAAGGGGTGTGGTCATAGAGGGGAATTCAAAGTGCAACAACCCTCTATGGCCGGTGAAGAAGAAGGACTCCAATGCGTGGCGTCTCACTATAGACCTACGTGTCCTTAACAAATACACCCCGATGTCTGCCCCTGTTGTTGCACAGACTCCCGACATCATGGCGCGGATAAGTGGCAAAAGCCGTGTATTTTCAACCATTGATGTCGCCAACTGGTTCTTTTCAATCGAACTCACTGAGAGCTGTAGGTACAAATTTGCCTTTACAGTGGGGAACAAACAGTACATGTTTGGTGTACTTCCCCAGGGGTTCCACAGCAGTCCTACGTATTTTCGTCAGGCATTGGCGGCCGTACTGAGCGTGTTTTCTCGGCCAGAATGTCTCCTGCAATATGTAGATGACTTGCTCTTGCACACAGAAACCATGAAAGAACACTTGGTTCTGTTAAGGGAGCTGTTGGGACTCCTAGCCAAATCCGGACTCAAGCTGAGTCCTCATAAGGCAAATTTGGCCAGGGCAGAGGTAATTTTCCTTGGAGTCCAGATTTCATTTGGAGCCAAAGGAATTGTGGCGGCCCGAGTGGAAGCAATGGTTAAGTTACCTCGACCCAGCTCTCTGCAGGACTTGCGAAAGTTCCTGGGAGTGGCCAACTTCATGAGGGAGTTCATAGAGGATTTTGCTGCCAAAGCAAAACCCCTCTATGAACTCCTCAGAGGGGAAATACCCTCAATTAAGGATTGGTCGGAACCACAGGAAGAGTCCTTTTCAACTCTGAAAAGAGACCTCTCCTCTGCGCCTGTATTGGCCACCCCCAATTCGGATGGGGAAATGGCCATCCAGGCACATGCTGGGACTGAGTCGATCTCCGTTGTCCTTCTACAGCAGATAGGACACGACAGTAGACCGCTGGGATACTTTTCCCGGCTCCTCTCGCCTGTTGAACGAGGGTTCGACGAATGTGCCAAACAACTGGCTGCCATACATTATGCTGTCAAAACCACAGAGCATATTGTAGGCTTCAGGCCCCTCACTTTACAGACTCCGCATTCCCCTTTGGTCCTTTTGCTCCGCGAAACACTCCCCGGAGTCTCCCAACAGAGGTTCGGAAGGTGGATCATGGACCTTAGTGGCCGGAATCTGAAAGTGGACCACAAGGCGAAGTATGTTCTGTCCCAGTTGTTAAACATGACAGGAACAGAACATGACTGTGGGCATTCACCACAGATCGCCTTACCACAAATGTTCAGGATCGACAGCCATCCGGAAGACAGGGTAATTTTTGTTGATGGCTCTAGATTCTGCCTGGATGGCACCTATGTGACAGGATTTGCGGTGCTGGATGACACCACAGGCACCCAGAATCTCGTCAGGTTGCCAGGTTACATGTCAGCACAACGAGCTGAACTGGAGGCTGTCAAGGAGGCTCTCCACCTTCAACCTCCAGGGAATCGAACTATATATAGCGACAGTTCATATGTAGAATCCCTCACCCTGCACCTGCACAAATGGAAGAGAAGAGGATTTGTGGACAGCCAGAATAAACCTCTGGCTCATGTAACAGTCCTGAAAGAGTTGTGGGAATGGGGCATGGCTCATCCGGCAGAGGCTGCAATCATTAAAGTCCCAGCACATCAGAGAGGAGAACAGCCTTTGACTTTAGGGAACAACAAGGCTGACGAATTGGCCAAGTTTGCTGCAGTGTCTGGGGTCCTTCGGGAACCAGGTACTGGACAGATTCCTGCATTCCAGATTGCAGTGCGACAAACAAAACTCAAAGGCGGCCCTGTGTCATTTGAGGAGGAACAGGCAAAAGATCCTCTTCTGATGACTCACATCACAGCTCCACAGCATCCCTGGACAATATGTCAGGGGATCCTGTGTTTTAATACTGGTACACGACTTCCTCTACCAGTAGTACCGCAGCATCTGCAGGCAGAGCTGACGAGACTAAACCATCAATTGTTTGGACACCTTGGCCGGGACAAGCTACTGTCCCTCCTAAGGGACAAACTATACTGGTGTACAATGTCTAAAACGGTAGAGGAAGTCACTCAACAATGCCTAGTATGTGCTCAGGTTAACCCAAGGGCACCAGCCCTGAAGCCAGTGCTACAGCGAGTTCCGCCAGCAGAGGGTCCATGGTCCGCAATCCAGATCGATTACATCGGACCCTTACCAACAGGAAGTCGTAACTGCCGTTACGCACTGGTGGTGGTGGATGTCTTCTCCAAATGGATAGAAGCCATCCCCACGGTCAATGATTCGGCTACCACTACTGCCCGTGTTCTCTGGGAACAGGTTCTGTCACGATGGGGTATCCCCAGAGTGATAGAATCAGACAGAGGGACACATTTCACGGGTAGGGTCATGAAAGCTCTTTGCGGACTGCTGGACATAAAGCAGAGGTTTCATGTCCCTTACCACCCTCAGTCAGCGGGCATTGTGGAACGAATGAACCGTACCCTCAAAACACGGCTTTCTAAAGCACTGTTGGAAAAGGGTTCCTCATGGGTAACGTCCCTTCCGGCAGTGCTGATGGGTATCCGAGCGACAGAGGCAACTAGTACCGGTATCACTCCCTTCGAGCTGATGACTGGACGCAAAATGCCTCTGTGTCTACCAAATGAGCCCCAAATATCGGAACCAATGAAGAATGCCATTGCTAGAGACACGTTTCTCCAACAGGTTCAAGAGAACCTGAAGGAGTTACTGCCTCATGCAGCTTTACGGTTGCATAGACCGTACCTACAGGGGGAAACGCCTATGCCCTCTGTAGGGGAAAAGGTAATGGTGAAAATCTTCCGCCGATCTGGTCCATGGGATGCCAATTGGGAAGGACCTTACCAGATCCTTGAGGTAATGGGTGACACAATGCTGAAAGTACAGAGGCCGCTGACATCTAAAAAGAGTTCCCGTAGACGACAGGAAAGTTTTTGGATCCACATCGACCAAGCAAAGGCCACCCGGGCCTCCCCAACTCAATAATAGTTTAACAAATAGAATTGGGTCAGGGGGGGAGGGTGGTAGGTCGAAGGTGGATCTCTAAAGTTTTTATCAATCAAAACCATACATATAACACCATATCCAATCAACAGATCATTGGATGGCGGTCCACCTCGAAATCGAATAACCACAGGAATAGGGATCACCTGAGCAGGGTACCTCTCCAGGTTGTGATGCTAGTGGTAAGCATGATTGTGGCAGGCTCAGCCTCTTCGGGGAAGGATCGGGAATCTAATAATGGTATGTCACTTGGAGGGCCAGGTCTCATAATGGTAGAGTGCTTAGAAGGTAGAATCCTAGAACCATACAGTAATTTTACCTTCACACCTGGACAATGGTATTTGTATGGGTTCCAGAGAGAAGGTTTTGCTCAAAGTGTCACACAGCATTACACCCCCGTGGAGAATGTGTCTGCCATACAACATGACTTGCATGCCCTCTGTCTCAAGGAATTCCAACATTTTCAGGACTCAGACCCAACACCCATCAAGTCTTTAAGATGGGTATCTAGGGACCCCCACTTGCACCCATACAAGCAAGCGGAAGCCAACACCACCACCACGGTGTTGTGTACGAGAACAGGCGTTCTGAGTCCTGAAGATGTCACTGGAGCAGAGTATAGTGGATGGTATATTCTCCAGGCTACCTTCACTAGGGAGGATAGTCAAGGCGGTTTGAGGGTGAGGACGTATTTTGATAGACCCATACCAGTAAAAGGCACTCTTAAGGCATATTGTATGTTGAGGGATTCCCAGGTGATTATCACCAGGGAATCCAAGTATGTCCAAGGACATGTTTCCACGGACTATCTAAAGACCAGCGTATTGATGTTGAAGTTAAACTGCAGCAACTCTGATCAGGCCATTTGGAATGATCAGAGTGGTCCTGTGAAACTGGAGGGCTTGTACCGAGCCACAGTTTTAAAGGTACGGACCGATGCCCAGGATCTGAGGTATACTCAGGTAGAGGGTTCCCCATCCATACGGTCTTTCATGATCACGATCATGAGAGACAAATGTGTACCGGAGGTGACAGGATACTATTTTGTTACCTATGCCCACTGGGAACCAGATACACAGATGGTGACGTTGGATACTAATCCTTGGAAGTGGGATTTAGTATGCAATGGGGTAGATATCCCAATGGTGGATGTATGGATGGATGGAACCCCTATGACTGAGGAATACCGGAGAAGATACGTGTCTTCCAATTGGAAAGACCCCAGGGGCAGAGACATTAACTTTGACATAAATATAGATGGTCCGTTTAAGTGGCCTTTTTGTGAGGCGGTAGATGAAGGGTGCTGGTCTTTTACACAGTGGGTCTATCTGTCTAAATCCAAACCTATCGGGAACCTAGCATTGCAGGCTGGAGATAGTGACCAGTGGTATCCGTTCAGGGGTAGAGGTCAAGTATGTGTGACAGTGGTAAGAGTCCCATACGAAGCTGAAGGTCTCCAACCGGTCAAACCGCACCTGGACTCCTGCAACGTTTCTACCCATCAATTGGCAGATCCCATAGCTCCTCAACTGTCATCCCCATGGAAGATCATCACGGATACAAAATTTGTCCTATACACCTGGCGAATTTCCGTAGATGACTTCAGAGTAGACCATTGGGATTACAGATGTGAGGAGTTTGTGAGGAACCAAATTGACATGATGAAAGGATGGGTAGAGGCAGGGCAAGAGGTGAGAAAAGATGATCCTCGACACAGGAAATACAGAGGGAGGAGGGATTTAATTGCCATGGGATTGGGCGGAGGTGCATTGGGAATGGGTGCCCTGAACACTATGGATATGGAAGTCCTGAGAAGTAAACTTGGGGACATTGCGCGACATGCTGGGGAAGGTTTCAGAACTCAGCTTGATGTAAACCATGTATTAGAAGGATTACAGCATTCGCACATTGATGCCACTACCTCTCTATCTTCTGCTCTACGAGAGAAGTTTAGAAGGTTAGTCACAGGTCTCGTGGAAGTGCAAGACAGAGTTCAGTTTGCCCTAGCATGTACGCAAGTCCAGAGTGAACTGTCAGACAACCTGAAACATATTGTGTCTTCTTTATTCAGGGGCCACTACCCATTTAACCTCCGGCAACGGGTAAGCTCCCTGATCTCTCCCTTTGCAGCTAACCACACTAATTGGTGGGTGGTGCAATGGCATGGGTGTCAAAACCTCACCTGCACTGCATCTTCATTAGCCCCTGTATCCGGTAATCTCAGACAGGGGTACAGTGCCATTAATCTGGGAATTGTAATTAACAATAGGACGGTACTTCATCCACAGCTCCCCTCAGATATCCTAACTTATGAGGGAGGCCATCCTTATCTGTTTGATACAGAGGGATGTTGGAGGAAAGAGGATGTCATCCTCTGCCAAGGTAGTCAGGAGCGGGTGTTTAGACACCAGTGTTGGGACGCCGAGGGGTCCTGTGAGATGAAGGCCAATCCAATACCCTCCTTCCGACTGAAATACATGGGTCAGGGGTATTGGTGTTGGTACCAAGGGAAAAATATGACCCACATCATATATTCAACTAATTGCACCGAAAGAGGAAATCTCCTCCCAGGAGTATATTGCACCCTTAGTCCTGTACTAGGTCTGGATGTCGCAGAACAGCAGGGAAGAACTCCAATAACACCGGAGAAGAGACTCGACATCCGCCCTGACACCCCTGTGAGATTAAAGAAGGTTCCTCTTGGTTTTGGCGGCGAGCTCAAGCGTCTGTTGTTGGATTTTGGTAAAGAAGACGAGATACTCAAAAATCTTCAAGAGACTGAGGACCGAGCCACTATCCAGCTTGAGCATGACAGAACCAAGATTACGGGGATTACCAATGATTTAAACAAAGACTCTGAGGTGTCCTGGTGGGAAAGTGTGTTTGGCTACAGCCCAAAGGCCACCTCCTTTTTCAACCTCCTTATTCATCCAGTGATTGTCCTTCTGATTCTGGTTATCATTATGTACCTGGGATTGGGCTTAGTTTATCGGAGAGTAAAGAGACTGGCCGACCAGATACAGGAGAACCAGACAGAGCTGCACGAATATAACCGCCGAAGAAGGTTCAGGACCTAACTCTAAAAGTCCTGAATCTTTGTAATTTTGTATATATATGGTTTCATACATATTGTTTTTTTTTTTTTTTTTTTGTTTGTTTCTATGTTTTTTTTAATGATACAGGTGTGGGAGGGGTACAGATCTGTTTTGTGTGAATGGGGAAAAAGAGTAAGGTTCTCTAGGGACAGGTCCCCTCACTTTAAGGTATTTGCCACTTCAACCCTTGCTATTGTGAAGTTCGTAAGGGATGGATTGAATGTCTGTTAGAATCAGACGGTGTTTCTTCCCGCAGTCTACTTAGGTATTGTGACATCACTCCCTACTCGAGAAATTCTGTCCTGCCTAGTAAAGATCTGCGTATCTGTTCATGGAGGAACCGCCTCGACGATCTTCTTTAATCAACACTACAGGGGAAGAGCAAAGGCAAAGTCGTTCCGGAGCAAAGGCAAAGTCGTCCCTGAGCAAAGGCAAAGTCGTCCCTGAAGGGAGTCGTGCCTCCGCTGACAGAATGCTGTGAGGCCCAACTACAGACTGTGACACCCAGCAGTCTCATCACGCCAGACATACTCAAAACCCAGCGGAAACAAGCTGTCGGAGAGTAACGGAAAGTCTGGCAAGGTGAGGGGTGCACACGAGATGATGTTGGCTGACCTATGGACTGAGAGGGTGAAAGCCAGTCCAGAGTCTGACCAGTAAAATGATGGCTCTGGGATAGGCGATTACCTGAAGATTGCCAGAACCAAGGAAAGACTGAGACGAAAAAAAAAAAAAAAAGACTTTGATGACAAAAAAACTTTGATTAAAGACCAAGAAAGAAGCCAGGTGTTTTCTATGGATGGAGACGTTAGATTACGGTGAACGGCAGGGAAGAACTGATGGCCACGTGGGTGATGTCTAAATACCTAAGTGCAGAATTAGACTATTCCATCCTGAACTGTTACCAGTTATTTTGAGTTTGAGTAGGCAAATAAATCCCAGTACAACACTTCCCTCAAATTTCATTGTCGTGTTCTCGACAACAGGGGGATTGTAAAAGGAAGTGTCCCAGGTTATACTTACATATAATGCCCTCACGTCGCCCCATGTTTCCCTCATATGAACGTCCCCCTTATAATAATGTCCCCATGCATATGCCCCTGATATAATATGCCCAGGACAAGAAAGTCTGGGCATATCAAAAGAGGTGGACATCTGTCCATCTTATTGTCTGTGGCTATGTGCTGACATGGTCAATTACCATGTCAGTAGATAGTCACCACACTGCTAGGACAAAAAGGATGAATGAGATCCTTTGTCCTGGAGCAGAAACTGCCTGCAGGGGTCTGAGCAGCAGCACTGATATAATCATATCAGTGTGGATGCTCTGCACTTCAAAGTGCCCTGCCGACAGGTCGCGGTCAGATACCTGCAGGGATGCGTGTGCCCAGAGATTTGCTAGGCTCTTGCACCCTGCATGCACACCTTCAGGAGGCAGGTGGGGGTGTGGCCAAACGGGAGCGGGGGGTGTGGCCTAACGGGAGCGCGCCCCGCTGGATTTAAATACCCGGCAGCAGCAGTGCTCGCTCTCTTCTTCTTTAGCTGACTCCTGCCCTCTGTGCTTGCTCCCCTCTGTGTCCCCTCTCCTGCCCCACGTGTCCTGTCTGCCCCTCTGTGTCCTCCCAGCCACTGTCCCTCTGCCCTCTCCTTGGCAGACCAGCCAGCAGCATCTGAGCCTGTGTGCAGCAGCTTGCAACTGACCTCTCACAGCATTACACTCTGCTGCTCTGCTTCTACTCCCCTTCATCTCCCTACCTCTCAGCCCCAGCCTTAACCCTTTGAGTCCCCTTTTCTGCCTCTCCTTATTCAGCAGCACATCTGCAGCCAAGGCATCTTCAAGTGGCTAAGTATCACTGCTTGTAACCTCTTTTCCTCCATAGGGATAGTATAGTGATAGGCGGGTGGGCTGTAATTAAGGTATGTATGTTTTTAGGTAAGTGGGCGGGAAGTGTAACTAGGTTATTGTGGGGTTAATTGTATATCCGTATTATTATTGTTATATTCAGTGTCAGTGTGGTATTAAATAGTAGAATTAACTGTAGACTTGTGTAATAAATATATTTTATTGATAACACGGTTTTTGTCTCAGTTAGTCGCCATTTAGTATAGTGTATAGTAAAGGAATCGGAATAGTAACAGGCAAGGTATTAGCCGGATATTGATTATTGATAGTCAAGCCTGACACTAATAATTAATACACGGAATACCGCCCTGTAACACTGACAAAAATGGAAGAGTTCCAAAGCATTTTTAAACTTCAGTAGAATTCCAAGAACAATGCGAGAGTTCTACAGACTGATTTAAAAAACAATAACATTCCGAGAGCAATGGGAGAGTTCCAAAGCATTTTTAAAATTCAGCAGAATTCTGAGAACAATGAATGAGTTCCAAAGCATTTATAAAGTTCAGTAGAATTCCGATAACAATGAGAGAGTTCTTCAGACTGATTTAAAAAAACAATAACATTCCGAGAACAATGGGAGAGTTCCAAAGCATTTTTAAACTTCAGCACAATTACGAGAACAATGGAAGAGTTCCAAAGCATTTTTAAACTTCAGCAGAATTGCGAGAACAATGGAAGAGTTCCAAAGCATTTTTAAACTTCAGTAGAATTCCAGGAACAATGTGAGAGTTCTACAGACTGATTTGAAAAAACAATAACATTCCAAGAACAATGGGAGAGTTCCAAAGCATTTTTAAACTTCAGCAGAATTCCGAGAACAATGGAAGAGTTCCAAAGCATTTTTAAATTTCAGTAGAATTCCAAGAACAATGGGAGAGTTCTACAGACTGATTTTAAAAAACAATAACATTTCGAGAGCAATGGGAGAATTCCAAAGCATTTTTAAACTTCAGCAGAATTCTGAGAACAATGGAAGAGTTCCAAAGCATTTTTAAACTTCAGTAGAATTCCGAGAACAATAGGAGAGTTCTACAGACTGATTTAAAAAAACAAAAACATTCCGAGAACAATGGGAGAGTTCCAAACCATTTTTAATCTTCAGCAGAATTACGAGAACAATAGGAGAGTTCTACAGACTGATTTAAAAAAACAAAAACATTCCGAGAACAATGGAAGAGTTCCAAAGCATTTTTAAATTTCAGCAGAATTGCGAGAACAATGGAAGAGTTCCAAAGCATTTTTAAACTTCAACAGAATTCCAAGAACAATGGGAGAGTTCTACAGACAGATTTAAAAAAACAATAACATTCCGTGAACAATGGGAGAGTTCCAAAGCATTTTTAAATTTCAGCAGAATTGCGAGAACAATGGATGAGTTCCAAAGCATTTTAAAAGTTCAGTAGAATTCCGAGAACAATGGGAGAGTTCTACAGACTGATATAAAAAACAATAACGTTCCGAGAACAATGGGAGAGTTCCAAAGCATTTCTAAACTTCAGCAGAATACCGAGAACAATGAAAGACTTCCAAAGTATTTTTAAACTTCAGTAGAATTCCAAAAACAATGGGAGAGTTCTACAGACTAATTTACAAAAACAATAACATTCCGAGAACAATGGGAGAGTTCCAAAGGATTTTTAAACTTCAGCAGAATTCCACAAACAATGGAAGAGTTCCAAAGCATTTTTAAACTTCAGTAGAATTCCGAGAACATTGGGAGAGTTCTACATACTGATTTAAAAAAACAATAACATTCCGAGAACAATGGGAGAGTTCAAAAGCATTTTTAATCTTCAGCAGAATTCCAAGAACAATGGGAGTGTTCCAAAGCATTTTTAAACTTCAGCAGAATTCCGAGAACAGTGAAAGAGTTCCAAAGCATTTTTAAACTTCAGTAGAATGCTGAGAACAATAAGAGAGTTCTAAAGATTGATTTAAAAAAACAGTAACATTCCGAGAACAAGGGGAGAGTTCCAAAGCATTTTTAAATTTCAGTAGAATTCCGAGAACAATGGGAGAGTTCCAAAGCATTTTTAAACTTTAGTAGAATTCCGAGAACAATGGGAGAGTTCTATAGACTGATTTAAAAAAACAATAACATTCCAAGAACAATGGGAGAGTTCCAAAGCATTTTTAAACTTCAGCAGAATGGCGAGAACAATGGAAGAGTTCGAAAGCATTTTTAAACTTCAGTAGAATTCCGAGAACAATGGGAGAGTTCTACAGACTGATTTAAAATAACAACATTTCGAGAACAATGGGAGAGTTCCAAAGCATTTTTAAACTTCAATAGAATTTTGAGAACAATGGGAGAGTTCTACAGACTCATTTAAAAAAATAACATTCCGAGAACAATGGGAGAGTTCCAAAGGATTTTTAAACTTCAGCAGAATTCCACGAACAACGGAAGAGTTCCAAAGCATTTTTAAACTTCAGTAGATTTCCGAGAACATTGGGAGAGTTCTACATACTGATCTAAAAAAACAATAACATTCCGAGAACAATGGGAGAGTTCAAAAGCATTTTTAATCTTCAGCAGAATTCTGAGAACAATGGGAGAGTTACAAAGCATTTTTAAACTTCAGCAGAATTCCGAGAACAATGGAAGAGTTCCAAAGCATTTTTAAACTTAAGCAGAATTCCGAGAACAATGGAAGAGTTCCAAAGCATTTTTAAACTTCAGTAGAATTCTGAGAACAATTAGAGAGTTCTAAAGTTTGATTTAAAAAAACAGTAACATTCCGAGAACAAGGGGAGAGTTCCAAAGCATTTTTAAACTTCAGTAGAATTCCGAGAACAATGGGAGAGTTTTACAGATTTATTTAAAAAAACTGTAACACTTCGAGAACAATGGGAGAGTTCCAAAGCATTTTTAAACTTCAGCAGAATACCGAGAACAATGGGAGAGTTCTACAGACTGATTTAAAAAAAACAATAACATTCCAGGAACAAAGGGAGAGTTCCAAAGCATTTTTAAACTTCAGCAGAATTCCGAGAACAATGAAAGAGTTCCAAAGCATTTTTAAACTTCAGTAGAATTTTGAGAACAATGGGAGAGTTCTACAGATTGATTTTAAAAAACAGTAACATTCCGAGAACAATGGGAGAGTTCCAAAGCATTTTTAAACTTCAGCAGAATACCGAGAACAATGAAAGACTTCCAAAGTATTTTTACACTTCAGTAGAATTCCGAAAACAATGGGAGAGTTCTACAGACTAATTTACAAAAACAATAACATTCCGAGAACAATGGGAGAGTTCCAAAGGATTTTTAAACTTCAGCAGAATTCCACAAACAATGGAAGAGTTCCAAAGCATTTTTAAACTTCAGTAGAATTCCGAGAACATTGGGAGAGTTCTACATACTGATTTTAAAAAACAATAACATTCCGAGAACAATGGGAGAGTTCAAAAGCATTTTTAATCTTCAGCAGAATTCCAAGAACAATGGGAGTGTTCCAAAGCATTTTTAAACTTCAGCAGAATTCCGAGAACAGTGAAAGAGTTCCAAAGCATTTTTAAACTTCAGTAGAATTCTGAGAACAATAAGAGAGTTCTAAAGATTGATTTAAAAAAACAGTAACATTCCGAGAACAAGGGGAGAGTTCCAAAGCATTTTTAAATTTCAGTAGAATTCCGAGAACAATGGGAGAGTTCCAAAGCATTTTTAAACTTTAGTAGAATTCCGAGAACAATGGGAGAGTTCTATAGACTGATTTAAAAAAACAATAACATTCCAAGAACAATGGGAGAGTTCCAAAGCATTTTTAAACTTCAGCAGAATTGCGAGAACAATGGAAGAGTTCAAAAGCATTTTTAAACTTCAGTAGAATTCCGAGAACATTGGAAGAGTTCCAAAGCATTTTTAAACTTCAGTACAATTTTGAGAACAATCGGAGAGTTCTACAGACTCATTTAAAAAAACAATAACATTCCGAGAACAATGGGAGAGTTCCAAAGGATTTTTAAACTTCAGCAGAATTCCACGAACAATGGAAGAGTTCCAAAGCATTTTTAAACTTCAGTAGAATTCCGAGAACATTGGGAGAGTTCTACATACTGATTTAAAAAAACAATAACATTCCGAGAACAATGGGAGAGTTCAAAAGCATTTTTAATCTTCAGCAGAATTCTGAGAACAATGGGAGAGTTACAAAGCATTTTTAAACTTCAGCAGAATTCCGAGAACCATGGAAGAGTTCCAAAGCATTTTTAAACTTCAGCAGAATTCCGAGAACAATGGAAGAGTTCCAAAGCATTTTTAAACTTCAGTAGAATTCTGAGAACAATTAGAGAGTTCTAAAGTTTGATTTAAAAAAACAGTAACATTCCGAGAACAAGGGGAGAGTTCCAAAGCATTTTTAAGCTTCAGTAGAATTCCGAGAACAATGGGAGAGTTTTACAGATTGATTTAAAAAAACTGTAACATTTCGAGAACAATGGGAGAGTTCCAAAGCATTTTTAAACTTCAGCAGAATACCGAGAACAATGGGAGAGTTCTACAGACTGATTTAAAAAAAACAATAACATTCCAGGAACAAAGGGAGAGTTCCAAAGCATTTTTAAACTTCAGCAGAATTCCGAGAACAATGAAAGAGTTCCAAAGCATTTTTAAACTTCAGTAGAATTTTGAGAACAATGGGAGAGTCCTACAGATTGATTTTAAAAAACAGTAACATTCCGAGAACAATGGGAGAGTTCCAAAGCATTTTTAAACTTCAGCAGAATACCGAGAACAATCTAAGAGTTCCAAAGTATTTTTAAACTTCAGTAGAATTCCGAGAACAATGGGAGAGTTCTACAGAGTAATTTAAAAAAACAATAACATTCCGAGAACAATGGGAGAGTTCCAAAGGATTTTTAAACTTCAGCAGAATTCCACAAACAATGGAAGAATTCCAAAGCATTTTTAAACTTCAGTAGAATTAGTAGAACATTGGGAGAGTTCTACATACTGATTTAAAAAAACAATAACATTCCTAGAACAATGGGAGAGTTCAAAAGCATTTTTAATCTTCAGCAGAATTCCAAGAACAATGGGAGAGTTCCAAAGCATTTTTAAACTTCAGCAGAATTCCGAGAACAGTGAAAGAGTTCCAAAGCATTTTTAAACTTCAGTAGAATTCTGAGAACAATAAGAGAGTTCTAAAGATTGATTTAAAAAAACAGTAACATTCCGAGAACAAGGGGAGAGTTCCAAAGCATTTTTAAATTTCAGTAGAATTCCGAGAACAATGGGAGAGTTCTACAGATTGATTTAAAAAAACTGAAACACTTCGAGATCAATGGGAGAGTTCCAAAGCATTTTTAAACTTCAGCAGAATTCCAAGAACAAAGGAAGAGTTCTAGAGATTGATTTAAAAAAACAGAAACATTACGAGTACAATGGGAGAGTTCCAAAGTATTTTTAAACTTCAGTCAAATTCCGAGAGCAATGGGAGAGTTCTAAAGACTGATTTAAAACAACAACATTTCGAGAACAATGGGAGAGTTCCAAAGCATTTCTAATCTTCAGCAGAATTCCGAGAACAATGGAAGAGTTTCAAAGCATTTTTAAATTTCAGCAGAATTCCGAGAACAATGGGAGAGTTCTACAGATTGATTTAAAAAAACAGTAACATTAAGAGTACAATGAGAGAGTTCCAAAGCATTTTTAAACTTCAGTAGAATTCCGAGAACAATGGGAGAGTTCTACAGATTGATTTAAAAAAAACAATAACATTCCAAGAACAGTGGGAGAGTTCCAAAGCATTTTTAAACTTCAGCAGAATTGCGAGAACAATGGAAGAGTACCAAAGCATTTTTAAACTTCAGTAGAATTTCGAGAACAATGGGAGAGTTCTACAGACTGATTTAAAAAAACAATAACATTCCGAGAACAATGGGAGAATTCCAAAGCATTTTTAATCTTCAGTAGAATTCCGAGAACAATGGGAGAGTTCCAAAGAATTTTTAAACTTCAGCAGAAATCCGAGAACAATGGAAGAGGTCTACAGATTGATTTTAAAAAACATTAACATTCCGAGAACAATGAGACAGTACCAAAGCATTTTTTAACTTCAGTAGAATTCCAAGAACAATGGGAGAGTTCTACAGACTATTTTAAAAAAATGATAACATTCCAAGAACAATGGGAGAGTTCCAAAGCATTTTTAAACTTCAGCTGAATTCCGAAAACCATGGAAGAGTTCCAAAGCATTTTTAAACTTCAGCAGAATTCAGAGAACAATGGAAGAGTTCAAAAGGATCTTTAAAGTGCAGTAGAATTCGGAGAACAATGGGAGAGTTCAACAGACTGATTTAATAAAACAATAACATTCCGAGAACAATGGGAGAGTTCCAAAGCACTTTTAAACTTCAGCAGAATTCTGAGAACAATGGAAGAGTTCCAAAGCATATTTAAACTTCAGTAGAATTTCGAGAACAATGGGAGAGTTCTACAGATTGATTTAAAAAAACAGTAACATTCCGAGAACAATAGGAGAGTTCCAAAGCATTTTTAAGCTTCAGTAGAATTCCGAGAACAAAGGGAGATTTCTACACACTGATTTAAAAAAACAATAACATTCCAAGAACAATGGGAGAGTTCCAAAACATTTTTAAACTTCATCAGAATTCCGAGAACAATGGAAGATTTCAAAAGGATTTTTAAAGTTCAGTAGAATTCAGAGAACAATGGGAGAGTTCTACAGACTGATTTAATAAAACAATAACATTCCGAGAACAATGGGAGAGTTCCAAAGCATTTTTAAACTTCAGCACAATTCTGAGAACAATGGAAGTTTTCCAAAGCATTTTTAAACCTCAGAAGAATTGTGAGAACAATGGAAGAGTTCCAAAGCATTTTTAAACTTCAGTAGAATTCCGAAAACAATGGAAGAGTTCCAAAGCATTTTCAAATTCAGTAGAATTCCGAGAACAATGTGAGAGTTCTACAGATTGATTTAAAAAAACAGTAACATTACGAGTACAATGGGAGAGTTCCAAAACATTTTTAAATTTCAGTAGAATTCCGAGAACAATGGGAGAGTTCTAAAGATTGACTTAAAAAAAGTGTAACACTCCGAGAACAATGGGAGAGTTCCAGAGCATTTTTAAACTTCAGCAGAATTCCGAGTACAATGGGAGAGTTCTAGAGATGGATTTAAAAAAACAGTAACATTCTGAGAATAATGGGAGAGTTCCAAAGCATTTTTAAACTTCAGTAGAATTCCAAGAACAATGGGAGACTTCTACAGACTGATTTAAAAAAACAATAACATTCCAAGAACAATGGGAGAGTTCCAAAGCAATTTTAAACTTCAGCAGAATTCCACGAACAAAGGAAGAGTTCCAAAGCATTTTTAAACTTCAGTAGAATTCTGAGAACAATGGGAGAGCTCTACAGACTGATTTAAAATAACAACATTTTGAGAACAATGGGAGAGTTCCAAAGCATTTTTAAACTTCAGCAGAATTCTGAGGACAATGGAAGAGTTACAAAGCATTTTTAAACTTCAGTAGAATTCCGAGAGCAATGGGAGTGTTCAACAGATTGATACAAAAAAACAGTAACATTCCGAGAACAATGGGAGAGTTCCAAAGCATTTTTAAACTTAAGTAGAATTCCGAGATCAATGGGAGATTTCTACAGACTGATTTAAAAAAACAATAACATTCCAAGAACAATGGGAGAGTTCCAAAGCATTTTTAAACTTCAGCAGAATTGCGAGAACAATGAAAGAGTTCCAAAGGATATTTAAAGTGCAGTAGAATTCCGAGAACAATGGGAGAGTTCTACAGATTGATTTAGAAAAACTGTAACACTTCGAGAAAAAT
Organism: Phyllobates terribilis; assembly: GCF_046119375.1. NCBI lineage: Eukaryota > Metazoa > Chordata > Amphibia > Anura > Dendrobatidae > Phyllobates > Phyllobates terribilis. The sequence goes on along the minus strand of NW_027362765.1, from coordinate 29,805,663 downwards.
GTGAGAGTTCCAAAGCATTTTTAAACTTCAGCAGAATTCCGAGAGCAATGGGAGAGTTCTAGAGATTGATTTAAAAAAAAAATAACATTATGAGTACAATGGGAGAGTTCCAAAGCATTTTTAAACTTCTGTAGAATTCCGAGAACAATGGAAGAGTTCTACAGACTGATTTAAAAAAACAGTAACATTACGAGTACAATGGGAGAGTTCCAAAGCATTTTTAAACTTCAGTAGAATTCCGAGAACAATGGGAGAGTTATACAGACTGATTTAAAAAAAGCAATAACATTCCAAGAACAATGGGAGAGTTCCAAAGCATTTTTAAACTTCAGAAGAATTCAGAGAACAATGGAAGAGTTCAAAAGTATCTTTAAAGTGCAGTAGAATTCGGAGAACAATGGGAGAGTTCAACAGACTGATTTAATAAAACAATAACATTCCGAGAACAATGAGAGAGTTCCAAAGCACTTTTAAACTTCAGCAGAATTCTGAGAACAATGGAAGAGTTCCAAAGCATTTTTAAACTTCAGTAGAATTTTGAGAACAATGGGAGAGTTCTACAGATTGATTTAAAAAACAGTAACATTCCGAGAACAATAGGAGAGTTCCAACGCATTTTTAAGCTTCAGTAGAATTCCGAGAACAAAGGGAGATTTCTACACACTGATTTAAAAAAACAATAACATTCCAAGAACAATGGGAGAGTTCCAAAACATTTTTAAACTTCATCAGAATTCCGAGAACAATGGAAGATTTCAAAAGGATTTTTAAAGTTCAGTAGAATTCGGAGAACAATGGGAGAGTTCTACAGACTGATTTAATAAAACAATAACATTCCGAGAACAATGGGAGAGTTCCAAAGCACTTATAAACTTCATCACAATTCTGAGAACAATGGAAGTTTTCCAAAGCATTTTTAAACCTCAGAAGAATTGTGAGAACAATGGAAGAGTTCCAAAGCATTTTTAAACTTCAGTAGAATTCCGAAAACAATGGAAGAGTTCCAAAGCATTTTCAAATTCAGTAGAATTCCGAGAACAATGTGAGAGTTCTACAGATTGATTTAAAAAAACAGTAACATTACGAGTACAATGGGAGAGTTCCAAAACATTTTTAAACTTCAGTAGAATTCCGAGAACAATGGGAGAGTTCTAAAGATTGACTTAAAAAAACTGTAACACTCCGAGAACAATGGGAGAGTTCCAGAGCATTTTTAAACTTCAGCAGAATTCCGAGTACAATGGGAGAGTTCTAGAGATGGATTTCAAAAAACAGTAACATTCTGAGAATAATGGGAGAGTTCCAAAGCATTTTTAAACTTCAGTAGAATTCCAAGAACAATGGGAGACTTCTACAGACTGATTTAAAAAACAATAACATTCCAAGAACAATGGGAGAGTTCCAAAGCAATTTTAAACTTCAGCAGAATTCCACGAACAAAGGAAGAGTTCCAAAGCATTTTTAAACTTCAGTAGAATTCTGAGAACAATGGGAGAGCTCTACAGACTGATTTAAAATAACAACATTTCGAGAACAATGGGAGAGTTCCAAAGCATTTTTAAACTTCAGCAGAATTCTGAGGACAATGGAAGAGTTATAAAGCATTTTTAAACTTCAGTAGAATTCCGAGAGCAATGGGAGAGTTCAACAGATTGATACAAAAAAACAGTAACATTCCGAGAACAATGGGAGAGTTCCAAAGCATTTTTAAACTTAAGTAGAATTCCGAGATCAATGGGAGATTTCTACAGACTGATTTAAAAAAACAATAACATTCCAAGAACAATGGGAGAGTTCCAAAGCATTTTTAAACTTCAGCAGAATTGCGAGAACAATGGAAGAGTTCCAAAGGATTTTTAAAGTGCAGTAGAATTCCGAGAACAATGGGAGAGTTCTACAGATTGATTTAAAAAAACTGTAACACTTCGAGAAAAATGGGAGAGTTCCAAAGCATTTTTAAACTTCAGCAGAATTCCGAGAGCAATGGGAGAGTTCTAGAGATTGATTTAAAAAAAAAATAACATTATGAGTACAATGGGAGAGTTCCAAAGCATTTTTAAACTTCTGTAGAATTCCGAGAACAATGGAAGAGTTCTACAGACTGATTTAAAAAAACAGTAACATTACGAGTACAATGGGAGAGTTCCAAAGCATTTTTAAACTTCAGTAGAATTCCGAGAACAATGGGAGAGTTATACAGACTGATGTAAAAAAAGCAATAACATTCCAAGAACAATGGGAGAGTTCCAAAGCATTTTTAAACTTCAGAAGAATTCAGAGAACAATGGAAGAGTTCAAAAGGATCTTTAAAGTGCAGTAGAATTCGGAGAACAATGGGAGAGTTCAACAGACTGATTTAATAAAACAATAACATTCCGAGAACAATGAGAGAGTTCCAAAGCACTTTTAAACTTCAGCAGAATTCTGAGAACAATGGAAGAGTTCCAAAGCATTTTTAAACTTCAGTAGAATTTTGAGAACAATGGGAGAGTTCTACAGATTGATTTAAAAAACAGTAACATTCCGAGAACAATAGGAGAGTTCCAACGCATTTTTAAGCTTCAGTAGAATTCCGAGAACAAAGGGAGATTTCTACACACTGATTTAAAAAAACAATAACATTCCAAGAACAATGGGAGAGTTCCAAAACATTTTTAAACTTCATCAGAATTCCGAGAACAATGGAAGATTTCAAAAGGATTTTTAAAGTTCAGTAGAATTCGGAGAACAATGGGAGAGTTCTACAGACTGATTTAATAAAACAATAACATTCCGAGAACAATGGGAGAGTTCCAAAGCACTTATAAACTTCATCACAATTCTGAGAACAATGGAAGTTTTCCAAAGCATTTTTAAACCTCAGAAGAATTGTGAGAACAATGGAAGAGTTCCAAAGCATTTTTAAACTTCAGTAGAATTCCGAAAACAATGGAAGAGTTCCAAAGCATTTTCAAATTCAGTAGAATTCCGAGAACAATGTGAGAGTTCTACAGATTGATTTAAAAAAACAGTAACATTACGAGTACAATGGGAGAGTTCCAAAACATTTTTAAACTTCAGTAGAATTCCGAGAACAATGGGAGAGTTCTAAAGATTGACTTAAAAAAACTGTAACACTCCGAGAACAATGGGAGAGTTCCAGAGCATTTTTAAACTTCAGCAGAATTCCGAGTACAATGGGAGAGTTCTAGAGATGGATTTCAAAAAACAGTAACATTCTGAGAATAATGGGAGAGTTCCAAAGCATTTTTAAACTTCAGTAGAATTCCAAGAACAATGGGAGACTTCTACAGACTGATTTAAAAAACAATAACATTCCAAGAACAATGGGAGAGTTCCAAAGCAATTTTAAACTTCAGCAGAATTCCACGAACAAAGGAAGAGTTCCAAAGCATTTTTAAACTTCAGTAGAATTCTGAGAACAATGGGAGAGCTCTACAGACTGATTTAAAATAACAACATTTCGAGAACAATGGGAGAGTTCCAAAGCATTTTTAAACTTCAGCAGAATTCTGAGGACAATGGAAGAGTTATAAAGCATTTTTAAACTTCAGTAGAATTCCGAGAGCAATGGGAGAGTTCAACAGATTGATACAAAAAAACAGTAACATTCCGAGAACAATGGGAGAGTTCCAAAGCATTTTTAAACTTAAGTAGAATTCCGAGATCAATGGGAGATTTCTACAGACTGATTTAAAAAAACAATAACATTCCAAGAACAATGGGAGAGTTCCAAAGCATTTTTAAACTTCAGCAGAATTGCGAGAACAATGGAAGAGTTCCAAAGGATTTTTAAAGTGCAGTAGAATTCCGAGAACAATGGGAGAGTTCTACAGATTGATTTAAAAAAACTGTAACACTTCGAGAAAAATGGGAGAGTTCCAAAGCATTTTTAAACTTCAGCAGAATTCCGAGAGCAATGGGAGAGTTCTAGAGATTGATTTAAAAAAAAAATAACATTATGAGTACAATGGGAGAGTTCCAAAGCATTTTTAAACTTCTGTAGAATTCCGAGAACAATGGAAGAGTTCTACAGACTGATTTAAAAAAACAGTAACATTACGAGTACAATGGGAGAGTTCCAAAGCATTTTTAAACTTCAGTAGAATTCCGAGAACAATGGGAGAGTTATACAGACTGATGTAAAAAAAGCAATAACATTCCAAGAACAATGGGAGAGTTCCAAAGCATTTTTAAACTTCAGAAGAATTCAGAGAACAATGGAAGAGTTCAAAAGGATCTTTAAAGTGCAGTAGAATTCGGAGAACAATGGGAGAGTTCAACAGACTGATTTAATAAAACAATAACATTCCGAGAACAATGAGAGAGTTCCAAAGCACTTTTAAACTTCAGCAGAATTCTGAGAACAATGGAAGAGTTCCAAAGCATTTTTAAACTTCAGTAGAATTTTGAGAACAATGGGAGAGTTCTACAGATTGATTTAAAAAACAGTAACATTCCGAGAACAATAGGAGAGTTCCAACGCATTTTTAAGCTTCAGTAGAATTCCGAGAACAAAGGGAGATTTCTACACACTGATTTAAAAAAACAATAACATTCCAAGAACAATGGGAGAGTTCCAAAACATTTTTAAACTTCATCAGAATTCCGAGAACAATGGAAGAGTTCAAAAGGATTTTTAAAGTGCAGTAGAATTCGGAGAACAATCGGAGAGTTCTACAGACTGATTTAATAAAACAATAACATTCCGAGAACAATGGGAGAGTTCCAAAGCACTTATAAACTTCAGCACAATTCTGAGAACAATGGAAGTTTTCCAAAGCATTTTTAAACTTCAGAAGAATTGTGAGAACAATGGAAGAGTTCCAAAGCATTTTTAAACTTCAGTAGAATTCCGAGAACAAAGGGAGAGTTCTACAGACAGATGTAAAAAAGCAATAACATTCCGAGAATAATGGGAGCGTTCCAAAGCATTTTATAACTTCAGCAGAATTCCGAAAACAATGGAAGAGTTCCAAAGCATTTTCAAATTCAGTAGAATTCCGAGAACAATGTGAGAGTTCTACAGATTGATTTAAAAAAACAGTAACATTACGAGTACAATGGGAGAGTTCCAAAACATTTTTAAACTTCAGTAGAATTCCGAGAATAATGGGAGAGTTCTAAAGATTGACTTAAAAAAACTGTAACACTCCGAGAACAATGGGAGAGTTCCAGAGCATTTTTAAACGTCAGCAGAATTCCGAGTACAATGGGAGAGTTCTAGAGATGGATTTAAAAAAACAGTAACATTCTGAGAATAATGGGAGAGTTTCAAAGCATTTTTAAACTTCAGTAGAATTCCAAGAACAATGGGAGACTTCTACAGACTGATTTAAAAAAACAATAACATTCCAAGAACAATGGGAGAGTTCCAAAGCAATTTTAAACTTCAGCAGAATTCCACGAACAATGGAAGAGTTCCAAAGCATTTTTAAACTTCAGTAGAATTCTGAGAACAATGGGAGAGTTCTACAGACTGATTTAAAATAACAACATTTCGAGAACAATGGGAGAGTTCCAAAGCATTTTTAAACTTCAGCAGAATTCTGAGGACAATGGAAGAGTTACAAAGCATTTTTAAACTTCAGTAGAATTCCGAGAGCAATGGGAGAGTTCTACAGATTGATACAAAAAAACAGTAACATTCCGAGAACAATGGGAGAGTTCCAAAGCATTTTTAAACTTAAGTAGAATTCCGAGATCAATGGGAGATTTCTACAGACTGATTTAAAAAAACAATAACATTCCAAGAACAATTGGAGAGTTCCAAAGCATTTTTAAACTTCAGCAGAATTGCGAGAACAATGGAAGAGTTCCAAAGGATTTTTAAAGTGCAGTAGAATTCCGAGAACAATGGGAGACTTCTACAGATTGATTTAAAAAAACTGTAACACTTCGAGAACAATGGGAGAGTTCCAAAGCATTTTTAAACTTCAGCAGAATTCCGAGAGCAATGGGAGAGTTCTAGAGATTGATTTAAAAAAAAATAACATTATGAGTACAATGTGAGAGTTCCAAAGCATTTTTAAACTTCTGTAGAATTCCGAGAACAATGGAAGAGTTCTACAGACTGATTTAAAAAAACAGTAACATTACGAGTACAATGGGAGAGTTCCAAAGCATTTTTAAACTTCAGTAGAATTCCGTGAACAATGGGAGAGTTATACAGACTGATTTAAAAAAGGCAATAACATTCCAAGAACAATGGGAGAGTTCCAAAGCATTTTTAAACTTCAGTAGAATTCCGAGAACAATGGCAGAGTTATACAGACTGATTTAAAAAAGGCAATAACATTCCAAGAACAATGGGAGAGTTCCAAAGCATTTTTAAACTTCAGAAGAATTCCGAGAACAATGGAAGAGTTCCAAAGCATTTTTAAACTTCAGCAGAATTCTGAGAACAATGGGAGAGATCTACAGATTGATTTAAAAAAACAGTTACATTACAAGTACAATGGGAGAGTTCCAAAGCATTTTTAAACTTCAGTAGAATTCCGAGAACAATGGGAGAGTTCTACAGATTGATTTAAAAAAACACTACCATTCCGAGAACAATGTTAGAGTTCCAAAGCATTTTTAAACTTCAGTAGAATTCCGAGAACAATGGGAGAGTTCTACAGACTGATTTAAAAAAAACAATAACATTCCAAGAACAATGGGAGAGTTCCAAAGCATTTTTAAACTTCAGCAGAATTCCGAGAGCAATGGAAGGGTTCCAAAGCATTTTTAAACTTCAGTAGAATTTCGAGAACAATGGGAGAGTTCTACAGATTGATTTAAAAAACAGTAACATTCCGAGAACAATGGGAGAGTTCCAAAGCATTTTTAAACTTTAGTAGAATTCCGAGAAGAATGGGAGATTTCTACAGACTGATTTAAAAAAACAATAACATTCCAAGAACAATGGGAGAGATCCAAAGCATTTTTAAACTTCAGCAGAATTCCGAGAACATTGGAAGAGTTCCAAAGGATTTTTAAAGTGCAGTAGAATTCGCAGAGCAATGAGAGAGTTCTACCGACTGATTTAAGAAAACAATAACATTCCGAGAACAATGGGAGAGTTCCAAAGCACTATTAAACTTCAGCAGAATTCCGAGAACAATGGAAGTGTTCCAAAGCATTTTTAAACTTCAGCAGAATTGCGAGAACAATGGAAGAGTTCCAAAGCATTTTTAAACTTCAGTAGAATTCCAAGAACAATGGGAGAGTTCTACAGACTGATTTAAAAAAACAATAACATTCCGAGAACAATGGGAGAGTTCCAAAGCATTTTTAAACTTCAGCAGAATTCCGAGAACAATGGAAGAGTTCCGAAGCATTTTCAAATTCAGTAGAATTCCGAGAACAATGGGAGAGTTCTACATACAGATTTAAAAATACAATAACATTCCGAGAACAATGGGAGTGTTCAAAAGCATTTTTAAACTTCAGCAGAATTCCGAGAACAATGGAAGAGTTCCAAAGCATTTTCAAATTCAGTAGAATTCCGAGAACAATGGGAGAGTTCTACATACTGATTTAAAAAACCAATAACATTCCGAGAACAATTGGAGTGTTCAAAAGCATTTTTAATCTTCAGCAGAATTCCGAGAACAATGGTAGAGTTCCAAAGCATTTTTAAACTTCAGCAGAATTCCGAGATCAATGGAAGAGTTCCAAAGCATTTTTAAACTTCAGCAGAATTCCGAGAACAATGGAAGAGTTCCAAAGCCTTTTTAAACTTCAGCAGAATTCCGAGAACAATGGAAGAGTTCCAAAGCATTTTTAAACTTCAGTAGAATTCTGAGAACATCAAGAGAGTTCTAAAGATTGATTTAAAAAATCAGTAACATTCCGAGAACAAGGGGAGAGTTCCAAAGCATTTTTAAACTTCAATAGAATTCCGAGAACAATGAAAGAGTTCTAAAGATTGATATAAAAAAACTGTAACACTCCGAGAACAATGGGAGAGTTCCTGAGCATTTTTAAACTTCAGCAGAATTCCGAGAACAATGGGAGGGTTTTAGAGATTGATTTAAAAAAACAGTAACATTCCGAGAACAATGGGAGAGTTCCAAAGCATTTTTAAACTTCAGTAGAATTCCGAGAACCATGGGAGACTTCTACAGACTGATTTAAAAAAACAATAACATTCCAAGAACAATGGGAGAGTTCCAAAGCATTTTTAAACTTCAGCAGAATTCCTAGAACAATGGAAGAGTTCCAAAGCATTTTTAAACTTCAGTAGAATTCCGAGAACAATGGGAGAGTTCTACAGAATGATTTAAAATAACAACATTTCGAGAACAATGGGAGAGTTCCAAAGCATTTTTAAACTTCAGCAGAATTCTGAGAACAATGGAAGAGTTCCAAAGCATTTTTAAACTTCAGTAGAATTCCGAGAACAATGGGAGAGTTCTACAGATTGATGTAAAAAAACAGTAACATTCCGAGAACAATGGGAGAGTTCCAAAGCACTTTTAAACTTCAACAGAATTCAGAGAACAATGGAAGTGTTGTAAAGCATTTTTAAACTTCAGCAGAATTGCGAGAACAATGGAAGAGTTCCAAAGCATTTTTAAACTTCAGTAGAAATCTGAGAACAATGGGAGAGTTCTACAGACTGACTTAAAAAAACAATAACATTCCAAGAACAATGGGAGAGTTCCAAAGCATTTTTAAACTTCAGCAGAATTCCGAGAACAATGGAAGAGTTCCAAAGGATTTTTAAAGTGCAGTAGAATTCGGAGAACAATGCGAGAGTGCTACAGACTGATTTAATAAAACAATAACATTCCGAGAACAATGGGAGAGTTCCAAATCACTTTTAAACTTCAACAGAATTCAGAGAGCAATGGAAGTGTTCCAAAGCATTTTTAAACTTCAGCAGAATTGCGAGAACAATGGAAGAGTTCCAAAGCATTTTTAAACTTCAGTAGAATTCCGAGAACAATGGGAGAGTTCTACAGAATGATTTAAAAAAACAATAACAGTCCGAGAAAAATTGGAGAGTTCCAAAGCATTTTTAAACTTCAGCAGAATTCCGAGAACAATGGAAGAGTTCCAAAGCATTTTCAAATTCAGTAGAATTCCGAGAACAATGGGAGAGTTCTACATACTGATTTAAAAAAACAATAACATTCCGAGAACAATTGGAGTGTTCAAAAGCATTTTTAATCTTCAGCAGAATTCCGAGAACAATGGTAGAGTTCCAAAGCATTTTTAAACTTCAGCAGAATTCCGAGATCAATGGAAGAGTTCCAAAGCATTTTTAAACTTCAGCAGAATTCCGAGAACAATGGAAGAGTTCCAAAGCATTTTTAAACTTCAGTAGAATTCTGAGAACAATGGGAGAGTTATACAGACTGATTTAAAAAAGGCAATAACATTCCAAGAACAATGGGAGAGTTCCAAAGCATTTTTAAACTTCAGAAGAATTCCGAGAACAATGGAAGAGTTCCAAAGCATTTTTAAACTTCAGCAGAATTCTGAGAACAATGGGAGAGATCTACAGATTGATTTAAAAAAACAGTTACATTACAAGTACAATGGGAGAGTTCCAAAGCATTTTTAAACTTCAGTAGAATTCCGAGAACAATGGGAGAGTTCTACAGATTGATTTAAAAAAACACTACCATTCCGAGAACAATGTTAGAGTTCCAAAGCATTTTTAAAGTTCAGTAGAATTCCGAGAACAATGGGAGAGTTCTACAGACTGATTTAAAAAAAACAATAACATTCCAAGAACAATGGGAGAGTTCCAAAGCATTTTTAAACTTCAGCAGAATTCCGAGAGCAATGGAAGGGTTCCAAAGCATTTTTAAACTTCAGTAGAATTTCGAGAACAATGGGAGAGTTCTACAGATTGATTTAAAAAACAGTAACATTCCGAGAACAATGGGAGAGTTCCAAAGCATTTTTAAACTTCAGTAGAATTCCGAGAAGAATGGGAGATTTCTACAGACTGATTTAAAAAAACAATAACATTCCAAGAACAATGGGAGAGATCCAAAGCATTTTTAAACTTCAGCAGAATTCCGAGAACAATGGAAGAGTTCCAAAGGATTTTTAAAGTGCAGTAGAATTCGGAGAGCAATGAGAGAGTTCTACCGACTGATTTAAGAAAACAATAACATTCCGAGAACAATGGGAGAGTTCCAAAGCACTATTAAACTTCAGCAGAATTCCGAGAACAATGGAAGTGTTCCAAAGCATTTTTAAACTTCAGCAGAATTGCGAGAACAATGGAAGAGTTCCAAAGCATTTTTAAACTTCAGTAGAATTCCAAGAACAATGGGAGAGTTCTACAGACTGATTTAAAAAAACAATAACATTCCGAGAACAATGGGAGAGTTCCAAAGCATTTTTAAACTTCAGCAGAATTCCGAGAACAATGGAAGAGTTCCGAAGCATTTTCAAATTCAGTAGAATTCCGAGAACAATGGGAGAGTTCTACATACAGATTTAAAAATACAATAACATTCCGAGAACAATGGGAGTGTTCAAAAGCATTTTTAAACTTCAGCAGAATTCCGAGAACAATGGAAGAGTTCCAAAGCATTTTCAAATTCAGTAGAATTCCGAGAACAATGGGAGAGTTCTACATACTGATTTAAAAAAACAATAACATTCCGAGAACAATTGGAGTGTTCAAAAGCATTTTTAATCTTCAGCAGAATTCCAAGAACAATGGTAGAGTTCCAAAGCATTTTTAAACTTCAGCAGAATTCCGAGATCAATGGAAGAGTTCCAAAGCATTTTTAAACTTCAGCAGAATTCCGAGAACAATGGAAGAGTTCCAAAGCCTTTTTAAACTTCAGCAGAATTCCGAGAACAATGGAAGAGTTCCAAAGCACTTTTAAACTTCAGTAGAATTCTGAGAACAATAAGAGAGTTCTAAAGATTGATGTAAAAAAACAGTAACATTCCGAGAACAAGGGGAGAGTTCCAAAGCATTTTTAAACTTCAATAGAATTCCGAGAACAATGGGAGAGTCCTAAAGATTGATATAAAAAAACTGTAACACTCCGAGAACAATGGGAGAGTTCCTGAGCATTTTTAAACTTCAGCAGAATTCCGAGAACAATGGGAGGGTTTTAGAGATTGATTTAAAAAAACAGTAACATTCCGAGAACAATGGGAAAGTTCCAAAGCATTTTTAAACTTCAGTAGAATTCCGAGAACAATGGGAGACTTCTACAGACTGATTTAAAAAAACAATAACATTCCAAGAACAATGGGAGAGTTCCAAAGCATTTTTAAACTTCAGCAGAATTCCTAGAACAATGGAAGAGTTCCAAAGCATTTTTAAACTTCAGTAGAATTCCGAGAACAATGGGAGAGTTCTACAGAATGATTTAAAATAACAACATTTCGAGAACAATGGGAGAGTTCCAAACATTTTTAAACTTCAGCAGAATTCTGAGAACAATGGAAGAGTTCCAAAGCATTTTTAAACTTCAGTAGAATTCCGAGAACAATGGGAGAGTTCTACAGATTGATGTAAAAAAACAATAACAGTCCGAGAAAAATTGTAGAGTTCCAAAGCATTTTTAAACTTCAGCAGAATTCCGATAACAATGGAAGAGTTCCAAAGCATTTTCAAATTCAGTAGAATTCCGAGAACAGTGGGAGAGTTCTACATACTGATTTAAAAAAACAATAACATTCCGAGAACAATTGGAGTGTTCAAAAGCATTTTTAATCTTCAGCAGAATTCCGAGAACAATGGTAGAGTTCCAAAGCATTTTTAAACTTCAGCAGAATTCCGAGATCAATGGAAGAGTTCCAAAGCATTTTTAAACTTCAGCAGAATTCCGAGAACAATGGAAGAGTTCCAAAGCATTTTTAAACTTCAGTAGAATTCTGAGAACAATAAGAGAGTTCTAAAGATTGATTTAAAAAAACAGTAACATTCTGAGAACAAGGGGAGTGTTCCAAAGCATTTTTAAACTTCAGTAATATTCCTAGAACAATGGGAGAGTTCTAAAGATTGATTTTAAAAAACTGTAACACTCCGAGAACAATGAGAGAGTTCCAGAGCATTTTTAAACTTCAGCAGAATTCCGAGAACAATGGGAGAGTTCTAGAGATTGATTTAAAAAAAACAGTAACATTCCGAGAACAAGGGGAGAGTTCCAAAGTATTTTTAAACTTCAGTAGAATTCCGAGAACAATGGGAGAGTTCTACCGACTGATTTAAAAAAACAATAACATTCCAAGAACAATGGGAGTGTTCCAAAGTGTTTTTAAACTTCAGGAGAATTCCTAGAACAATGGAAGAGTTCCAAAGCATTTTTAAACTTCAGTAGAATTCCGATAACAATGGGAGAGTTCTACAGAATGATTTAAAAAAACAATAACATTCCGAGAACAATGGGAGAATTCCAAAGCATTTTTAAACTTCAGCAGAATTCAGGGAACTATGGAAGAGTTCCAAAGCATTTTTAAACTTCAGTAGAATTCCGAGAACAATGGGAGAGTTCTACAGACTGATTAAGAATAACAACATTTCGAGAACAATGCGAGAGTTCCAAAGCACTATTAAACTTCAGCAGAATTCCGAGAACAATGGAAGTGTTCCAAAGCATTTTTAAACTTCAGCAGAATTGCGAGAACAATGGAAGCGTTCCAAAGCATTTTTAAACTTCAGTAGAATTCCGAGAACAATGGGAGAGTTCTACAGACTGATTTAAAAAAACAATAACGTTCTGAGAACAATGGGAGAGTTCCAAAGCATTTTTAAACTTCTGCCGAATTACGATAACAATGGAAGAGTACCGAAGCATTTTCAAATTCAGTAGAATTCCGAGAAAAATGGGAGAGTTCTACATACTGATTTAAGAAAACAATAACATTCCGAGAACAATGGGAGTGTTCAAAAGCATTTTTAATCTTCAGCAGAATTCCGAGAACAATGGGAGAGTTCCAAAGCATTTTTAAACTTCAGCAGAATTCCAAGAACAATGGAAGAGTTCCAAAGCCTTTTTAAACTTCAGCAGAATTCCGAGAACAATGGAAGAGTTCCAAAGCATTTTTAAACTTCAGTAGAATTCTGAGAACAATAAGAGAGTTCTAAAGATTGATTTAAAAAAACAGTAACATTCCGAGAACAAGGGGAGAGTTCCAAAGCATTTTTAAACTTCAGTAGAATTCCGATAACAATGGCAGAGTTCTAAAGATTGATATAAAAAAACTGTAACACTCCGAGATCAATGGGAGAGTTCCTGAGCATTTTTAAACTTCAGCAGAATTCCGAGAACAATGGGAGAGTTCTAGAGATTGATTTAAAAAAACAGTAACATTCCGAGAACAATGGGAGAGTTCCAAAGCATTTTTAAACTTCAGTAGAATTCCGAGAACAATGTGAGACTTCTACAGACTGATTTAAAAAAACAATAACATTCCAAGAACAATGGGAGAGTTCCAAAGCATTTTTAAACTTCAGCAGAATTCCTAGAATAAAGGAAGAGTTCCAAAGCATTTTTAAACTTCAGTAGAATTCCGAGAACAATGGAAGAGTTCCAAAGCATTTTTAAACTTCAGTAGAATTCCGAGAACAATGGGAGAGTTCTACAGACTGACTTAAAAAAACAATAACATTCCAAGAACAATGGGAGAGTTCCAAAGCATTTTTAAACTTCAGCAGAATTCTGAGAACAATGGAAGAGTTCCAAAGCATTTTTAAACCTCAGCAGAATTCTGAGAACAATGGGAGAGATCTAAAGATTGATTTAAAAAAACAGTTACATTACAAGTACAATGGGAGAGTTCCAAAGCATTTTTAAACTTCAGTAGAATTTCGAGAACAATGGGAGAGTTCTACAGATTGATTTAAAAAAACAGTAACATTCCGAGAACCATGGGAGAGTTCCACAGCATTTCTAAGCTTCAGTAGAATTCCGAGAACAATGGGAGAGTTCTACAGACTGATTTAAAAAAAACAATATCATTCCAAGAACAATGGGAGAGTTCCAAAGCATTTTTAAACTTCAGCAGAATTCCGAGAACAATGGAAGGGTTCCAAAGCATTTTTAAACTTCAGTACAATTTCGAGAACAATGTAAGAGTTCTACAGATTGATTTAAAAAACAGTAACATTCCGAGAACAATGGGAGAGTTCCAAAGCATTTTTAAACTTCAGCAGAATTGCGAGAACAATGGAAGAGTTCCAAAGCATTTTTAAACTTCAGTAGAATTCCGAGAACAATGGGAGAGTTCTACAGACTGATTTAAAAAAACAATAACATTCCGAGAACAATGGGAGTGTTCAAAAGCATTTTTAATCTTCAGCAGAATTCCGAGAACAATGGGAGAGTTCCAAAGCATTTTTAAACTTCAGCAGAATTCTGAGAACAATGGAAGAGTTCCAAAGCCTTTTTAAACTTCAGCAGAATTCCGAGAACAATGTAAGAGTTCCAAAGCATTTTTAAACTTCAGTAGAATTCTGAGAACAATAAGAGAGTTCTAAAGATTGATTTTAAAAAACAGTAACATTCCGAGAACAATGGGAGAGTTCCAAAGCATTTTTAAACTTCAGCAGAATTCCGAGAACAATGGGAGAGTTCTAGAGATTGATTTAAAAAAAACAGTAACATTCCGAGAACAAGGGGAGAGTTCCAAAGTATTTTTAAACTTCAGTAGAATTCCGAGAACAATGGGAGAGTTCTACCGACTGATTTAAAAAAACAATAACATTCCAAGAACAATGGGAGTGTTCCAAAGTGTTTTTAAACTTCAGGAGAATTCCTAGAACAATGGAAGAGTTCCAAAGCATTTTTAAACTTCAGTAGAATTCCGATAACAATGGGAGAGTTCTACAGAATGATTTAAAAAAACAATAACATTCCGAGAACAATGGGAGAATTCCAAAGCATTTTTAAACTTCAGCAGAATTCAGGGAACTATGGAAGAGTTCCAAAGCATTTTTAAACTTCAGTAGAATTCCGAGAACAATGGGAGAGTTCTACAGACTGATTAAGAATAACAACATTTCGAGAACAATGCGAGAGTTCCAAAGCACTATTAAACTTCAGCAGAATTCCGAGAACAATGGATGTGTTCCAAAGCATTTTTAAACTTCAGCAGAATTGCGAGAACAATGGAAGCGTTCCAAAGCATTTTTAAACTTCAGTAGAATTCCGAGAACAATGGGAGAGTTCTACAGACTGATTTAAAAAAACAATAACGTTCTGAGAACAATGGGAGAGTTCCAAAGCATTTTTAAACTTCTGCCGAATTACGATAACAATGGAAGAGTACCGAAGCATTTTCAAATTCAGTAGAATTCCGAGAAAAATGGGAGAGTTCTACATACTGATTTAAGAAAACAATAACATTCCGAGAACAATGGGAGTGTTCAAAAGCATTTTTAATCTTCAGCAGAATTCCGAGAACAATGGGAGAGTTCCAAAGCATTTTTAAACTTCAGCAGAATTCCGAGAACAATGGAAGAGTTCCAAAGCCTTTTTAAACTTCAGCAGAATTCCGAGAACAATGGAAGAGTTCCAAAGCATTTTTAAACTTCAGTAGAATTCTGAGAACAATAAGAGAGTTCTAAAGATTGATTTAAAAAAACAGTAACATTCCGAGAACAAGGGGAGAGTTCCAAAGCATTTTTAAACTTCAGTAGAATTCCGATAACAATGGCAGAGTTCTAAAGATTGATATAAAAAAACTGTAACACTCCGAGATCAATGGGAGAGTTCCTGAGCATTTTTAAACTTCAGCAGAATTCCGAGAACAATGGGAGAGTTCTAGAGATTGATTTAAAAAAACAGTAACATTCCGAGAACAATGGGAGAGTTCCAAAGCATTTTTAAACTTCAGTAGAATTCCGAGAACAATGTGAGACTTCTACAGACTGATTTAAAAAAACAATAACATTCCAAGAACAATGGGAGAGTTCCAAAGCATTTTTAAACTTCAGCAGAATTCCTAGAATAAAGGAAGAGTTCCAAAGCATTTTTAAACTTCAGTAGAATTCCGAGAACAATGGAAGAGTTCCAAAGCATTTTTAAACTTCAGTAGAATTCCGAGAACAATGGGAGAGTTCTACAGACTGACTTAAAAAAACAGTAACATTCCAAGAACAATGGGAGAGTTCCAAAGCATTTTTAAACTTCAGCAGAATTCTGAGAACAATGGAAGAGTTCCAAAGCATTTTTAAACCTCAGCAGAATTCTGAGAACAATGGGAGAGATCTAAAGATTGATTTAAAAAAACAGTTACATTACAAGTACAATGGGAGAGTTCCAAAGCATTTTTAAACTTCAGTAGAATTTCGAGAACAATGGGAGAGTTCTACAGATTGATTTAAAAAAACAGTAACATTCCGAGAACCATGGGAGAGTTCCACAGCATTTCTAAGCTTCAGTAGAATTCCGAGAACAATGGGAGAGTTCTACAGACTGATTTAAAAAAAACAATATCATTCCAAGAACAATGGGAGAGTTCCAAAGCATTTTTAAACTTCAGCAGAATTCCGAGAACAATGGAAGGGTTCCAAAGCATTTTTAAACTTCAGTACAATTTCGAGAACAATGTAAGAGTTCTACAGATTGATTTAAAAAACAGTAACATTCCGAGAACAATGGGAGAGTTCCAAAGCATTTTTAAACTTCAGCAGAATTGCGAGAACAATGGAAGAGTTCCAAAGCATTTTTAAACTTCAGTAGAATTCCGAGAACAATGGGAGAGTTCTACAGACTGATTTAAAAAAACAATAACATTCCGAGAACAATGGGAGTGTTCAAAACCATTTTTAATCTTCAGCAGAATTCCGAGAACAATGGGAGAGTTCCAAAGCATTTTTAAACTTCAGCAGAATTCTGAGAACAATGGAAGAGTTCCAAAGCCTTTTTAAACTTCAGCAGAATTCCGAGAACAATGTAAGAGTTCCAAAGCATTTTTAAACTTCAGTAGAATTCTGAGAACAATAAGAGAGTTCTAAAGATTGATTTTAAAAAACAGTAACATTCCGAGAACAATGGGAGAGTTCCAAAGCATTTTTAAACTTCAGTAGAATTCCGAGAACAATGGGAGACTTCTACAGACTGATTTAAAAAAACAATAACATTCCAAGAACAATGGGAGAGTTCCAAAGCAATTTGAAACTTCAGCAGAATTCCTAGAACAATGGAAGAGTTCCAAAGCATTTTTAAACTTCAGTAGAATTCCGAGAACAATGCGAGAGTTCTACATACTGATTTAAAATAACAACATTTCGAGAACAATGGGAGAGTTCCAAAGCATTTTTAAACTTCAGCAGAATTCCGAGAACAATGGAAGAGTTCCAAAGGATTTTTAAACTTCAGTAGAATTCCGAGAACAATGGGAGAGTTCTACAGATTGATGTAAAAAAACAGTAACATTCCGAGAACAATGGGAGAGTTCCAAAGCATTTTTAAACTTCAGCAGAATTCCGAGAACAATGGAAGAGTTCCAAAGGATTTTTAAAGTGCAGTAGAATTCCGAGAACAATGGGAGAGTTCGACAGATTGATTTAAAAAAACTGTAACACTTCGAGAACAATGGGAGAGTTCCAAAGCATTTTTAAACTTCAGCAGAATTCCGAGAGCAATGGGAGAGTTCTAGAGATTGATTTAAAAAAATAGTAACATTATGAGTACAATGGGAGAGTTCCAAAACATTTTTAAACTTCTGTAGAATTCCGAGAGCAATGGAAGAGTTCTACAGACTGATTTAAAATAACAACATTTCGAGAACAATGGGAGAGTTCCAAAGCATTTCTAATCTTCAGCAGAATTCCAAGAACAATGTAAGAGTTTCAAAACATTTTTAAATTTCAGCAGAATTCCGAGAACAATGGGAGAGTTCTACAGATTGATTTAAAAAAACAGTAACATTACGAGTACAATGGGAGAGTTCCAAATCATTTTTAAACTTCAGTAGAATTCTGAGAACAATGGGAGAGTTCTACAGATTGATTTAAAAAAACAGTAACATTCCGAGAACAATGGGAGAGTTCCAAAGCATTTTTAAACTTCAGTAGAATTCCGAGAACAATGGGAGAGTTCTACAGACTGATTTTAAAAAAGCAATAACATTCCAACTACAATGGGAGAGTTCCAAAGCATTTTTAAACTTCAGCAGAATTCCGAGAACAGTGGAAGAGTTCCAAAGCATTTTTAAACTTCAGCAGAATTCCGAGAACAATGGGAGAGTTCTACAGATTGATTTAAAAAAACAGTTACATTACAAGTACAATGGGAGAGTTCCAAAGCATTTTTAAACTTCAGTAGAATTCCGAGAACAATGGGAGAGTTCTACAGATTGATTTAAAAAAACAGTACCATTCCGAGAACAATTTTAGAGTTCCAAAGCATTTTTAAACTTCAGTAGAATTCCGTGAACAATGGGAGAGTTCTACAGACTGATTTAAAAAAAACAGTAACATTCCAAGAACAATGGGAGAATTCCAAAGCATTTTTAAACTTCAGCAGAATTCCGAGAACAATGGAAGAGTTCCAAAGCATTTTTAAACTTCAGTAGAATTTCGAGAACAATGGGAGAGTTCTACAGATTGATTTAAAAAACAGTAACATTCCGAGAACAATGGGAGAGTTCCAAAGCATTTTTAAGCTTCAGTAGAATTCTGAGAACAATGGGAGATTTTTACAGACTGATTTAAAAAAACAATAACATTCCAAGAACAATGGGAGAGTTCCAAAGCATTTTTAAACTTCAGCAGAATTCAGAGAACAATGGAAGAGTTCCAAAGGATTTTTAAAGTGCAGTAGAATTCGGAGAGCAATGGGAGAGTTCTACAGATTGATTTAATAAAACAATAACATTCTGAGAACAATGGGAGTGTTCCAAAGCACTATTAAACTTCAGCAGAATTCCGAGAACAATGGAAGTGTTCCAAAGCATTTTTAAACTTCAGCAGAATTGCGAGAACAATGGAAGGGTTCCAAAGCATTTTTAAACTTCAGTAGAATTCCGAGAACAATGGGAGAGTTCTACAGACTGATTTAAAAAAACAATAACATTCCGAGAACAATGGGAGAGTTCCAAACCATTTTTAAACTTCAGCAGAATTCCGAGAACAATGGAAGAGTACCGAAGCATTTTCAAATTCAGTAGAATTCCGAGAACAATGGGAGAGTTCTACATACAGATTTAAAAATACAATAACATTCCGAGAACAATGGGAGAGTTCTAGAGATTGATTTAAAAAAAACAGTAACATTCCGAGAACAAGGGGAGAGTTCCAAAGTATTTTTAAACTTCAGTAGAATTCCGAGAACAATGGGAGAGTTCTACCGACTGATTTAAAAAAACAATAACATTCCAAGAACAATGGGAGTGTTCCAAAGTGTTTTTAAACTTCAGGAGAATTCCTAGAACAATGGAAGAGTTCCAAAGCATTTTTAAACTTCAGTAGAATTCCGATAACAATGGGAGAGTTCTACAGAATGATTTAAAAAAACAATAACATTCCGAGAACAATGGGAGAATTCCAAAGCATTTTTAAACTTCAGCAGAATTCAGGGAACTATGGAAGAGTTCCAAAGCATTTTTAAACTTCAGTAGAATTCCGAGAACAATGGGAGAGTTCTACAGACTGATTAAGAATAACAACATTTCGAGAACAATGCGAGAGTTCCAAAGCACTATTAAACTTCAGCAGAATTCCGAGAACAATGGAAGTGTTCCAAAGCATTTTTAAACTTCAGCAGAATTGCGAGAACAATGGAAGCGTTCCAAAGCATTTTTAAACTTCAGTAGAATTCCGAGAACAATGGGAGAGTTCTACAGACTGATTTAAAAAAACAATAACGTTCTGAGAACAATGGGAGAGTTCCAAAGCATTTTTAAACTTCTGCCGAATTACGATAACAATGGAAGAGTACCGAAGCATTTTCAAATTCAGTAGAATTCCGAGAAAAATGGGAGAGTTCTACATACTGATTTAAGAAAACAATAACATTCCGAGAACAATGGGAGTGTTCAAAAGCATTTTTAATCTTCAGCAGAATTCCGAGAACAATGGGAGAGTTCCAAAGCATTTTTAAACTTCAGCAGAATTCCGAGAACAATGGAAGAGTTCCAAAGCCTTTTTAAACTTCAGCAGAATTCCGAGAACAATGGAAGAGTTCCAAAGCATTTTTAAACTTCAGTAGAATTCTGAGAACAATAAGAGAGTTCTAAAGATTGATTTAAAAAAACAGTAACATTCCGAGAACAAGGGGAGAGTTCCAAAGCATTTTTAAACTTCAGTAGAATTCCGATAACAATGGCAGAGTTCTAAAGATTGATATAAAAAAACTGTAACACTCCGAGATCAATGGGAGAGTTCCTGAGCATTTTTAAACTTCAGCAGAATTCCGAGAACAATGGGAGAGTTCTAGAGATTGATTTAAAAAAACAGTAACATTCCGAGAACAATGGGAGAGTTCCAAAGCATTTTTAAACTTCAGTAGAATTCCGAGAACAATGTGAGACTTCTACAGACTGATTTAAAAAAACAATAACATTCCAAGAACAATGGGAGAGTTCCAAAGCATTTTTAAACTTCAGCAGAATTCCTAGAATAAAGGAAGAGTTCCAAAGCATTTTTAAACTTCAGTAGAATTCCGAGAACAATGGAAGAGTTCCAAAGCATTTTTAAACTTCAGTAGAATTCCGAGAACAATGGGAGAGTTCTACAGACTGACTTAAAAAAACAGTAACATTCCAAGAACAATGGGAGAGTTCCAAAGCATTTTTAAACTTCAGCAGAATTCTGAGAACAATGGAAGAGTTCCAAAGCATTTTTAAACCTCAGCAGAATTCTGAGAACAATGGGAGAGATCTAAAGATTGATTTAAAAAAACAGTTACATTACAAGTACAATGGGAGAGTTCCAAAGCATTTTTAAACTTCAGTAGAATTTCGAGAACAATGGGAGAGTTCTACAGATTTATTTAAAAAAACAGTAACATTCCGAGAACCATGGGAGAGTTCCACAGCATTTCTAAGCTTCAGTAGAATTCCGAGAACAATGGGAGAGTTCTACAGACTGATTTAAAAAAAACAATATCATTCCAAGAACAATGGGAGAGTTCCAAAGCATTTTTAAACTTCAGCAGAATTCCGAGAACAATGGAAGGGTTCCAAAGCATTTTTAAACTTCAGTACAATTTCGAGAACAATGTAAGAGTTCTACAGATTGATTTAAAAAACAGTAACATTCCGAGAACAATGGGAGAGTTCCAAAGCATTTTTAAACTTCAGCAGAATTGCGAGAACAATGGAAGAGTTCCAAAGCATTTTTAAACTTCAGTAGAATTCCGAGAACAATGGGAGAGTTCTACAGACTGATTTAAAAAAACAATAACATTCCGAGAACAATGGGAGTGTTCAAAAGCATTTTTAATCTTCAGCAGAATTCCGAGAACAATGGGAGAGTTCCAAAGCATTTTTAAACTTCAGCAGAATTCTGAGAACAATGGAAGAGTTCCAAAGCCTTTTTAAACTTCAGCAGAATTCCGAGAACAATGTAAGAGTTCCAAAGCATTTTTAAACTTCAGTAGAATTCTGAGAACAATAAGAGAGTTCTAAAGATTGATTTTAAAAAACAGTAACATTCCGAGAACAATGGGAGAGTTCCAAAGCATTTTTAAACTTCAGTAGAATTCCGAGAACAATGGGAGACTTCTACAGACTGATTTAAAAAAACAATAACATTCCAAGAACAATGGGAGAGTTCCAAAGCAATTTGAAACTTCAGCAGAATTCCTAGAACAATGGAAGAGTTCCAAAGCATTTTTAAACTTCAGTAGAATTCCGAGAACAATGGGAGAGTTCTACATACTGATTTAAAATAACAACATTTCGAGAACAATGGGAGAGTTCCAAAGCATTTTTAAACTTCAGCAGAATTCCGAGAACAATGGAAGAGTTCCAAAGGATTTTTAAACTTCAGTAGAATTCCGAGAACAATGGGAGAGTTCTACAGATTGATGTAAAAAAACAGTAACATTCCGAGAACAATGGGAGAGTTCCAAAGCATTTTTAAACTTCAGCAGAATTCCGAGAACAATGGAAGAGTTCCAAAGGATTTTTAAAGTGCAGTAGAATTCCGAGAACAATGGGAGAGTTCGACAGATTGATTTAAAAAAACTGTAACACTTCGAGAACAATGGGAGAGTTCCAAAGCATTTTTAAACTTCAGCAGAATTCCGAGAGCAATGGGAGAGTTCTAGAGATTGATTTAAAAAAATAGTAACATTATGAGTACAATGGGAGAGTTCCAAAACATTTTTAAACTTCTGTAGAATTCCGAGAGCAATGGAAGAGTTCTACAGACTGATTTAAAATAACAACATTTCGAGAACAATGGGAGAGTTCCAAAGCATTTCTAATCTTCAGCAGAATTCCAAGAACAATGTAAGAGTTTCAAAACATTTTTAAATTTCAGCAGAATTCCGAGAACAATGGGAGAGTTCTACAGATTGATTTAAAAAAACAGTAACATTACGAGTACAATGGGAGAGTTCCAAATCATTTTTAAACTTCAGTAGAATTCTGAGAACAATGGGAGAGTTCTACAGATTGATTTAAAAAAACAGTAACATTCCGAGAACAATGGGAGAGTTCCAAAGCATTTTTAAACTTCAGTAGAATTCCGAGAACAATGGGAGAGTTCTACAGACTGATTTTAAAAAAGCAATAACATTCCAACTACAATGGGAGAGTTCCAAAGCATTTTTAAACTTCAGCAGAATTCCGAGAACAGTGGAAGAGTTCCAAAGCATTTTTAAACTTCAGCAGAATTCCGAGAACAATGGGAGAGTTCTACAGATTGATTTAAAAAAACAGTTACATTACAAGTACAATGGGAGAGTTCCAAAGCATTTTTAAACTTCAGTAGAATTCCGAGAACAATGGGAGAGTTCTACAGATTGATTTAAAAAAACAGTACCATTCCGAGAACAATTTTAGAGTTCCAAAGCATTTTTAAACTTCAGTAGAATTCCGTGAACAATGGGAGAGTTCTACAGACTGATTTAAAAAAAACAGTAACATTCCAAGAACAATGGGAGAATTCCAAAGCATTTTTAAACTTCAGCAGAATTCCGAGAACAATGGAAGAGTTCCAAAGCATTTTTAAACTTCAGTAGAATTTCGAGAACAATGGGAGAGTTCTACAGATTGATTTAAAAAACAGTAACATTCCGAGAACAATGGGAGAGTTCCAAAGCATTTTTAAGCTTCAGTAGAATTCTGAGAACAATGGGAGATTTTTACAGACTGATTTAAAAAAACAATAACATTCCAAGAACAATGGGAGAGTTCCAAAGCATTTTTAAACTTCAGCAGAATTCCGAGAACAATGGAAGAGTTCCAAAGGATTTTTAAAGTGCAGTAGAATTCGGAGAGCAATGGGAGAGTTCTACAGATTGATTTAATAAAACAATAACATTCTGAGAACAATGGGAGTGTTCCAAAGCACTATTAAACTTCAGCAGAATTCCGAGAACAATGGAAGTGTTCCAAAGCATTTTTAAACTTCAGCAGAATTGCGAGAACAATGGAAGGGTTCCAAAGCATTTTTAAACTTCAGTAGAATTCCGAGAACAATGGGAGAGTTCTACAGACTGATTTAAAAAAACAATAACATTCCGAGAACAATGGGAGAGTTCCAAACCATTTTTAAACTTCAGCAGAATTCCGAGAACAATGGAAGAGTACCGAAGCATTTTCAAATTCAGTAGAATTCCGAGAACAATGGGAGAGTTCTACATACAGATTTAAAAATACAATAACATTCCGAGAACAATGGGAGTGTTCAAAAGCATTTTTAAACTTCAGCAGAATTCCGAGAACAATGGAAGAGTTCCAAAGCATTTTCAAGTTCAGTAGAATTCCGAGAACAATGGGAGAGTTCTACATACTGATTTAAAAAAACATTAACATTCCGAGAACAATTGGAGTGTTCAAAAGCATTTTTAATCTACAGCAGAATTCCGAGAACAATGGTAGAGTTCCAAAGCATTTTTAAACTTCAGCAGAATTCCGATATCAATGGAAGAGTTCCAAAGCATTTTTAAACTTCAGCAGAATTCCGAGAACAATGGAAGAGTTCCAAAGCCTTTTTAAACTTCAGCAGAATTTCGAGAACAATGGAAGAGTTCCAAAGCATTTTTAAACTTCAGTAGAATTCTGAGAACAATAAGAGAGTTCTAAAGATTGATTTAAAAAAACAGTAACATTCCGAGAACAAGGGGAGAGTTCCAAAGCATTTTTAAACTTCAGTAGAATTCCGAGAACAATGGGAGAGTTCTAAAGATTGATTTAAGAAAACTGTAACACTCCGAGAACAATTGGAGAGTTCCAGAGCATTTTTAAACTTCAGCAGAATTCCGAGTACAATGGGAGAGTTCTAGAGATTGATTAAAAAAAACAGTAACATTCCGAGAACAATGGGAGAGTTCCAAAGCATTTTTAAACTTCAGTAGAATTCCGAGAACAATGGGAGATTTCTACAGACTGATTTAAAAAAACAATAACATTCCAAGAACAATGGGAGAGTTCCAAAGCATTTTTAAACTTCAGCAGAATTCCGAGAACAATGGAAGAGTTCCAAAGGATTTTTAAAGTTCAGTAGAATTCTGAGAACATTGGGAGAGTTCGACAGATTGATTTAAAAAAACTGTAACACTTCGAGAACAATGGGAGAGTTCCAAAGCATTTTTAAACTTCAGCAGAATTCCGAGAGCAATGGGAGAGTTCTAGAGATTGATTTAAAAAAATAGTAACATTATGAGTACAATGGGAGAGTTCCAAAACATTTTTAAACTTCTGTAGAATTCCGAGAGCAATGGAAGAGTTCTACAGACTGATTTAAAATAACAACATTTCGAGAACAATGGGAGAGTTCCAAAGCATTTCTAATCTTCAGCAGAATTCCAAGAACAATGTAAGAGTTTCAAAACATTTTTAAATTTCAGCAGAATTCCGAGAACAATGGGAGAGTTCTACAGATTGATTTAAAAAAACAGTAACATTACGAGTACAATGGGAAAGTTCCAAATCATTTTTAAACTTCAGTAGAATTCTGAGAACAATGGGAGAGTTCTACAGATTGATTTAAAAAAACAGTAACATTCCGAGAACAATGGGAGAGTTCCAAAGCATTTTTAAACTTCAGTAGAATTCCGAGAACAATGGGAGAGTTCTACAGACTGATTTAAAAAAAGCAATAACATTCCAACTACAATGGGAGAGTTCCAAAGCATTTTTAAACTTCAGCAGAATTCCGAGAACAATGGAAGAGTTCCAAAGCATTTTTAAACTTCAGCAGAATTCCGAGAACAATGGGAGAGTTCTACAGATTGATTTAAAAAAACAGTTACATTACAAGTACAATGGGAGAGTTCCAAAGCATTTTTAAACTTCAGTAGAATTCCGAGAACAATGGGAGAGTTCTACAGATTGATTTAAAAAAACAGTACCATTCCGAGAACAATTTTAGAGTTCCAAAGCATTTTTAAACTTCAGTAGAATTCCGCGAACAATGGGAGAGTTCTACAGACTGATTTAAAAAAACAGTAACATTCCAAGAACAATGGGAGAATTCCAAAGCATTTTTAAACTTCAGCAGAATTCTGAGAACAATGGAAGAATCATAGAATCATAGAATCATAGAATGGTAGAGTTGGAAGGGACCTCCTGGGTCATCTGGTCCAACCCCCTGCTCAAAGCAGGATTCACTAAATCATCTCAGACAGATGTCTGTCCAGCTTCTGTTTGAAGACGTCCATTGAAGGGGAACTCACCACCTCTCGTGGCAGCCTGTTCCACTCATTAATCACCCTAACTGTCAAAAAGTTTTTTCTAATATCTAATCTGTGTCTCCTCCCATTTAGTTTCATCCCATTGCTTCTAGTCTTTCCTTGTGCAAAAGAGAATAAAGATGATCCTTCTACAATGTGACAGCCCTTGACATATTTGTAGACAGCTATTAAGTCTCCTCTCAGTCTTCTTTTTTGCAAGCTAAACATTCCCAAATCCTGCAACCGTTCCTCATAGGACATGGTTTGCAGACCAGTCACCATTCTGGTCGCTCTTCTCTGAACTTGCTCCAGTTTGTCTATGTCTTTTTTAAAATGTGGTGCCCAAAACTGTGCACAGTATTCCAGATGAGGTCTGACCAAAGAGGAGTAAAGACCAATAATGACTTCACGTGATCTAGACTGTATGCTTCTGTTAATACATCCCAGAATTGTATTTGCCTTTTTTGCTGCTGCATTACACTGTTGACTCATGTTCAGTCTATGATCTATTAGTATACCTAAGTCTTTTTCACATGTACTGTTGCTTAGCTCTATTCCTCCCATTCTGTATATGCTTTTTTCATTTTTATTGCCCAGATGTAGTACTTTGCATTTTTCCCTGTTAAAAACCATTCTGTTGGTTGCTGCCCACTGCTCCAGTTTATTTAGGTCTTTTTGAATCCTCTCTCTCTCTTCTCTAGTATTAGCTATCCCTCCTAGCTTTGTGTCATCAGCAAATTTAATCAGTTTACCCTCAATTCCTTCATCTAAATCATTGATAAAGATGTTGAACAATACAGGTCCCAGGACGGAGCCCTGTGGTACCCCACTTGAGACATTCATCCAGCTGGATGTGAAGCCATTTACAATCACCCTTTGAGTCCGATCACTAAGCCAGTTATGAATCCACCTAACAGTTGCCTGGTCCATTGCATACTTGGTCATTTTTTCAATAAGGATGGTGTGAGATACTTTGTCAAATGCTTTGCTGAAGTCAAGATATACTATATCTACAGCATTTCCCTGATCCACCCAGTCAGTGATTCTGTCATAGAAGGAAATTAAGTTAGTCTGACATGACTTGTTAGTTATAAACCCATGCTGACTCTGGTTAATCACTTCATTCTTATCCAGGTACTTACATACATGTTGTTTAATAATTTGTTCAAAGATCTTTCCTGGTATAGAAGTCAGACTCACCGGCCTATAGTTCCCTGGGTCCACCTTCTTCCCCTTTTTGAAGATAGGAACAACATTTGCTCTTCTCCAGTCTTCTGGGACTTCTCCTGTTCTCCAAGAATTTTCAAAGATTATGGAGAGTGGTTCTAAAATTTCTTCTACGATCTCCTTCAGTACTCTGGGGTGTAATTCATCTGGACCTGGAGACTTGAACTCATTTATGTTAGCTAAATATTCCCTCACAATCTTTCTGTTTACAGATAACTTGGATTCTTCTATTCCTTTAAAAGGACAGTGAAGATCAGTTGATGTTACATTTTCTTTCTGAGAGAAAACAGATGCAAAATAGGAATTAAAAAGTTTGGCCTTCTCAACATCCTCTCTTACCATTTCTCCATTTTCATCCTGTAAAAATCCTATAGCATCTTTGACTTTTCTTTTACTTTTGACATA
Source organism: Phyllobates terribilis (assembly GCF_046119375.1). NCBI lineage: Eukaryota > Metazoa > Chordata > Amphibia > Anura > Dendrobatidae > Phyllobates > Phyllobates terribilis. The sequence goes on along the minus strand of NW_027362765.1, from coordinate 29,778,265 downwards.
CCCCCAAAATCCTTTTTTATTGCTTTTGACATCTCTTGCAAGCCTTAATTCATTGTCAGCTTTAGCTAACCTGATACATGCCCTGCAGGATCTGCAGACTGCATTATAATCTTCTTTAGATATGCCTCCCTCTTTCCATTTAATAAACATTTCTTTCTTTCTTTTTAGCATGTGTTTAAGTTCTGTGTTCATCCATCCTGGTTTCCTTAAATGCTTCCCATTCTTCCTACTTTTCGGGATTGTTAACGATTGTGCTTTGAGAATCTCATTTTTAAAAATTTCCCATCCTTCCTGGACATTTTTGTCCTTAAGGACATCCAGCCATTGGATCCCTCCTATTCTCTTTCTGAGTCTCTTAAAATCTGCCTTTCTAAAATCTAACCTTGAAGTTTGAGTCTTCACATGTCTTCCTCCTCTAGTTATCCAAAATTCTATAATAGCATGATCGCTGCCTCCTAGGGTCCCAGCCACTTTTACCTCCTCAACCATTTCCTCCTTGTTTATAAGGATTAGATCCAAAGTAGCAGATCCCCTTGTTTTCTCCCCTACCTTTTGGAAGATAAAGTTGTCAGCAAGAGAGGATAAGAATTTGCTTGACCTGTTAGTTTTACTTGAGAGAGATTCCCAACAAATGTCTGGATAGTTGAAATCTCCCATGACCACTACGTCATATTTTTTTGAGAACTTGGTCATTTGATACATAAAGAGTTCATCCATATCTTCAGCTTGCCCAGGTGGCCTGTAGTAAATGCCTACAATGGTGTCCTTTCCGTTGTTCTCTCCTTGTATTCTTACCCAAACAGTTTCCACAGAACTCCCAGTCTCTGAAGCTTCAATCTCTGTGCAGATATACGCTTTTCTAACATACAATGCGACACCTCCTCCTCGTTTATCAAGTCTGTTTCTTGCAAATAAGTTGTATCCTTTTAGCCTTTTATTCCAATCATGTGTATCGTCCCACCAAGTTTCAGTGATTCCAATGACATCATATTTCTTTTCCTGCGTTAGTAGTTCTAATTCTCCTTGTTTGTTGCCCATGCTTTGTGCATTTGTATAAAAACATTTTAGTTTGTGATTGGTTTCTCTTCCTCCCATATTTTTATTATTTAAATTGTTTTGTCTTTGTTCTTCCTTTCCACTTCCAGTAGCAGAGATCTCAATAGTATTTGTCAGCTGTATGGCTTTTTCTGGCCTTTTGCTTCCCTTCCCACATTGTTCTAGTTTAAAGCTCTCCTGATGAGTGCAGCAAGGCAATTTCCAAATACATGTTTTCCAGTCTTCGTAAGGTGCACCCCATCTCTAGCAAGTAGTCCATCGTATAGGTAATTCATTCCGTGATCCAGAAATCCAAATCCTTGTTGACGGCACCATCGACGTAGCCAGTTGTTCACCTGTAGAATCTTATTCCACCTCATTGTTCCATGGCCATCCACTGGGAGGATGGATGAGAAGACCACCTGCGCTCCCAATTCTTTCACTTTCTTGCCCAAGTCTTCAAAGTCACTGCAGATGGTTTCCAGGTCCTTTCTTGCGGTGTCATTTGTCCCCACATGTATTAGCAGGAATGGGTAGTGATCTGAAGGTCTGAAGAGTCTTGATATCCTGTCAGACACATCTTTAATTTTTGCTCCTGGAAGACAGCACATTTCTCTTGAGGTTATGTCTGGTCTGCAGATAGCGGCCTCTGTTCCTCTTAACAGGGAATCCCCCATGACCACCACTCTCCGTTTTTTCTTCACAACATTCTTCTTTCTCCATCCAGGAGGATTCTGAGGGCTTACAAGGTTATTCATTGCTGGCAAAGTCTTATCTTGCTGTATTTCTTCATGGTTCTCCTGCGAGAGAGCCTGGTACTGGTTCCTGAGCAGTATAGGTGCTGACTGCCTCTCGATCCTCCTGCTTCTCTGGGTCACATGCTTCCATTCCTCTGTTTCTTCAGGTGCAGTTTGAATTTCTTCTCTTTCTGAATCATGAAGAGATAATTCTGCTCTGTCTAAGAACTCTTCACCTTCCTTAATGATTTTCAAGGTAGTTAACCTCTCTTCTAGATTTCGCAAATTTTCCTCCAACAGGGACACAAGTTTGCATTTCTGGCATGTGAAGTTTGGCTTTTCCACTGGCAAGTCTGTGAACATGTAGCAGGATATGCAGCTCACCAAATGGCTCCTGGACTCTTCCATGTTCTTACCCAAAATGCAGTGGGAATATGCAAATTATCTCCTCAGGACTCCTCCCCTGGTTTTGAGTTCCAAAAGCATTTTTAAACTTCAGTAGAATTTCGAGAACAATGGGAGAGTTCTACACACTGATTTAAAAAAACAATAACATTCCAAGAACAATGGGAGAGTTCCAAAGCATTTTTAAACTTCAGCAGAATTCCGAGAACAATGGAAGATTTCAAAAGGATTTTTAAAGTTCAGTAGAATTCGGAGAACAATGGGAGAGTTCTACAGACTGATTTAATAAAACAATAACATTCCGAGAACAATGGGAGAGTTCCAAAGCACTTATAAACTTCAGCACAATTCTGAGAACAATGGAAGTTTTCCAAAGCATTTTTAAACCTCAGAAGAATTGTGAGAACAATGGAAGAGTTCCAAAGCATTTTTAAACTTCAGTAGAATTCCGAAAACAATGGAAGAGTTCCAAAGCATTTTTAAAGTGCAGTAGAATTCGGAGAGCAATGGGAGAGTTCTACAGACTGATTTAATAAAACAATAACATTCTGAGAACAATGGGAGAGTTCCAAAGCACTATTAAACTTCAGTAGAATTCCGAGAACAATGGAAGTGTTCCAAAGCATTTTTAAACTTCAGCAGAATTGCGAGAACAATGGAAGAGTTCCAAAGCATTTTTAAACTTCAGTAGAATTCCGAGAACAATGGGAGAGTTCTACAGACTGATTTAAAAAAACAATAACATTCCGAGAACAATGGGAGAGTTCCAAAGCATTTTTAAACTTCATCAGAATTCCGAGAACAATGGAAGAGTACCGAAGCATTTTCAAAGTCAGTAGAATTCCGAGAACAATGGGAGAGTTCTACATACAGATTTAAAAATACAATAACATTCTGAGAACAATGGGAGTGTTCAAAAGCATTTTTAAACTTCAGCAGAATTCCGAGAACAATGGAAGAGTTCCAAAGCATTTTCAAATTCAGTAGAATTCCGAGAACAATGGGAGAGTTCTACATACTGATTTAAAAAAACAATAACATTCCGAGAACAATTGGAGTGTTCAAAAGCATTTTTAATCTACAGCAGAATTCCGAGAACAATGGGAGAGTTCCAAAGCATTTTTAAACTTCAGCAGAATTCCGATATCAATGGAAGAGTTCAAAAGCATTTTTAAACTTCAGCAGAATTCCGAGAACAATGGAAGAGTTCCAAAGCCTTTTTAAACTTCAGCAGAATTTCGAGAACAATGGAAGAGTTCCAAAGCATTTTTAAACTTCAGTAGAATTCTGAGAACAATAAGAGAGTTCTAAAGATTGATTTAAAAAAACAGTAACATTCCGAGAACAAGGGGAGAGTTCCAAAGCATTTTTAAACTTCAGTAGAATTCCGAGAACAATGGGAGAGTTCTAAAGATTGATCTAAAAAAACTGTAACACTCCGAGAACAATGGGAGAGTTCCTGAGCATTTTTAAACTTCAGCAGAATTCCGAGAACAATGGGAGTGTTTTAGAGATTGATTTAAAAAAACAGTAACATTCCGAGAACAATGGGAGAGTTCCAAAGCATTTTTAAACTTCAGTAGAATTCCGAGAACAATGGGAGACTTCTACAGACTGATTTAAAAAAACAATAACATTCCAAGAACAATGGGAGAGTTCCAAAGCATTTTTAAACTTCAGCAGAATTCCTAGAACAATGGAAGACTTCCAAAGCATTTTTAAACTTCAGTAGAATTCCCAGAACAATGGGAGAGTTCTACAGACTGATTTAAAATAACAACATTTCGAGAACAATGGGAGAGTTCCAAAGCATTTTTAAACTTCAGCAGAATTCTGAGAACAATGGAAGAGCTCCAAAGCATTTTTAAACTGCATTAGAATTCCGAGAACAATGGGAGAGTTCTACAGATTGATGTAAAAAACCAGTAACATTCCGAGAACAATGGGAGAGTTCCAAAGCACTTGTAAACTTCAACAGAATTCAGAGAACAATGGAAGTGTCGTAAATAGTGTTGAGCCACCCCCGTAGTGTTCGAGTTCGGTTCGTCGAACACCCGTGTGTTCGCCGAACTGTTCGTCGAACTGTTCGTCGAACACCTTCGAACACCGTTAAAACCAATGGCAGGCAAACAAAAACACATAGAAACACATAGAAAACACCTTCAAAGGTGTCCAAAAGCTGACAAACTGTTCAGAAGACACAACTAACACATGGAAAAGTGACAAGTACATATAGTCATGCGAAAATAAAAGAGGTGGAGGAGTAAAAGGAGGGGGAGACACAGATATAGGCATGTCATGCCCTTCTAAAATCCAAAAAGTGAGAAGCCGACACGGCCAGTTCTCTCCTGCCCGTGCCACCTCCGTGTCGCCGGGTTTGTGCCAGAGCCGCGGTGAACCCTGATGGCCAGCCCCCCTCTCCCAATACTGGTGCCTGTCCGCTGGTGGGTCGAGCGAGCCCCCCTGTGGTGGAGGCAGCTCTAAGCTTTTTAATTTAAATTGTCTCTCTAATTTGAATGAATACACTTTAAATCCATTTACAAGGATCTATTGGAGGGCAAGTCTCATGCCAGCAGCCGCGTAATTCCAGCTCCAGTAGCGTCCACTAAAGCTGCTGCAGTTAAAAAGCTTTTATAAGGATCGAGCTCGGCTGTCCACCGCAAGGCATCCTACTGCCAGTCCCAGCCCCTATGCCTTGGGGTGCCTCCTGATGCTCTTCACTGAGTATCCCATGGTCCCGAAGCATTTCCTTTGAAAAAATTAAGTGTCTAAACTACAGGTGGTGTAGCTTGCTTAACAGCCGGGATAATCCGCTGACTAGCAGACACTGCTACTAGGCACAAAGTATTTCCTGGGCTAGATGCAGTTAAAAATTTGTAATTAGATACTCTCGTTGGATGCTGAGAAAGCATTCCATAGAGTCTCCTGGCACGCCATATATGATTCTCTTAAAAAGCTTGGGGTAGGGGTCTAGGGGACCCTTTTATAGCCAAAATCACGGCCCTGTATCGCAATACGTCACCTAGGCTGAAGATAAATGGAACTGTAGCACCCTGAGGGCTCGGTTGCTACAGACGTATTGCACCTCACCCAGAGGTGTGATATCTCACTCTCAGGTAAGGATGGAGTGTGGATCAGGACCCGACACCTGCATGCATTACACCACATTGCCGTGGGGCAGGGCGACCAATATGCCCCTGAGATGGGCACGACAGTCCCTGTCCCTGGCTGGAGTGGGGGGAGGGAACACTGAGGAAGGGGAACCCTGTAGTGCAGGAGCAGGGAGGAAGCAGTTCCTGGGTGCATTGAGAAGGGAGTATAAAAGGTGGGCACCATCTTAGTTCAGTGCAGAGAAGTCTGAGCAGAAGTGGCAGGGAGCAGGGGCTCTGCATGAGCTCTGCTCCGGAGGCAGGCCTAGTAACAGAGGCCCAGGCCTGGAAGAGGGAGAAGGAAGGAAGAGGAGCGGAGAAGGCTCCAGGAACGAGGAATGAAGGGATCCCAGGGGTGCGGACGGGCGAGTCGCCACCGCACGCCCGAATCCACCTGCGTGGAGGGGTCAGGCCAAAGGGGGAGACCGGTCCCCGAACTAGTGGAGGCAGGAAACGACCCTCAGCTAGAAACCGGAGGCTCTGACATTTTATGTGGCGCAGCCCCTCGCTACACCCGCTAGGAAGGCACCACATAGGGTCAGGGAAACTGGCGCCAAGTTTACCAAGAGGAGGCCCGAGGCAGCCGGACAGAAGTGTTGGTAAGAAAGGCCAGACAAAGGACACACAAAGGGGGTCCTGTGAAGTGCTCCAAAGTTATCTGGGAGTTGTCTGAGCCCCTCACCTTGTGAGCACAGTACGACGTGGGCAGCCGTTACCTGCAGACGTGGTCTGGATAATAAGAACTGTGAGTAAAGGCCCTGGACTGCATCACTGACTCCGTGTCGTTACTGCTGCTGCCCTGCACCATCACCCCCATCCTCCGCATACACTGCCCTGAGGCTAAACTCCTCCCGTGGGGAGTTATGCTACGCTCTGCTGCACCCACAACACCAGCCTCAGCGGTCTGCCCTGTAGCAGCGGTTCACTCTGATCGCAATCCACGGGTGGCGTAGTCGGACATTTAAACATCAAAACCACATAAATAGTTCCGCCACTCGTTTGACCGCCCTGAGCCACGGAACCGGGTCGCCGCCACGAAGACTACAACCACCAGCATCCACCAAAAAGGGTCCGGCTCCGGGTGTCCCAAGGCCCAGGGGGTGCGTCAGAACATTTTCATCACCTTTCACAATCACCAATGGGACAAGGCAGGGATGTCCTCTGTCCCCTCTCTTATACATCCTAGTGACGGAGCACCTGCTCTCATCAATTCGCCATAACCCCAATATTAGGTGGATTGAGGTGGGAGGCACCGAGTACAAGTGCTCTCTATTTGCTGATGATGTCCTAGTATATATCACTCAATCACATATATCCATCCATGCTGTTATGGCTGAAATAGATCACTTTGTTACATGGTAAAATTTTAAATTCAATGCAGCGAAATCTGAGGCCCTCGATGTCTCCCTCCCCAAATCCATATAGGATTCCATCCAGTCCAACTTTCCCTTTGCCTGGCCCTCACAGGGTATCAAATACTTAGGAATTCCTATTCATAGAGACCTCTCCCATCTATGTTATCTTAATTTTGGGCCCTTTATTGAACAATTCCATACAGACCATGGTTGGCAAGTTAGAACTGTAAGATTCACTACGTGAACCGCTGGTGTTTTGTGGAAAAGCACATGTACACCGCGTTCCAAATTATTATGCAAAAAGTGTTTAGGAGTGATAAGGGAAGAATTTGTTTGTTTGTCAGTTAAACTCATTGATGGTGATGTGTGTCAAGGCTCTTTATATCACTGTAAGCAATTGCAGACACCTGTGCTAATTAGTTTGGCAGGTGTGTCCAATGAAAGGCAAGACTACTTAAGAAGGCTCTCTCACATTATTAAGCAGCCTACATTTTCTGCCAAAATGGGAAAGAAAAAGGATGTGTCGGCTGCTGAGAAGCAACAAATTGTGGAGTGTTTAGGTCAAGGCATGACTACAATCAACATTGTGCGATGATCAGGATGAAGTGTCTTGGCAATCAAGAAGTATGTAGCTGATTCACAGTACACACGTGTGCGTGCTGATAAGGGCAAATTGAGGACTCTTTCCTACAGGCAATTACGTCAGGTTGAAAGAGCAGCGGCAAAAAAGCCTTGTCATAGCAGCAGACAAGTTTTTGAAGCTGCTTGTGCCTCCAACGTCCCCCGAACAACAAGATGCAGGGTCCTTCAGAGGTTTGCAGCTGTGCATACGCCATCCTGTCGACCTCCTCTATCCACTTCACACAAGCAGAAACGGCTCCAGTGGGCCAAACATTACATGAAGACTGATTTCAAAACTGTTTTGTTCACGGATGAGTGCCGTGCAGCGCTCGATGGTCCAGATGGATGGAGTGGAGGATGGCTGGTTGATGGACACCCCACGCAAACACGGCTACAGCGCCAACAAGGAGGAGGTGGAGTAATGTTTTGGGCTGGAATCATGGGGAGAGAGATTGTCGGCCCCTTTAGGATCCCTGAAGGCGCTAAAGATGAACTCCATAATGTATGTGGATTTTCTCAAACAGCACTTCCTGCCATGGTTCAAGAAGAAGAACCGTGTATTTCACAGCAAGATCATTTTTCTGCATGATAATGCACCATCTCATGCTGCACATAAAACATCTGCATCTCTGGCTGATATGGGCATAAAAGGGGACAAACTTATGGTGTGACCCCCATGCTCCCCTGACCTCTACCCCATTCAGAACCTTTGGAGCATCATTAAAAGGAGTGTCTATGATGGCGGGAGGCAGTTCACATCTAAGCAACAGCTCTGGGAGGGTATTCTGTCCTCATGCAAAACAATTGAAGCAGAAACCATCCAAAACCTGACAAATTCAATGGACGAGAGAGTTCAGAAGCTCCTTTCGAACAAGGGGTCCTATGTGAAAATGTAACATCACCTAGAATAAAGTTTTGAGCTGAAAACTGTTTGATTTCAGTTTCTAACAACCTGCTAATGCTTATAATTTCAAAAATGACCATTTTTTTGGTCTTTATTAAAATGAAAAGGTTGATCGAAAAGTTTGGGGGATCTAAGAGTGTGGCAACCCAGTAGTCATGATTACTTCGAATTCTGACAATATGAGGGTCATGCTGCAGGTAGTGCAGCAAGAAGGCACTTATGTGTCTTGCGCATCTCGGAGCCCCAAAATTATTTTCCGGGCTAGATGCAGCTAAAAATTATTTTTAATTTTAAATCTGGTGGAGCTTATTATAGATGGCCTAATAGGATCAGTGCTGCACACTGCTACAAAGCCCAAATTATTTTCCAGTCAAGATACAGATAAACATGATTAGTAATTTGAAAGCTTAAAACGTTTGGTAGGGTGATTTTAACCAATCATCAAGCTTTTACTCTCCCCAGGATGACACAGGGGTAGAAAAGTCGTTTCGGATCCATGATTTGTTCATCTTTATGAACGTGAGTCTGTCTACATTATCAGTGGAGAGCCGCGTGCGCTTATCTGTCAGCACACCACCAGCAGCGCTGAACACACGTTCAGACAGAACGCTGGCTGCGGGGCATGACAAGATCTCCAAGGCGTAAGTGGCTAGCTCCGGCCATTTATCCAGATTGGAAGCCCAAAAAGAGCAAGGGTCCAGTGACACAGTCGTGGCTTCAATGTTTACTTGGAGATACTCCTGTACCATCGTCTCTAGGCGTTGACTATGTGTCAGACTTCTTGTCTCCTGTGGCCTTGCAAAGGATGGGCTAAAAAAGTGGTGAAATGATTCCGCAAAATTGATGTTACCAGCAGATACTGTGGTTCTGTTACGGTTTGAGTGCTGAACACTTGACGGTCCCACGGTTGGCAAGTTGGAACTGTGAGATTCACTACGTGCACCACTGGTATTTTGTGGAAAAGCACATGTAAGATTCTGCAACAGTCTCTGCTGATACTCCTGCATGCGTGCATCCCTTTCTATGGCAGGAATAATTTCTGCAAATTTACTTTTGTACCGGGGATCTAACAGTGTGGCAACCCAGTAGTCAGGATTATTTCTAATTCTCACAATTCGAGGGTCATGTTGCAGGTAGTGCAGCAAGAAGGCACTCATGTGTGTTGCGCATCCAGGAGCACCAAGTCCCTGTTGTGTTGGTGGCGAGATAACAATCATGCTTCCTTCCTCTGTCCTCTCCCCCCAACCTCGCACAACAGAAATGTGATCAAGGTCTCCCTCATCTGATGAGTCTTCCATCAGTTCGTCCTCCACTTCTTCCTGGGCTCCTGCACCTTCCTCACTAGTTTGGCTGCTACCATGCGCCCTGGTAAAACCATCTCCCCCACCCTCACATGCCTGCCGACTTGGTGCTGCCGACCTTCTGGACCTTGCAGACGTTAGCCCTTCCGCATACAACTCCTCCTCCTCTACTTCCTCCACCTCCTCTTGTGCCACCACCTGACTCCAAATTCTGTTTAACATGTGCTCCAGCATGTAAATCACCGGAATAGTCATGCTGATAATGGCATCGTCAGCACTAAACATCTTCGTCGCCATTTCAAAACTGTGCAGAAGGGTGCATAGGTCCCTGATCTGAGACCACTCCTCCAGCATGATTTGCCCCACCTCTGAATCTCGTTGGCCCAGGCTATACGTCAGAACGTATTGCACCAGGGCTTGTCGGTGCTGCCACAGTCGCTGCAACATGTGCAGAGTTGAATTCCACCGGGTAGGCACATCGCATTTTAGCCGGTGAAGTGGCAGGCCCAACGACTTCTGTAGAGATGTAAGTCGCTGAGCTGCGGGATGCGAACGGCGGAAGTGAGCACACAGCGACCGTGCCCTCTGCAGAAGGCCATCTAGTCTGGGATAGTGGGCTAAAAATTGCTGGACAACCAGGTTCAACACGTGAGCCATACAAGGCACGTGTGTGACATTGCCCCGGCGAAGGGCCGCACCCAGGTTTGCAGCATTGTCGCACACGGCCTTCCCTGGTTTCAGGTCCAGTGGAGACAACCATTCATGAAATTGGTTCTCCAGAGCTGACCACAACTCCTCAGCTGTGTGACTCACATTTCCCAGACATTTCAATGTAAAAACCGCCTGATGACGTTGAGCCCTACTGCCAGCATAGTAAGGAGGTGTGCAGGATCCCTTCTGCGCAGTTAGAAAGCTTGTGGCATGACCAGACAGGCTTTGGGTGCAGGTGGAAGACCGAGAGGAGGTTGAGGAGGCAGAAGCAGTGGAGGAACTTTGACATAAAGAGGATTGACGCACAACTCGTGGGGACGGCAAGACTTGGACAGCAGCCCCTTGTCCTGCTGTCACCATAGTTACCCAGTGCCCAGTCAGCGACATGTAACGCCCCTGTCCATGCCTACTCGTCCAAGTGTCTGTGGTGAAATGCACCCTGTCACACACAGAGTTTCTCAAAGAAGCGGTGATGTTGTGTGCGACATGCTGGTGGAGCGCAGGCACACCTTTCTTTGAGAAGTAGTGCCGACTGGGCATCTGGTACTGGGGCACTGCGACGGACATAAGGTCTCGAAAATCCTCTGTGTCCACCAGGCGGAAAGGCAGCATTTCTGTAGCCAAGAGCTTGCAGATGGTGAAATTCAACCTCTTAGCTTTCTCATGGCTAGGAGGAAATGGTCTTTTACTTGTCCACATCTGAGGGACCGAGGGCTGGCTATTGTGCTTAGACGGGGTTGATAAGGGTGTCCCCGGCAAACTGCCGGTCTGTGAGGAAGATGCAGGCGGACATGTTAGGTTGCCTTCATCCAAAGGTGGTGCTATCGATGTCGGACAGCACTCAACACCAGCTGGTGTTACCACCTCCAAAGAAAATGATGACCTGCCAATCACGCTGGCTGTTGCGGGTAAAGAGGTGGCAGGTCTGCGCCCCAAAACAGGTGTGACTGCTGTCCCCCCAGTCACAGAGGATGAAGAGGCCGCGGATGCACAAGATATGGCAGACGGTGGTTGGCCCGGCCGGCTAGGCCGCATTGTAGCACACTGAGCTTCCCACTGCAACTTATGCTTCATGTCCATGTGCCGGTTCATGCATGAAGTACTCAAACTATGTATTTTTTGGCCTCTACTTAGCTTTTGCTGACAAATGTTACAGATAACACGAGTTGGGTCATCTTTATCGATCTGAAAAAATGCCCAGGCTATGCAAGGCTTAGCACCCATGCGACCTGAAGAGCCACGACTTGTGGTGAGAGGCAGAGTTGTGTTTGAGGATGCAGTTGTTGACGTGCTTCCAGTACTACGTCTCTGTCCAGGAAGGCGCAACCTGACCTCGTCGTCACTAGCATCTTCCTCCACCTCCTCTGCTGACCTCATCTCTTGGCTGACTGTGGGTTGACAGTAAGTGGGATCTCCGACCTCATCATCATCACCCTGTGCGTTATCACACCCGTCGTCCTCAGAGCCAACCTGTTCCTGCCCTGACAAAAAACTAAAGTTGTCGCTCCAATCAGGTATTTGAGTCTTATCATCGTCTTCCTCATTGTCTCCACCAACAGGAGTTACAGTTTGGGAATGAGGGTCTACATTATGGTCAGAACCTTCTGCGTCTGGTCCTGGATCCGACTCATAAAGATTCTGGGCATCAGTGCAGATCATTTCCTCGTCTGGATTCACAGAAGCGCTGGAGTCGACCTCTGATTCCCAGGCTATAGTATGAGTAAACAGCTCTGCAGACTCAACCATCTGTTCTACCTCATACTCAGACGGGCAGCTGGAGATTTGGGAGCTGTGAGGAAGCAAGTGCGATTTGGGTGACACCTTTGAGGACTGGAGTATTTGTGATGTTGAAGTTGATGTGGAGGAGAGCCCACTTAAAGGAGCACTTGATATCCGTTGAAGCACCTGCTGTTTTTGTGCCTCATCTGGAATTTGTAGCGATTGGCGTGGCCGTAAGAAAGGGATCTTATCACATTGTCCGCTAAAAGAAGTAGACATTTTAGTTTGGCTGGAAGATGGTCTTTCTTCTGCACCTACCCCACGGACACAACCTTTTTTCCCCTTCCCAACACGCCTATTCCCCTTTCCACCAGCAGCAGGCCTTTTTCCACTCATTTTGGTGGTTAACTAATTCACAACTCTGGAGTTGTTTGCACAAAAAAACAATGGATGGTAACCGAGCAGAGCTGAGTGGCCAAACTGTGGTATTAGGCCAAAACTATTGGCTGGGTTAGATGCAGAAAAAAATTATTTTTAATTTGCAACCTGATGGAGGTCAGTATAGATGGACTAATAGACCAAGTCCCACACACCGCTAGAAGCCCAAATATTTTTTCAGAGCTAGATGCAGAAAAAAATTATATTCAATTTGCAACCTGCTGGACGTCAGTATAGAAGGACTAATAGAACAAGTCCCACACACTGCTAGAAGCCCAAATATTTTTTCAGAGCTAAATGAAGAAAAAAATTATTTTTAATTTGCAACCTGATGGAGGTCAGTATAGATGGACTAATAGACCAAGTCCCACACACTGCTAGAAGCCCAAATATTTTTTCTGAGCTAGATGCAGAAAAAAATTATTTTTAATTTGCAACCTGATGGAGGTCAGTATAGATGGACTAATAGACCAAGTCCCACACACCGCTAGAAGCCCAAATATTTTTTCAGAGCTAGATGCAGAAATTTTTTTTATTCAATTTGCAACCTGATGGAGGTCAGTATAGATGGACTAATAGACCAAGTCCCACACACCGCTAGAAGCCCAAATATTTTTTCAGAGCTAGATGCAGAAAAAAATTATATTCAATTTGCAACCTGCTGGACGTCAGTATAGAAGGACTAATAGAACAAGTCCCACACACTGCTAGAAGCCCAAATATTTTTTCAGAGCTAAATGAAGAAAAAAATTATTTTTAATTTGCAACCTGATGGAGGTCAGTATAGATGGACTAATAGACCAAGTCCCACACACTGCTAGAAGCCCAAATATTTTTTCTGAGCAAGATGCAGAAAAAAATTATTTTTAATTTGCAACCTGATGGAGGTCAGTATAGATGGACTAATAGACCAAGTCCCACACACCGCTAGAAGCCCAAATATTTTTTCAGAGCTAGATGCAGAAATTTTTTTTATTCAATTTGCAACCTGATGGAGGTCAGTATAGATGGACTAATAGACCAAGTCCCACACACTGCTAGAAGCCCAAATATTTTTTCAGAGCTAGATGCAGAAAAAAATTATTTTTAATTTGCAACCTGATGGAGGTCAGTATAGATGGACTAATAGACCAAGTCCCACACACAGCTAGAAGCCCAAATATTTTTTCAGAGCTAGATGCAGAAAAAAATTATATTCAGTTTGCAACCTGATGGAGGTCAGTATAGATGGACTAATAGAATGATGCTATGCCCAAAAGATTTTACTTCACTAGGTGCAGTAAAAAAATTGGTATTCTATACACAGGTGGTATATCTTGCAACACAGATAGGCTACTCCACTGACTAACACACTCTGCAATAGGCCAAAAAGGATTAGCTTTGCTAGATTCAGCCAAATGCTGTGAAAAAAACTTGCACAGCACTGGCACAGACCTGCCTGGCAAAAACTGATAGGAACTGATGTAACCTAGTCCTGAAAAGGACTCCAATTACAATTAGTCTTTACTCCCACAATCTATCTATTTAAGAGCACAGACCTGCCTGATAAAAGTCGTAGGAAATGCTGTAACCTAGTCCTTAAAAGGACTGCAATCACAACTATTCCCTACTCCCAAGCTATCTGTATATTTGTGCGAAAATTGGCTTGAAATTAACAAGGTATAGCGCACACAGCAACAGCGGTGCCGTCTAACACGCAGCTGCAGCAGTGAGAAAATGGTGGCGACGGGGAAAATGGCTTGGTCTTATAGGGCAAGGACATGTGACATACACTGCCAATCACACATGCCCTTGCTTGTGTGAAAAAAAGCACTTCGCTCCGTGTGTGCGCTGCTGATAGGCTGACAGATTGCACCTCCCCACTGCAAATGCGGGAAAGAGAAAAAAAATGGAGATCTTCATTGTTCCTGCAGAGATCCATCCCCTGCCCCTCCCCCCGCCCCGCTGTACACTCAAACTGCGTATTAACATTAATTTTCATCATTACTGAGAAAAAATCCAGTTATGATTTTGGTGCACGAACAGTTATCGAACATAACCTCGAACAGCCGAATTTTTCTCAAATTGTTCGTGTTCGCCGACCGGCTCGAACACCGCCCAAAACAGCTCGAATTTGAGATTGGCGAACAGTTCGAGTAGAACAACGCTCATCTCTAATACTGACCTCCATAAGGTTGCAAACTGAATATAATTTTTTTCTGCATCTACCTCTGAAAAAATATTTGGGCTTCTAGCTGTGTGTGGGACTTGTTCTATTAGTCCATCTATACTGACCTCCATAAGGTTGCAAACTGAATATAATTTTTTTCTGCATCTACCTCTGAAAAAATATTTGACCTTCTAGCTGTGTGTCGGACTTGTTCTATTAGTCATCTATACTGACCTCCATCAGGTTGCAAATTCAAAATAATTTTTTGTCTGCATCTACCTCTGAAAAAATATTTGGCCTTCTAGCTGTGTGTGGGACTTGTTCTATTAGTCCATCTATACTGACCTCCATAAGGTTGCAAACTGAATATAATTTTTTTCTGCATCTACCTCTGAAAAAATATTTGGCCTTCTAGCTATGTGTGGGACTTGTTCTATTAGTCCATCTATACTGACCTCCATAAGGTTGCAAACTGAATATAATTTTTTTCTGCATCTACCTCTGAAAAAATATTTGGGCTTCTAGCTGTGTGTGGGACTTGTTCTATTAGTCCATCTATACTGACCTCCATAAGGTTGCAAATTCAAAATAATTTTTTGTCTGCATCTACCTCTGAAAAAATATTTGGGCTTCTAGCTGTGTGTGGCACTTGTTCTATTAGTCCATCTATACTGACCTCCATAAGGTTGCAAACTGAATATAATTTTTTTCTGCATCTACCTCTGAAAAAATATTTGGCCTTCTAGCTGTGTGTGGGACTTGTTCTATTAGTCCATCTATACTGACCTCCATAAGGTTGCAAACTGAATATAATTTTTTTCTGCATCTACCTCTGAAAAAATATTTGGGCTTCTAGCTGTGTGTGGGACTTGTTCTATTAGTCCATCTATACTGACCTCCATAAGGTTGCAAATTCAAAATAATTTTTTGTCTGCATCTACCTCTGAAAAAATATTTGGGCTTCTAGCTGTGTGTGGGACTTGTTCTATTAGTCCATCTATACTGACCTCCATAAGGTTGCAAACTGAATATAATTTTTTTCTGCATCTACCTCTGAAAAAATATTTGGCTTTCTAGCTGTGTGTGGGACTTGTTCTATTAGTCCATCTATACTGACCTCCATAAGGTTGCAAACTGAATATAATTTTTTTCTGCATCTACCTCTGAAAAAATATTTGGCCTTCTAGCTGTGTGTGGGACTTGTTCTATTAGTCCATCTATACTGACCTCCATAAGGTTGCAAACTGAATATAATTTTTTTCTGCATCTACCTCTGAAAAAATATTTGGCCTTCTAGCTGTGTGTGGGACTTGTTCTATTAGTCCATCTATACTGACCTACATAAGGTTGCAAACTGAATATAATTTTTTTCTGCATCTACCTCTGAAAAAATATTTGGGCTTCTAGCTGTGTGTGGGACTTGTTCTATTAGTCCATCTATACTGACCTCCATAAGGTTGCAAACTGAATATAATTTTTTTCTGCATCTACCTCTGAAAAAATATTTGGCCTTCTAGCTGTGTGTGGGACTTGTTCTATTAGTCCATCTATACTGACCTCCATAAGGTTGCAAACTGAATATAATTTTTTTCTGCATCTACCTCTGAAAAAATATTTGGCCTTCTAGCAGTGTGTGGGTCTCATTGTATTAGGCCATCTATACCAAGCTCCACCAGCTTTTCAATTAATAATAATTTTTCGCTGCATCTAGCCCTGAAAATAATTTTTCTTCCCAATAGTGGTAGCAATAGAAATATGGGGCGCGCTCCTGGCTTACAAAAATATACGCTTCATAAAAAACACCAGCTTAGCTCACTGCATTAATAAGATGGCATCATCGTCTCTCCCAGTGCTAGGCCTACTACCCAGGCTAGCATTCCTGTGCCTAAAACACAATGTATGGGTCCGCGCTAGCCACTATGCTGAGGGGTCTAAAGCTGCTGCTAACGCTTTATAACAATTCAATTGGCAGATTTTCACAGAGCTCTTCCACAATGCCCACCCATCGGGACAACAGTTGCCCACCTTCCCTATGGGATCTAGTGGCGAATAGTTGATGCCATTAATCAGAGCGTCAGTTGCCCCATCGACGTGGCAAGCATACGGTAAGGCATGGGAAGAGTGGACACGACTAGTAGCAGGCAGACGGGTTGACCAATGTGAACAAGCCAGTTCACAAGTCACCATAGAATTTCTCCACCAGCTAATGATGAGGGGCATATCAGGGGCGTCAGCGCAGCGGTGTCTGACCGGAGTAGCATTTCACTTCCAACTACTGAATTGGGGAGATGTGACAAAGATTCATCATCAGACAATCCATAAAAGGGTGGAAAAGGGGTCAGCCAAGTCAGGAGTGTAGACGTCCCGTCCCGTGTCACTAAAACTGATTTCTCACATCATATCCCTAACACCATTAACATGACACTCACAATTTGAAGCAACACTACTGTCTACTGCATTTGTGATCGCCTTCTTCGGGGCGCTATGCATAAGCGAATTAGTCCCTCAATCCAAAATTAGCACCAGTGGAGGCTTATTACACCAGGACGTAGTCATAGCCAATAATGCAATACGTCTACGCATACACAAATCGAAAATGGTTCCAGCAGGCAGGGGCACTTGGGTACTTCTACAACCCACAAAAGGTACACTGAGTCGGGTAACAATAGTAAAACCATATCTAACCATCAGATCACAAAGTAATTTGTTCCTATCACACATTGATGGGACGCCATTAGCAAGATACCAGTTCCAAGCTATACTTAATAAATGCATAACATCGGCAGGGAACCACCCCAAAGATTACGGGACACACTCATTCCGCATAGGCGCGGCCACAGAAGCAGCAAGAGCAGGACTGTCAGAAACGGAAGTTCAGAGGATAGAGAGATGGTGATCCACGTGTTTGGCAAGATACATAAGACCGGACTTGTTATCCTAACGTGGTTTGTTTCTTTTACAGGTGACGCTAAGCCAACAGTGTGGGTGATAGGCCACTCGTATATATATTGGGCAGATTAAAGGGCGAAAGTCCGCCCAGGCGGGAGGAAATTAGAGTTTCATAACACATATTTCAACTGGAGAGGTATTAGAGGCCTGCTATGGCCACAGGTACTAATGGAGGTAATCAAGGTAGGGAGAGAGGCAAGATGTCTGGTCATCTTAGTTATACAGGCCGGGGGAAACAACCTAGGTCATCACAAGAGCGCATAACTAATGGCAATAATGAAACTAGACACTGAGCGCTTCAGAGAATTTTTCACAAAACTAGCTATAGTATGGTCAGAGATTGTGCCGATAGCGGTATGGCAAGGTGCGCGAGACATCACGGCCATCGAACGGACAAGGCGGGTAATAAATATTCGGATGGCAAAATTTAGAAGAGACAGAGGCGGTGTAGTGGTACGACACCGACAACTGGAAGGAGATAAAGCAGGCCTCATACGGCCCGACGGTGTTCACTTAATGGATATTGGACTGGACATATTCCTGTCAGGACTCCAGGACGGAGTGGAACAAGCGTTAAGAGTGATGGGTGGGGGTCAGAGTCCTGCATACGAGTACGCAGGATCCTCCGTGGCCTGGAAATAGAAAGGACATGTTGGAGAGTTACACTTGTTGGCCAAGTTGCCGGAGTGGAGACCCAGGGCATGCTGCAACAAGCTGAATTATTTTAGAAATAAAATGTCTTTCTAATGGAATGAGTATAAAGAGTTAATAAAGCTGTGACCGATCCTCACCCATCCAGTTGTAAGAGTTACATTATTGTATTGTCAAGGAAAGGGGGGCGGTAGGGGGGCTGAGCGTCTGGGTTTGGTTGGGGGTCCCCACAGTCTGCCTAGGCTAGATGCATTTAAAAATTCTTATTAGATACACAGGCGGTGCAGCTTGCTTCGCAGCTGGGCTACTACGCCCAAAGTATTGCCTAGGCTAGATGCAGTTAAAAATTCTACGCTGACTAGCAGACACTGAAGATTTGGAGCAGACCTCTGAGTAAACAGCTCTTCAGACTCAATCATCTGTGTTACCCCAAGCCATAGTGTATGTAGTTTCTTACAGTTAAAAGGGGGGGGGAGCGACCCAACCCACCTGGAATTGACGATGCCAACGTCACGTAAGACACAGCAAGGGGACTCCAAAAAGAGTTTCCATTTTTTCCCAAAATGGTGGCACAGACACCACTTAACCCTAGAACGCATACCTGGGGCCTCGCAGTCCCGCCCTGTTAATTGTTTTCTATTTTCTGCAAGATTACTTTAGTTAGAATTTTGAAACTCTAGGTATTCTTCATGTATATAGTTGTTTGTCATTTGAGTTTGAGTTATTCAATGTTATTTGCACACGGGCCTAAAAGGCCCCAGGTATATGAAAGTGTAGATTTTTATGGTCATGCGTTCTAGGGTTAAGTGGCATCAATTGCCCCACAGTTGCTTAAAACGGTTGGTGAGGTGATATTACCAAATCCTCAAGCTTTTAGCCTCCCAAGGATAACACAGGATTAGAAAAGTCCTTGCGAATCCATGATTTGTTCATCTTTATGAACGTGAGTCTGTCTACATTCTCAGTAGACAGACGCGTGCGCTTATCTGTCAGCACACCATCAGCAGCGCTGAACACACGTTCAGAGAGAACACTGGCTGCAGGGCATGACAAGATCTCCAAGGCGTGAGTGGCGAGCTCTGGCCATTTTTCCAGATTGGAATACCAAAATGAGCAAGGGTCCAGTGACACAGTCATGGCTTCGATGTTCACTTGGAGATACTCCTTCACCATCCTCTCTAGGCATTGACTATGTGTCAGACTTCTTGTCTCCTGTGGCCTTGCAAAGGATGGTCTAAAAAAGTGGTGAAACGATTTCACAAAATTGCTGTTACCAGCAGATACTGTGTTACTGTTACGGTTTGAGTGATGAAGACTCGACAGTCCCGCGGTTGGCAAGTTAGAACTGTGAGATTCACTTCGTGCACCACTGGTGTTTTTTGGAAAAGCACATGTAAGATTCTGCAACAGCGTCTGCAGATACTCCTGCATGCGTCAATCCCTTTTTATGGCAGGAATTATTTCGGCAAATTTACTTTTGTACCGGGGATCTAAGAGTGTGGCAACCCAGTGGTCGAGATTACTTCGAATTCTGCAATCTGAGGGTCATGTTGCAGGTAGTGCAGCAAGAAGGCACTCATGTGTCTTGCGCATCCAGGAGGACCAAGTCCTTGTTGTGTTGGTAGCGAGGTAAGAATCATGCTTCTTTCCTCTGCCCTCTCCCCCCAACCTCGCACAACAGAAATGTGATCAAGGTCTCCCTCATCTGATGAGTCTTCCATGCCCATTGCCAGTTCATCCTCCACTTCTTCCTCGGCTCCTGCACCTTCCTCAACAGTTTGGCTGCTACCATGTGCCCTGTTTAATCCCTCTCCCCCACCCTCCCATGCCTGCCTCCTTGGTGCTGCCAACCGTCTGGACCTTGGAGATGTTATCCCTTCCGCATACGACTCCTCCTCTACTTCCTCCACCTCCTCTTGTCCGACCACCTGACTCTGAATTCTGTTTAATGTGTGCTCCAGCATGTAAATCACCGGAATAGTTATGCTGATAATGGCATCGTCGTCAGCACTAAACATCTTCGTCGCCATTTCAAAACTGTGCAGAAAGGTGTGTGGCACCCCTGAGGGTGCAGTCACAACAGAGTTACTGCATCTCACCCAGAGGTGTGGTATCTCACCCTCAGGTAAGGAAGGTGTATGGCTCGGGACCCTAACACCTGCATCCAACACATACCCGCAGTGGGGTTAGGGCGAGATTGCTCCTAAGGGAGAGCACAGTCCCAGGTCCCTAGCTGGTGGGAGGATCCTATGTAGTGGGTGCTTAGGGGAGCAGCTTAGGGGAGCACATGACAGGGAGAGTATAAATAGGAAGCCATCTTAGAAAGAGCAAGCCAGTCAGAGGAGGAAAAGTGACAGGAGCAGAGGCTCGGCATGAGCTCTGCTCCGGAGGCGGGCCTAGCCTGGGAGGCCCAGGACTGAAGGAGAGAAGAGAGGAGTGGGAACAGGAAGGCTCCAGGAACCGAAGGGACCCTAGGGCTACGGGCCGTGCAGAAGGCCACCTGTACTCCCGCTGCTACCAGGAGGTAGAGGGGTCAGGCCAGATAAGGGGAACCGGTCCCTCAACTAGAGGAGAAACAGCAAGGCTCAACTAGAAACCGGAGGCTGCAGCATTTCATGTACTGCAGGCAAAAGTCCACACCAGTCTCACTAAGAAGGTAGCCACATAGGACCCAGGGGACGGAACACAAGTCGCCCGCCAAGGCCCGAGGATACCGGATAGAAGTGTCACTGGGTGTGAGGTGCAGGGAGAAGGCCAGAGAAAGGACACACAGAAGGGGGTCCTGCTAAGTACTCCGGAGCTATCTGGGGGTGGACTGAGCCCCTCACTGAGTACGCACAGCACGACGGGTGAGATAGCTCTGGTACTTGTAATCTGGACTGCAACAACTGTGAGTAAAGATCTTGGGACTGCATCACACGGACTCTGTGTTCATTACTGACTCCCTGCACTACAACCACCATCATCCACCCACACTGCCCTGAAGCTACACTCTTCCTGTGGTGAGTAATAATACCATTGCAGCAAAACCACCAGCTTCAGAGGACTGTTCCGCAGCGGCGGCCCCTTTGGCCGCACTCCACAGGTGGCGTAGTCGGACATTATAAAATCCATATATACAAATTACCGTTGGATTGACCGCCCTGGGTCACGGACCGGGTCACCGCCACAGTGACTACAACCCCCAGCGTCTACCGGCCCGGCTCCGGGTACCCCACGGCCCAGGGGGCGCATCAACTTCATAGGTCCCTGATCTGAGACCACTCCTGCTGTGTGATTTGCCCCACCTCTGGATCTCGTTGGCCCAGGCTATACGTCAGAAACTATTGCACCAGGGCTTGTCGGTGCTGCCACAGTCGCTGCAACATGTGCAGAGTTGAATTCCACCGTGTCGGCACATCGCATTACAGCCGGTGAACTGGCAGGCCCAACGACTTCTGTAGAGATGTAAGTCGTTGAGCTGCGGGATGCGAACGGTGGAAGTGAGCACACAGCGACCGTGCCCTCTGCAGAAGGCCATCTAGTCCGGGATAGTGGGCTAAAAATTTATGGACAACCAGGTTCAACACGTGAGCCATACAAGGCACGTGTGTAACATTGCCCCGGCGAAGGGCCGCACCCAGGTTTGCAGCATTGTCGCACATGGCCTTCCCTGGTTGCAGGTCCAGTGGAGACAACCATTCATGAAACTGGGTCTCCAGAGCTGACCACAAGTCCTCAGCTGTGTGACTCACATTTCCCAGACATTCAAAGTAAACACTGATGCCGTTGAGCCCTGCTGCCAGCATAGTAAGGAGGTGCGCAGTTAGAAAGCAGGTGGCATTACCAGACAGGCTTTGGGTGCAGGTGGAGGACCGAGAGGAGGTTGAGGAGGCAGAAGCAGTGGAGGAACTTCTAGATAAAGAGGATTGACGTACAACTCGCGGGGACGGCAAGACTTGGACAGCAGCCCCTTGTCCTGCTGTCACCATAGTTACCCAGTGCCCTGTCAGCGACATGTAACGCCCCTGTCCATGCCTACTCGTCCAAGTGTCTGTGGTGAAATGCACCCTGTCACACACAGAGTTTCTCAAAGAAGCGGTGATGTTGTGTGCGACATGCTGGTGGAGCGCAGGCACACCTTTCTTTGAGAAGTAGTGCCGACTGGGCATCTGGTACTGGGGCACTGCGACGGACATAAGGTCTCAAAAATCCACTGTGTCCTCCAGGCGGAAAGGCAGCATTTCTGTAGCCAACAGCTTGCAGATGGTGAAATTCAACCTCTTAGCTTTCTCATGGCTAGGAGGAAATGGTCTTTTACTTGTCCACATCTGAGGGACCGAGGGCTGGCTGTTGTGGTTTGACGGGGTTGAGTAGGGTGTCCCTGGCAAACTGCCGGTCTGTGAGGAAGATGCAGGCGGACATGTTAGGTTGCCTTGATCCAAAGGTGGTGCTCTTGATGTCAGAGAGCTTTCAACACCAGCAGGTGTTTCCACTTCCCAATGAACTGACGACCTGCCAATCACACTGGCTGTTGCAGGTAAAGAGGTGGCAGGTCTGCATCCAAAAACATGTGTGACTGCTGTCCCCCCAGTCACAGAGGATGAAGAGGCCGCGGATGCACAAGATGGGGCAGACGGTGGTTGGCCCAGCCTGCTAGGCCGCATTGTAGCACAGTGAGCTTCCCACTGCAACTTATGCTTCATATCCATGTGACGGTACATGCATGAAGTACTCAAACTATGGATTTTTTGGCCTCTACTTAGCTTTTGGTGACAAATATTACAGATAACACGAGTTGGGTCATCCTTATCGATCTGAATAAATGCCCAGGCTATGCAAGGCTTAGAGCCCATGCGACCTGAAGAGCCACTACGACTTGTGGTCAGAGGCGGAGTTGTGGTTGAGGATGCAGTTGTTGACGTGCTTCCAGTACTCCGTCTCTGTCCAGGAAGGGGCAACCTAACCTCGTCGTCAATAGCATCTGTGACGCCCCGCTGCGCTTGGTATCACAGATCCTAGAAGAGTGTATTGATGGAATCCTCCACAAGAGGCCCCCATAAACATTCACACATCTCCACCTTCCACCTCAGACCAGCAGAGGGAGCCCGTTAGGGATATAAATAGGGAAGGTGGAGCTAGGCAGTTCAGTTCCTCTGAAGAGTTCCTGCAGTAGAGAAGCCTAAGAGAGGTCAGTCTGCAGTGGAGCTCAGTCTAGTCTAGAGAACTCAGTTAATATTTCAGCAGTGGAGCACGAGGCTCCTGCTTGCTAGATTCAAGGAGCCCAGATAGAGCTTAAGGTGTGCCAGCGTCATAAGATCGGTGAAGCGCGGCAAGCTGCCGTTAGTGTGTATAGCCTATTGAGGGCCCGAGTAGGCCGAAGGCGAGTGGCGAGTTAGTACATAAGGGGCAGAGGAGCTTAACCAGCTCACCCCGAAGCATTTACCGGACACCGGATACGAGCTTACCGGGATCTCTATGACCCAGTAAGGCATAACCGGAATCCCTGGAGAACTACAAGTCCCAGGATCGCTAAGGTGCTGATACTTAACAGAGCCAGGAGACGCTTAGGCCCCGCATACTGGGAGCGTGAACTTCAAGAGAAGGCCCTACCACAAGGTCAGCCAGCGCAGGACAGAGACAAAGTTAGGCCTAGCTCCAGGCAGGTCAGAAACTTACTACGCAGAGGCAAGAAACAGGAGGCCCTACACCCGCTCATTGGGGAGGATCCTGATATGCACCCTTCACCCTACAGTGCTCCAGGATGTGCCTGAATTTCCTCCAGTAAAAGGTACTGAAGTGACTACCGTGTCCGTTTCCGTTCTTGCTCTGACCCAGCTGGGTCTCGCCTGTCCTGCATTCCCCCTGCATACGCTGCCCTGAGACCTAGCTCCACCTGTGGGGAGCTATACCATCGAGCTGCCTTATCACGGGCCTCAGTGGACTGCTGCAGCGCTGGTGCTTCTCACCAGATACCACAGGTGGTGTCACAAACTCTTATAAAATTAACAATTATCCACCCTTTTAAAGAGTGACCCCAGGGTACGGGCCAGGGAGCCGACCACCGCGACATCCCAAAGGCCAGGCAAAGGCCCGGGTGACCTCATCGACTGGCTGACTGTGGGTTGACAGTAAGTGGGATCTCCAACCTTGTCATCATCACCCTGTGTGTTATCACACCCGTAGTCCTCAAAGCCAACCTCTTCCTGCCCTGACCGAAAAGTCAAGTTGTCGCTCCAATCAGGTATTTGAGTGTCATCATCGTCTTCATCATTGTCTCCACCAACAGGAGTTACAGTTTGAGAACGAGGGTCTACATTATGCTCAGAACCTTCTTCATCTGGTCCTGGATCCGACTTATAAAGATTCTGGGCATCAGTGCAGATCATTTCCTCGTCTGGATTAACAGAAGCTCTGGAGCAGACCTCCGTTTCCCAGGCTATAGTATGAGTAAACAGCTGTGCAGACTCAACCATCTGTGTTACCCCATACTCAGACGGGCAACTGGAGACTTGGGAGCTGTGAGGAAGCAAGTGCGATTGGGGTGACACCTCTGAGGACTGGAGTATTTGTGATGTTGAAGTTGAGGTGGAGGAGAGCCCACTTGAAGGAGCACTTGATATCCGCTGAAGCACCTGCTGTTTTTGTGCCTCATCTGGAATTTGTAGCGATGGACGTGTCCGTAACAAAGGGATCGTATCACATTGTCCACGAAAAGAAGTCGACATGTTAGTTTGGCGGGAAGATGGTCTTTCTTCTGCAGATGTTACCCCCCCACTGCGGGGGGCTCGACCCACCAGCGGACAGGCACCAGTATTAGGAGAGGGGGGCTGGCCATCAGGGTCCACCGCGGCTCTGGCACAAACCCGGCGACACGGAGGTGGCACGGGCAGGAACGGACTGGCCGTGTCGGCTTCTCACTTTTTGGATTTTAGAAGGGCATGACATGCCTATATCTGTGTCTCCCCCTCCTTTTACTCCTCCACCTCTTTTCTTTTCGCATGACTATATGTACTTGTCACTTTTCCATGTGTTAGTTATGTCTTCTGAGCAGTTTGTCAGCTTTTGGACACCTTTGAAGGTGTTTTCTATGTGTTTCTATGTGTTTTTGTTTGCCTGCCATTGGTTTTAATGGTGTTCGAAGGTGTTCGACGAACAGTTCGACGAACAGTTCGGCGAACACACGGGTGTTCGACGAACCGAACCGAACTCGAACACTACGGGGGTGGCTCAACACTAATTACGAGTACAATGGGAGAGTTCCAAAGCATTTTTAAACTTCAGCAGAATTACTAGAACAATGGAAGAGTTCCATAGCATTTTTAAACTTAAGTAGAATTCCGATAACAATGGGAGAGTTCAACAGACTGATTTAAAATAACAACATTTTGAGAACAATGGGAGAGTTCCAAAGCATTTTTAAACTTCAGCAGAATTCCGAGAAGAATGGAAGAGTTCCAAAGCATTTTTAAACTTCAGTAGAATTCCGAGAACATTGGGAGAGTTCTACATACTGATTTAAAAAAACAATAATATTCCGAGAACAATGGGAGAGTTCAAAAGCATTTTTAATCTTCAGCAGAATTCCGAGAACAATGGGAGAGTTCCAAAGCATTTTTAAACTTCAGCAGAATTCCGAGAACAATGGGAGAGTTCCAAAGCATTTTTAAACTTCAGCAGAATTCCGAGAACAATGGAAGAGTTTCAAAGCATTTTTAAACTTCACCAGAAATCCGAAAACAATGGAAGAGTTCCAAAGCATTTTTAAACTTCAGTAGAATTCTGAGAACAATAAGAGAGTTCTAAAGATTGATTTAAAAAAACAGTATCATTCCGAGAACAAGGGGAGAGTTCCAAAGCATTTTTAAACTTCAGTAGAAATCCGAGAACAATGGGAGAGTTCTACAGATTGATATAAAAAAACTGTAATACTTCGAGAACAATGGGAGGGTTCCAAAGCATTTCTAATCTTCAGCAGAATTCCGAGAACAATGGAAGAGTTTCAAAGCATTTTTAAATTTCAGCAGAATTCCGAGAACAATGGGAAAGTTCTAAAGCATTTTTAAACTTCAGCAGAATTCCGAGAACAATGGAAGAATTCCAAAGTATTTTTAAACTTCAGCAGAATTCTGAAAACAATGGAAGAGTTCCAAAGCATTTTTAATCTTCAGCAGAATTCCGAGAACAATGGGAAAGTTCTAAAGCATTTTTAAACTTCAGCAGAATTCCGAGAACAATGGAAGAATTCCAAAGTATTTTTAAACTTCAGCAGAATTCTGAGAACAATGGAAGAGTTCCAAAGCATTTTTAAACTTCAGTAGAATTCTGAGAACAATAAGAGAGTTCTAAAGATTGATTTAAAAAAACAGTAACATTCCGAGAACAAGGGGAGGGTTCCAAAGCATTTTTAAACTTCAGTAGAATTCCGAGAACAATGGGAGAGTTCTACAGATTGATATAAAAAAACTGTAATACTTCGAGAACAATGGGAGGGTTCCAAAGCATTTCTAATCTTCAGCAGAATTCCGAGAACAATGGAAGAGTTTCAAAGCATTTTTAAATTTCAGCAGAATTCCGAGAACAATGTGAGAGTTCTACAGATTGATTTAAAAACAGTAACATTCCGAGAACAATGGGAGAGTTCCAAAGCATTTTTAAAATTCAGTAGAATTCTGTGAACAATGGGAGAGTTCTACAGATTGATTTAAAAAAACAGTAACATTCCGAGAACAATGGGAGAGTTCCAAAGCATTTTTAAACTTCAGTCGAATTCCGAGAACAATGTGAGAGTTCTACAGATTGATTTAAAAAAACAGTAACATTCCGAGAACAATGGGAGTGTTCCCAAGCATTTTTAAACTTCAGTAGAATTCCGAGAACAATGGGAGAGTTCTACAGACTGATTAAAAAAAAACAATAACATTCCAAGAACAATGGGAGAGTTCCAAAGCATTTTTAAACTTCAGCAGAATTCCAAGAACAATGGAAGAGATCCAAAGCATTTTTAAACTTCAGTAGAATTTCTAGAACAATGGGAGAGTTCTAGAGAATGATTTAAAAAAACAGTAACATTCCGAGAGCAATGGGAGAGTTCCAAAGCATTTTTAAACTTCAGTAGAATTCCGAGAGCAATGTGAGAGTTCTATAGACTGATTTAATAAAACAATAACATTCCAAGAACAATGGGAGAGTTCCAAAGCATTTTAAAACTTCAGCAGAATTCCTAGAACAATGGAAGAGTTCCAAAGCATTTTTAAACTTCAGTAGAATTCCAAGAACAATGGGAGAGTTCTACAGACTGATTTAAAATAACAACATTTCGAGAACAATGGGAGAGTTCCAAAGCATTTTTAATATTCAGCAGAATTCCGAAAACAATGGAAGAGTTTGAATGCATTTTTAAATTTCAGCGGAATTCCGAGAACAATGGGAGAGTTCTGCAGATTGATTTTAAAAAACAGTAACATTACGAGTACAATGGGAGAGTTCCAAAGCATTTTTAAACTTTAGTAGAATTCCGAGAACAATGGGAGAGTTCTACAGATTGTTTTTAAAAAAAAGTAACATTCCGAGAACAATGGGAGAGTTCCAAAGCATTTTTAAACTTCAGTAGAATTCTGAGAACAATGGGAGATTTCTACAGACTGATTTAAAAAAACAATAACATTCCATGAACAATGGGAGAGTTCCAAAGCATTTTTAAACTTCAGCAGAATTCCGAGAACAATGGAAGAGTTAAAAAGGATTTTTAAAGTGCAATAGAAATCGGAGAACAATGGGAGAGTTCTACAGACTGAATTAATAAAACAATAACATTCCGAGAACAATGGGAGAGTTCCAAAGCACTTTTAAACTTCAGCAGAACTCCGAGAACAATGGAAGTGTTCCAAAGTATTTTTAAACTTCAGCAGAATTGCGAGAACAATGGAAGAGTTCCAAAGCATTTTTAAACTTCAGTAGAATTCCGAGAACAATGGGAGAGTTTTACAGACTGATTTAAAAAAACAATAACATTCTGAGAACAATGGGAGAGTTCCAAAGCATTTTTAAACTTCAGCAGAATTCCGAGAACAATGGGAGAGTTCCAAAGTATTTTCAAATTCAGTAGAATTCCGAGAATAATGGGAGATTTCCAAAGCATTTTTAAACTTCAGCAGATTTGTGATAACAATGGAAGAGTTCCAAAGCATTTTTAAACTTCAGTAGAATTCCAAGAACAATGGGAGAGTTCTACAGACTGATTTAAAAAAAACAATAACATTCCGAGAAGAATGGGAGAGTTCCAAAACATTTTTAAACTTCAGCAGAATAAAGAGAACGTTAAAAGTGATCCAAAGCATTTTTAAACTTCAGTAGAATTCCCAGAACAATGGGAGAGTTCTATAGACTGATTTAAAAAAACAATAACATTCCGAGAGCAATGGGAGAGTTCCAAAGCATTTTTAAACTTCAGCAGAATTCTGAGAACAATGGAAGAGTTCCAAAGCATTTTTAAACTTCAGTAGAATTCCGAGAACAATGGGAGAGTTCTACAGACTCATTTAAAAAAACAATAACATTCCGAGAACAATGGGAGAGTTCCAAAGCATTTTTAAACTTCAGCAGAATTGCGAGAACAATGGAAGAGTTCCAAAGCATTTTTAAACTTCAGTAGAATTCCGAGAAAAATGGGAGAGTTCTACAGAATGATATAAAAAAAACAATAACATTCCGAGAACAATGGGAGAGTTCCAAAGCATTTTTAAACTTCAGCAGAATTCCGAGAACAATGGAAGCGTTCCAAAGCATTTTCAAACTTCAGTAGAATTCTGAGAACAATGGGAAAGTTCTACAGACTGATTTAAAAAAACAATAACATTCTGAGAAAAATGTGAGAGTTCCAAAGCATTTTTAAACTTCAGCAGAATTCCGAGAACAATGTGAGAGTTCCAAAGCATTTTTAAACTTCAGTAGAATTCTGAGAACAAAGGGAGAGTTCTACAGACTGATTTAAAAAAACAATAACATTCCGAGAGCAATGGGAGAGTTCCAAAGCATTTTTAAACTTCAGCAGAATTCCGAGAACAATGGAAGAGTTCCAAAGCATTCTTAAACTTCAGTAGAATTCGAAGAAGAATGGGAGAGTACTACAGACTAATTTAAAAAAACAATAACATTCCGAGAACAATGGGAGAGTTACAAAGCATTTTTAAACTTTAGCAGAATTGCGAGAACAATGGAAGAGTTCCAAAGCATTTTTAAACTTCATTAGAATTCCAAGAACAATGGGAGAGTTCTACAGACTGATTTAAAAAAACAGTAACATTCAGAGAACAATGGTAGAGTTACAAAGCATTTTTAAACTTCAGCACAATTCCGAGAACAATGGAAGATTTCCAAAGCATTTTTAAACTTCAGTAGCATTCCAAGAACAATGGGGCAGTTCTACAGACTGATTTTAAAAAACAATAACATAACGAGAACTATGGGAGAGTTCCAAAGCATTTTTAAACTACAGCAGAATTCCGAGAACAATGGAAGAGTTCCAAAGCATTTTTAAACTTCAGTAGACTTTCGAGAACAATGGAAGAGTTCCAAAACATTTTTAAACTTCAGAAGAATTCCACGAACAATGGAAGAGTTCCAAAGCATTTTTAAACTTCAGTAGAATGCCGAGAACAATCGAAGAGTTCCAAAACATTTTTAAGCTTCAGCAGAATTCCGAGAACAATGGAAGAGTTCCAAAGTATTTTTAAACTTCAGCAGAATACCGAGAACAATGAAAGAGTTCCAAAGCATTTTTAAACTTCAGTGGAATTCCGAGAACAATGGGAGAGTTCTACAGACTGATTAAAAAAAACCAATAACATTCCAAGAACAATGGGAGAGTTCCAAAGCATTTTTAAATTTCAACAGAATTCCAAGAACAATGGAAGAGTTCCAAAGCATTTTTAAACTTCAGTAGAAT
Source organism: Phyllobates terribilis (assembly GCF_046119375.1). NCBI lineage: Eukaryota > Metazoa > Chordata > Amphibia > Anura > Dendrobatidae > Phyllobates > Phyllobates terribilis. The sequence continues at coordinate 29,748,215 of NW_027362765.1, read as the reverse complement.
TTCGAGAACAATGGGAGAGTTCTAGAGATTGATTTGAAAAAACAGTAACATTCCGAGAGCAATGGGAGAGTTCCAAAGCATTTTTAAACTTCAGTAGAATTCCGAGAACAATGTGAGAGTTCTACAGACTGATTTAATAAAACAATAACATTCCAAGAACAATGGGAGAGTTCCAAAGCATTTTAAAACTTCAGCAGAATTCCTAGAACAATGGAAGAGTTCCAAAGCATTTTTAAACTTCAGTAGAATTCCGAGAACAATGGGAGAGTTCTACAGACTGATTTAAAATAACAACATTTCGAGAACAATGGGAGAATTCCAAAGCATTTTTAATCTTCAGCAGAATTCCGAAAACAATGGAAGAGTTTGAATGCATTTTTAAATTTCAGCACAATTCCGAGAACAATGGGAGAGTTCTACAGTTTGATTTAAAAAAACAGTAACATTACGAGAACAATGGGAGAGTTCCAAAGCATTTTTAAACTTCAGTAGAATTCCGAGAACAATGGGAGATTTCTACAGACTGATTTAAAAAAACAATAACAATCCAAAAACAATGGGAGAGTTCCAAAGCATTTTTAAACTTCAGCAGAATTACTAGAACAATGGAAGATTTCCATAGCATTTTTAAACTTCAGTAGAATTCCGATAACAATGGGAGAGTTCAACAGACTGATTTAAAATAACAACATTTTGAGAACAATGGGAGAGTTCCAAAGCATTTTTAAACTTCAGCAGAATTCCGAGAAGAATGGAAGAGTTCCAAAGCATTTTTAAACTTCAGTAGAATTCCGAGAACATTGGGAGAGTTCTACATACTGATTTAAAAAAACAATAATATTCCGAGAACAATGGGAGAGTTCAAAAGCATTTTTAATCTTCAGCAGAATTCCGAGAACAATGGGAGAGTTCCAAAGCATTTTTAAACTTCAGCAGAATTCCGAGAACAATGGGAGAGTTCCAAAGCATTTTTAAACTTCAGCAGAATTCCGAGAACAATGGAAGAGTTTCAAAGCATTTTTAAACTTCACCAGAAATCCGAAAACAATGGAAGAGTTCCAAAGCATTTTTAAACTTCAGTAGAATTCTGAGAACAATAAGAGAGTTCTAAAGATTGATTTAAAAAAACAGTATCATTCCGAGAACAAGGGGAGAGTTCCAAAGCATTTTTAAACTTCAGTAGAAATCCGAGAACAATGGGAGAGTTCTACAGATTGATATAAAAAAACTGTAATACTTCGAGAACAATGGGAGGGTTCCAAAGCATTTCTAATCTTCAGCAGAATTCCGAGAGCAATGGAAGAGTTTCAAAGCATTTTTAAATTTCAGCAGAATTCCGAGAACAATGGGAAAGTTCTAAAGCATTTTTAAACTTCAGCAGAATTCCGAGAACAATGGAAGAATTCCAAAGTATTTTTAAACTTCAGCAGAATTCTGAGAACAATGGAAGAGTTCCAAAGCATTTTTAATCTTCAGCAGAATTCCGAGAACAATGGGAAAGTTCTAAAGCATTTTTAAACTTCAGCAGAATTCCGAGAACAATGGAAGAATTCCAAAGTATTTTTAAACTTCAGCAGAATTCTGAGAACAATGGAAGAGTTCCAAAGCATTTTTAAACTTCAGTAGAATTCTGAGAACAATAAGAGAGTTCTAAAGATTGATTTAAAAAAACAGTAACATTCCGAGAACAAGGGGAGGGTTCCAAAGCATTTTTAAACTTCAGTAGAATTCCGAGAACAATGGGAGAGTTCTACAGATTGATATAAAAAAACTGTAATTCTTCGAGAACAATGGGAGGGTTCCAAAGCATTTCTAATCTTCAGCAGAATTCCGAGAACAATGGAAGAGTTCCAAAGCATTTTTAAACTTCAGTAGAATTCCGAGAACATTGGGAGAGTTCTACATACTGATTTAAAAAAACAATAATATTCCGAGAACAATGGGAGAGTTCAAAAGCATTTTTAATCTTCAGCAGAATTCCGAGAACAATGGGAGAGTTCCAAAGCATTTTTAAACTTCAGCAGAATTCCGAGAACAATGGGAGAGTTCCAAAGCATTTTTAAACTTCAGCAGAATTCCGAGAACAATGGAAGAGTTTCAAAGCATTTTTAAACTTCACCAGAAATCCGAAAACAATGGAAGAGTTCCAAAGCATTTTTAAACTTCAGTAGAATTCTGAGAACAATAAGAGAGTTCTAAAGATTGATTTAAAAAAACAGTATCATTCCGAGAACAAGGGGAGAGTTCCAAAGCATTTTTAAACTTCAGTAGAAATCCGAGAACAATGGGAGAGTTCTACAGATTGATATAAAAAAACTGTAATACTTCGAGAACAATGGGAGGGTTCCAAAGCATTTCTAATCTTCAGCAGAATTCCGAGAGCAATGGAAGAGTTTCAAAGCATTTTTAAATTTCAGCAGAATTCCGAGAACAATGGGAAAGTTCTAAAGCATTTTTAAACTTCAGCAGAATTCCGAGAACAATGGAAGAATTCCAAAGTATTTTTAAACTTCAGCAGAATTCTGAGAACAATGGAAGAGTTCCAAAGCATTTTTAATCTTCAGCAGAATTCCGAGAACAATGGGAAAGTTCTAAAGCATTTTTAAACTTCAGCAGAATTCCGAGAACAATGGAAGAATTCCAAAGTATTTTTAAACTTCAGCAGAATTCTGAGAACAATGGAAGAGTTCCAAAGCATTTTTAAACTTCAGTAGAATTCTGAGAACAATAAGAGAGTTCTAAAGATTGATTTAAAAAAACAGTAACATTCCGAGAACAAGGGGAGGGTTCCAAAGCATTTTTAAACTTCAGTAGAATTCCGAGAACAATGGGAGAGTTCTACAGATTGATATAAAAAAACTGTAATTCTTCGAGAACAATGGGAGGGTTCCAAAGCATTTCTAATCTTCAGCAGAATTCCGAGAACAATGGAAGAGTTTCAAAGCATTTTTAAATTTCAGCAGAATTCCGAGAACAATGTGAGAGTTCTACAGATTGATTTAAAAACAGTAACATTCCGAGAACAATGGGAGAGTTCCAAAGCATTTTTAAAATTCAGTAGAATTCCGTGAACAATGGGAGAGTTCTACAGATTGATTTAAAAAAACAGTAACATTCCGAGAACAATGGGAGAGTTCCAAAGCATTTTTAAACTTCAATCGAATTCCGAGAACAATGTGAGAGTTCTACAGATTGATTTAAAAAAACAGTAACATTCCGAGAACAATGGGAGTGTTCCCAAGCATTTTTAAACTTCAGTAGAATTCCGAGAACAATGGGAGAGTTCTACAGACTTATTAAAAAAAACCAATAACATTCCAAGAACAATGGGAGAGTTCCAAAGCATTTTTAAACTTCAGCAGAATTCCAAAAACAATGGAAGAGATCCAAAGCATTTTTAAACTTCAGTAGAATTTCTAGAACAATGGGAGAGTTCTAGAGAATGATTTAAAAAAACAGTAACATTCCGAGAGCAATGGGAGAGTTCCAAAGCATTTTTAAACTTCAGTAGAATTCCGAGAGCAATGTGAGAGTTCTATAGACTGATTTAATAAAACAATAACATTCCAAGAACAATGGGAGAGTTCCAAAGCATTTTAAAACTTCAGCAGAATTCCTAGAACAATGGAAGAGTTCCAAAGCATTTTTAAACTTCAGTAGAATTCCAAGAACAATTGGAGAGTTCTACAGACTGATTTAAAATAACAACATTTCGAGAACAATGGGAGAGTTCCAAAGCATTTTTAATATTCAGCAGAATTCCGAAAACAATGGAAGAGTTTGAATGCATTTTTAAATTTCAGCAGAATTCCGAGAACAATGGGAGAGTTCTGCAGATTGATTTTAAAAAACAGTAACATTACGAGTACAATGGGAGAGTTCCAAAGCATTTTTAAACTATAGTAGAATTCCGAGAACAATGGGAGAGTTCTACAGATTGTTTTAAAAAAACAGTAACATTCCGAGAACAATGGGAGAGTTCCAAAGCATTTTTAAACTTCAGTAGAATTCTGAGAACAATGGGAGATTTCTACAGACTGATTTAAAAAAACAATAACATTCCATGAACAATGGGAGAGTTCCAAAGCATTTTTAAACTTCAGCAGAATTCCGAGAACAATGGAAGAGTTAAAAAGGATTTTTAAAGTGCAATAGAAATCGGAGAACAATGGGAGAGTTCTACAGACTGAATTAATAAAACAATAACATTCCGAGAACAATGGGAAAGTTCTAAAGCATTTTTAAACTTCAGCAGAATTCCGAGAACAATGGAAGAATTCCAAAGTATTTTTAAACTTCAGCAGAATTCTGAGAACAATGGAAGAGTTCCAAAGCATTTTTAAACTTCAGTAGAATTCTGAGAACAATAAGAGAGTTCTAAAGATTGATTTAAAAAAACAGTAACATTCCGAGAACAAGGGGAGGGTTCCAAAGCATTTTTAAACTTCAGTAGAATTCCGAGAACAAAGGGAGAGTTCTACAGATTGATATAAAAAAACTGTAATTCTTCGAGAACAATGGGAGGGTTCCAAAGCATTTCTAATCTTCAGCAGAATTCCGAGAACAATGGAAGAGTTTCAAAGCATTTTTAAATTTCAGCAGAATTCCGAGAACAATGTGAGAGTTCTACAGATTGATTTAAAAACAGTAACATTCCGAGAACAATGGGAGAGTTCCAAAGCATTTTTAAAATTCAGTAGAATTCCGTGAACAATGGGAGAGTTCTACAGATTGATTTAAAAAAACAGTAACATTCCGAGAACAATGGGAGAGTTCCAAAGCATTTTTAAACTTCAGTCGAATTCCGAGAACAATGTGAGAGTTCTACAGATTGATTTAAAAAAACAGTAACATTCCGAGAACAATGGGAGTGTTCCCAAGCATTTTTAAACTTCAGTAGAATTCCGAGAACAATGGGAGAGTTCTACAGACTGATTAAAAAAAACCAATAACATTCCAAGAACAAGGGGAGAGTTCTGCAGATTGATTTTAAAAAACAGTAACATTACGAGTACAATGGGAGAGTTCCAAAGCATTTTTAAACTTTAGTAGAATTCCGAGAACAATGGGAGAGTTCTACAGATTGTTTTTAAAAAAAGTAACATTCCGAGAACAATGGGAGAGTTCCAAAGCATTTTTAAACTTCAGTAGAATTCTGAGAACAATGGGAGATTTCTACAGACTGATTTAAAAAAACAATAACATTCCATGAACAATGGGAGAGTTCCAAAGCATTTTTAAACTTCAGCAGAATTCCGAGAACAATGGAAGAGTTAAAAAGGATTTTTAAAGTGCAATAGAAATCGGAGAACAATGGGAGAGTTCTACAGACTGAATTAATAAAACAATAACATTCCGAGAACAATGGGAGAGTTCCAAAGCACTTTTAAACTTCAGCAGAACTCCGAGAACAATGGAAGTGTTCCAAAGTATTTTTAAACTTCAGCAGAATTGCGAGAACAATGGAAGAGTTCCAAAGCATTTTTTAACTTCAGTAGAATTCCGAGAACAATGGGAGAGTTTTACAGACTGATTTAAAAAAACAATAACATTCTGAGAACAATGGGAGAGTTCCAAAGCATTTTTAAACTTCAGCAGAATTCCGAGAACAATGGGAGAGTTCCAAAGTATTTTCAAATTCAGTAGAATTCCGAGAATAATGGGAGATTTCCAAAGCATTTTTAAACTTCAGCAGATTTGTGATAACAATGGAAGAGTTCCAAAGCATTTTTAAACTTCAGTAGAATTCCAAGAACAATGGGAGAGTTCTACAGACTGATTTAAAAAAAACAATAACATTCCGAGAAGAATGGGAGAGTTCCAAAACATTTTTAAACTTCAGCAGAATAAAGAGAACATTAAAAGTGATCCAAAGCATTTTTAAACTTCAGTAGAATTCCCAGAACAATGGGAGAGTTCTATAGACTGATTTAAAAAAACAATAACATTCCGAGAGCAATGGGAGAGTTCCAAAGCATTTTTAAACTTCAGCAGAATTCTGAGAACAATGGAAGAGTTCCAAAGCATTTTTAAACTTCAGTAGAATTCCGAGAACAATGGGAGAGTTCTACAGACTCATTTAAAAAAACAATAACATTCCGAGAACAATGGGAGAGTTCCAAAGCATTTTTAAACTTCAGCAGAATTGCGAGAACAATGGAAGAGTTCCAAAGCATTTTTAAACTTCAGTAGAATTCCGAGAAAAATGGGAGAGTTCTACAGAATGATATAAAAAAAACAATAACATTCCGAGAACAATGGGAGAGTTCCAAAGCATTTTTAAACTTCAGCAGAATTCCGAGAACAATGGAAGCGTTCCAAAGCATTTTCAAACTTCAGTAGAATTCTGAGAACAATGGGAAAGTTCTACAGACTGATTTAAAAAAACAATAACATTCTGAGAAAAATGTGAGAGTTCCAAAGCATTTTTAAACTTCAGCAGAATTCCGAGAACAATGTGAGAGTTCCAAAGCATTTTTAAACTTCAGTAGAATTCTGAGAACAAAGGGAGAGTTCTACAGACTGATTTAAAAAAACAATAACATTCCGAGAACAATGGGAGAGTTCCAAAGCATTTTTAAACTTCAGCAGAATTCCGAGAACAATGGAAGAGTTCCAAAGCATTCTTAAACTTCAGTAGAATTCGAAGAAGAATGGGAGAGTACTACAGACTAATTTAAAAAAACAATAACATTCCGAGAACAATGGGAGAGTTACAAAGCATTTTTAAACTTTAGCAGAATTGCGAGAACAATGGAAGAGTTCCAAAGCATTTTTAAACTTCATTAGAATTCCAAGAACAATGGGAGAGTTCTACAGACTGATTTAAAAAAACAGTAACATTCAGAGAACAATGGTAGAGTTACAAAGCATTTTTAAACTTCAGCACAATTCCGAGAACAATGGAAGATTTCCAAAGCATTTTTAAACTTCAGTAGCATTCCAAGAACAATGGGACAGTTCTACAGACTGATTTTAAAAAACAATAACATTCTGAGAGCAATGGGAGAGTTCCAAAGCATTTTTAAACTTCAGCAGAATTCTGAGAAAAATGGAAGACTTCCAAAGTATTTTTAAACTTCAGTAGAATTCCGAGAACAATGGGAGAGTTCTACAGACTGATTTAAAAAAACAATAACATAACGAGAACTATGGGAGAGTTCCAAAGCATTTTTAAACTACAGCAGAATTCCGAGAACAATGGAAGAGTTCCAAAGCATTTTTAAACTTCAGTAGACTTTCGAGAACAATGGAAGAGTTCCAAAACATTTTTAAACTTCAGAAGAATTCCACGAACAATGGAAGAGTTCCAAAGCATTTTTAAACTTCAGTAGAATGCCGAGAACAATCGAAGAGTTCCAAAACATTTTTAAACTTCAGCAGAATTCCGAGAACAATGGAAGAGTTCCAAAGTATTTTTAAACTTCAGCAGAATACCGAGAACAATGAAAGAGTTCCAAAGCATTTTTAAACTTCAGTGGAATTCCGAGAACAATGGGAGAGTTCTACAGACTGATTAAAAAAAACCAATAACATTCCAAGAACAATGGGAGAGTTCCAAAGCATTTTTAAATTTCAGCAGAATTCCAAGAACAATGGAAGAGTTCCAACGCATTTTTAAACTTCAGTAGAATTTCGAGAACAATGGGAGAGTTCTAGAGATTGATTTGAAAAAACAGTAACATTCCGAGAGCAATGGGAGAGTTCCAAAGCATTTTTAAACTTCAGTAGAATTCCGAGAACAATGTGAGAGTTCTACAGACTGATTTAATAAAACAATAACATTCCAAGAACAATGGGAGAGTTCCAAAGCATTTTAAAACTTCAGCAGAATTCCTAGAACAATGGAAGAGTTCCAAAGCATTTTTAAACTTCAGTAGAATTCCGAGAACAATGGGAGAGTTCTACAGACTGATTTAAAATAACAACATTTCGAGAACAATGGGAGAATTCCAAAGCATTTTTAATCTTCAGCAGAATTCCGAAAACAATGGAAGAGTTTGAATGCATTTTTAAATTTCAGCACAATTCCGAGAACAATGGGAGAGTTCTACAGTTTGATTTAAAAAAACAGTAACATTACGAGAACAATGGGAGAGTTCCAAAGCATTTTTAAACTTCAGTAGAATTCCGAGAACAATGGGAGATTTCTACAGACTGATTTAAAAAAACAATAACAATCCAAAAACAATGGGAGAGTTCCAAAGCATTTTTAAACTTCAGCAGAATTACTAGAACAATGGAAGATTTCCATAGCATTTTTAAACTTCAGTAGAATTCCGATAACAATGGGAGAGTTCAACAGACTGATTTAAAATAACAACATTTTGAGAACAATGGGAGAGTTCCAAAGCATTTTTAAACTTCAGCAGAATTCCGAGAAGAATGGAAGAGTTCCAAAGCATTTTTAAACTTCAGTAGAATTCCGAGAACATTGGGAGAGTTCTACATACTGATTTAAAAAAACAATAATATTCCGAGAACAATGGGAGAGTTCAAAAGCATTTTTAATCTTCAGCAGAATTCCGAGAACAATGGGAGAGTTCCAAAGCATTTTTAAACTTCAGCAGAATTCCGAGAACAATGGGAGAGTTCCAAAGCATTTTTAAACTTCAGCAGAATTCCGAGAACAATGGAAGAGTTTCAAAGCATTTTTAAACTTCACCAGAAATCCGAAAACAATGGAAGAGTTCCAAAGCATTTTTAAACTTCAGTAGAATTCTGAGAACAATAAGAGAGTTCTAAAGATTGATTTAAAAAAACAGTATCATTCCGAGAACAAGGGGAGAGTTCCAAAGCATTTTTAAACTTCAGTAGAAATCCGAGAACAATGGGAGAGTTCTACAGATTGATATAAAAAAACTGTAATACTTCGAGAACAATGGGAGGGTTCCAAAGCACTTCTAATCTTCAGCAGAATTCCGAGAGCAATGGAAGAGTTTCAAAGCATTTTTAAATTTCAGCAGAATTCCGAGAACAATGGGAAAGTTCTAAAGCATTTTTAAACTTCAGCAGAATTCCGAGAACAATGGAAGAATTCCAAAGTATTTTTAAACTTCAGCAGAATTCTGAGAACAATGGAAGAGTTCCAAAGCATTTTTAATCTTCAGCAGAATTCCGAGAACAATGGGAAAGTTCTAAAGCATTTTTAAACTTCAGCAGAATTCCGAGAACAATGGAAGAATTCCAAAGTATTTTTAAACTTCAGCAGAATTCTGAGAACAATGGAAGAGTTCCAAAGCATTTTTAAACTTCAGTAGAATTCTGAGAACAATAAGAGAGTTCTAAAGATTGATTTAAAAAAACAGTAACATTCCGAGAACAAGGGGAGGGTTCCAAAGCATTTTTAAACTTCAGTAGAATTCCGAGAACAATGGGAGAGTTCTACAGATTGATATAAAAAAACTGTAATTCTTCGAGAACAATGGGAGGGTTCCAAAGCATTTCTAATCTTCAGCAGAATTCCGAGAACAATGGAAGAGTTTCAAAGCATTTTTAAATTTCAGCAGAATTCCGAGAACAATGTGAGAGTTCTACAGATTGATTTAAAAACAGTAACATTCCGAGAACAATGGGAGAGTTCCAAAGCATTTTTAAAATTCAGTAGAATTCCGTGAACAATGGGAGAGTTCTACAGATTGATTTAAAAAAACAGTAACATTCCGAGAACAATGGGAGAGTTCCAAAGCATTTTTAAACTTCAGTCGAATTCCGAGAACAATGTGAGAGTTCTACAGATTGATTTAAAAAAACAGTAACATTCCGAGAACAATGGGAGTGTTCCCAAGCATTTTTAAACTTCAGTAGAATTCCGAGAACAATGGGAGAGTTCTACAGACTGATTAAAAAAAACCAATAACATTCCAAGAACAATGGGAGAGTTCCAAAGCATTTTTAAACTTCAGCAGAATTCCAAAAACAATGGAAGAGATCCAAAGCATTTTTAAACTTCAGTAGAATTTCTAGAACAATGGGAGAGTTCTAGAGAATGATTTAAAAAAACAGTAACATTCCGAGAGCAATGGGAGTGTTCCAAAGCATTTTTAAACTTCAGTAGAATTCCGAGAGCAATGTGAGAGTTCTATAGACTGATTTAATAAAACAATAACATTCCAAGAACAATGGGAGAGTTCCAAAGCATTTTAAAACTTCAGCAGAATTCCTAGAACAATGGAAGAGTTCCAAAGCATTTTTAAACTTCAGTAGAATTCCAAGAACAATGGGAGAGTTCTACAGACTGATTTAAAATAACAACATTTCGAGAACAATGGGAGAGTTCCAAAGCATTTTTAATATTCAGCAGAATTCCGAAAACAATGGAAGAGTTTGAATGCATTTTTAAATTTCAGCAGAATTCCGAGAACAATGGGAGAGTTCTGCAGATTGATTTTAAAAAACAGTAACATTACGAGTACAATGGAAGAGTTCCAAAGCATTTTTAAACTATAGTAGAATTCCGAGAACAATGGGAGAGTTCTACAGATTGTTTTAAAAAAACAGTAACATTCCGAGAACAATGGGAGAGTTCCAAAGCATTTTTAAACTTCAGTAGAATTCTGAGAACAATGGGAGATTTCTACAGACTGATTTAAAAAAACAATAACATTCCATGAACAATGGGAGAGTTCCAAAGCATTTTTAAACTTCAGCAGAATTCCGAGAACAATGGAAGAGTTAAAAAGGATTTTTAAAGTGCAATAGAAATCGGAGAACAATGGGAGAGTTCTACAGACTGAATTAATAAAACAATAACATTCCGAGAACAATGGGAGAGTTCCAAAGCACTTTTAAACTTCAGCAGAACTCCGAGAACAATGGAAGTGTTCCAAAGTATTTTTAAACTTCAGCAGAATTGCGAGAACAATGGAAGAGTTCCAAAGCATTTTTAAACTTCAGTAGAATTCAAAGAACAATGGGAGAGTTTTACAGACTGATTTAAAAAAACAATAACATTCCGAGAACAATGGGAGAGTTCCAAAGCATTTTTAAACTTCAGCAGAATTCCGAGAACCATGGGAGAGTTCCAAAGTATTTTCAAATTCAGTAGAATTCCGAGAATAATGGGAGATTTCCAAAGCATTTTTAAACTTCAGCAGATTTGTGATAACAATGGAAGAGTTTCAAAGCATTTTTAAACTTCAGTAGAATTCCAAGAACAATGGGAGAGTTCTACAGACTGATTTAAAAAAAACAATAACATTCCGAGAAGAATGGGAGAGTTCCAAAACATTTTTAAACTTCAGCAGAATAAAGAGAACATTAAAAGTGATCCAAAGCATTTTTAAACTTCAGTAGAATTCCCAGAACAATGGGAGAGTTCTATAGACTGATTTAAAAAAACAATAACATTCCGAGAGCAATGGGAGAGTTCCAAAGCATTTTTAAACTTCAGCAGAATTCTGAGAACAATGGAAGAGTTCCAAAGCATTTTTAAACTTCAGTAGAATTCCGAGAACAATGGGAGAGTTCTACAGACTCATTTAAAAAAACAATAACTTTCCGAGAACAATGGGAGAGTTCCAAAGCATTTTTAAACTTCAGCAGAATTGCGAGAACAATGGAAGAGTTCCAAAGCATTTTTAAACTTCAGTAGAATTCCGAGAAAAATGGGAGAGTTCTACAGAATGATATAAAAAAAACAATAACATTCCGAGAACAATGGGAGAGTTCCAAAGCATTTTTAAACTTCAGCAGAATTCCGAGAACAATGGAAGCGTTCCAAAGCATTTTCAAACTTCAGTAGAATTCTGAGAACAATGGGAAAGTTCTACAGACTGATTTAAAAAACAATAACATTCTGAGAAAAATGTGAGAGTTCCAAAGCATTTTTAAACTTCAGCAGAATTCCGAGAACAATGTGAGAGTTCCAAAGCATTTTTAAACTTCAGTAGAATTCCGAGAACAAAGGGAGAGTTCTACAGACTGATCTAAAAAAACAATAACATTCCGAGAACAATGGGAGAGTTCCAAAGCATTATTAAACTTCAGCAGAATTCCGAGAACAATGGAAGAGTTCCAAAGCATTTTTAAACTTCAGTAGAATTCGAAGAAGAATGGGAGAGTACTACAGACTAATTTAAAAAAACAATAACATTCCGAGAACAATGGGAGAGTTACAAAGCATTTTTAAACTTTAGCAGAATTGCGAGAACAATGGAAGAGTTCCAAAGCATTTTTAAACTTCATTAGAATTCAAAGAACAATGGGAGAGTTCTACAGACTGATTTAAAAAAACAGTAACATTCCGAGAACAATGGTAGAGTTACAAAGCATTTTTAAACTTCAGCACAATTCCGAGAACAATGGAAGATTTCCAAAGCATTTTTAAACTTCAGTAGCATTCCAAGAACAATGGGACAGTTCTACAGACTGATTTAAAAAAACAATAACATTCTGAGAGCAATGGGAGAGTTCCAAAGCATTTTTAAACTTCAGCAGAATTCTGAGAAAAATGGAAGACTTCCAAAGCATTTTTAAACTTCAGTAGAATTCCGAGAACAATGGGAGAGTTCTACAGACTGATTTAAAAAAACAATAACATAACGAGAACTATGGGAGAGTTCCAAAGCATTTTTAAACTACAGCAGAATTCCGAGAACAATGGAAGAGTTCCAAAGCATTTTTAAACTTCAGTAGACTTTCAAGAAGAATGGAAGAGTTCCAAAACATTTTTAAACTTCAGAAGAATTCCACGAACAATGGAAGAGTTCCAAAGCATTTTTAAACTTCAGTAGAATGCCGAGAACAATCGAAGAGTTCCAAAACATTTTTAAACTTCAGCAGAATTCCGAGAACAATGGAAGAGTTCCAAAGCATTTTTAAACTTCAGCAGAATACCGAGAACAATGAAAGAGTTCCAAAGCATTTTTAAACTTCAGTGGAATTCCGAGAACAATGGGAGAGTTCTACAGACTGATTAAAAAAAAACAATAACATTCCAAGAACAATGGGAGAGTTCCAAAGCATTTTTAAATTTCAGCAGAATTCCAAGAACAATGGAAGAGTTCCAAAGCATTTTTAAACTTCAGTAGAATTTCGAGAACAATGGGAGAGTTCTAGAGATTGATTTGAAAAAACAGTAACATTCCGAGAGCAATGGGAGAGTTCCAAAGCATTTTTAAACTTCAGTAGAATTCCGAGAACAATGTGAGAGTTCTACAGACTGATTTAATAAAACAATAACATTCCAAGAACAATGGGAGAGTTCCAAAGCATTTTAAAACTTCAGCAGAATTCCTAGAACAATGGAAGAGTTCCAAAGCATTTTTAAACTTCAGTAGAATTCCGAGAACAATGGGAGAGTTTTACAGACTGATTTAAAATAACAACATTTCGAGAACAATGGGAGAATTCCAAAGCATTTTTAATCTTCAGCAGAATTCCGAAAACAATGGAAGAGTTTGAATGCATTTTTAAATTTCAGCACAATTCCAAGGACAATGGGAGAGTTCTACAGTTTGATTTAAAAAAACAGTAACATTACGAGAACAATGGGAGAGTTCCAAAGCATTTTTAAACTTCAGTAGAATTCCGAGAACAATGGGAGATTTCTACAGACTGATTTAAAAAAACAATAACAATCCAAAAACAATGGGAGAGTTCCAAAGCATTTTTAAACTTCAGCAGAATTCCGAGAACAATGGAAGAGTTCCAAAGGATTTTTAAAGTGCAATAGAAATCGGAGAACAATGGGAGAGTTCTACAGACTGATTTAATAAAACAATAACATTCTGAGAACAATGGGAGAGTTCCAAAGCACTTTTAAACTTCAGCAGAACTCCGAGAACAATGGAAGTGTTCCAAAATATTTTTAAACTTCAGCAGAATTGCAAGAACAATGGAAGAGTTCCAAAGCAGTTTTAAACTTTAGTAGAATTCTGAGAACAATGGGAGAGTTCTACAGATTGTTTTAAAAAAACAGTAACATTCCGAGAACAATGGGAGAGTTCCAAAGCATTTTTAAACTTCAGTATAATTACGAGAACAATGGGAGATTTCTACAGACTGATTTAAAAAAACAATAACATTCCGAGAAGAATGGGAGAGTTCCAAAACATTTTTAAACTTCAGCAGAATTCCGAGAACATTGGAAGTGATCCAAAGCATTTTTAAACTTCAGTATAATTACCAGAACAATGGGAGAGTTCTATAGACTGATTTAAAAAAACAATAACATTCCGAGAGCAATGGGAGTGTTCCAAAGCATTTTTAAACTTCAGCAGAATTCTGAGAACAATGGAAGAGTTCCAAAGCATTTTTAAACTTCAGTAGAATTCCGAGAACAATGGGAGAGTTCTACAGACTCATTTAAAAAAACAATAACATTCCGAGAACAATGGGAGAGTTCCAAAGCATTTTTAAACTTCAGCAGAATTGCGAGAACAATGGAAGAGTTCCAAAGCATTTTTAAACTTCAGTAGAATTCCGAGAAAAATGGGAGAGTTCTACAGACTGATTTAAAAAAAACAATAACATTTCGAGAACAATGGGAGAGTTCCAAAGCATTTTTAAACTTCAGCAGAATTCCGAGAACAATGGAAGAGTTCCAAAGCATTTTCAAACTTCAGTAGAATTCTTAAAACAATGGGAGAGTTCTACAGACTGATTTAAAAAAAAGAACATTCTGAGAAAAATGTGAGCGTTCCAAAGAATTTTTAAACTTCAGCAGAATTCCGAGAACAATGTGAGAGTTCCAAATCATTTTTAAACTTCAGTAGAATTCCGAGAACAATGGGAGAGTGCTACAGACTGATTTAAAAAAACAATAACATTCCGTGAACAATGGGAGAGTTCCAAAGCATTTTTAAACTTCAGCAGAATTCCGAGAACAATGGAAGAGTTCCAAAGCATTTTTAAACTACAGTAGAATTCCAAGAACAATGGGAGAGTTCTACAGACTGATTTAAGAAAACAATAACATTCCGAGAACAATGGGAGAGTTACAAAGCATTTCTAAACTTCAACAGAATTGCGAGAACAATGGAAGAGTTCCAAAGCATTTTTAAACTTCAGTAGAATTCCAAGAACAATGGGAGAGTTCTACAGACTGATTTAAAAAAACAGTAACATTCCGAGAACAATGGGAGAGTTACAAAGCATTTTTAAACTTCAGCAGAATTCCGAGAACAATGGAAGATTTCCAAAGCATTTTTAAACTTCAGTAGCATTTCAAGAACAATGGGAGAGTTCTACAGATTGATTTTAAAAAACAATAACATAACGAGAACTATGGAAGAGTTCCAAAGCATTTTTAAACTTCAGTAGAATTCCGAGAACAATAGAAGAGTTCCAAAGCATTTTTAAACTTCAGCAGAATTCCGAGAACAATAGAAGAGTTCCAAAGCATTTTTAAACTTCAGTAGAATTCCGAGAACAATGGAAAAGTTCTAAAACATTTTTAAACTTCAGCAGAATTCCACGAACAATGGAAGAGTTCCAAAGCATTTTTAAACTTCAGTAGAATTCCGAGAACAATGGAAGAGTTCCAAAACATTTTTAAACTTCAGCAGAATTCCGAGAACAATGGGAGAGTTCTATAGACTACTTTTAAATATCAGCAGAATTCCGAGAACAATGGAAGAGTTCCAAAGCATTTTTAAACTTCATTAACATTCCGAGAACAATGGGAGATTTCTACAGACTGATTTAAAAAAACAATAACATTCCAAGAACAATGGGAGAGTTCCAAAGCATTTTTAAACTTCAGCTGAATTCCGAGAACAATGGAAGTGTTCCAAAGGATTTTTAAAGTGCAGTAGAATTCGGTGAACAATGGGAGAGTTCTACCGACTGATCTAATAAAACAATAACATTCCGAGAACAATGGGAGAGTTCCAAAGCACTTTTAAACTTCAGCAGAATTCCGAGAACAATGGAAGAGTTCCAAAGCATTTTTAAACTTCAGTAGAATTCCGAGAACAATGGAAGAGTTCCAAAACATTTTTAAACTTCAGCAGAATTCCACGAACAATGGAAGAGTTTCAAAGCATTTTTAAACTTCAGTAGAATTCCGAGAACAATGGAAGAGTTCCAAAACATTTTTAAACTTCAGCAGAATTCCGAGAACAATGGGAGAGTTCTATAGACTACTTTTAAATATCAGCAGAATTCCGAGAACAATGGAAGAGTTCCAAAGCATTTTTAAACTTCATTAACATTCCGAGAACAATGGGAGATTTCTACAGACTGATTTAAAAAAACAATAACATTCCAAGAACAATGGGAGAGTTCCAAAGCATTTTTAAACTTCAGCTGAATTCCGAGAACAATGGAAGTGTTCCAAAAGATTTTTAAAGTGCAGTAGAATTCGGTGAACAAAGGGAGAGTTCTACCCACTGATCTAATAAAACACTAACATTCCGAGAACAATGGGAGAGTTCCAAAGCACTTTTAAACTTCAGCAGAATTCCGAGAACAATGGAAGAGTTCCAAAGCATTTTTAAACTTCAGCAGAATTGCGACAACAATGGAAGAGTTCCAAAGCATTTTTAAACTTCAGTAGAATTCCGGGAACAGTGGGAGAGTTCTACAGACTGATTTAAAAAAAAAATAACATTCCGAGAACAATGGGAGAGTTCCAAAGCATTTTTAAACTTCAGCAGAATTCTGAGAACAATGGGAGGGTTCCAAAGCATTTTCAAATTCAGTAGAATTCCGAGAGTATTGGGAGAGTTCTACAGACTGATTAAAAAAAAACAATAACATTCCAAGAACAATGGGAGAGTTCGAATGCATTTTTAAACTTCAGCAGAATTACAAGAACAATGGAAGAGTTCCAAAGCATTTTTAAACTTCAGTAGAATTTTGAGAACAATGGGAGAGTTCTAGAGATTGATTTAAAAAAACAGTAACATTCCAAGAGCAATGGGAGAGTTCCAAAGCATTTTTAAACTTCATTAGAATTCCGAGAACAATGTGAGAGTTCTACAGACTGATTTAATAAAACAATAACATTCCAAGAACAATGGGAGAGTTCCAAAGCATTTTAAAACTTCAGCAGAATTCCTAGAACAATGGAAGAGTTCCAAAGCATTTTTAAACTTCAGTAGAATTCCGAGAACAATGGGAGAGTTCTACAGACTGATTTAAAATAACAACATTTCGAGAACAATGGGAGAGTTCCAAAGCATTTTTAATCTTCAGCAGAATTCCGAAAACAATGGAAGAGTTTGAATGCATTTTTAAATTTCAGCAGAATTCCGAGAACAATGGGAGAGTTCTACAGATTGTTTTAAAAAAACAGTAACATTCCGAGAACAATGGGAGAGTTCCAAAGCATTTTTAAACTTCAGTAGAATTCCGAGAACAATGGGAGATTTCTACAGACTGATTTAAAAAAACAACAACATTCCAAGAACAATGGGAGAGTTCCAAAGCATTTTTAAACTTCAGCAGAATTCCGAGAACAATGGAAGAGTTCCAAAGGATTTTTAAAGTGCAATAGAAATCGGAGAACAATGGGAGAGTTCTACAGACTGATTTAATAAAAGAATAACATTCTGAGAACAATGGGAGAGTTCCAAAGCACTTTTAAACTTCAGCAGAACTCCGAGAACAATGGAAGTATTCCAAAATATTTTTAAACTTCAGCAGAATTCCAAGAACAATGGGAGAGTTCCAAAGCATTTTCAAATTCAGTAGAATTCCGAGAATAATGGTAGAGTTCCAAAGCATTTTTAAACTTCAGCAGATTTGCGATAACAATGGAAGAGTTCCAAAGCATTTTTAAACTACAGTAGAATTCCAAGAACAATGGGAGAGTTCTACAGACTGATTTAAAAAAACAATAACATTCCAAGAAGAATGGGAGAGTTCCAAAACATTTTTAAACTTCAGCAGAATTCCGAGAACATTGGAAGTGATCCAAAGCATTTTTAAACTTCAGTAGAATTCCCCGAACAATGGGAGAGTTCTATAGAATGATTTAAAAATCAATAACATTCCGAGAGCAATGGGAGAGTTCCAAAGCATTTTTAAACTTCAGCAGAATTCTGAGAACAATGGAAGAGTTCCAAAGCATGTTTAAACTTCAGCAGAATTCTGAGAACAATGGAAGAGATCCAAAGCATTTTCAAACTTCAGTAGAATTCTGAGAACAATGGGAGAGTTCTACAGACTGATTTAAAAAAACAATAACATTCTGAGAAAAATTTGAGAGTTCCAAAGCATTTTTAAACTTCAGCAGAATTCCGAGAACAATAAGAGAGTTCCAATGCATTTTTAAACTTCAGTAGAACTCCGAGAACAATGGGAGAGTTCTACAGACTGATTTAAAAAAACAATAACATTCCGCGAACAATTGGAGAGTTCAAAAGCATTTTTAAACTTCGACAGAATTCCGAGAACAATGGAAGAGTTCCAAAGCATTGTTAAACTTCAGTAGAATTCCAAGAACAATGGGAGAGTTCTACAGACTGATTTAAAAAAACAATAACATTCCGAGAACAATGGGAGAGTTAAAAAGCATTTTTAAACTTCAGCAGAATTGCGAGAACAATGGAAGAGTTCCAAAGCATTTTTAAACTTCAGTAGAATTCCAAGAACAATGGGAGAGTTCTACAGACTGATTTAAAAAACAGTAACATTCTGAGAACAATGGGAGATTTACAAAGCATTTTTAAACTTCAGCAGAATTCCGAGAACAATGGAAGATTTCCAAAGCATTTTTAAACTTCAGTAGCATTCCAAGAACAATGGGAGAGTTCTACAGACTGATTTTAAAAAACAATAACATTCTGAGAGCAATGGGAGAGTTCCAAAGCATTTTTAAACTTCAGCAGAATTCTGAGAAAAATGGAAGAGTTCTAAAACATTTTTAAACTTCAGTAGAATTCCGAGAACAATGGGAGAGTTCTACAGACTGATTTAAAAAAACAATAACATATCGAGAACTATGGGAGATTTCCAAAGCACTTTTAAATTTGAGCAGAATTCCGAGAAAAATGGAAGAGTTCCAAAGCATTTTTAAACTTCAGTAGAATTCCGAGAACAATGGAAGAGTTCCAAAACATTTTTAAACTTCAGCAGAATTCCACAAACAATGGAATAGTTCCAAAGCATTTTTAAACTTCAGTAGAATTCCGAGAACAATGGGAGATTTCTACAGGCTGATTTAAAAAAACAATAACATTCCAAGAACAATGGGAGAGTTCTATAGACTATTTTTAAATTTCAGCAGAATTCCGAGAACAATGGAAGAGTTCCAAAGCTTTTTTAAACTTCAGTAAAATTCCGATAACAATGGGAGAGTTCTACAGACTGATTTAAAAAACAATAACATTCCGAGAAAAATGGGAGTGTTCCAAAGCATTTTTAAGCTTCAGCAGAATTCCGAGAACAATGGAAGTGTTCCAAAGCATTTTTAAACTTCAACAGAATACCGAGAACAATGAAAGAGTTCTACAGATTGACTTAAAGAAACAGTAACATTCCGAAAATAATGGGAGAGTTCCAAAGCATTTTTAAACTTCAGTAGAATTCCGAGAACAATGGGAGATTTCTACAGGCTAATTTAAAAAAACAATAACATTCCAAGAACAATGGGAGAGTTCCAAAACATTTTTAAACTTCAGCTGAATTCCGAGAACAATGGAAGTGTTCCAAAGGATTTTTAAAGTGCAATAGAATTCGTTGAACAATGGGAGAGTTCTACAGACTGATCTAATAAAACAATAACATTCTGAGAACAATGGGAGAGTTCCAAAGCACTTTTAAACTTCAGCAGAATTCCGAGAACAATGGAAGAGTTCCAAATCATTTTTAAACTTCAGTAGAATTCCGAGAGCAATGGGAGAGTTCTACAGTCTGATTTTAAAAAAAAAATAACATTCCCAGAACAATGGGAGAGTTCCAAATCATTTTTAAACTTCAGCAGAATTCCGAAAACAATGGGAGAGTTCCAAAGCATTTTCAAATTCAGTAGAATTCCGAGAACAATGGGAGTGTACTACAGACTGATTTAAAAAACAATAACATTCCGAGAAAAATGTGAGAGTTCCAAAGCATTTTTAAACTTCAGCAGAATTCCGAGAACAAGGGAAGAGTTCCAAAGCATTTTCAAACTTCAGCAGAATTCCGAGAAGAATGGAAGAGTTCCAAAGCATTTTTAAACTTCAGTAGAATTCCGAGAACAATGGGAGAGTTCTACAGACTGATTTTAAAAAACAATAACATTCAGAGAACAATGGGAGAGTTCCAAAACATTTTTAAACTTCAGCAGAATTCCGAGAACAATGGAAGTGATCCAAAGCATTTTTAAACTTCAGCAGAATTCCGAGAACAAGGGAAGAGTTCCAAAGCATTTTTAAACTTCAGCAGATTTGCGAGATCAATGGAAGAGTTCCAAAGCATTTTTAAACTTCAGTAGAATTCCAAGAACAATGGGAGAGTTCTACAGACTAATTTAAAAAAACAATAACATTCCGAGAGCAATGGGAGA
This sequence comes from Phyllobates terribilis, assembly GCF_046119375.1. Lineage (NCBI taxonomy): Eukaryota > Metazoa > Chordata > Amphibia > Anura > Dendrobatidae > Phyllobates > Phyllobates terribilis. Next base: position 29,727,778 of record NW_027362765.1, on the reverse strand, counting down.
GTTCCAAAGCATTTTTAAACTTCAGCAGAATTCCGAGAACAATGGAAGTGATCCAAAGCATTTTTAAACTTCAGTAGAATTCCAAGAACAATGGGAGAGTTCTACAGACTGATTTAAAAAAACAATAACATTCCGAGAGCAATGGGAGAGTTCCAAAGCATTTTTAAACTTCAGCAGAATTCTGAGAAAAATGGAAGAGTTCCAAAGCATTTTTAAACTTCACTAGATTTCCGAGAACAATGGGAGAGTTCTACAGACTGATTTAAAAAAACAATAACATTCCGAGAACAATGGGAGAGTTCCAAAGCATTTTTAAACTTCAGCAGAATTACGAGAACAATGGAAGAGTTCCAAAGCATTTTTAAACTTCAGTAGAATTCCGAGAAAAATGGGAGAGTTCTACAGACTGATTAAAAAAAACAATAACATTCCGAGAACAATGGGAGAATTCCAAAGCATTTTTAAACTTCAGCAGAATTGCGAGAACAATGGAAGTTCCAAAGCATTTTTAAACTTCAGTAGAATTCTGAGAAAAATGGGAGAGTTCTACAGACTGATTTAAAAAACAATAACATTCCAAGAACAATGGAAGAGTTCCAAAGCATTTTTAAACTTCAGCAGAATTCCGAGAACAATGGAAGTGTTCCAAAGCATTTTTAAACTTCAGTAGATTTCTGAGAACAAAAAGAGAGTTCTAAAGATTGATTTAAAAAAAACAGTAACATTCCGAGAACAAGGGGAGAGTTCCAAAGCATTTTTAAACTTCAGCAGAATTCCGAGAACAATGAAAAAGTTCCAAAGCATTTTCAAATTCAGTAGAATTCCGAGAACAATGGGAGAGTTCTACATACTGATTTAATAAAAACAATAACATTCCGAGAACAATGGGAGTGTTCAAAAGCATTTTTAATCTTCAGCATAATTCCGAGAACAATGGGAGAGTTCCAAAGCATTTTTAAACTTCAGCAGAATTCCGAGAACAATGGAAGAGTTCCAAAGCATTTTTAAACTTCAGCAGAATTCCGAGAGTATTGAATGAGTTCCGAAGCATTTTTAAACTTCAGTAGAATTCTGAGAACAATAAGAGAGTTCTAAAGATTGATTTAAGAAAACAGTAACATTCCGAGAACAAGGGGAGAGTTCCAAAGCATTTTTAAACTTCAGTAGAATTCCGAGAACAATGGGAGAGTTCTAAAGATTGATTTAAAAAAACTGCAAAACTCCGAGAACAATGGTAGAGTTCCAGAGCATTTTTAAACTTCAGCAGAATTCCGAGAACAATGGGAGAGTTCTAGAGATTGATAAAAAAACACATTAACATTCCGAGAACAATGGGAGAGTTCCAAAGCATTTTTAAGCTTCATTAGAATTCCGAGAACAATGGGAGACTTCTACAGACTGATTTAATAAAACAATAATATTCCAAGAACAATTGGAGAGTTCCAAAGCATTTTTAAACTTAAGGAGAATTCCTAAAACAATGGAAGAGTTCCAAAGCATTTTTAAACTTCAGTAGAATTCCGAGAACAATGGGAGAGTCTTACAGATTGATTTAAAATAACAACATTTCGAGAACAATGGGAGAGTTCCAAAGCATTTTTAAACTTCAGCAGAATTCCGAGAACAATGGAAGAGTTCCAAAGCATTTTTAAACTTCAGTAGAATTCCGAGAACAATAGGAGAGTTCTACAGATTGATTTAAAAACACAATAACATTCCGAGAACAATGGGAGAGTTCCAAAGCATTTTTAAACTTCAGTAGAATTCCGAGAACAATGGGAGAGTTCTACAGACTGATTTAAAATAACAACATTTTGAGAACAATGGGAGAGTTCCAAAGCATTTTTAATCTTCAGCAGGATTCCGAGAACAATGGAAGAGTTTGAAAGCTTTTTTAAATTTCAGCAGAATTCCGAGAACAATGGGAGAGTTCTACAGATTGATTTAAAAAAACAGTAACATTACGAGTACAATGGGGGAGTTCAAAAGCATTTTTAAACTTTAGTAGAATTCCGAGAACAATGGGAGAGTTCTACAGACTCATTTAAAAAACAATAACATTCCGAGAACAATGGGAGAGTTGAAAGCATTTTTAAACTTTAGCAGAATTGCGAGAACAATGGAAGAGTTCCAAAGCATTTTTAAACTTCAGTAGAATTCCGAGAAAAATGGGAGAGTTCTACAGACTGATTTAAAAAAAACAATAACATTCCGAGAACAATGGAAGAGTTCCAAAGCATTTTTAAACTTCAGCAGAATTCCGAGAACAATGGAAGAGTTCCAAAGCATTTTCAAACTTCAGTAGAATTCTGAGAACAATGGGAGAGTTCTACAGACTGATTTAAAAAAACAATAACATTCTGAGAAAAATTTGAGAGTTCCAAAGCATTTTTAAACTTCAGCAGAATTCCGAGAACAATAAGAGAGTTCCAAAGCATTTTTAAACTTCAGTAGAATTCCGAGAACAATGGGAGAGTTCTACAGACTGATTTAAAAAAACAATAACATTCCGCGAACAATTGGAGAGTTCCAAACCATTTTTAAACTTCGACAGAATTCCGAGAACAATGGAAGAGTTCCAAAGCATTGTTAAACTTCAGTAGAATTCCAAGAACAATGGGAGAGTTCTACAGACTGATTTAAAAAAACAATAACATTCCGAGAACAATGGGAGAATTACAAAGCATTTTTAAACTTCAGCAGAATTGCGAGAACAATGGAAGAGTTCCAAAGCATTTTTAAACTTCAGTAGAATTCCAAGAACAATGGGAGAGTTCTACAGACTGATTTAAAAAACAGTAACATTCTGAGAACAATGGGAGAGTTACAAAGCATTTTTAAACTTCAGCAGAATTCCGAGAACAATGGAAGATTTCCAAAGCATTTTTAAACTTCAGTAGCATTCCAAGAACAATGGGAGAGTTCTACAGACTGATTTTAAAAAACAATAACATTCTGAGAGCAATGGGAGAGTTCCAAAGCATTTTTAAACTTCAGCAGAATTCTGAGAAAAATGGAAGAGTTCTAAAACATTTTTAAACTTCAGTAGAATTCCGAGAACAATGGGAGAGTTCTACAGACTGATTTAAAAAAACAATAACATATCGAGAACTATGGGAGATTTCCAAAGCATTTTTAAATTTGAGCAGAATTCCGAGAAAAATGGAAGAGTTCCAAAGCATTTTTAAACTTCAGTAGAATTCCAAGAACAATGGAAGAGTTCCAAAACATTTTTAAACTTCAGCAGAATTCCACAAACAATGTAAGAGTTCCAAAGCATTTTTAAACTTCAGTAGAATTCCGAGAACAATGGAAGAGTTCCAAAACATTTTTAAACTTCAGTAGAATTCCGAGAACAATGGGAGAGTTCTACAGATTGACTTAAAGAAACAGTAACATTCCGAGAATAATGGGAGAGTTCCAAAGCATTTTTAAACTTCAGTAGAATTCAGAGAACAATGGGAGATTTCTACAGGCTGATTTAAAAAAACAATAACATTCCAAGAACAATGGGAGAGTTCTATAGACTATTTTTAAATTTCAGCAGAATTCCGAGAACAATGGAAGAGTTCCAAAGCTTTTTTAAACTTCAGTAAAATTCCGATAACAATGGGAGAGTTCTACAGACTGATTTAAAAAACAATAACATTCCGAGAAAAATGGGAGTGTTCCAAAGCATTTTTTAGCTTCAGCAGAATTCCGAGAACAATGGAAGTGTTCCAAAGCATTTTTAAACTTCAACAGAATACCGAGAACAATGAAAGAGTTCTACAGATTGACTTAAAGAAACAGTAACATTCCGAAAATAATGGGAGAGTTCCAAAGCATTTTTAAACTTCAGTAGAATTCCGAGAACAATGGGAGATTTCTACAGGCTAATTTAAAAAAACAATAACATTCCAAGAACAATGGGAGAGTTCCAAAACATTTTTAAACTTCAGCTGAATTCCGAGAACAATGGAAGTGTTCCAAAGGATTTTTAAAGTGCATTAGAATTCGTTGAACAATGGGAGAGTTCTACAGACTGATCTAATAAAACAATAACATTCCGAGAACAATGGGAGAGTTCCAAAGCACTTTTAAACTTCAGCAGAATTCCGAGAACAATGGAAGAGTTCCAAATCATTTTTAAACTTCAGTAGAATTCCGAGAACAATGGGAGAGTTCTACAGTCTGATTTAAAAAAAAAAATAACATTCCCAGAACAATGGGAGAGTTCCAAATCATTTTTAAACTTCAGCAGAATTCCGAAAACAATGGGAGAGTTCCAAAGCATTTTCAAATTCAGTAGAATTCCGAGAACAATGGGAGTGTTCTACAGACTGATTTAAAAAACAATAACATTCCGAGAAAAATGTGAGAGTTCCAAAGCATTTTTAAACTTCAACAGAATTCCGAGAACAATGGAAGAGTTCCAAAGCATTTTCAAACTTCAGCAGAATTCCGAGAAGAATGGAAGAGTTCCAAAGCATTTTTAAACTTCAGTAGAATTCCGAGAACAATGGGAGAGTTCTACAAACTGATTTAAAAAAACAATAACATTCAGAGAACAATGGGAGAGTTCCAAAACATTTTTAAACTTCAGCAGAATTCCGAGAACAATGGAAGTGATCCAAAGCATTTTTAAACTTCAGCAGAATTCCGAGAACAAGGGAAGAGTTCCAAAGCATTTTTAAACTTCAGCAGATTTGCGAGATCAATGGAAGAGTTCCAAAGCATTTTTAAACTTCAGTAGAATTCCAAGAACAATGGGAGAGTTCTACAGACTAATTTAAAAAAACAATAACATTCCGAGAGCAATGGGAGAGTTCCAAAGCATTTTTAAACTTCAGCAGAATTACGAGAACAATGGAAGAGTTCTACAGACTAATTTAAAAAAACAATAACATTCCGAGAAGAATGGAAGAGTTCCAAAGCATTTTTAAACTTCAGTAGATTTCCGAGAACAATGGGAGAGTTCTACAGACTGATTTAAAAAAACAATAACATTCCGAGAACAATGGGAGAGTTCCAAAGCATTTTTAAACTTCAGCAGAATTACGAGAACAATGGAAGAGTTCCAAAGCATTTTTAAACTTCAGTAGAATTCCGAGAAAAATGGGAGAGTTCTACAGACTGATTAAAAAAAACAATAACATTCCGAGAACAATGGGAGAATTCCAAAGCATTTTTAAACTTCAGCAGAATTGCGAGAACAATGGAAGTTCCAAAGCATTTTTAAACTTCAGTAGAATTCTGAGAAAAATGGGAGAGTTCTACAGACTGATTTAAAAAACAATAACATTCCAAGAACAATGGAAGAGTTCCAAAGCATTTTTAAACTTCAGCAGAATTCCGAGAACAATGGAAGAGTTCCAAAGCATTTTTAAACTTCAGTAGATTTCTGAGAACAAAAAGAGATTTCTAAAGATTGATTTAAAAAAAACAGTAACATTCCGAGAACAAGGGGAGAGTTCCAAAGCATTTTTAAACTTCAGCAGAATTCCGAGAACAATGGAAAAGTTCCAAAGCATTTTCAAATTCAGTAGAATTCCGAGAACAATGGGAGAGTTCTACATACAGATTTAATAAAAACAATAACATTCCGAGAACAATGGGAGTGTTCAAAAGCATTTTTAATCTTCAGCATAATTCCGAGAACAATGGGAGAGTTCCAAAGCATTTTTAAACTTCAGCAGAATTCCGAGAACAATGGAAGAGTTCCAAAGCATTTTTAAACTTCAGCAGAATTCCGAGAGTAATGAATGAGTTCCGAAGCATTTTTAAACTTCAGTAGAATTCTGATAACAATAAGAGAGTTCTAAAGATTGATTTAAGAAAACAGTAACATTCCGAGAACAAGGGGAGAGTTCCAAAGCATTTTTAAACTTCAGTAGAATTCCGAGAACAATGGAAGAGTTCCAGAGCATTTTTAAACTTCAGCAGAATTCCGAGAACAATGGGAGAGTTCTAGAGATTGATAAAAAAACACAGTAACATTCCGAGAACAATGGGAGAGTTCCAAAGCATTTTTAAGCTTCATTAGAATTCCGAGAACAATGGGAGACTTCTACAGACTGATTTAATAAAACAATAATATTCCAAGAAGAATTGGAGAGTTCCAAAGCATTTTTAAACTTAAGGAGAATTCCTAAAACAATGAAAGAGTTCCAAAGCATTTTTAAACTTCAGTAGAATTCCGAGAACAATGGGAGAGTCTTACAGATTGATTTAAAATAACAACATTTCGAGAACAATGGGAGAGTTCCAAAGCATTTTTAAACTTCATCAGAATTCCGAGAACAATGGAAGAGTTCCAAAGCATTTTTAAACTTCAGTAGAATTCCGAGAACAATAGGAGAGTTCTACAGACTGATTTAAAAACACAATAACATTCCGAGAACAATGGGAGAGTTCCAAAGCATTTTTAAACTTCAGTAGAATTCCGAGAACAATGGGAGAGTTCTACAGACTGATTTAAAATAACAACATTTTGAGAACAATGGGAGAGTTCCAAAGCATTTTTAATCTTCAGCAGGATTCCGAGAACAATGGAAGAGTTTGAAAGCTTTTTTAAATTTCAGCAGAATTCCGAGAACAATGGGAGAGTTCTACAGATTGATTTAAAAAAACAGTAACATTACGAGTACAATGGGGGAGTTGAAAAGCATTTTTAAACTTTAGTAGAATTCCGAGAACAATGGGAGAGTTCTACAGTTTGATTTAAAAAAACAATAACATTCCGAGAACAATGGGAGAGTTACAAAGCATTTTTAAACTTCAGCAGAATTCCGAGAACAATGGAAGAGTTCCAAAGCATTTTTAAGCTTCAGTAGAATTCTGATAACAATGGGAGAGTTTCACAGACTGATTTAGTAAAACAATAACATTCCGAGAACAATGGGAGAGTTCCAAAGGATTTTTAAACTTCAGCAGAATTCCAAGAACAATGGAAGAGTTCCAAAGCATTTTCAAATTCATTAGAATTCCGAGAACAATGGGAGAGTTCTACATACTGATTTAATAAAAACAATAACATTCCGAGAACAATGGGAGTGTTCAAAAGCATTTTTAATCTTCAGCAGAATTCCGAGAACAATGGGAGAGTTACAAAGCATTTTTAAACTTCAGCAGAATTCCGAGAAAAATGGAAGAGTTCCAAAGCATTTTTAAACTTCAGCAGAATTCCGAGAACAATGGAAGAGTTCCAAAGCATTTTTAAACTTCAGTAGAATTCTCAGAACAATAAGAGAGTTCTAAAGATTGATTTAAGAAAACAGTAACATTCCGAGAACAAGTGGAGAGTTACAAAGCATTTGTAAACTTCAGTAGAATTCCGAGAACAATGGGAGAGTTCTAAATATTGATTTAAAAAAACTGTAACACTCCGAGAACAATGGGAGAGTTTCAGAGCATTTTTAAACTTCAGCAGAATTCCGAGAACAATGGGAGAGTTCTAGAGATTGATTTAAAAAAACAGTAACATTCCGAGAACAATATGCGAGTTCCAAAGCATTTTTAAACTTCAGTAGAATTCCGAAAACAATGCAAGGCTTCTACAGACTGATTTAAAAAAACAATAACATTCCAAGAACAATGGGAGAGTTCCAAAGCATTTTTAAACTTCAGGAGAATTCCTAGAACAATGGAAGAGTTCCAAAGCATTTTTAAACTTCAGTAGAATTCCGAGAACAATGGGAGAGTTTTACAGACTGATTTAAAATAACAACATTTCGAGAACAATGGTAGAGTACCAAAGCATTTTTAAACTTCAGCAGAATTCCGAGAACAATGGAAGAGTTCCAAAGCATTTTTAAACTTCAGTAGAATTCCGAGAACAATGGGAGAGTTCTACAGACTGATTTAAAAAAACAATAACATTCCGAGAACAATGGAAGAGTTCCAAGCATTTTTAAACTTCAGCAGAATTCAGAGAACAATGGAAGAGTTCCAAAGCATTTTTAAACTTCAGTAGAATTCCGAGAAAAATGAGAGACTTCTACAGACTGATTTAAAATAACAACATTTCGAGAACAATGGGAGAGTTCCAAAGCATTTTTAATGTTCAGCAGAATTCCGAGAACAATGGAAGAGTTTGAAAGCATTTTTAAACTTTAGTAGAATTCCGAGAACAATGGGAGAGTTCTACAGATTGATTTAAAAAAACAGTAACATTCCGAGAACAATTTGAGAGTTCCAAAGCATTTTTAAACTTCAGTAGAATTCTGAGAACAATGGGAGAGTTCTACAGACTGATTTAAAAAAACAATAACATTCCAAGAACAATGGGAGAGTTCCAAAGCATTTTTAAACTTCAGCAGAATTCCGATAACAATGGAAGAGTTCCAAAGCATTTTTAAACTTCAGTAGAATTACGAGAATAATGGGAGAGGTCTACAGACTGATTTAAAAAAACAATAACATTCCGAGAACAATGGGAGACTTCCAAAGCATTTTTAAACTTCAGCTGAATTCCGAGAACAATAGGAGAGTTCCAAAGCATTTTCAAATTCATTAGAATTCTGAGAACAATGGGAGAGTTCTACATACTGATTTAATAAAAACAATAACATTCCGAGAACAATGGGAGTGTTCAAAAGCATTTTTAATCTTCAGCAGAATTCCGAGAACAATGGGAGTGTTCCAAAGCATTTTTAAACTTCAGCAGAATTCCGGGAACAATGGAAGAGTTCCAAAGCATTTTTAATCTTCAGCAGAATTCCGAGAACAATGGAAGAGTTCCAAAGCATTTTTAAACTTCAGTAGAATTCTGAGAACAAAAAGAGAGTTCTAAAGATTGATTTAAAAAAAACAGTAACATTCCGAGAACAAGGGGAGAGTTTCAAAGCATTTTTAAACTTCAGCAGAATTCCGAGAACAATGGAAAAGTTCCAAAGCATTTTCAAATTCAGTAGAATTCCGAGAACAATGGGAGAGTTCTACATACTGATTTAATAAAAACAATAACATTCCGAGAACAATGGGAGTGTTCAAAAGCATTTTTAATCTTCAGCAGAATTCCGAGAACAATGAGAGAGTTCCAAAGCATTTTTAAACTTCAGCAGAATTCCGAGAACAATGGAAGAGTTCCAAAGCATTTTTAAACTTCAGCAGAATTCCGAGAACAATGGAAGAGTTCCGAAGCATTTTTAAACTTCAGTAGAATTCTGAGAACAATGGGAGAGTTCTAAAGATTGATTTAAAAAAACTGTAACACTCCGAGAACAATGAGAGAGTTCCAGAGCATTTTTAAACTTCAGCAGAATTCAGAGAGCAATGGGAGAGTTCTAGAGATTGATAAAAAAAAAAAAGTAACATTCCGAGAACAATGGGAGAGTTCCAAAGCATTTTAAAGCTTCAGTAGAATTCCGAGAACAATGGGAGACTTCTACAGACTGATTTAAAAAAACAATAATATTCCAAGAACAATGGGAGAGTTCCAAAGCATTTTTAAACTTAAGGAGAATTCCTAGAACAATGGAAGAGTTCCAAAGCATTTTTAAACTTCAGTAGAATTCCGAGAACTGTGGGAGAGTCTTACAGATTGATTTAAAATAACAACATTTTGAAAACAATGGGAGAGTTCTAAAGCATTTTTAAACTTCAGCAGAATTCCGAAAACAATGGAAGAGTTCCAAAGCATTTTTAAACTTCAGTAGAATTCCGAGAACAATGGGAGAGTTCTACAGACTGATTTAAAAAAACAATAACATTCCGAGAACAACGGGAGAGTTCCAAAACATTTTTAAACTTCAGCAGAATTCAGAGAACAATGGAAGAGTTCCAAAGGATTTTTAAAGTGCATTAGAATTCGTTGAACAATGGGAGAGTTCTACAGACTGATCTAATAAAACAATAACATTCCGAGAACAATGGGAGAGTTCCAAAGAACTTTTAAACTTCAGCAGAATTCCGAGAAGAATGGAAGAGTTCCAAATCATTTTTAAACTTCAGTAGAATTCTGAGAACAATGGGAGAGTTCTACAGTCTGATTTAAAAAAAAAATAACATTCCCAGAACAATGGGAGAGTTCCAAATCATTTTTAAACTTCAGCAGAATTCCGAGAACAATGGGAGAGTTCCAAAGCATTTTCAAATTCAGTAGAATTCCGAGAATAATGGGAGAGTTCTACAGACTGATTTAAAAAACAATAACATTCCGAGAAAAATGTGAGAGTTCCAAAGCATTTTTAAACTTCAGCAGAATTCCGAGAACAAGGGAAGAGTTCCAAAGCATTTTCAAACTTCAGCAGAATTCCGAGAAGAATGGAAGAGTTCCAAAGCATTTTTAAACTTCAGTAGAATTCCGAGAACAATGCGAGAGTTCTACAGACTGATTTAAAAAAACAATAACATTCAGAGAACAATGGGAGAGTTCCAAAACATTTTTAAACTTCAGCAGAATTCCGAGAACAATGGAAGTGATCCAAAGCATTTTTAAACTTCAGTAGAATTCCGAGAACAATGGAAGAGTTCCAAAGCATTTTTAAACTTCAGCAGATTTGCGAGATCAATGGAAGAGTTTCAAAGCATTTTTAAACTTCAGTAGAATTCCAAGAACAATGGGAGAGTTCTACAGACTGATTTAAAAAAACAATAACATTCCGAGAGCAATGGGAGAGTTCCAAAGCATTTTTAAACTTCAGCAGAATTCCGAGAACAATGGAAGTGATCCAAAGCATTTTTAAACTTCAGTAGAATTCCAAGAACAATGGGAGAGTTCTACAGACTGATTTAAAAAAACAATAACATTCCGAGAGCAATGGGAGAGTTGCAAAGCATTTTTAAACTTCAGCAGAATTCTGATAAAAATGGAAGAGTTCCAAAGCATTTTTAAACTTCAGTAGAATTCCGAGAACAATGCGAGAGTTCTACAGACTGATTTAAAAAAACAATAACATTCCGAGAACAATGGGAGAGTTCCAAAGCATTTTTAAACTTCAGCAGAATTACGAGAACAATGGAAGAGTTCCAAAGCATTTTTAAACTTCAGTAGAATTCCGAGAAAAATGGGAGAGTTCTACAGACTGATTAAAAAAAATAATAACATTCCGAGAACAATGGGAGAATTCCAAAGCATTTTTAAACTTCAGCAGAATTGCGAGAACAATGGAAGAGTTCCAAAGCATTTTTAAACTTCAGTAGAATTCTGAGAAAAATGGGAGAGTTCTACAGACTGATTTAAAAAACAATAACATTCCAAGAACAATGGAAGAGTTCCAAAGCATTTTTAAACTTCAGCAGAATTCCGAGAACAATGGAAGAATTCCAAAGCATTTTTAAACTTCAGTAGATTTCTGAGAACAAAAAGAGAGTTCTAAAGATTGATTTAAAAAAAACAGTAACATTCCGAGAACAAGGGGAGAGTTCCAAAGCATTTTTAAACTTCAGCAGAATTCCGAGAACAATGGAAAAGTTCCAAAGCATTTTCAAATTCAGTAGAATTCCGAGAACAATGGGAGAGTTCTACATTCTGATTTAATAAAAACAATAACATTCCGAGAACAATGGGAGTGTTCAAAAGCATTTTTAATCTTCAGCATAATTCCGAGAACAATGGGAGAGTTCCAAAGCATTTTTCATCTTCAGCAGAATTCCGAGAACAATGGAAGAGTTCCAAAGCATTTTTAATCTTCAGCAGAATTCCGAGAACAATGGATGAGTTCCGAAGCATTTTTAAACTTCAGTAGAATTCTGAGAACAATAAGAGAGTTCTAAAGATTGATTTAAGAAAACAGTAACATTCCGAGAACAAGGGGAGAGTTTCAAAGCATTTTTAAACTTCAGTAGAATTTCGAGAAAAATGGGAGAGTTCTAAAGATTGATTTAAAAAAACTTTAACACTCCGAGAACAATGGGAGAGTTCCAGAGCATTTTTAAACTTCATCAGAATTCCGAGAACAATGGGAGAGTTCTAGAGATTGATAAAAAAACACAGTAACATTCCGAGAACAATGGGAGAGTTCCAAAGCATTTTTAAGCTTCATTAGAATTCCGAGAACAATGGGAGACTTCTACAGACTGATTTAATAAAACAATAATATTCCAAGAACAATCGGAGAGTTCCAAATCATTTTTAAACTTAAGGAGAATTCCTAAAACAATGGAAGAGTTCCAAAGCATTTTTAAACTTCAGTAGAAGTCCGAGAACAATGGGAGAGTCTTACAGATTGATTTAAAATAACAACATTTCGAGAACAATGGGAGAGTTCCAAAGCATTTTTAAACTTCAGCAGAATTCCGAGAACAATGGAAGAGTTCCAAAGCATTTTTAAACTTCAGTAGAATTCCGCGAACAATAGGAGAGTTCTACAGACTGATTTAAAAAAACAATAACATTCCGAGAACAATGGGAGACTTCCAAAGCATTTTTAAACTTCAGCAGAATTCAGAGAACAATGGAAGAGTTCCAAAGCATTTTTAAACTTCAGCAGATTTGCGAGATCAATGGAGAGTTTCAAAGCATTTTTAAACTTCAGTAGAATTCCAAGAACAATGGGAGAATTCTACAGACTGATTTAAAAAAACAATAACATTCCGAGAGCAATGGGAGAGTTCCAAAGCATTTTTAAACTTCAGCAGAATTCCGAGAACAATGGAAGTGATCCAAAGCATTTTTAAACTTCAGTAGAATTCCAAGAACAATGGGAGAGTTCTACAGACTGATTTAAAAAAACAATAACATTCCGAGAGCAATGGGAGAGTTCCAAAGCATTTTTAAACTTCAGCAGAATTCTGATAAAATGGAAGAGTTCCAAAGCATTTTTAAACTTCAGTAGAATTCCGAGAACAATGGGAGAGTTCTACAGACTGATTTAAAAAAACAATAACATTCCGAGAACAATGGGAGAGTTCCAAAGCATTTTTAAACTTCAGCAGAATTACGAGAACAATGGAAGAGTTCCAAAGCATTTTTAAACTTCAGTAGAATTCCGAGAAAAATGGGAGAGTTCTACAGACTGATTAAAAAAAATAATATCATTCCGAGAACAATGGGAGAATTCCAAAGCATTTTTAAACTTCAGCAGAATTGCGAGAACAATGGAAGAGTTCCAAAGCATTTTTAAACTTCAGTAGAATTCTGAGAAAAATGGGAGAGTTCTACAGACTGATTTAAAAAACAATAACATTCCAAGAACATTGGAAGAGTTCCAAAGCATTTTTAAACTTCAGCAGAATTCCGAGAACAATGGAAGAATTCCAAAGCATTTTTAAACTTCAGTAGATTTCTGAGAACAAAAAGAGAGTTCTAAAGATTGATTTAAAAAAAACAGTAACATTCCGAGAACAAGGGGAGAGTTCCAAAGCATTTTTAAACTTCAGCAGAATTCCGAGAACAATGGAAAAGTTCCAAAGCATTTTCAAATTCAGTAGAATTCCGAGAACAATGGGAGAGTTCTACATACTGATTTAATAAAAACAATAACATTCCGAGAACATTGAGAGTGTTCAAAAGCATTTTTAATCTTCAGCATAATTCCGAGAACAATGGGAGAGTTTAAAAGCATTTTTAAACTTCAGCAGAATTCCGAGAACAATGGAAGAGTTCCAAAGCATTTTTAATCTTCAGCAGAATTCCGAGAACAATGGATGAGTTCCGAAGCATTTTTAAACTTCAGTAGAATTCTGAGAACAATAAGAGAGTTCTAAAGATTGATTTAAGAAAACAGTAACATTCCGAGAACAATGGGAGAGTTCCAAAGCATTTTTAAGCTTCATTAGAATTCCGAGAACAATGGGAGACTTCTACAGACTGATTGAATAAAACAATAATATTTCAAGAACAATCGGAGAGTTCCAAATAATTTTTAAACTTAAGGAGAATTCCTAAAACAATGGAAGAGTTCCAAAGCATTTTTAAACTTCAGTAGAATTCCGAGAACAATGGGAGAGTCTTACAGATTGATTTAAAATAACAACATTTCGAGAACAATGGGAGAGTTCCAAAGCATTTTTAAACTTCAGCAGAATTCCGAGAACAATGGAAGAGTTCCAAAGCATTTTTAAACTTCAGTAGAATTCCGCGAACAATAGGAGAGTTCTACAGACTGATTTAAAAAAACAATAACATTCCGAGAACAATGGGAGAGTTCCAAAGCATTTTTAAACTTCAGCAGAATTGAGAGAACAATGGAAGAGTTCTAAAGCATTTGTAAACTTCAGTAGAATTCCGAGAACAATGGGAGAGTTCTACAGACTGATTTAAAATAACAACATTTCGAGAACAATGGGAGAGTTCCAAAGCATTTTTAATCTTCAGCAGGATTCCGAGAACAATGGAAGAGTTTGAAAGCATTTTTAAATTTCAGCAGAATTCCGAGAACAATGGGAGAGTTCTACAGATTGATTTAAAAAAACAGTAACATTACGAGTACAATGGGAGAGTTCAAAAGCATTTTTAAACTTTAGTAGAATTCCGAGAACAATGGGAGAGTTCTACAGTTTGATTTAAAAAAACAATAACATTCCGAGAACAATGGGAGAATTACACAGCATTTTTAAACTTCAGCAGAATTCCGAGAACAATGGAAGAGTTCCAAAGCATTTTTAAGCTTCAGTAGAATTCTGATAACACTGGGAGAGTTCCACAGACTGATTTAGTAAAACAATAACATTCCGAGAACAATGGGAGAGTTCCAAAGGATTTTTAAACTTCAGCAGAATTCCAAGAACAATGGAAGAGTTCCAAACATTTTCAAACTTCAGAAGAATTATGAGAACAATGAGAATGTTCTACAGACTGATTTAAAAAAAGAATTACATTCCGAGAAAAATAGGAGAATTCCAAAGCATTTTTTAACTTCAGCAGAATTCTGAGAACAATGGAAGAGTTCCAAAGCATTTTTAAACTTCAGTAGAATTCCAAGAACAATGGGAGAGTTCTACAGACTAATTAAAAAAAACAATAACATTCCGAGAACAATGGGAGAGTTCCAAAGGATTTTTAAACTTCAGCAGAATTCCACGAACATTCGAAGAGTTTCAAATCATTTTTCAAATTCAGTAGAATTCCGAGAACATTGGGAGAGTCCTACATACTGATTTAAAAAAGCAATAACATTCCAAGAACAAAGGAAGAGTTCAAAAGTATTTTTAATCTTCAGCAGAATTCCGAGAACAATGGGAGAGTTCCAAAGCATTTTTAAACTTCAACAGAATTCCGAGAACAATGGAAGAGTTCCAAAGCATTTTTAAACTTCAGCAGAATTCCGAGAACAATGGAAGAGTTCCAAAGCATTTTTAAACTTCAGTAGAATTCTAAGAACAAAAAGAGAGTTCTAAAGATTGATTTAAAAAAACAGTAACATTCCGAGAACAAGGGGAGAGTTCCAAAGCATTTTTAAACTTCAGCAGGATTCCGAGAACAATGGAAGAGTTCCAAAGCATTTTCAAATTCATTAGAATTCCGAGAACAATGGGAGAGTTCTACATACTGATTTAATAAAAACAATAACATTCCGAGAACAATGGGAGTGTTCAAAAGCATTTTTAATCTTCAGCAGAATTCCGAGAACAATGGGAGAGTTCCAAAGAATTTTTAAACTTCAGCAGAATTCCGAGAACAATGGAAGAGTTCCAAAGCATTTTTAGACTTCAGCAGAATTGAGAGAACAATGGAAGAGTTCCAAAGCATTTTTAAACTTCAGTAGAATTCCGAGAATAATGGGAGAGGTCTACAGACTGATTTAAAAAAAACAATAACATTCCGAGAACAATGGGAGAGTTCCAAAGGATTTTTAAACTTCAGCAGAATTCCACGAACATTCGAAGAGTTCCAAATCATTTTTAAACTTCAGTAGAATTCTGAGAACATTGGGAGAGTTCCAAAGTGTTTTTAAACTTCAACAGAATTCCGAGAACAATGGAAGAGTTCCAAAGCATTTTTAAACTTCAGCAGAATTCCGAGAACAATGGAAGAGTTCCAAAGCATTTTTAAACTTCAGTAGAATTCTGAGAACAAAAAGAGTGTTCTAAAGATTGATTTAAAAAAACAGTAACATTCCGAGAACAAGGGGAGAGTTCCAAAGCATTTTTAAACTTCAGCAGAATTCCGAGAACAATGGAAGAGTTCCAAAGCATTTTCAAATTCATTAGAATTCCGAGAACAATGGGAGAGTTGTACATACGGATTTAATAAAAACAATAACATTCCGAGAACAATGGGAGTGTTCAAAAGCATTTTTAATCTTCAGCAGAATTCCGAGAACAATGGGAGAGTTCCAAAGCATTTTTAAACTTCAGCAGAATTCCGAGAAAAATGGAAGAGTTCCAAACCATTTTTAAACTTCAGCAGAATTCCGAGAACAATGGAAGAGTTCCAAAGCATTTTTAAACTTCATTAGAATTCTGAGAACAATAAGAGAGTTCTAAAGATTGAGTTAAGAAAACAGTAACATTCCGAGAACAAGGGGAGAGTTATAAAGCATTTGTAAACTTCAGTAGAATTCCAAGAACAATGGGAGAGTTCTAAATATTGATTTAAAAAAACTGTAACACTCCGAGAACAATGTGAGAGTTCCAGAGCATTTTTAAACTTCAGCAGAATTCCGAGAACAATGGGAGAGTTCTGGAGATTGATTTAAATAAACAGTAACATTCCGAGAACAATTTGAGAGTTCCAAAGCATTTTTAAACTTCAGTAGAATTCCAAAAACAATGGGAGGCTTCTACAGACTGATTTAAAAAAACAATAACATTCCAAGAACAATGGGAGAGTTCCAAAGCATTTTTAAACTTCAGTAGAATTCCGAGAACAATGGGAGAGTTTTACAGACTGATTTAAAATAACAAAATTTCGAGAACAATGGGAGAGTTCCAAAGGATTTTTAAACTTCAGCAGAATTCCACGAACATTCGAAGAGTTTCAAATCATTTTTCAAATTCAGTAGAATTCCGAGAACATTGGGAGAGTCCTACATACTGATTTAAAAAAGCAATAACATTCCAAGAACAAAGGAACAGTTCAAAAGTATTTTTAATCTTCAGCAGAATTCCGAGAACAATGGGAGAGTTCCAAAGCATTTTTAAACTTCAACAGAATTCCGAGAACAATGGAAGAGTTCCAAAGCATTTTTAAACTTCAGCAGAATTCCGAGAACAATGGAAGAGTTCCAAAGCATTTTTAAACTTCAGTAGAATTCTAAGAACAAAAAGAGAGTTCTAAAGATTGATTTAAAAAAACAGTAACATTCCGAGAACAAGGGGAGAGTTCCAAAGCATTTTTAAACTTCAGCAGGATTCCGAGAACAATGGAAGAGTTCCAAAGCATTTTCAAATTCATTAGAATTCCGAGAACAATGGGAGAGTTCTACATACTGATTTAATAAAAACAATAACATTCCGAGAACAATGGGAGTGTTCAAAAGCATTTTTAATCTTCAGCAGAATTCCGAGAACAATGGGAGAGTTCCAAAGAATTTTTAAACTTCAGCAGAATTCCGAGAACAATGGAAGAGTTCCAAAGCATTTTTAGACTTCAGCAGAATTGAGAGAACAATGGAAGAGTTCCAAAGCATTTTTAAACTTCAGTAGAATTCCGAGAATAATGGGAGAGGTCTACAGACTGATTTAAAAAAAACAATAACATTCCGAGAACAATGGGAGAGTTCCAAAGGATTTTTAAACTTCAGCAGAATTCCACGAACATTCGAAGAGTTCCAAATCATTTTTAAACTTCAGTAGAATTCTGAGAACATTGCGAGAGTTCCAAAGTGTTTTTAAACTTCAACAGAATTCCGAGAACAATGGAAGAGTTCCAAAGCATTTTTAAACTTCAGCAGAATTCCGAGAACAATGGAAGAGTTCCAAAGCATTTTTAAACTTCAGTAGAATTCTGAGAACAAAAAGAGTGTTCTAAAGATTGATTTAAAAAAACAGTAACATTCCGAGAACAAGGGGAGAGTTCCAAAGCATTTTTAAACTTCAGCAGAATTCCGAGAACAATGGAAGAGTTCCAAAGCATTTTCAAATTCATTAGAATTCCGAGAACAATGGGAGAGTTGTACATACGGATTTAATAAAAACAATAACATTCCGCGAACAATGGGAGTGTTCAAAAGCATTTTTAATCTTCAGCAGAATTCCGAGAACAATGGGAGAGTTCCAAAGCATTTTTAAACTTCAGCAGAATTCCGAGAAAAATGGAAGAGTTCCAAACCATTTTTAAACTTCAGCAGAATTCCGAGAACAATGGAAGAGTTCCAAAGCATTTTTAAACTTCATTAGAATTCTGAGAACAATAAGAGAGTTCTAAAGATTGAGTTAAGAAAACAGTAACATTCCGAGAACAAGGGGAGAGTTATAAAGCATTTGTAAACTTCAGTAGAATTCCGAGAACAATGGGAGAGTTCTAAATATTGATTTAAAAAAACTGTAACACTCCGAGAACAATGTGAGAGTTCCAGAGCATTTTTAAACTTCAGCAGAATTCCGAGAACAATGGGAGAGTTCTGGAGATTGATTTAAATAAACAGTAACATTCCGAGAACAATTTGAGAGTTCCAAAGCATTTTTAAACTTCAGTAGAATTCCAAAAACAATGGGAGGCTTCTACAGACTGATTTAAAAAAACAATAACATTCCAAGAACAACGGGAGAGTTCCAAAGCATTTTTAAACTTCAGTAGAATTCCGAGAACAATGGGAGAGTTTTACAGACTGATTTAAAATAACAAAATTTCGAGAACAATGGGAGGGTTCCAAAGCATTTTTAAACTTCAGCAGAATTCCGAGAACAATGGAAGAGTTCCAAAGCATTTTTAAACTTCAGTATAATTCCGAGAACAATGGGAGAGTTCTACAGACTGATTTAAAAAAACAATAACATTCCGAGAACAATGGAAGAGCTCCAAAGCATTTTTAAACTTCAGCAGAATTCAGAGAACAATGGAAGAGTTCCAAAGCATTTTTAAACTTCAGTAGAATTCCGAGAAAAATGAGAGACTTCTACAGACTGATTTAAAATAACAACATTTCGAGAACAATGGGAGAGTTCCAAAGCATTTTTAATCTTCAGCAGAATTCCAAGAACAATGGAAGAGTTTGAAAGCATTTTTAAATTTCAGCAGAATTCCAAGATAAATGGGAGAATTCTACAGATTGATTTAAAAAAACAGTAACATTCCGAGAACAATTTGAGAGTTCCAAAGCATTTTTAAACTTCAGTAGAATTCTGAGAACAATGGGAGAGTTCTACAGACTGATTTAAAAAAACAATAACATTCCAAGAACAATGGGAGAGTTCCAAAGCATTTTTAAACTTCAGCAGAATTCCCAGAACAATGGAAGAGTTCCAAAGCATTTTTAAACTTCAGTAGAATTCCGAGAATAATGGGAGAGTTCTACAGATTGATTTAAAAAAACAGTAAAAATCTGAGAACAATGGGAGAGTTCCAAAGCATTTTTAAGCTTCAGTAGAATTCCGAGAACAATGGGAGATTTCTACATACTGATTTTAAAAAACAATAACATTCCAAGAACAATGGGAGAATTCCAAAGCATTTTTAAACTTCAGCAGAATTCCGAGAACAATGGAAGAGTTCCAAAGGATTTTTAAACTACAGTAGAATTCGGAGAACAATGGGAGAGTTCTACAGATTGATTTAATAAAACAATAACATTCCGAGAACAATGGGAGAGTTCCAAAGCACTTTTAAACTTCAGCAGAATTCCGAGAACAATGGAAGAGTTCCAAAGCATTTTTAAACTTCAGCAGAATTGCGAGAACAATGGAAGAGTTCCAAAGCATTTTTAAACTTCAGTAGAATTCCGAGAAAAATGGGAGAGGTCTACAGACTGATTTAAAAAAACAATAACATTCCGAGAACAATGGGAGAGTTCCAAAAGATTTTTAAACTTCAGCAGAATTCCACGAACATTCGAAGAGTTCCAAATCATTTTTAAACTTCAGTAGAATTCCGAGAACATTGGGAGAGTCCTACATACTGATTTAAAAAAGCAATAACATTCCAAGAACAAAGGAAGAGTTTAAAGTATTTTTAATCTTCAGCAGAATTCCGAGAACAATGGGAGAGTTCCAAAGCATTTTTAAACTTCAACAGAATTCTGAGAAAAATGGAAGAGTTCCAAAGCATTTTTAAACTTCAGCAGAATTCCGAGGACAATGGAAGAGTTCCAAAGCATTTTTAAACTTAAGTAGAATTCTGAGAACAAAAAGAGAGTTCTAAAGATTGATTTAAAAAAACAGTAACATTCCGAGAACAAGGGGAGAGTTCCAAAGCATTTTTAAACTTCAGCAGAATTCCGAGAACAATGGAAGAGTTCCAAAGCATTTTCAAATTCATTAGAATTCCGAGAACAATGTTAGAGTTCTACATACTGATTTAATAAAAACAATAACATTCCGAGAACAATGGGAGTGTTCAAAAGCATTTTTAATCTTCAGCAGAATTCCGAGAACAATGGGAGAGTTCCAAAGCTTTTTTAAACTTCAGCAGAATTCCGAGAAAAATGGAAGAGTTCCAAAGCATTTTTAAACTTCAGCAGAATTCCGAGAACAATGGAAGAGTTCCAAAGCATTTTTAAACTTCATTAGAATTCTGAGAACAATAAGAGAGTTCTAAAGATTGATTTAAGAAAACAGTAACATTCCGAGAACAATGGGAGAGTTCTAAATATTGATTTAAAAAAACTGTAACACTCCGAGAACAATGGGAGAGTTCCAGAGCATTTTTAAACTTCAGCAGAATTCCGAGAACAATGGGAGATTTCTACATACTGATTTTAAAAAACAATAACATTCCAAGAACAATGGGAGAATTCCAAAGCATTTTTAAACTTCAGCAGAATTCCGAGAACAATGGAAGAGTTCCAAAGGATTTTTAAACTGCAGTAGAATTCGGAGAACAATGGGAGAGTTCTACAGATTGATTTAATAAAAAAATAACATTCCGAGAACAATTTGAGAGCTCAAAAGCATTTTTAAACTTCAGTAGAATTCTGAGAACAATGGGAGAGTTCTACAGACTGATTTAAAAAAACAATAACATTCCAAGAACAATGGGAGAGTTCCAAAGCATTTTTAAACTTCAGCAGAATTCCGAGAACAATGGAAGAGTTCCAAAGCATTTTTAAACTTCAGTAGAATTCCGAGAATAATGGGAGAGTTCTACAGATTGATTTAAAAAAACAGTAACAATCTGAGAACAATGGGAGAGTTCCAAAGCATTTTTAAACTTCAGTAGAATTCCGAGAACAATGGGAGATTTCTACATACTGATTTTAAAAAACAATAACATTCCAAGAACAATGGGAGAATTCCAAAGCATTTTTAAACTTCAGCAGAATTCCGAGAACAATGGAAGAGTTCCAAAGGATTTTTAAACTGCAGTAGAATTCGGAGAACAATGGGAGAGTTCTACAGATTGATTTAATAAAAAAATAACATTCCGAGAACAATGGGAGAGTTCCAAAGCACTTTTAAACTTCAGCAGAATTCCGAGAACAATGGAAGAGTTCCAAAGCATTTTTAAACTTCAGCAGAATTGCGAGAACAATGGAAGAGTTCCAAAGCATTTTTAAACATCATTAGAATTCTGAGAACAATAAGAGAGTTCTAAAGATTGATTTAAGAAAACAGTAACATTCCGAGAACAAGGGGAGAGTTACAAATCATTTGTAAACTTCAGTAGAATTCCGAGAACAATGGGAGAGTTCTAAATATTGATTTAAAAAAACTGTAACATTCCGAGAACAATTTGAGAGTTCCAAAGCATTTTTAAACTTCAGTAGAATTCCAAAAACAATGGGAGGCTTCTACAGACTGATTTAAAAAAACAATAACATTCCAAGAACAATGGGAGAGTTCCAAAGCATTTTTAAACTTCAGCAGAATTCAGAGAACAATGGAAGAGTTCCAAAGCATTTTTAAACTTCAGCAGATTTGCGAGATCAATGGAGAGTTTCAAAGCATTTTTAAACTTCAGTAGAATTCCAAGAACAATGGGAGAATTCTACAGACTGATTTAAAAAAACAATAACATTCCGAGAGCAATGGTAGAGTTCCAAAGCATTTTTAAACTTCAGCAGAATTCCGAGAACAATGGAAGTGATCCAAAGCATTTTTAAACTTCAGTAGAATTCCAAGAACAATGGGAGAGTTCTACAGACTGATTTAAAAAAACAATAACATTCCGAGAGCAATGGGAGAGTTCCAAAGCATTTTTAAACTTCAGCAGAATTCTGATAAAATGGAAGAGTTCCAAAGCATTTTTAAACTTCAGTAGAATTCCGAGAACAATGGGAGAGTTCTACAGACTGATTTAAAAAAACAATAACATTCCGAGAACAATGGGAGAGTTCCAAAGCATTTTTAAACTTCAGCAGAATTACGAGAACAATGGAAGAGTTCCAAAGCATTTTTAAACTTCAGTAGAATTCCGAGAAAAATGGGAGAGTTCTACAGACTGATTAAAAAAAATAATATCATTCCGAGAACAATGGGAGAATTCCAAAGCATTTTTAAACTTCAGCAGAATTGCGAGAACAATGGAAGAGTTCCAAAGCATTTTTAAACTTCAGTAGAATTCTGAGAAAAATGGGAGAGTTCTACAGACTGATTTAAAAAACAATAACTTTCCAAGAACATTGGAAGAGTTCCAAAGCATTTTTAAACTTCAGTAGATTTCTGAGAACAAAAAGAGAGTTCTAAAGATTGATTTAAAAAAAACAGTAACATTCCGAGAACAAGGGGAGAGTTCCAAAGCATTTTAAAACTTCAGCAGAATTCCGAGAACAATGGAAAAGTTCCAAAGCATTTTCAAATTCAGTAGAATTCCGAGAACAATGGGAGAGTTCTACATACTGATTTAATAAAAACAATAACATTCCGAGAACATTGAGAGTGTTCAAAAGCATTTTTAATCTTCAGCATAATTCCGAGAACAATGGGAGAGTTCAAAAGCATTTTTAAACTTCAGCAGAATTCCGAGAACAATGGAAGAGTTCCAAAGCATTTTTAATCTTCAGCAGAATTCCGAGAACAATGGATGAGTTCCGAAGCATTTTTAAACTTCAGTAGAATTCTGAGAACAATAAGAGAGTTCTAAAGATTGATTTAAGAAAACAGTAACATTCCGAGAACAATGGGAGAGTTCCAAAGCATTTTTAAGCTTCATTAGAATTCCGAGAACAATGGGAGACTTCTACAGACTGATTGAATAAAACAATAATATTTCAAGAACAATCGGAGAGTTCCAAATCATTTTTAAACTTAAGGAGAATTCCTAAAACAATGGAAGAGTTCCAAAGCATTTTTAAACTTCAGTAGAAATCCGAGAACAATGGGAGAGTCTTACAGATTGATTTAAAATAACAACATTTCGAGAACAATGGGAGAGTTCCAAAGCATTTTTAAACTTCAGCAGAATTCCGAGAACAATGGAAGAGTTCCAAAGCATTTTTAAACTTCAGTAGAATTCCGCGAACAATAGGAGAGTTCTACAGACTGATTTAAAAAAACAATAACATTCCGAGAACAATGGGAGAGTTCCAAAGCATTTTTAAACTTCAGCAGAATTGAGAGAACAATGGAAGAGTTCTAAAGCATTTGTAAACTTCAGTAGAATTCCGAGAACAATGGGAGAGTTCTACAGACTGATTTAAAATAACAACATTTCGAGAACAATGGGAGAGTTCCAAAGCATTTTTAATCTTCAGCAGGATTCCGAGAACAATGGAAGAGTTTGAAAGCATTTTTAAATTTCAGCAGAATTCCGAGAACAATGGGAGAGTTCTACAGATTGATTTAAAAAAACAGTAACATTACGAGTACAATGGGAGAGTTCAAAAGCATTTTTAAACTTTAGTAGAATTCCGAGAACAATGGGAGAGTTCTACAGTTTGATTTAAAAAAACAATAACATTCCGAGAACAATGGGAGAGTTACACAGCATTTTTAAACTTCAGCAGAATTCCGAGAACAATGGAAGAGTTCCAAAGCATTTTTAAGCTTCAGTAGAATTCTGATAACACTGGGAGAGTTCCACAGACTGATTTAGTAAAACAATAACATTCCGAGAACAATGGGAGAGTTCCAAAGGATTTTTAAACTTCAGCAGAATTCCAAGAACAATGGAAGAGTTCCAAACATTTTCAAACTTCAGAAGAATTATGAGAACAATGAGAATGTTCTACAGACTGATTTAAAAAAAGAATTACATTCCGAGAAAAATAGGAGAATTCCAAAGCATTTTTTAACTTCAGCAGAATTCTGAGAACAATGGAAGAGTTCCAAAGCATTTTTAAACTTCAGTAGAATTCCAAGAACAATGGGAGAGTTCTACAGACTAATTAAAAAAAACAATAACATTCCGAGAACAATGGGAGAGTTCCAAAGGATTTTTAAACTTCAGCAGAATTCCACGAACATTCGAAGAGTTTCAAATCATTTTTCAAATTCAGTAGAATTCCGAGAACATTGGGAGAGTCCTACATACTGATTTAAAAAAGCAATAACATTCCAAGAACAAAGGAAGAGTTCAAAAGTATTTTTAATCTTCAGCAGAATTCCGAGAACAATGGGAGAGTTCCAAAGCATTTTTAAACTTCAACAGAATTCCGAGAACAATGGAAGAGTTCCAAAGCATTTTTAAACTTCAGCAGAATTCCGAGAACAATGGAAGAGTTCCAAAGCATTTTTAAACTTCAGTAGAATTCTAAGAACAAAAATAGAGTTCTAAAGATTGATTTAAAAAAACAGTAACATTCCAAGAACAATGGGAGAATTCCAAAGCATTTTTAAACTTCAGCAGAATTCCGAGAACAATGGAAGAGTTCCAAAGGATTTTTAAACTGCAGTAGAATTCGGAGAACAATGGGAGAGTTCTACAGATTGATTTAATAAAAAAATAACATTCCGAGAACAATGGGAGAGTTCCAAAGCACTTTTAAACTTCAGCAGAATTCCGAGAACAATGGAAGAGTTCCAAAGCATTTTTAAACTTCAGCAGAATTGCGAGAACAATGGAAGAGTTCCAAAGCATTTTTAAACATCATTAGAATTCTGAGAACAATAAGAGAGTTCTAAAGATTGATTTAAGAAAACAGTAACATTCCGAGAACAAGGGGAGAGTTACAAATCATTTGTAAACTTCAGTAGAATTCCGAGAACAATGGGAGAGTTCTAAATATTGATTTAAAAAAACTGTAACATTCCGAGAACAATTTGAGAGTTCCAAAGCATTTTTAAACTTCAGTAGAATTCCAAAAACAATGGGAGGCTTCTACAGACTGATTTAAAAAAACAATAACATTCCAAGAACAATGGGAGAGTTCCAAAGCATTTTTAAACTTCAGCAGAATTCAGAGAACAATGGAAGAGTTCCAAAGCATTTTTAAACTTCAGCAGATTTGCGAGATCAATGGAGAGTTTCAAAGCATTTTTAAACTTCAGTAGAATTCCAAGAACAATGGGAGAATTCTACAGACTGATTTAAAAAAACAATAACATTCCGAGAGCAATGGTAGAGTTCCAAAGCATTTTTAAACTTCAGCAGAATTCCGAGAACAATGGAAGTGATCCAAAGCATTTTTAAACTTCAGTAGAATTCCAAGAACAATGGGAGAGTTCTACAGACTGATTTAAAAAAACAATAACATTCCGAGAGCAATGGGAGAGTTCCAAAGCATTTTTAAACTTCAGCAGAATTCTGATAAAATGGAAGAGTTCCAAAGCATTTTTAAACTTCAGTAGAATTCCGAGAACAATGGGAGAGTTCTACAGACTGATTTAAAAAAACAATAACATTCCGAGAACAATGGGAGAGTTCCAAAGCATTTTTAAACTTCAGCAGAATTACGAGAACAATGGAAGAGTTCCAAAGCATTTTTAAACTTCAGTAGAATTCCGAGAAAAATGGGAGAGTTCTACAGACTGATTAAAAAAAATAATATCATTCCGAGAACAATGGGAGAATTCCAAAGCATTTTTAAACTTCAGCAGAATTGCGAGAACAATGGAAGAGTTCCAAAGCATTTTTAAACTTCAGTAGAATTCTGAGAAAAATGGGAGAGTTCTACAGACTGATTTAAAAAACAATAACTTTCCAAGAACATTGGAAGAGTTCCAAAGCATTTTTAAACTTCAGTAGATTTCTGAGAACAAAAAGAGAGTTCTAAAGATTGATTTAAAAAAAACAGTAACATTCCGAGAACAAGGGGAGAGTTCCAAAGCATTTTAAAACTTCAGCAGAATTCCGAGAACAATGGAAAAGTTCCAAAGCATTTTCAAATTCAGTAGAATTCCGAGAACAATGGGAGAGTTCTACATACTGATTTAATAAAAACAATAACATTCCGAGAACATTGAGAGTGTTCAAAAGCATTTTTAATCTTCAGCATAATTCCGAGAACAATGGGAGAGTTCAAAAGCATTTTTAAACTTCAGCAGAATTCCGAGAACAATGGAAGAGTTCCAAAGCATTTTTAATCTTCAGCAGAATTCCGAGAACAATGGATGAGTTCCGAAGCATTTTTAAACTTCAGTAGAATTCTGAGAACAATAAGAGAGTTCTAAAGATTGATTTAAGAAAACAGTAACATTCCGAGAACAATGGGAGAGTTCCAAAGCATTTTTAAGCTTCATTAGAATTCCGAGAACAATGGGAGACTTCTACAGACTGATTGAATAAAACAATAATATTTCAAGAACAATCGGAGAGTTCCAAATCATTTTTAAACTTAAGGAGAATTCCTAAAACAATGGAAGAGTTCCAAAGCATTTTTAAACTTCAGTAGAAATCCGAGAACAATGGGAGAGTCTTACAGATTGATTTAAAATAACAACATTTCGAGAACAATGGGAGAGTTCCAAAGCATTTTTAAACTTCAGCAGAATTCCGAGAACAATGGAAGAGTTCCAAAGCATTTTTAAACTTCAGTAGAATTCCGCGAACAATAGGAGAGTTCTACAGACTGATTTAAAAAAACAATAACATTCCGAGAACAATGGGAGAGTTCCAAAGCATTTTTAAACTTCAGCAGAATTGAGAGAACAATGGAAGAGTTCTAAAGCATTTGTAAACTTCAGTAGAATTCCGAGAACAATGGGAGAGTTCTACAGACTGATTTAAAATAACAACATTTCGAGAACAATGGGAGAGTTCCAAAGCATTTTTAATCTTCAGCAGGATTCCGAGAACAATGGAAGAGTTTGAAAGCATTTTTAAATTTCAGCAGAATTCCGAGAACAATGGGAGAGTTCTACAGATTGATTTAAAAAAACAGTAACATTACGAGTACAATGGGAGAGTTCAAAAGCATTTTTAAACTTTAGTAGAATTCCGAGAACAATGGGAGAGTTCTACAGTTTGATTTAAAAAAACAATAACATTCCGAGAACAATGGGAGAGTTACACAGCATTTTTAAACTTCAGCAGAATTCCGAGAACAATGGAAGAGTTCCAAAGCATTTTTAAGCTTCAGTAGAATTCTGATAACACTGGGAGAGTTCCACAGACTGATTTAGTAAAACAATAACATTCCGAGAACAATGGGAGAGTTCCAAAGGATTTTTAAACTTCAGCAGAATTCCAAGAACAATGGAAGAGTTCCAAACATTTTCAAACTTCAGAAGAATTATGAGAACAATGAGAATGTTCTACAGACTGATTTAAAAAAAGAATTACATTCCGAGAAAAATAGGAGAATTCCAAAGCATTTTTTAACTTCAGCAGAATTCTGAGAACAATGGAAGAGTTCCAAAGCATTTTTAAACTTCAGTAGAATTCCAAGAACAATGGGAGAGTTCTACAGACTAATTAAAAAAAACAATAACATTCCGAGAACAATGGGAGAGTTCCAAAGGATTTTTAAACTTCAGCAGAATTCCACGAACATTCGAAGAGTTTCAAATCATTTTTCAAATTCAGTAGAATTCCGAGAACATTGGGAGAGTCCTACATACTGATTTAAAAAAGCAATAACATTCCAAGAACAAAGGAAGAGTTCAAAAGTATTTTTAATCTTCAGCAGAATTCCGAGAACAATGGGAGAGTTCCAAAGCATTTTTAAACTTCAACAGAATTCCGAGAACAATGGAAGAGTTCCAAAGCATTTTTAAACTTCAGCAGAATTCCGAGAACAATGGAAGAGTTCCAAAGCATTTTTAAACTTCAGTAGAATTCTAAGAACAAAAATAGAGTTCTAAAGATTGATTTAAAAAAACAGTAACATTCCGAGAACAAGGGGAGAGTTCCAAAGCATTTTTAAACTTCAGCAGGATTCCGAGAACAATGGAAGAGTTCCAAAGCATTTTCAAATTCATTAGAATTCCGAGAACAATGGGAGAGTTCTACATACTGATTTAATAAAAACAATAACATTCCGAGAACAATGGGAGTGTTCAAAAGCATTTTTAATCTTCAGCAGAATTCCGAGAACAATGGGAGAGTTCCAAAGCATTTTTAAACTTCAGCAGAATTCCGAGAACAATGGAAGAGTTCCAAAGCATTTTTAGACTTCAGCAGAATTGAGAGAACAATGGAAGAGTTCCAAAGCATTTTTAAACTTCAGTAGAATTCCGAGAATAATGGGAGAGGTCTACAGACTGATTTAAAAAAAACAATAACATTCCGAGAACAATGGGAGAGTTCCAAAGGATTTTTAAACTTCAGCAGAATTCCACGAACATTCGAAGAGTTCCAAATCATTTTTAAACTTCAGTAGAATTCTGAGAACATTGGGAGAGTTCCAGTGTTTTTAAACTTCAACAGAATTCCGAGAACAATGGAAGAGTTCCAAAGCATTTTTAAACTTCAGCAGAATTCCGAGAACAATGGAAGAGTTCCAAAGCATTTTTAAACTTCAGTAGAATTCTGAGAACAAAAAGAGTGTTCTAAAGATTGATTTAAAAAAACAGTAACATTCCGAGAACAAGGGGAGAGTTCCAAAGCATTTTTAAACTTCAGCAGAATTCCGAGAACAATGGAAGAGTTCCAAAGCATTTTCAAATTCATTAGAATTCCGAGAACAATGGGAGAGTTGTACATACGGATTTAATAAAAACAATAACATTCCGAGAACAATGGGAGTGTTCAAAAGCATTTTTAATCTTCAGCAGAATTCCGAGAACAATGGGAGAGTTCCAAAGCATTTTTAAACTTCAGCAGAATTCCGAGAAAAATGGAAGAGTTCCAAACCATTTTTAAACTTCAGCAGAATTCCGAGAACAATGGAAGAGTTCCAAAGCATTTTTAAACTTCATTAGAATTCTGAGAACAATAAGAGAGTTCTAAAGATTGAGTTAAGAAAACAGTAACATTCCGAGAACAAGGGGAGAGTTATAAAGCATTTGTAAACTTCAGTAGAATTCCGAGAACAATGGGAGAGTTCTAAATATTGATTTAAAAAAACTGTAACACTCCGAGAACAATGTGAGAGTTCCAGAGCATTTTTAAACTTCAGCAGAATTCCGAGAACAATGGGAGAGTTCTGGAGATTGATTTAAATAAACAGTAACATTCCGAGAACAATTTGAGAGTTCCAAAGCATTTTTAAACTTCAGTAGAATTCCAAAAACAATGGGAGGCTTCTACAGACTGATTTAAAAAAACAATAACATTCCAAGAACAATGGGAGAGTTCCAAAGCATTTTTAAACTTCAGTAGAATTCCGAGAACAATGGGAGAGTTTTACAGACTGATTTAAAATAACAAAATTTCGAGAACAATGGGAGAGTTCCAAAGCATTTTTAAACTTCAGCAGAATTCCGAGAACAATGGAAGAGTTCCAAAGCATTTTTAAACTTCAGTATAATTCCGAGAACAATGGGAGAGTTCTACAGACTGATTTAAAAAAACAATAACATTCCGAGAACAATGGAAGAGCTCCAAAGCATTTTTAAACTTCAGCAGAATTCAGAGAACAATGGAAGAGTTCCAAAGCATTTTTAAACTTCAGTAGAATTCCGAGAAAAATGAGAGACTTCTACAGACTGATTTAAAATAACAACATTTCGAGAACAATGGGAGAGTTCCAAAGCATTTTTAATCTTCAGCAGAATTCCAAGAACAATGGAAGAGTTTGAAAGCATTTTTAAATTTCAGCAGAATTCCAAGATAAATGGGAGAATTCTACAGATTGATTTAAAAAAACAGTAACATTCCGAGAACAATTTGAGAGTTCCAAAGCATTTTTAAACTTCAGTAGAATTCTGAGAACAATGGGAGAGTTCTACAGACTGATTTAAAAAAACAATAACATTCCAAGAACAATGGGAGAGTTCCAAAACATTTTTAAACTTCAGCAGAATTCCCAGAACAATGGAAGAGTTCCAAAGCATTTTTAAACTTCAGTAGAATTCCGAGAATAATGGGAGAGTTCTACAGATTGATTTAAAAAAACAGTAAAAATCTGAGAACAATGGGAGAGTTCCAAAGCATTTTTAAACTTCAGTAGAATTCCGAGAACAATGGGAGATTTCTACATACTGATTTTAAAAAACAATAACATTCCAAGAACAATGGGAGAATTCCAAAGCATTTTTAAACTTCAGCAGAATTCCGAGAACAATGGAAGAGTTCCAAAGGATTTTTAAACTGCAGTAGAATTCGGAGAACAATGGGAGAGTTCTACAGATTGATTTAATAAAACAATAACATTCCGAGAACAATGGGAGAGTTCCAAAGCACTTTTAAACTTCAGCAGAATTCCGAGAACAATGGAAGAGTTCCAAAGCATTTTTAAACTTCAGCAGAATTGCGAGAACAATGGAAGAGTTCCAAAGCATTTTTAAACTTCAGTAGAATTCCGAGAAAAATGGGAGAGGTCTACAGACTGATTTAAAAAAACAATAACATTCCGAGAACAATGGGAGAGTTCCAAAAGATTTTTAAACTTCAGCAGAATTCCACGAACATTCGAAGAGTTCCAAATCATTTTTAAACTTCAGTAGAATTCCGAGAACATTGGGAGAGTCCTACATACTGATTTAAAAAAGCAATAACATTCCAAGAACAAAGGAAGAGTTTAAAGTATTTTTAATCTTCAGCAGAATTCCGAGAACAATGGGAGAGTTCCAAAGCATTTTTAAACTTCAACAGAATTCTGAGAAAAATGGAAGCGTTCCAAAGCATTTTTAAACTTCAGCAGAATTCCGAGAACAATGGAAGAGTTCCAAAGCATTTTTAAACTTAAGTAGAATTCTGAGAACAAAAAGAGAGTTCTAAAGATTGATTTAAAAAAACAGTAACATTCCGAGAACAAGGGGAGAGTTCCAAAGCATTTTTAAACTTCAGCAGAATTCCGAGAACAATGGAAGAGTTCCAAAGCATTTTCAAATTCATTAGAATTCCGAGAACAATGTTAGAGTTCTACATACTGATTTAATAAAAACAATAACATTCCGAGAACAATGGGAGTGTTCAAAAGCATTTTTAATCTTCAGCAGAATTCCGAGAACAATGGGAGAGTTCCAAAGCTTTTTTAAACTTCAGCAGAATTCCGAGAAAAATGGAAGAGTTCCAAAGCATTTTTAAACTTCAGCAGAATTCCGAGAACAATGGAAGAGTTCCAAAGCATTTTTAAACTTCATTAGAATTCTGAGAACAATAAGAGAGTTCTAAAGATTGATTTAAGAAAACAGTAACATTCCGAGAACAATGGGAGAGTTCTAAATATTGATTTAAAAAAACTGTAACACTCCGAGAACAATGGGAGAGTTCCAGAGCATTTTTAAACTTCAGCAGAATTCCGAGAACAATGGGAGATTTCTACATACTGATTTTAAAAAACAATAACATTCCAAGAACAATGGGAGAATTCCAAAGCATTTTTAAACTTCAGCAGAATTCCGAGAACAATGGAAGAGTTCCAAAGGAATTTTAAACTGCAGTAGAATTCGGAGAACAATGGGAGAGTTCTACAGATTGATTTAATAAAAAAATAACATTCCGAGAACAATTTGAGAGCTCAAAAGCATTTTTAAACTTCAGTAGAATTCTGAGAACAATGGGAGAGTTCTACAGACTGATTTAAAAAAACAATAACATTCCAAGAACAATGGGAGAGTTCCAAAGCATTTTTAAACTTCAGCAGAATTCCGAGAACAATGGAAGAGTTCCAAAGCATTTTTAAACTTCAGTAGAATTCCGAGAATAATGGGAGAGTTCTACAGATTGATTTAAAAAAACAGTAACAATCTGAGAACAATGGGAGAGTTCCAAAGCATTTTTAAACTTCAGTAGAATTCCGAGAACAATGGGAGATTTCTACATACTGATTTTAAAAAACAATAACATTCCAAGAACAATGGGAGAATTCCAAAGCATTTTTAAACTTCAGCAGAATTCCGAGAACAATGGAAGAGTTCCAAAGGATTTTTAAACTGCAGTAGAATTCGGAGAACAATGGGAGAGTTCTACAGATTGATTTAATAAAAAAATAACATTCCGAGAACAATGGGAGAGTTCCAAAGCACTTTTAAACTTCAGCAGAATTCCGAGAACAATGGAAGAGTTCCAAAGCATTTTTAAACTTCAGCAGAATTGCGAGAACAATGGAAGAGTTCCAAAGCATTTTTAAAC
The DNA here is from genome assembly GCF_046119375.1 of Phyllobates terribilis. Taxonomy (NCBI): domain Eukaryota; kingdom Metazoa; phylum Chordata; class Amphibia; order Anura; family Dendrobatidae; genus Phyllobates; species Phyllobates terribilis. Next base: position 29,695,260 of record NW_027362765.1, on the reverse strand, counting down.
ATCATTAGAATTCTGAGAACAATAAGAGAGTTCTAAAGATTGATTTAAGAAAACAGTAACATTCCGAGAACAAGGGGAGAGTTACAAAGCATTTGTAAACTTCAGTAGAATTCCGAGAACAATGGGAGAGTTCTAAATATTGATTTAAAAAAACTGTAACACTCCGAGAACAATGGGAGAGTTCCAGAGCATTTTTAAACTTCAGCAGAATTCCGAGAACAATGGGAGAGTTCTAGAGATTGATTTAAAAAAACAGTAACATTCCGAGAACAATGGGAGAGTTCCAAAGCATTTTTAAACTTCAGGAGAATTCCTAGAACAATGGAAGAGTTCCAAAGCATTTTTAAACTTCAGTAGAATTCCGAGAACAATGGGAGAGTTTTACAGACTGATTTAAAATAACAAAATTTCGAGAACAATGGGAGAGTTCCAAAGCATTTTTAAACTTCAGCAGAATTCCGAGAACAATGGGAGAGTTCTACAGACTGATTTAAAAAAACAATAACATTCCGAGAACAATGGAAGTGTTCCAAAGCATTTTTAAACTTCAGCAGAATTCAGAGAACAATGGAAGAGTTCCAAAGCATTTTTAAACTTCAGTAGAATTCCGAGAAAAATGAGAGACTTCTACAGACTGATTTAAAATAACAACATTTCGAGAACAATGGGAGAGTTCCAAAGCATTTTTAATCTTCAGCAGAATTCCGAGAACAATGGAAGAGTTTGAAAGCATTTTTAAATTTCAGCAGAATTCCAAGATCAATGGGAGAGTTCTACAGATTGATTTAAAAAAACAGTAACATTACGAGTACAATGGGAGAGTTCAAAAGCATTTTTAAACTTTAGTAGAATTCCGAGAACAATTGGAGAGTTCTACAGATTGATTTAAAAAAACAGTAACATTCCGAGAATAATTTGAGAGTTCAAAAGCATTTTTAAACTTCAGTAGAATTCTGAGAACAATGGGAGAGTTCTACAGACTGATTTAAAAAAACAATAACATTCCAAGAACAATGGGAGAGTTCCATAGCATTTTTAAACTTCAGCAGAATTCCGAGAACAATGGAAGAGTTCCAAAGCATTTTTAAACTTCAGTAGAATTCCGAGAATAATGGGAGAGTTCTACAGATTGATTTAAAAAAACAGTAACAATCTGAGAACAATGGGAGAGTTCCAAAGCATTTTTAAACTTCAGTAGAATTCCGAGAACAATGGGAGATTTCTACATACTGATTTTAAAAAACAATAACATTCCAAGAACAATGGGAGAATTCCAAAGCATTTTTAAACTTCAGCAGAATTCCGAGAACAATGGAAGAGTTCCAAAGGATTTTTAAACTGCAGTAGAATTCGGAGAACAATGGGAGAGTTCTACAGATTGATTTAATAAAAAAATAACATTCCGAGAACAATGGGAGAGTTCCAAAGCACTTTTAAACTTCAGCAGAATTCCGAGAACAATGGAAGAGTTCCAAAGCATTTTTAAACTTCAGCAGAATTGCGAGAACAATGGAAGAGTTCCAAAGCATTTTTAAACTTCAGTAGAATTCCGAGAATAATGGGAGAGTTCTACAGACTGATTTAAAAAAACAATAACATTCCGAGAACAATGGGAGAGTTCCAAAGCATTTTTAAACTTCAGCAGAATTCCAAGAACAATAGGAGAGTTCCAAAGCATTTTCAAATTCATTAGAATTCTGAGAACAATGGGAGAGTTCTACATACTGATTTAATAAAAACAATAACATTCCAAGAACAATGGGAGTGTTCAAAAGCATTTTTAATCTTCAGCAGAATTCCGAGAACAATGGGAGAGTTCCAAAGCATTTTTAAACTTCAGCAGAATTCCGGGAACAATGGAAGAGTTCCAAAGCATTTTTAAACTTCAGCAGAATTCTTAGAACAATGGAAGAGTTCCAAAGCATTTTTAAACTTCAGTAGAATTCTGAGAACAAAAAGAGAGTTCTAAAGATTGATTTAAAAAAAACAGTAACATTCCGAGAACAAGGGGAGAGTTTCAAAGCATTTATAAACTTCAGCAGAATTCCGAGAACAATGGAAAAGTTCCGAAGCATTTTCAAATTCAGTAGAATTCCGAGAACAATGGGAGAGTTCTACATACTGATTTATTAAAAACAATAACATTCTGAGAACAATGGGAGTGTTCAAAAGCATTTTTAATCTTCAGCAGAATTCCGAGAACAATGGGAGAGTTCCAAAGCATTTTTAAACTTCAGCAGAATTCCGAGAACAATGGAAGAGTTCCAAAGCATTTTTAAACTTCAGCAGAATTCCGAGAACAATGGAAGAGTTCCGAAGCATTTTTAAACTTCAGTAGAATTCTGAGAACAATAAGAGAGATCTAAAGATTGATTTAAGAAAACAATAACATTCCGAGAACAAGGGGAGAGTTCCAAAGCATTTTTAAACTTCAGTAGAATTCCGAGAACAATGGAAGAGTTCCAAAGCATTTTTAAACTTCACTAGAATTCTGAGAACAAAAAGAGAGTTCTAAAGATTGATTTAAAAAAAACAGTAACATTCCGAGAACAAGGGGAGAGTTTCAAAGCATTTTTAAACTTCAGCAGAATTCCGAGAACAATGGAAAAGTTCCAAAGCATTTTCAAATTCAGTAGAATTCCGAGAACAATGGGAGAGTCTTACAGATTGATTTAAAATAACAACATTTTGAGAACAATGGGAGAGTTCCAAAGCATTTTTAAACTTCAGCAGAATTCCGAAAACAATGGAAGAGTTCCAAATCATTTTTCAACTTCAGTAGAATTCCGGGAACAATGGAAGAGTTCCAAAGCATTTTTAAACTTCAGCAGAATTCCGAGAACAATGGAAGAGTTCCAAAGCATTTTTAAACTTCAGTAGAATTCTGAGAACAAAAAGAGAGTTCTAAAGATTGATTTAAAAAAAACAGTAACATTCCGAGAACAAGGGGAGAGTTTCAAAGCATTTTTAAACTTCAGCAGAATTCCGAGAACAATGGAAAAGTTCCAAAGCATTTTCAAATTCAGTAGAATTCCGAGAACAATGGGAGACTTCTACATACTGATTTAATAAAAACAATAACATTCCAAGAACAATGGGAGTGTTCAAAAGCATTTTTAAACTTCAGTAGAATTCTGAGAAAAATGGGAGAGTTCTAAAGATTGATTTAAAAAAACTGTAACACTCCGAGAACAATGAGAGTGTTCCAGAGCATTTTTAAACTTCAGCAGAATTCAGAGAACAATGGGAGAGTTCTAGAGATTGATAAAAAAAACAGTAACATTCCGAGAACAATGGGAGAGTTCCAAAGCATTTTAAAGCTTCAGTAGAATTCCGAGAACAATGGGAGACTTCTACAGACTGATTTAAAAAAACAATAATATTCCAAGAACAATGGGAGAGTTCCAAAGCATTTTTAAACTTAAGGAGAATTCCTAGAACAATGGAAGAGTTCCAAAGCATTTTTAAACTTCAGCAGAATTCCGAGAACTATTGGAGAGTCTTACAGATTGATTTAAAATAACAACATTTTGAGAACAATGGGAGAGTTCCAAAGCATTTTTAATCTTCAGCAGAATTCCGAAAACAATGGAAGAGTTCCAAACCATTTTTAAACTTCAGTAGAATTCCGAGAACAATGGGAGAGTTCTACAGACTGATTTAAAAAAACAATAACATTCCGAGAACAACGGGAGAGTTCCAAAGCATTTTTAAACTTCAGCAGAATTCAGAGAACAATGGAAGAGTTCCAAAGCATTTTTAAACTTCAGCAGAATTCCAAGAATAATGGAAGAGTTCCAAAGCATTTTTAAACTTCAGTAGAATTCTGAGAACAATAAGAGAGTTCTAAAGATTGATTTAAGAAAACAGTAACATTCCGAAAACAAGGGGAGAGTTACAAAGCATTTTTAAACTTCAGTAGAATTCCGAGAACAATGGGAGAGTTCTAAATATTGATTTAAAAAAACTGTAACACTCCGAGAACAATGGGAGAGTTCCAGAGCATTTTTAAACTTCAGCAGAATACCGAGAACAATGGGAAAGTTCTAGAGATTGATTTAAAAAAACAGTAACATTCCAAGAACAATTTGAGGGTTCCAAAGCATTTTTAATCTTCAGTAGAATTCCGGGAACAATGGGAGGCTTCTACAGACTGATTTAAAAAAACAATAACATTCCAAGAACAATGGGAGAGTTCCAAAGCATTTTTAAACTTCAGGAGAATTCCTAGAACAATGGAAGAGTTCCAAAGCATTTTTAAACTTCAGTAGAATTCCGAGAACAATGGGAGAGTTTTACAGACTGATTTAAAATAACAACATTTCGAGAACAATGGGAGAGTTCCAAAGCATTTTTAAACTTCAGCAGAATTCCGAGAACAATGGAAGAGTTCCAAAGCATTTTTAAACTTCAGTAGAATTCCGAGAACAATGGGAGAGTTCTACAGACTGATTTAAAAAAACAATAACATTCCGAGAACAATGGAAGAGTTCCAAAGCATTTTTAAACTTCAGCAGAATTCAGAGAACAATGGAAGAGTTCCAAAGCATTTTTAAACTTATAGAATCATAGAATCATAGAATCATAGAATGGTAGAGTTGGAAGGGACCTCCTGGGTCATCTGGTCCAACCCCCTGCTCAAAGCAGGATTCACTAGATCATCTCAGACAGATGTCTGTCCAGCCTCTGTTTGAAGACGTCCATTGAAGGGGAACTCACCACCTCTCGTGGCAGCCTGTTCCACTCATTAATCACCCTAACTGTCAAAAAGTTTTTTCTAATATCTAATCTGTGTCTTCTCCCATTTAGTTTCATCCCATTGCTTCTAGTCTTTCCTTGTGCAAATGAGAATAAAGATGATCCTTCTACAATGTGACAGCCCTTGACATATTTGTAGACAGCTATTAAGTCTCCTCTCAGTCTTCTTTTTTGCAAGCTAAACATTCCCAAATCCTGCTACTGTTCCTCATAGGACATGGTTTGCAGACCAGTCACCATTCTGGTCGCTCTTCTCTGAACTTGCTCCAGTTTGTCTATGTCTTTTTTAAAATGTGGTGCCCAAAACTGTACACAGTATTCCAGATGAGGTCTGACCAAAGAGGAGTAAAGACCGATAATGACTTCACGTGATCTAGACTGTATGCTTCTGTTAATACATCCCAGAATTGTATTTGCCTTTTTTGCTGCTGCATCACACTGTTGACTCATGTTCAGTCTATGATCTATTAGTATACCTAAGTCTTTTTCACATGTACTGTTGCTTAGCTCTATTCCTCCCATTCTGTATATGCTTTTTGCATTTTTATTGCCCAGATGTAGTACTTTGCATTTTTCCCTGTTAAAAACCATTCTGTTGGTTGCTGCCCACTGCTCCAGTTTATTTAGGTCTTTTTGAATCCTCTCTCTCTCTTCTCTAGTATTAGCTATCCCTCCTAGCTTTGTGTCATCAGCAAATTTAATCAGTTTACCCTCAATTCCTTCATCTAAATCATTGATAAAGATGTTGAACAATACAGGTCCCAGGACGGAGCCCTGTGGTACCCCACTTGAGACATTCATCCAGCTGGATGTGAAGCCATTTACAACCACCCTTTGTGTCCGATCACTAAGCCAGTTATGAATCCACCTAACAGTTGCCTGGTCCATTGCATACTTGGTCATTTTTTCAATAAGGATGGTGTGAGATACTTTGTCAAATGCTTTGCTGAAGTCAAGATATACTATATCTACAGCATTTCCCTGATCCACCCAGTCAGTGATTCTGTCATAGAAGGAAATTAAGTTAGTCTGACATGACTTGTTAGTTACAAACCCATGCTGACTCTGGTTAATCACTTCATTCTTATCCATGTACTTACATACATGTTGTTTAATAATTTGTTCAAAGATCTTTCCTGGTATAGAAGTCAGACTCACCGGCCTATAGTTCCCTGGGTCCACCTTCTTCCCCTTTTTGAAGATAGGAACAACATTTGCTCTTCTCCAGTCTTCTGGGACTTCTCCTGTTCTCCAAGAATTTTCAAAGATTATGGAGAGTGGTTCTAAAATTTCTTCTACGATCTCCTTCAGTACTCTGGGGTGTAATTCATCTGGACCTGGAGACTTGAACTCATTTATGTTAGCTAAATGTTCCCTCACAATCTCTCTGTTTACAGATAACTTGGATTCCTCTATTCCTTTAAAAGGACAGTGAAGATCAGTTGATGTTACATTTTCTTTCTGAGAGAAAGCAGATGCAAAATAGGAATTAAAAAGTTCGGCCTTCTCAACATCCTCTCTTACCATTTCTCCATTTTCATCCTGTAAAAATCCTATAGCATCTTTGACTTTTCTTTTACTTTTGACATACCCCCAAAATCCTTTTTTATTGCTTTTGACATCTCTTGCAAGCCTTAATTCATTGTCAGCTTTAGCTAACCTGATACGTGCCCTGCAGGATCTGCAGACTGCATTATAATCTTCTTTAGATATGCCTCCCTCTTTCCATTTAATAAACATTTCTTTCTTTCTTTTTAGCATGTGTTTAAGTTCTGTGTTCATCCATCCTGGTTTCCTTAAATGCTTCCCATTCTTCCTACTTTTCGGGATTGTTAACGATTGTGCTTTGAGAATCTCATTTTTAAAAATTTCCCATCCTTCCTGGACATTTTTGTCCTTAAGGACATCCAGCCATTGGATCCCTCCTATTCTCTTTCTGAGTCTCTTAAAATCTGCCTTTCTAAAATCCAACCTTGAAGTTTGAGTCTTCACATGTCTTCCTCCTCTAGTTATCCAAAATTCTATAGTAGCATGATCGCTGCCTCCTAGGGTCCCAGCCACCTTTACCTCCTCAACCATTTCCTCCCTGTTTATAAGGATTAGATCCAAAGTAGCAGATCCCCTTGTTTTCTCCCCTACCTTTTGGAAGATAAAGTTGTCAGCAAGAGAGGATAAGAATTTGCTTGACCTGTTAGTTTTACTTGAGAGAGATTCCCAACAAATGTCTGGATAGTTGAAATCTCCCATGACCACTACGTCATATTTTTTGGAGAACTTGGTCATTTGATACATAAAGAGTTCATCCATATCTTCAGCTTGCCCAGGTGGCCTGTAGTAAATGCCTACAATGGTGTCCTTTCCGTTGTTCTCTCCTTGTATTCTTACCCAAACAGTTTCCACAGAACTCCCAGTCTCTGAAGCTTCAATCTCTGTGCACATATACGCTTTTCTAACATACAATGCGACACCTCCTCCTCGTTTATCAAGTCTGTTTCTTGCAAATAAGTTGTATCCTTTTAGCCTTTTATTCCAATCATGTGTATCGTCCCACCAAGTTTCAGTGATTCCAATGACATCATATTCCTTTTCCTGCATTAGTAGTTCCAATTCTCCTTGTTTGTTGCCCATGCTTTGTGCATTTGTATAAAAACATTTTAGTTTGTGATTGGTTTCTCTTCCTCCCATATTTTTATTATTTAAATTGTTTTGTCTTTGTTCTTCTTTTCCACTTCCAGTAGAATTCTTCTTTTCCACTTCAGTAGAATTCCGAGAAAAATGAGAGACTTCTACAGACTGATTTAAAATAACAACATTTCGAGATCAATGGGAGAGTTCCAAAGCATTTTTAATCTTCAGCAGAATTCCGAGAACAATGGAAGAGTTTGAAAGCATTTTTAAATTTCAGCAGAATTCCAAGATCAATGGGAGAGTTCTACAGATTGATTTAAAAAAACAGTAACATTATGAGTACAATGGGAGAGTTCAAAAGCATTTTTAAACTTTAGTAGAATTCCGAGAACAATGGGAGAGTTCTACAGATTGATTTAAAAAAACAGTAACATTCCGAGAACAATTTGAGAGTTCCAAAGCATTTTTAAACTTCAGTAGAATTCCGTGAACAATGGGAGAGATCTACAGACTGATTTAAAAAAACAAAAACATTCCAAGAACAATGGGAGAGTTCCAAAGCATTTTTAAACTTCAGCAAAATTCCGAGAACAATTGAAGAGTTCCAAATCATTTTTAAACTTCAGTAGAATTCCGAGAATAATGGGAGAGTTCTACAGATTGATTTAAAAAAACAGTAACATTCCGAGAACAATGGGAGAGTTCCAAAGCATTTTTAAACTTCAGTAGAATTCCGAGAACAATGGGAGATTTCTACATACTGATTTAAAAAAACAATAACATTCCAAGAACAATGGGAGAATTCCAAAGCATTTTTAAACTTCAGCAGAATTCCGAGAACAATGGAAGAGTTCCAAAGGATTTTTAAAGTGCAGTAGAATTCAGAGAACAATGGGAGAGTTCTACAGATTGATTTAATAAAACAGTAACATTCCGAGAACAATGGAAGAGTTCCAAAGCATTTTTAAACTTCAGTAGAATTCCGAGAGCAATGGGAGAGTTCCAAAGCATTTTCAAATTCAGTAGAATTCCAAGAATAATGGGAGAGTTCTACAGACTGATTTAAAAAAACAATAACATTCCGAGAAAAATGTGAGCGTTCCAAAGCATTTTTAAACTTCAGCAGAATTCCGAGAACAATGAAAGAGTTCCAAAGCATTTTTAAACTTCAGTAGAATTCCGAGAACAATGGGAGATTTCTACAGACTGATTTAAAAAAACAATAACATTGCAAGAACAATGGGAGAGTTCCAAAGCATTTTTAAACTTCAGCAGAATTCCGAGAACAAGGGAAGAGTTCCAAAGGATTTTTAAAGTGCAGTAGAATTCGGTGAACAATGGGAGAGTTCTACAGACTGATCTAATAAAACAATAACATTCCGAGAACAATGGGAGAGTTCCAAAGCACTTTTAAACTTCAGCAGAATTCGGAGAACAATAAAAGAGTTCCAAAGCATTTTTAAACTTCAGCAGAATTGCGACAACAATGGAAGAGTTCCAAAGCATTTTTAAACTTCAGTAGAATTCCAAGAACAATGGGAGAGTTCTACAGACTGATTTAAAAAAACAATAACATTCCGAGGAAATGGGAGAGTTCCAAAGAATTTTTAAACTTCAGCAGAATTCCGAGAACAATGGGAGAGTTCCAAAGCATTTTCAAATTCAGTAGAATTCCGAGAATAATGGGAGAGTTCTACAGACTGATTTAAAAAAACAATAACATTCCGAGAAAAATGTGAGAGTTCCAAAGCATTTTTAAACTTCAGCAGAATTCCGAGAACAATGGAAGAGTTCCAAAGCATTTTTAAACTTCAGCAGAATTCCGAGAACAATGAAAGAGTTCCAAAGCATTTTTAAACTTCAGTAGAATTCAAAGAACAATGGGAGAGTTCTACAGACTGATGTAAAAAACAATAACATGACGAGAACAATGGGAGAGTTCCAAAGCATTTGTAAACTTCAGCAGAATTCTGAGAACAATGGAAGAGATCCAAAGCATTTTTAAACTTCAACAGATTTGCGAGATCAATGGAAGAGTTCCAAAGCATTTTTAAACTTCAGTAGAATTCCAAGAACAATGGGAGAGTTCTACAGACTGATTTGAAAAAACAATAACATTCCGAGAACAATGGGAGAGTTCCAAAACATTTTTAAACTTCAGCAGAATTCCGAGAACAATGGAAGTGATCCAAAGCATTTTTAAACTTCAGTAGAATTCCAAGAACAATGGGAGCGTTCTACAGACTGTTTTAAAAAAAACAATAGCATTCTGAGAGCAATGGGAGAGTTCTAAAGCATTTTTAAACTTCAGCAGAATTCTCAGAACAATGGAAGAGTTCCAAAGCATTTTTAAACTTCAGTAGAATTCCGAGAACAATGACAGAGTTCTACAGACTGATTTAAAAAAACAATAACATTCCGAGAACAATGGGAGAGTTCCAAAGCATTTTTAAACTTCAGCAGAATTACGAGAAAAATGGGAGAGTTCTACAGACTGATTAAAAAAAACAATCACATTCCAAGACCAATGGAAGAGTTCCAAAGCATTTTTAAACTTCAGTAGAATTCTGAGTAAAATGGGAGAGTTCTACAGATTGATTTAAAAAACAATAACATTCCGAGAACAATGGAAGAGTTCTAAAGCATTTTTAAACTTCAGCAGAATTGCGAGAACAATGGAAGAGTTCCAAATCATTTTTAAACTTCAGTAGAATTCCGAGAACAATGAGAGAGTTCTACAAACTGATTTAAAAAAACAATAACATTCCGAGAACAATGGGAGAGTTCGAAAGCATTTTTAAACTTCAGCAGAATTCCGAGAATAATGGAAGTGTTCCAAAGCATTTTCAAACTTCAGTAGAATTCTAGGAACAATGGGAGAGTTCTACAGACTGATTTAAAAAAACAATAACATTCTGAGAAATATGTGAGAGTTCCAAAGCATTTTTAAACTTCAGCAGAATTCCGAGAACAATGGGAGAGTTCCAAAGCATTTTTAAACTTCAGTAGAATTCCGAGAACAATGGGAGAGTTCTACAGACTGATTTAAAAAAACAGTAACATTTCGAGAACAATGGGAGAGTTCCAAAGCATTTTTAAACTTCAGCAGAATTCCGAGAACAATGGAAGAGTTCCAAAGCATTTTTAAACTTCAGCAGAATTGCAAGAACAATGGAAGAGTTCCAAAGCATTTTTAAACTTCAGCAGAATTGCGAGAACAATGAAAGAGTTCCAAAGCATTTTTAAACTTCAGTAGAATTCCGAGAAAAATGGGAGAGTTCTACAGACTGATATAAAAAAATCAATAACATTCCGAGAACAATGAGAGAGTTCCAAAGCATTTTTAAACTTCAGCAGAATTCCGAGAACAATGGAAAAGTTCCAAAGCATTTTTAAACTTCAGCAGAATTCCGACAACAATGGAAGAGTTGCAAAGCATTTTTAAACTTCAGTTGAATTCTGAGAACAAAAAGAGAGTTCTAAAGATTGATTTAAAAAAACAGTAACATTCCGAGAACAAGGGGAGAGATCCAAAGAATTTTTAAACTTCAGCAGAATTCCGAGAACAATGGAAGAGTTCCAAAGCATTTTCAAATTCAGTAGAATTCCAAGAACAATGGGAGAGTTCTACATACTCATTTAATAAAAACAATCACATTCTGAGAACAATGGGAGTGTTCAAAAGCATTTTTAAACTTCAGCAGAATTCCGAGAACAATGGGAGAGTTCCAAAGCATTTTTAAACTTCAGCAGAATTCCGAGAACAATGGAAGAGTTCCAAAGCATTTTTAAACTTCAGATGAATTCCGAGAACAATGGAACAGTTCCAAAGCATTTTTAAACTTCAGTAGAATTCTGAGAACAATGGGAGAGTTCTAAAGATTGATTTAAAAAAACTGTAACACTCCGAGAACAATGGGAGAATTCCAGAGCATTTTTAAACTTCAGCAGAATTCTGAGAACAATGGGAGAACTCTAAAGATTGATTTAAAAAAACTGTAACACTCCGAGAACAATGGAAGAATTCCAGAGAATTTTTAAACTTCAGCAGAATTCCGAGAACAATGGGAGAGTTCCAAAGCATTTTTAAACTTCAGGAGAATTCCTAGAACAATGGAAGAGTTTCAAAGCATTTTTAAACTTCAGTAGAATTCCGAGAACAATGGGAGAGTTTTACAGACAGATTTAAAATAACAACATTTCGAGAACAATGGGAGAGTTCCAAGGCATTTTTAAACTTCAGCAGAATTCCAAGAACAATGGAAGAGTTCCAAAGCATTTTTAAACTTCAGCAGAATTGCAAAAACAACGGAAGAGTTCCAAAGCATTTTTAAACTTCAGTAGCATTCCAAGAACAATGGGAGAGTTCTACAGACTGATTTAAAAAACAATAACATTCTGAGAGCAATGGGAGAGTTCCAAAGCATTTTTAAACTTCAGCAGAATTCTGAGAACAATGAAAGAGTTCCAAAGCATTTTTTATCTTCAGTAGAATTCCGAGAACAATGGGAGAGTTCTTAAGACTGATTTAAAAAAACAATAACATTCCGAGAACAATGGGAGAGTTCCAAAGCATTTTTAAACTTCAGCAGAATTCCGAGAACAATGGAAAAGTTCCAAAGCATTTTTAAACTTCAGTAGAATTCCGAGAACAATGGAAGAGTTCCAAAACATTTTTAAACTTCAGCAGAATTCCACTAACAATGGAAGAGTTCCAAAGCATTTTAAAACTTCAGTAGAATTCTGAGAACAATGGAAGAGTTCCAAAGCATTTTAAAACTTCAGTAGAATGCTGAGAACAATGGAAGAGTTCCAAAACATTTTTAAACTTCAGCAGAATTTCGAGAACAATGGGAGAGTTCTATAGACTATTTTGAAACTTCAGCAGAATTCCAAGAACAATGGAAGAGTTTCAAAGCATTTTCAAACTTCAGAAGAATTCTGAGAACAATGGGAGTGTTCTACGGACTGATTTTAAAAAAAATTACATTCTGAGAAAAATGGGAGAGTTACAAAGCATTTTTTAACTTCAGCAGATTTCCAAGAACAATGGAAGAGTTCCAAAGCATTTTTAAACTTCAGCAGAATACCGAGAACAATGAAAGAGTTCCAAAGCATTTTTAAACTTCAGTAGAATTCCAAGAACAATGGGAGAGTTCTACAGATTAATTTAAAACAACAATAACATTCCGAGAACAATGGGAGAGTTCCAAAGGATTTTTAAAGTTCAGCAGTATTCCACGAACAATGGAAGAGTTCCAAAGCATTTTTAAACTTCAGTAGAATTCCGGGAACATTGGGAGAGTCCTACATACTGATATAAAAAAGCAATAACATTCCGAGAACAATGGAAGAGTTCAAAAGCATTTTTAAACTTCAGTAGAATTCCCAGAACAATGGGAGAGTTCTATAGACTGATTTAAAAAAAACAATAACATTCCAAGAGCAATGGGAGAGTTCCAAAGCATTTTTAAACTTCAGCAGAATTCTGAGAACAATGGAAGAGTTCCAAAGCATTTTTAAACTTCAGTAGAATTCCGAGAACAATGGGAGAGTTCTACAGACTCATTTAAAAAAACAATAACATTCCGAGGACAATGCGAGAGTTCCAATGCATTTTTAAACTTCAGCAGAAGTGCGAGAACAATGAAAGAGTTCCAAAGCATTTTTAAACTTCAGTAGAATTCCGAGAAAAATGGGAGAGTTCTACAGACTGATATAAAAAAAACAATAACATTCCGAGAACAATGAGAGAGTTCCAAAGCAATTTTAAACTTCAGCAGAATTCCGAGAACAATGGAAGAGTTCCATAGCATTTTTAAACTTCAGCAGAATTCCGACAACAATGGAAGAGTTCCAAAGCATTTTTAAACTTCAGTAGAATTCTGAGAACAATGTGAGAGTTCTAAAGATTGATTTTAAAAAACAGTAACATTCCGAGAACAAGGGGAGAGATCCAAAGAATTTTTAAACTTCAGCAGAATTCCGAGAACAAAGGGAGAGTTCTACGTACTCATTTAATGAAAACAATCACATTCTGAGAACAATGGGAGTGTTCAAAAGCATTTTTAATCTTCAGCAGAATTCCGAGAACAATGGGAGAGTTCCAAAGCATTTTTAAACTTCAGCAGAATTCCGAGAACAATGGAAGAGTTCCAAAGCATTTTTAAACTTTAGCTGAATTCCGAGAACAATGGAAGAGTTCCAAAGCATTTTTAAACTTCAGCAGAATTCCGAGAACAATAGGAGAGTTCCAAAGCATTTTCAAATTCATTAGAATTCTGAGAACAATGGGAGAGTTCTACATACTGATTTAATAAAAACAATAACATTCCGAGAACAATGGGAGTGTTCAAAAGCATTTTTAATCTTCAGCAGAATTCCGAGAACAATGGGAGAGTTCCAAAACATTTTTAAACTTCAGCAGAATTCCGGGAACAATGGAAGAGTTCCAAAGCATTTTTAAACTTCAGCAGAATTGCAAAAACAATGGAAGAGTTCCAAAGCATTTTTAAACTTCAGTAGCATTCCAAGAACAATGGGAGAGTTCTACAGACTGATTTAAAAAACAATAACATTCTGAGAGCAATGGGAGAGTTCCAAAGCATTTTTAAACTTCAGCAGAATTCTGAGAACAATGGAAGAGTTCCAAAGCATTTTTTATCTTCAGTAGAATTCCGAGAACAATGGGAGAGTTCTACAGACTGATTTAAAAAAACAATAACATTCCGAGAACAATGGGAGAGTTCCAAAGCATTTTTAAACTTCAGCAGAATTCCGAGAACAATGGAAAAGTTCCAAAGCATTTTTAAACTTCAGTAGAATTCCGAGAACAATGGAAGAGTTCCAAAACATTTTTAAACTTCAGCAGAATTCCACTAACAATGGAAGAGTTCCAAAGCATTTTAAAACTTCAGTAGAATTCTGAGAACAATGGAAGAGTTCCAAAGCATTTTAAAACTTCAGTAGAATGCTGAGAACAATGGAAGAGTTCCAAAACATTTTTAAACTTCAGCAGAATTTCGAGAACAATGGGAGAGTTCTATAGACTATTTTTAAACTTCAGCCGAATTCCAAGAACAATGGAAGAGTTTCAAAGCATTTTCAAACTTCAGAAGAATTCTGAGAACAATGGGAGTGTTTTACGGACTGATTTTAAAAAAAATTACATTCTGAGAAAAAAGGGAGAGTTACAAAGCATTTTTTAACTTCAGCAGATTTCCAAGAACAATGGAAGAGTTCCAAAGCATTTTTAAACTTCAGCAGAATACCGAGAACAATGAAAGAGTTCCAAAGCATTTTTAAACTTCAGTAGAATTCCAAGAACAATGGGAGAGTTCTACAGATTAATTTAAAACAACAATAACATTCCGAGAACAATGGGAGAGTTCCAAAGGATTTTTAAAGTTCAGCAGTATTCCACGAACAATGGAAGAGTTCCAAAGCATTTTTAAACTTCAGTAGAATTCCGGGAACATTGGGAGAGTCCTACATACTGATTTAAAAGAGCAATAACATTCCGAGAACAATGGAAGAGTTCAAAAGCATTTTTAAACTTCAGTAGAATTCCCAGAACAATGGGAGAGTTCTATAGACTGATTTAAAAAAAACAATAACATTCCAAGAGCAATGGGAGAGTTCCAAAGCATTTTTAAACTTCAGCAGAATTCTGAGAACAATGGAAGAGTTCCAAAGCATTTTTAAACTTCAGTAGAATTCCGAGAACAATGGGAGAGTTCTACAGACTCATTTAAAAAAACAATAACATTCCGAGGACAATGCGAGAGTTCCAAAGCATTTTTAAACTTCAGCAGAATTGCGAGAACAATGAAAGAGTTCCAAAGCATTTTTAAACTTCAGTAGAATTCCGAGAAAAATGGGAGAGTTCTACAGACTGATATAAAAAAAACAATAGCATTCCGAGAACAATGAGAGAGTTCCAAAGCAATTTTAAACTTCAGCAGAATTCCGAGAACAATGGAAGAGTTCCATAGCATTTTTAAACTTCAGCAGAATTCCGACAACAATGGAAGAGTTCCAAAGCATTTTTAAACTTCAGTAGAATTCTGAGAACAAAAAGAGAGTTCTAAAGATTGATTTTAAAAAACAGTAACATTCCGAGAACAAGGGGAGAGATCCAAAGAATTTTTAAACTTCAGCAGAATTCCGAGAACAATGGGAGAGTTCTACTTACTCATTTAATGAAAACAATCACATTCTGAGAACAATGGGAGTGTTCAAAAGCATTTTTAATCTTCAGCAGAATTCCGAGAACAATGGGAGAGTTCCAAAGCATTTTTAAACTTCAGCAGAATTCCGAGAACAATGGAAGAGTTCCAAAGCATTTTTAAACTTCAGCTGAATTCCGAGAACAATGGAAGAGTTCCAAAGCATTTTTAAACTTCAGCAGAATTCCGAGAACAATAGGAGAGTTCCAAAGCATTTTCAAATTCATTAGAATTCTGAGAACAATGGGAGAGTTCTACATACTGATTTAATAAAAACAATAACATTCCGAGAACAATGGGAGTGTTCAAAAGCATTTTTAATCTTCAGCAGAATTCCGAGAACAATGGGAGAGTTCCAAAGCATTTTTAAACTTTAGCAGAATTCCGGGAACAATGGAAGAGTTCCAAAGCATTTTTAAACTTCAGCTGAATTCCGAGAACAATGGAAGAGTTCCGAAGCATTTTTAAACTTCAGTAGAATTCCGAGAATAATGGGAGAGTTCTACAGACTGATTTAAAAAAACAATAACATTCCGAGAACAATGGGAGAGTTCCAAAGCATTTTTAAACTTCTGCAGAATTCCGAGAACAATAGGAGAGTTCCAAAGCATTTTCAAATTCATTAGAATTCTGAGAACAATGGGAGAGTTCTACATACTGATTTAATAAAAACAATAACATTCCGAGAACAATGGGAGTGTTCAAAAGCATTTTTAATCTTCAGCAGAATTCCGAGAACAATGGGAGAGTTCCAAAGCATTTTTAAACTTTAGCAGAATTCCGGGAACAATGGAAGAGTTCCAAAGCATTTTTAAACTTCAGCAGAATTCCGAGAACAATGGAAGAGTTCCAAAGCATTTTTAAACTTCAGTAGAATTCTGAGAACAAAAAGAGAGTTCTAAAGATTGATTTAAAAAAAACAGTAACATTCCGAGAACAAGGGGAGAGTTTCAAAGCATTTATAAACTTCAGCAGAATTCCGAGAACAATGGAAAAGTTCCAAAGCATTTTCAAATTCAGTAGAATTCCGAGAACAATGGGAGAGTTCTACATACTGATTTATTAAAAACAATAACATTCCGAGAACAATGGGAGTGTTCAAAAGCATTTTTAATCTTCAGCAGAATTCCGAGAACAATGGGAGAGTTCCAAAGCATTTTTAAACTTCAGCAGAATTCCGAGAACAATGGAAGAGTTCCAAAGCATTTTTAAACTTCAGCAGAATTCCGAGAACAATGGAAGAGTTCCGAAGCATTTTTAAACTTCAGTAGAATTCTGAGAACAATAAGAGAGTTCTAAAGATTGATTTAAGAAAACAATAACATTCCGAGAACAAGGGGAGAGTTCCAAAGCATTTTTAAACTTCAGTAGAATTCCGAGAACAATGGGAGAGTTCTAAAGATTGATTTAAAAAAACTGTAACACTCCGAGAACAATGAGAGAGTTCCAGAGCATTTTTAAACTTCAGCAGAATTCAGAGAACAATGGGAGAGTTCTAGAGATTGATAAAAAAAAACAGTAACATTCCGAGAACAATGGGAGAGTTCCAAAGCATTTTAAAGCTTCAGTAGAATTCCGAGAACAATGGGAGACTTCTACAGACTGATTTAATAAAACAATAATATTCCAAGAACAAGGGGAGAGTTCCAAAGCATTTTTAAACTTAAGGAGAATTCCGAGAACAATGGAAGAGTTCCAAAGCATTTTTAAACTTCAGTAGAATTCCGAGAACAATGGGAGAGTTCTACAGACTGATTTAAAAAAACAATAACATTCCGAGAACAACGGGAGAGTTCCAAAGCATTTTTAAACTTCAGCAGAATTCCGAGAACAATGGAAGAGTTCCAAAGCATTTTTAAACTTCAGCAGAATTCCGAGAACAATAGGAGAGTTCCAAAGCATTTTCAAATTCATTAGAATTCTGAGAACAATGGGAGAGTTCTACATACTGATTTAATAAAAACAATAACATTCCGAGAACAATGGGAGTGTTCAAAAGCATTTTTAATCTTCAGCAGAATTCCGAGAACAATGGGAGAGTTCCAAAGCATTTTTAAACTTCAGCAGAATTCCGGGAACAATGGAAGAGTTCCAAAGCATTTTTAAACTTCAGCAGAATTCCGAGAACAATGGAAGAGTTCCAAAGCATTTTTAAACTTCAGTAGAATTCTGAGAACAAAAAGAGAGTTCTAAAGATTGATTTAAAAAAAACAGTAACATTCCGAGAACAAGGGGAGAGTTTCAAAGCATTTTTAAACTTCAGCAGCATTCCGAGAACAATGGAAAAGTTCCAAAGCATTTTCAAATTCAGTAGAATTCCGAGAACAATGGGAGAGTTCTACATACTGATTTAATAAAAACAATAACATTCCGAGAACAATGGGAGTGTTCAAAAGCATTTTTAATCTTCAGCAGAATTCCGAGAACAATGGGAGAGTTCCAAAGCATTTTTAAACTTCAGCAGAATTCCGAAAACAATGGAAGAGTTCCAAAGCATTTTTAAACTTCAGCAGAATTCCGAGAACAATGGAAGAGTTCCGAAGCATTTTTAAACTTCAGTAGAATTCCGAGAATAATGGGAGAGTTCTACAGACTGATTTAAAAAAACAATAACATTCCGAGAACAATGGGAGAGTTCCAAAGCATTTTTAAACTTCAGCAGAATTCCGAGAACAATGGAAGAGTTCCAAAGCATTTTTAAACTTCAGCAGAATTCCGAGAACAATGGAAGAGTTCCGAAGCATTTTTAAACTTCAGTAGAATTCTGAGAACAATAAGAGAGTTCTAAAGATTGATTTAAGAAAACAATAACATTCCGAGAACAAGGGGAGAGTTCCAAAGCATTTTTAAACTTCAGTAGAATTCCGAGAACAATGGGAGAGTTCTAAAGATTGATTTAAAAAAACTGTAACACTCCGAGAACAATGAGAGAGTTCCAGAGCATTTTTAAACTTCAGCAGAATTCAGAGAACAATGGGAGAGTTCTAGAGATTGATAAAAAAAAACAGTAACATTCCGAGAACAATGGGAGAGTTCCAAAGCATTTTAAAGCTTCAGTAGAATTCCGAGAACAATGGGAGACTTCTACAGACTGATTTAAAAAAACAATAATATTCCAAGAACAAGGGGAGAGTTCCAAAGCATTTTTAAACTTAAGGAGAATTCCTAGAACAATGGAAGAGTTCCAAAGCATTTTTAAACTTCAGTAGAATTCCGAGAACAATGGGAGAGTTCTACAGACTGATTTAAAAAAACAATAACATTCCGAGAACAACGGGAGAGTTCCAACGCATTTTTAAACTTCAGCAGAATTCCGAGAACAATGGAAGAGTTCCAAAGCATTTTTAAACTTCAGCAGAATTCCGAGAACAATGGAAGAGTTCCAAAGCATTTTTAAACTTCAGTAGAATTCTGAGAACAATAAGAGAGTTCTAAAGATTGATTTAAGAAAACAGTAACATTCCGAAAACAAGGGGAGAGTTACAAAGCATTTTTAAACTTCAGTAGAATTCCGAGAACAATGGGAGAGTTCTACAGACTGATTTAAAAAAACAATAACATTCCGAGAACAACGGGAGAGGTCCAAAGCATTTTTAAACTTCAGCAGAATTCAGAGAACAATGGAAGAGTTCCAAAGCATTTTTAAACTTCAGCAGAATTCCGAAAATAATGGAAGAGTTCCAAAGCATTTTTAAACTTCAGTAGAATTCTGAGAACAATAAGAGAGTTCTAAAGATTGATTTAAGAAAACAGTAACATTCCGAAAACAAGGGGAGAGTTACAAAGCATTTTTAAACTTCAGTAGAATTCCGAAAACAATGGGAGAGTTCTAAATATTGATTTAAAAAAACTGTAACACTCAGAGAACAATGGGAGAGTTCCAGAGCATTTTTAAACTTCAGCAGAATTCCGAGAACAATGGGAGAGTTCTAGAGATTGATTTAAAAAAACAGTAACATTCCGAGAACAATTTGAGAGTTCCAAAGCATTTTTAAACTTCAGTAGAATTCCGAAAACAATGGGAGGCTTCTACAGACTGATTTAAAAAAGCATTAACATTCCAAGAACAATGGGAGAGTTCCAAAGCATTTTTAAACTTCAGGAGAATTCCTAGAACAATGGAAGAGTTCCAAAGCATTTTTAAACTTCAGTAGAATTTCGAGAACAATGGGAGAGTTTTACTGACTGATTTAAAATAACAAAATTTTGAGAACAATGGGAGATTTCCAAAGCATTTTTAAATTTCAGCAGAATTCCGAGAACAATGGAAGAGTTCCAAAGCATTTTTAAACTTCAGTAGAATTCCGAGAACAATGGGAGAGTTCTACAGACTGATTGAAAAAAACAATAACATTCCGAGAACAATGGAAGAGTTCCAAAGCATTTTTAAACTTCAGCAGAATTCAGAGAACAATGGAAGAGTTCCAAAGCATTTTTAAACTTCAGTAGAATTCCGAGAAAAATGAGAGACTTCTACAGACTGATTTAAAATAACAACATTTCGAGAACAATGGGAGAGTTCCAAAGCATTTTTAATCTTCAGCAGAATTCCGAGAACAATGGAAGAGTTTTAAAGCATTTTTAAATTTCAGCAGAATTCCAAGATCAATGGGAGAGTTCTACAGATTGATTTAAAAAAAAGTAACATTACGAGTACAATGGGAGAGTTCAAAAGCATTTTTAAACTTTAGTAGAATTCCGAGAACAATTGGAGAGTTCTACAGATTGATTTAAAAAAACAGTAACATTCCGAGAACAATTTTAGAGTTTCAAAGCATTTTTAAACTTCAGTAGAATTCTGAGAACAATGGGAGAGTTCTACAGACTGATTTAAAAAAACAATAACATTCCAAGAACAATGGGAGAGTTCCAAAGCATTTTTAAACTTCAGCAGAATTCCGAGAACAATGGAAGAGTTCCAAAGCATTTTTAAACTTCAGTAGAATTCCGAGAATAATGGGAGAGTTCTACAGATTGATTTAAAAAAACAGTAACAATCTGAGAACAATGGGAGAGTTCCAAAGCATTTTTAAACTTCAGTAGAATTCCGAGAACAATGGGAGATTTCTACATACTGATTTTAAAAAACAATAACATTCCAAGAACAATGGGAGAATTCCAAAGCATTTTTAAACTTCAGCAGAATTCTGAGAACAATGGAAGAGTTCCAAAGGATTTTTAAACTGCAGTAGAATTCGGAGAACAATGGGAGAGTTCTACAGATTGATTTAATAAAACAATAACATTCCGAGAACAATGGGAGAGTTCCAAAGCACTTTTAAACTTCAGCAGAATTCCGAGAACAATGGAAGAGTTCCAAAGCATTTTTAAACTTCAGCAGAATTGCGAGAACAATAGAAGAGTTCCAAAGCATTTTTAAACTTCAGTAGAATTCCGAGAATAATGGGAGAGGTCTACAGACTGATTTAAAAAAACAATAACATTCCGAGAACAATGGGAGAGTTCCAAAGCATTTTTAAACTTCAGCAGAATTCCGAGAACAATAGGAGAGTTCCAAAGCATTTTCAAATTCATTAGAATTCTGAGAACAATGGGAGAGTTCTACATACTGATTTAATAAAAACAATAACATTCCGAGAACAATGGGAGTGTTCAAAAGCATTTTTAATCTTCAGCAGAATTCCGAGAACAATGGGAGAGTTCCAAAGCATTTTTAAACTTCAGCAGAATTCCGGGAACAATGGAAGAGTTCCAAAGCATTTTTAAACTTCAGCAGAATTCCGAGAACAATGGAAGAGTTCCAAAGCATTTTTAAACTTCAGTAGAATTCTGAGAACAAAAAGAGAGTTCTAAAGATTGATTTAAAAAAAACAGTAACATTCCGAGAACAAGGGGAGAGTTTCAAAGAATTTTTAAACTTCAGCAGAATTCCGAGAACAATGGAAAAGTTCCAAAGCATTTTCAAATTCAGTAGAATTCCGAGAACAATGGGAGAGTTCTACATACTGATTTAATAAAAACAATAACATTCCGAGAACAATGGGAGTGTTCAAAAGCATTTTTAATCTTCAGCAGAATTCCGAGAACAATGGGAGTGTTCCAAAGCATTTTTAAACTTCAGCAGAATTCCGAAAACAATGGAAGAGTTCCAAAGCATTTTTAAACTTCAGCAGAATTCCGAGAACAATGGAAGAGTTCCGAAGCATTTTTAAACTTCAGTAGAATTCTGAGAACAATAAGAGAGTTCTAAAGATTGATTTAAGAAAACAATAACATTCCGAGAACAATGGGAGTGTTCCAAAGCATTTTTAAACTTCAGTAGAATTCCGAGAAAAATGGGAGAGTTCTAAAGATTGATTTAAAAAAACTGTAACACTCCGAGAACAATGAGAGAGTTCCAGAGCATTTTTAAACTTCAGCAGAATTCAGAGAACAATGGGAGCGTTCTAGAGATTGATAAAAAAAAACAGTAACATTCCGAGAACAATGGGAGAGTTCCAAAGCATTTTAAAGCTTCAGTAGAATTCCGAGAACAATGGGAGACTTCTACAGACTGATTTAAAAAAACAATAATATTCCAAGAACAATGGGAGAGTTCCAAAGCATTTTTAAACTTAAGGAGAATTCCTAGAACAATGGAAGAGTTCCAAAGCATTTTTAAATTTCAGTAGAATTCCGAGAACTATGGGAGAGTCTTACAGATTGATTTAAAATAACAATATTTTGAGAACAATGGGAGAGTTCCAAAGCATTTTTAAACTTCAGCAGAATTCCGAAAACAATGGAAGAGTTCCAAAGCATTTTTAAACTTCAGTAGAATTCCGGGAACAATGGAAGAGTTCCAAAGCATTTTTAAACTTCAGCAGAATTCCGAGAACAATGGAAGAGTTCCAAAGCATTTTTAAACTTCAGTAGAATTCTGAGAACAAAAAGAGAGTTCTAAAGATTGATTTAAAAAAAACAGTAACATTCCGAGAACAAGGGGAGAGTTTCAAAGCATTTTTAAACTTCAGCAGAATTCCGAGAACAATGGAAAAGTTCCAAAGCATTTTCAAATTCAGTAGAATTCCGAGAACAATGGGAGAGTCTTACAGATTGATTTAAAATAACAACATTTTGAGAACAATGGGAGAGTTCCAAAGCATTTTTAAACTTCAGCAGAATTCCGAAAACAATGGAAGAGTTCCAAAGCATTTTTCAACTTCAGTAGAATTCCGGGAACAATGGAAGAGTTCCAAAGCATTTTTAAACTTCAGCAGAATTCCGAGAACAATGGAAGAGTTCCAAAGCATTTTTAAACTTCAGTAGAATTCTGAGAACAAAAAGAGAGTTCTAAAGATTGATTTAAAAAAAACAGTAACATTCCGAGAACAAGGGGAGAGTTTCAAAGCATTTTTAAACTTCAGCAGAATTCCGAGAACAATGGAAAAGTTCCAAAGCATTTTCAAATTCAGTAGAATTCCGAGAACAATGGGAGACTTCTACATACTGATTTAATAAAAACAATAACATTCCGAGAACAATGGGAGTGTTCAAAAGCATTTTTAATCTTCAGCAGAATTCCGAGAACAATGGGAGAGTTCCAAAGAATTTTTAAACTTCAGCAGAATTCCGAGAACAATGGAAGAGTTCCAAAGCATTTTTAAACTTCAGCAGAATTCCGAGAACAATGGAAGAGTTCCGAAGCATTTTTAAACTTCAGTAGAATTCTGAGAACAATAAGAGAGTTCTAAAGATTGATTTAAGAAAACAATAACATTCCGAGAACAAGGGGAGAGTTCCAAAGCATTTTTAAACTTCAGTAGAATTCCGAGAAAAATGGGAGAGTTCTAAAGATTGATTTAAAAAAACTGTAACACTCCGAGAACAATGAGAGAGTTCCAGAGCATTTTTAAACTTCAGCAGAATTCAGAGAACAATGGGAGAGTTCTAGAGATTGATAAAAAAACAGTAACATTCCGAGAACAATGGGAGAGTTCCAAAGCATTTTAAAGCTTCAGTAGAATTCCAAGAACAATGGGAGACTTCTACAGACTGATGTAAAAAAACAATAATATTCCAAGAACAATGGGAGAGTTCCAAAGCATTTTTAAACTTAAGGAGAATTCCTAGAACAATGGAAGAGTTCCAAAGCATTTTTAAACTTCAGTAGAATTCCGAGAACTATGGGAGAGTCTTACAGATTGATTTAAAATAACAACATTTTGAGAACAATGGGAGAGTTCCAAAGCATTTTTAAACTTCAGCAGAATTCCGAAAACAATGGAAGAGTTCCAAAGCATTTTTAAAATTCAGTAGAATTCCGAGAACAATGGGAGAGTTCTACAGACTGATTTAAAAAAACAATAACATTCCGAGAACAACGGGAGAGTTCCAAAGCATTTTTAAACTTCAGCAGAATTCAGAGAACAATGGAAGAGTTCCAAAGCATTTTTAAACTTCAGCAGAATTCCGAGAATAATGGAAGAGTTCCAAAGCATTTTTAAACTTCAGTAGAATTCTGAGAACAATAAGAGAGTTCTAAAGGTTGATTTAAGAAAACAGTAACATTCCGAAAACAAGGGGAGAGTTACAAAGCATTTTTAAACTTCAGTAGAATTCCGAGAACAATGGGAGAGTTCTAAATATTGATTTAAAAAAACTGTAACACTCCGAGAACAATGGGAGAGTTCCAGAGCATTTTTAAACTTCAGCAGAATTACGAGAACAATGGGAAAGTTCTAGAGATTGATTTAAAAAAACAGTAACATTCCAAGAACAATTTGAGGGTTCCAAAGCATTTTTAATCTTCAGTAGAATTCCGGGAACAATGGGAGGCTTCTACAGACTGATTTAAAAAAACAGTAACATTCCAAGAACAATGGGAGAGTTCCAAAGCATTTTTAAACTTCAGTAGATTTCCTAGAACAATGGAAGAGTTCCAAAGCATTTTTAAACTTTAGTAGAATTCCGAGAACAATGGGAGAGTTTTACAGACTGATTTAAAATAACAACATTTCGAGAACAATGGGAGAGTTCCAAAGCATTTTTAAACTTCAGTAGAATTCCGAGAACAAGGGGAGAGTTCTACAGACTGATTTAAAAAAACAATAACATTCCGAGAACAATGGAAGAGTTCCAAAGCATTTATAAACTTCAGCAGAATTCCGAGAACAATGGAAGAGTTCCAAAGCATTTTTAAACTTCAGTAGAATTCCGAGAACAAGGGGAGAGTTCTACAGACTGATTTAAAAAAACAATAACATTCCGAGAACAATGGAAGAGTTCCAAAGCATTTATAAACTTCAGCAGAATTCAGAGAACAATGGAAGAGTTCCAAAGCATTTTTAAACTTATAGAATCATAGAATCATAGAATCATAGAATGGTAGAGTTGGAAGGGACCTCCTGGGTCATCTGGTCCAACCCCCTGCTCAAAGCAGGATTCACTAGATCATCTCAGACAGATGTCTGTCCAGCCTCTGTTTGAAGACGTCCATTGAAGGGGAACTCACCACCTCTCGTGGCAGCCTGTTCCACTCATTAATCACCCTAACTGTCAAAAAGTTTTTTCTAATATCTAATCTGTGTCTTCTCCCATTTAGTTTCATCCCATTGCTTCTAGTCTTTCCTTGTGCAAATGAGAATAAAGATGATCCTTCTACAATGTGACAGCCCTTGACATATTTGTAGACAGCTATTAAGTCTCCTCTCAGTCTTCTTTTTTGCAAGCTAAACATTCCCAAATCCTGCAACCGTTCCTCATAGGACATGGTTTGCAGACCAGTCACCATTCTGGTCGCTCTTCTCTGAACTTGCTCCAGTTTGTCTATGTTTTTTTTAAAATGTGGTGCCCAAAACTGTACACAGTATTCCAGATGAGGTCTGACCAAAGAGGAGTAAAGACCGATAATGACTTCACGTGATCTAGACTGTATGCTTCTGTTAATACATCCCAGAATTGTATTTGCCTTTTTTGCTGCTGCATCACACTGTTGACTCATGTTCAGTCTATGATCTATTAGTATACCTAAGTCTTTTTCACATGTACTGTTGCTTAGCTCTATTCCTCCCATTCTGTATATGCTTTTTTCATTTTTATTGCCCAGATGTAGTACTTTGCATTTTTCCCTGTTAAAAACCATTCTGTTGGTTGCTGCCCACTGCTCCAGTTTATTTAGGTCTTTTTGAATCCTCTCTCTCTCTTCTCTAGTATTAGCTATCCCTCCTAGCTTTGTGTCATCAGCAAATTTAATCAGTTTACCCTCAATTCCTTCATCTAAATCATTGATAAAGATGTTGAACAATACAGGTCCCAGGACGGAGCCCTGTGGTACCCCACTTGAGACATTCATCCAGCTGGATGTGAAGCCATTTACAACCACCCTTTGAGTCCGATCACTAAGCCAGTTATGAATCCACCTAACAGTTGCCTGGTCCATTGCATACTTGGTCATTTTTTCAATAAGGATGGTGTGAGATACTTTGTCAAATGCTTTGCTGAAGTCAAGATATACTATATCTACAGCATTTCCCTGATCCACCCAGTCAGTGATTCTGTCATAGAAGGAAATTAAGTTAGTCTGACATGACTTGTTAGTTACAAACCCATGCTGACTCTGGTTAATCACTTCATTCTTATCCATGTACTTACATACATGTTGTTTAATAATTTGTTCAAAGATCTTTCCTGGTATAGAAGTCAGACTCACCGGCCTATAGTTCCCTGGGTCCACCTTCTTCCCCTTTTTGAAGATAGGAACAACATTTGCTCTTCTCCAGTCTTCTGGGACTTCTCCTGTTCTCCAAGAATTTTCAAAGATTATGGAGAGTGGTTCTAAAATTTCTTCTACGATCTCCTTCAGTACTCTGGGGTGTAATTCATCTGGACCTGGAGACTTGAACTCATTTATGTTAGCTAAATGTTCCCTCACAATCTCTCTGTTTACAGATAACTTGGATTCCTCTATTCCTTTAAAAGGACAGTGAAGATCAGTTGATGTTACATTTTCTTTCTGAGAGAAAGCAGATGCAAAATAGGAATTAAAAAGTTCGGCCTTCTCAACATCCTCTCTTACCATTTCTCCATTTTCATCCTGTAAAAATCCTATAGCATCTTTGACTTTTCTTTTACTTTTGACATACCCCCAAAATCCTTTCTTATTGCTTTTGACATCTCTTGCAAGCCTTAATTCATTGTCAGCTTTAGCTAACCTGATACGTGCCCTGCAGGATCTGCAGACTGCATTATAATCTTCTTTAGATATGCCTCCCTCTTTCCATTTAATAAACATTTCTTTCTTTCTTTTTAGCATGTGTTTAAGTTCTGTGTTCATCCATCCTGGTTTCCTTAAATGCTTCCCATTCTTCCTACTTTTCGGGATTGTTAACGATTGTGCTTTGAGAATCTCATTTTTAAAAATTTCCCATCCTTCCTGGACATTTTTGTCCTTAAGGACATCCAGCCATTGGATCCCTCCTATTCTCTTTCTGAGTCTCTTAAAATCTGCCTTTCTAAAATCTAATCTTGAAGTTTGAGTCTTCACATGTCTTCCTCCTCTAGTTATCCAAAATTCTATAATAGCATGATCGCTGCCTCCTAGGGTCCCAGCCACCTTTACCTCCTCAACCATTTCCTCCCTGTTTATAAGGATTAGATCCAAAGTAGCAGATCCCCTTGTTTTCTCCCCTACCTTTTGGAAGATAAAGTTGTCAGCAAGAGAGGATAAGAATTTGCTTGACCTGTTAGTTTTACTTGAGAGAGATTCCCAACAAATGTCTGGATAGTTGAAATCTCCCATGACCACTACGTCATATTTTTTGGAGAACTTGGTCATTTGATACATAAAGAGTTCATCCATATCTTCAGCTTGCCCAGGTGGCCTGTAGTAAATGCCTACAATGGAGTCCTTTCCATTGTTCTCTCCTTGTATTCTTACCCAAACAGTTTCCACAGAACTCCCAGTCTCTGAAGCTTCAATCTCTGTGCAGATATACGCTTTTCTAACATACAATGCGACACCTCCTCCTCGTTTATCAAGTCTGTTTCTTGCAAATAAGTTGTATCCTTTTAGCCTTTTATTCCAATCATGTGTATCGTCCCACCAAGTTTCAGTGATTCCAATGACATCATATTCCTTTTCCTGCATTAGTAGTTCCAATTCTCCTTGTTTGTTGCCCATGCTTTGTGCATTTGTATAAAAACATTTTAGTTTGTGATTGGTTTCTCTTCCTCCCATATTTTTATTATTTAAATTGTTTTGTCTTTGTTCTTCTTTTCCACTTCAGTAGAATTGCGAGAAAAATGAGAGACTTCTACAGACTGATTTAAAATAACAACATTTCGAGAACAATGGGAGAGTTCCAAAGCATTTTTAATCTTCAGCAGAATTCCGAGAACAATGGAAGAGTTTGAAAGCATTTTTAAATTTCAGCAGAATTCCAAGATCAATGGGAGAGTTCTAAAGATTGATTTAAAAAAACAGTAACATTATGAGTACAATGGGAGAGTTCAAAAGCATTTTTAAACTTTAGTAGAATTCCGAGAACAATGGGAGAGTTCTACAGATTGATTTAAAAAAACAGTAACATTCCGAGAACAATTTGAGAGTTCCAAAGCATTTTTAAACTTCAGTAGAATTCCGTGAACAATGGGAGAGATCTACAGACTGATTTAAAAAAACAATAACATTCCAAGAACAATGGGAGAGTTCCAAAGCATTTTTAAACTTCAGCAAAATTCCGAGAACAATTGAAGAGTTCCAAATCATTTTTAAACTTCAGTAGAATTCCGAGAATAATGGGAGAGTTCTACAGATTGATTTAAAAAAACAGTAACATTCCGAGAACAATGGGAGAGTTCCAAAGCATTTTTAAACTTCAGTAGAATTCCGAGAACAATGGGAGATTTCTACATACTGATTTAAAAAAACAATAACATTCCAAGAACAATGGGAGAATTCCAAAGCATTTTTAAACTTCAGCAGAATTCCGAGAACAATGGAAGAGTTCCAAAGGATTTTTAAAGTGCAGTAGAATTCAGAGAACAATGGGAGAGTTCTACAGATTGATTTAATAAAACAATAACATTCCGAGAACAATGGAAGAGTTCCAAAGCATTTTTAAACTTCAGTAGAATTCCGAGAACAATGGGAGAGTTCCAAAGCATTTTCAAATTCAGTAGAATTCCAAGAATAATGGGAGAGTTCTACAGACTGATTTAAAAAAACAATAACATTCCGAGAAAAATGTGAGCGTTCCAAAGCATTTTTAAACTTCAGCAGAATTCCGAGAACAATGAAAGAGTTCCAAAGCATTTTTAAACTTCAGTAGAATTCCGAGAACAATGGGAGATTTCTACAGACTGATTTAAAAAAACAATAACATTGCAAGAACAATGGGAGAGTTCCAAAGCATTTTTAAACTTCAGCAGAATTCCGAGAACAAGGGAAGAGTTCCAAAGGATTTTTAAAGTGCAGTAGAATTCGGTGAACAATGGGAGAGTTCTACAGACTGATCTAATAAAACAATAACATTCTGAGAACAATGGGAGAGTTCCAAAGCACTTTTAAACTTCAGCAGAATTCGGAGAACAATGGAAGAGTTCCAAAGCATTTTTAAACTTCAGCAGAATTGCGACAACAATGGAAGAGTTTCAAAGCATTTTTAAACTTCAGTAGAATTCCAAGAACAATGGGAGAGTTCTACTACTGATTTGAAAAACAATAACATTCCAAGGAAATGGGAGAGTTCCAAAGAAATTTTAAACTTCAGCAGAATTCCGAGAACAATGGGAGAGTTCCAAAGCATTTTCAAATTCAGTAGAATTCCGAGAATAATGGGAGAGTTCTACAGACTGATTTAAAAAAACAATAACATTCCGAGAAAAATGTGAGAGTTCCAAAGCATTTTTAAACTTCAGCAGAATTCCGAGAACAATGGAAGAGTTCCAAAGCATTTTTAAACTTCAGCAGAATTCCGAGAACAATGAAAGAGTTCCAAAGCATTTTTAAACTTCAGTAGAATTCAAAGAACAATGGGAGAGTTCTACAGACTGATTTAAAAAACAATAACATTCCGAGAACAATGGGAGAGTTCCAAAGCATTTTTAAACTTCAGCAGAATTCTAAGAACAATGAAAGAGACCCAAAGCATTTTTAAACTTCAACAGATTTGCGAGATCAATGGAAGAGTTCCAAAGCATTTTTAAACTTCAGTAGAATTCCAAGAACAATGCGAGAGTTCTACAGACTGATTTGAAAAAACAATACCATTCCGAGAACAATGGGAGAGTTCCAAAACATTTTTAAACTTCAGCAGAATTCCGAGAACAATGGAAGTGATCCAAAGAATTTTTAAACTTCAGTAGAATTCCAAGAACAATGGGAGAGTTCTACAGACTGTTTTAAAAAAAACAATAGCATTCTGAGAGCAATGGGAGAGTTCTAAAGCATTTTTAAACTTCAGCAGAATTCTGAGAACAATGGAAGAGTTCCAAAGCATTTTTAAACTTCAGTAGAATTCCGAGAACAATGACAGAGTTCTACAGACTGATTTAAAAAAACAATAACATTCCGAGAACAATGGGAGAGTTCCAAAGCATTTTTAAACTTCAGCAGAATTACGAGAAAAATGGGAGAGTTCTACAGACTGATTAAAAAAACAATAACATTCCAAGAACAATGGAAGAGTTCCAAAGCATTTTTAAACTTCAGTAGAATTCTGAGTAAAATGGGAGAGTTCTACAGATTGATTTAAAAAACAATAACATTCCGAGAACAATGGAAGAGTTCTAAAGCATTTTTAAACTTCAGCAGAATTGCGAGAACAATGGAAGAGTTCCAAATCATTTTTAAACTTCAGTAGAATTCCGAGAACAATGGGAGAGTTCTACAAACTGAATTAAAAAAACAATAACATTCCGAGAACAATGGGAGAGTTCCAAAGCATTTTTAAACTTCAGCAGAATTCCGAGAACAATGGAAGTGTTCCAAAGCATTTTCAAACTTCAGTAGAATTCTAGGAACAATGGGAGAGTTCTACAGACTGATTTAAAAAAACAATAACATTCTGAGAAATATGTGAGAGTTCCAAAGCATTTTTAAACTTCAGCAGAATTCCGAGAACAATGGGAGAGTTCCAAAGCATTTTTAAACTTCAGTAGAATTCCGAGAACAATGGGAGAGTTCTACAGACTGATTTAAAAAAACAGTAACCTTTCGAGAACAATGGGAGAGTTCCAAAGCATTTTTAAACTTCAGCAGAATTTCGAGAACAATGGAAGAGTTCCAAAGCATTTTTAAACTTCAGCAGAATTGCGAGAACAATGAAAGAGTTCCAAAGCATTTTTAAACTTCAGTAGAATTCCGAGAAAAATGGGAGAGTTCTACAGACTGATATTAAAAAAACAATAACATTCCGAGAACAGTGAGAGAGTTCCAAAGCATTTTTAAACTTCAGCAGAATTCCGAGAACAATGGAAAAGTTCCAAAGCATTTTTAAACTTCAGCAGAATTCCGACAACAATGGAAGAGTTCCAAATCATTTTTAAACTTCAGTTGAATTCTGAGAACAAAAAGAGAGTTCTAAAGATTGATTTAAAAAAACAGTAACATTCCGAGAACAAGGAGAGAGATCCAAAGAATTTTTAAACTTCAGCAGAATTCCGAGAACAATGGAAGAGTTCCATAGCATTTTCAAATTCAGTAGAATTCCAAGAACAATGGGAGAGTTCTACATACTCATTTAATAAAAACAATCACATTCTGAGAACAATGGGAGTGTTCAAAAGCATTTTTAAACTTCAGCAGAATTCCGAGAACAATGGGAGAGTTCCAAAGCATTTTTAAACTTCAGTAGAATTCTGAGAACAATGGGAGAGTTCTAAAGATTGATTTAAAAAAACTGTGACACTCCGAGAACAATGGGAGAATTCCAGAGCATTTTTAAACTTCAGCAGAATTCTGAGAACAATGGGAGAACTCTAAAGATTGATTTAAAAAAACTGTAACACTCCGAGAACAATGGAAGAATTCCAGAGAATTTTTAAACTTCAGCAGAATTCCGAGAACAATGGGAGAGTTCCAAAGCATTTTTAAACTTCAGGAGAATTCCTAGAACAATGGAAGAGTTTCAAAGCATTTTTAAACTTCAGTAGAATTCCGAGAACAATGGGAGAGTTTTACAGACAGATTTAAAATAACAACATTTCGAGAACAATGGGAGAGTTCCAAGGCATTTTTAAACTTCAGCAGAATTCCGAGAACAATGGAAGAGTTCCAAAGCATTTTTAAACTTCAGCAGAATTGCAAAAACAATGGAAGAGTTCCAAAGCATTTTTAAACTTCAGTAGCATTCCAAGAACAATGGGAGAGTTATACAGACTGATTTAAAAAACAATAACATTCTGAGAGCAATGGGAGAGTTCCAAAGCATTTTTAAACTTCAGCAGAATTCTGAGAACAATGGAAGAGTTCCAAAGCATTTTTTATCTTCAGTAGAATTCCGAGAACAATGGTAGAGTTCTACAGACTGATTTAAAAAAACAATAACATTCCGAGAACAATGGGAGAGTTCCAAAGCATTTTTAAACTTCAGCAGAATTCCGAGAACAATGGAAAAGTTCCAAAGCATTTTTAAACTTCAGTAGAATTCCGAGAACAATGGAAGAGTTCCAAAACATTTTTAAACTTCAGCAGAATTCCACTAACAATGGAAGAGTTCCAAAGCATTTTAAAACTTCAGTAGAATGCTGAGAACAATGGAAGAGTTCCAAAACATTTTTAAACTTCAGCAGAATTTCGAGAACAATGGGAGAGTTCTATAGACTATTTTTAAACTTCAGTAGAATTCTGAGAACAAAAAGAGAGTTCTAAAGATTGATTTAAAAAAACAGTAACATTCCGAGAACAAGGGGAGAGATCCAAAGAATTTTTAAACTTCAGCAGAATTCCGCGAACAATGGAAGAGTTCCAAAGCATTTTCAAATTCAGTAGAATTCCAAGAACAATGGGAGAGTTCTACATACTCATTTAATGAAAACAATCACATTCTGAGAACAATGGGAGTGTTCAAAAGCATTTTTAATCTTCAGCAGAATTCCGAGAACAATGGGAGAGTTCCAAAGCATTTTTAAACTTCAGCAGAATTCCGAGAACAATGGAAGAGTTCCAAAGCATTTTTAAACTTCAGCTGAATTCCGAGAACAATGGAAGAGTTCCAAAGCATTTTTAAACTTCAGTAGAATTCTGAGAACAATGGGAGAGTTCCAAAGATTGATTTAAAAAAACTGTAACACTCCGAGAACAATGGGAGAATTCCAGAGCATTTTTAAACTTCAGCAGAATTCTGAGAACAATGGGAGAACTCTAAAGATTGATTTAAAAAACTGTAACACTCCGAGAACATTGGGAGAATTCCAGAGCATTTTTAAACTTCAGCAGAATTCTGAGAACAATGGGAGAGTTCTAGAGATTGATTTAAAAAAACAGTAACATTCCGAGAACAATGGGAGAGTTCCAAAGCATTTTTAAACTTCAGGAGAATTCCTAGAACAATGGAAGAGTTTCAAAGCATTTTTAAACTTCAGTAGAATTCCGAGAACAATGGGAGAGTTTTACAGACCGATTTAAATTAACAACATTTCGAGAACAATGGGAGAGTTCCAAGGCATTTTTAAACTTCAGCAGAATTCCGAGAACAATGGAAGAGTTCCAAAGCATTTTTAAACTTCAGTAGAATTCCGAGAACAATGGGAGAGTTCTACAGACTGATATGAAAAAACAATAACATTCCGAAAACAATGGGAGAGTTCCAAAGCATTTTTAAACTTCAGCAGAATTGCAAAAACAATGGAAGAGTTCCAAAGCATTTTTAAACTTCAGTAGCATTCCAAGAACAATGGGAGAGTTCTACAGACTGATTTAAAAAACAATAACATTCTGAGAGCAATGGGAGAGTTCCAAAGCATTTTTAAACTTCAGCAGAATTCTGAGAACAATGGAAGAGTTCCAAAGCATTTTTTATCTTCAGTAGAATTCCGAGAACAATGGTAGAGTTCTACAGACTGATTTAAAAAAACAATAACATTCCGAGAACAATGGGAGAGTTCCAAAGCATTTTTAAACTTCAGCAGAATTCCGAGAACAATGGAAAAGTTCCAAAGCATTTTTAAACTTCAGTAGAATTCCGAGAACAATGGAAGAGTTCCAAAACATTTTTAAACTTCAGCAGAATTCCACTAACAATGGAAGAGTTCCAAAGCATTTTAAAACTTCAGTAGAATTCTGAGAACAATGGAAGAGTTCCAAAGCATTTTAAAACTTCAGTAGAATGCTGAGAACAATGGAAGAGTTCCAAAACATTTTTAAACTTCAGCAGAATTTCGAGAACAATGGGAGAGTTCTATAGACTATTTTTAAACTTCAGTAGAATTCTGAGAACAAAAAGAGAGTTCTAAAGATTGATTTAAAAAAACAGTAACATTCCGAGAACAAGGGGAGAGATCCAAAGAATTTTTAAACTTCAGCAGAATTCCGCGAACAATGGAAGAGTTCCAAAGCATTTTCAAATTCAGTAGAATTCCAAGAACAATGGGAGAGTTCTACATACTCATTTAATGAAAACAATCACATTCTGAGAACAATGGGAGTGTTCAAAAGCATTTTTAATCTTCAGCAGAATTCCGAGAACAATGGGAGAGTTCCAAAGCATTTTTAAACTTCAGCAGAATTCCGAGAACAATGGAAGAGTTCCAAAGCATTTTTAAACTTCAGCTGAATTCCGAGAACAATGGAAGAGTTCCAAAGCATTTTTAAACTTCAGTAGAATTCTGAGAACAATGGGAGAGTTCTAAAGATTGATTTAAAAAAACTGTAACACTCCGAGAACAATGGGAGAATTCCAGAGCATTTTTAAACTTCAGCAGAATTCCGAGAACAATGGGAGAACTCTAAAGATTGATTTAAAAAACTGTAACACTCCGAGAACATTGGGAGAATTCCAGAGCATTTTTAAACTTCAGCAGAATTCCGAGAACAATGGGAGAGTTCTAGAGATTGATTTAAAAAAACAGTAACATTCCGAGAACAATGGGAGAGTTCCAAAGCATTTTTAAACTTCAGGAGAATTCCTAGAACAATGGAAGAGTTTCAAAGCATTTTTAAACTTCAGTAGAATTCCGAGAACAATGGGAGAGTTTTACAGACTGATTTAAATTAACAACATTTCGAGAACAATGGGAGAGTTCCAAGGCATTTTTAAACTTCAGCAGAATTCCGAGAACAATGGAAGAGTTCCAAAGCATTTTTAAACTTCAGTAGAATTCCGAGAACAATGGGAGAGTTCTACAGACTGATATGAAAAAACAATAACATTCCGAAAACAATAGGAGAGTTCCAAAGCATTTTTAAACTTCAGCAGAATTCATAGAACAATGGAAAAGTTCCAAAGCATTTTTAAACTTCAGTAGAATTCCGAGAACAATGGGCGAGTTCTACAGACTGATTTAAAATAACAACATTTTGAGAAAAATGGGAGAGTTCCAAAACATTTTTAAACTTCAGCACAATTCCACGAACAATGGAAGAGTTCCAAAGCATTTTAAAACTTCAGTAGAATTCTGAGAACAATGGAAGAGTTCCAAAACATTTTTAAACTTCAGCGGAATTTCGAGAACAATGGGAGAGTACTATAGACTATTTTTCAACTTCAGCAGAATTCCAAGAAGAATGGAAGAGTTCCAAAGCATTTTCAAACTTCAGAAGAATTCTGAGAACAATGGGAGTGTTCTACAGACTGATTTAAAAAAACAATTACATTCCGAGAAAAATGGGAGAGTTCCAAAGCATTTTTTAACTTCAGCAGATTTCCAAGAACAATGCAAGAGTTCCAAAGCATTTTTAAACCTCAGTAGAATTCCAAGAACAATGG
Source organism: Phyllobates terribilis (assembly GCF_046119375.1). NCBI lineage: Eukaryota > Metazoa > Chordata > Amphibia > Anura > Dendrobatidae > Phyllobates > Phyllobates terribilis. Next base: position 29,659,778 of record NW_027362765.1, on the reverse strand, counting down.
GAGAGTTCTACAGATTAATTTAAAACAACAATAACATTCCGAGAACAATGGGAGGGTTCCAAAGGATTTTTAATGTTCAGCAGTATTCCACGAACAATGGAAGAGTTCCAAAGCATTTTTAAACTTCAGTAGAATTCCGAGAACATTGGGAGAGTCCTACATACTGATTTAAAAAAGCAATACCATTCCGAGAACAATGGAAGAGTTCAAAAGCATTTTTAAACTTCAGTAGAATTCCCAGAAGAATGGGAGAGTTCTATAGACTGATTTAAAAAAAACAATAACATTCTGATTGCAATGGGAGAGTTCCAAAGCATTTTTAAACTTCAGCAGAATTCTGAGAACAATGGAAGAGTTCCAAAGCATTTTAAAACTTCAGTAGAATGCTGAGAACAATGGAAGAGTTCCAAAACATTTTTAAACTTCAGCAGAATTTCGAGAACAATGGGAGAGTTCTATAGACTATTTTTAAACTTCAGTAGAATTCTGAGAACAAAAAGAGAGTTCTAAAGATTGATTTAAAAAAACAGTAACATTCCGAGAACAAGGGGAGAGATCCAAAGAATTTTTAAACTTCAGCAGAATTCCGCGAACAATGGAAGAGTTCCAAAGCATTTTCAAATTCAGTAGAATTCCAAGAACAATGGGAGAGTTCTACATACTCATTTAATGAAAACAATCACATTCTGAGAACAATGGGAGTGTTCAAAAGCATTTTTAATCTTCAGCAGAATTCCGAGAACAATGGGAGAGTTCCAAAGCATTTTTAAACTTCAGCAGAATTCCGAGAACAATGGAAGAGTTCCAAAGCATTTTTAAACTTCAGCTGAATTCCGAGAACAATGGAAGAGTTCCAAAGCATTTTTAAACTTCAGTAGAATTCTGAGAACAATGGGAGAGTTCCAAAGATTGATTTAAAAAAACTGTAACACTCCGAGAACAATGGGAGAATTCCAGAGCATTTTTAAACTTCAGCAGAATTCTGAGAACAATGGGAGAACTCTAAAGATTGATTTAAAAAACTGTAACACTCCGAGAACATTGGGAGAATTCCAGAGCATTTTTAAACTTCAGCAGAATTCTGAGAACAATGGGAGAGTTCTAGAGATTGATTTAAAAAAACAGTAACATTCCGAGAACAATGGGAGAGTTCCAAAGCATTTTTAAACTTCAGGAGAATTCCTAGAACAATGGAAGAGTTTCAAAGCATTTTTAAACTTCAGTAGAATTCCGAGAACAATGGGAGAGTTTTACAGACCGATTTAAATTAACAACATTTCGAGAACAATGGGAGAGTTCCAAGGCATTTTTAAACTTCAGCAGAATTCCGAGAACAATGGAAGAGTTCCAAAGCATTTTTAAACTTCAGTAGAATTCCGAGAACAATGGGAGAGTTCTACAGACTGATATGAAAAAACAATAACATTCCGAAAACAATGGGAGAGTTCCAAAGCATTTTTAAACTTCAGCAGAATTGCAAAAACAATGGAAGAGTTCCAAAGCATTTTTAAACTTCAGTAGCATTCCAAGAACAATGGGAGAGTTCTACAGACTGATTTAAAAAACAATAACATTCTGAGAGCAATGGGAGAGTTCCAAAGCATTTTTAAACTTCAGCAGAATTCTGAGAACAATGGAAGAGTTCCAAAGCATTTTTTATCTTCAGTAGAATTCCGAGAACAATGGTAGAGTTCTACAGACTGATTTAAAAAAACAATAACATTCCGAGAACAATGGGAGAGTTCCAAAGCATTTTTAAACTTCAGCAGAATTCCGAGAACAATGGAAAAGTTCCAAAGCATTTTTAAACTTCAGTAGAATTCCGAGAACAATGGAAGAGTTCCAAAACATTTTTAAACTTCAGCAGAATTCCACTAACAATGGAAGAGTTCCAAAGCATTTTAAAACTTCAGTAGAATTCTGAGAACAATGGAAGAGTTCCAAAGCATTTTAAAACTTCAGTAGAATGCTGAGAACAATGGAAGAGTTCCAAAACATTTTTAAACTTCAGCAGAATTTCGAGAACAATGGGAGAGTTCTATAGACTATTTTTAAACTTCAGTAGAATTCTGAGAACAAAAAGAGAGTTCTAAAGATTGATTTAAAAAAACAGTAACATTCCGAGAACAAGGGGAGAGATCCAAAGAATTTTTAAACTTCAGCAGAATTCCGCGAACAATGGAAGAGTTCCAAAGCATTTTCAAATTCAGTAGAATTCCAAGAACAATGGGAGAGTTCTACATACTCATTTAATGAAAACAATCACATTCTGAGAACAATGGGAGTGTTCAAAAGCATTTTTAATCTTCAGCAGAATTCCGAGAACAATGGGAGAGTTCCAAAGCATTTTTAAACTTCAGCAGAATTCCGAGAACAATGGAAGAGTTCCAAAGCATTTTTAAACTTCAGCTGAATTCCGAGAACAATGGAAGAGTTCCAAAGCATTTTTAAACTTCAGTAGAATTCTGAGAACAATGGGAGAGTTCTAAAGATTGATTTAAAAAAACTGTAACACTCCGAGAACAATGGGAGAATTCCAGAGCATTTTTAAACTTCAGCAGAATTCCGAGAACAATGGGAGAACTCTAAAGATTGATTTAAAAAACTGTAACACTCCGAGAACATTGGGAGAATTCCAGAGCATTTTTAAACTTCAGCAGAATTCCGAGAACAATGGGAGAGTTCTAGAGATTGATTTAAAAAAACAGTAACATTCCGAGAACAATGGGAGAGTTCCAAAGCATTTTTAAACTTCAGGAGAATTCCTAGAACAATGGAAGAGTTTCAAAGCATTTTTAAACTTCAGTAGAATTCCGAGAACAATGGGAGAGTTTTACAGACTGATTTAAATTAACAACATTTCGAGAACAATGGGAGAGTTCCAAGGCATTTTTAAACTTCAGCAGAATTCCGAGAACAATGGAAGAGTTCCAAAGCATTTTTAAACTTCAGTAGAATTCCGAGAACAATGGGAGAGTTCTACAGACTGATATGAAAAAACAATAACATTCCGAAAACAATAGGAGAGTTCCAAAGCATTTTTAAACTTCAGCAGAATTCATAGAACAATGGAAAAGTTCCAAAGCATTTTTAAACTTCAGTAGAATTCCGAGAACAATGGGCGAGTTCTACAGACTGATTTAAAATAACAACATTTTGAGAAAAATGGGAGAGTTCCAAAACATTTTTAAACTTCAGCACAATTCCACGAACAATGGAAGAGTTCCAAAGCATTTTAAAACTTCAGTAGAATTCTGAGAACAATGGAAGAGTTCCAAAACATTTTTAAACTTCAGCGGAATTTCGAGAACAATGGGAGAGTACTATAGACTATTTTTCAACTTCAGCAGAATTCCAAGAAGAATGGAAGAGTTCCAAAGCATTTTCAAACTTCAGAAGAATTCTGAGAACAATGGGAGTGTTCTACAGACTGATTTAAAAAAACAATTACATTCCGAGAAAAATGGGAGAGTTCCAAAGCATTTTTTAACTTCAGCAGATTTCCAAGAACAATGCAAGAGTTCCAAAGCATTTTTAAACCTCAGTAGAATTCCAAGAACAATGGGAGAGTTCTACAGATTAATTTAAAACAACAATAACATTCCGAGAACAATGGGAGGGTTCCAAAGGATTTTTAATGTTCAGCAGTATTCCACGAACAATGGAAGAGTTCCAAAGCATTTTTAAACTTCAGTAGAATTCCGAGAACATTGGGAGAGTCCTACATACTGATTTAAAAAAGCAATACCATTCCGAGAACAATGGAAGAGTTCAAAAGCATTTTTAAACTTCAGTAGAATTCCCAGAAGAATGGGAGAGTTCTATAGACTGATTTAAAAAAAACAATAACATTCTGATTGCAATGGGAGAGTTCCAAAGCATTTTTAAACTTCAGCAGAATTCTGAGAACAATGGAAGAGTTCCAAAGCATTTTTAAACTTCAGTAGAATTCCGAGAACAATGGGAGAGTTCTACAGACTCATTTAAAAAAACAATAACATTCCGAGAACAATGCCAGAGTTCCAAAGCACTTTTAAACTTCAGCAGAATTGCGAGAACAATGGGAGAGTTCTACAGACTGATATAAAAAAAAATAACATTCCGAGAACAATGAGAGAGTTCCAAAGCATTTTTAAACTTCAGCAGAATTCCGAGAACAATGGAGGAGTTCCAAAGGATTTTCAAAGTGCAGTAGAATTTGGAGAACAATGGGAGTGTTCTACAGACTGATTTAAAAAACAGTAACATTACGAGTACAATGGGAGAGTTCAACAGCATTTTTAAACTTTAGTAGAATTCCGAGAACAATGGGAGAGTTCTACAGATTGATTTAATAAAACATTAATATTCCGAGAACAATGGGAGAGTTCCAAAGCATTTTTAAACTTCAGTAGAATTCCGAGAACAATGGGAGAGTTCTACAGACTGATTTAAAAAAAAAATAACATTCCAAGAACAATGGGAGAGTTCCAAAGCATTTTTAAACTTCAGCAGAATTCCAAGAACAATGGAGGAATTCCAAAGGATTTTTAAAGTGCAGTAGAATTTGGAGAACAATGGCAGTGTTCTACAGACTGATTTAATAAAACAATAACATTCGGAGAACAATTGGAGAGTTCCAAAGCACTTTTAAACTTCAGCAGAATTCCGAGAACAATGGAAGAGTTCGAAAACATTTTTAAACTTCAGCAGAATTCAGAGAACAATGGGAGAGTTCTATAGACTATTTTTAAATTTCAGCAGAATTCCGAGAATAATGGAAGAGTTCCAAAGCATTTTTAAACTTCAGTAGAATTCTGGTAACAATGGGAGAGTTCTACAGACTGATTTAAAAAACAATAGCATTCTGAGAACAATGGGAGAGTTCCAAAGGATTTTTAAACTTCAGCAGAATTCAAAGAACAATGGAAGAGTTCCAAAGCATTTTCAAACTTCAGTAGAATTCTGAGAACAATGGGAGTGTTCTACAGACTGATTTAAAAAAACAATTACATTCTGAGAAAAATGGGAGGGTTCCAAAGCATTTTTAACTTCAGCAGAATTCCGAGAACAATGGAAGAGTTCCAAAGCATTTTTAAACTTCAGCAGAATACCGAGAACAATGAAAGAGTTCCAAAGCATTTTTAAACTTCAGTAGAATTCCAAGAACAATGGGAGAGTTCTACAGACAAATTTAAAAAAACAATAACATTCCGAGAACAATGGGAGAGTTACAAAGGATTTTTAAACTTCAGCAGAATTCCACGAACAATGGAAGAGTTCCAAAGCATTTTTAAACTTCAGTAGAATTCCGAGAACATTGGGAGAGTTCTACATACTGATGTAAAAAAGCAATAACATTCCGAGAATAATGGGAGAGTTCAAAAGCATTTTTAATCTTCAGCAGAATTCCGAGAACAATGGGAGAGTTCCAAAGCATTTTTAAACTTCAGCAGAATTCCGAGAACAATGGAAGAGTTCCCAAGCATTTTTAAACTTCAGTAGAATTCTGAAAACAAAAAGAGTTCTAAAGATTGATTTAAAAAAACAGTAACATTCCGAAAACAAGGGGAGAGTTTCAAAGCATTTTTAAACTTCGGTAGAATTCCGAGAACAATGGGAGAGTTCTGCAGATTGATATAAAAAAACGGTAACATTCCGAGAACAATGGGAGAGTTCCAAAGCATTTTTAAACTTCAGCAGAATTCCGAGAACAATGGGAGAGTTCTAGAGCGTGATTTAAAAAAACAATAAGATTCTGAGAACAAAGGGAGAGTTCCAAAGCATTTTTAAACTTCAGCAGAATTCTGAGAACAATGGGAGAGTTCTACAGACTGATTTAAAAAAACAATATCAATCTAAGAACAATGGGAGAGTTCCAAAGCATTTTTAAACTTCAGCAGAATTCTGAGAAAAATGGAAAAGTTCCAAAGCATTTTTAAACTTCAGTAGAATTCCGAGAACAATGGGAGAGTACTACAGACTGATTTAAAATAACAACATTTCGAGAACAATGGGAAAGTTCCAAAGCATTTTTAAACTTCAGCAGAATTCCGAGAACAATGGAAGAGTTCCAAAGCATTTTTAAACTTCAGCAGAATACTGAGAACAATGGAAGAGTTCCAAAGCATTTTTAAACTTCAGTAGAATTCCAAGAACAATAGGAGAGTTCTACAGACAGATTTAAAAAAAAAATAACATTCCGAGAACAATGGGAGTGTTCCAAAGCATTTTTAAACTTCAGCAGAATTCCGAGAACAGTGGAAGAGTTCGAAACATTTCTAAACTTCAGCAGCATTCCGAGAACAATGGAAGAGTTCCAAAGCATGTTTAAACTTCAGCAGAATTTCGAGAGCAATGGAAAAGTGCCAAAGCATTTTTAAACTTCAGCAGAATTCCAAGAAAAATGGGAGAGTTCTAAAACATTTTTAGACTTCAAATGAGTTCCAAGAAAAAAGGGAGAGTTCTAAAGACTATTTTTCAACTTCAGCAGAATTCCGATATCAATGGGAGAGTTCTACAGTCTGATTTTATAAAACAATAACTTTCCGAGAACAATGCGAGAGTTCCAAAGCATTTTTAAACTTCAGTAGAATTTCGATATCAATGGGAGAGTTCTACAGTCTGATTTTATAAAACAATAACTTTCCGAGAACAATGGGAGAGTTCCAAAGCATTTTTAAACTTCAGCAGAATTCCGAGAACAATGGAAGAGTTCCAAAGCATTTTTAAACTTCAGTAGAATTCCGAGAACAATGGGAGAGTTCTACAGACTGATTTAAATCAACAGTAACATTCCGAGCACAATGGGAGAGATCCAACGCATTTTTAAACTTCAGCAGAATTCCGAGAACAATGGGAGCTTTCCAAAGCATTTTTAAACTTCAGCAGAATTCCGAGAACAATGGAAGAGTTCCAAAGCATTTTTAAACTTCAGCAGAATTCTGAGAACAATGGAAGAGTTCCAAAGCATTTCTAAACTTCAGCAGAATTCCGAGAATAATGGGAGAGTTCTATAGACTATTTTTAAACTTCAGCAGAATTACGAGAACAATGGAAGAGTTTGAAAGCATTTTTAAACTTCAGTAGAATTCCGATAACAATGGGAGAGTTCCACAGACTGATTTTATAAAACAATAACATTCCGAGAACAATGGGAGAGTTCCAAAGCATTTTTAAACTTCAGCAGAATTCCGAGAACAATGGAAGAGTTCCAAAGCATTTTTAAACTTCAGTAGAATTCCGAGAACAATGGGAGAGTTCTACAGACTGATTTAAAAAAAAATAATGTTCCGAGAACAATTGGGGAGATCCAAAGCATTTTTAATCTTCAGCAGAATTCCGAGAACAATTGAAGAGTTCCAAAGTATTTTTAAACTACAGCAGAATTCCGAGAACAATGGAAGAGTTCTAAATCATTTTTAACCTTCAGTAGAATTCCGAGAACACTGGGAGAGTTCTACAGACTTATTTAAAAAAAACAATAACATTCCGAGAAAAATGAGAGAGTTCCAAAACATTTATAAACTTCAGCAGAACTCCGAGAATAATGGAAGAGTTCCAAAGCATTTTTAAACTTCAGCAGAATTCCGCGAACAATGGGAGAGTTCTACAGACTGATTTAAAAAAACAATAACATTCCGAGAACAATGGGAGAGTTCCAAAGCATTTTTAAAGTTCAGCAGAATTCCGAGAACAATGGAAGGGTTCCAAAGCATTTTTAAACTTCAGCAGAATACAGAGAAAAATGGAAGAGTTCCAAAGCATTTTTAAACTTCAGTAGAATTCTGAGAACAATGAGAGAGTTCCAAAGCATTTTTAAACTTCAGCAGAATTCCGAGAACAATGGAAGAGTTCCAAAGTATTTTTAAATTTCAGCAGAATTCCTAAAACAATGGAAGAGTTCCAAAGCATTTTTAAACTTCAGCAGAATTCCAGTAACAATGGAAGAGTTTCATAGGATTTCTAAACTTCAGCAGAATTCTGAGAACAATGGGAGAGTTCTATAGACTATTTTTAAACTTCAGCACAATTCCGAGAGCAATGGAAGAGTTCCAAAGCATTTTTAAACTTCAGTAGAATTCCGATAACAATAGGAGAGTTCTACAGACTGATTTAAAAAAACAATAACATTCCGAGAACAATGGGAGAGATCCAAAGCATTTTTTAACTTCAGCAGAATTCTGAGAACAATGGGAGAGTTCTACAGACTTATTTAAAAAAACAATAACATTCCAAGAACAATGGAGAATTTTAAAGCATTTTTAAACTTCAGCAGAAATCCGAGAACAATGGAGGAGTTCCAAAGAATTTTTAAACTTCAGTAGAATTCCGAGAACAATGGGAGAGTACTACACACTGATTTAAAATAACAACATTTTGAGAACAATGGGAGACTTCCAAAGCATTTTTAAACTTCAGTAGAATTCTGAGAACAATGGGAGAGTTCCAAAGCATTTTTAAACTTCAGCAGAATTCCGAGAACAATGGAAGAGTTCCAAAGCATTTTTATATTTCAGCAGAATTCCAAGAACAATGGAAGAGTTTCAAGGCATTTCTAAACTTCAGCAGAATTCCGAGAACAATGGGAGAGTTCTATAGACTATTTTTTAGCTTCAGCAGAATTCTAAGAACAATGGAAGAGTTCCAAAGCCTTTTTAAACTTCAGCAGAATTCCGAGAACAATGCAAGAGTTCCAAAGCATTTTTAAACTACAGTAGAATTCTGAGAACAATGGGAGAGTTCTACAGATTGATTTATAAAAACAGTAACATTCCGAGAACAATGGGAAAGTTACAAACCATTTTTAAACTTCAGTAGAATTCCAAGAACAATGGGAAAGTTCTACAGATTGACTTAAAAAACAGTAACATCCAAGAACAATGGGACAGTTACAAAGCATTTTTAAACTTCAGTAGAATTCCGAGAACAATGGGAGAGTTCTGCAGACTGATATAATAAAACAATAACATTCCAAGAAAAATGGGAGAGTTCCAAAGCATTTTTTAACTTCAGCAGAATTCCGAGAACAATGGAAGAGTTCCAAAGCCTTTTTAAACTACAGCAGAATTCCGAGAACAATGGAAGAGTTCTAAAGCATTTTTAAACTTCAGCAGAATTCCGAGAACAATGGAAGGGTTCCAAAGCATTTTTAAACTTCAGCAGAATTCCGAGAACAATGGGAGAGGTCTACAGATTGGTTTATAAAAACAGTAACATTCCGAGAGCAATGGGAGAGTTCCAAAGGATTTTTAAACTTCAGCAGAATTCCGAGAACAATGGGAGAGTTCTACAGTTTGACTTAAAAAAACAGTAACATTCCGAGAACAATGGGAGAGTTCCAAAGCATTTTTAAACTTCAGTAGAATTCCGAGAGCAATGGAAGTGTTATACAGACTGATTTAAAAAAACAGTAACATTCTGAGAACAATGGGAGAGTTCTACAGACTGATGTAAAAAAACAATAACATTCCAAGAACGATGGGAGAGTTGCAAAGCATTTTTAAACTTCAGCAGAATTCCGAGAACAATACAAGAGTTCCAAAGCATTTTTAAACTACAGTAGAATTCCGAGAACAATGGGAGAGTTCTACAGATTGATTTATAAAAACAGTAACATTCCGAGAACAATGGGAGAGTTCCAAAGCATTTTTAAACTTCAGCAGAATTCCGCGAACAATTGAAGAGTTCCAAAGCATTTTTAAACTTCAGTAGAATTCCGAGAACAATGGGAGAGTTCTACAGACTGAATTAAAAAAACAATAATATTCCGAGAACAATGGGAGAGTACCAAAGCATTTTTAATCTTCAGCAGAATTCCGAGAACAATGGAAGAGTTCCAAAGAATTCTTAAACTTCAGCAGAATTCTGAGAACAAGGGGAGAGTTCCAAAGCATTTTTAAACCTCAGCAGAATTTCGAGAACAATGGGAGAGTTCTACAGACTGATTTAAAAAACAATAACATTCCGAGAGCAATAAAAGAGTTCCAAAGCATTTTTAAACTTCAGCAGAATTCCGAAAACGATGGAAGAGTTACAAACATTTTCAAACTTCAGCAGATTTCTGAGAACAAGGGAAGAGTTCCAAATCATTTTTAACTTCAGTAGAATTCCGAGAACAATGGAAGAGTTCTACAGACTGATTTAAAAAAACAGTAACATTCCGAGAGTAATGGGAGCGTTCCAAACCATTTGTAACTTCAGCAGAATTCCGAGAACAATGGAAGATTTCCAAAGCATTTTTAAACTTCAGTAGAATTCCGAGAACAATGGGAGAGTTCTACATATTGATTTAAAAAAACAGTACCATTCCGAGATCAATGCGGGGGTTCCAAAGAATTTTTAAACTTCAGCAGTATTCCGAGAACAATGTGAGAGTTCCACAGATTGATTTAAAAAACAGAAACATTCCGAGAACAATGGGAGAGTTCCAAAGCATTTTTAAACTTCAGTAGAATTCCGAGAACAATGGGAGAGTTCTACAGACTGATTTAAAAAAACAATAACATTCCAAGTACAATTAGAGAGTTCCAAAGCATTTTTAAACTTCAGCAGAATTCCGAGAACAATGGGAGAGTTCCAAAGCATTTTTAAACTTCAGTAGAATTACGAGAACAATGGGAGAGTTCTGCAGACTGATTTAAAAAAACAATAACATTCCGAGAACAATGGGAGAGTTCCAAAGCATTTTTAAATTTCAATAGAATTCCGAGAACAATGGAAGTGTTCCAAAGCATTTTTAAACTTCAGCAGAATTCCAAGAACAATGGAAGTGTTCAAAAGCATTTTTAATCTTCAGCAGAATTCCGAGAACAATGGAGAGTTCCAAAGCATTTTTAAACTTCAGCAGATATCCGAGAACAATGAAAGAGTTCCAAAGTATTTTTAAACTTCAGCAGAAGTCCGAGAACAATGGAAGAGTTCCAAAGCATTTATAAACTTCAGTACAATTCCGAGAATAATGGGAGAGTTCTACAGACTGATTTAAAAAAACAATAACATTCCGATAACAATGGGAGAGTTCCAAAGCATTTTTAAACTTCAGCAGAATTCCGAGAACAATGGGAGAGTTCTACAGATTGATTTAAAAAAACTGTAACATTCCGAGAACAATGGGAGCATTCCAAAGAATTTTTAAACTTCAGCAGAATTCCGAGAACAATGGGAGAGTTTTAGAGATTGATTTAAAAAAACAGTAACATTCCGAGAACAATGGGAGAGTTCCAAAGCATTTTTAAACTTCAGTAGAATTCCGAGAACAATGGGAGAGTCCTACCGACTGATTTAAAAAAACAATAACAATCCAAGAACAATGGGAGAGTTCCAAAGCATTTTTCAATTTCAGCAGAATTCCGAGAACAATGGAAGAGTTCCAAAGCATTTTTAAACTTCAGTAGAAATCCGAGAACAATGGGAGCGTACTACAGACTGATTTAAAATAACAACATTTCGAGAACAATCAGAGAGTTCCAAAGCATTTTTAAACTTCAGCAGAATTCCGAGAACATTGGAAGAGTTCCAAAGCATTTTTAAACTTCAGCAAAATTCCGAGAACAATGGAAGAGTTCCAAAGCATTTTTAAACTTCAGGAGAATTCCAAGAACAATGGGAGAGTTCTACAGACAGATTTAAAAAAAAATAACTTTCCGAGAACAATGGGAGAGTTCCAAAGCATTTTTAAACTTCAGCAGAATTCCGAGAACAGTGGAAGAGTTCGAAACATTTCTAAAGTTCAGCAGAATTCCGAGAACAATGGAAGAGTTCCAAAGCATTTTTAACCCCTTAAGCCCCGAGGGTGGTTTGCACGTTAATGACCAGGCCAATTTTTACAATTCTGACCACTGTCATTTTATGAGGTAATTACTCTGGAACGCTTCAACGGATCCCCCTGATTCTGAGATTGTTTTTTCGTGACATATTGTACTTCATGATTGTGGAAAAATTTCTTCGATATCACTTGCGTTTATTTGTGAAAAAAACGGAAATTTGGCGAAAATTTTGAAAATTTTGCAATTTTCAAAATTTGAATTTTTAAGCCCTGAAATCAGAGAGATATGTCACACAAAAGAGTTAATAAATAGTGTTGAGCCACCCCCGTAGTGTTCAAGTTCAGTTCGGTTCGTCGAACACCTTCGAACACCGTTAAAACCAATGGCAGGCAAACAAAAACACATAGAAACACATAGAAAACACCTTCAAAGGTGTCCAAAAGCTGACAAACTGCTCAGAAGACATAACTAACACATGGAAAAGTGACAAGTACATATAGTCATGCGAAAATAAAAGAGGTGGAGGAGTAAAAGGAGGGGGAGACACAGATATAGGCATGTCATGCCCTTCTAAAATCCAAAAAGTGAGAAGCCGACACGGCCAGTCCGCTCCTGCCCGTGCCACCTCCGTGTCGCCGGGTTTGTGCCAGAGCCGCGGTGAACCCTAATGGCCAGCCCCCCTCTCCCAATACTGGTGCCTGTCCGCTGGTGGGTCGAGCGAGCCCCCCTGTGGTGGAGGCAGCTCTAAGGTTTTTAATTTAAATTGTCTCTCTAATTTGAATGAATACACTTTAAATCCATTTACAAGGATCTATTGGAGGGCAAGTCTCATGCCAGCAGCCGCGTAATTCCAGCTCCAGTAGCGTCCACTAAAGCTGCTGCAGTTAAAAAGCTTTTATAAGGATCGAGCTCGGCTGTCCACCGCAAGGCATCCTACTGCCAGTCCCAGCCCCTATGCCTTGGGGTGCCTCCTGATGCTCTTCACTAAGTATCCCATGGTCCCGAAGCATTTCCTTTGAAAAAATTAAGTGTCTAAACTACAGGTGGTGTAGCTTGCTTAACAGCCGGGATAATCCGCTGACTAGCAGACACTGCTACTAGGCACAAAGTATTTCCTGGGCTAGATGCAGTTAAAAATTTGTAATTAGATACTCTCGTTGGATGCTGAGAAAGCATTCCATAGAGTCTCCTGGCACGCCATATATGATTCTCTTAAAAAGCTTGGGGTAGGGGTCTAGGGGACCCTTTTATAGCCAAAATCACGGCCCTGTATCACAATACGTCACCTAGGCTGAAGATAAATGGAACTGTAGCACCCTGAGGGCTCGGTTGCTACAGACGTATTGCACCTCACCCAGAGGTGTGATATCTCACTCTCAGGTAAGGATGGAGTGTGGATCAGGACCCGACACCTGCATACATTACACCACATTGCCGTGGGGCAGGGCGACCAATATGCCCCTGAGATGGGCACGACAGTCCCTGTCCCTGGCTGGAGTGGGGGGAGGGAACACTGAGGAAGGGGAACCCTGTAGTGCAGGAGCAGGGAGGAAGCAGTTCCTGGATGCATTGAGAAGGGAGTATAAAAGGTGGGCACCATCTTAGTTCAGTGCAGAGAAGTCTGAGCAGAAGTGGCAGGGAGCAGGGGCTCTGCATGAGCTCTGCTCCGGAGGCGGGCCTAGTAACAGAGGCCCAGGCCTGGAAGAGGGAGAAGGAAGGAAGAGGAGCGGAGAAGGCTCCAGGAACGAGGAATGAAGGGATCCCAGGGGTGCGGACGGGCGAGTCGCCACCGCACGCCCGAATCCACCTGCGTGGAGGGGTCAGGACAAAGGGGGAGACCGGTCCCTGAACTAGTGGAGGCAGGAAACGACCCTCAGTTAGAAACTGGAGGCTCTGACATTTTATGTGGCGCAGCCCCTCGCTACACCCGCTAGGAAGGCACCACATAGTGTCAGGGAAACTGGCGCCAAGTTTATCAAGAGGAGGCCCGAGGCAGCCGGACAGAAGTGTTGGTAAGAAAGGCCAGACAAAGGACACACAAAGGGGGTCCTGTGAAGTGCTCCAAAGTTATCTGGGAGTTGTCTGAGCCCTCACCTGGTGAGCACAGTACGACGTGGGCAGCCGTTACCTGCAGACGTGGTCTGGATAATAAGAACTGTGAGTAAAGGCCCTGAACTGCATCACTGACTCCGTGTCGTTACTGCTGCTGCCCTGCACCATCACCCCCATCCTCCGCATACACTGCCCTGAGGCTATACTCCTCCCGTGGGGAGTTATGCTACGCTCTGCTGCACCCACAACACCAGCCTCAGCGGTCTGCCCTGTAGCGGCGGTTCACTCTGACCGCAATCCACAGGTGGCGTAGTCGTACATTTAAACATCAAAACCACATAAATAGTTCCACCACTGGTTTGACCGCCCTGAGCCACGGAACCGGGTCGCCGCCACGAAGACTACAACCACCAGCATCCACCAAAAAGGGTCCGGCTCCTGGTGTCCCAAGGCCCAGGGGGTGCGTCAGAACATTTTCATCACCTTTCACAATCACCAATGGGACAAGGCAGGGATGTCCTCTGTCCCCTCTCTTATACATCTTAGTGACGGAGCACCTGCTCTCATCAATTCGCCATAACCCCAATATTAGGTGGATTGAGGTGGGAGGCACCGAGTACAAGTGCTCTCTATTTGCTGATGATGTCCTAGTATATATCACTCAATCACATATATCCATCCATGCTGTTATGGCTGAAATAGATTACTTTGTTACATGGTCAAATTTTAAAATCAATGCAGCGAAGTCTGAGGCCCTCGATGTCTCCCTCCCCAAATCCATATAGGATTCCATCCAGTCCAACTTTCCCTTTGCCTGGCCCTCACAGGGTATCAAATACTTAGGAATTCCTATTCATAGAGACCTCTCCCATCTATGTTATCTTAATTTTGGGCCATTTATTGAACAACTCCATACAGACCACGGTTGGCAAGTTAGAACTGTAAGATTCAGTACGTAAACCGCTGGTGTTTTGTGGAAAAGCACATGTACACTGCGTTCCAAATTATTATGCAAAAGGTGTTTAGGAGTGATAAGGGAAGAATTTGTTTGTTTGTCAGTTAAACTCATTGATGGTGATGTGTGTCAGGGCTCTTTATATCACTGTAAGCAATTGCAGACACCTGTGCTAATTAGTTTGGCAGGTGTGTCCAATGAAAGGCAAGACTACTTAAGAAGGCTCTCTCACATTATTAAGCAGCCTACATTTTCTGCCAAAATGGGAAAGAAAAAGGATGTGTCGGCTGCTGAGAAGCAACAAATTGTGGAGTGTTTAGGTCAAGGCATGACTACAATCAACATTGTGCGATGATCAGGATGAAGTGTCTTGGCAATCAAGAAGTATGTAGCTGATTCACAGTACACACGTGTGCGTGCTGATAAGGGCAAATTGAGGACTCTTTCCTACAGGCAATTACGTCAGGTTGAAAGAGCAGCGGCAAAAAAGCCTTGTCATAGCAGCAGACAAGTTTTTGAAGCTGCTTGTGCCTCCAACGTCCCCCGAACAACAAGATGCAGGGTCCTTCAGAGGTTTGCAGCTGTGCATACGCCATCCTGTCGACCTCCTCTATCCACTTCACACAAGCAGAAATGGCTCCAGTGGGCCAAACATTACATGAAGACTGATTTCAAAACTGTTTTGTTCACGGATGAGTGCCGTGCAGCGCTCGATGGTCCAGATGGATGGAGTGGAGGATGGCTGGTTGATGGACACCCCACGCAAACACGGCTACAGCGCCAACAAGGAGGAGGTGGAGTAATGTTTTGGGCTGGAATCATGGGGAGAGAGATTGTCGGCCCCTTTAGGATCCCTGAAGGCGCTAAAGATGAACTCCATAATATATGTGGATTTTCTCAAACAGCACTTCCTGCCATGGTTCAAGAAGAAGAACCGTGTATTTCACAGCAAGATCATTTTTCTGCATGATAATGCACCATCTCATGCTGCACATAAAACATCTGCATCTCTGGCTGATATGGGCATAAAAGGGGACAAACTTATGGTGTGACCCCCATGCTCCCCTGACCTCTACCCCATTCAGAACCTTTGGAGCATCATTAAAATGAGTGTCTATGATGGCGGGAGGCAGTTCACATCTAAGCAACAGCTCTGGGAGGGTATTCTGTCCTCATGCAAAACAATTGAAGCAGAAACCATCCAAAACCTGACAAATTCAATGGACGAGAGAGTTCAGAAGCTCCATTCGAACAAGGGGTCCTATGTGAAAATGTAACATCATCTAGAATAAAGTTTTGAGTTGAAAACTGTTTGATTTCAGTTTCTAACAACCTGCTAATGCTTATAATTTCAAAAATGACCATTTTTTTGGTCTTTATTAAAATGAAAAGGTTGATCGAAAAGTTTGGGGGATCTAAGAGTGTG
Source organism: Phyllobates terribilis (assembly GCF_046119375.1). NCBI lineage: Eukaryota > Metazoa > Chordata > Amphibia > Anura > Dendrobatidae > Phyllobates > Phyllobates terribilis. The sequence continues at coordinate 29,643,598 of NW_027362765.1, read as the reverse complement.
GCAACCCAGTAGTCATGATTACTTCGAATTCTGACAATATGAGGGTCATGCTGCAGGTAGTGCAGCAAGAAGACACTTATGTGTCTTGCGCATCTCGGAGCCCCAAAATTATTTTCCGGGCTAGATGCAGCTAAAAATTATTTTTAATTTTAAATTTGGTGAAGCTTTAGTATAGATGGCCTAATAGGATCAGTGCTGCACACTGCTACAAAGCCCAAATTATTTTCCAGTCAAGATACAGATAAACATGATTAGTAATTTGAAAGCTTAAAACGGTTGGTAGGGTGATTTTAACCAATCATCAAGCTTTTACTCTCCCCAGGATGACACAGGGGTAGAAAAGTCGTTTCGGATCCATGATTTGTTCATCTTTATGAACGTGAGTCTGTCTACATTATCAGTGGAGAGCTGCGTGCGCTTATCTGTCAGCACACCACCAGCAGCGCTGAACACACGTTCAGACAGAACGCTGGCTGCGGGGAAAGACAAGATCTCCAAGGCGTAAGTGGCTAGCTCCGGCCATTTATCCAGATTGGAAGCCCAAAAAGAGCAAGGGTCCAGTGACACAGTCGTGGCTTCAATGTTTACTTGGAGATACTCCTGTATCATCATCTCTAGGCGTTGACTATGTGTCAGACTTCTTGTCTCCTGTGGCCTTGCAAAGGATGGGCTAAAAAAGTGGTGAAATGATTCCGCAAAATTGATGTTACCAGCAGATACTGTGGTTCTGTTACGGTTTGAGTGCTGAACACTTGACGGTCCCACGGTTGGCAAGTTGGAACTGTGAGATTCACTACGTGCACCACTGGTATTTTGTGGAAAAGCACATGTAAGATTCTGCAACAGTCTCTGCTGATACTCCTGCATGCGTGCATCCCTTTCTATGGCAGGAATAATTTCTGCAAATTTACTTTTGTACCGGGGATCTAACAGTGTGGCAACCCAGTAGTCAGGATTATTTCTAATTCTCACAATTCGAGGGTCATGTTGCAGGTAGTGCAGCAAGAAGGCACTAATGTGTGTTGCGCATCCAGTAGCACCAAGTCCCTGTTGTGTTGGTGGCGAGGTAACAATCATGCTTCCTTCCTCTGTCCTCTCCCCCCAACCTCGCACAACAGAAATGTGATCAAGGTCTCCCTCATCTGATGAGTCTTCCATCAGTTCATCCTCCACTTCTTCCTGGGCTCCTGCACCTTCCTCACTAGTTTGGCTGCTACCATGCGCCCTGGTAAAACCATCTCCCCCACCCTCACATGCCTGCCGCCTTGGTGCTGCCGACCGTCTGGACCTTGCAGATGTTAGCCCTTCCGCATACAACTCCTCCTCCTCTACTTCCTCCACCTCCTCTTGTGCCACCACCTGACTCCGAATTCTGTTTAACATGTGCTCCAGCATGTAAATCACCGGAATAGTCATGCTGATAATGGCATCGTCAGCACTAAACATCTTCGTCGCCATTTCAAAACTGTGCAGAAGGGTGCATAGGTCCCTGATCTGAGACCACTCCTCCAGCGTGATTTGCCCCACCTCTGAATCTCGTTGGCCCAGGCTATATGTCAGAACGTATTGCACCAGGGCTTGTCGGTGCTGCCACAGTCGCTGCAACATGTGCAGAGTTGAATTCCACCGGGTAGGCACATCGCATTTTAGCCGGTGAAGTGGCAGGCCCAACGACTTCTGTAGAGATGTAAGTCGCTGAGCTGCGGGATGCGAACGGCGGAAGTGAGCACACAGCGACCGTGCCCTCTGCAGAAGGCCATCTAGTCTGGGATAGTGGGCTAAAAATTGCTGGACAACCAGGTTCAACACGTGAGCCATACAAGGCACGTGTGTGACATTGCCCCGGCGAAGGGCCGCACCCAGGTTTGCAGCATTGTCGCACACGGCCTTCCCTGGTTTCAGGTCCAGTGGAGACAACCATTCATGAAATTGGTTCTCCAGAGCTGACCACAACTCCTCAGCTGTGTGACTCACATTTCCCAGACATTTCAATGTAAAAACCGCCTGATGACGTTGAGCCCTACTGCCAGCATAGTAAGGAGGTGTGCAGGATCCCTTCTGCGCAGTTAGAAAGCTTGTGGCATGACCAGACAGGCTTTGGGTGCAGGTGGAAGACCGAGAGGAGGTTGAGGAGGCAGAAGCAGTGGAGGAACTTTGACATAAAGAGGATTGACGCACAACTCGTGGGGACGGCAAGACTTGGACAACAGCCCCTTGTCCTGCTGTCACCATAGTTACCCAGTGCCCAGTCAGCGACATGTAACGCCCCTGTCCATGCCTACTCGTCCAAGTGCCTGTGGTGAAATGCACCCTGTCACACACAGAGTTTCTCAAAGAAGCAGTGATGTTGTGTGCGACATGCTGGTGGAGCGCAGGCACACCTTTCTTTGAGAAGTAGTGCCGACTGGGCATCTGGTACTGGGGCACTGCGACGGACATAAGGTTTCGAAAATCCTCTGTGTCCACCAGGCGGAAAGGCAGCATTTCTGTAGCCAAGAGCTTGCAGATGGTGAAATTCAACCTCTTAGCTTTCTCATGGCTAGGAGGAAATGGTCTTTTACTTGTCCACATCTGAGGGACCGAGGGCTGGCTATTGTGCTTAGACGGGGTTGATAAGGGTGTCCCCGGCAAACTGCCGGTCTGTGAGGAAGATGCAGGCGGACTTGTTAGGTTGCCTTGATCCAAAGGTGGTGCTATCGATGTCGGACAGCGCTCAACACCAGCTGGTGTTCCCACCTCCAAAGAAAATGATGACCTGCCAATCACGCTGGCTGTTGCGGGTAAAGAGGTGGCAGGTCTGCGCCCCAAAACAGGTGTGACTGCTGTCCCCCCAGTCACAGAGGATGAAGAGGCCGCGGATGCACAAGATATGGCAGACGGTGGTTGGCCCGGCCGGCTAGGCCGCATTGTAGCACACTGAGCTTCCCACTGCAACTTATGCTTCATGTCCATGTGCCGGTTCATATATGAAGTACTCAAACTATGTATTTTTTGGCCTCTACTTAGCTTTTGCTGACAAATGTTACAGATAACACGAGTTGGGTCATCTTTATCGATCTGAAAAAATGCCCAGGCTATGCAAGGCTTAGCACCCATGCGACCTGAAGAGCCACCACGACTTGTGGTGAGAGGCAGAGTTGTGTTTGAGGATGCAGTTGTTGACGTGCTTCCAGTACTACGTCTCTGTCCAGGAAGGCGCAACCTGACCTCGTCATCACTAGCATCTTCCTCCACCTCCTCTGCTGACCTCATCTCTTGGCTGACTGTGGGTTGACAGTAAGTGGGATCTCCAACCTCATCATCATCACCCTGTGCGTTATCACACCCGTCGTCCTCAGAGCCAACCTGTTCCTGCCCTGACAAAAAACTAAAGTTGTCGCTTAATCAGGTATTTGAGTCTTATCATCGTCTTCCTCATTGTCTCCACCAACAGGAGTTACAGTTTGGGAATGAGGGTCTACATTATGGTCAGAACCTTCTGCGTCTGGTCCTGGATCCGACTGGGCATCAGTGCAGATCATTTCCTCGTCTGGATTCACAGAAGCGCTGGAGTCGACCTCTGATTCCCAGGCTATAGTATGAGTAAACAGCTCTGCAGACTCAACCATCTGTTCTACCTCATATTCAGACGGGCAGCTGGAGATTTGGGAGCTGTGAGGAAGCAAGTGCGATTGGGGTGACACCTTTGAGGACTGGAGTATTTGTGATGTTGAAGTTGATGTGGAGGAGAGCCCACTTAAAGGAGCACTTGATATCCGTTGAAGCATCTGCTGTTTTTGTGCCTCATCTGGAATTTGTAGCGATTGGCGTGGCCGTAAGAAAGGGATCTTATCACATTGTCCGCTAAAAGAAGTAGACATTTTAGTTTGGCTGGAAGATGGTCTTTCTTCTGCAGATGTTACTGTTGCTTTAACACCTACCCCACGGACACAACCTTTTTTCCCCTTCCCAACACGCCTATTCCCCTTTCCACCAGCAGCAGGCCTTTTTCCACTCATTTTGGTGGTTAACTAATTCACAACTCTGGAGTTGTTTGCAGAAAAAAACAATGGATGGTAACCGAGCAGAGCTGAGTGGCCAAACTGTGGTATTAGGCCAAAACTATTGGCTGGGTTAGATGCAGAAAAAAATTATATTCAATTTGCAACCTGATGGAGGTCAATATAGATGGACTAATACAACAAGTCCCACACACAGCTAGAAGCCCAATATTTTTTCAGAGGTAGATGCAGAAAAAAATATATTCAGTTTGCAACCTGATGGAGGTCAGTATAGATGGACTAATACAACAAGTCCCACACACAGCTAGAAGCCCAAATATTTTTTCAGAGGTACTGTAGATGCAGATAAAAATTATTTTTAATTTGCAACCTGATGGAGGTCAGTATAGATGGACTAATAGAGAAAGTCCGACACACTGCTAGAAGGCCAAATATTTTTTCAGAGCTAGATGCAGAAAAAAATTATATTCAGTTTGCAACCTGATGGAGGTCAGTATAGATGGACTAACAGAGAAAGTCCCACACACTGCTAGAAGGCCAAATATTTTTTCAGAGCTAGATGCAGAAAAAAATTATATTCAGTTTGCAACCTGATGGAGGTCTGTATAGATGGATTAATAGAACAAGACCCACACACAGCTAGAAGCCCAATATTTTTTCAGAGGTAGATGCAGAAAAAAATATATTCAGTTTGCAACCTGATGGAGGTCTGTATAGATGGATTAATAGAACAAGACCCACACACAGCTAGAAGCCCAATATTTTTTCAGAGCTAGATGCAGAAAAAAATTATATTCAATTTGCAACCTGATGGAGGTCAGTATAGATGGACTAATAGAATGATGCTATGCCCAAAAGATTTTACTTCACTAGGTGCAGTAAAAAAATTGGTATTCTATACACAGGTGGTATATCTTGCAACACAGATAGGCTACTCCACTGACTAACACACTCTGCAATAGGCCAAAAAGGATTAGCTTTGCTAGATTCAACCAAATGCTGTGAAAAAAACTTGCACAGCACTGGCACAGACCTGCCTGGCAAAAACTGATAGGAACTGATGTAACCTAGTCCTGAAAAGGACTCCAATTACAATTAGTCTTTACTCCCACAATCTATCTATTTAAGAGCACAGACCTCCCTGATAAAAGTCGTAGGAAATGCTGTAACCTAGTCCTTAAAAGGACTGCAATCACAACTATTCCCTACTCCCAAGCTATCTGTATATTTGTGCGAAAATTGGCTTGAAATTAACAAGGTATAGCGCACACAGCAACAGCGGTGCCGTCTAACATGCAGCTGCAGCAGTGAGAAAATGGTGGCGACGGGGAAAATGGCTTGGTCTTATAGGGCAAGGACATGTGACATACACTGCCAATGACACATGCCCTTGCTTGTGTGAAAAAAAGCACTTCGCTCCGTGTGTGCACTGCTGATAGGCTGACAGATTGCACCTCCCCACTGCAAATGCGGGAAAGAGAAAAAAAAATGGAGATCTTCATTGTTCCTGCAGAGATCCATCCCCTGCCCCTCCCCCCACCCCGCTGTACACTCAAACTGCGTATTAACATTAATTTTCATCATTACTGAGAAAAAATCCAGTTATGATTTTGGTGCACGAACAGTTATCGAACATAACCTCGAACAGCCGAATTTTTCTCAAATTGTTCGTGTTCGCCGAACGGCTCGAACACCGCCCAAAACAGCTCGAATTTGAGATTGGCGAACAGTTCGAGTAGAACAACGCTCATCTCTATTAATAAATAACATTTCCCACATGTCTACTTTACATCAGCACAATTTTGGAACCAACATTTTTTTTGTTAGGGAGCTATAAGGGTTAAAAGTTGACCAGCAATTTCTCATTTTTCCAACAAAATTTACAAAACCATTTTTTTAGGGACCACATCACATTTGAAGTCACTTTGAGAGGTCTTTATGACAGAAAATACCCAAAAGTGACACCATTCTAAAAACTGCACCCCTCAAGGTGCTCAAAACCACATTCAAGAACTTTATTAACCCTTCAGGTGCTTCACAGGAATTTTTTGAATGTGGAAGAAAAAAATGAACATTTATCTTTTTTCACAAAAATGTTACTTTAGACCCAATTTTTTTTATTTTCACAGGGGTAACAAGAAAAAATGGACCCCAAAATTTGTTGTGCAATTTCCCCTGGGCATGCGGATACCCAATATTTGGGAAAAAAACACTGTTTGGGCGCACGGCAGGGCTCGGAAGGGAAGGAGCGCCATTTGACTTTTTGATTGTAAAATTTGTTTGAATAATTAGCGGACCCCATGTTGTGTTTGGAGAGCCCCTGTGTGCCCAAACTTTGGAGCTCCCCCACAAGTGACCCCATTTTGGAAACTAAACCCCCTAGGGAACTTATCTAGATGTGTGGTGAGCACCCTGAACCCCCAGGTGCTTCACAGATGTTTATAACATTGAACCATATAAATAACATTTTCACATTTTTTCAACAAAAATGTTTTTCAGCCCCCAATTTTGCATTTTCATAAGGGTAACAGGAGAAATTGCACCATGCAATTTGTTGTGCAATTTCTCCTGAGTAAGCTGATACCCCATATGTTGGGGAAAACCACTATTTGGGCGCACGGCAGGGTTCAGAAGGGAAGGAGCGCCATTTCACTTTTTGAATGTAAAATTTGCTTGAATAATTAGCGGACGCCATGTTGCGTTTGGGGAGCCCCTGATGTGCCTAAACTGTGGAAACCCCACACAAGTGACCCCATTTTGGAAACTAGACCCCCCAAGGCACCTTTCTAGATGCATAGTGAGCACTTGGAACCCCCAGGTGCTTCACAAATTGATTCGTAAAAACGAAAAAGTGAAAAAGAAAACACTTTTTCATTTTTATGAATCAATTTGTGAAGCACCTGGGGTTCCAAGTGCTCACTATGCATCTAGATAGGTGCCTTGGGGGGTCTAGTTTCCAAAATGGGGTCACTTGTGGGCGAGCTCCAATGTTTGGGCACACAGGGACTCTCCAAATGCAACATGGTATCAGCTAACAAATTGAATGGAAAATCGGCTCAAATTGTTAGCGGACACCACGTTGCGTTTGGAGAGCCCCTCTGTGCCCAAACTTTGGAGCTCCCCCACAAGTGACCCCATTCTGGAAACTAGACCCCCCAAGGCACCTTTCTAGATGCATAGTGAGCACTTGGAACCCCCAGGTGCTTCACAAATTGATTCGTAAAAATGAAAAAGTGAAAAAAAAACCACTTTTTCATTTTTATGAATCAATTTGTGAAGCACCTGGGGTTCCAAGTGCTCACTATGAATCTAGATAGGTGCCTTGGGGTGTCTAGTTTCCAAAATGGGGTCACTTGTGGGGGAGCTCCAATGTTTGGGCACACAGGGACTCTCCAAATGCAACATGATATCCGCTAACAAAATGTCGGCTCAAATTGTTAGCGGACACCATGTTGCGTTTGGAGAGCCCTTGTGTGCCCAAACTTTAGAGCTCCCCCACAAGTGACCCCATTTTGGAAACTAGACCCCCCAAGGCACCTATCTAGATGCATAGTGAGCACTTGGAACCCCAGGTGCTTCACAAATTGATTCGTAAAAATGAAAAAGTGAAAAAAAAAACACTTTTTCATTTTTATGAATCAATTTGTGAAGCACCTGGGGTTCCAAGTGCTCACTATGAATCTAGGTAGGTGCCTTGGGGGGTCTAGTTTCCAAAATGGGGTCACTTGTGGAGGAGCTCCAAAGTTTGGGCACACAGGGGCTCTCCAAACGCAACATGGTGTCCGCTAACAATTTGAGCCGACAATTTGTTAGCGGATATCATGTTGCATTTGGAGAGTCCCTGTGTGCCCAAACATTGGAGCTAACCCACAAGTGACCCCATTTTGGAAACTAGACCCCCCAAGGCACCTATCTAGATTCATAGTGAGCACTTGGAACCCCAGGTGCTTCACAAATTGATTCATAAAAATGAAAAAGTGTTTTTTTTTTCACTTTTTCATTTTTACGAATCAATTTGTGAAGCACCTGGGGGTTCCAAGTGCTCACTATCTATCTAGATAGGTGCCTTGGGGGGTTTAGTTTCCAAAATGGGGTCAATTGTGGGGGAGCTCCAAAGTTTGGGCACACAGGGGCTGTCCAAACGCAACATGGCGTCCGCTAACAATTTGAGCCGATTTTCCATTCAATTCGTTAGCGGACACCATGTCGCGTTTGGAGAGCCCGTGATGTGCCTAAACAGTGGAGCTCCCCCACAAGTGTCCCCATTTTGGAAACTATACCCCTCAAGGATTTTATTAAGGTGTATAGTGAACATTTTGAACCCAGAGGTACGGCACAGAATTTGTTTACATTAGGTCATCATATTGAATAAGTTGTCATTATTCTTGAGCGCAAGTGCTCGCTACTTGAGTTTGCATCGGGTACTCAGGTATGCACCATGTACAGCGTGTGATCGAGTGACATGCTCGAGTCCCTGCTTCGCATGTTTCATGGTTATTAGACACCCAAAAAAAACCATGCGGGGATCGCTCGTGCATGGCAGGCAATCCCCGTAAAGTTTTTTTGGCCGCGAAGCATATGGGGCAGAGACTCGAGCATGTCACTCAAATACCCACGATACTCAATGCATACCAGAGCACCCGATGCAAACTCAAGTAGCGAGCACTTGCGCTCAACACTAGTCGCCATATCGTCATCTTTTTTTCTTACTTTTGAAAAAAATCCCAACCCCAGCCCTAACCCTAGCACAACCCTAACCATAGCACAACCCTAGCCCTAGCACAACCCTAGCCCCAGCACAACCCGAGCCCCAGCACAACCCTAGCCCCAGCACAACCCTAGCCCCAAACCCAGCCCTAACCCTAGCCCAATCCTAACCCAAGAGTTTATTTTTGACGCCGTTCCTTGTGCGGTATAAGTGATTAGACGACTTTATTCTTCAGGTCGGTGTGATTACAGCAATGCCAGAATCATATGGGGTTTTTATGACTGACAGCTGTCACACACTAAAAGACGCATTTTTTATAAAATCTAGTTTTTGCATCGCCATATTTTGAGAGCTATAATTTTTCCAGATTTTGGCAGACAGTTATGTGACGGCTCGTTTTTTGCGGGATGACTTAACGTTGTTATTGGTGCCATTTTCAGGCACATGACATTTTTTGATCGCTTTCTATTCCGATTTTTGGGAGGCAGAATAAACAAAAACCAACAATTCAGGAATAGTTTTTTTTTTTTTTATTTATTCTCTTCCGCGTGTGGTAAAATTGATTTATTCTTCGGGTCAGTGCATTTACAGCGGTACCACATTTGTATTATTTTTCTATGTTTTGGCGCTGATACACAATAAAAGCTATTTTATAGAAAAAAATATTTTTTAGCATCGCTTTATTCTGAGAGCTATAACTTTTTTATTTTTTGGCTGATGGAGCTCTATAGTGGCTTGTTTTTTGCGGGACGAGATGACGTTTTCAGCGTTACCATTTTTATTTATATGTGTCTTTTTGATCGCGTGTTATTCCACTTTGTGTTTGGCGGTATGGTTATAAAGCATTGTTTTTTGCTTCGTTTTTTTTTGTTTTTTTTTACCGTGTTCACTGAAGGGGTTAACTAGTGGGACAGTTTTATAGGTCAGGTTGTTCCAGACGCGGCGATACCAAATATGTGTACATTATATTTTTATTTTTGGTGGATTATTTTTTTTATTTTTTTTTTATATTTTTGCAATTTTTTTTTTTCCACTTTCAGACAGTTTATACACTTTATTACTTTGTCCCACTCTGGGACTTTCACTTTTTTTTCTCTGATCGCCTGCATGGCATAGGAATGGAGCACCATCCCTATGCCATGCAGGCTGTCAGCGGTGCACAGTGTGAAGATTGTTGGGAGATGCACTGCGCATGTCCAAACAATCTTCCTGCTGTCTGGTGACCCGGATGTTGTCATGATGACATCGGGTCGTCATGGCAACACCCGGGAAGCCTTTGCAGACTGCGTTTGAAGCCGGAAGAGGAGGTGAGTATCGGCGATCACCTCCCCATGCCCCCGCAATGCCGCGATCGACTTCGATCGACTTCAAACGCAGCATCGCAGGGGTTAATGTGCTGGGAGCGGTGCAGGACCGCTCCCTGCACATAGTACCGGGTGTCAGCTGTGACAATCAGCTGACACCCGGCGGCGATCGTGCCCGCACAGCCTGTGTGCGCGCGCGATCACGATGACGTACTAATACGGGTCTGGCTCTTAAGTCCCAGGGCACAGACGCGTATTAGTACGTCAGATGTTGTTAAGGGGTTAAAGATCAGCAGAATTTCGAGAGCAATGGAAGAGTTCCAAAGCATTTTTCAACTTCAGCAGAATACAGAGAACAATGGAAGAGTTCCAAAGCATTTTTAAACTTCAGTAGAATTCCGAGAACAATGGGAGAGTTCCAAAGCATTTTTAAACTTCAGCAGAATTCCAAGAACAATGGAAGAGTTCCAAAGCATTTTTAAACTTCAGCGGAATTCCGAGAACAATGGAAGAGTTCCAAAGCATTTTTAAACATCAGCAGAATACAGAGAACAATGGAAGAGTTCCAAAGCATTTTTAAACTTCAGTAGAATTCCGAGAACAATGGGAGAGTTCCAAAGCATTTTTAAACTTCAGCAGAATTCCGAGAACAATGGAAGAGTTCCAAAGCATTTTTAAACTTCTGCGGAATTCCGAGAACAATGGAAGAGTTCCAAAGCATTTTTAAACTTCAGCAGAATACAGAGAACAATGGAAGAGTTCCAAAGCATTTTTAAACTTCAGTAGAATTCCGAGAACAATGGGAGAGTTCCAAAGCATTTTTAAACTTCAGCAGAATTCCGAGAACAATGGAAGAGTTCCAAAGAATTTTTAAACTTAAGCAGAATTCCGAGAACAATGGAAGAGTTCCAAAGCATTTCTAAACTTCAGCAGAATTCTGAGAACAATGGGAGAGTTCTATAGACTATTTTTAAACTTCAGCAGAATTCCGAGAACAATGGAAGAGTTCCAAAGCATTTTTAAACTTCAGTAGAATTCTGATAACAATAGGAGAGTTCTACAGACTGATTTAAAAAAACAATAACATTCCAAGAACAATGGGAGAGTTCCAAAGCATTTTTAAACTTCAGCAGAATTCCGAGAACAATGGAAGAGTTCCAAAGCATTTTTAAACTGCAGTAGAATTCTGAGAGCAAAAAGAGAGTTCTAAAGATTGATTTAAAAAAACAGTAACATTCCGAGAACAAGGGGAGAGTTCCAAAGCATTTTTAAACTTCAGTAGAATTCCGAGAACAATGGGAGAGTTCTACAGATTGATTTAAAAAAACTGTAACAATCCGAGAACAATGGGAGAGTTCCAAAGAATTTTTAAACTTCAGCAGAATTCCGAGAACAATGGGAGAGTTTTAGAGATTGATTTAAAAAAACAGTAACATTCCGAGAACAATGGGAGAGTTCCAAAGCATTTTTAAACTTCAGTAGAATTCCGAGAACAATGGAAGAGTTCGAAACATTTCTAAACTTCAGCAGAATTCCGAGAACAATGGAAGAGTTCCAAAGCATTTTTAAACTTCAGCAGAATTTTGAGAGCAATGGAAGAGTTCCAAAGCATTTTTAAACTTCAGCAGAATTCCAAGAAAAAAGGGAGAGTTCCAAAACATTTTTAAACTTAAACTGAGTTCCGAGAACAAAGGGAGAGTTCTATAGACTATTTTTCAACTTCAGCAGAATTCCGAGAACAGTGGAAGAGTTCCAAAGCATTTTTAAACTTCATTAGAATTTCGATAACAATGGGAAAGTTCTACAGTCTGATTTTATAAAACAATAACATTCCGAGAACAATGGGAGTGTTCCAAAGCATTTTTAAACTTCAGCAGAATTCCGAGAACAATGGAAGAGTTCCAAAGCATTTTTAAACTTCAGTAGAATTCAGAGAACAATGGGAGAGTTCTACAGACTGATTTAAAACAACAATAACATTCCGAGAACAATTGGAGAGTTCCAAAGCATTTTTAATCTTCAGCAGAATTCCAGGAACAATGGAAGAGTTCCTAAGCATTTTTAAACTTCAGCTGAATTGGGAGAACAATGGAAGAGTTCCAAAGCATTTTTAAACTTTAGCAGAATTCGGAGAACAATGGGAGAGTTCTACAGACTGATTTAGAAAAATAATAACATTACGAGAACAATGGGAGATTTCCAAAGCATTTTAAACTTCAACAGAATTCCGAGAACAATGGAAGAGTACCAAAGCATTTTTAAACTTCAGCAGAATACAGAGAACAATGGAAGAGTTCCAAAGCATTTTTAAACTTCAGTAGAATTCCGAGAACAATGGGAGAGTTCCAAAGCATTTTTAAACTTCAGCAGAATTCCGAGAACAATGGAAGAGTTCCAAAGCATTTTTAAACTTCAGCAGAATTCCGAGAACAATGGAAGAGTTCCAAAGCATTTCTAAACTTTTGCAGAATTCCAAGAAGAATGGAAGAGGTCCAAAGCATTTCTAAACTTCAGCAGAATTCCGACAACAATGGGAGAGTTCTATAGACTATTTTTAAACTTCAGCAGAATTCCGAGAACAATGGAAGAGTTCCAAAGCATTTTTAAACTTCAGTAGAATTCTGATAACAATAGGAGAGTTCTACAGACTGATTTAAAAAAACAATAACATTCCAAGAAGAATGGGAGAGTTCCAAAGCATTTTTAAACTTCAGCAGAATTCCGAGAACAATGGAAGTGTTCCAAAGCGTTTTCAAACTTCAGTAGAATTCCGAGAACAATGGGAATGTTCTGCAGACTGATTTAAAAAAACAATAACATTCCGAGAAAGATGGGAGAGTTCCAAAGCATTTTTTAACTTTAGCAGAATTCCAAGAACAATGGAAGAGTTCCAAAGCCTTTTTAAACTTCAGCAGAATTCCGAGAACAATGGAAGAGTTCCAAAGCACTTTTAAACTTCAGCAGAATTCCGAGAACAATGGAAGAGTTCCAAAGCATTTCTAAACTTTTGCAGAATTCCAAGAAGAATGGAAGAGGTCCAAAGCATTTCTAAACTTCAGCAGAATTCCGACAACAATGGGAGAGTTCTATAGACTATTTTTAAACTTCAGCAGAATTCCGAGAACAATGGAAGAGTTCCAAAGCATTTTTAAACTTCAGTAGAATTCTGATAACAATAGGAGAGTTCTACAGACTGATTTAAAAAAACAATAACTTTCCAAGAACAATGGGAGAGTTCCAAAGCATTTTTAAACTTCAGCAGAATTCCGAGAACAATGGAAGTGTTCCAAAGCGTTTTCAAACTTCAGTAGAATTCCGAGAACAATGGGAATGTTCTGCAGACTGATTTAAAATAACAATAACATTCCGAGAAAGATGGGAGAGTTACAAAGCATTTTTTAACTTTAGCAGAATTCCAAGAACAATGGAAGAGTTCCAAAGCCTTTTTAAACTTCAGCAGAATTCCGAGAACAATGCAAGAGTTCCAAAGCATTTTTAAACTTCAGTAGAATTCCGAGAACAATGGGAGAGCTCTACAGATTGATTTATAAAAACAGTAACATTTGGAGAACAATGGGACTGTTCCAAAGCATTTTTAAACTTCAGCAGAATTCCGAGAACAATGGGAGAGTTCTACAGATTGATTTATAAAAACAGTAACATTCTGAGAACAATGAGAAGGTTCCAAAGGATTTTTAAACTTCAGCAGAATTCCACGAAAAATGGAAGAGTTCCAAAGTATTTTTAAACTTCAGTAGAATTCCCAGAACATTGGGAGAGTTCTACATACTGATTTAAAAAAGCAATAATATTCCGAGAACAATGGGAGAGTTCAAAAGAATTTTTAATCTTCAGCAGAATTCCGAGAACAATGGGAGAGTTCCAAAGCATTTTTAAACTTCAGAAGAATTCTGAGAACAATGGAAGAGTTCCAAAGCATTTTTATACTTCAGCAGAATTCCGAGAACAATGGAAGAGTTCCAAAGCATTTGTAAACTTAAGTAGAATTCTGAGAACAATAAGAGAGTTCTAAAGATTGATTTAAAAAAACAGTAACATACGAGAACAAGGGGAGAGTTCCAAAGCATTTTTAAACTTCAGTAGAATTCCAAGCACAATGTGAGAGTTCTACAGATTGATTTAAAAAAAACTGTAACATTCTGAGAACAATGGGAGAGTTCCAAAGCATTTTTAAACTTCAGCAGAATTCCGAGAACATTGGGAGAGTTCTAGAGATTGATTTAAAAAAACTGTAACATTCCGAGAACAATGGGAGAGTTCAAAAGCATTTTTAATCTTCAGCAGAATTCCGTGAACAATGGAAGAGTTCCAAAGCATTTTTAAACTTCAGTGAAATTTCGAGAACAACAGGAGAGTTCTACAGACTGATTTTATAAAACAATAACATTCCGAGAAAAATGGGAGAGTTCCAAAGCATTTTTAAACTTCAGCAGAATTCCGAGAACAATGGAAGTGTTCCAAAGCATTTATAAACTTCAGTAGAATTCCGAGAACAATGTGAGAGTTCTACAGACTGATTTGAAAAAACAATAACATTCCGAGAACAAAGGGAGAGTTCCAAAGCATTTTTAATCTTCAGCAGAATTCCGTGAACAATGGAAGAGTTCCAAAGCATTTTTAAACTACAGCAGAATTCCGAAAACAATGGAAGAGTTCTAAAGCATTTTTAACCTTCAGTAGAATTCTGAGAACACTGGGAGGGTTCTACAGACTTATTTAAAAAAACAATAATATTCCGAGAAAAATGGGAGTGTTCTAAAACATTTCTAAACTTCAGCAGAATTCCGAGAACAATGGGAGAGTTGTATAGACTATTTTTAAACTTCATCAGAATTCCGATAACAATGGAAGAGTTCCAAGGCATTTTTAAACTTCAGTAGAATTCCGATAACAATAGGAGAGTTCTACAGACTTATTTAAAAAACAATAACATTCCAAGAACAATGGGAGAGATCCAAAGCATTTTTTGACTTCAGCAGAATTCTGAGAACAATGGGAGAGTTCTACAGACTGATTTAGAAAAACAATAACATTCCAAGAACAATGGGGGAGTTCCAAAGCATTTTTAAACTTCAGCTGAAATCCGAGAACAATGGGAGAGTACTACACACTGATTTAAAAAACAATAACATTCCAAGAGCAATAAAAGAGTTCCAAAGCATTTTTAAACTTCAGTAGAATTCCGAGAACAATGGGAGAGTTGTACAGACTGAATAAAAAAAAACAATAATATTCCGAGAACAATGGGAGAGTACCAAAGCATTTTTAATCTTCAGGAGAATTCCGAGAACAATGGAAGAGTTCCAAAGCATTTTTAAACTTCAGCAGAATTCCGAGAACAAGGGGAGAGTTCCAAAGCATTTTTAAACCTTAGCAGAATTTCGAGAACAATGGGAGAGTTCTACAGACTGATTTAAAAAACAATAACATTCCGAGAGGAATAAAAGAGTTCCAAAGCATTTTTAAACTTCAGCAGAATTCCGAGAACGATGGAAGAGTTACAAACATTTTTAAACTTCAGCAGAATTCTGAGAACAAGGGAAGAGTTCCAAAGCATTTTTAAACTTCAGTAGAATTCCGAGAACAATGGAAGAGTTCTACAGACTGATTTAAAAAAACAGCAACATTCCGAGAGTAATGGGAGCGTTCCAAACCATTTTTAAACTTCAGCAGAATTCCGAGAACAATGGAAGATTTCCAAAGCATTTTTAAACTTCAGTAGAATTCTGAGAACAATGGGAGAGTTCTACATATTGATTTAAAAAAACAGTACAATTCCGAGATCAATGGGAGGGTTCCAAAGAATTTTTAAACTTCAGCAGTACTCATAGAACAATGTGAGAGTTCCACAGATTGATTTAAAAAACAGTAACATTCCGAGAACAATGGGAGAGTTCCAAAGCATTTTTAAACTTCAGTAGAATTCCGAGAACAATGGGAGAGTTCCAAAGCATTTTTAAACTTCAGAAGAATTCTGAGAACAATGGAAGAGTTCCAAAGCATTTTTATACTTCAGCAGAATTCCGAGAACAATGGAAGAGTTCCAAAGCATTTTTAAACTTAAGTAGAATTCTGAGAACAATAAGAGAGTTCTAAAGATTGATTTAAAAAAACAGTAACATACGAGAACAAGGGGAGAGTTCCAAAGCATTTTTAAACTTCAGTAGAATTCCAAGCACAATGTGAGAGTTCTACAGATTGATTTAAAAAAAACTGTAACATTCTGAGAACAATGGAAGAGTTCCAAAGCATTTTTAAACTTCAGCAGAATTCCGAGAACATTGGGAGAGTTCTAGAGATTGATTTAAAAAAACTGTAACATTCCGAGAACAATGGGAGAGTTCCAAAGCATTTTTAAACTTCAGTAGAATTCCGAGAACAATGGGAGAGTTCTACAGACTGATTTAAAAAAACAATAACATTCCAAGAACAATGGGAGAGTTCCAAAGCAATTTTAAACTTCAGTAGAATTCCGAGAACAATGGGAGAGTACTACAGGCTGATTTAAAATAACAACATTTCGAGTACAATGGGAGATTTCCAAAGCATTTTTAAACTTCAGCAGTATTCCTAGAACAATGGAAGAGTTCCAAAGCATTTTAAAACTTCAGCAGAATTCTGAGAACAATGGAAGAGTTCCAAAGCATTTCCAAGAACAATGGGAGAGTTCTACAGACAGATTTAAAAAAAACAACAGTACGAGAACAAAGGGAGAGTTCCAAAGCATTTTTAAACTTCAGCAGAATTCCGAGAACAGTGGAAGCGTACGAAACATTTCTAAACTTCAGCAGAATTCCGAGAACAATGGAAGAGTTCCAAAGCATTTTTAAACTTCAGCAGAATTTTCGAGAACAATGGAAGAGTTCCAAAGCATTTTTAAGCTTCAGCAGAATTCCAAGAACAATGGGAGAGTTCCGAAACATTTTTAAACTTCAACTGAGTTCCGAGAACAAAGGGAGAGTTCTATAGACTATTTTTAAACTTCAGCAGAATTCAGAGAACAATGGAAGAGTTCCAAAGCATTTTTAAACTTCAGTATAATTCCAGTAACAATGGGAGAGTTCTACAGACTGATTTTATAAAACAATAACATTCCGAGAACAATGGAGTGTTCCAAAGCATTTTTAAACTTCAGCAGAATTCCGAGAACAATGGAAGAGTTCCAAAGCATTTTTAAACTTCAGTAGAATCCCGAAAACAATGGGAGAGTTCTACAGACTGATTTAAAAAAACAATAACATTCTGAAAACAATGGGAGAGATCAAAAGCATTTTTAATCTTCAGCAGAATTCCGAGAACAATGGGAGTGTTCCAAAGCATTTTTAAACTTCAGCAGAATTCCGAGAACAATGGAAGAGTTCCAAAGCATTTTTATACTTCAGCAGAATTCCGAGAACAATGGAAGAGTTCCAAAGCATTTTTAAACTTCAGTAGAATTCTGAGAACAATAAGAGAGTTCTAAAGATTGATTTAAAAAAACAGTAACATACCGAGAACAAGGGGAGAGTTCCAAAGCATTTTTAAATTTCAGTAGAATTCCAAGAACAATGGGAGAGTTCTACAGATTGATTTAAAAAAAACTATAACATTCTGAGAACAATGGGAGAGTTCCAAAGCATTTTTAAACTTCAACAGAATTCCGAGAACATTGGGAGAGCTCTAGAGATTGATTTAAAAAAACATTAACATTCCGAGAACAATGGGAGAGTTCCAAAGCATTTTTAAACTTCAGTAGAATTCCGAGAACAATGGGAGAGTTCTACAGACTGATTTAAAAAAACAATAACATTCCGAGAACAATGGGAGAGTTCCAAAGCATTTTTAATCTTCAGCAGAATTCCGAGAACAATGGAAGAGTTCAAATGCATTTTTAAACTACAGCAGAATTCCAAGAACAATGGA
Source organism: Phyllobates terribilis (assembly GCF_046119375.1). NCBI lineage: Eukaryota > Metazoa > Chordata > Amphibia > Anura > Dendrobatidae > Phyllobates > Phyllobates terribilis. The sequence goes on along the minus strand of NW_027362765.1, from coordinate 29,625,662 downwards.
AGAGTTCCAAAGCATTTTCAAACTTCAGTAGAATTCTGAGAACAATGGGAGTGTTCTACAGAATGAATTAAAAAAACAATAACATTCTGAGAAAAATGGGAGAGTCCCAAAGCAATTTTTAACTTCAGCAGAATTCCGAGAAGAAAGGAAGAGTTTCAAAGCATTTTTAAACTTTAGAAGAATACCAAGAACAAAGAAAGAGTTCCAAAGCATTTTTAAACTTCAGTAGAATTCCGAGAACAATGGGAGAGTTCAAAAGCATTTTTAATCTTCAGCAGAATTCCGTGAACAATGGAAGAGTTCCAAAGCATTTTTAAACTTCAGTGAAATTTCGAGAACAACAGGAGAGTTCTACAGACTGATTTTATAAAACAATAACATTCCGAGAAAAATGGGAGAGTTCCAAAGCATTTTTAAACTTCAGCAGAATTCCGAGAACAATGGAAGTGTTCCAAAGCATTTATAAACTTCAGCAGAATTCCGAGAACAATGTGAGAGTTCTACAGACTGATTTGAAAAAACAATAACATTCTGAGAACAAAGGGAGAGTTCCAAAGCATTTTTAATCTTCAGCAGAATTCCGTGAACAATGGAAGAGTTCCAAAGCATTTTTAAACTACAGCAGAATTCCGAAAACAATGGAAGAGTTCTAAAGCATTTTTAACCTTCAGTAGAATTCTGAGAACACTGGGAGGGTTCTTCAGACTTATTTAAAAAAACAATAATATTCCGAGAAAAACGGGAGTGTTCTAAAACATTTCTAAACTTCAGCAGAATTCCGAGAACAATGGGAGAGTTGTATAGACTATTTTTAAACTTCAGCAGAATTCCGATAACAATGGAAGAGTTCCAAAGCATTTTTAAACTTCAGTAGAATTCCGATAACAATAGGAGAGTTCTACAGACTTATTTAAAAAACAATAACATTCCAAGAACAATGGGAGAGATCCAAAGCATTTTTTGACTTCAGCAGAATTCTGAGAACAATGGGAGAGTTCTACAGACTGATTTAGAAAAACAATAACATTCCAAGAACAATGGGGGAGTTCCAAAGCATTTTTAAACTTCAGCTGAAATCCGAGAACAATGGGAGAGTACTACACACTGATTTAAAAAACAATAACATTCCGAGAGCAATAAAAGAGTTCCAAAGCATTTTTAAACTTCAGTAGAATTCCGACAACAATGGGAGAGTTGTACAGACTGAATAAAAAAAAACAATAATATTCCGAGAACAATGGGAGAGTACCAAAGCATTTTTAATCTTCAGGAGAATTCCGAGAACAATGGAAGAGTTCCAAAGCATTTTTAAACTTCAGCAGAATTCCGAGAACAAGGGGAGAGTTCCAAAGCATTTTTAAACCTTAGCAGAATTTCGAGAACAATGGTAGAGTTCTACAGACTGATTTAAAAAACAATAACATTCCGAGAGCAATGAAAGAGTTCCAAAGCATTTTTAAACTTCAGCAGAATTCCGAGAACGATGGAAGTGTTACAAACATTTTTAAACTTCAGCAGAATTCTGAGAACAAGGGAAGAGTTCCAAAGCATTTTTAAACTTCAGTAGAATTCCGAGAACAATGGAAGAGTTCTACAGACTGATTTAAAAAAACAGTAACATTCCGAGAGTAATGGGAGCGTTCCAAACCATTTTTAAACTTCAGCAGAATTCCGAGAACAATGGAAGATTTCCAAAGCATTTTTAAACTTCAGTAGAATTCTGAGAACAATGGGAGAGTTCTACATATTGATTTAAAAAAACAGTACAATTCCGAGATCAATGGGAGGGTTCCAAAGAATTTTTAAACTTCAGCAGTACTCATAGAACAATGTGAGAGTTCCACAGATTGATTTAAAAAACAGTAACATTCCGAGAACAATGGGAGAGTTCCAAAGCATTTTTAAACTTCAGTAGAATTCCGAGAACAATGGGAGAGTTCTACAGACTGATTTAAAAAAACAATAACATTCCAAGTACAATGGGAGAGTTCCAAAGCATTTTTAAACTTCAGCAGAATTCTGAGAACAATGAAGGAGTTCCAAAGCATTTTTAAACTTCAGTAGAATTCCGAGAACAATGGGAGAGTTCTGCAGACTGATTTAAAAAAACAAGAACATTCTGAGAACAATGGGTGAGTTCCAAAGCATTTTTAAACTTCAGCAGAATTCCAAGAACAATGGAAGTGTTCCAAAGCATTTTTAAATTTCAGCAGAATTCCAAGAACAATGGAAGTGTTCAAAAGCATTTTTAATCTTCAGCAGAATTCCGAGAGCAATGGAGAGTTCCAAAGTATTTTTAAACTTCAGTAGAATTCCGAGAACAATGGGAGAGTTCTATAGACGATTTTTAAATTTCAGCAGAATTCCGAGAACAATGGAAGAGTTCCAAAGCATTTTCAAACTTCAGTAGAATTCTGAGAACAATGGGAGTGTTCTACAGACTGATTTAAAAAAACAATAACATTCTGAGTAAAATGGGAGAGTTCCAAAGCATTTTCTAACTTTAGCAGAATTCCGAGAAGAATGGAAGAGTTCCAAAGCATTTTTAAACTTCAGCAGAATACCCAGAACAATGAAAGAGTTCCAAAGCATTTTTAAACTTCAGTAGAATACCGAGAACAATGGGAGAGTTCTACAGACTAATTTAAAAAAAACAGTAACATTCTGAGAACAATGGGAGGGTTCCAAAGGATTTTTAAACTTCAGCAGAATTCCACGAGCAATGGAAGAGTCCCAAAGTATTTTTAAACTTCAGTAGAATTCCGAGAACATTGGGAGAGTTCTACATACTGATTTAAAAAAGCAATAACATTCCGAGAACAAAGGGAGAGTTCAAAAGCATTTTTAATCTTCAGCAGAATTCCGAGAACAATGGAAGAGTTCCAAAGAATTTTTAAACTTCAGCAGAATTCCGAGAACAATGGAAGAGTTCCAAAGCATTTTTAATCTTCAGCAGAATTCCGTGAAAAATGGAAGAGTTCCAAAGCATTTTTAAACAACAGCAGAATTCCGAAAACAATGGAAGAGTTCTAAAGCATTTTTAACCTTCAGTAGAATTCCGAGAACACTGGGAGAGTTCTACAGACTTATTTAAAAAAACAATAACATTCCGAGAAAAATGGGAGAGTTCCAAAACATTTATTACCTTCAGCAGAATTCCAAGAACAATGTAAGAGTTCCAAAGCATTTTTAAACTTCAGCAGAATTCCGAGAACAATGGAAGAGTTCCAAAGCATTTCTAAACTTTTGCAGAATTCCAAGAACAAAGGAAGAGGTCCAAAGCATTTCTAAACTTTAGCAGAATTCTGAGAACAATGGGAGAGTTCTATAGACTATTTTTAAACTTCAGTAGAATTCCGAGAACAATGGAAGAGTTCCAAAGCATTTTTAAACTTCAGTAGAATTCTGATAACAATACGAGAGTTCTACAGACTGATTTAAAAAAACGGTAACATTCCAAGAACAATGGGAGAGTTCCAAAGCATTTTTAAACTTCAGCAGAATTCCGAGAACAATGGAAGAGGTCCAAAGCATTTTTAAACTTCAGTAGAATTCTGAGAACAAAAATAGAGTTCTAAAGATTGATTTAAAAAAACAGTAACATTCCGAGAAAAAGGGGAGAGTTCCAAAGCATTTTTAAACTTCAGTAGGATTCCGAGAACAATGGGAGAGTTTTAGAGATTGATTTAAAAAAACAATAACATTCCGAGAACAATGGGAGAGTTCCAAAGCATTTTTAAACTTCAGTAGAATTCCGAGAACAATGGAAGAGTCCTTCAGACTGATTTAAAAAAACAATAACAATCCAAGAACAATGGAAGAGTTCCAAAGCATTTTTCAATTTCAGCAGAATTCCTGGAACAATGGAGGAGTTCCAAAGCATTTTTAAACTTCAATAGAAATCCGAGAACAATGGGAGTGTACTACAGACTGATTTAAAATACCAACATTTTGAGAACAGCGGGAGAGTTCCAAAGCATTTTTAAACTTCAGCAGAATTCCGAGAACATTGGAAGAGTTCCAAAGCATTTTTAAACTTCAGCAAAATTCCGAGAACAATGGAAGAGTTCCAAAGCATTTTTAAACTTCATTAGAATTCCAAGAACATTGGGAGAGTTCTACAGTCAGATTAAAAAAAAAATAACTTTCCAAGAACAATGGGAGAGTTCCAAAGCATTTTTAAACTTCAGCAGAATTCCGAGAACAGTGGAAGAGTTCGAAACATTTTTAAACTTCACCAGAATTACGAGAACAATGGAAGAGTTCCAAAGCATTTTTAAACTTCAGTAGAATTCTGATAACAATAGGAGAGTTGTACAGACTGATTTAAAAAAAACAATAACATTCCAAGAACAATGGGAGAGTTCCAAAGCATTTTTAAACTTCACCAGAATTCTGAGAACACTGGAAGTATTCCAAAGCATTTTCAAACTTCAGTAGAATTCCGAGAACGATGGGAATGCTCTACAGACTGATTTAAAAAAACAATAACATTCCGAGAAAGATGGGAGAGTTCCAAAGCATTTTTTAACTTCAGCAGAATTCCAAGAACAATGGAAGAGTTCCAAAGCCTTTTTAAACTTCAGCAGAATTCCGAGAACAATGCAAGAGTTCCAAAGCATTTTTATACTTCAGCAGATATCCGAGAACAATGGAAGAGTTCCAAAGCATTTTTAAACTTCAGTAGAATTCTGAGAACAATAAGAGAGTTCTAAAGATTGATTTAAAAAAACAGTAACATACCGAGAACAAGGGGAAAGTTCCAAAGCATTTTTAAACTTCAGTAGAATTCCAAGAACAATGGGAGAGTTCTACAGATTGATTTAAAAAAAACTGTAACATTCTGAGAACAATGGGAGAGTTCCAAAGCATTTTTAAACTTCAGCAGAATTCCGAGAACAATGGGAGAGTTCTACAGACTGATTTAAAAAAACAATAACATTCCAAGAACAATGGGAGAGTTCCAAAGCAATTTTAAACTTCAGCAGAATTCCGAGAACAATGGAAGAGTTCCAAAGCATTTTTAAATTTCAGTAGAATTCCGAGAACAATGGGAGAGTACTACAGACTGATTTAAAATAACAACATTTCGAGAGCAATGGGAGAGTTCCAAAGCATTTTTAAACTTCAGCAGTATTCCGAGAACAATGGAAGAGTTCCAAAGCATTTTAAAACTTCAGCCGAATTCTGAGTACAATTGTAGAGTTCCAAAGCATTTTTAAACTTCAGTAGAATTCCAAGAACAATGGAGAGTTCTACAGACAGATTTAAAAAAAAAACAACATTACGAGAAAAATGGGAGAGTTCCAAAGCATTTTTAAACTTCAGCAGAATTCCGAGAACAGTGGAAGCGTACATAACATTTCTTAACTTCAGCAGAATTCCGAGAACAATGGAAGAGTTCCAAAGCATTTTTAAACTTCAGCAGAATTTCGAGAACAATGGAAGAGTTCCAAAGCATTTTTAAGCTTCAGCAGAATTCCAAGAACAATGGGAGAGTTCCGAAACATTTTTAAACTTCAACTGAGTTCGAGAACAAAGGGAGAGTTCTATAGACTATTTTTAAACTTCAGTAGAATTCAGAGAACAATGGAAGAGATCCAAAGCATTTTTAAACTTCAGTAGAATTCCAATAACAATGGGAGAGTTCTACAGACTGATTTTATAAAACAATAACATTCCGAAAACAATGGGAGAGTTCCAAAGCATTTCTAAACTTCAGTAGAATTCCGAGAACAATGGGAGAGTTCTACAGACTGATTTAAAAAAACAATAACATTCCAAGAACAATGGGAGAGTTCCAAAGCAATTTTAAACTTCAGCAGAATTCCGAGAACAATGGAAGAGTTCCAAAGCATTTTTAAATTTCAGTAGAATTCCGAGAACAATGGGAGAGTACTACAGACTGATTTAAAATAACAACATTTCGAGAGCAATGGGAGAGTTCCAAAGCATTTTTAAACTTCAGCAGTATTCCGAGAACAATGGAAGAGTTCCAAAGCATTTTAAAACTTCAGCCGAATTCTGAGTACAATTGTAGAGTTCCAAAGCATTTTTAAACTTCAGTAGAATTCCAAGAACAATGGAGAGTTCTACAGACAGATTTAAAAAAAAAACAACATTACGAGAAAAATGGGAGAGTTCCAAAGCATTTTTAAACTTCAGCAGAATTCCGAGAACAGTGGAAGCGTACATAACATTTCTTAACTTCAGCAGAATTCCGAGAACAATGGAAGAGTTCCAAAGCATTTTTAAACTTCAGCAGAATTTCGAGAACAATGGAAGAGTTCCAAAGCATTTTTAAGCTTCAGCAGAATTCCAAGAACAATGGGAGAGTTCCGAAACATTTTTAAACTTCAACTGAGTTCGAGAACAAAGGGAGAGTTCTATAGACTATTTTTAAACTTCAGTAGAATTCAGAGAACAATGGAAGAGATCCAAAGCATTTTTAAACTTCAGTAGAATTCCAATAACAATGGGAGAGTTCTACAGACTGATTTTATAAAACAATAACATTCCGAAAACAATGGGAGAGTTCCAAAGCATTTCTAAACTTCAGCAGAATTCCGAGAACAATGGAAGAGTTCCAAAGCATTTTTAAACTTCAGTAGAATACCAAGAACAATGGGAGAGTTCTACAGACTGATTTAAAAAAACAATAACATTCCGAGAACAATGGGAGAGTTCCAAAGCATTTTTAATCTTCAGCAGAATTCCGATAACAATGGAAGAGTTCCAAAGCATTTTTAAACTACAGCAGAATTCCAAGAACAATGGAAGAGTTCCAAAGCATTTTCAAACTTCAGTAGAATTCTGAGAACAATGGGAGTGTTCTACAGACTGATTTAAAAAACAATAACATTCTGAGAAAAATGGGAGAGTTCCAAAGCATTTTTTAACTTCAGCAGAATTCCGAGAAGAATGGAAGAGTTCCAAAGCATTTTTAAACTTCAGCAGAATACCGAGATCAATGAAAGAGTTCCAAAGCATTTTTAAACTTCAGTAGAATTCCGAGAACAATGGGAGAGTTCTACAGACTAATTTAAAAAAACAATAACATAATGAGAGCAATGGGAGGGTTCCAAAGGATTTTTAAACTTCAGCAGAATTCCACGAACAATGGAACAGTTCCAAAGTATTTTAAACTTCAGTAGAATTCCGAGAACATTGGGAGAGTTCTACATATTGATTTAAAAAATCAATAACATTCCGAGAACAATGGGAGAGTTCAAAAGCATTTTTAATCTTCAGCAGAATTCCGTGAACAATGGAAGAGTTCCAAAGCATTTTTAAACTTCAGTAGAATTCTGAGAACAATAGGAGAGTTCTACAGACTGATTTTATAAAACAATAACATTCCGAGAACAATGGGAGAGTTCCAACGCATTTTTAAACTTCAGCAGAATTCCTAGAACAATGGAAGAGTTCCAAAGCATTTTTAAACTTCAGTAGAATTCCGAGAACAATGGGAGAGTTCTACAGACTGATTTAAAAAAACAATAACATTCCGAGAACAATGGGAGAGTTCCAAAGCATTTTTAATCTTCAGCAGAATTCCGTGAAAAATGGAAGAGTTCCAAAGCATTTTTAAACAACAGCAGAATTCCGAAAACAATGGAAGAATTCTAAAGCATTTTTAACCTTCAGTAGATTTCCGAGAACACTGGGAGAGTTCTACAGACTTATTTAAAAAAACAATAATATTCCGAGAAAAATAGGAGAGTTCCAAAACATTTATTACCTTCAGCAGAATTCCAAGAACAATGTAAGATTTCCAAAGCATTTTTAAACTTCAGCAGAATTCCGAGAACAATGGAAGAGTTCCAAAGCATTTCTAAACTTTTGCAGAATTTCAAGAACAAAGGAAGAGGTCCAAAGCATTTCTAAACTTTAGCAGAATTCTGAGAACAATGGGAGAGTTCTATAGACTATTTTTAAACTTCAGTAGAATTCTGAGAACAATGGAAGAGTTCCAAAGCATTTTTAAACTTCAGTAGAATTCTGATAACAATACGAGAGTTCTACAGACTGATTTAAAAAAACGGTAACATTCCAAGAACAATGGGAGAGTTCCAAAGCATTTTTAAACTTCAGCAGAATTCCGAGAACAATGGAAGAGGTCCAAAGCATTTTTAAACTTCAGTAGAATTCTGAGAACAAAAATAGAGTTCTAAAGATTGATTTAAAAAAACAGTAACATTCCGAGAACAAGGGGAGAGTTCCAAAGCATTTTTAAACTTCAGTAGGATTCCGAGAACAATGGGAGAGTTCTACAGATTGATTTAAAAAAACTGTAACATTCCGAGAACAATGGAAGAGTTCCAAAGCATTTTTCAATTTCAGCAGAATTCCTGGAACAATGGAAGAGTTCCAAAGCATTTTTAAACTTCAGTAGAAATCCGAGAACAATGGGAGTGTACTACAGACTGATTTAAAATAACAACATTTTGAGAACAATGGGAGAGTTCCAAAGCATTTTTAAACTTCAGCAGAATTCCGAGAACAATGGGAGAGTTTTAGAGATTGATTTAAAAAAACAGTAACATTCCGAGAACAATGGGAGAGTTCCAAAGCATTTTTAAACTTCAGTAGAATTCCGAGAACAATGGAAGAGTCCTACAGACTGATTTAAAAAAACAATAACAATCCAAGAACAATGGAAGAGTTCCAAAGCATTTTTCAATTTCAGCAGAATTCCTGGAACAATGGAAGAGTTCCAAAGCATTTTTAAACTTCAGTAGAAATCCGAGAACAATGGGAGTGTACTACAGACTGATTTAAAATAACAACATTTTGAGAACAGCGGGAGAGTTCCAAAGCATTTTTAAACTTCAGCAGAATTCAGAGAACATTGGAAGAGTTCCAAAGCATTTTTAAACTTCAGCAAAATTCCGAGAACAATGGAAGAGTTCCAAAGCATTTTTAAACTTCATTAGAATTCCAAGAACATTGGGAGAGTTCTACAGTCAGATTAAAAAAAAAATAACTTTCCGAGAACAATGGGAGAGTTCCAAAGCATTTTTAAACTTCAGCAGAATTCCGAGAACAGTGGAAGAGTTCGAAACATTTTTAAACTTCACCAGAATTCCGAGAACAATGGAAGAGTTCCAAAGCATTTTTAAACTTCAGTAGAATTCTGATAACAATAGGAGAGTTGCACAGACTGATTTAAAAAAAACAATAACATTCCAAGAACAATGGGAGAGTTCCAAAGCATTTTTAAACTTCACCAGAATTCTGAGAACACTGGAAGTGTTCCAAAGCATTTTCAAACTTCAGTAGAATTCCGAGAACGATGGGAATGTTCTACAGACTGACTTAAAAAAACAATAACATTCCGAGAAAGATGGGAGAGTTCCAAAGCATTTTTTAACTTCAGCAGAATTCCAAGAACAATGGAAGAGTTCCAAAGCCTTTTTAAACTTCAGCAGAATTCCGAGAACAATGCAAGAGTTCCAAAGCATTTTTAAACTTCAGCAGAATTCCGAGAACATTGGAAGAGTTACAAAGCATTTTTAAACTTCAGTAGAATTCCGAGAACAATGGGAGAGTTCTACAGATTGATTTATAAAAACAGTAACATTCCGAGAACAATGGGACTGTTCCAAAGCATTTTTAAACTTCAGCAGAATTTCGAGAACAATGGGAGAGTTCTACAGATTGACTTAAAAAAAGAGTAACATTCCAAGAACAGTGGGAGAGTTCCAAAGCATTTTTAAACTTCAGCAGAATTCCGAGAACAATGGAAGAGTTCCAAAGCATTTTCAAACTTCAGTAGAATTCTGAGAACAATGGGAGTGTTCTACAGACTGATTTAAAAAAATAATAACATTCTGAGTAAAATGGGAGAGTTCCAAAGCATTTTTTAACTTTAGCAGAATTCCGAGAAGAATGGAAGATGTCCAAAGCATTTTTAAACTTCAGCAGAATACCGAGAACAATGAAAGAGTTCCAAAGCATTTTTAAACTTCAGTAGAATTCCGAGAACAATGGGAGAGTTCTACAGACTAATTTAAAAAAAACAATAACATTCTGAGAACAATGGGAGGGTTCCAAAGGATTTTTAAACTTCAGCAGAATTCCACGAACAATGGAAGAGTTCCAAAGTATTTTTAAACTTCAGTAGAAGTCCGAGAACATTGAGAGAGTTCTACATACTGATTTAAAAAAGCAATAACAGTCCGAGATCAATGGGAGAGTTCAAAAGCATTTTTAATCTTCAGCAGAATTCCGAGAACAATGGAAGAGTTCCAAAGCATTTTTAATCTTCAGCAGAATTCCGAGAACAATGGAAGAGTTCCAAAGCATTTTTATACTTCAGCAGAAATCCGAGAACAATGGAAGAGTTCCAAAGCATTTTTAAACTTCAGCAGAATTCCGAGAACATTGGGAGAGTTCTAGAGATTGATTTAATAAAACAGTAACATTCCGAGAACAATGGGAGAGTTCAAAAGCATTTTTAAACTTCAGTAGAATTCCGAGAACAATGGGAGAGTTCTACAGACTGATTTAAAAAAACAATAGCATTCCAAGAACAATGGGAGAGTTCCAAAGCAATTTTAAACTTCAGCAGAATTCCGAGAACAATGGAAGAGTTCCAAAGCATTTTTAAATTTCAGTAGAATTCCGAGAACAATGGGAGAGTACTACAGACTGATTTAAAATAACAACATTTCGAGAGCAATGGGAGAGTTCCAAAGCATTTTTAAACTTCAGCAGTATTCCGAGAACAATGGAAGAGTTCCAAAGCATTTTAAAACTTCAGCCGAATTCTGAGTACAATTGTAGAGTTCCAAAGCATTTTTAAACTTCAGTAGAATTCCAAGAACAATGGAGAGTTCTACAGACAGATTTAAAAAAAAAACAACATTACGAGAACAATGGGAGAGTTCCAAAGCATTTTTAAACTTCAGCAGAATTCCGAGAACAGTGGAAGCGTACAAAACATTTCTTAACTTCAGCAGAATTCCGAGAACCATGGGAGAGTTCCAAAGCATTTTTAAACTTCAGCAGAATTTCGAGAACAATGGAAGAGTTCCAAATCATTTTTAAGCTTCAGCAGAATTCCAAGAACAATTGGAGAGTTCCGAAACATTTTTAAACTTCAACTGAGTTCCGAGAACAAAGGGAGAGTTCTATAGACTATTTTTAAACTTCAGTAGAATTCAGAGAACAATGGAAGAGTTCCAAAGCATTTTTAAACTTCAGTAGAATTCCAATAACAATGGGAGAGTTCTACAGACTGATTTTATAAAACAATAACATTCCGAGAACAATGGGAGAGTTCCAAAGCATTTCTAAACTTCAGCAGAATTCCGAGAACAATGGAAGAGTTCCAAAGCATTTTTAAAATTCAGTAGAATACCGAGAACAATGGGAGAGTTCTACAGACTGATTTAAAAAAACAATAACATTCCGAGAATAATGGGAGAGTTCCAAAGCATTTTTAATCTTCAGCAGAATTCCGAGAACAATGGAAGAGTTCCAAAGCATTTTTAAACTACAGCAGAATTCCAAGAACAATGGAAGAGTTCCAAAGCATTTTCAAACTTCAGTAGAATTCTGAGAACAATGGGAGTGTTCTACAGACTGATTTAAAAAAACAATAACATTCTGAGAAAAATGGGAGAGTTCCAAAGCATTTTTTAACTTCAGCAGAATTCCGAGAAGAATGAAAGAGTTCCAAAGCATTTTTAAACTTCAGCAGAATACCGAGATCAATGAAAGAGTTCCAAAGCATTTTTAAACTTCAGTAGAATTCCGAGAACAATGGGAGAGTTCTACAGACTAATTGAAAAAAACAATAACATAATGAGAGCAATGGGAGGGTTCCAAAGGATTTTTAAACTTCAGCAGAATTCTACGAACAATGGAACAGTTCCAAAGTATTTTAAACTTCAGTAGAATTCCGAGAACATTGGGAGAGTTCTACATATTGATTTAAAAAAGCAATAACATTCCGAGAACAATGGGAGAGTTCAAAAGCATTTTTAATCTTCAGCAGAATTCCGTGAACAATGGAAGAGTTCCAAAGCATTTTTAAACTTCAGTAGAATTCTGAGAACAATAGGAGAGTTCTACAGACTGATTTTATAAAACAATAACATTCCGAGAACAATGGGAGAGTTCCAAAGCATTTTTAAACTTCAGCAGAATTTCAAAAACAATGGGAGAGTTCTATAGACTATTTTTAAACTTCAGCAGAATTGCGAGAACAATGGAAGAGTTCTATAGACTATTTTTAAACTTCAGCAGAATTGCGAGAACAATGGAAGAGTTCCAAAGCATTTTTAAACTTCAGTAGAATTCCGATAACAATAGGAGAGTTCTACAGACTGATTTAAAAAAACAATAAAATTCCGAGAACAATGGGAGAGTTCCAAAGCATTTTTAAACTTCAGCAGAATTCCGAGAACAATGGAAGTGTTCCATATCATTTTCAAACTTCAGTACAATTCCGAGAACAATGGGAATGTTCTACAGACTGATTTAAAAAAACAATAACATTCCGAGAAAAATGGGAGAGTTCCAAAGCATTTTTTAACTTCAGCAGAATTCTGAGAACAATGGAAGAGTTCCAAACCCTTCTAAACTTCACCAGAATTCCGAGAACGATGGAAGAGTTCCAAAGTATTTTTAAACTTCAGTAGAATTCCGAGAACAATGGGAGAGTTCTGCAGACTGATGTAATAAAACAATAACATTCCAAGAACATTGGGAGAGTTCCAAAGCATTTTTTAACTTCAGAAGAATTCCGAGAACAATGGAAGAGTTCCCAAGCATTTTTAAACTTCAGCAGAATTCCGAGAACAATGGAATAGTTCTAAAGCATTTTTAAACTTCAGTAGAATTCCGAGAACAATGGGAGAGTTCTACAGATTGATTTATAAAAACTGTAACATTCCGAGAACAGTGGGAGAGTTCCAAAGGATTTTTAAACTTCAGCAGAATTCCAAGAATAATGGGAGAGTTCTACAGATTGACTTAAAAAAACAGTAACATTGCGAGAACAAGGGGAGTGTTCCAAAGCATTTTAAAACTTCAGTAGAATTTCGAGAGCAATGGAAGAGTTCTACAGACTTATTTAAAAAAACAGTAACATTCTGAGAACAATGGGAGAGATCCAAAGCATTTTTAAACTTCAGTAGAATTCTTAGAACAATGGGAGAGCTCTACAGACTGATGTAAAAATACAATAACATTCCAAGAACAATGGGAGAGTTCCAAAGCATTTTTAAACTTCAGCAGAATTCCGAGAGCAATGGAAGAGTTCCAAAGCATTTTTAAACTTCAGTGGAATTACGAGAACAATGGGAGCGTTCTACAGACTGATTTAAAAAAACAATAACATTTCAAGAACAATGGGCGAGTTGCAAAGCATATTTAAACTTCAGCAGAATTCCGAGAATAATGGAGGAGTTCCAAAGCATTTTTAAACTTCAGTAGAATTCCGAGAACAATGGGAGAGTTCCAAAGCATTTTTAAACAACAGCAGAATTCCGAAAACAATGGAAGAGTTCTAAAGCATTTTTAACCTTCAGTAGAATTCCGAGAACACTGGGAGAGTTCTACAGACTTATTTAAAAAAACAATAATATTCCGAGAAAAATGGGAGAGTTCCAAAACATTTATAAACTTCAGCAGAATTCCGAGAACAATGGAAGAGTTCCAAAGCATTTTTAAGCTTCAGTAGAATTTGGAGAACAATGGGAGAGTTCTACACACTGACATAAAAAAAACAATAACATTCCAAGAACAATGGGAGAGTTCCAAAGCATTTTTAAACTTCAGCAGAATTCCGAGAACAATGGAAGTGTTCCAAAGCATTTTTAAATTTCAGCAGAATTCCAAGAACAATGGAAGAGTTCCAAAGCATTTTTAAACTTCAGCAGAATTTCAAAAACAATGGGAGAGTTCTATAGACTATTTTTAAACTTCAGCAGAATTGCGAGAACAATGGAAGAGTTCCAAAGCATTTTTAAACTTCAGTAGAATTCCGATAACAATAGGAGAGTTCTACAGACTGATTTAAAAAAACAATAACATTCCGAGAACAATGGGAGAGTTCCAAAGCATTTTTAAACTTCAACAGAATTCCGAGAACAATGGAAGTGTTCCATATCATTTTCAAACTTCAGTAGAATTCCGAGAACAATGGGAATGTTCTACAGACTGATTTAAAAAAACAATAACATTTCGAGAAAAATGGGAGAGTTCCAAAGCATTTTTTAACTTCAGCAGAATTCTGAGAACAATGGAAGAGTTCCAAACCCTTCTAAACTTCACCAGAATTCCGAGAACGATGGAAGAGTTCCAAAGTATTTTTAAACTTCAGTAGAATTCCGAGAACAATGGGAGAGTTCTGCAGACTGATGTAATAAAACAATAACATTCCAAGAACATTGGGAGAGTTCCAAAGCATTTTTTAACTTCAACAGAATTCCGAGAACAATGGAAGATTTCCCAAGCATTTTTAAACTTCAGCAGAATTCCGAGAACAATGGAAGAGTTCCAAAGCATTTCTAAACTTTTGCAGAATTCCAAGAACAAAGGAAGAGGTCCAAAGCATTTCTAAACTTTAGCAGAATTCTGAGAACAATGGGAGAGTTCTATAGACTATTTTTAAACTTCAGTAGAATTCCGAGAACAATGGAAGAGTTCCAAAGCATTTTTAAACTTCAGTAGTATTCTGATAACAATACGAGAGTTCTACAGACTGATTTAAAAAAACGGTAACATTCCAAGAACAATGGGAGAGTTCCAAAGCATTTTTAAACTTCAGCAGAATTCCGAGAACAATGGAAGAGGTCCAAAGCATTTTTAAACTTCAGTAGAATTCTGAGAACAAAAATAGAGTTCTAAAGATTGATTTAAAAAAACAGTAACATTCCGAGAACAAGGGGAGAGTTCCAAAGCATTTTTAAACTTCAGTAGGATTCCGAGAACAATGGGAGAGTTCTACAGATTGATTTAAAAAAACTGTAACATTCCGAGAACAATGGAAGAGTTCCAAAGCATTTTTCAATTTCAGCAGAATTCCTGGAACAATGGAAGAGTTCCAAAGCATTTTTAAACTTCAGTAGAAATCCGAGAACAATGGGAGTGTACTACAGACTGATTTAAAATAACAACATTTTGAGAACAATGGGAGAGTTTCAAAGCATTTTTAAACTTCAGCAGAATTCCGAGAACAATGGGAGAGTTTTAGAGATTGATTTAAAAAAACAGTAACATTCCGAGAACAATGGGAGAGTTCCAAAGCATTTTTAAACTTCAGTAGAATTCTGAGAACAATGGAAGAGTCCTACAGACTGATTTAAAAAAACAATAACAATCCAAGAACAATGGAAGAGTTCCAAAGCATTTTTCAATTTCAGCAGAATTCCTGGAACAATGGAAGAGTTCCAAAGCATTTTTAAACTTCAGTAGAAATCCGAGAACAATGGGAGTGTACTACAGACTGATTTAAAATAACAACATTTTGAGAACAGCGGGAGAGTTCCAAAGCATTTTTAAACTTCAGCAGAATTCCGAGAACATTGGAAGAGTTCCAAAGCATTTTTAAACTTCATTAGAATTCCAAGAACATTGGGAGAGTTCTACAGTCAGATTAAAAAAAAAATAACTTTCCGAGAACAATGGGAGAGTTCCAAAGCATTTTTAAACTTCAGCAGAATTCCGAGAACAGTGGAAGAGTTCGAAACATTTTTAAACTTCACCAGAATTCCGAGAACAATGGAAGAGTTCCAAAGCATTTTTAAACTTCAGTAGAATACCGAGAACAATGGGAGAGTTGTACAGACTGATTTAAAAAAAACAATAACATTCCAAGAACAATGGGAGAGTTCCAAAGCATTTTTAAACTTCACCAGAATTCTGAGAACACTGGAAGTGTTCCAAAGCATTTTCAAACTTCAGTAGAATTCCGAGAACGATGGGAATGTTCTACAGACTGATTTAAAAAAACAATAACATTCCGAGAAAGATGGAAGAGTTCCAAAGCCTTTTTAAACTTCAGCAGAATTCCGAGAACAATGCAAGAGTTCCAAAGCATTTTTAAACTTCAGCAGAATTCCGAGAACATTGGAAGAGTTACAAAGCATTTTTAAACTTCAGTAGAATTCCGAGAACAATGGGAGAGTTCTACAGATTGATTTATAAAAACAGTAACATTCCGAGAACAATGGGACTGTTCCAAAGCATTTTTAAACTTCAGCAGAATTTCGAGAACAATGGGAGAGTTCTACAGATTGACTTAAAAAAACAGTAACATTCCAAGAACAGTGGGAGAGTTCCAAAGCATTTTTAAACTTCAGCAGAATTCCGAGAACAATGGAAGAGTTCCAAAGCATTTTCAAACTTCAGTAGAATTCTGAGAACAATGGGAGTGTTCTACAGACTGATTTAAAAAAATAATAACATTCTGAGTAAAATGGGAGAGTTCCAAAGCATTTTTTAACTTTAGCAGAATTCCGAGAAGAATGGAAGATGTCCAAAGCATTTTTAAACTTCAGCAGAATACCGAGAACAATGAAAGAGTTCCAAAGCATTTTTAAACTTCAGTAGAATTCCGAGAACAATGGGAGATTTCTACAGACTAATTTAAAAAAAACAATAACATTCTGAGAACAATGGGAGGGTTCCAAAGGATTTTTAAACTTCAGCAGAATTCCACGAACAATGGAAGAGTTCCAAAGTATTTTTAAACTTCAGTAGAAGTCCGAGAACATTGGGAGAGTCCTACATACTGATTTAAAAAAGCAATAACAGTCCGAGATCAATGGGAGAGTTCAAAAGCATTTTTAATCTTCAGCAGAATTCCGTGAACAATGGAAGAGTTCCAAAGCATTTTTAAACTTCAGTAGAATTCTGAGAACAATAGGAGAGTTCTACAGACTGATTTTATAAAACAATAACATTCCGAGAACAATGGGAGAGTTCCAAAGCATTTTTAAACTTCAGCAGAATTTCAAAAACAATGGGAGAGTTCTATAGACTATTTTTAAACTTCAGCAGAATTGCGAGAACAATGGAAGAGTTCTATAGACTATTTTTAAACTTCAGCAGAATTGCGAGAACAATGGAAGAGTTCCAAAGCATTTTTAAACTTCAGTAGAATTCCGATAACAATAGGAGAGTTCTACAGACTGATTTAAAAAAACAATAACATTCCGAGAACAATGGGAGAGTTCCAAAGCATTTTTAAACTTCAGCAGAATTCCGAGAACAATGGAAGTGTTCCATATCATTTTCAAACTTCAGTACAATTCCGAGAACAATGGGAATGTTCTACAGACTGATTTAAAAAAACAATAACATTCCGAGAAAAATGGGAGAGTTCCAAAGCATTTTTTAACTTCAGCAGAATTCTGAGAACAATGGAAGAGTTCCAAACCCTTCTAAACTTCACCAGAATTCCGAGAACGATGGAAGAGTTCCAAAGTGTTTTTAAACTTCAGTAGAATTCCGAGAACAATGGGAGAGTTCTGCAGACTGATGTAATAAAACAATAACATTCCAAGAACATTGGGAGAGTTCCAAAGCATTTTTTAACTTCAGAAGAATTCCGAGAACAATGGAAGAGTTCCCAAGCATTTTTAAACTTCAGCAGAATTCCGACAACAATGGAATAGTTCTAAAGCATTTTTAAACTTCAGTAGAATTCCGAGAACAATGGGAGAGTTCTACAGATTGATTTATAAAAACTGTAACATTCCGAGAACAGTGGGAGAGTTCCAAAGGATTTTTAAACTTCAGCAGAATTCCAAGAATAATGGGAGAGTTCTACAGATTGACTTAAAAAAACAGTAACATTGCGAGAACAAGGGGAGTGTTCCAAAGCATTTTAAAACTTCAGTAGAATTTCGAGAGCAATGGAAGAGTTCTACAGACTTATTTAAAAAAACAGTAACATTCTGAGAACAATGGGAGAGATCCAAAGCATTTTTAAACTTCAGTAGAATTCTTAGAACAATGGGAGAGCTCTACAGACTGATGTAAAAATACAATAACATTCCAAGAACAATGGGAGAGTTCCAAAGCATTTTTAAACTTCAGCAGAATTCCGAGAGCAATGGAAGAGTTCCAAAGCATTTTTAAACTTCAGTGGAATTACGAGAACAATGGGAGCGTTCTACAGACTGATTTAAAAAAACAATAACATTTCAAGAACAATGGGCGAGTTGCAAAGCATATTTAAACTTCAGCAGAATTCCGAGAATAATGGAGGAGTTCCAAAGCATTTTTAAACTTCAGTAGAATTCCGAGAACAATGGGAGAGTTCCAAAGCATTTTTAAACAACAGCAGAATTCCGAAAACAATGGAAGAGTTCTAAAGCATTTTTAACCTTCAGTAGAATTCCGAGAACACTGGGAGAGTTCTACAGACTTATTTAAAAAAACAATAATATTCCGAGAAAAATGGGAGAGTTCCAAAACATTTATAAACTTCAGCAGAATTCCGAGAACAATGGAAGAGTTCCAAAGCATTTTTAAGCTTCAGTAGAATTTGGAGAACAATGGGAGAGTTCTACACACTGACATAAAAAAAACAATAACATTCCAAGAACAATGGGAGAGTTCCAAAGCATTTTTAAACTTCAGCAGAATTCCGAGAACAATGGAAGTGTTCCAAAGCATTTTTAAATTTCAGCAGAATTCCAAGAACAATGGAAGAGTTCCAAAGCATTTTTAAACTTCAGCAGAATTTCAAAAACAATGGGAGAGTTCTATAGACTATTTTTAAACTTCAGCAGAATTGCGAGAACAATGGAAGAGTTCCAAAGCATTTTTAAACTTCAGTAGAATTCCGATAACAATAGGAGAGTTCTACAGACTGATTTAAAAAAACAATAACATTCCGAGAACAATGGGAGAGTTCCAAAGCATTTTTAAACTTCAACAGAATTCCGAGAACAATGGAAGTGTTCCATATCATTTTCAAACTTCAGTAGAATTCCGAGAACAATGGGAATGTTCTACAGACTGATTTAAAAAAACAATAACATTTCGAGAAAAATGGGAGAGTTCCAAAGCATTTTTTAACTTCAGCAGAATTCTGAGAACAATGGAAGAGTTCCAAACCCTTCTAAACTTCACCAGAATTCCGAGAACGATGGAAGAGTTCCAAAGTATTTTTAAACTTCAGTAGAATTCCGAGAACAATGGGAGAGTTCTGCAGACTGATGTAATAAAACAATAACATTCCAAGAACATTGGGAGAGTTCCAAAGCATTTTTTAACTTCAACAGAATTCCGAGAACAATGGAAGAGTTCCCAAGCATTTTTAAACTTCAGCAGAATTCCGAGAACAATGGAAGAGTTCCAAAGCATTTCTAAACTTTTGCAGAATTCCAAGAACAAAGGAAGAGGTCCAAAGCATTTCTAAACTTTAGCAGAATTCTGAGAACAATGGGAGAGTTCTATAGACTATTTTTAAACTTCAGTAGAATTCCGAGAACAATGGAAGAGTTCCAAAGCATTTTTAAACTTCAGTAGTATTCTGATAACAATACGAGAGTTCTACAGACTGATTTAAAAAAACGGTAACATTCCAAGAACAATGGGAGAGTTCCAAAGCATTTTTAAACTTCAGCAGAATTCCGAGAACAATGGAAGAGGTCCAAAGCATTTTTAAACTTCAGTAGAATTCTGAGAACAAAAATAGAGTTCTAAAGATTGATTTAAAAAAACAGTAACATTCCGAGAACAAGGGGAGAGTTCCAAAGCATTTTTAAACTTCAGTAGGATTCCGAGAACAATGGGAGAGTTCTACAGATTGATTTAAAAAAACTGTAACATTCCGAGAACAATGGAAGAGTTCCAAAGCATTTTTCAATTTCAGCAGAATTCCTGGAACAATGGAAGAGTTCCAAAGCATTTTTAAACTTCAGTAGAAATCCGAGAACAATGGGAGTGTACTACAGACTGATTTAAAATAACAACATTTTGAGAACAATGGGAGAGTTTCAAAGCATTTTTAAACTTCAGCAGAATTCCGAGAACAATGGGAGAGTTTTAGAGATTGATTTAAAAAAACAGTAACATTCCGAGAACAATGGGAGAGTTCCAAAGCATTTTTAAACTTCAGTAGAATTCTGAGAACAATGGAAGAGTCCTACAGACTGATTTAAAAAAACAATAACAATCCAAGAAGAATGGAAGAGTTCCAAAGCATTTTTCAATTTCAGCAGAATTCCTGGAACAATGGAAGAGTTCCAAAGCATTTTTAAACTTCAGTAGAAATCCGAGAACAATGGGAGTGTACTACAGACTGATTTAAAATAACAACATTTTGAGAACAGCGGGAGAGTTCCAAAGCATTTTTAAACTTCAGCAGAATTCCGAGAACATTGGAAGAGTTCCAAAGCATTTTTAAACTTCATTAGAATTCCAAGAACATTGGGAGAGTTCTACAGTCAGATTAAAAAAAAAATAACTTTCCGAGAACAATGGGAGAGTTCCAAAGCATTTTTAAACTTCAGCAGAATTCCGAGAACAGTGGAAGAGTTCGAAACATTTTTAAACTTCACCAGAATTCCGAGAACAATGGAAGAGTTCCAAAGCATTTTTAAACTTCAGTAGAATACCGAGAACAATGGGAGAGTTGTACAGACTGATTTAAAAAAAACAATAACATTCCAAGAACAATGGGAGAGTTCCAAAGCATTTTTAAACTTCACCAGAATTCTGAGAACACTGGAAGTGTTCCAAAGCATTTTCAAACTTCAGTAGAATTCCGAGAACGATGGGAATGTTCTACAGACTGATTTAAAAAAACAATAACATTCCGAGAAAGATGGGAGAGTTCCAAAGCATTTTTTAACTTCAGCAGAATTCCAAGAACAATGGAAGAGTTCCAAAGCCTTTTTAAACTTCAGCAGAATTCCGAGAACAATGCAAGAGTTCCAAAGCATTTTTAAACTTCAGCAGAATTCCGAGAACATTGGAAGAGTTACAAAGCATTTTTAAACTTCAGTAGAATTCCGAGAACAATGGGAGAGTTCTACAGATTGATTTATAAAAACAGTAACATTCCGAGAACAATGGGACTGTTCCAAAGCATTTTTAAACTTCAGCAGAATTTCGAGAACAATGGGAGAGTTCTACAGATTGACTTAAAAAAACAGTAACATTCCAAGAACAGTGGGAGAGTTCCAAAGCATTTTTAAACTTCAGCAGAATTCCGAGAACAATGGAAGAGTTCCAAAGCATTTTCAAACTTCAGTAGAATTCTGAGAACAATGGGAGTGTTCTACAGACTGATTTAAAAAAATAATAACATTCTGAGTAAAATGGGAGAGTTCCAAAGCATTTTTTAACTTTAGCAGAATTCCGAGAAGAATGGAAGATGTCCAAAGCATTTTTAAACTTCAGCAGAATACCGAGAACAATGAAAGAGTTCCAAAGCATTTTTAAACTTCAGTAGAATTCCGAGAACAATGGGAGATTTCTACAGACTAATTTAAAAAAAACAATAACATTCTGAGAACAATGGGAGGGTTCCAAAGGATTTTTAAACTTCAGCAGAATTCCACGAACAATGGAAGAGTTCCAAAGTATTTTTAAACTTCAGTAGAAGTCCGAGAACATTGGGAGAGTTCTACATACTGATTTAAAAAAGCAATAACAGTCCGAGATCAATGGGAGAGTTCAAAAGCATTTTTAATCTTCAGCAGAATTCCGAGAACAATGGAAGAGTTCCAAAGCATTTTTAATCTTCAGCAGAATTCCGAGAACAATGGAAGAGTTCCAAAGCATTTTTATACTTCAGCAGAAATCCGAGAACAATGGAAGAGTTCCAAAGCATTTTTAAACTTCAGCAGAATTCCGAGAACATTGGGAGAGTTCTAGAGATTGATTTAATAAAACAGTAACATTCCGAGAACAATGGGAGAGTTCAAAAGCATTTTTAAACTTCAGTAGAATTCCGAGAACAATGGGAGAGTTCTACAGACTGATTTAAAAAAACAATAACATTCCAAGAACAATGGGAGAGTTCCAAAGCAATTTTAAACTTCAGCAGAATTCCGAGAACAATGGAAGAGTTCCAAAGCATTTTTAAATTTCAGTAGAATTCCGAGAACAATGGGAGAGTACTACAGACTGATTTAAAATAACAACGTTTCGAGAGCAATGGGAGAGTTCCAAAGCATTTTTAAACTTCAGCAGTATTCCGAGAACAATGGAAGAGTTCCAAAGCATTTTAAAACTTCAGCCGAATTCTGAGTACAATTGTAGAGTTCCAAAGCATTTTTAAACTTCAGTAGAATACCAAGAACAATGGAGAGTTCTACAGACAGATTTAAAAAAAAAACAACATTACGAGAACAATGGGAGAGTTCCAAAGCATTTTTAAACTTCAGCAGAATTCCGAGAACAGTGGAAGCGTACAAAACATTTCTTAACTTCAGCAGAATTCCGAGAACCATGGGAGAGTTCCAAAGCATTTTTAAACTTCAGCAGAATTTCGAGAACAATGGAAGAGTTCCAAATCATTTTTAAGCTTCAGCAGAATTCCAAGAACAATTGGAGAGTTCCGAAACATTTTTAAACTTCAACTGAGTTCCGAGAACAAAGGGAGAGTTCTATAGACTATTTTTAAACTTCAGTAGAATTCAGAGAACAATGGAAGAGTTCCAAAGCATTTTTAAACTTCAGTAGAATTCCAATAACAATGGGGGAGTTCTACAGACTGATTTTATAAAACAATAACATTCCGAGAACAATGGGAGAGTTCCAAAGCATTTCTAAACTTCAGCAGAATTCCGAGAACAATGGAAGAGTTCCAAAGCATTTTTAAAATTCAGTAGAATACCGAGAACAATGGGAGAGTTCTACAGACTGATTTAAAAAAACAATAACATTCCGAGAATAATGGGAGAGTTCCAAAGCATTTTTAATCTTCAGCAGAATTCCGAGAACAATGGAAGAGTTCCAAAGCATTTTTAAACTACAGCAGAATTCCAATAACAATGGAAGAGTTCCAAAGCATTTTCAAACTTCAGTAGAATTCTGAGAACAATGGGAGTGTTCTACAGACTGATTTAAAAAAACAATAACATTCTGAGAAAAATGGGAGAGTTCCAAAGCATTTTTTAACTTCAGCAGAATTCCGAGAAGAATGAAAGAGTTCCAAAGCATTTTTAAACTTCAGCAGAATACCGAGATCAATGAAAGAGTTCCAAAGCATTTTTAAACTTCAGTAGAATTCCGAGAACAATGGGAGAGTTCTACAGACTAATTGAAAAAAACAATAACATAATGAGAGCAATGGGAGGGTTCCAAAGGATTTTTAAACTTCAGCAGAATTCTACGAACAATGGAACAGTTCCAAAGTATTTTAAACTTCAGTAGAATTCCGAGAACATTTTGAGAGTTCTACATATTGATTTAAAAAAGCAATAACATTCCGAGAACAATGGGAGAGTTCAAAAGCATTTTTAATCTTCAGCAGAATTCCGTGAACAATGGAAGAGTTCCAAAGCATTTTTAAACTTCAGTAGAATTCTGAGAACAATAGGAGAGTTCTACAGACTGATTTTATAAAACAATAACATTCCGAGAACAATGGGAGAGTTCCAAAGCATTTTTAAACTTCAGCAGAATTTCAAAAACAATGGGAGAGTTCCATAGAATATTTTTAAACTTCAGCAGAATTGCGAGAACAATGGAAGAGTTCTATAGACTATTTTTAAACTTCAGCAGAATTGCGAGAACAATGGAAGAGTTCCAAAGCATTTTTAAACTTCAGTAGAATTCCGTTAACAATAGGAGAGTTCTACAGACTGATTTGAAAAAACAATAACATTCCGAGAACAATGGGAGAGTTCCAAAGCATTTTTAAACTTCAGCAGAATTCCGAGAACAATGGAAGTGTTCCATATCATTTTCAAACTTCAGTAGAATTCCGAGAACAATGGGAATGTTCTACAGACTGATTTAAAAAAACAATAACATTCCGAGAAAAATGGGAGAGTTCCAAAGCATTTTTTAACTTCAGAAGAATTCTGAGAACATTGGAAGAGTTCCAAACCCTTCTAAACTTCACCAGAATTCCGAGAACGATGGAAGAGTTCCAAAGTATTTTTAAACTTCAGTAGAATTCCGAGAACAATGGGAGAGTTCTGCAGACTGATGTAATAAAACAATAACATTCCAAGAACATTGGGAGAGTTCCAAAGCATTTTTTAACTTCAGAAGAATTCCGAGAACAATGGAAGAGTTCCCAAGCATTTTTAAACTTCAGCAGAATTCCGAGAACAATGGAAGAGTTCTAAAGCATTTTTAAACTTCAGTAGAATTCCGAGAACAATGGGAGAGTTCTACAGATTGATTTATAAAAACTGTAACATTCCGAGAACAGTGGGAGAGTTCCAAAGGATTTTTAAACTTCAGCAGAATTCCAAGAATAATGGGAGAGTTCTACAGATTGACTTAAAAAAACAGTAACATTGCGAGAACAAGGGGAGTGTTCCAAAGCATTTTAAAACTTCAGTAGAATTTCGAGAGCAATGGAAGAGTTCTACAGACTTATTTAAAAAAACAGTAACATTCTGAGAACAATGGGAGAGATCCAAAGCATTTTTAAACTTCAGTAGAATTCTTAGAACAATGGGAGAGTTCCAAAGCATTTTTAAACTTCAGCAGAATTCCGAGAGCAATGGAAGAGTTCCAAAGCATTTTTAAACTTCAGTGGAATTACGAGAACAATGGGAGCGTTCTACAGACTGATTTAAAAAAAGAAATAACATTTCAAGAACAATGGGAGAGTTGCAAAGCATATTTAAACTTCAGCAGAATTCCGAGAATAATGGAGGAGTTCCAAAGCATTTTTAAACTTCAGTAGAATTCCGAGAACAATGGGAGAGTTCCAAAGCATTTTTAAACAACAGCAGAATTCCGAAAACAATGGAAGAGTTCTAAAGCATTTTTAACCTTCAGTAGAATTCCGAGAACACTGGGAGAGTTCTACAGACTTATTTAAAAAAACAATAATATTCCGAGAAAAATGGGAGAGTTCCAAAACATTTATAAACTTCAGCAGAATTCCGAGAACAATGGAAGAGTTCCAAAGCATTTTTAAGCTTCAGCAGAATTTGGAGAACAATGGGAGAGTTCTACACACTGACATAAAAAAAACAATAACATTCCAAGAACAATGGGAGAGTTCCAAAGCATTTTTAAACTTCAGCAGAATTCCGAGAACAATGGAAGTGTTCCAAAGCATTTTTAAATTTCAGCAGAATTCCAAGAACAATGGAAGAGTTCCAAAGCATTTTTAAACTTCAGCAGAATTTCAAAAACAATGGGAGAGTTCTATAGACTATTTTTAAACTTCAGCAGAATTGCGAGAACAATGGAAGAGTTCCAAAGCATTTTTAAACTTCAGTAGAATTCCGATAACAATAGGAGAGTTCTACAGACTGATTTAAAAAAACAATAACATTCCGAGAACAATGGGAGAGTTCCAAAGCATTTTTAAACTTCAGCAGAATTCCGAGAACAATGGAAGTGTTCCATATCATTTTCAAACTTCAGTAGAATTCCGAGAACAATGGGAATGTTCTACAGACTGATTTAAAAAAACAATAACATTTCGAGAAAAATGGGAGAGTTCCAAAGCATTTATTAACTTCAGCAGAATTCTGAGAACAATGGAAGAGTTCCAAACCCTTCTAAACTTCACCAGAATTCCGAGAACGATGGAAGAGTTCCAAAGTATTTTTAAACTTCAGTAGAATTCCGAGAACAATGGGAGAGTTCTGCAGACTGATGTAATAAAACAATAACATTCCAAGAACATTGGGAGAGTTCCAAAGCATTTTTTAACTTCAGCAGAATTCCGAGAACAATGGAAGAGTTCCCAAGCATTTTTAAACTTCAGCAGAATTCCGAGAACAATGGAAGAGTTCTAAAGCATTTTTAAACTTCAGTAGAATTCCGAGAACAATGGGAGAGTTCTACAGATTGATTTATAAAAACTGTAACATTCCGAGAACACTGGGAGAGTTCCAAAGGATTTTTAAACTTCAGCAGAATTCCAAGAACAATGGCAGAGTTCTACAGATTGACTTAAAAAAACAGTAACATTCCGAGAACAAGGGGAGAGTTCCAAAGCATTTTAAAACTTCAGTAGAATTCCGAGAGCAATGGAAGAGTTCTACAGACTTATTTAAAAAAACAGTAACATTCTGAGAACAATGGGAGAGATCCAAAGCATTTTTAAACTTCAGTAGAATTCTGAGAACAATGGGAGAGCTCTACAGACTGATGTAAAAATACAATAACATTCCAAGAACAATGGGAGAGTTCCAAAGCATTTTTAAACTTCAGCAGAATTCCGAGAGCAATGGAAGAGTTCCAAAGCATTTTTAAACTTCAGTGGAATTCCGAGAACAATGGGAGCATTCTACAGACTGATTTAAAAAAACAATAACATTTCAAGAACAATGGGAGAGTTCCAAAGCATATTTAAACTTCAGCAGAATTCCGAGAATAATGGAGGAGTTCCAAAGCATTTTTAAACTCCAGTAGAATTCCGAGAACAATGGGAGAGTTCTACAGAGAGATTTAAAAAAATAATAACATTCCGAGAACAATGTGAGAGTTCCAAAGCATTTTTAAACTTCAGCAGAATTCCGAGAACAATGGATGAGTTCCAAAGCATTTTTAAACTTCAGTAGAATACCGAGAACAATGGGAGAGTTCTACAGACTGATTTAAAAAAACAATAACATTCCGAGAACAATGGGAGAGTTCCAAAGCATTTTTAATCTTCAGCAGAATTCCGAGAACAATGGAAGTGTTCCAAAGCATTTTTAAACTACAGCAGAATTCCAAGAACAATGGAAGAGTTCCAAAGCATTTTCAAACTTCAGTAGAATTCTGAGAACAATGGGAGTGTTCTACAGACTGATTTAAAAAAACAATAACATTCTGAGAAAAATGGGAGAGTTCCAAAGCATTTTTTAACTTCAGCAGAATTCCGAGAACAGTGGAAGCGTACAAAACATTTCTTAACTTCAACAGAATTCTGAGAACAATGGAAGAGTTCCAAAGCATTTTTAAACTTCAGTAGAATTTCGAGAACAATGGAAGAGTTCCAAAGCATTTTTAAGCTTCAGCAGAATTCCAAGAACAATTGGAGAGTTCCGAAACATTTTTAAACTTCAACTGAGTTCCGAGAACAAAGGGAGAGTTCTATAGACTATTTTTAAACTTCAGTAGAATTCAGAGAACAATGGAAGAGTTCCAAAGCATTTTTAAACTTCAGTAGAATTCCAATAACAATGGGAAAGTTCTACAGACTGATTTTATAAAACAATAACATTCCGAGAACAATGGGAGAGTTCCAAAGCATTTCTAAACTTCAGCAGAATTCCGAGAACAATGGAAGAGTTCCAAAGCATTTTTAAAATTCAGTAGAATACCAAAAACAATGGGAGAGTTCTACAGACTGATTTAAAAAAACAATAACATTCCGAGAACAATGGGAGAGTTCCAAAGCATTTTTAATCTTCAGCAGAATTCCGCGAACAATGGAAGAGTTCCAAAGCATTTTTAAACTACAGAAGAATTCCAAGAACAAGGGAAGAGTTCCAAAGCATTTTCAAACTTCAGTAGAATTCTGAGAACAATGGGAGTGTTCTACAGACTGATTTAAAAAAACAATAACATTCTGAGAAAAATGGGAGAGTTCCAAAGCATTTTTTAACTTCAGCAGAATTCCGAGAAGAATGAAAGAGTTCCAAAGCATTTTTAAACTTCAGCAGAATACAGAGATCAATGAAAGAGTTCCAAAGCATTTTTAAACTTCAGTAGAATTCCGAGAACAATGGGAGAGTTCTACAGACTAATTGAAAAAAACAATAACATAATGAGAGCAATGGGAGGGTTCCAACGGATTTTTAAACTTCAGCAGAATTCCACGAACAATGGAACAGTTCCAAAGTATTTTAAACTTCAGTAGAATTCCGAGAACATTGGGAGAGTTCTACATATTGATTTAAAAAAGCAATAACATTCCGAGAACAATGGGAGAGTTCAAAAGCATTTTTAATCTTCAGCAGAATTCCGTGAACAATGGAAGAGTTCCAAAGCATTTTTAAACTTCAGTAGAATTCTGAGAACAATAGGAGAGTTCTACAGACTGATTTTATAAAACAATAACATTCCGAGAACAATGGGAGAGTTCCAAAGCATTTTTAAACTTCAGCAGAATTCCGAGAACAATGGAAGAGTTCCAAAGCATTTTTAAACTTCAGTAGAATTCTGAGAACAATGGGAGAGTTCTACAGACTGATTTAAAAAAACAATAACATTCCGAGAACAATGGGAGAGTTCCAAAGCATTTTTAATCTTCAGCAGAATTCCGTGAACAATGGAAGTGTTCCAAAGCATTTTTAAACAACAGCAGAATTCCGAAAACAATGGAAGAGTTCTAAAGCATTTTTAACCTTCAGTAGAATTCCGAGAACACTGGGAGAGTTCTACAGACTTATTTAAAAAAACAATAATATTCCGAGAAAAATGGGAGAGTTCCAAAGCATTTTTAAACTTCAGCAGAATTCCGAGAACAATGGAAGTGTTCCAAAGCATTTTTAAACTTCAGCAGAATTTCAAAAACAATGGGATAGTTCTATAGACTATTTTTAAACTTCAGCAGAATTGCGAGAACAATGGAAGTGTTCTATAGACTATTTTTAAACTTCAGCAGAATTGCGAGAACAATGGAAGAGTTCCAAAGCATTTTTAAACTTCAGTAGAATTCCGATAACAATAGGAGAGTTCTACAGACTGATTTAAAAAAACAATAACATTCCGAGAACAATGGGAGAGTTCCAAAGCATTTTTAAACTTCAGCAGAATTCCGAGAACAATGGAAGTGTTCCATATCATTTTCAAACTTCAGTAGAATTCCGAGAACAATGGGAATGTTCTACAGACTGATTTAAAAAAACAATAACATTCCGAGAAAAATGGGAGAGTTCCAAATCATTTTTTAACTTCAGCAGAATTCTGAGAACAATGGAAGAGTTCCAAACCCTTCTAAACTTCACCAGAATTCCGAGAATGATGGAAGAGTTCCAAAGTATTTTTAAACTTCAGTAGAATTCCGAGAACAATGGGAGAGTTCTGCAGACTGATGTAATAAAACAATAACATTCCAAGAACATTGGGAGAGTTCCAAAGCATTTTTTAACTTCAGCAGAATTCCGAGAACAATGGAAGAGTTCTAAAGCATTTTTAAACTTCAGTAGAATTCCGAGAACAATGGGAGAGTTCTACAGATTGATTTATAAAAACTGTAACATTCCGAGAACAGTGGGAGAGTTCCAAAGGATTTTTAAACTTCAGCAGAATTCCAAGAATAATGGGAGAGTTCTACAGATTGACTTAAAAAAACAGTAATATTGCGAGAACAAGGGGAGAGTTCCAAAGCATTTTAAAACTTCAGTAGAATTCCGAGAGCAATGGAAGAGTTCTACAGACTTATTTAAAAAAACAGTAACATTCTGAGAACAATGGGAGAGATCCAAAGCATTTTTAAACTTCAGTAGAATTCTGAGAACAATGGGAGAGCTCTACAGACTGATGTAAAAATACAATAACATTCCAAGAACAATGGGAGAGTGTAACATACCTGGCGGCGTCCTTGCATAGTGGTCCATCTCCCACTGTGCAAGAGCGCGCACTTGATCTCCTGTCCAGAATGTCTCTCTGGCTTCCCTCCATGCTGTGTTTGTGTCTGTTTCTGCTGCTTAAGGGCGGCGCCCGATCACTTCCTGCTTTTTGTACCTGCTGTGGGTCACACCCCTTGTGCGTCCTCAGCCTATTGCTGTCTGTCACCTGGTATATAGCTCAGCTGCTCCCATCTATCCCTGCCTGAGCATAGTGTTTCATTCAGTGTGTGCTTGCACTCTGAAGGTGCCAGGTCCCGTTCTGTGTTCTCTTGTCTGCCTATCCTGGAGGCTGTATTTCCAGGCCTGTCTGAACATGCTCCTAGCCTGTTCCTCCTGCCTTCTAGGGGCCGATTACCTAGACCCGTTCCTGTAGCTTGTCTGACCTGTCTGAACACGCTCCTAGCCTGTTCCTCCTGCCTTCTAGGGGCCGATTACCTAGACCTGCTCCTGTATCTTGTCTGTCCTGTCTGAACACGCACCTTGCCTGTTCGTCCTGCCTCTCTGGGGGCCGTATTCCCAGACCCGCTCCTGTATTCCGCTGCAGTGTCGGTCTCCTCCGTACACTCAGTTCCAGTCTGAACTCTCTCCTATCCTTTACCTGTTTTGCCTCTATGTCCGTTCCCTTCCTTTTTCTGCAGAGTCTGAACTCGTACCTAACTCCTGCTTGTTGTCTCTGTACTCCCGTTTGTGAGTTTGTGGTCCACTCGCTACTTCTCTGCTAGTACCCTGTGGGTGTCTGGCTCTGCCTTTCCCTTCCTGTCTGTTCCGTGTGAACAGAGCCCTGTCCCCCCTACTCAGCCTAGCCTGCTCTGACTCCTTTGCTCACCGCTCCGGTGGTTCTAGCCTGCTCTGACTCCTTTGCTCACCGCTCCGGCGGTTCTAGTCTGCTCTGACTCCTTTGCTTACCGCTCCGGCGGTTCTAGCCTGCCCTGCTTCTGCCCACTGCTCCGGCAGCCCTGTCCTGCCCTGATTCTGCCCACTGCTCCGGCAGTCCTGTCCTGCCCTGCTTCTGCCCACTGCTCCGGCAGTCCTGTCCTGCCCTGCTTCTGCCCGCTGCTCCGGCAGTCCTGTCCTGCCCTGCTTCTGCCCGCTGCTCCGGCAGTCCTGTCCTGCCCTGCTTCTGCCCGCTGCTCCGGCAGTCCTGTCCTGCCCTGCTTCTGCCCGCTGCTCCGGCAGTCCTGTCCTGCCCTGCTTCTGCCCGCTGCTCCGGCAGTCCTGTCCTGCCCTGCTTCTGCCCGCTGCTCCGGCAGTCCTGTCCTGCCCTGCTTGTGCTCGCTGCTCCGGCAGCCCCGTCCTGCTCTGTTCTTGCCCACCGCTTCGGGCGTTCCCTCTCTGCTGTGGTTGTCTACCGCATCTGCGGTTCTGTGACCCAGTCTGTACTGGGTATTAACCTTTCTGTGCTCCAGCCCGTCCTTTCGGCCAGTACCTCCCTGCCTGCATACTCGCCTGTATCCACCCATCTGCATACCTGCCGTGTTTGCTTATATCCACCAGTCTGTGCCAGCCTAACCTGCCTGTTCCTGAGTCCCAGTGTGTACTGGGTCCTATCCCGCCTGTGTTCCTACCTGCTAGTGCCTCCCTGTCTGCACTCTAGCTGTGCTTGCCTGTACCCCTCTACCTGTATTGTTCCTGAGTCCCAGTGTGTACTGGGTCCTATCCCGCCTGTGTTCCTACCTGCTAGTGCCTCCCTGTCTGCACTCTAGCTGCGCTTGCCTTTACCCGCCTGCCTGCATACCAGTCGTGCCTGCCTATACCCTCCAGTCTGTGCGCCAGCCTAACCAGCCTGATCCAGTAATCCCTGTGTGGGTCAACCCCCATGTCCGGAGTTTGACCTGGAGTAGCACCTGGTCCCTCTGCCCGGTTTCTCCCTGGTGCACTGGCGTCGTATGCCGTCGTGCCATCTTGGTCGGATCGGACAGATACTTAGTCACGCCCCTCCAGGCACTCTCCGGTTCATGGTCCAGTGGAATCACTACAATCACACGCACACGCCGCTCAGCCCGGGCGTGTGCATAACAGCATGCTCAGGCCATGGTTCCCGTTGAGCCCCACGGCCTTCGCTCTCTGAGAAGTTTTCCAGCGAATACATGCATTAAAATAAATAAATAAATATTTTTTTTTCCTTTAGCTGAGTTCCAGGCGAATTACGCACCCGTCCAGATGGATCTATCTGCTCTCGTTCCCGCGGATCCGCTACGTTATTATGGGGATCCTAGACAAAGTCGTGCATTTGTGGAGCAATGCATGCTACACTTCAAGTTCTACCCTCTATGTTTTCCCACCGATCGGGTTAAGGTGGCATTCATTATGTCTTACCTGGCGGGTGATGCCTTGGAATGGATCAACCCCCTATATGAAACACAGGATCCGATCCTCCTGGACCTAATGGCCTTCCTGGTGGCCTTTCTAATGGTCTTCGATGATCCTAACCCGGAGGCTCCTGCTGAAGCTTCACTTCCCAATATCCCGGAGCAGCCCCAATGGGTAATGTGTGTGGGTAGTGCACCAGTTCTCCTGCCCGAAGAGACTTCTGCCCATCCAGACTCCACACAGGAGAACTTCCTGCACCCGGCATCAGATGCTTCACCCACTTTAACCGGTGTGCATGTCCAAGGATGCTCCAAAGCTGTGGTTACCTCAGAGTCTGTGCACCTCTACTACCTGGCGGAGGACCCCCTGTTGCCTCCTGAATCCTCCGGGATACCACTCGATGACAAATGGAGAGAGAATTCTCTACACCCGGTACTCGATACTTTGTCCGCTTCGTCCTGTGAGCCTGACAATGGGTACCCCAAAGTGGTAGTTACCCCCGAGTCTCTACACCCCTCCGACCAGGCGGAGGACCTCCAGTTGTCTCCTGAACCCTTCGGGGTGCTACCTGGTAGCGAAAGGACAGAGACTCTCCTATACTCTGTACCTGATACCTCGCTCGCTTCGTCCAGTGAGTCCAACCTAGTGTACTCCGAAGCAGAGGTTACTCCCGAGTCTCTACACCCCTCCGACCAGGCGGAGGACCTCCAGTTGTCTCCTGAACCCTTCGGGGTGCTACCTGGTAGCGAAAGGACAGAGACTCTCCTATACTCTGTACCTGATACCTCGCTCGCTTCGTCCAGTGAGTCCAACCTAGTGTACTCTGAAGCAGTGGTTACTCCCGAGTCTCTACACCCCTCTGACCAGGCGGAGGACCGCCAGTTGTCTCCAGAACCCTTCGGGGTGCCACCTGGTGGAGAATGGACAGAGACTTTCCTATACTCGGTACCCGATACCTCGCCTGCTTCGTCCAGTGAGTCCGACCTAGTGTACTCTGAAGCAGATGTTTTCTCTGAGCCTCTGCACTCTTCTGACCCGGCGGAGGACCTCCAGTTGTTTCCTGAATCCTCCGGGGTACCACCAGAAAACAAAGAGACAGTGACTTTTCCTCATTATGTACCTGATAACCCGTCTATTTCTTCCTGTGAGCTTGACAAGATGTACCTCGAAGCAGAGATTACCCCCAAGTCTCTGTCCCCCTCCAACCCGGTGGAGGACTTCCAGTTGTCTCCTGTACCCTCTGGGGTGCCACCTGAAAATATGTGGAGAGAGACTTCCTTGTGTGCTGTTCCTGGTACTCCACCCATTTCGTCTGTTGCTAAGGGTGGCTGGATGGGAGGTAGCATCCTAGCTACCCAGAGGAGACCAGTTTTTCCGGTGGACAGGGGAAGTGATCTCTTCGAAGTGAAGAATTGGCCCTCGAATTCCCTGCGGAAGATTCTGGCAGGCCTGAAGAAGAGGGGGCGTAAGGGGGGGGTACTGTAACATACCTGGCGGCGTCCTTGCATAGTGGTCTATCTCCCACTGTGCAAGAGCGCGCACTTGATCTCCTGTCCAGAATGTCTCTCTGGCTTCCCTCCATGCTGTGTTTGTGTCTGTTTCTGCTGCTTAAGGGCGGCGCCCGATCACTTCCTGCTTTTTGTACCTGCTGTGGGTCACACCCCTTGTGCGTCCTCAGCCTATTGCTGTCTGTCACCTGGTATATAGCTCAGCTGCTCCCATCTATCCCTGCCTGAGCATAGTGTTTCATTCAGTGTGTGCTTGCACTCTGAAGGTGCCAGGTCCCGTTCTGTGTTCTCTTGTCTGCCTATCCTGGAGGCTGTATTTCCAGGCCTGTCTGAACACGCTCCTAGCCTGTTCCTCCTGCCTTCTAGGGGCCGATTACCTAGACCCGTTCCTGTAGCTTGTCTGACCTGTCTGAACACGCTCCTAGCCTGTTCCTCCTGCCTTCTAGGGGCCGATTACCTAGACCTGCTCCTGTATCTTGTCTGTCCTGTCTGAACACGCACCTTGCCTGTTCGTCCTGCCTCTCTGGGGGCCGTATTCCCAGACCCGCTCCTGTATTCCGCTGCAGTGTCGGTCTCCTCTGTACACTCAGTTCCAGTCTGAACTCTCTCCTATCCTTTACCTGTTTTGCCTCTATGTCCGTTCCCTTCCTTTTCCTGCAGAGTCTGAACTCGTACCTAACTCCTGCTTGTTGTCTCTGTACTCCCGTTTGTGAGTTTGTGGTCCACTCGCTACTTCTCTGCTAGTACCCTGTGGGTGTCTGGCTCTGCCTTTCCCTTCCTGTCTGTTCCGTGTGAACAGAGCCCTGTCCCCCCTACTCAGCCTAGCCTGCTCTGACTCCTTTGCTCACCGCTCCGGTGGTTCTAGCCTGCTCTGACTCCTTTGCTCACCGCTCCGGCGGTTCTAGTCTGCTCTGACTCCTTTGCTTACCGCTCCGGCGGTTCTAGCCTGCCCTGCTTCTGCCCACTGCTCCGGCAGCCCTGTCCTGCCCTGCTTCTGCCCACTGCTCCGGCAGTCCTGTCCTGCCCTGCTTCTGCCCACTGCTCCGGCAGTCCTGTCCTGCCCTGTTTCTGCCCGCTGCTCCGGTAGTCCTGTCCTGCCCTGCTTCTGCCCGCTGCTCCGGCAGTCCTGTCCTGCCCTGCTTCTGCCCGCTGCTCCGGCAGTCCTGTCCTGCCCTGCTTCTGCCCGCTGCTCCGGCAGTCCTGTCCTGCCCTGCTTCTGCCCGCTGCTCCGGCAGTCCTGTCCTGCCCTGCTTCTGCCCGCTGCTCCGGCAGTCCTGTCCTGCCCTGCTTGTGCTCGCTGCTCCGGCAGCCCCGTCCTGCTCTGTTCTTGCCCACCGCTTCGGGCGTTCCCTCTCTGCTGTGGTTGTCTACCGCATCTGCGGTTCTGTGATCCAGTCTGTACTGGGTCTTAACCTTTCTGTGCTCCAGCCCGTCCTTTCGGCCAGTACCTCCCTGCCTGCATACTCGCCTGTATCCACCCATCTGCATACCTGCCGTGTTTGCTTATATCCACCAGTCTGTGCCAGCCTAACCTGCCTGTTCCTGAGTCCCAGTGTGTACTGGGTCCTATCCCGCCTGTGTTCCTACCTGCTAGTGCCTCCCTGTCTGCACTCTAGCTGTGCTTGCCTGTACCCCTCTACCTGTATTGTTCCTGAGTCCCAGTGTGTACTGGGTCCTATCCCGCCTGTGTTCCTACCTGCTAGTGCCTCCCTGTCTGCACTCTAGCTGCGCTTGCCTTTACCCGCCTGCCTGCATACCAGTCGTGCCTGCCTATACCCTCCAGTCTGTGTGCCAGCCTAACCAGCCTGATCCAGTAATTCCTGTGTGGGTCAACCCCCGTGTCCGGAGTTTGACCTGGAGTAGCACCTGGTCCCTCTGCCCGGTTTCTCCCTGGTGCACTGGCGTCGTATGCCGTCGTGCCATCTTGGTCGGATCGGCCAGATACTTAGTCACGCCCCTCCAGGCACTCTCCGGTTCATGGTCCAGTGGAATCACTACAATCACACGCACACGCCGCTCAGCCCGGGCGTGTGCATAACAGAGAGTTCCAAAGCATTTTTAAACTTCAGCAGAATTCCGAGAGCAATGGAAGAGTTCCAAAGCATTTTTAAACTTCAGTGGAATTACGAGAACAATGGGAGCGTTCTACAGACTGATTTAAAAAAACAATAACATTTCAAGAACAATGGGAGAGTTGCAATGCATATTTAAACTTCAGCAGAATTCCGAGAATAATGGAGGAGTTCCAAAGCATTTTTAAACTTCAGTAGAATTCCGAGAACAATGGGAGAGTTTCAAAGCATTTTTAAACAACAGCAGAATTCCGAAAACAATGGAAGAGTTCTAAAGCATTTTTAACCTTCAGTAGAATTCCGAGAACACTGGGAGAGTTCTACAGACTTATTTAAAAAAACAATAATATTCCGAGAAAAATGGGAGAGTTCCAAAACATTTATAAACTTCAGCAGAATTCCGAGAACAATGGAAGAGTTCCAAAGCATTTTTAAGCTTCAGCAGAATTTGGAGAACAATGGGAGAGTTCTACACACTGACATAAAAAAAACAATAACATTCCGAGAACAATGGGAGAGTTCCAAAGCATTTTTAAACTTCAGCAGAATTCCGAGAACAATGGAAGTGTTCCAAAGCATTTTTAAATTTCAGCAGAATTCCAAGAACAATGGAAGAGTTCCAAAGCATTTTTAAACTTCAGCAGAATTTCAAAAACAATGGGAGAGTTCTATAGACTATTTTTAAACTTCAGCAGAATTGCGAGAACAATGGAAGAGTTCCAAAGCATTTTTAAACTTCAGTAGAATTCCGATAACAATAGGAGAGTTCTACAGACTGATTTAAAAAAACAATAACATTCCGAGAACAATGGGAGAGTTCCAAAGCATTTTTAAACTTCAGCAGAATTCCGAGAACAATGGAAGTGTTCCATATCATTTTCAAACTTCAGTAGAATTCCGAGAACAATGGGAATGTTCTACAGACTGATTTAAAAAATACAGTAACATTTCTAGAAAAATGGGAGAGTTCCAAAGCATTTTTTAACTTCAGCAGTATTCTGAGAACAATGGAAGAGTTCCAAACCCTTCTAAACTTCACCAGAATTCCGAGAACGATGGAAGAGTTCCAAAGTATTTTTACACTTCAGTAGAATTCCGAGAACAATGGGAGAGTTCTGCAGACTGATGTAATAAAACAATAACATTCCAAGAACATTGGGAGAGTTCCAAAGCATTTTTTAACTTCAGAAGAAATCCGAGAACAATGGAAGAGTTCCCAAGCATTTTTAAACTTCAGCAGAATTCCGAGAACAATGGAAGAGTTCTAAAGCATTTTTAAACTTCAGTAGAATTCCGAGAACAATGGGAGAGTTCTACAGATTGATTTATAAAAACTGTAACATTCCGAGAACAGTGGGAGAGTTCCAAAGGATTTTTAAACTTCAGCAGAATTCCAAGAATAATGGGAGAGTTCTAGAGATTGACTTAAAAAAACAGTAACATTGCGAGAACAAGGGGAGAGTTCCAAAGCATTTTAAAACTTCAGTAGAATTCCGAGAGCAATGGAAGAGTTCTACAGACTTATTTAAAAAAACAGTAACATTCTGAGAACAATGGAAGAGTTCCAAAGCATTTTTAAACTTCAGCAGAATTTCAAAAACAATGGGAGAGTTCTATAGACTATTTTTAAACTTCAGCAGAATTGCGAGAACAATGGAAGAGTTCCAAAGCATTTTTAAACTTCAGTAGAATTCCGATAACAATAGGAGAGTTCTACAGACTGATTTAAAAAAACAATAACATTCCGAGAACAATGGGAGAGTTCCAAAGCATTTTTAAACTTCAGCAGAATTCCGAGAACAATGGAAGTGTTCCATATCATTTTCAAACTTCAGTAGAATTCCGAGAACAATGGGAATGTTCTACAGACTGATTTAAAAAAACAGTAACATTTCGAGAAAAATGGGAGAGTTCCAAAGCATTTTTTAACTTCAGCAGTATTCTGAGAACAATGGAAGAGTTCCAAACCCTTCTAAACTTCACCAGAATTCCGAGAACGATGGAAGAGTTCCAAAGTATTTTTAAACTTCAGTAGAATTCCGAGAACAATGGGAGAGTTCTGCAGACTGATGTAATAAAACAATAACATTCCAAGAACATTGGGAGAGTTCCAAAGCATTTTTTAACTTCAGAAGAAATCCGAGAACAATGGAAGAGTTCCCAAGCATTTTTAAACTTCAGCAGAATTCCGAGAACAATGGAAGAGTTCTAAAGCATTTTTAAACTTCAGTAGAATTCCGAGAACAATGGGAGAGTTCTACAGATTGATTTATAAAAACTGTAACATTCCGAGAACAGTGGGAGAGTTCCAAAGGATTTTTAAACTTCAGCAGAATTCCAAGAATAATGGGAGAGTTCTACAGATTGACTTAAAAAAACAGTAACATTGCGAGAACAAGGGGAGAGTTCCAAAGCATTTTAAAACTTCAGTAGAATTCCGAGAGCAATGGAAAAGTTCTACAGACTTATTTAAAAAAACAGTAACATTCTGAGAACAATGGGAGAGATCCAAAGCATTTTTAAACTTCAGTAGAATTCTGAGAACAATGGGAGAGCTCTACAGACTGATGTAAAAATACAATAACATTCCAAGAACAATGGGAGAGTTCCAAAGCATTTTTAAACTTCAGCAGAATTCCGAGAGCAATGGAAGAGTTCCAAAGCATTTTTAAACTTCAGTGGAATTACGAGAACAATGGGAGCGTTCTACAGACTGATTTAAAAAAATAATAACATTTCAAGAACAATGGGAGAGTTGCAATGCATATTTAAACTTCAGCAGAATTCCGAGAATAATGGAGGAGTTCCAAAGCATTTTTAAACTTCAGTAGAATTCCGAGAACAATGGGAGAGTTCCAAAGCATTTTTAAACAACAGCCGAATTCCGAAAACAATGGAAGAGTTCTAAAGCATTTTTAACCTTCAGTAGAATTCCGAGAACACTGGGAGAGTTCTACAGACTTATTTAAAAAAACAATAATATTCCGAGAAAAATGGGAGAGTTCCAAAACATTTATAAACTTCAGCAGAATTCCGAGAACAATGGAAGAGTTCCAAAGCATTTTTAAGCTTCAGCAGAATTTGGAGAACAATGGGAGAGTTCTACACACTGACATAAAAAAAACAATAACATTCCGAGAACAATGGGAGAGTTCCAAAGCATTTTTAAACTTCAGCAGAATTCTGAGAACAATGGAAGTGTTCCAAAGCATTTTTAAATTTCAGCAGAATTCCAAGAACAATGGAAGAGATCCAAAGCATTTTTAAACTTCAGCAGAATTTCAAAAACAATGGGAGAGTTCTATAGACTATTTTTAAACTTCAGCAGAATTGCGAGAACAATGGAAGAGTTCCAAAGCATTTTTAAACTTCAGTAGAATTCCGATAACAATAGGAGAGTTCTACAGACTGATTTAAAAAAACAATAACATTCCGAGAACAATGGGAGAGTTCCAAAGCATTTTTAAACTTCAGCAGAATTCCGAGAACAATGGAAGTGTTCCATATCATTTTCAAACTTCAGTAGAATTCCGAGAACAATGAGAATGTTCTACAGACTGATTTAAAAAAACAATAACATTTCGAGAAAAATGG
Organism: Phyllobates terribilis; assembly: GCF_046119375.1. Classification (NCBI taxonomy): domain Eukaryota; kingdom Metazoa; phylum Chordata; class Amphibia; order Anura; family Dendrobatidae; genus Phyllobates; species Phyllobates terribilis. Next base: position 29,586,494 of record NW_027362765.1, on the reverse strand, counting down.
GAGAGTTCCAAAGCATTTTTTAACTTCAGCAGAATTCTGAGAACAAAGGAAGAGTTCCAAACCCTTCTAAACTTCACCAGAATTCCGAGAGCGATGGAAGAGTTCCAAAGTATTTTTAAACTTCAGTAGAATTCCGAGAACAATGGGAGAGTTCTGCAGACTGATGTAATAAAACAATAACATTCCAAGAACATTGGGAGAGTTCCAAAGCATTTTTTAACTTCAGCAGAATTCCGAGAACAATGGAAGAGTTCCCAAGCATTTTTAAACTTCAGCAGAATTCCGAGAACAATGGAAGAGTTCTAAAGCATTTTTAAACTTCAGTAGAATTCCGAGAACAATGGGAGAGTTCTACAGATTGATTTATAAAAACTGTAACATTCCGAGAACACTGGGAGAGTTCCAAAGGATTTTTAAACTTCAGCAGAATTCCAAGAACAATGGGAGAGTTCTACAGATTGACTTAAAAAAACAGTAACATTCCGAGAACAAAGGGAGAGTTCCAAAGCATTTTTAAACTTCAGTAGAATTCCGAGAGCAATGGAAGAGTTCTACAGACTTATTTAAAAAAACAGTAACATTCTGAGAACAATGGGAGAGATCCAAAGCATTTTTAAACTTCAGGAGAATTCTGAGAACAATGGGAGAGCTCTACAGACTGATGTAAAAATACAATAACATTCCAAGAACAATGGGAGAGTTCCAAAGCAGTTTTAAACTTCAGCAGAATTCCGAGAGCAATGGAAGAGTTCCAAAGCATTTTTAAACTTCAGTGGAATTCCGAGAACAATGGGAGCGTTCTACAGACTGATTTAAAAAAAACAATAACATTTCAAGAACGATGGGAGAGTTCCAAAGCATATTTAACCTTCAGCAGAATTCCGAGAATAATGGAGGAGTTCCAAAGCATTTTTAAACTCCAGTAGAATTCCGAGAACAATGGGAGAGTTCTACAGAGAGATTTAAAAAAACAATAACATTCCGAGAACAATGTGAGAGTTCCAAAGCATTTTTAAACTTCAGCAGAATTCCGAGAACAATGGAAGAGTTCCAAAGCATTTTTAAACTTCAGTAGAATACCGAGAACAATGGGAGAGTTCTACAGACTGATTTAAAAAAACAATCACATTCCGAGAACAATGGGAGAGTTCCAAAGCATTTTTAATCTTCAGCAGAATTCTGAGAACAATGGAAGAGTTCCAAACCCTTCTAAACTTCACCAGAATTCCGAGAGCGATGGAAGAGTTCCAAAGTATTTTTAGACTTCAGTAGAATTCCGAGAACAATGGGAGAGTTCTGCAGACTGATGTAATAAAACAATAACATTAAAAGAACATTGGGAGAGTTCCAAAGCATTTTTTAACTTCAGAAGAATTCCGAGAACAATGGAAGAGTTCTCAAGCATTTTTAAACTTCAGCAGAATTCCGAGAACAATGGAAGAGTTCTAAAGCATTTTTAAACTTCAGTAGAATTCCGAGAACAATGGGAGAGTTCTACAGATTGATTTATAAAAACTGTAACATTCCGAGAACAGTGGGAGAGTTCCAAAGGATTTTTAAACTTCAGCAGAATTCCAAGAATAATGGGAGAGTTCTACAGATTGACTTAAAAAAACAGTAACAATGCGAGAACAAGGGGAGAGTTCCAAAGCATTTTAAAACTTCAGTAGAATTCCGAGAGCAATGGAAGAGTTCTACAGACTTATTTAAAAAAACAGTAACATTCTGAGAACAATGGGAGAGATCCAAAGCATTTTTAAACTTCAGTAGAATTGTGAGAACAATGGGAGAGCTCTACAGACTGATGTAAAAATACAATAACATTCCAAGAACAATGGAAGAGTTCCAAAGCATTTTTAAACTTCAGCAGAATTCCGAGAGCAATGGAAGAGTTCCAAAGCATTTTTAAACTTCACTGGAATTACGAGAACAATGGGAGCGTTCTACAGACTGATATATAAAAACAATAACATTTCAAGAACAATGGGAGAGTTGCAATGCATATTTAAACTTCAGCAGAATTCCGAGAATAATGGAGGCGTTCCAAAGCATTTTTAAACTTCAGTAGAATTCCGAGAACAATGGGAGAGTTCCAAAGCATTTTTAAACAACAGCAGAATTCCAAAAACAATGGAAGAGTTCTAAAGCATATTTAACCTTCAGTAGAATTCCGAGAACACTGGGAGAGTTCTACAGACTTATTTAAAAAAACAATAATATTCCGAGAAAAATGGGAGAGTTCCAAAACATTTATAAACTTCAGCAGAATTCCGAGAACAATGGAAGAGTTCCAAAGCATTTTTAAGCTTCAGCAGAATTTGGAGAACAATGGGAGAGTTCTACACACTGACATAAAAAAACAATAACATTCCGAGAACAATGGGAGAGTTCCAAAGCATTTTTAAACTTCAGCAGAATTCCGAGAACAATGGAAGTGTTCCAAAGCATTTTTAAATTTCAGCAGAATTCCAAGAACAATGGAAGAGATCCAAAGCATTTTTAAACTTCAGCAGAATTTCAAAAACAATGGAAGAGTTCTATAGACAATTTTTAAACTTCAGCAGAATTGCGAGAACAATGGAAGAGTTCCAAAGCATTTTTAAACTTCAGTAGAATTCCGATAACAATAGGAGAGTTCTACAGAATGATTTAAAAAAACAATAACATTCCGAGAACAATGGGAGAGTTCCAAAGCATTTTTAAACTTCAGCAGAATTCCGAGAACAATGGAAGTGTTCCATATCATTTTCAAACTTCAGTAGAATTCCGAGAACAATGGGAATGTTCTACAGACTGATTTAAAAAAACAATAACATTTCGAGAAAAATGGGAGAGTTCCAAAGCATTTTTTAACTTCAGAAGAATTCTGAGAACAATGGAAGAGTTCCAAACCCTTCTAAACTTCACCAGAATTCCGAGAGCGATGGAAGAGTTCCAAAGTATTTTTAAACTTCAGTAGAATTCCGAGAACAATGGGAGAGTTCTGCAGACTGATGTAATAAAACAATAACATTCCAAGAACATTGGGAGAGTTCCAAAGCATTTTTTAACTTCAGCAGAATTCCGAGAACAATGGAAGAGTTCCCAAGTATTTTTAAACTTCAGCAGAATTCCGAGAACAATGGAAGAGTTCTAAAGCATTTTTAAACTTCAGTAGAATTCCGAGAACAATGGGAGAGTTCTACAGATTGATTTATAAAAACTGTAACATTCCGAGAACAAGGGGAGAGTTCCAAAGCATTTTTAAACTTCAGTAGAATTCCGAGAGCAATGGAAGAGTTCTACAGACTTATTTAAAAAAACAGTAACATTCTGAGAACAATGGGAGAGATCCAAAGCATTTTTAAACTTCAGTAGAATTCTGAGAACAATGGGAGAGCTCTACAGACTGATGTAAAAATACAATAACATTCCAAGAACAATGGGAGAGTTCCAAAGCATTTTTAAACTTCAGCAGAATTCCGAGAGCAATGGAAGAGTTCTACAGACTTATTTAAAAAAACAGTAACATTCTGAGAACAATGGGAGAGATCCAAAGCATTTTTAAACTTCAGTAGAATTCTGAGAACAATGGGAGAGCTCTACAGACTGATGTAAAAATACAATAACATTCCAAGAACAATGGGAGAATTCCAAAGCATTTTTAAACTTCAGCAGAATTCCGAGAGCAATGGAAGTGTTCCAAAGCATTTTCAAACTTCAGTGGAATTCAGAGAACAATGGGAGCATTCTACAGACTGATTTAAAAAAAACAATAACATTTCAACAACGATGGGAGAGTTCCAAAGCATATTTAACCTTCAGCAGAATTCCGAGAATAATGGAGGAGTTCCAAAGCATTTTTAAACTCCAGTAGAATTCCGAGAACAATGGGAGAGTTCTACAGAGAGATTTAAAAAAACAATAACATTCCGAGAACAATGTGAGAGTTCCAAAGCATTTTTAAACTTCAGCAGAATTCCGAGAACAATGGAAGAGTTCCAAAGCAATTTTAAACTTCAGTAGAATACCGAGAACAATGGGAGAGTTCTACAGACTGATTTAAAAAAACAATCACATTCCGAGAACAATGGGAGAGTTCCAAAGCATTTTTAATCTTCAGCAGAATTCCGAGAACAATGGAAGAGTTCCAAAGCATTTTTAAACTACAGCAGAATTCCTAGAACAATGGAAGAGTTCCAAAGCATTTTCAAACTTCAGTAGAATTCTGAGAACAATAGGAGTGTTCTACAGACTGATTTAAAAAAACAATAACATTCTGAGAAAAATGGGAGAGTTCCAAAGTATTTTTTAACTTCAGCAGAATTCCGAGAAGAATGGAAGATTTCCAAAGCATTTTTAAACTTCAGCAGAATACCGAGATCAATGAAAGAGTTCCAAAGCATTTTTAAACTTCAGTAGAATTCCGAGAACAATGGGAGAGTTCTACAGACTAATTTAAAAAAACAATAACATAATGAGAGCAATGGGAGGGTTCCAAAGGATTTTTAAACTTCAGCAGAATTCTACGAACAATGGAACAGTTCCATAGTATTTTAAACTTCAGTAGAATTCCGAGAACATTGGGAGAGTTCTACATATTGATTTAAAAAAGCAATAACATTCCGAGAACAATGGGAGAGTTCAAAAGCATTTATAATCTTCAGCAGAATTCCGTGAACAATGGAAGAGTTCTAAAGCATTTTTAACCTTCAGTAGAATTCCGAGAACACTGGGAGAGTTCTACAGACTTATTTAAAAAAACAATAATATTCCGAGAAAATTGGGAGAGTTCCAAAACATTTATAAACTTCAGCAGAATTCGGAGAACAATGGGAGAGTTCTACACACTGATATAAAAAAAACAATAACATTCCGAGAACAATGGGAGAGTTCCAAAGCATTTTTCTACTACAGCAGAATTCCGAGAACAATGGAAGTGTTCCAAAGCATTTTTGAATTTCAGCAGAATTCCAAGAACAATGGAAGAGTTCCAAAGCATTTTTAAACTTCAGCAGAATTTCAAAAACAATGGGAGAGTTCTATAGACTATTTTTAAACTTCAGCAGAATTGCGAGAACAATGGAAGAGTTCCAAAGCATTTTTAAACTTCAGTAGAATTCCGATAACAATAGGAGAGTTCTACAGACTGATTTAAAAAAACAATAACATTCCGAGAACAATGGGAGAGTTCCAAAGCATTTTTAAACTACAGCAGAATTCCGAGAACAATGGAAGTGTTCCATATCATTTTCAAACTTCAGTAGAATTCCGAGAACAATGGGAATGTTCTACAGACTGATTTAAAAAAACAATAACATTTCGAGAAAAATGGGAGAGTTCCAAAGCATTTTTTAACTTCAGCAGAATTCTGAGAACAATGGAAGAGTTCCAAACCCTTCTAAACTTCACCAGAATTCCGAGAACGATGGAAGAGTTCCAAAGTATTTTTAAACTTCAGTAGAATTCCGAGAACAATGGGAGAGTTCTGCAGACTGATGTAATAAAACAATAACATTAAAAGAACATGGGAGAGTTCCAAAGCATTTTTTAACTTCAGCAGAATTCCGAGAACAATGGAAGAGTTCCCAAGCATTTTTAAACTTCAGCAGAATTCCGAGAACAATGGAAGAGTTCTAAAGCATTTTTAAACTTCAGTAGAATTCCGAGAACAATGGGAGAGTTCTACAGATTGATTTATAAAAACTGTACATTCCGAGAACACTGGGAGAGTTCCAAAGGATTTTTAAACTTCAGCAGAATTCCAAGAACAATGGGAGAGTTCTACAGATTGACTTAAAAAAACAGTAACATTCCGAGAACAAGGGGAGAGTTCCAAAGCATTTTTAAACTTCAGTAGAATTCCGAGAGCAATGGAAGAGTTCTACAGACTTATTTAAAAAAACAGTAACATTCTGAGAACAATGGGAGATATCCAAAGCATTTTTAAACTTCAGTAGAATTCTGAGAACAATGGGAGAGCTCTACAGACTGATGTAAAAATACAATAACATTCCAAGAACAATGGGAGAGTTCCAAAGCATTTTTAAACTTCAGCAGAATTCCGAGAGCAATGGAAGAGTTCCAAAGCATTTTTAAACTTCAGTGGAATTCCGAGAACAATGGGAGCGTTCTACAGACTGATTTAAAAAAACAATAACATTTCAAGAACAATGGGAGAGTTCCAAAGCATATTTAACCTTCAGCAGAATTCCGAGAATAATGGAGGAGTTCCAAAGCATTTTTAAACTCCAGTAGAATTCCGAGAACAATGGGAGAGTTCTACAGAGAGATTTAAAAAAACAATAACATTCCGAGAACAATGTGAGAGTTCCAAAGAATTTTTAAACTTCAGCAGAATTCCGAGAACAATGGAAGAGTTCCAAAGCATTTTTAAACTTCAGTAGAATACCGAGAACAATGGGAGAGTTCTACAGACTGATTTAAAAAAACAATCACATTCCGAGAACAATGGGAGAGTTCCAAAGCATTTTTAATCTTCAGCAGAATTCCGAGAACAATGGAAGAGTTCCAAAGCATTTTTAAACTACAGCAGAATTCCAAGAACAATGGAAGAGTTCCAAAGCATTTTCAAACTTCAGTAGAATTCTGAGAACAATGGGAGTGTTCCACAGACTGATTTAAAAAAACAATAACATTCTGAGAAAAATGGGAGAGTTCCAAAGCATTTTTTAACTTCAGCAGAATTGCGAGAAGAATGGAAGAGTTCCAAAGCATTTTTAAACTTCAGCAGAATACCGAGATCAATGAAAGAGTTCGAAAGCATTTTTAAACTTCAGTCGAATTACGAGAACAATGGGAGAGTTCTACAGACTAATTTAAAAAAACAATAACATAATGAGAGTAATGGGAGTGTTCCAAAGGATTTTTAAACTTCAGCAGAATTCTACGAACAATGAAACAGTTCCATAGTATTTTAAACTTCAGTAGAATTCCGAGAACATTGGGAGAGTTCTACATATTGACTTAAAAAAGCAATAACATTCCGAGAACAATGGGAGAGTTCAAAAGCATTTATAATCTTCAGCAGAATTCCGTGAACAATGGAAGAGTTCTAAAACATTTTTAACCTTCAGTAGAATTCCGAGAACACTGGGAGAGTTCTACAGACTTATTTAAAAAAACAATAATATTCCGAGAAAAATGGGAGAGTTCCAAAACATTTATAAACTTCAGCAGAATTCCAAGAACAATGGAAGAGTTCCAAAGCATTTTTAAGCTTCAGCAGAATTCGGAGAACAATGGGAGAGTTCTACACACTGATATAAAAAAAATAATAACATTCCGAGAACAATGGGAGAGTTCCAAAGCATTTTTCTACTTCAGCAGAATTCCGAGAACAATGGAAGTGTTCCAAAGCATTTTTAAATTTCAGCAGAATTCCAAGAACAATGGAAGAGTTCCAAAACATTTTTAAACTTCAGCAGAATTTCAAAAACAATGGGAGAGTTCTATAGACTATTTTTAAACTTCAGCAGAATTCCGAGAACAATGGAAGTGTTCCATATCATTTTCAAACTTCAGTAGAATTCCGAGAAAAATGGGAATGTTCTACAGACTGATTTAAAAAAACAATAACATTCCAAGAAAAATGGGAGAGTTCCAAAGCATTTTTTAACTTCAGCAGAATTCTGAGAACAATGGAAGAGTTCCAAACCCTTCTAAACTTCACCAGAATTCCGAGAACAATGGAAATCTTCCAAAGTATTTTTAAACTTCAGTAGAATTCCGAGAACAATGGGAGAGTTCTGCAGACTGATGTAATAAAACAATAACATTCCGAGAACAATGTGAGAGTTCCAAAGCATTCTTAAACTTCAGCAGAATATCGAAAACAATGGAAGAGTTCCAAAGCATTTCTAAACTTCAGTAGAATTCCGAGAACAATGGGAGAGTTCTACAGACTGACTTAAAAAAAACAATAACATTCCGAGAACAATGGGAGAGTTCCAAAGCATTTTTAAACTTCAGCAGAATTCTGCGAACAATTGAAGAGTTCTAAAGCATTTTTAAACTTCAGCAAAATTCCAAGAACAGTGGGAGAGTTCTACAGACTGATTAAAAAAAACAATAATATTCCGAGAGCAATGGGAGAGTACCAAAGCATTTTTAAACTTCAGCAGAATTCCGAGAACAAGGGGAGAGTTCCAAAGCATTTTTAAACTACAGCAGAATTTCAAGAACAATGGGAGAGTTCAACAGACTGATTTAAAAAAAACAAAAACATTCCGAGAGAAATAAAAGAGTTCCAAAGCATTTTTAAACTTCAGCAGAATTCCGAGAACGATGGAAGAGTTCCAAAGCATTTTTAAACTTCAGTAGAATTCCGAGAACAATGGGAGAGTTCTGCAGACTGATGTAATAAAACAATAACATTCCAAGAATATTGGGAAAGTTCCAAAGCATTTTTTAACTTCAGAAGAATTCCGAGAACAATGGAAGAGTTCCCAAGCATTTTTAAACTTCAGCAGAATTCCGAGAACAATGGAAGAGTTCTAAAGCATTTTTAAACTTCAGTAGAATTCCGAGAACAATGGGAGAGTTCTACAGATTGATTTATAAAAACTGTAACATTCCGAGAACAGTGGGAGAGTTCCAAAGGATTTTTAAACTTCAGCAGAATTCCAAGAATAATGGGAGAGTTCTACAGATTGACTTAAAAAAACAGTAACATTGCGAGAACAAGGGGAGAGTTCCAAAGCATTTTTAAACTTCAGTAGAATTCCGAGAGCAATGGAAGAGTTCTACAGACTTATTTAAAAAAACAGTAACATTCTGAGAACAATGGGAGAGATCCAAAGCATTTTTAAACTTCAGTAGAATTCTGAGAACAATGGGAGAGCTCTACAGACTGATGTAAAAATACAATAACATTCCAAGAACAATGGGAGAGTTCCAAAGCATTTTTAAACTTCAGCAGAATTCCGAGAGCAATGGAAGAGTTCCAAAGCATTTTTAAACTTCAGTGGAATTACGAGAACAATGGGAGCGTTCTACAGACTGATTTAAAAAAACAATAACATTTCAAGAACAATGGGAGAGTTCCAAAGCATATTTAAACTTCAGCAGAATTCCGAGAATAATGGAGGAGTTCCAAAGCATTTTTAAACTCCAGTAGAATACTGAGAACAATGGGAGAGTTCTACAGAGAGATTTAAAAAAACAATAACATTCCGAGAACAATGTGAGAGTTCCAAAGCATTTTTAAACTTCAGCAGAATTCTGAGAACAATGGAAGAGTTCCAAAGCATTTTTAAACTTCAGTAGAATACCAAGAACAATGGGAGAGTTCTACAGACTGATTTAAAAAAACAATAACATTCCGAGAACAATGGGAGAGTTCCAAAGCATTTTTAATCTTCAGCAGAATTCCGAGAACAATGGAAGAGTTCCAAAGCATTTTTAAACTACAGCAGATTTCCAAGAACAATGGAAGAGTTCCAAAGTATTTTCAAACTTCAGTAGAATTCTGAGAACAATGGGAGTTTTCTACAGACTGATTTAAAAAAACAATAACATTCTGAGAAAAATGGGAGAGTTCCAAAGCATTTTTTAACTTCAGCAGAATTCCGAGAAGAATGGAAGTGTTCCAAAGCATTTTTAAACTTCAGCAGAATACCGAGATCAATGAAAGAGTTCCAAAGCATTTTTAAACTTCAGTTGAATTCCGAGAACAATGGGAGAGTTCTACAGACTAATTTAAAAAAACAATAACATAATGAGAGCAATGGGAGGGTTCCAAAGGATTTTTAAACTTCAGCAGAATTCTGCGAACAATTGAAGAGTTCTAAAGCATTTTTAAACTTCAGCAAAATTCCATGAACAATGGGAGAGTTCTACAGACTGATTAAAAAAAACAATAATATTCCGAGAACAATGGGAGAGTACCAAAGCATTTTTAAACCTCAGCAGATTTCCGAGAACAAGGGGAGAGTTCCAAAGCATTTTTAAACTACAGCAGAATTTCAAGAACAATGGGAGAGTTCAACAGACTGATTTAAAAAAACAAAAACATTCCGAGAGCAATAAAAGATTTCCAAAGCATTATTAAACTTCAGCAGAATTCCGAGAACGATGGAAGAGTTCCAAAGCATTTTTAAACTTCAGTAGAATTCCGAGAACAATGGGAGAGTTCTGCAGACTGATGTAATAAAACAATAACATTCCAAGAACATTGGGAGAGTTCCAAAGCATTTTTTAACTTCAGAAGAATTCCGAGAACAATGGAAGAGTTCCCAAGGATTTTTAAACTTCAGCAGAAATCCGAGAACAATGGAAGAGTTCTAAAGCATTTTTAAACTTCAGTAGAATTCCGAGAACAATGGGAGAGTTCTACAGATTGATTTATAAAAACTGTAACATTCCGAGAACAGTGGGAGAGTTCCAAAGGTTTTTTAAACTTCAGCAGAATTCCAAGAATAATGGGAAAGTTCTACAGATTGACTTAAAAAAACAGTAACATTGCGAGAACAAGGGAAGAGTTCCAAAGCATTTTTAAACTTCAGTAGAATTCCGAGAACAATGGAAGAGTTCCAAAGCATTTTTAAACTTCAGTAGAATTCCGAGAACAATGGGAGAGTTCTACAGACTAATTTAAAAAAACAATAACATAATGAGAGCAATGGGCGGGTTCCAAAGGATTTTTAAACTTCAGCAGAATTCCACGAACAATGGAACAGTTCCAAAGTATTTTAAACTTCAGTAGAATTCCGAGAACATGGGGAGAGTTCTACATATTGATTTAAAAAAGCAATAACATTCCGAGAACAATGGGAGAGTTCAAAAGCATTTTTAATCTCAGCAGAATTCCGTGAACAATGGAAGAGTTCTAAAGCATTTTTAACCATCAGTAGAATTCCGAGAACACTGGGAGAATTCTACAGACTTATTTAAAAAAACAATAATATTCCGAGAAAAATGGGAGAGTTCCAAAACATTTATAAACTTCAGCAGAATTCCGAGAACAATGGAAGAGTTCCAAAGCATTTTTAAGCTTCAGCAGAATTCGGAGAACAATGGGAGAGTTCTACACACTGAAATAAAAAAAACAATAACATTCCGAGAACAATGGGAGAGTTCCAAAGCATTTTTCTACTTCAGCAGAATTCCGAGAACAATGGAAGTGTACCAAAGCATTTTTAAATTTCAGCAGAATTCCAAGAACAATGGAAGAGTTCCAAAGCATTTTTAAACTTCAGCAGAATTTCAAAAACAATGGGAGAGTTCTATAGACTATTTTTAAACTTCAGCAGAATTCCGAGAACAATGGAAGTGTTCCATATCATTTTCAAACTTCAGTAGAATTCCGAGAACAATGGGAATGTTCTACAGACTGATTTAAAAAAACAATAACATTCCGAGAAAAATGGGAGAGTTCCAAAGCATTTTTTAACTTCAGCAGAATTCTGAGAACAATGGAAGAGTTCCAAACCCTTCTAAACTTCACCAGAATTCCGAGAACAATGGAAGAGTTCCAAAGTATTTTTAAACTTCAGTAGAATTCCAAGAACAATGGGAGAGTTCTGCAGACTGATGTAATAAAACAATAACATTCCAAGAACATTGGGAGAGTTCCAAAGCATTTTTTAACTTCAGCAGAATTTTGAGAACAGTGGAAGAGTTCCCAAGCATTTTTAAACTTCAGCAGAATTCCGAGAACAATGGAAGAGTTCTAAAGCATTTTTAAACTTCAGTAGAATTCCGAAAACAATGGGAGAGTTCTACAGATTGATTTATAAAAACTGTAACATTCCGAGAACAGTGGGAGAGTTCCAAAGGATTTTTAAACTTCAGCAGAATTCCAAGAACAATGGGAGAGTTCTACAGATTGACTTAAAAAAACAGTAACATTCTGAGAACAAGGGGAGAGTTCCAAAGCATTTTTAAACTTCAGTAGAATTCCGAGAGCAATGGAAGAGTTCTACAGACTTATTTAAAAAAACAGTAACATTCTGAGAACAATGGGAGAGATCCAAAACATTTTTAAACTTCAGTAGAATTCTGAGAACAATGGGAGAGCTCTACAGACTGATTTAAAAATACAATAACATTCCAAGAACAATGGGAGAGTTCCAAAGCATTTTTAAACTTCAGCAGAATTCCGAGTGCAATGGAAGAGTTCCAAAGCATTTTTAAACTTCAGTAGAATTCCGAGAACAATGGAAGAGTTCCAAAGCATTTTTAAACTTCAGTAGAATTCCGAGAACAATGGGAGAGTTCTACAGACTAATTTAAAAAAACAATAACATAATGAGAGCAATGGGAGGGTTCCAAAGGATTTTTAAACTTCAGCAGAATTCCACGAACAATGGAACAGTTACAAAGTATTTTAAACTTCAGTAGAATTCCGAGAACATTGGGAAAGTTCTACATATTGATTTAAAAAAGCAATAACATTCCGAGAACAATGGGAGAGTTCAAAAGCATTTTTAATCTTCAGCAGAATTCCGTGAACAATGGAAGAGTTCTAAAGCATTTTTAACCTTCAGTAGAATTCCGAGAACACTGGGAGATTTCTACAGACTTATTTAAAAAAACAATAATATTCCGAGAAAAATGGGAGAGTTCCAAAACATTTATAAACTTCAGCAGAATTCCGAGAACAATGGAAGAGTTCCAAAGCATTTTTAAGCTTCAGCAGAATTAGGAGAACAATGGGAGAGTTCTACACACTAACATAAAAAAACAATAACATTCCGAGAACAATGGGAGAGTTCCAAAGCATTTTTCTACTTCAGCAGAATTCCGAGAACAATGGAAGTGTACCAAAGCATTTTTAAATTTCAGCAGAATTCCAAGAACAATGGAAGAGTTCCAAAGCATTTTTAAACTTCAGCAGAATTTCAAAAACAATGGGAGAGTTCTATAGACTATTTTTAAACTTCAGCAGAATTCCGAGAACAATGGAAGTGTTCCATATCATTTTCAAACTTCAGTAGAATTCCGAGAACAATGGGAATGTTCTACAGACTGATTTAAAAAAACAATAACATTCCGAGAAAAATGGGAGAGTTCCAAAGCATTTTTTAACTTCAGAATTCTGAGAACAATGGAAGAGTTCCAAACCCTTCTAAACTTCACCAGAATTCCGAGAACAATGGAAGAGTTCCAAAGTATTTTTAAACTTCAGTAGAATTCCAAGAACAATGGGAGAGTTCTGCAGACTGATGTAATAAAACAATAACATTCCAAGAACATTGGGAGAGTTCCAAAGCATTTTTTAACTTCAGCAGAATTCTGAGAACAGTGGAAGAGTTCCCAAGCATTTTTAAACTTCAGCAGAATTCCGAGAACAATGGAAGAGTTCTAAAGCATTTTTAAACTTCAGTAGAATTCCGAAAACAATGGGAGAGTTCTACAGATTGATTTATAAAAACTGTAACATTCCGAGAACAGTGGGAGAGTTCCAAAGGATTTTTAAACTTCAGCAGAATACCAAGAACAATGGGAGAGTTCTACAGATTGACTTAAAAAAACAGTAACATTCCGAGAACAAGGGGAGAGTTCCAAAGCATTTTTAAACTTCAGTAGAATTCCGAGAGCAATGGAAGAGTTCTACAGACTTATTTAAAAAAACAGTAACATTCTGAGAACAATGGGAGAGATCCAAAACATTTTTAAACTTCAGTAGAATTCTGAGAACAATGGGAGAGCTCTACAGACTGATATAAAAATACAATAACATTCCAAGAACAATGGGAGAGTTCCAAAGCATTTTTAAACTTCAGCAGAATTCCGAGAGCAATGGAAGAGTTCCAAAGCATTTTTAAACTTCAGTGGAATTCCGAGAACAATGGGAGCGTTCTACAGACTGATTTAAAAAAACAATAACATTTAAAGAACAATGGGAGAGTTCCAAAACATTTTTAAACTTCAGCAGAATTCCGAGAATAATGGAGGAGTTCCAAAGCATTTTTAAACTTCAGTAGAATTCCGAGAACAATGGGAGAGTTCCAAAGCATTTTTAAACAACAGCAGAATTCCGAAAACAATGGAAGAGTTCTAAAGCATTTTTAACCTTCAGTAGAATTCTGAGAACACTGGTATAGTTCTACAGACTTATTTAAAAAAACAATAATATTCCGAGAAAAATGGGAGAGTTCCAAAACATTTATAAACTTCAGCAGAATTCCGAGAACAATGGAAGAGTTCCAAAGCATTTTTAAGCTTCAGCAGAATTCGGAGAACAATGGGAGAGTTCTACACACTGACATAAAAAAAACAATAACATTCCGAGAACAATGGGAGAGTGCCAAAGCATTTTTCTACTTCAGCAGAATTCCGAGAACAATGGAAGTGTTCCAAAGCATTTTTAAATTTCAGCAGAATTCCAAGAACAATGGAAGAGTTCCAAAGCATTTCTAAACTTCAGCAGAATTTCAAAAACAATGGGAGAGTTCTATAGACTATTTTTAAACTTCAGCAGAATTGCGAGAACAATGGAAGAGTTCCAAAGCATTTTTAAACTTCAGTAGAATTCCGATAACAATAGGAGAGTTCTACAGACTGATTTAAAAAAACAATAACATTCCGAGAACAATGGGAGAGTTCCAAAGCATTTTTAAACTTCAGCAGAATTCCGAGAACAATGGAAGTGTTCCATGTCATTTTCAAACTTCAGTAGAATTCCGAGAACAATGGGAATGTTCTACAGACTGATTTAAAAAAACAATAACATTCCGAGAAAAATGGGAGAGTTCCAAAGCATTTTTTAACTTCAGCAGAATTCCGAGAACAATGGAAGAGTTCTAAAGCATTTTTAAACTTCAGTAGAATTCCGAGAACAATGGGAGAGTTCTACAGATTGATTTATAAAAACTGTAACATTCCGAGAACAGTGGGAGAGTTCCAAGGGATTTTTAAACTTCAGCAGAATTCCAAGAATAATGGGAGAGTTCTACAGATTGACTTAAAAAAACAGTAACATTGCGAGAACAAGCGGAGAGTTCCAAAGCATTTTTAAACTTCAGTAGAATTCCGAGAGCAATGGAAGAGTTCTACAGACTTATTTAAAAAAAAGTAACATTCTGAGAACAATGGGAGAGATCCAAAGCATTTTTAAACTTCAGTAGAATTCTGAGAACAATGGGAGAGCTCTACAGACTGATGTAAAAATACAATAACATTCCAAGAACAATGGGAGAGTTCCAAAGCATTTTTAAACTTCAGCAGAATTCCGAGAGCAATGGAAGAGTTCCAAAGCATTTTTAAACTTCAGTGGAATTACGAGAACAATGGGAGCGTTCTACAGACTGATTTAAAAACAATAACATTTCAAGAACAATGGGAGAGTTCCAAAGCATATTTAAACTTCAGCAGAATTCCAAGAATAATGGAGGAGTTCCAAAGCATTTTTAAACTTCAGTAGAATTCCGAGAACAATGGGAGAGTTCCAAAGCATTTTTAAACAACAGCAGAATTCCGAAAACAATGGAAGAGTTCTAAAGCATTTTTAACCTGCAGTAGAATTCCGAGAACACTGGGAGAGTTCTACAGACTTATTTAAAAAAACAATAATATTCCGAGAAAAATGGGAGAGTTCCAAAACATTTATAAACTTCAGCAGAATTCCGAGAACAATGGAAGAGTTCCAAAGCATTTTTAAGCTTCAGCAGAATTCGGAGAACAATGGGAGAGTTCTACACACTGACATAAAAAAAAACAATAACATTCCGAGAACAATGGGAGAGTTCCAAAGCATTTTTCTACTTCAGCAGAATTCCGAGAACAATGGAAGTGTTCCAAAGCATTTTTAAATTTCAGCAGAATTCCAAGAACAATGGAAGAGTTCCAAAGCATTTTTAAACTTCAGCAGAATTTCAAAAACAATGGGAGAGTTCTATAGACTATTTTTAAACTTCAGCAGAATTGCGAGAACAATGGAAGAGTTCCAAAGCATTTTTAAACTTCAGTAGAATTCCGATAACAATAGGAGAGTTCTACAGACTGATTTAAAAAAACAATAACATTCCGAGAACAATGTGAGAGTTCCAAAGCATTTTAAACTTCAGCAGAATTCCGAGAACAATGGAAGTGTTCCATATCATTTTCAAACTTCAGTAGAATTCCGAGAACAATGGGAATGTTCTACAGACTGATTTAAAAAAACAATAACATTCCGAGAAAAATGGGAGAGTTCCAAAGCATTTTTTAACTTCAGCAGAATTCTGAGAACAATGGAAGAGTTCCAAACCCATCTAAACTTCACCAGAATTCTGAGAACGATGGAAGAGTTCCAAAGTATTTTTAAACTTCAGTAGAATTCCGAGAACAATGGGAGAGTTCTGCAGACTGATGTAATAAAACAATAACATTCCAAGAACATTGGGAGAGTTCCAAAGCATTTTTTAACTTCAGCAGAATTCCGAGAACAATGGAAGAGTTCCCAAGCATTTTTAAACTTCAGCAGAATTCCGAGAACAATGGAAGAGTTCTAAAGCATTTTTAAACTTCAGTAGAATTCCGAGAACAATCGGAGAGTTCTACAGATTGATTTATAAAAACTGTAACATTCCGAGAACATTGGGAGAGTTCCAAAGGATTTTTAAACTTCAGCAGAATTCCAAGAATGATGGGAGAGTTCTACAGATTGACTTAAAAAAACAGTAACATTGCGAGAACAAGGGGAGAGTTCCAAAGCATTTTTAAACTTCAGTAGAATTCCGAGAGCAATGGAAGAGTTCTACAGACTTATTTAAAAAAAAGTAACATTCTAAGAACAATGGGAGAGATCCAAAGCATTTTTAAACTTCAGTAGAATTCTGAGAACAATGGGAGAGCTCTACAGACTGATGTAAAAATACAACAACATTCCAAGAACAATGGGAGAGTTGCAAAGCATTTTTAAACTTCAGCAGAATTCTGAGAGCAATGGAAGAGTTCCAAAGCATTTTTAAACTTCAGTGGAATTACGAGAACAATGGGAGCGTTCTACAGGCTGATTTAAAAAAACAATAACATTTCAATAACAATGGGAGAGTTCCAAAGCATATTTAAACTTCAGCAGAATTCCAAGAATAATGGAGGAGTTCCGAAGCATTTTTAAACTTCAGTAGAATTCCGAGAACAATGGGAGAGTTCCAAAGCATTTTTAAACAACAGCAGAATTCCGAAAACAATAGAAGAGTTCTAAAGAATTTTTAACCTTCAGTAGAATTCCGAGAACACTGGGAGAGTTCTACAGACTTATTTAAAAAAACAATAATATTCCGAGAAAAATGGGAGAGTTCCAAAACATTTATAAACTTCAGCAGAATTCCGAGAACAATGGAAGAGTTCCAAAGCATTTTTAAGCTTCAGCAGAATTCGGAGAACAATGGGAGAGTTCCAAAGCATTTTTAAACTTCAGCAGAATTCCGAGAACAATGAAAGTGTTCCAAAGCATTTTTAAATTTCAGCAGAATTCCAAGAACAATGGAAGAGTTCCAAAGCATTTTTAAACTTCAGCAGAATTTCAAAAACAATGGGAGAGTTCTATAGACTATTTTTAAACTTCAGCAGAATTGCGAGAACAATGGAAGAGTTCCAAAGCATTTTTAAACTTCAGTAGAATTCCGATAACAATAGGAGAGTTCTACAGACTGATTTAAAAAAACAATAACATTCCGAGAACAATGGGAGAGTTCCAAAGCATTTTTAAACTTCAGCAGAATTCCAAGAACAATGGAAGTGTTCCATATCATTTTCAAACTTCAATAGAATACCGAGAACAATGGGAATGTTCTACAGACTGATTTAAAAAAACAATAACATTTCGAGAAAAATGGGAGAGTTCCAAAGCATTTTTTAGCTTCAGCAGAATTCTGAGAACAATGGAAGAGTTCCAAACCCTTCTAAACTTCACCAGAATTCCGAGAACGATGGAAGAGTTCCAAAGTATTTTTAAACTTCAGTAGAATTCCGAGAACAATGGGAGAGTTCTGCAGACTGATGTAATAAAACAATAAAATTCCAAGAACATTGGGAGAGTTCCAAAGCATTTTTTAACTTCAGCAGAATTCTGAGAACAATGGAAGAGTTCCCAAGCATTTTTAAACTTCAGCAGAATTCGGAGAACAATGGAAGAGTTCTAAAGCATTTTTAAACTTCAGTAGAATTCCGAGAACAATGGGAGAGTTCTACAGATTGATTTATAAAAACTGTAACATTCCGAGAACACTGGGAGAGTTCCAAAGTATTTTTAAACTTCAGCAGAATTCCAAGAACAATGGGAGAGTTCTACAGATTGACTTAAAAAAACAGTAACATTCCGAGAACAAGGGGAGAGTTCCAAAGCATTTTTAAACTTCAGTAGAATTCCGAGAGCAATGGAAGAGTTCTACAGACTTATTTAAAAAAACAGTAACATTCTAAAAACAATGGGAGAGATCCAAAGCATTTTTAAACTTCAGTAGAATTCTGAGAACAATGGGAGAGCTGTACAGACTGATGTAAAAATACAATAACATTCCAAGAACAATGGGAGAGTTCCAAAGCATTTTTAAACTTCAGCAGAATTCCGAGAGCAATGGAAGAGTTCCAAAGCATTTTTAAACTTCATTGGAATTCCGAGAACAATGGGAGCGTTCTACAGACTGATTTAAAAAAACAATAACATTTCAAGAACAATGGGAGAGTTCCAAAGCATATTTAAACTTCAGCAGAATTCCGAGAATAATGGAGGAGATCCAAAGCATTTTTAAACTCCAGTAGAATTCCGAGAACAATGGCAGAGTTCTACAGAGAGATTTAAAAAAACAATAACATTCCGTGAACAATGTGAGAGTTCCAAAGCATTTTTAAACTTCAGCAGAATTCCGAGAACAATGGAAGAGTTCCAAAGCATTTTTAAACTTCAGTAGAATACCGAGAACAATGGGAGAGTTCTACAGACTGATTTAAAAAAACAATAACATTCCGAGAACAATGGGAGAGTTCCACAGCATTTTTAATCTTCAGCAGAATTCCGAGAACAATGGAAGAGTTCCAAAGCATTTTTAAACTACAGCAGAATTCCAAGAACAATGGAAGAGTTCCAAAGCATTTTCAAACTTCAGTAGAATTCTGAGAACAATGGGAGTGTTCTACAGACTGATTTAAAAAAACAATAACATTCTGAGAAAAATGGGAGAGTTCCAAAGCATTTTTTAACTTCAGCAGAATTCCGAGAAGAATGGAAGAGTTCCAAAGCATTTTTAAACTTCAGCAGAATACCGAGATCAATGAAAGAGTTCCAAAGCATTTTTAAACTTCCGTAGAATTCCGAGAACAATGGGAGAGTTCTACAGACTGATTTAAAAAAACAATAACATAATGAGAGCAATGGGAGGGTTCCAAAGGATTTTTAAACTTCAGCAGATTTCCACGAACAATGGAACAGTTCCAAAGTATTTTTAAACTTCAGTAGAATTCCGAGAACATTGGGAGAGTTCTACATATTGATTTAAAAAAGCAATAACATTCCGAGAACAATGGGAGAGTTCAAATGCATTTTTAATCTTCAGCAGAATTCCGAGAACACTGGGAGAGTTCTACAGACTTATTTAAAAAAACAATAATATTCCGAGAAAAATGGGAGAGTTCCAAAACATTTATAAACTTCAGCAGAATTCCGAGAACAATGGAAGAGTTCCAAAGCATTTTTAAGCTTCAGCAGAATTCGGAGAACAATGGGAGAGTTCTACACACTGACATAAAAAAAACAATAACATTCTGAGAACAATGGGAGAGTTCCAAAGCATTTTTTAACTTCAGCAGAATTCTGAGAACAATGGAAGAGTTCCAAACCCTTCTAAACTTCACCAGAATTCCGAGAACAATGGAAGAGTTCCAAAGTATTTTTAAACTTCAGTAGAATTCCGAGAACAATGGGAGAGTTCTGCAGACTGATGTAATAAAACAATAACATTCCAAGAACATTGGGAGAGTTCCAAAGCATTTTTTAACTTCAGCAGAATTCCGAGAACAGTGGAAGAGTTCCCAAGCATTTTTAAACTTCAGCAGAATTCCGAGAACAATGGAAGAGTTCTAAAGCATTTTTAAACTTCAGTAGAATTCCGAAAACAATGGGAGAGTTCTACAGATTGATTTATAAAAACTGTAACATTCCGAGAACAGTGGGAGAGTTCCAAAGGATTTTTAAACTTCAGCAGAATTCCAAGAACATTGGAAGAGTTCTACAGATTGACTTAAAAAGCAGTAACATTCCGAGAACAAGGGGAGAGTTCCAAAGCATTTTTAAACTTCAGTAGAATTCCGAGAGCAGTGGAAGAGTTCTACAGACTTATTTAAAAAAACTGTAACATTCTGAGAACAATGGGAGAGATCCAAAGCATTTTTAAACTTCAGTAGAATTCCGAGAGCAGTGGAAGAGTTCTACAGACTTATTTAAAAAAACTGTAACATTCTGAGAACAATGGGAGAGATCCAAAGCATTTTTAAACTTCAGTAGAATTCTGAGAACAATAGGAGAGCTCTACAGACTGATGTAAAAATACAATAACATTCCAAGAACAATGGGAGAGTTCCAAAGCATTTTTAAACTTCAGCAGAATTCCGAGAGCAATGGAAGAGTTCTAAAGCATTTTTAAACTTCAGCGGAATTACGAAAACAATGTGAGCGTTCTACAGACTGATTTAAAAAAACAATAACATTTCAAGTACAATGGCAGAGTTCCAAAGCATATTTAAACTTCAGCAGAAATCCGAGAATAAGGGAGGAGTTCCAAAGCATTTTTAAACTTCAGTAGAATTCCGAGAACAATGGGAGAGTTCTACAGAGAGATTTAAAAAAACAATAACATTCGGAGAACAATGTGAGAGTTCCAAAGCATTTTTAAACTTCAGCAGAATATCGAGAACAATGGAAGAGTTCCAAAGCATTTCTAAACTTCAGTAGAATTCCGAGAACAATGGGAGAGTTCTACAGACTGACTTAAAAAAACAATAACATTCCGAGAACAATGGGAGAGTTCCAAAGCATTTTTAAACTTCAGCAGAATTCTGCGAACAATTGAAGAGTTCTAAAGCATTTTTAAACTTCAGCAAAATTCCAAGAACAATGGGAGAGTTCCACAGACTGATTAAAAAAAACAGTAATATTCCGAGAACAATGGCAGAGTACCAAAGCATTTTTAAACTTCAGCAGAATTCCGAGAACAAGGGGAGAGTTCCAAAGCATTTTTAAACTACAGCAGAATTTCAAGAACAATGTGAGAGTTCAACAGACTGATTTAAAAAAACAAAAACATTCCGAGAGCAATAAAAGAGTTCCAAAGCATTTTTAAATTTCAGCAGAATTCCGAGAACGATGGAAGCGTTCGAAAGCATTTTTAAACTTCAGTAGAATTCCGAGAACAATGGGAGAGTTCTGCAGACTGATGTAATAAAACAATAACATTCCAAGAACATTGGGAGAGTTCCAAAGCATTTTTTAACTTCAGAAGAATTCCGAGAACAATGGAAGAGTTCCCAAGCATTTTTAAACTTCAGCAGAATTCCGAGAACAATGGAAGAGTTCTAAAGCATTTTTAAACTTCAGTAGAATTCCGAGAACAATGGGAGAGTTCTACAGATTGATTTATAAAAACTGTAACATTCCGAGAACAGTGGGAGAGTTCCAAAGGATTTTTAAACTTCAGCAGAATTCCAAGAATAGTGGGAGAGTTCTACAGATTGACTTAAAAAAACAGTAACATTGCGAGAACAAGGGGAGTGTTCCCATGCATTTTTAAACTTCAGTAGAATTCCGAGAGCAATGGAAGAGTTCTACAGACTTATTTAAAAAAACAGTAACATTCTGAGAACAATGGGAGAGATCCAAAGCATTTTTAAACTTCAGTAGAATTCTGAGAACAATGGGAGAGCTCTACAGACTGATGTAAAAATACAATAACATTCCAAGAACAATGGGAGAGTTCCAAAGCATTTTTTAACTTCATCAGAATTCCGAGAGCAATGGAAGAGTTCCAAAGCATTTTTAAACTTCAGTGGAATTACGAGAACAATGGGAGCGTTCTACAGACTGATTTAAAAAAACAATAACATTTCAAGAACAATGGGAGAGTTCCAAAGCATATTTAAACTTCAGCAGAATTCTGAGAATAATGGAGGAGTTCCAAAGCATTTTTAAACTTCAGTAGAATTCCGAGAACAATGGGAGAGTTCCAAAGCATTTTTAAACAACAGCAGAATTCCGAAAACAATGGAAGAGTTCTAAAGCATTTTTAACCTTCAGTAGAATTCCGAGAACACTGGGAGAGTTCTACAGACTTATTTAAAAAAACAAAAATATTCCGAGAAAAATGGGAGAGTTCCAAAACATTTATAAACTTCAGCAGAATTCCGAGAACAATGGAAGAGTTCCAAAGCATTTTTAAGCTTCAGCAGAATTCGGAGAACAATGGGAGAGTTCTACACACTGACATAAAAAAAACAATAACATTCCGAGAACAATGGGAGAGTTCCAAAGCATTTTTCTACTTCAGCAGAATTCCGAGAACAATGGAAGTGTTCCAAAGCATTTTTAAATTTCAGCAGAATTCCAAGAACAATGGAAGAGTTCCAAAGCATTTTTAAACTTCAGCAGAATTTCAAAAACAATGGGAGAGTTCTATAGACTATTTTTAAACTTCAGCAGAATTGCGAGAACAATGGAAGAGTTCCAAAGCATTTTTAAACTTCAGTAGGATTCCGATAACAATAGGAGAGTTCTACAGACTGATTTAAAAAAACAATAACATTCCGAGAACAATGGGAGAGTTCCAAAGCATTTTTAAACTTCAGCAGAATTCCGAGAACAATGGAAGTGTTCCATATCATTTTCAAACTTCAGTAGAATTCCGAGAACAATGGGAATGTTCTACAGACTGATTTAAAAAAACAATAACATTCCGAGAAAAATGGGAGAGTTCCAAAGCATTTTTTAACTTCAGCAGAATTCTGAGAACAATGGAAGAGTTCCAAACCCTTCTAAACTTCACCAGAATTCCGAGAACGATGGAAGAGTTCCAAAGTATTTTTAAACTTCAGTAGAATTCCGAGAACAATGGGAGAGTTCTGCAGACTGATGTAATAAAACAATAACATTCCAAGAACATTGGGAGAGTTCCAAAGCATTTTTAACTTCAGCAGAATTCCGAGAACAGTGGAAGAGTTCCCAAGCATTTTTAAACTTCAGCAGAATTCGGAGAACAATGGAAGAGTTCTAAAGCATTTTTAAACTTCAGTAGAATTCCGAAAACAATGGGAGAGTTCTACAGATTGATTTATAAAAACTGTAACATTCCGAGAACAGTGGGAGAGTTCCAAAGGATTTTTAAACTTCAGCAGAATTCCAAGAACAATGGGAGAGTTCTACAGATTGACTTAAAAAAACAGTAACATTCCGAGAACAAGGGGAGAGTTCCAAAGCATTTTTAAACTTCAGTAGAATTCCGAGAGCAATGGAAGAGTTCTACAGACTTATTTAAAAAAACAGTAACATTCTGAAAACAATGGGAGAGATCCAAAGCATTTTTAAACTTCAGTAGAATTCTGAGAACAATGGGGGAGCTCTACAGACTCATGTAAAAATACAATAACATTCCAAGAACAATGGGAGAGTTCCAAAGCATTTTTAAACTTCAGCAGAATTCCGAGAGCAATGGAAGAGTTCCAAAGCATTTTTAAACTTCAGTGGAATTCCGAGAACAATGGGAGCGTTCTACAGACTGATTTAAAAAAACAATAACATTCCGAGAACAATGGGAGACTTACAAAGCATTTTTAAACTTCAGCAGAATTCTGCGAACAATTGTAAAGTTCTAAAGCATTTTTAAACTTCAGCAAAATTCCAAGAACAATGGGAGAGTTCTACAGACTGATTAAAAAAAACAATAATATTCCGAGAACAATGGGAGAGTATCAAAGCATTTTTAAACTTCAGCAGAATTCCGAGAACAAGGGGAGCGTTCCAAAGCATTTTTAAACTACAGCAGAATTTCAAGAACAATGGGAGAGTTCAACAGACTGATTTAAAAAAACAAAAACATTCCGAGAGCACTAAAAGAGTTCCAAAGCATTTTTAAACTTCAGCAGAATTCCGAGAACGATGGAAGAGTTCCAAAGCATTTTTAAACTTCAGTAGAATTCTGAGAACAATGGGAGAGTTCTTCAGACTGATTTAAAAAACAGTAACATTCCGAGAGCAATGGGAGC
Source organism: Phyllobates terribilis (assembly GCF_046119375.1). Lineage (NCBI taxonomy): Eukaryota > Metazoa > Chordata > Amphibia > Anura > Dendrobatidae > Phyllobates > Phyllobates terribilis. The sequence goes on along the minus strand of NW_027362765.1, from coordinate 29,562,320 downwards.
GTTCCAAACCATTTTTAAACTTTAGCAGAATTCCGAGAACAATGGAAGATTTCCAAATCATTTTTAAACTTCAGTAGAATTCTGAGAACAATGGGAGAGATCTACATATTGATTTAATAAAACAGTAACATTCCGAGATCAATGGGAGGGTTCCAAAGAATTTTTAAACTTCAGCAGTATTCCGAGAACAATGGGAGAGTTCCACAGATTGATTTAAAAAAAACAGTAACATTCCGAGAACAATGGGAGAGTTCCAAAGCATTTTTTAACTTCAGTAGAACTCTGAGAACAATGGGAGAGTTCTACAGACTGATTTAAAAAAAACAATAACATTCCAAGAACAATGGGAGAGTTCCAAAGCATTTTTAAACTTCAGCAGAATTCCGAGAACAATGGAAGAGTTCCAAAGCATTTTTAAACTTCATTAGAATTCCGGGAACAATGGGAGAGTTCTACAGACTGATTTAAAAAAACAATAACATTCCAAGAACAATGGGAGAGTTCCAAAGCATTTTTAAACTTCAGCAGAATTCCAAGAACAATGGAGAGTTCCAAAGCATTTTTAAACTTCAGCAGAATTCCGAGAACAATGAAAGAGTTCCAAAGCATTTTTAAACTTCAGCAGAATTCCGAGAACAATGGAAGAGTTTCAAAGCATTTCTAAACTTCAGTAGAATTCCGAGAACAATGGGAGAGTTCTACAGACTGATTTATAAAACAATAACTTTCTGAGAACAATGGGAGAGTTCCAAAGCATTTTTAAACTTCAGCAGAAGTCCGAGAACAATGGAAGATTTCAAAAGCATTTTAAAACTTCAGTAAAAATCCGAGAACAATGAGAGAGTTCTACAGACTGATCTAAAAAAACAATAACATTCCGAGAACAATGGGAGAGTTCCAAAGCATTTTTAAACAACAGCAGAATTCCGAAAACAATGGAAGAGTTCTAAAGCATTTTTAACTAGAGATGAGCGTTGTTCTACTCGAACTGTTCGCCAATCTCAATTTCGAGCTGTTTTGGGCGGTGTTCGAGCCGGTCGGCGAACACGAACAATTTGAGAAAAATTCGGCTGTTCGAGGTTATGTTCGATAACTGTTCGTGCACCAAAATCATAACTGGATTTTTTCTCAGTAATGATGAAAATTAATGTTAATACGCAGTTTGAGTGTACAGCGGGGCGGGGGGAGGGGCAGGGGATGGATCTCTGCAGGAACAATGAAGATCTCCATTTTTTTTTCTCTTTCCCGCATTTGCAGTGGGGAGGTGAAATCTGTCAGCCTATCAGCAGCGCACACACGGAGCGAAGTGCTTTTTTTCACACAAGCAAGGGCATGTGTGATTGGCAGTGTATGTCACATGTCCTTGCCCTATAAGACCAAGCCATTTTCCCCGTCGCCACCATTTTCTCACTGCTGCAGCTGCGTGTTAGACGGCACCGCTGTTGCTGTGTGCGCTATACCTTGTTAATTTCAAGCCAATTTTCGCACAAATATACAGATAGCTTGGGAGTAGGGAATAGTTGTGATTGCAGTCCTTTTAAGGACTAGGTTACAGCATTTCCTATGACTTTTATCAAGCAGGTCTGTGCTCTTAAATAGATAGATTGTGGGAGTAAAGACTAATTGTAATTGGAGTCCTTTTCAGGACTAGGTTACATCAGTTCCTATCAGTTTTTGCCAGGCAGGTCTGTGCCAGTGCTGTGCAAGTTTTTTTCACAGCATTTGGCTGAATCTAGCAAAGCTAATCCTTTTTGGCCTATTGCAGAGTGTGTTAGTCAGTGGAGTAGCCTATCTGTGTTGCAAGATATACCACCTGTGTATAGAATACCAATTTTTTTCCTGCACCTAGTGAAGTAAAATCTTTTGGGCATAGCATCATTCTATTAGTCCATCTATACTGACCTCCATCAGGTTGCAAACTGAATATAATTTTTTTCTGCATCTAGCTCTGAAAAAATATTTGGGCTTCTAGCAGTGTGTGGGACTTGGTCTATTAGTCCATCTATACTGACCTCCATCAGGTTGCAAATTAAAAATAATTTTTTTCTTCATTTAGCTCTGAAAAAATATTTGGGCTTCTAGCAGTGTGTGGGACTTGTTCTATTAGTCCTTCTATACTGACCTCCAGCAGGTTGCAAATTGAATATAATTTTTTTCTGCATCTAGCTCTGAAAAAATATTTGGGCTTCTAGCGGTGTGTGGGACTTGGTCTATTAGTCCATCTATACTGACCTCCATCAGGTTGCAAATTAAAAATAATTTTTTTCTGCATCTAGCTCTGAAAAAATATTTGGGCTTCTAGCAGTGTGTGGGACTTGGTCTATTAGTCCATCTATACTGACCTCCATCAGGTTGCAAATTAAAAATAATTTTTTTCTTCATTTATCTCTGAAAAAATATTTGGGCTTCTAGCAGCGTGTGGGACTTGTTCTATTAGTCCATCTATACTGACCTCCATCAGGTTGCAAATTAAAAATATTTTTTTTCTGCATCTAGCTCTGAAAAAATATTTGGGCTTCTAGCAGTGTGTGGGACTTGGTTTATTAGTCCATCTATACTGACCTCCATCAGGTTGCAAATTAAAAATAATTTTTTTCTTCATTTAGCTCTGAAAAAATATTTGGGCTTCTAGCAGTGTGTGGGACTTGTTCTATTAGTCCTTCTATACTGACCTCCAGCAGGTTGCAAATTGAATATAATTTTTTTCTGCATCTAGCTCTGAAAAAATATTTGGGCTTCTAGCGGTGTGTGGGACTTGGTCTATTAGTCCATCTATACTGACCTCCATCAGGTTGCAAATTAAAAATAATTTTTTTCTGCATCTAGCTCTGAAAAAATATTTGGGCTTCTAGCAGTGTGTGGGACTTGGTCTATTAGTCCATCTATACTGACCTCCATCAGGTTGCAAATTAAAAATAATTTTTTTCTGCATCTAGCTCTGAAAAAATATTTGGGCTTCTAGCAGTGTGTGGGACTTGGTCTATTAGTCCTTCTATACTGACCTCCATCAGGTTGCAAATTGAATAAAAAAATTTTCTGCATCTAGCTCTGAAAAAATATTTGGGCTTCTAGCGGTGTGTGGGACTTGGTCTATTAGTCCATCTATACTGACCTCCATCAGGTTGCAAATTAAAAATAATTTTTTTCTGCATCTAGCTCTGAAAAAATATTTGGGCTTCTAGCAGTGTGTGGGACTTGGTCTATTAGTCCATCTATACTGACCTCCATCAGGTTGCAAATTGAATAAAAAAATTTTCTGCATCTAGCTCTGAAAAAATATTTGGGCTTCTAGCGGTGTGTGGGACTTGGTCTATTAGTCCATCTATACTGACCTCCATCAGGTTGCAAATTAAAAATAATTTTTTTCTGCATCTAACCCAGCCAATAGTTTTGGCCTAATACCACAGTTTGGCCACTCAGCTCTGCTCGGTTACCATCCATTGTTTTTTTGTGCAAACAACTCCAGAGTTGTGAATTAGTTAACCACCAAAATGAGTGGAAAAAGGCCTGCTGCTGGTGGAAAGGGGAATAGGCGTGTTGGGAAGGGGAAAAAAGGTTGTGTCCGTGGGGTAGGTGCAGAAGAAAGACCATCTTCCAGCCAAACTAAAATGTCTACTTCTTTTAGCGGACAATGTGATAAGATCCCTTTCTTACGGCCACGCCAATCGCTACAAATTCCAGATGAGGCACAAAAACAGCAGGTGCTTCAACGGATATCAAGTGCTCCTTTAAGTGGGCTCTCCTCCACATCAACTTCAACATCACAAATACTCCAGTCCTCAAAGGTGTCACCCAAATCGCACTTGCTTCCTCACAGCTCCCAAATCTCCAGCTGCCCGTCTGAGTATGAGGTAGAACAGATGGTTGAGTCTGCAGAGCTGTTTACTCATACTATAGCCTGGGAATCAGAGGTCGACTCCAGCGCTTCTGTGAATCCAGACGAAATGATCTGCACTGATGCCCAGAATCTTTATGAGTCGGATCCAGGACCAGACGCAGAAGGTTCTGACCATAATGTAGACCCTCATTCCCAAACTGTAACTCCTGTTGGTGGAGACAATGAGGAAGACGATGATAAGACTCAAATACCTGATTGGAGCGACAACTTTAGTTTTTTGTCAGGGCAGGAACAGGTTGGCTCTGAGGACGACGGGTGTGATAACGCACAGGGTGATGATGATGAGGTCGGAGATCCCACTTACTGTCAACCCACAGTCAGCCAAGAGATGAGGTCAGCAGAGGAGGTGGAGGAAGATGCTAGTGATGAAGAGGTCAGGTTGCGCCTTCCTGGACAGAGACGTAGTACTGGAAGCACGTCAACAACTGCATCCTCAAACACAACTCTGCCTCTCACCACAAGTCGTGGTGGCTCTTCAGGTCGCATGGGTGCTAAGCCTTGCATAGCCTGGGCATTTTTTCAGATCGATAAAGATGACCCAACTCGTGTTATCTGTAACATTTGTCAGCAAAAGCTAAGTAGAGGCCAAAAAATACATAGTTTGAGTACTTCATGCATGAACCGGCACATGGACATGAAGCATAAGTTGCAGTGGGAAGCTCAGTGTGCTACAATGCGGCCTAGCCGGCCGGGCCAACCACCGTCTGCCATATCTTGTGCATCCGCGGCCTCTTCATCCTCTGTGACTGGGGGGACAGCAGTCACACCTGTTTTGGGGCGCAGACCTGCCACCTCTTTACCCGCAACAGCCAGCGTGATTGGCAGGTCATCATTTTCTTTGGAGGTGGTAACACCAGCTGGTCTTGAGCGCTGTCCGACATAGATAGCACCACCTTTGGATCAAGGCAACCTAACATGTCCGCCTGCATCTACCTCACAGACCGGCAGTTTGCCGGGGACACCCTTATCAACCCCGTCTAAGCACAATAGCCAGCCCTCGGTCCCTCAGATGTGGACAAGTAAAAGACCATTTCCTCCTAGCCATGAGAAAGCTAAGAGGTTGAATTTCACCATCTGCAAGCTCTTGGCTACAGAAATGCTGCCTTTCCGCCTGGTGGACACAGAGGATTTTCGAGACCTTATGTCCGTCGCAGTGCCCCAGTACCAGATGCCCAGTCGGCACTACTTCTCAAAGAAAGGTGTGCCTGCGCTCCACCAGCATGTCGTACACAACATCACCGCTTCTTTGAGAAACTCTGTGTGTGACAGGGTGCATTTCACCACAGACACTTGGACGAGTAGGCATGGACAGGGGCGTTACATGTCGCTGACTGGGCACTGGGTAACTATGGTGACAGCAGGACAAGGGGCTGCTGTCCAAGTCTTGCCGTCCCCACGAGTTGTGCGTCAATCCTCTTTATGTCAAAGTTCCTCCACTGCTTCTGCCTCCTCAACCTCCTCTCGGTCTTCCACCTGCACCCGAAGCCTGTCTGGTCATGCCACAAGCTTTCTAACTGCGCAGAAGGGATCCTGCACACCTCCTTACTATGCTGGCAGTAGGGCTCAACGTCATCAGGCGGTTTTTACATTGAAATGTCTGGGAAATGTGAGTCACACAGCTGAGGAGTTGTGGTCAGCTCTGGAGAACCAATTTCATGAATGGTTGTCTCCACTGGACCTGAAACCAGGGAAGGCCGTGTGCGACAATGCTGCAAACCTGGGTGCGGCCCTTCGCCGGGGCAATGTCACACACGTGCCTTGTATGGCTCACGTGTTGAACCTGGTTGTCCAGCAATTTTTAGCCCACTATCCCAGACTAGATGGCCTTCTGCAGAGGGCACGGTCGCTGTGTGCTCACTTCCGCCGTTCGCATCCCGCAGCTCAGCGACTTACATCTCTACAGAAGTCGTTGGGCCTGCCACTTCACCGGCTAAAATGCGATGTGCCTACCCGGTGGAATTCAACTCTGCACATGTTGCAGTGACTGTGGCAGCACCGACAAGCCCTGGTGCAATACGTTCTGACGTATAGCCTGGGCCAACGAGATTCAGAGGTGGGGCAAATCACGCTGGAGGAGTGGTCTCAGATCAGGGACCTATGCACCCTTCTGCACAGTTTTGAAATGGCGACGAAGATGTTTAGTGCTGACGATGCCATTATCAGCATGACTATTCCGGTGATTTACATGCTGGAGCACATGTTAAACAGAATTCGGAGTCAGGTGGTGGCACAAGAGGAGGTGGAGGAAGTAGAGGAGGAGGAGTTGTATGCGGAAGGGCTAACATCTGCAAGGTCCAGACGGTCGGCAGCACCAAGGCGGCAGGCATGTGAGGGTGGGGGAGATGATTTTACCAGGGCGCATGGTAGCAGCCAAACTAGTGAGGAAGGTGCAGGAGCCCAGGAAGAAGTGGAGGACGAACTGATGGAAGACTCATCAGATGAGGGAGACCTTGATCACATTTCTGTTGTGCGAGGTTGGGGGGAGAGGACAGAGGAAGGAAGCATGATTGTTACCTCGCCACCAACACAACAGGGACTTGGTGCTCCTGGATGCGCAACACACATGAGTGCCTTCTTGCTGCACTACCTGCAACATGACCCTCGAATTGTGAGAATTAGAAATAATCCTGACTACTGGGTTGCCACACTGTTAGATCCCCGGTACAAAAGTAAATTTGCAGAAATTATTCCTGCCATAGAAAGGGATGCACGCATGCAGGAGTATCAGCAGAGACTGTTGCAGAATCTTACATGTGCTTTTCCACAAAATACCAGTGGTGCACGTAGTGAATCTCACAGTTCTAACTTGCCAACCGTGGGACCGTCAAGTGTTCAGCACTCAAACCGTAACAGAACCACAGTATCTGCTGGTAACATCAATTTTGCGGAATCATTTCACCACTTTTTTAGCCCATCCTTTGCAAGGCCACAGGAGACAAGAAGTCTGACACATAGTCAACGCCTAGAGACGATGGTACAGGAGTATCTCCAAGTAAACATTGAAGCCACGACTGTGTCACTGGACCCTTGCTCTTTTTGGGCTTCCAATCTGGATAAATGGCCGGAGCTAGCCACTTACGCCTTGGAGATCTTGTCATGCCCCGCAGCCAGCGTTCTGTCTGAACGTGTGTTCAGCGCTGCTGGTGGTGTGCTGACAGATAAGCGCACGCGGCTCTCCACTGATAATGTAGACAGACTCACGTTCATAAAGATGAACAAATCATGGATCCGAAGCGACTTTTCTACCCCTGTGTCATCCTGGGGAGAGTAAAAGCTTGATGATTGGTTAAAATCACCCTACCAACCGTTTTAAGCTTTCAAATTACTAATCATGTTTATCTGTATCTTGACTGGAAAATAATTTGGGCTTTGTAGCAGTGTGCAGCACTGATCCTATTAGGCCATCTATAATAAGCTTCACCAGATTTAAAATTAAAAATAATTTTTAGCTGCATCTAGCCCGGAAAATAATTTTGGGGCTCCGAGATGCGCAAGACACATAAGTGCCTTCTTGCTGCACTACCTGCAGCATGACCCTCATATTGTCAGAATTCGAAGTAATCATGACTACTGGGTTGCCACACTCTTAGATCCCCCAAACTTTTCGATCAACCTTTTCATTTTAATAAAGACCAAAAAAATGGTCATTTTTGAAATTATAAGCATTAGCGGGTTGTTAGAAACTGAAATCAAACAGTTTTCAACTCAAAACTTTATTCTAGGTGATGTTACATTTTCACATAGGACCCCTTGTTCGAAAGGAGCTTCTGAACTCTCTCGTCCATTGAATTTGTCAGGTTTTGGATGGTTTCTGCTTCAATTGTTTTGCATGAGGACAGAATACCCTCCCAGAGCTGTTGCTTAGATGTGAACTGCCTCCCGCCATCATAGACACTCCTTTTAATGATGCTCCAAAGGTTCTGAATGGGGTAGAGGTCAGGGGAGCATGGGGGTCACACCATAAGTTTGTCCCCTTTTATGCCCATATCAGCCAGAGATGCAGATGTTTTATGTGCAGCATGAGATGGTGCATTATCATGCAGAAAAATGATCTTGCTGTGAAATACACGGTTCTTCTTCTTGAACCATGGCAGGAAGTGCTGTTTGAGAAAATCCACATACATTATGCAGTTCATCTTTAGCGCCTTCAGGGATCCTAAAGGGGCCGACAATCTCTCTCCCCATGATTCCAGCCCAAAACATTACTCCACCTCCTCCTTGTTGGCGCTGTAGCCGTGTTTGCGTGGGGTGTCCATCAACCAGCCATCCTCCACTCCATTCATCTGGACCATCGAGCGCTGCACGGCACTCATCCGTGAACAAAACAGTTTTGAAATCAGTCTTCATGTAATGTTTGGCCCACTGGAGCCGTTTCTGCTTGTGTGAAGTGGATAGAGGAGGTCGACAGGATGGCGTATGCACAGCTGCAAACCTCTGAAGGACCCTGCATCTTGTTGTTCGGGGGACGTTGGAGGCACAAGCAGCTTCAAAAACTTGTCTGCTGCTATGACAAGGCTTTTTTGCCGCTGCTCTTTCAACCTGACGTAATTGCCTGTAGGAAAGAGTCCTCAATTTGCCCTTATCAGCACGCACACGTGTGTACTGTGAATCAGCTACATACTTCTTGATTGCCAAGACACTTCATCCTGATCATCGCACAATGTTGATTGTAGTCATGCCTTGACCTAAACACTCCACAATTTGTTGCTTCTCAGCAGCCGACACATCCTTTTTCTTTCCCATTTTGGCAGAAAATGTAGGCTGCTTAATAATGTGAGAGAGCCTTCTTAAGTAGTCTTGCCTTTCATTGGACACACCTGCCAAACTAATTAGCACAGGTGTCTGCAATTGCTTACAGTGATATAAAGAGCCCTGACACACATCACCATCAATGAGTTTAACTGACAAACAAACAAATTCTTCCCTTATCACTCCTAAACACTTTTTGCATAATAATTTGGAACGCGGTGTACATGTGCTTTTCCACAAAACACCAGTGGTTCACGTAGTGAATCTTACAGTTCTAACTTGCCAACCGTGGTCTGTATGGAATTGTTCAATAAAGGGCCCAAAATTAAGATAACATAGATGGGAGAGGTCTCTATGAATAGGAATTCCTAAGTATTTGATACCCTGTGAGGGCCAGGCAAAGGGAAAGTTGGACTGGATGGAATCCTATATGGATTTAGGGAGGGAGACATCGAGGGCCTCAGACTTCGCTGCATTGATTTTAAAATTTTACCATGTAACAAAGTGATCTATTTCAGCCATAACAGCAGGGATGGATATATGTGATTGAGTGATATATACTAGGACATCATCAGCAAATAGAGAGCACTTGTACTCGGTGCCTCCCACCTCAATCCACCTAATATTGGGGTTATGGCGAATTGATGAGAGCAGGTGCTCCGTCACTAGGATGTATAAGAGAGGGGACAGAGGACATCCCTGCCTTGTCCCATTGGTGATTGTGAAAGGTGATGAAAATGTTCTGACGCACCCCCTGGGCCTTGGGACACCCGGAGCCGGACCCTTTTTGGTGGATGCTGGTGGTTGTAGTCTTCGTGGCGGCGATCCGGTTCCGTGGCTCAGGGCGGTCAAACCAGTGGCGGAACTATTTATGTGGTTTTGATGTTTAAATGTCCGACTACGCCACCCGTGGATTTCGGTCAGAGTGAACCGCCGCTACAGGGCAGACCGCTAAGGCTGGTGTTGTGGGTGCAGCAGAGCGTAGCATAACTCCCCACGGGAGGAGTATAGCCTCAGGGCAGTGTATGCGGAGGATGGGGGTGATGGTGCAGGGCAGCAGCAGTAACGACACGGAGTCAGTGATGCAGTTCAGGGCCTTTACTCACAGTTCTTATTATCCAGACCACGTCTGCAGGTAACGGCTGCCCACGTCGTACTGTGCTCACCAGGTGAGGGGCTCAGACAACTCCCAGATAACTTTGGAGCGCTTCACAGGACCCCCTTTGTGTGTCCTTTGTCTGGCCTTTCTTACCAACACTTCTGTCCGGCTGCCTCGGGCCTCCTCTTGGTAAACTTGGCGCCAGTTTCCCTGACCCTATGTGGTGCCTTCCTAGCGGGTGGAGCAAGGGGCTGCGCCACATAAAATGTCAGAGCCTCCGGTTTCTAGCTGAGGGTCGTTTCCTGCCTCCACTAGTTCGGGGACCGGTCTCCCCCTTTGGCCTGACCCCTCCACGCAGGTGGATTCGGGCGTGCGGTGGCGACTCGCCCGTCCGCACCCCTGGGATCCCTTCATTCCTCGTTCCTGGAGCCTTCTCCGCTCCTCTTCCTTCCTTCTCCCTCTTGCAGGCCTGGGCCTCTGTTACTAGGCCCGCCTCCGGAGCAGAGCTCATGCAGAGCCCCTGCTCCCTGCCACTTCTGCTCAGACTTCTCTGCACTGAACTAAGATGGTGCCCACCTTTTATACTCCCTTCTCAATGCACCCAGGAACTGCTTCCTCCCTGCTCCTGCACTACAGGGTTCCCCTTCCTCAGTGTTACCTCCCCCCACTCCAGCCAGGGACAGGGACTGTCGTGCCCATCTCAGGGGCATATTGGTCGCCCTGCCCCACGGCAATGTGGTGTAATGCATGCAGGTGTCAGGTCCTGATCCACACTCCATCCTTACCTGAGAGTGAGATATCACACCTCTGGGTGAGGTGCAATACGTCTGTAGCAACCGAGCCCTCAGGGTGCTACAGTTCCATTTATCTTCAGCCTAGGTGACGTATTGCGATACAGGGCCGTGATTTTGGCTATAAAATGGTCCCCTAGACCCCTACCCCAAGCTCTTTAAGAGAATCATATATGGCGTGCCAGGAGACTCTATGGAATGCTTTCTCAGCATCCAACGAGAGTATCTAATTACAAATTTTTAACTGCATCTAGCCCAGGAAATACTTTGTGCCTAGTAGCAGTGTCTGCTAGTCAGCGGATTATCCCGGCTGTTAAGCAAGCTACACCACCTGTAGTTTAGACACTTAATTTTTTCAAAGGAAATGCTTCGGGACCATGGGATACTTAGTGAAGAGCATCAGGAGGCACCCCAAGGCATAGGGGCTGGGACTGGCAGTAGGATGCCTTGCGGTGGACAGCCGAGCTCGATCCTTATAAAAGCTTTTTAACTGCAGCAGCTTTAGTGGACGCTACTGGAGCTGGAATTACGCGGCTGCTGGCATAAGACTTGCCCTCCAATAGATCCTTGTAAATGGATTTAAAGTGTATTCATTCAAATTAAAGAGACAATTTAAATTAAAAAGCTTAGAGCTGCCTCCACCACAGGGGGGCTCGCTCGACCCACCAGCGGACAGGCACCAGTATTGGGATAGGGGGGCTGGCCGTCAGGGTTCACCGCGGCTCTGGCACAAACCCGGCGACACGGAGGTGGCACGGGCAGGAGCGGACTGGCCGTGTCGGCTTCTCACTTTTTGGATTTTAGAAGGGCATGACATGCCTATATCTGTGTCTCCCCCTCCTTTTACTCCTCCACCTCTTTTATTTTCGCATGACTATATGTACTTGTCACTTTTCCATGTGTTAGTTATGTCTTCTGAGCAGTTTGTCAGCTTTTGGACACCTTTGAAGGTGTTTTCTATGTGTTTCTATGTGTTTTTGTTTGCCTGCCATTGGTTTTAACGGTGTTCGAAGGTGTTCGACGAACAGTTCGACGAACAGTTCGGCGAACACACGGGTGTTCGACGAACCGAACCGAACTCGAACACTACGGGGGTGGCTCAACACTATTTTTAACCTTCAGTAGAATTCCGAGAACACTGGGAGAGTTCTACAGACTAATTTAAAAAAACAATAATATTCCGAGAAAAATGGGAGAGTTCCAAAACATTTATAAACTTCAGCAGAATTCCGAGAACAATGGAAGAGTTCCAAAGCATTTTTAAGCTTCAGCAGAATTCGGAGAACAATGGGAGAGTTCTACACACTGACATAAAAAAAAAATAACATTCCGAGAACAATGGGAGTGTTCCAAAGCATTTTTAAACTTCAGCAGAATTCCGAGAACAATGGAAGTGTTCCAAAGCATTTTTAAATTTCAGCAGAATTCCAAGAACAATGGAAGAGTTCCAAAGCATTTTTAAACTTCAGCAGAATTTCAAAAACAATGGGAGAGTTCAATAGACTATTTTTAAACTTCAGCAGAATTGCGAGAACAATGGAAGAGTTCCAAAGCATTTTTAAACTTCAGTAGAATTCCGATAACAATAGGAGAGTTCTACAGACTGATTTAAAAAAACAATAACATTCCGAGAACAATGGGAGAGTTCCAAAGCATTTTTAAACTTCAGCAGAATTCCGAGAACAATGGAAGTGTTCCATATCATTTTCAAACTTCAGTAGAATTCTGAGAACAATGGGAATGTTCTACAGACTGATTTAAAAAAACAATAACATTCCGAGAAAAATGGGAGAGTTCCAAAGCATTTTTTAACTTCAGCAGAATTCTGAGAACAATGGAAGAGTTCCAAACCGTTCTAAACTTCACCAGAATTCCGAGAACGATGGAAGAGTTCCAAAGTATTTTTAAACTTCAGTAGAATTCCGAGAACAATGGGAGAGTTCTGCAGACTGATGTAATAAAACAATAACATTCCAAGAACATTGGGAGAGTTCCAAAGAATTTTTTAACTTCAGCAGAATTCCGAGAACAATGGAAGAGTTCCCAAGCATTTTTAAACTTCAGCAGAATTCCGAGAACAATGGAAGAGTTCTAAAGCATTTTTAAACTTCAGTAGAATTCCGAGAACAATGGGAGAGTTCTACAGATTGATTTATAAAAACTGTAACATTCCAAGAACAGTGGGAGAGTTCCAAAGGATTTTTAAACTTCAGCAGAATTCCAAGAACAATGGGAGAGTTCTACAGATTGACTTAAAAAAACAGTAACATTCCGAGAACAAGTGGAGAGTTCCAAAGCATTTTTAAACTTCAGTAGAATTCTGAGAGCAATGGAAGAGTTCTACAGACTTATTTAAAAAAACAGTAACATTCTGAGAACAATGGGAGAGATCCAAAGCATTTTTAAACTTCAATAGAATTCTGAGAACAATGGGAGAGCTCTACAGACTGATGTAAAAATACAATAACATTCCAAGAACAATGGGAGAGTTCCAAAGCATTTTTAAACTTCAGCAGAATTCCGAGAGCAATGGAAGCGTTCCAAAGCATTTTTAAACTTCAGTGGAATTCTGAGAACAATGGGAGCGTTCTACAGACTGATTTAAAAAAACAATAACATTTCAAGAACAATGGGAGGGTTCCAAAGCATATTTAAACTTCAGCAGAATTCCGAGAATAATGGAGGTGTTCCAAAGCATTTTTAAACTTCAGTAGAATTCCGAGAACAATAGGAGAGTTCTACAGAGAGATTTATAAAAACTGTAACATTCCGAGAACAATGTGAGAGTTCCAAAGCATTTTTAAACTTCAGCAGAATATCGAGAAGAATGGAAGAGTTCCAAAGCATTTCTAAACTTCAGTAGAATTCCGAGAACAATGGGAGAGTTCTACAGACTGACTTAAAAAAACAATAACATTCCGAGAACAATGGGCGAGTTCCAAAGCATTTTTAAACTACAGCAGAATTCTGCGAACAATTGAAGAGTTCTAAAACATTTTTAAACTTCAGCAAAATTCCAAGAACAATGGGAGAGTTCTACAGACTGATTAAAAAAAACAATAATATTCCGAGAACAATGGGAAAGTACCAAAGCATTTTTAAACTTCAGCAGAATTCCGAGAACAAGGGAGAGTTCCAAAGCATGTTTAAACTACAGCAGAATTTCAAGAACAATGGGAGAGTTCAACAGACTGATTTAAAAAAACAAAAACATTCCGAGAGCAATGAAAGAGTTCCAATGCATTTTTAAACTTCAGCAGAATTCCGAGAACGATGGAAGAGTTCCAAAGCATTTTTAAACTTCAGCAGAATTCTGCGAACAATTGAAGACTTCTAAAGCATTTTTAAACTTCAGCAAAATTCCAAGAACAATGGGAGAGTTCTACAGACTGATTAAAAAAAACAATAATATTCCGAGAACAATGGGAGAGTACCAAAGCATTTTTAAACTTCAGCAGAATTCCGAGAACAAGGGGAGAGTTCCAAAGCATTTTTAAACTACAGCAGAATTTCAAGAACAATGGGAGAGTTCAACAGACTGATTTAAAAAACAAAAACATTCCGAGAGCAATAAAAGAGTTCCAAAGCATTTTTAAACTTCAGCAGAATTCCGAGAATGATGGAAGAGTTCCAAAGCATTTTTAAACTTCAGTAGAATTCTGAGAACAATGGGAGAGTTCTACAGACTGATTTAAAAAACAGTAACATTCCGAGAGCAATGGGAGCGTTCCAAACCATTTTTAAACTTCAGCAGAATTCCGAGAACAATGGAAGATTTCCAAATCATTTTTAAACTTCAGTAGAATTCTGAGAACAATGGGAGAGATCTACATATTGATTTAAAAAAACAGTAACATTCCGAGATCAATGGGAGGGTTCCAAAGAATTTTTAAACTTCAACAGTATTCCGAGAACAATGGGAGAGTTCCACAGATTGATTTAAAAAAACAGTAACATTTTGATAACAATGGGAGAGTTCCAAAGCATTTTTAAACTTCAGCAGAATTCCGAGAACAATGGAAGAGTTCCAAAGCATTTATAAACTTCAGTAGAATTCCGGGAACAATGGGAGAGTTCTACAGACTGATTTAAAAAAACAATAACATTCCGAGAACAATGGGAGAGTTCCAAAGCATTTTTAAACTTCAGCAGAGTTCTGAGAACAATGGAAGTGTTTCAAAGCATTTTTAAACATCAGCAGAATTCCAAGAACAATGGAAGTGTTCAAAAGCATTTTTAATCTTCAGCAGAATTCCGAGAACAATGGAGAGTTCCAAAGCATTTTTAAACTTCAGCAGAATTCCGAGAACAATGAAAGAGTTCCAAAGCATTTTTAAACTTCAGCAGAATTCCGAGAACAATGGAAGAGTTCCAAAGCATTTCTAAACTTCAGTAGAATTCCGAGAACAATGGGAGAGTTCTACAGACTGATTTATAAAACAATAACTTTCCGAGAACAATGGGAGAGTTCCAAAGCATTTTTAAACTTCAGCAGAATTCCGAGAACAATGGAAGATTTCCAAAGCATTTTAAAACTTCAGTAAATATCCGAGAACAATGAGAGAGTTCTACAGACTGATCTAAAAAAACAATAACATTCCGAGAACAATGGGAGAGTTCCAAAGCATTTTTAAACAACAGCAGAATTCCAAAAACAATGGAAGAGTTCTAAAGCATTTTTAACCTTCAGTAGAATTCCGAGAACACTGGGAGAGTTCTACAGACTTATTTAAAAAAACAATAATATTCCGAGAAAAATGGGAGAGTTCCAAAACATTTATAAACTTCAGCAGAATTCCGAGAACAATGGAAGAGTTCCAAAGCATTTTTAAGCTTCAGCAGAATTCGGAGAACAATGGGAGAGTTCTACACACTGACATAAAAAAAACAATAACATTCCGAGAACAATGGGAGAGTTCCAAAGCATTTTTAAACTTCAGCAGAATTCCGAGAACAATGGAAGTGTTCCAAAGCATTTTTAAATTTCAGCAGAATTCCAAGAACAATGGAAGAGTTCCAAAGCATTTTTAAACTTCAGCAGAATTTCAAAAACAATGGGAGAGTTCTATGGACTATTTTTAAACTTCAGCAGAATTGCGAGAACAATGGAAGAGTTCCAAAGCATTTTTAAACTTCAGTAGAATTCCGATAACAATAGGAGAGTTCTACAGTCTGATTTAAAAAAACAATAACATTCCGAGAACAATGGGAGAGTTCCAAAGCATTTTTAAACTTCAGCAGAATTCCGAGAACAATGGAAGTGTTCCATATCATTTTCAAACTTCAGTAGAATTCTGAGAACAATGGGAATGTTCTACAGACTGATTTAAAAAAACAATAACATTCCGAGAAAAATGGGAGAGTTCCAAAGCATTTTTTAACTTCAGCAGAATTCTGAGAACAATGGAAGAGTTCCAAACCCTTCTAAACTTCACCAGAATTCCGAGAATAATGGAAGAGTTCCCAAGCATTTTTAAACTTCAGCAGAATTCCGAGAACAATGGAAGAGTTCTAAAGCATTTTTAAACTTCAGTAGAATTCCGAGAACAATGGGAGAGTTCTACAGATTGATTTATAAAAACTGTAACATTCCGAGAACAGTGGGAGAGTTCCAAAGGATTTTTAAACTTCAGCAGAATTCCAAGAACAATGGGAGAGTTCTACAGATTGACTTAAAAAAACAGTAACATTCCGAGAACAAGGGGAGAGTTCCAAAGCATTTTTAAACTTCAGTAGAATTCCGAGAGCAATGGAAGAGTTCTACAGACTTATTTAAAAAAAACAGTAACATTCTGAGAACAATGGGAGAGATCCAAAGCATTTTTAAACTTCAGTAGAATTCTGAGAACAATGCAAGAGTACTCGTACCTAACTCCTGCTCGTTGTCACTGTACTCCCGTTTGTGAGTTTGTGGTCCACTCGCTACTTCACTGCAAGTACCCTGTGGGTATCTGGTTCTGCCTTTCCCTTCCTGCCTGTTCCGTGTGCACAGAGCCCTGTCCCCCCGGCTCTGCCTTGCTCACCGCTCCGGCGGTTCTAGCCTGCTCTGCCTTGCTCACTGCTCCGGCGGTTCTAGCCTGCTCTGCCTTGCTCACCGCTCCGGCGGTTCTAGCCTGCTCTGCCTTGCTTACTGCTCCGGCGGTTCTAGCCTGCTCTGCCTTGCTCACCGCTCTGGCGGTTCTAGCCTGCTCTGCCTTGCTTACTGCTCCGGAGGTTCTAGCCTGCTCTGCCTTGCTCAGTGCTCTGGCAGTTCAAGCCTGCTCTGCCTTGCTTACTGCTCCGGCCGTTCTAGCCTGCTCTGCCTTGCTCACTGCTCCGGCGGTTCTAGCCTGCTCTGCCTTGCACACTGCTCCGGCGGTTCTAGCCTGCTCTGCCTTTGCTCACTGCTCCAGTGGTTCTGGCCTGCTCTGACCCATTGCTCACTGCTCCGGCAGTCTTGCTCCGCTCTGACCCTTTGCTCACTGCCCCGGCAGTCTTGCTCCGCTCTGTCCCTTTGCTCACTGATCCGGCAGTCTTGCTCCGCTCTGACTCTTTGCTCACTGCTCCAGCAGTCTCGCTCTGCTCTGACACTTTGCTCACTTCTCCGGCAGCCTCGCTCTGCTCTGACCCTTTTCTCACTGCTCCAGCAGTCTCGCTCCGCTCTGACCCTTGCTCACTGCTCCGGCAGTCTTGCTCCGCTCTGACCCTTTGCTCATTGCTCCGGAAGTCTTGCTCCACTCTGACCCTTTGCTCACTACTCCAGGAGTCTCGCTCCGCTCTGACCCTTTGCTCACTGCTCTGGCAGTCTCGCTCCGCTCTGACCCTTTGCTCACCGCTCCTGGCGGCCTTGTCCTGCTCTACTCTTGCTCACCGCTCCAGGCGTCCTCGTCCTGCTCTACTCTTGCTCACTGCTCCAGGCGGCCTCATCCTGCTCTACTCTCGCTCACTGCTCTAGGCGGTCTCGTTTTGCCCTGCTCTCGCTCACCACTCTGGGCCGCCTTACTCTGCTGTGTTTGTCCGCCACATCTGTGGTTCTGTTCCTGAGTCCCAGTGTGTACTGGGTCCTATTCCCACAGTGTTCCAACCTGCTAGTGCCTCCCTGTCTGCACTCTAGTCGTGCTTGCCTGTACCCCCCTGCCTGCAGACTCGCCTGTCTGCATACCAGTCGTGCCTGCCAATACCCACCAGTCTGTGTGCCAGCCTAACCCGTCTGTTCCTGTATTCCCCTGTGTGGCTCAACAGCCGTGTTCGGGGTCTGTCCTGGAGTAGCACCTGGTCCCTCTGCTCGGTTCCTCCTTGGTGCACTGGCGTCGTATGCCGTCGTGCGACCCTGGTCGGATCGGGTGAATACCTAGTTACGCCCCTCCAGGCATTCACTCTCCGGCACGGTCCAGTGGAATCACACGCACACGCCGCTCAGCCTGGGCGTGTGCATTACAGGGAGACATCCAAATAATTTTTAAACTTCAGAAGAATTCTGAGAACAATGGGAGAGTTCTACAGACTGATTTAAAAAAACAATAACATTCCGAGAACAATGGGAGAGTTCCAAAGCATTATTGATCTTCAGCAGAATTCCGAGTACAATGGAAGAGTTCCAAAGCATTTTTAAACTTCAGCAGAATTCCGAGAACAATGGAAGAGTTCCAAAGCTTTTTTCTACTTCAGTAAAATTCTGAGAACAATGGGAGAGTTCTACAAACTGATTAAAAAAAACAATAACATTCCGAGAACAATGGGGGAGGTCCAAAGCATTTTTAAACTTCAGCAGAATTCCGAGTACAATGGAAGATTTCCAAAGCTTTTTTAAACTTCAGTAGAATTCTGAGAACAATGGGAGAGTTCTACAGAGTGATTTAAAAAAACAGTAACATTCCGAGAACAATGGGAGAGTTCTAAAGCATTTTTAAACTTCAGTAGAATTCCGAGAACAATGGGAGAGTTCTACAGACTGATTTAAAAAAACAATAACATTCCAAGAACAATGGGAGAGTTCCAAATAATATTTAACCTTCAGCAGAATTCCGAGAACAATGGAAGCATTCCAAAGCATTTTTAAACTTCAGTAGAATTCCGAGAACAATAGAAGTGTTCCAAAGCATTTTTAAAATTCAGCAGAATTACGAGAACAATGGAGAGTTCCAAAGCATTTTTAATCTTTAGCAGAATTCCGAGAACAATGGAAGAGTTCCAAAGCATTTTTGAACTTCAATAGAATTCCGAGAACAATGGAAGGGTTCTACAGACTGATATAAAAAAACAATAACATTCCAAGAACAATTGGAGAGTTCCAAAGCATTTTTAAACTTCAGCAGAATTCCGAGAACAATGGAAGCGTTCCAAAGCATTTTTAAATTTCAGTAGAATTCCAAAAACAATGGGAGAGTTCTACAGACTGATTTAAAAAAACAATAACATTCCGAGAAGAATGGGTGAGTTCTACAGACTGATTTAAAAAAACAATAACATTCCGAGAACAATGGGAGAGTTCCAAAGCATTTTTAAACTTCAGCAGAATTCCGAAAACAATGGAAGGTTTCCAAAGCATTTTTAAACTTCAGTAGAATTCTGAGAACAGTGGGAGAGTTCTACAGATTGATTTAAAAAAACAGTAACATTCCGCGATCAATGGGAGAGTTCCAAAGAATATTTAAATTTCAGCAGATTTCCGAGAACAATGGGAGCGTTCTACAGACTGATTTAAAAAAGCAATAACATTCCAAGAACAATGGGAGAGTTCCAAAGCATTTATAAACTTCAGCAGAATTCCGAGAACAATGGAAGAGTTCCAAAGCATTTTTAAACTTCAGTAGAATTCCAAGAACAATGGGAGAGTTCTACAGACTGATTTAAAAAAAACAATAACATTCTAAGAATAATGGGAGAGTTCCAAAGCATTTTTAAACTTCAGCAGAATTCCAAGAACAATGGAAGAGTTTCAAAGCATTTTTAAACTTCAGCAGATTTCCGAGAACAATGGAAGCGTTCCAAAGCATTTCTAAACTTCAGTAGAATTCCGAGAACAATGGGAGAGCTCTACAGACTGATTTTAAAAAAAATAACATTCTGAGAACAATGGGAGAGTTCCAAAGCATTTTTAAACTTCAGCAGAATTCCGAGAACAATGGAAGATTTCAATAGCATTTTTAAACTTCAGTAGAATTCCGAGAACAATGGGAGAGTTCTACAGACTGATTTAAAAAAACAGTAACATTCCGAGAACAATGGGAGAGTTCCAAAGCATTTTTAATCTTCAGCAGAATTCCGAGAACAATGGAAGAGTTTCAAAGCTTTTTTAAACTTCAATAGAATTCTGAGAACTATGGGTTAGTCCTACAGACTGATGTTAAAAAACAATAACATTCCGAGAACAATGGGGGAGTTCCAAAGCATTTTTAAACTTCAGCAGACTTCCAAGTACAATGGAAGAGTTCCAAAGCTTTTTTAAACTTCAGTAGAATTCTGAGAACAATGGGAGAATTCTACAGACTGATTTAAAAAACAATAACATTCCGAGAACAATGGGAGAGTTCCAAAGCAATTTTAAATTTCAGAACAATTCCGAGAAAAATGGGAGAGTTCTACAGAATGATTTAAATAAACAATAACATTCCGAGAAAAATAGGAGTGTAACATTCCTGGCGGCGTGCTTGCATAGTGGTCCATCTCCCACTGTGCAATAGCGCGCACTTGATCTCCAGTCCAGTCTGCTAGCCTGGCTTCCCTCCATGCTGTCTGCTTGCCTCTGTTTCTGCTGCTTAAGGGCGGCGCCCGATCACTTCCTGTTTCTTGTACCTGCTGCTGGCACACCCCTTGTGTGTCCTCAGCCTATTGTTGTCTGTCACCTAGTATTTAACCCAGCTGCTCCAATGAATCCCTGCCTGAGCATTGTGTTTCATTCAGTGTGCTCTTTCACTCTGAATGTGCCAGGTCCCCTTCTGTGTTTGCTTGCCTGCCCTTCCTGGAGGCTTTATTTCCAGGCCTGTCTGAACACGCTCCTTGCCTGTTCGTTCTGCCTTCTAGGTGCCGCATACCTAGACCTGCTCCTGTATCTTGTCTGTCCTGTCTGAACACGCTCCTAGCCTGTTCCTCCCGCCTTCTAGGGGCTGCATATCTAGACCCGCTTATGTATCTTGCTACTGTGGCTGTTCTTGTCTGTATACTCTTCTAGCCTGTTTCCTGTGTTTCTCTATGTCCGTACCTTTCCTTTTTCTGCAGTGTCTGAACTCGTACCTAACTCCTGCTTGTTGTCTCTGTACTTCCGTTTGTGAGTTAGTGGTCCACTCGCTACTTCACTTTAAGTAACCTGTGGGTATCTGGTTCTGCCTTTCCCTTCCTGCCTGTTCCGTGTGTACAGAGCCCTGTCCCCCTGTTCTGCCTTGCTCTCCGCTCCGGCGGTCCTAGCCTGCTCTGCCTTGCTCACCGCTCCAGCGGTTCTAGCCTGCTCTGCCTTGCTCACCGCTCCGGTGGTTCTAGCCTGCTCTGCCTTGCTCATCGCTCCGGCGGTTCTAGCCTGCTCTGCCTTGCTCACCGCTCTGGCGGTTCTAGCCTGCTCTGCCTTGCTCACCGCTCCGGCGGTTCTTGCCTGCTCTGCCTTGCTCACAGCTCCGGCGGTTCTAGCCTGCTCTGCCTTTGCTCACTTCTCCGGCGGTTCTGGCCTGCTCTGACCCTTTGCTCACTGCTCCGGCAGTCTTGCTCCGCTCTGACCCTTTGCTCACTGCCCCGGCAGTCTTGCTCCGCTCTGACCCTTTGCTCACTGCCCCAGCAGTCTTGCTCCGCTCTGACCCTTTGCTCACTGCTCCGGCAGTCTTGCTCCACACTGACCCTTTGCTCACTGCTCCAGCAGTCTCTCTCCGCTCTGACCCTTTGCTCACTGCTCCGGCAGTCTCGCTATGCTCTGACCCTTTGCTCACTGCTCCAGCAGTCTCGCTCCACTCTGACCCTTGCTCACTGCTCCAGCAGTCTTGCTCCGCTCTGACCCTTTGCTCACTGCTCCGGCAGTCTTGCTCAGCTCTGACCCGTTGCTCACTACTCGAGCAGTCTCACTCCGCTCTGACCCTTTGCTCACTGCTCCGGCAGTCTCGCTCCGCTCTGACCCTTTGCTAACCGCTCCTGGCGGCCTTGTCCTGCTCTACCCTTGCTCACCGCTCCAGGCGTCCTTGTCCTGCTCTACTCTTTCTCACCGCTACAGGCGGCCTCGTCCTGCTCTACTCTCGCTCACCGCTCTAGGCGGTCTCGTCTTGCCCTGCTCTCGCTCACCACTCTGGGCGGCCTTACTCTGCTGTGTTTGTCCGCCACATCTGTGGTTCTGTTCCTGAGTCCCAGTGTGTACTGGGTCCTATTCCCACAGTGTTCCAACCTGCTATTGCTTCCCTGTCTGCACTCTAGTCGTGCTTGAGTGTACCCCCCTGCCTGCAGACCCGCCTGCCTGCATACAAGTCGTGCCTGCCAATACCCACCAGTCTGTGTGCCAGCCTAACCCGTCTGTTCCTGTATTCCCCTGTGTGGGTCAACAGCCGTGTCCGGGGTCTGTCCTGGAGTAGCACCTGGTCCTTCTGCTCGGTTCCTCCTTGGTGCACTGGCGTCGTATGCCGTCGTGCGACCCTGGTCGGATCGGGTGAATACCTAGTTACGCCCCTCCAGGCATTCACTCTCCGGCACGGTCCAGTGGAATCACACGCACAAGCCGCTCAGCCGGGGCGTGTGCATTACAGGGAGACTTCCAAAGAATTTTTAAACTTCATTAGAATTCCGAGAACAATGGGAGAGTTCTACAGACTGATTTAAAAAAACAATAACATTCCAAGATCAATGGGAGAGTTGCAAAGCATTAATAAACTTCAGCAGAATTCCGAGAACAATGGAGAGTTCCAAAGCATTTTTAAACTTCAGCAGAATTCCGAGAACAATGGAAAGTTCCAAAGCATTTCTAAAATTTAGCAGAATTCCGAGAACAATGGAAGAGTTCCAAAGCATTTTTAAACTTCAGTAGAATTCTGAGAACAGTGGAAGAGTTCTACAGATTGATTTAAAAAAACAGTAACATTCCAAGATCAATGGGAGAGTTCCAAAGAATATTTAAACTTCAGCAGAATTCCGAGAACAATGGGAGAGTTCTACAGACTGATTTAAAAAAGTAATAACATTCCAAGAACAATGGGAGAGTTCCAAAGCATTTATAAACTTCAGCAGAATTCCGAGAACAATGGAAGAGTTCCAAAGCATTTTTAAACTTCAGTAGAATTCCGAGAACAATGGGAGTTCTACAGACTGATTTAAAAAAACAATAACATTCAGAGAACAATGGGAGAGTTCCAAAGCATTTTTAAACTTCAGCAGAATTCCGAGAACAATGGAAGTGTTCCAAAGCATTTTTAAATTTCAGCAGAATTCCGAGAACAATGGAAGAGTTCCAAAGCATTTTTAAACTTCAGCAGAATTCCGAGAATAATTGAAGAGTTCCAAAGCATTTTTAAACTTCAGCAGAATTCCGAGAACAATGGAAGAGTTCCAAAGCATTTCTAAACTGCAGTAGAATTCCGGGAACAAAGGGAGAGCTCTACAGACTGATTTAAAAAAACAATAACATTCCGAGAACAATGGGAGAGTTCCAAAGAATTTTTAAACTTCAGCAGAATTCCGAGAACAATGGAAGATTTCCATAGCATTTTTAAACTTCAGTAGAATTCCGAGAACAATGGGAGAGATCTACAGACTGATTTAAAAAACAATAACATTCCGAGAAAAATGGGGGAGTTCCAAAGCATTTTCAGCGGAATTACGAGAACAATGGAAGATTTCCAAAGCATTTTTAAACTTCAGTAGAATTCCGAGAACAATGGGAGAGTTCTAGAGATTGATATAAAAAAACAGTAACATTCCGAGATCAATGGGAGAGTTCCAAAGAATTTTTAAACTTCAGCAGTATTCCGAGAACAATGGGAGAGTTCCAAAGCTTTTTTAAACTTCAGTAGAATTCTGAGAACAATGGGAGAGTTCGACAGACTGATTTAAAAAAACAATAACATTCCGAGAACAATGGGAGAGTTCTACAGACTGATTTAAAAAAACAATAACATTCGGAGAACAATGGGAGAGTTCCAAAGCATTTTTAAACTTCAGCAGAATTCCGAAAACAATGGAAGATTTCCAAAGCATTTTTAAACTTCAGCAGAATTCTGAGAACAGTGGGAAAGTTCTACAGATTGATGTAAAAAAACAGTAACATTCCGAGAACAATGGGAGAGTTCCAAAGAATTTTTAAAATTCGAAAGAATTCCGAGAACAATGGGAGAGTTCTACAGACTGATTTTAAAAAACAATAACATTCCAAGAACAATGGGAGAGTTCCAAAGCAATGTTAAACTTTAGAAGAATTCCGAGAACAATGGGAGAGTTCTACAGACTGATTTAAAAAACAGTAACATTCCGAGATCAAAGGGAGAGTTCCAAAGAATTTTTAAACTTCAGAAGAATTCGGAGAACAATTGAAGTGTTCCAAAGCATTTTTAAACTTCAGCAGAATTCCGAGAACAACGGATAGTTCCAAAGCATTTTTAAACTTCAACAGAATTCCGAGAACAATGGAAGAGTTCCAAAGCATTTTTAAACTTCAGCAGAATTCCGAGAACAATGGAAGAGTTCCAAAGCATTTCTAAACTTCAGTAGAATTCCTAGAACAATGGGAGAGTTCTACAGACTGATTTAAAAAAACAATAACATTACGAGAAAAATGGGAGAGTTCCAAAGCATTTTTAAACTTCAACAGAATTCCGAGAACAATGGAAGAGTTCGAAAGCATTTCTAAACTTCAGTAGAATTCCCAGAACAATGGGAGAGTTCTACAGACTGATTTAAAAAAACAATAACATTCAGAGAGCAATGGGAGAGTTACAAAGCATTTTTAAACTTCAGAAGAATTCCGAGAACAATGGAAGTGTTCCAAAGCATTTTTAAATTTCAGCAGAATTCCGAGAACAATGGAAGAGTTCCAAAGCATTTTTAAACTTCAGCAGAATTCCGAGATCAATTGAAAAGTTCCAAAGCATTTTTAAACTTCAGCAGAATTCCGAGAACAATGGAAGAGTTCCAAAGCATTTCTAAACTGCAGTAGAATTCCGAGAACAAAGGGAGAGCTCTACAGACTGATTTAAAAAAACAATAACATTCCGAGAACAATGGGAGAGTTCCAAAGCATTTCTAAACTTCAGTAGAATTCCCAGAACAATGGGAGAGTTCTACAGACTGATTTAAAAAACAATAACATTCCGAGAACAATGGCAGAGCTCCAAAGCATTTTTTATTTTCAGCAGAATTCTGAGAATAATGGAAGAGTTCCAAAGCATTTTTAAACTTCAGCAGAATTCCGAGATAAATGGAAGAGTTCCAAAGCATTTTAAAACTTCAGCAGAATTCTGAGAACAATGAAAGAGCTCCAAAGCATTTTTAAACTTCAGCAGAATTCCGAGAACAATGGAAGAGTTGCAAAGCATTTTTAAACTTCATCAAAATTCCGAGAACAATGGAAGAGTTCCAAAACATTTTTAAACTTAGCAGAATTCCGAGAACAATGGAAGAGTTCCAAAGCATTTTTTAAACTTCAGTAAAATTCCGAGAACAATGGCAGAGTTTTATAGATTGATTTTAAAAAACAATAACATTCCGAGAACAATATGAGAGTTCCAAAGCATTTTTAAACTTCAGCGGAATTCCGAGAGCAATGAAAAAGTTCCAAAGCATTTTTAAACTTCATCAGTATTCCGAGAACAATGGGAGAGTTCCAAAGCATTTTTAAACTTCAGCAGAATACCGAGAACAATGGAAGAGTTCCAAAGCATTTCTAAACTGCAGTAGAATTCCGAGAACAAAGGGAGAGCTCTACAGACTGATTTAAAAAAACAATAACATTCCGAGAACAATGGGAGAGTTCCAAAGCATTTTAAAACTTCAGCAGAATTCCGAGAACAATGGAAGATTTCCATAGCATTTGTAAACTTCAGTAGAATACCAAGAACAATGGGAGAGATCTACAGACTGATTTAAAAAAACAATAACATTACGAGAACAATGGGGGAGTTCTAAAGCATTTTTAAAATTCAGCAGAATTTTGAGTACAATGGAAGTGTTCCAAACCTTTTGCAAAGTTCAGTAGAATTCTGAGAACAATGGGAGAGTGCTACAGACTGATTTTAAAAAACAATAACATTCCAAGAACAATGGGAGAGTTCCAAAACATTTTTAAACTTCAGCAGAATTACGAGAACAATGGAAGATTTCCAAAGCATTTTTAAACTTCAGTAGAATTCCGAGAACAATGGGAGAGTTCTAGAGATTGATTTAAAAAAACAGTAACATTCCGAGATCAACGGGAGAGTTCCAAAGAATTTTTAAACTTCAGCAGTATTCCGAGAACAATGGGAGTGTTCCAAAGCTTTTTTAAACTTCAGTAGAATTCTGAGAACAATGGGAGAGTTCGACAGACTGATTTAAAAAAACAATAACATTCCGAGAACAATGGGAGAGTTCTACAGACTGATTTAAAAAAACAATAACATTCCGAGAACAATGGGAGAGTTCCAAAGCATTTTTAAACTTCAGCAGAATTCCGAAAACAATAGAAGATTTCCAAAGCATTTTTAAACTTCAGCAGAATTCTGAGAACAGTGGGAAAGTTCTACAGATTGATGTAAAAGAACAGTAACATTCCGAGAACAATGGGAGAGTTCTACAGTCTGATTTTAAAAAACAATAACATTGCAAGAACAATGGGAGAGTTCCAAAGCAATGTTAAACTTCAGAAGAAATCCGAGAACAATGGGAGAGTTCTACAGACTGATTTAAAAAAACAATAACATTCCGAGAACAATGGGACAGTTCCAAAGCATTTTTAAACTTCGGCAGAATTCTGAGAACTATGGGAGAGTTCTACAGATTGATTTAAAAAACAGTAACATTCCGAGATCAATGGGAGAGTTCCAAAGAATTTTTAAACTTCAGTAGAATTCGGAGAACAATTGAAGTGTTCCAAAGCATTTTTAAACTTCAGCAGAATTCCGAGAACAATGGAAGAGTTCCAAAGCATTTTTAAACTTCAGCAGAATTCCGAGAACAATGGAAGAGTTCCAAAGCATTTCTAAACTTCAGTAGAATTCCTAGAACAATGGGAGAGTTCTACAGACTGATTTAAAAAAACAATAACATTACGAGAACAATGGGAGAGTTCCAAAGCATTTTTAAACTTCAGCAGAATTCCGAGAACAATGGAAGAGTTCCAAAGCATTTCTAAACTTCAGTAGAATTCCCAGAACAATGGGAGAGTTCTACAGACTGATTTAAAAAACAATAACATTCCGAGAACAATGGCAGAGTTCCAAAGCATTTTTAATCTTCAGCAGAATTCTGAGAATAATGGAAGAGTTCCAAAGCATTTTTAAACTTCAGCAGAATTCCGAGATCAATGGAAGAGTTCCAAAGCATTTTAAAACTTCAGCAGAATTCTGAGAACAATGAAAGAGCTCCAAAGCATTTTTGAACTTCAGCAGAATTCCGAGAACAATGGAAGAGTTGCAAAGCATTTTTAAACTTCATCAAAATTCCGAGAACAATGGAAGAGTTCCAAAACATTTTTAAACTTATCAGAATTCCAAGAACTATGGAAGAGTTCCAAAGCATTTTTTAAACTTCAGTAAAATTCCGAGAACAATGGCAGAGTTTTATAGATTGATTTTAAAAAACAATAACATTCCGAGAACAATATGAGAGTTCCAAAGCATTTTTAAACTTCAGCGGAATTCCAAGAGCAATGAAAAAGTTCCAAAGCATTTTTAAACTTCAGCAGTATTCCGAGAACAATGGGAGAGTTCCAAAGCATTTTTAAACTTCAGCAGAATACCGAGAACAATGGAAGAGTTCCAAAGCATTTCTAAACTGCAGTAGAATTCCGAGAACAAAGGGAGAGCTCTACAGACTGATTTAAAAAAACAATAACATTCCGAGAACAATGGGAGAGTTCCAAAGCATTTTTAAACTTCAGCAGAATTCCGAGAACAATGGAAGATTTCCATAGCATTTGTAAACTTCAGTAGAATACCAAGAACAATGGGAGAGATCTACAGACTGATTTAAAAAAACAATAACATTCCGAGAACAATGGGGGAGTTCTAAAGCATTTTTAAAATTCAGCAGAATTTTGAGTACAATGGAAGTGTTCCAAAGCTTTCGTAAACTTCATTAGAATTCTGAGAACAATGGGAAAGTTCTACAAACTGATTTTAAAAAACAATAACATTCCAAGAACAATGGGAGAGTTCCAAAACATTTTTAAACTTCAGCAGAATTCCGAGAACAATGGAAGATTTCCAAAGCATTTTTAAACTTCAGTAGAATTCCGAGAACAATGGGAGAGTTCTACAGATTTATTTAAAAAAACAGTAACATTCCGAGATCAATGGGAGAGTTCCAAAGAATTTTTAAACTTCAGCAGTGTTCCGAGAACAATGGGAGAGTTCCAAATCTTTTTTAAACTTCAGTAGAATTCTGAGAACAATGGGAGAGTTCTACAGACTGATTTAAAAAAACAATAACATTCCGAGAACAAGGGGAGAGTTCTACAGACTGATTTAAAAAAACAATAACATTCCGAGAACAATGGGAGAGTTCCAAAGCATTTTTAAACTTCAGCAGAATTCCAAAAACAATGGAAGATTTCCAAAGCATTTTTAAACTTCAGCAGAATTCCGAGAACAATGGAAGAGTTGCAAAGCATTTTTACACTTCATCAAAATTCCGAGAACCATGGAAGAGTTCCAAAACATTTTTAAACTTAGCAGAATTCCGAAAACAATGGAAGAGTTCCAAAGCATTTTTTAAACTTCAGTAGAATTCCGAGAACAATGCCAGAGTTCTATAGATTGATTTTAAAAAACAATAACATTCCGAGAACCATGCGAGAGTTCCAAAGCATTTTTAAACTTCAGCAGAATTCCGAGAGCAATGAAAAAGTTCCAAAGCATTTTTAAACTTCAGCAGTATTCCGAGAACAATGGGAGAGTTCCAAAGCATTTTTAAACTTCAGCAGAATTCCAAAAACAATGGAAGAGTTACAAATCATTTTTAAACTTCAGTAGAATTCTGAGAACAATGGGAGAGTCCTACAGACTGATTTAAAAAAACAATAACATTCTGAGAAAAATTAGAGAATTCCAAAGAATTTTTAAACTTCAGAAGAATTCAGAGAACAATGGGAGAGTTCTATAGACTGATTTAAAAAAACAATAACATTCCGAGAGCAATGGGAGAATTCCAAAACATTTTTAAACTTCAGCAGAATTCCGAGAACAATAGGAGAGTTCTACAGATTGATTTGAAAAACAGTAACATTCCGAGTTCAATGGGAGAGTTTCAAAGAATTTTTAAGCTTCAGTAGAATTCGAGAACAATGGAAGTGTTCCAAAGCATTTTTAAACTTCAGCAGAATTCCGAGAACAATGGATAGTTCCAAAGCATTTTTAAACTTCAGCAGAATTCCGAGAACAATGGGATAGTTCTACAGACTGATTTTAAAAAACAATAACATTCCAAGAACAATGGGAGAGTTCCAAAGCAATTTTAAACTTCAGAAGAATTCCGAGAACAATGGGATAATTCTACAGACTGATTTAAAAAAACAATAACATTCCGAGAACAATGGCAGAGTTCCAAAGCATTTTTAATCTTCAGCAGAATTCTGAGAACAATGGAAGAGTTCCAAAGCATTTTTAAACTTCAGCAGAATTCCGAGAACAATGGAAGAGTTCCAAAGCATTTTAAAACTTCAGCAGAATTCCGAGAACAATGGAAGAGCTCCAAAGCATTTTTAAACTTCAGCAGAATTCCAAGAACAATGGAAGAGTTGCAAAGCATTTTTAAACTTCATCAAAATTCCGAGAACAATGGAAGAGTTCCAAAACATTTTTAAACTTCAGTAGAATTCCGAGAACAATGGCAGAGTTCTATAGATTGATTTTAAAAAACAATAACATTCCGAGAACAATGGGAGAGTTCCAAAGCATTTTTAAACTTCAGCAGAATTCCGAGAACAATGGAAGAGTTACAAATCATTTTTAAACTTCAGTAGAATTCTGAGAACAATGGGAGAGTCCTACAGATTGATT
Organism: Phyllobates terribilis; assembly: GCF_046119375.1. Classification (NCBI taxonomy): domain Eukaryota; kingdom Metazoa; phylum Chordata; class Amphibia; order Anura; family Dendrobatidae; genus Phyllobates; species Phyllobates terribilis. Next base: position 29,532,653 of record NW_027362765.1, on the reverse strand, counting down.
TAAAAAAACAGTAACATTCCGAGATCAATGGGAGAGTTCCAAAGCATTTTTAAACTTCAGCAGAAATCTGAGAACAATGGAAGAGTTACAAATCATTTTTAAACTTCAGTAGAATTCTGAGAACAATGGGAGAGTCCTACAGACTGATTTAAAAAAACAATAACATTCCGAGAAAAATGAGAGAGTTCCAAAGAATTTTTAAACTTCAGAAGAATTCAGAAAACAATGGGAGAGTTCTACAGACTGATTTAAAAAAACAATAACATTTCGAGAACAATGGGAGAATTCCAAAACATTTTTAAACTACAGCAGAATTTTGAGAACAATGGAAGATTTCCAATGCATTTTTAAACTTCAGTAGAATACTGAGAACAATAGGAGAGTTCTACAGATTGATTTAAAAAAACAGTAACATTCCGAGATCAATGCGAGAGTTCCAAAGAAATTTTAAACTTCAGCAGTATTCCGAGAACAATGGGAGAGTTCCAAAGCTTTTTTAAACTTCAGTAGAATTCTGAGAACAATGGGAGAGTTCTACAGACTGATTTAAAAAAACAATAATATTCCGAGAACAATGGAAGATTTCCAAAGCATTTTTAAACTTCAGCAGAATTCTGAGAACAGTGGGAGAGTTCTACAGATTGATGTAAAAAAACAGTAACATTGCAAGATCAATGGGAGAGTTCAAAAGAATTTTTAAACTTCAGCAGAATTCCGAGAACAATGGGAAAGTTCTACAGATTGATTTAAATAAACAGTAATATTCCAAAAACAATGGGAGAGTTCCAAATAGAGATGAGCGTTGTTCTACTCGAACTGTTCGCCAATCTCAAATTCGAGCTGTTTTGGGCGGTGTTCGAGCCGTTCGGCGAACACGAACAGTTTGAGAAAAATTCGGCTGTTCGAGGTTATGTTCGATAACTGTTCGTGCACCAAAATCATAGCTGGATTTTTTCTCAGTAATGATGAAAAATAATGTTAATACGCAGTTTGAGTGTACAGCGGGGTGGGGGGAGGGGCAGGGGATGGATCTCTGCAGGAACAATGAAGATCTCCATTTTTTTTTCTCTTTCCCGCATTTACAGTGGGGAGGTGCAATCTGTCAGCCTATCAGCAGCGCACACACGGAGCGAAGTGCTTTTTTTCACACAAGCAAGGGCATGTGTCATTGGCAGTGTATGTCACATGTCCTTGCCCTATAAGACCAAGCCATTTTCCCCGTTGCCACCATTTTCTCACTGCTGCAGCTGCGTGTTAGACGGCACCGCTGTTGCTGTGTGCGCTATACCTTGTTAATTTCAAGCCAATTTTCGCACAAATCTACAGTTAGCTTGGGAGTAGGGAATAGTTGTGATTGCAGTCCTTTTAAGGACTAGGTTACAGCATTTCCTACGACTTTTATCATGCAGGTCTGTGCTCTTAAATAGATAGATTGTGGGAGTAAAGACTAAATGTAATTGGAGTCCTTTTCAGGACTAGGTTACATGAGTTCCTATCAGTTTTTGCCAGGCAGGTCTGTGCCAGTGCTGTGCAAGTTATTTTCACAGCATTTGGCTGAATCTAGCAAAGCTAATCCTTTTTGGCCTATTGCAGAGTGTGTTAGTCAGTGGAGTAGCCTATCTGTGTTGCAAGATATACCACCTGTGTATAGAATACCAATTTTTTTACTGCACCTAGTGAAGTAAAATCTTTTGGGCATAGCATCATTCTATTAGTCCATCTATACTGACCTCCATCAGGTTGCAAATTGAATATAATTTTTTTCTGCATCTAGCTCTGAAAAAATATTGGGCTTCTATCTCTGTGTGGGACTTGTTGTATTAGTCCATCTATACTGACCTCCATCAGGTTGCAAACTGCATATATTTTTTTCTTCATCTACCTCTGAAAAAATATTGGGCTTCTAGCTGTGTGTGGGACTTGTTCTATTAATCCATCTATACAAACCTCCATCAGGTTGCACACTGAATATATTTTTTTCTGCATCTACCTCTGAAAAAATATTGGGCTTCTAGCTGTGTGTGGGACTTGTTCTATTAATCCATCTATACAGACCTCCATCAGGTTGCAAACTGAATATATTTTTTTCTGCATCTAGCTCTGAAAAAATATTTGGCCTTCTAGCAGTGTGTGGGACTTTCTCTATTAGTCCATCTATACTGACCTCCATCAGGTTGCAAATTGAATATAATTTTTTTCTGCATCTAACCCAGCCAATAGTTTTGGCCTAATACCACAGTTTGGCCACTCAGCTCTGCTCGGTTCCCATCCATTTTTTTTTTGTGCAAACAACTCCAGAGTTGTTAATTAGTTAACCACCAAAATGAGTGGAAAAAGGCCTGCTGCTGGTGGAAAGGGGAATAGGCGTGTTGGGAAGGGGAAAAAAGGTTGTGTCCGTGGGGTAGGTGTTAAAGCAACAGTAACATCTGCAGAAGAAAGACCATCTTCCAGCCAAACTAAAATGTCTACTTCTTTTAGCGGACAATGTGATAAGATCCCTTTCTTACGGCCACGCCAATCGCTACAAATTCCAGATGAGGCACAAAAACAGCAGGTGCTTCAATGGATATCAAGTGCTCCTTTAAGTGGGCTCTCCTCCACCTCAACTTCAACATCACAAATACTCCAGTCCTCAAAGGTGTCACCCCAATCGCACTTGCTTCCTCACAGCTCCCAAATCTCCAGCTGCCCGTCTGAGTATGAGGTAGAACAGATGGTTGAGTCTGCAGAGCTGTTTACTCATACTATAGCCTGGGAATCAGAGGTCGACTCCAGCGCTTCTGTGAATCCAGACGAGGAAATGATCTGCACTGATGCCCAGAATCTTTATTAGTGTTGAGCCACCCCCGTAGTGTTCGAGTTCGGTTCGGTTCGTCGAACACCCGTGTGTTCGCCGAACTGTTCGTCGAACTGTTCGTCGAACACCTTCGAACACCGTTAAAACCAATGGCAGGCAAACAAAAACACATAGAAACACATAGAAAACACCTTCAAAGGTGTCCAAAAGCTGACAAACTGCTCAGAAGACACAACTAACACATGGAAAAGTGACAAGTACATATAGTCATGCGAAAATAAAAGAGGTGGAGGAGTAAAAGGAGGGGGAGACACAGATATAGGCATGTCATGCCCTTCTAAAATCCAAAAAGTGAGAAGCCGAGACGGCCAGTCCGCTCCTGCCCGTGCCACCTCCGTGTCGCCGGGTTTGTGCCAGAGCCGCGGTGAACCCTGACGGCCAGCCCCCCTCTCCCAATACTGGTGCCTGTCCGCTGGTGGGTCGAGAGAGCCCCCCTGTGGTGGAGGCAGCTCTAAGCTTTTTAATTTAAATTGTCCCTCTAATTTGAATGAATACACTTTAAATCCATTTACAAGGATCTATTGGAGGGCAAGTCTCATGCCAGCAGCCGCGTAATTCCAGCTCCAGTAGCGTCCACTAAAGCTGCTGCAGTTAAAAAGCTTTTATAAGGATCGAGCTCGGCTGTCCACCGCAAGGCATCCTAGTGCCAGTCCCAGCCCCTATGCCTTGGGGTGCCTCCTGATGCTCTTCACTAAGTATCCCGTGGTCCCGAAGCATTTCCTTTGAAAAAATTAAGTGTCCAAACTACAGGTGGTGTAGCTTGCTTAACAGCCGGGATAATCCGCTGACTAGCAGACACTGCTACTAGGCACAAAGTATTTCCTGGGCTAGATGCAGTTAAAAATTTGTAAGTAGATACTCTCGTTGGATGCTGAGAAAGCATTCCATAGAGTCTCCTGGCACGCCATATATGATTCTCTTAAAAAGCTTGGGGTAGGGGTCTAGGGGACCCTTTTATAGCCAAAATCACGGCCCTGTATCACAATACATCACCTAGGCTGAAGATAAATGGAACTGTAGCACCGAGGGCTCGGTTGCTACAGACGTATTGCACCTCACCCAGAGGTGTGATATCTCACTCTCAGATAAGGATGGAGTGTGGATCAGGACCCGACACCTGCATGCATTACACCACATTGCCGTGGGGCAGGGCGACCAATATGCCCCTGAGATGGGCACGACAGTCCCTGTCCCTGGCTGGAGTGGGGGGAGGGAACACTGAGAAAGGGGAACCCTGCAGTGCAGGAGCAGGGAGGAAGCAGTTCCTGGGTGCATTGAGAAGGGAGTATAAAAGGTGGGCACCATCTTAGTTCAGTGCAGAGAAGTCTGAGCAGAAGTGGCAGGGAGCAGGGGCTCTGCATGAGCTCTGCTCCGGAGGCGGGCCTAGTAACAGAGGCCCAAGCCTGCAAGAGGGAGAAGGAAGGAAGAGGAGCGGAGAAGGCTCCAGGAATGAGGAATGAAGGGATCCCAGGGGTGCGGACGGGCGAGTCACCACCGCACGCCCGAATCCACCTGCGTGGAGGGGTCAGGCCAAAGGGGGAGACCGGTCCCCGAACTAGTGGAGGCAGGAAACGACCCTCAGCTAGAAACCGGAGGCTCTGACATTTTATGTGGCGCAGCCCCTTGCTCCACCCGCTAGGAAGGCACCACATAGGGTCAGGGAAACTGGCGCCAAGTTTACCAAGAGGAGGCCCGAGGCAGCCGGACAGAAGTGTTGGTAAGAAAGGCCAGACAAAGGACACACAAAGGGGGTCTTGTGAAGCGCTCCAAAGTTATCTGGGAGTTGTCTGAGCCCCTCACCTGGTGAGCACAGTACGACGTGGGCAGCCGTTACCTGCAGACGTGGTCTGGATAATAAGAACTGTGAGTAAAGGCCCTGAACTGCATCACTGACTCCGTGTCGTTACTGCTGCTGCCCTGCACCATCACCCCCATCCTCCGCATACACTGCCCTGAGGCTATACTCCTCCCGTGGGGAGTTATGCTACGCTCTGCTGCACCCACAACACCAGCCTTAGCGGTCTGCCCTGTAGCGGCGGTTCACTCTGACCGCAATCCACGGGTGGCGTAGTCGGACATTTAAACATCAAAACCACATAAATAGTTCCGCCACTGATTTGACCGCCCTGAGCCACGGAACCGGATCGCCGCCACGAAGACTACAACCACCAGCATCCACCAAAAAGGGTCCGGCTCCGGGTGTCCCAAGGCCCAGGGGGTGCGTCAGAACATTTTCATCACCTTTCACAATCACCAATGGGACAAGGCAGGGATGTCCTCTGTCCCCTCTCTTATACATCCTAGTGACGGAGCACCTGCTCTCATCAATTCGCCATAACCCCAATATTAGGTGGATTGAGGTGGGAGGCACCGAGTACAAGTGCTCTCTATTTGCTGATGATGTCCTAGTATATATCACTCAATCACATATATCCATCCCTGCTGTTATGGCTGAAATAGATCACTTTGTTACATGGTAAAATTTTAAAATCAATGCAGCGAAGTCTGAGGCCCTCGATGTCTCCCTCCCTAAATCCATATAGGATTCCATCCAGTCCAACTTTCCCTTTGCCTGGCCCTCACAGGGTATCAAATACTTAGGAATTCCTATTCATAGAGACCTCTCCCATCTATGTTATCTTAATTTTGGGCCCTTTATTGAACAATTCCATACAGACCACGGTTGGCAAGTTGGAACTGTGAGATTCACTACGTGCACCACTGGTATTTTGTGGAAAAGCACATGTAAGATTCTGCAACAGTCTCTGCTGATACTCCTGCATGCGTGCATCCCTTTCTATGGCAGGAATAATTTCTGCAAATTTACTTTTGTACCGGGGATCTAACAGTGTGGCAACCCAGTAGTCAGGATTATTTCTAATTCTCACAATTCGAGGGTCATGTTGCAGGTAGTGCAGCAAGAAGGCACTCATGTGTGTTGCGCATCCAGGAGCACCAAGTCCCTGTTGTGTTGGTGGCGAGGTAACAATCATGCTTCCTTCCTCTGTCCTCTCCCCCCAACCTCGCACAACAGAAATGTGATCAAGGTCTCCCTCATCTGATGAGTCTTCCATCAGTTCGTCCTCCACTTCTTCCTGGGCTCCTGCACCTTCCTCACTAGTTTGGCTGCTACCATGCGCCCTGGTAAAATCATCTCCCCCACCCTCACATGCCTGCCGCCCTGGTGCTGCCGACCGTCTGGACCTTGCAGATGTTAGCCCTTCCGCATACAACTCCTCCTCCTCTACTTCCTCCACCTCCTCTTGTGCCACCACCTGACTCCGAATTCTGTTTAACATGTGCTCCAGCATGTAAATCACCGGAATAGTCATGCTGATAATGGCATCGTCAGCACTAAACATCTTCGTCGCCATTTCAAAACTGTGCAGAAGGGTGCATAGGTCCCTGATCTGAGACCACTCCTCCAGCGTGATTTGCCCCACCTCTGAATCTCGTTGGCCCAGGCTATACGTCAGAACGTATTGCACCAGGGCTTGTCGGTGCTGCCACAGTCGCTGCAACATGTGCAGAGTTGAATTCCACCGGGTAGGCACATCGCATTTTAGCCAGTGAAGTGGCAGGCCCAACGACTTCTGTAGAGATGTAAGTCGCTGAGCTGCGGGATGCGAACGGCGGAAGTGAGCACACAGCGACCGTGCCCTCTGCAGAAGGCCATCTAGTCTGGGATAGTGGGCTAAAAATTGCTGGACAACCAGGTTCAACACGTGAGCCATACAAGGCACGTGTGTGACATTGCCCCGGCGAAGGGCCGCACCCAGGTTTGCAGCATTGTCGCACACGGCCTTCCCTGGTTTCAGGTCCAGTGGAGACAACCATTCATGAAATTGGTTCTCCAGAGCTGACCACAACTCCTCAGCTGTGTGACTCACATTTCCCAGACATTTCAATGTAAAAACCGCCTGATGACGTTGAGCCCTACTGCCAGCATAGTAAGGAGGTGTGCAGGATCCCTTCTGCGCAGTTAGAATGCTTGTGGCATGACCAGACAGGCTTTGGGTGCAGGTGGAAGACCGAGAGGAGGTTGAGGAGGCAGAAGCAGTGGAGGAAAAATGACATAAAGAGGATTGACGCACAACTCGTGGGGACGGCAAGACTTGGACAGCAGCCCCTTGTCCTGCTGTCACCATAGTTACCCAGTGCCCAGTCAGCGACATGTAACGCCCCTGTCCATGCCTACTCGTCCAAGTGTCTGTGGTGAAATGCACCCTGTCACACACAGAGTTTCTCAAAGAAGCAGTGATGTTGTGTGCGACATGCTGGTGGAGCGCAGGCACACCTTTCTTTGAGAAGTAGTGCCGACTGGGCATCTGGTACTGGGGCACTGCGACGGACATAAGGTCTCGAATTTCCTCTGTGTCCACCAGGCGGAAAGGCAGCATTTCTGTAGCCAAGAGCTTGCAGATGGTGAAATTCAACCTCTTAGCTTTCTCATGGCTAGGAGGAAATGGTCTTTTACTTGTCCACATCTGAGGGACCGAGGGCTGGCTATTGTGCTTAGACGGGGTTGATAAGGGTGTCCCCGGCAAACTGCCGGTCTGTGAGGAAGATGCAGGCGGACATGTTAGGTTGCCTTGATCCAAAGGTGGTGCTATCGATGTCGGACAGCGCTCAAGACCAGCTGGTGTTACCACCTCCAAAGAAAATGATGACCTGCCAATCACGCTGGCTGTTGCGGGTAAAGAGGTGGCAGGTCTGCGCCCCAAAACAGGTGTGACTGCTGTCCCCCCAGTCACAGAGGATGAAGAGGCCGCGGATGCACAAGATATGGCAGACGGTGGTTGGCCCGGCCGGCTAGACCGCATTGTAGCACACTGAGCTTCCCACTGCAACTTATGCTTCATGTCCATGTGCCGGTTCATGCATGAAGTACTCAAACTATGTATTTTTTGGCCTCTACTTAGCTTTTGCTGACAAATGTTACAGATAACACGAGTTGGGTCATCTTTATCGATCTGAAAAAATGCCCAGGCTATGCAAGGCTTAGCACCCATGCGACCTGAAGAGCCACCACGACTTGTGGTGAGAGGCAGAGTTGTGTTTGAGGATGCAGTTGTTGACGTGCTTCCAGTACTACGTCTCTGTCCAGGAAGGCGCAACCTGACCTCGTCGTCACTAGCATCTTCCTCCACCTCCTCTGCTGACCTCATCTCTTGGCTGACTGTGGGTTGACAGTAAGTGGGATCTCCGACCTCATCATCATCACCCTGTGCGTTATCACACCCGTCGTCCTCAGAGCCAACCTGTTCCTGCCCTGACAAAAAACTAAAGTTGTCGCTCCAATCAGGTATTTGAGTCTTATCATCGTCTTCCTCATTGTCTCCACCAACAGGAGTTACAGTTTGGGAATGAGGGTCTACATTATGGTCAGAACCTTCTGCGTCTGGTCCTGGATCCGACTCATAAAGATTCTGGGCATCAGTGCAGATCATTTCCTCGTCTGGATTCACAGAAGCGCTGGAGTCGACCTCTGATTCCCAGGCTATAGTATGAGTAAACAGCTCTGCAGACTCAACCATCTGTTCTACCTCATACTCAGACGGGCAGCTGGAGATTTGGGAGCTGTGAGGAAGCAAGTGCGATTTGGGTGACACCTTTGAGGACTGGAGTATTTGTGATGTTGAAGTTGATGTGGAGGAGAGCCCACTTAAAGGAGCACTTGATATCCGTTGAAGCACCTGCTGTTTTTGTGCCTCATCTGGAATTTGTAGCGATTGGCGTGGCCGTAAGAAAGGGATCTTATCACATTGTCCGCTAAAAGAAGTAGACATTTTAGTTTGGCTGGAAGATGGTCTTTCTTCTGCACCTACCCCATGGACACAACCTTTTTTCCCCTTCCCAACACGCCTATTCCCCTTTCCACCAGCAGCAGGCCTTTTTCCACTCATTTTGGTGGTTAACTAATTCACAACTCTGGAGTTGTTTGCACAAAAAAACAATGGATGGTAACCGAGCAGAGCTGAGTGGCCAAACTGTGGTATTAGGCCAAAACTATTGGCTGGGTTAGATGCAGAAAAAAATTATTTTTAATTTGCAACCTGATGGAGGTCAGTATAGATGGACTAATAGACCAAGTCCCACACACCGCTAGAAGCCCAAATATTTTTTCAGAGCTAGATGCAGAAATTTTTTTTATTCAATTTGCAACCTGATGGAGGTCAGTATAGATGGACTAATAGACCAAGTCCCACACACTGCAAGAAGCCCAAATATTTTTTCAGAGCTAGATGCAGAAAAAAATTATTTTTAATTTGCAACCTGATGGAGGTCAGTATAGATGGACTAATAGACCAAGTCCCACACACCGCTAGAAGCCCAAATATTTTTTCACAGCTAGATGCAGAAAAAAATTATTTTTAATTTGCAACCTGATGGAGGTCAGTATAGATGGACTAATAGACCAAGTCCCACACACCGCTAGAAGCCCAAATATTTTTTCAGAGCTAGATGCAGAAAAAAATTATATTCAATTTGCAACCTGCTGGAGGTCAGTATAGAAGGACTAATAGAACAAGTCCCACACACTGCTAGAAGCCCAAATATTTTTTCAGAGCTAAATGAAGAAAAAAATTATTTTTAATTTGCAACCTGATGGAGGTCAGTATAGATGGACTAATAGACCAAGTCCCACACACTGCTAGAAGCCCAAATATTTTTTCAGAGCTAGATGCAGAAAAAAATTATTTTTAATTTGCAACCTGATGGAGGTCAGTATAGATGGACTAATAGACCAAGTCCCACACACTGCTAGAAGCCCAAATATTTTTTCAGAGCTAGATGCAGAAAAAAATTATTTTTAATTTGCAACCTGATGGAGGTCAGTATAGATGGACTAATAGACCAAGTCCCACACACCGCTAGAAGCCCAAATATTTTTTCAGAGCTAGATGCAGAAAAAAATTATATTCAATTTGCAACCTGCAGGAGGTCAGTATAGAAGGACTAATAGAACAAGTCCCACACACTGCTAGAAGCCCAAATATTTTTTCAGAGCTAAATGAAGAAAAAAATTATTTTTAATTTGCAACCTGATGGAGGTCAGTATAGATGGACTAATAGACCAAGTCCCACACACTGCTAGAAGCCCAAATATTTTTTCAGAGCTAGATGCAGAAAAAAATTATTTTTAATTTGCAACCTGATGGAGGTCAGTATAGATGGACTAATAGACCAAGTCCCACACACCGCTAGAAGCCCAAATATTTTTTCAGAGCTAGATGCAGAAAATTTTTTTATTCAATTTGCAACCTGATGGAGGTCAGTATAGATGGACTAATAGACCAAGTCCCACACACTGCTAGAAGCCCAAATATTTTTTCAGAGCTAGATGCAGAAAAAAATTATTTTTAATTTGCAACCTGATGGAGGTCAGTATAGATGGACTAATAGACCAAGTCCCACACACTGCTAGAAGCCCAAATATTTTTTCAGAGCTAGATGCAGAAAAAAATTATTTTTAATTTGCAACCTGATGGAGGTCAGTATAGATGGACTAATAGAACAAGTCCCACACGCTGCTAGAAGCCCAAATATTTTTTCAGAGATAAATGAAGAAAAAAAATATTTTTAATTTGCAACCTGATGGAGGTCAGTATAGATGGACTAATAGACCAAGTCCCACACACTGCTAGAAGCCCAAATATTTTTTCAGAGCTAGATGCAGAAAAAAATTATTTTTAATTTGTAACCTGATGGAGGTCAGTATAGATGGACTAATAGACCAAGTCCCACACACCGCTAGAAGCCCAAATATTTTTTCAGAGCTAGATGCAGAAAAAAATTATATTCAATTTGCAACCTGCTGGAGGTCAGTATAGAAGGACTAATAGAACAAGTCCCACACACTGCTAGAAGCCCAAATATTTTTTCAGAGCTAAATGAAGAAAAAAATTATTTTTAATTTGCAACCTGATGGAGGTCAGTATAGATGGACTAATAGAATGATGCTATGCCCAAAAGATTTTACTTCACTAGGTGCAGTAAAAAAATTGGTATTCTATACACAGGTGGTATATCTTGCAACACAGATAGGCTACTCCACTGACTAACACACTCTGCAATAGGCCAAAAAGGATTAGCTTTGCTAGATTCAGCCAAATGCTGTGAAAAAAACTTGCACAGCACTGGCACAGACCTGCCTGGCAAAAACTGATAGGAACTGATGTAACCTAGTCCTGAAAAGGACTCCAATTACAATTAGTCTTTACTCCCACAATCTATCTATTTAAGAGCACAGACCTGCCTGATAAAAGTCGTAGGAAATGCTGTAACCTAGTCCTTAAAAGGACTGCAATCACAACTATTCCCTACTCCCAAGCTATCTGTATATTTGTGCGAAAATTGGCTTGAAATTAACAAGGTATAGCGCACACAGCAACAGCGGTGCCGTCTAACACGCAGCTGCAGCAGTGAGAAAATGGTGGCGACGGGGAAAATGGCTTGGTCTTATAGGGCAAGGACATGTGACATACACTGCCAATCACACATGCCCTTGCTTGTGTGAAAAAAAGCACTTCGCTCCGTGTGTGCGCTGCTGATAGGCTGACAGATTGCACCTCCCCACTGCAAATGCGGGAAAGAGAAAAAAAAATGGAGATCTTCATTGTTCCTGCAGAGATCCATCCCCTGCCCCTCCCCCCGCCCCGCTGTACACTCAAACTGCGTATTAACATTAATTTTCATCATTACTGAGAAAAAATCCAGTTATGATTTTGGTGCACGAACAGTTATCGAACATAACCTCGAACAGCCGAATTTTTCTCAAATTGTTCGTGTTCGCCGACCGGCTCGAACACCGCCCAAAACAGCTCGAATTTGAGATTGGCGAACAGTTCGAGTAGAACAACGCTCATCTCTAATCTTTATGAGTCGGATCCAGGACCAGACGCAGAAGGTTCTTACCATAATGTAGACCCTCATTCCCAAACTGTAACTCCTGTTGGTGGAGACAATGAGGAAGACGATGATAAGACTCAAATACCTGATTGGAGCGACAACTTTAGTTTTTTGTCAGGGCAGGAACAGGTTGGCTCTGAGGACGACGGGTGTGATAACGCACAGGGTGATGATGATGAGGTTGGAGATCCCACTTACTGTCAACCCACAGTCAGCCAAGAGATGAGGTCAGCAGAGGAGGTGGAGGAAGATGCTAGTGACGACGAGGTCAGGTTGCGCCTTCCTGGACAGAGACGTAGTACTGGAAGCACGTCAACAACTGCATCCTCAAACACAACTCTGCCTCTCACCACAAGTCGTGGTGGCTCTTCAGGTCGCATGGGTGCTAAGCCTTGCATAGCCTGGGCATTTTTTCAGATCGATAAAGATGACCCAACTCGTGTTATCTGTAACATTTGTCAGCAAAAGCTAAGTAGAGACCAAAAAATACATAGTTTGAGTACTTCATGCATGAACCGGCACATGGACATGAAGCATAAGTTGCAGTGGGAAGCTCAGTGTGCTACAATGCGGCCTAGCCGGCCGGGCCAACCACCGTCTGCCATATCTTGTGCATCCACGGCCTCTTCATCCTCTGTGACTGGGGGGACAGCAGTCACACCTGTTTTGGGGCGCAGACCTGCCACCTCTTTACCCGCAACAGCCAGCGTGATTGGCAGGTCATCATTTTCTTTGGAGGTGGTAACACCAGCTGGTGTTGAGCGCTGTCCGACATCGATAGCACCACCTTTGGATCAAGGCAACCTAACATGTCCGCCTGCATCTTCCTCACAGACCGGCAGTTTGCCGGGGACACCCTTATCAACCCCGTCTAAGCACAATAGCCAGCCCTCGGTCCCTCAGATGTGGACAAGTAAAAGACCATTTCCTCCTAGCCATGAGAAAGCTAAGAGGTTGAATTTCACCATCTACAAGTTCTTGGCTACAGAAATGCTGCCTTTCCGCCTGGTGGACACAGAGGATTTTCGAGACCTTATGTCCGTCGCAGTGCCCCAGTACCAGATGCCCAGTCGGCACTACTTCTCAAAGAAAGGTGTGCCTGCGCTCCACCAGCATGTCGCACACAACATCACCGCTTCTTTGAGAAACTCTGTGTGTGACAGGGTGCATTTCACCACAGACACTTGGACGAGTAGGCATGGACAGGGGCGTTACATGTCGCTGACTGGGCACTGGGTAACTATGGTGACAGCAGGACAAGGGGCTGCTGTCCAAGTCTTGCCGTCCCCACGAGTTGTGCGTCAATCCTCTTTATGTCAAAGTTCCTCCACTGCTTCTGCCTCCTCAACCTCCTCTCGGTCTTCCACCTGCACCCGAAGCCTATCTGGTCATGCCACAAGCTTTCTAACTGCGCAGAAGGGATCCTGCACACCTCCTTACTATGCTGGCAGTAGGGCTCAACGTCATCAGGCGGTTTTTACATTGAAATGTCTGGGAAATGTGAGTCACACAGCTGAGGAGTTGTGGTCAGCTCTGGAGAACCAATTTCATGAATGGTTGTCTCCACTGGACCTGAAACCAGGGAAGGCCGTGTGCAACAATGCTGCAAACCTGGGTGCGGCACTTCGCCGGGGCAATGTCTCACACGTGCCTTGTATGGCTCACGTGTTGAACCTGGTTGTCCAGCAATTTTTAGCCCACTATCCCAGACTAGATGGCCTTCTGCAGAGGGCACGGTCGCTGTGTGCTCACTTTCGCCGTTCGCATCCCGCAGCTCAGCGACTTACATCTCTACAGAAGTCGTTGGGCCTGCCACTTCACCGGCTAAAATGCGATGTGCCTACCCGGTGGAAGTCAACTCTGCACATGTTGCAGCGACTGTGGCAGCACCGACAAGCCCTGGTGCAATACGTTCTGACGTATAGCCTGGGCCAACGAGATCCAGAGGTGGGGCAAATCACGCTGGAGGAGTGGTCTCAGATCAAGGACCTATGCACCCTTCTGCACAGTTTTGAAATGGCGACGAAGATGTTTAGTGCTGACGATGCCATTATCAGCATGACTATTCCGGTGATTTACATGCTGGAGCACATGTTAACCAGAATTCGGAGTCAGGTGGTGGCACAAGAGGAGGTGGAGGAAGTAGAGGAGGAGGAGTTGTATGCAGAAGGGCTAACATCTGCAAGGTCCAGACGGTCGGCAGCACCAAGGCGGCAGGCATGTTAGGGTGGGGGAGATGGTTTTACCAGGGCGCATGGTAGCAGCCAAACTAGTGAGGAAGGTGCAGGAGCCCAGGAAGAAGTGGAGGACGAACTGATGGAAGACTCATCAGATGAGGGAGACCTTGATCACATTTCTGTTGTGCGAGGTTGGGGGGAGAGGACAGAGGAAGGAAGCATGATTGTTACCTTGCCACTAGTGTTGAGCCACCCCCGTAGTGTTCGGGTTCGGTTCGGTTCGTCGAACACCGGGATGTTCGAAGAACTGTTCGTCGAACTGTTCGTCGAACACCTTAGAACACCGTCGAACACCGTTAAAACCAATGGCAGGCAAACAAAAACACATAGAAACACATAGAAAACACCTGCAAAGGTGTCCAAAAGCTGACAAACTGCTCAGAAGACACTCTCTTTAATAAAGCCGGCCTGCAAATTCAGCAGCGGCATACACCGGTACCCGACAATTTAGACAAGAAGGAATAGAGCATCACACATAGATTAGATAGATAGAAACATGTCAGTCACACATATAAGAAGCACAGTGACAGTGTTGGTTACTGTACTTGTCATTTAGTGTAAAGGATTTATTAAAAAAAATATTAGTGTTTTCATGCACTGTCTCTTTAAAAAAGCCGGCCGGCAATTCAGCATCTGTACCCGACAATTTAGAACAGAAAGAATAGAGCTTCACACATAGATTAGATAGATAGAAACATGTCAGTCACATATATAATAAGTACAGTGATAGTGTTGCTTACTGTACTTGTCATTTAGTGTAAAGGATTTATTTAAAAAAATAATAGTGTTTTCATGCACTGTCTCTTTAAAAAAGCCGGCCGGCAATTCAGCAGCGGTACCCGACAATTTAGAACAGAAAGATAGAGCATCACACATAGATTAGATAGATAGAAACATGTCAGTCACATATATATGAAGTACAGTGATAGTGTTGGTTACTGTACTTGTCATTTAGTATTAAAATAAAGGATTTATTATTAAAAAAATTGGCGTGGGGTTCCCCTTAATTTTAGGCTCTAGCGGAGGTTAAGCGGACGGCTGGGGCAGATGTTTGAAGCCTGGGAAGGGGGTAATACCCACGGAGCTTCCCAGGCTACTAATATCAGCCCCCAGCTGAATACATAGTCTTTACTAGCTATTAAAATGGGGGACCCCCCCAAAAAAAATGACGTGGGGTCCCCCCTAATTTAATAGCTAGCAAAGGCTAGGCAGACAGCTGGGGGCTGATATTAATAGCCCAGGAAGGGAGCCATGAATATTGGCCCCCTCCCAGGCTAGAAACACCAGCCGTCAGCCGCCCCAGAAATGGCGCATTCATAGGATGCGCCAATTCTGGCACTTAGCCTCGCTCTTCCACGCTGCCCTGGTGCGGTGGCAGGGGGTAATAGGGTTGGGGTTGATGTCAGCTTATAATGCCAGCTGACATCAAGCCCAGGTTGTAGGGAGAGGCTGATGTTATACCTGAGGAAGACTCAAAGAAGTCGAAACCGGTTGTATTTTAGTTTGAAATAAAAGTTCTTTGAATCCGAATATCAAGTTCCATCATCATCCTTCAGGAGCGCATATTGCTGGGAAAAAACATTTATCAAGCCCAGGTTAGTAATGGAGAGGCGTCTATAAGACACCCCCATTACTAACCCCATAGTCAAAGTTAAAAAAAACACAAACACCCAGAATAAAGTCCTTTAATTGAAATAAAGACACAATCCTTTATTGTTCTAAATTAAACCATACTTACCATCACGCCCATTCCAGCTGAAGCCAACGATCTCCTGCAATAAAAGAAAAATAATAAAGCAACCTCATCCTTACCTTTCCATGGTTCCCACGACAGCTTCAGCTCTGCTACATCGAGATGACAGGCTGGACCGCAGCAGAACGCTGCCATCCAGCCTGTCATCCCGCAGACACTGAGAAGCGCAGGCTTGCTTGCGCTGCTCAGCGTCTCTCTGTGACGACATCCAGATGAGCCGAGTTCATGTCCAATGAACTCGGCTCACCTCATGCACGTCACTGACAGCGTGGGAAAATTCTCACGCTGAAGCGCTGATTGCAGGAGAATTTTCCCACGCTGTCAGTGACGTGCAGGAGGTGAGCTGAGTTCATTGGACATGAGCTCACCTCATGCACATCACTGACAGCGTGGGAGAATTCTCCTGCACTCAGCACTTCAGCGTGAGAATTTTCCCACGCTGTCAGTGACGTGCATGAGGTGAGCCGAGTTCATTGGACATGACCTCGGCTCATCTGGATGCCGTCACAGCGAGACAGTGAGGAGCGCAAGCATGCCTGCGCTTCTCAGTGTCTGCGGGATGACAGACTGGATGGCAGCGTTCTGCTGCGGTCCAGCCAGTCATCTCGATGTAGCAGAGCTGAAGCTGTCGTGGGAACCATGGAAAGGTAAGGATGAGGTTGGTTTATTATTTTTCTTTTATTGCAGGAGATCGTTGGCTTCAGCTGGAATGGGTGTGATGGTAAGTATGGTTTAATTTAGAACAATAAAGAATTGTGTCTTTATTTCAATTAAAGGACTTTATTCTGGGTGTTGTGTTTTTTTTAAATACTTTACTAGAAATTCATGGCGGTCATGTCTAATACTGGCGTGACCCCATGAATTTTGGGCTTGGGGCCAGCTGATAATACCAAGCTGGCCCTAACCCCTTTATTACCCAGTGAGCCACCGCACCAGGGCCCTGGATGAGTTGGGTACAGCGCCAGAAGATGGCGCTTCTATGAACGCGCCATTTTCCGGGGTGGCTGCGGACTGCAATTTGTAGCGGGGGGGGGCCCAGAAAGCTTGGGCCTCCCTGCGCTGCAGATTCCAGCCCCCAGCTGCCTAGTTGTACCTGGCTGGACACAAAAATAGGGCGAAGCCCCATGTACTTTTTTTTTAATTATTTCATGAAATTCATGAAATAATTAAGAAAAAAAGGCCTTCCCTATATTGTTGTGTCCGGCCAGGTACAAATAGGCAGCTTGTGGTTGGGGGCAGCCCGTTCCTGCCTGCTGTACCTGGCTGGACACAAATATAGTGCGAAGCCCCACTTCAATTTTTTTTAATTATTTCATGAAATTCATGAAATAATTAAGAAAAAAAGGGCTTCCCTATATTGTTGTGTCCGGCCAGGTACAAATAGGCAGCTGGTGGATGGGGGCAGCCCGTTCCTGCCTGCTGTACCTGGCTGGACACAAATATAGTGCGAAGCCCCACTTCAATTTTTTTAAATTATTTCAGGAAATTCATGAAATAATTTAAAAAAAATTGACGTGGGGCTTCGCACTATATTTGTGTCCAGCCAGGTACAGCAGGCAGGAACGGGCTGCCCCCATCCACCAGCTGCCTATTTGTACCTGGCCGGACACAACAATATAGGGAAGCCCTTTTTTTCTTAATTATTTCATGAAATAATTTAAAGAAAATTGACGTGGGGCTTCGCCCTGTTTTTGTGTCCAGCCAGGTACAACTAGGCAGCTGGGGGCTGGAATCCGCAGCGCAGGGAGGCCCAAGCTTTCTGGGCCACCCCCGCTGCAAATTGCAGTCCGCAGCCACCCCGGAAAATGGCGCGTTCATAGAAGCGCCATCTTCTGGCGCTGTACCCAACTCATCCAGGGCCCTGATGCGGTGGCTCACTGGGTAATAAAGGGGTTAGGGCCAGCTTGGCATTATCAGCTGGCCCTAAGCCCGAAATTCATGGGGTCACGCCAATATTAGACATGACCACCATGAATTTCTAGTAAAGTATTTAAAAAAACACAACACCCAGAAAAAAGTCCTTTAATTGAAATAAACACACAATTCTTTATTGTTCTAAATTAAACCATACTTACCATCACGCCCATTCCAGCTGAAGCCAACGATCTCCTGAAATAAAAGAAAAATAATAAAGCAACATCATCCTTACCTTTCCATGGTTCCCATGACAGCTTCAGCTCTGCTACATCGAGATGACAGGCTGGACCGCAGCAGAACGCTGCCATCCAGCCTGTCATCCCGCAGACACTGAGAAGCGCAGGCTTGCTTGCGCTCCACAGTGTCTCTCTGTGAGGGCATCCAGATGAGCCGAGTTAATGTCCAATGAATTCGGCTCACCTCATGCACGTCACTGACAGCGTGGGAGAATTCTCACACTGAAGCGCTGAGTGCAGGAGAATTCTCCCACGCTGTCAGTGACGTGCAGGAGGTGAGCTGAGTTCATTGGACATGAGCTCACCTTATGCACGTCACTGACAGCGTGGGAAAATTCTCCTGCACTCAGCGCTTCAGCGGGAGAATTCTCACGCTGAAGCGCTGAGTGCAGGAGAATTCTCCCACGCTGTCAGTGACGTGCAGGAGGTGAGCTGAGTTCATTGGACATGAGCTCACCTTATGCACGTCACTGACAGCGTGGGAGAATTCTCCTGCACTCACCGCTTCAGCTTGAGAATTTTCCCACGCTGTCAGTGACGTGCATGAGGTGAGCCGAGTTCATTGGACATGAACTCGGCTCATCTGGATGTCGTCACAGAGAGACGCTGAGCAGCGCAAGCAAGCCTGCGCTTCTCAGTGT
This sequence comes from Phyllobates terribilis, assembly GCF_046119375.1. NCBI lineage: Eukaryota > Metazoa > Chordata > Amphibia > Anura > Dendrobatidae > Phyllobates > Phyllobates terribilis. Next base: position 29,514,099 of record NW_027362765.1, on the reverse strand, counting down.
CTGCGGGATGAGAGGCTGGATGGCAGCGTTCTGCTGCGGTCCAGCCTGTCATCTCGATGTAGCAGAGCTGAAGCTGTCGTGGGAACCATGGAAAGGTAAGGATGAGGTTGCTTTATTATTTTTCTTTTATTGCAGGAGATCGTTGGCTTCAGCTGGAATGGGCGTGACGGTAAGTATGGTTTAATTTAGAACAATAAAGGATTGTGTCTTTATTTCAATTAAAGGACTTTATTCTGGGTGTTTGTGTTTTTTTTAACTTTGACTATGGGGTTAGTAATGGGGGTGTCTTATAGACGCCTCTCCATTACTAACCTGGGCTTGATGTCAGCTGGCATTATAAGCTGACATCAACCCCTACCCTATTACCCCCTGCCACCGCACCAGGGCAGCGTGGAAGAGCGAGGCTAAGTGCCAGAATTGGCGCATCCTATGAATGCGCCATTTCTGGGGCGGCTGACGGCTGGTGTTTCTAGCCTGGGAGGGGGCCAATATTCATGGCTCCCTTCCTGGGCTATTAATATCAGCCCCCAGCTGTCTGCCTAGCCTTTGCTAGCTATTAAATTAGGGGGGACCCCACGTCATTTTTTTGGGGGGGTCCCCCATTTTAATAGCTAGTAAAGGCTATGTATTCAGCTGGGGGCTGATATTAGTAGCCTGGGAAGCTCCGTGGGTATTACCCCCTTCCCAGGCTTCAAACATCTGCCCAAGCCGTCTGCTTAACCTCCGCTAGAGCCTAAAATTAAGGGGAACCCCACGCCAATTTTTTTAATAATAAATCCTTTATTTTAATACTAAATGACAAGTACAGTAACCAACACTATCACTGTACTTCATATATATGTGACTGACATGTTTCTATCTATCTAATCTATGTGTGAAGCTCTATTCTGTCTGTTATAAATTGTCGGGTACCGCTGCTGAATTGCCGGCCGGCTTTTTTAAAGAGACAGTGCATGAAAACACTATTATTTTTTTTGATAAATCCTTTACGCTAAATGACAAGTACAGTAAGCAACACTGTCACTGTACTTCGTATATATGTGGCTGACATGTTTCTATCTATCTAATCTATGTATGATGCTCTATTCTGTCTGTTATAAATTGTCGGGTACCGCTGCTGAATTGCCGGCCGGCTTTTTTAAAGAGACAGTGCATGAAAACACTATTATTTTTTTAAATAAATCCTTTACACTAAATGACAAGTACAGTAATCAACACTGTCACTGCACTTCTTATATATGTGACTGACATGTTTCTATCTATCTAATCTATGTGTGATTCTCTATTCCTTCTATTCTAAATTGTCGGGTACCGCTGCTGAATTGCCGGCCAGCTTTTTTAAAGAGACGGTGCATGAAAACACTATTATTTTTTTTGATAAATCCTTTATGCTAAATGACAAGTACAGTAAGCAGCACTTTCACTGTACTTCATATATATGTGGCTGACATGTTTATATCTATCTAATCTATGTGTGAAGCTCTATTCTTTCGGTTCTAAATTGTCGGGTACCGGTGTATGCCGCTGCTGAATTGCCGGCTTTTCATGTTTCACTGTTGGCACTGTTCCCATCGATTTGGGCAATCACTGTAATGCCACAACCACCATGGCTGTGGCATTACAGTGAGTGGCAGACAATCCCTGCATGATTGGTGCTCTAAATAGCGCCAGGCATGCAGGACACGCTTTTGGTGCACGAACAGTTATCGAACATAACCTCGAACAGCCGAATTTTTTGCAAATCGTTCGGGTTCGTCGAACAACTCGAACACCGCCCAAAACAGCTCGAATTTGAGATTGGCGAACAGTTCTAGTCGAACACCGCTCATCTCTACTTGCCACCAACACAACAGGGACTTGGTGCTCCTGGATGCGCAACACACATGAGTGCCTTCTTGCTGCACTACCTGCAACATGACCCTCGAATTGTGAGAATTAGAAATAATCCTGACTACTGGGTTGCCACACTGTTAGATCCCCGGTACAAAAGTAAATTTGCAGAAATTATTCCTGCCATAGAAAGGGATGCACGCATGCAGGAGTATCAGCAGAGACTGTTGCAGAATCTTACATGTGCTTTTCCACAAAATACCAGTGGTGCATGTAGTGAATCTCACAGTTCCAACTTGCCAACCGTGGGACCGTAACAGAACCACAGTATCTGCTGGTAACATCAATTTTGCGGAATCATTTCATCACTTTTTTAGCCCATCCTTTGCAAGGCCACAGGAGACAAGAAGTCTGACACATAGTCAACGCCTAGAGACGATGGTACAGGAGTATCTCCAAGTAAACATTGAAGCCACGACTGTGTCACTGGACCCTTGCTCTTTTTGGGCTTCCAATCTGGATAAATGGCCGGAGCTAGCCACTTACGCCTTGGAGATCTTGTCATGCCCCGCAGCCAGCGTTCTGTCTGAACGTGTGTTCAGCGCTGCTGGTGGTGTGCTGACAGATAAGCGCACGTGGCTCTCCACTGATAATGTAGACAGACTCACATTCATAAAGATGAACAAATCATGGATCCGAAACGACTTTTCTACCCCTGTGTCATCCTGGGGAGAGTAAAAGCTTGATGATTGGTTAAAATCACCCTACCAACCGTTTTAAGCTTTCAAATTACTAATCATGTTTATCTGTATCTTGGCTGGAAAATAATTTGGGCTTTGTAGCAGTGTGCAGCACTGATTCTATTAGGCCATCTATAATAAGCTCCACCAGATTTAAAATGACTAATCATGTTTATCTGTATCTTGACTGGAAAATAATTTGGGCTTTGTAGCAGTGTGCAGCACTGATCCTATTAGGCCATCTATACTAAAGCTTCACCAGATTTAAAATTAATAACAATTTTTAGCTGCATTTAGCCCGGAAAATAATTTTGAGGCTCCGAGATGCGCAAGACACATAAGTGCCTTCTTGCTGCACTACCTGCAGCATGACCCTCATATTGTCAGAATTCGAAGTAATCATGACTACTGGGTTGCCACACTCTTAGATCCCCCAAACTTTTCGATCAACCTTTTCATTTTAATAAAGACCAAAAAAATGGTCATTTTTGAAATTATAAGCATTAGCAGGTTGTTAGAAACTGAAATCAAACAGTTTTCAACTCAAAACTTTATTCTAGGTGATGTTACATTTTCACATAGGACCCCTTGTTCGAAAGGAGCTTCTGAACTCTCTCTTCCATTGAATTTGTCAGGTTTTGGATGGTTTCTGCTTCAATTGTTTTGCATGAGGACAGAATACCCTCCCAGAGCTGTTGCTTAGATGTGAACTGCCTCCCGCCATCATAGACACTCCTATTAATGATGCTCCAAAGGTTCTGAATGGGGTAGAGGTCAGGGGAGCATGGGGGTCACACCATAAGTTTGTCCCCTTTTATACCCATATCAGCCAGAGATGCAGATGTTTTATGTGCAGCATGAGATGGTGCATTATCATGCAGAAAAATGATCTTGCTGTGAAATACACGGTTCTTCTTCTTGAACCATGGCAGGAAATGCTGTTTGAGAAAATCCACATACATTATGGAGTTCCTCTTTAGCGCCTTCAGGGATCCTAAAGGGGCCGACAATCTCTCTCCCCATGATTCCAGCCCAAAACATTACTTCACCTCCTCCTTGTTGGCGCTGTAGCCGTGTTTGCGTGGGGTGTCCATCAACCAGCCATCCTCCACTCCATCCATCTGGACCATCGAGCGCTGCACGGCACTCATCCGTGAACAAAACAGTTTTGAAATCAGTCTTCATGTAATGTTTGGCCCACTGGAGCCGTTTCTGCTTGTGTGAAGTGGATAGAGGAGGTCGACAGGATGGCGTATGCACAGCTGCAAACCTCTGAAGGACCCTGCATCTTGTTGTTCGGGGGACGTTGGAGGCACAAGCAGCTTCAAAAACTTGTCTGCTGCTAAGACAAGGCTTTTTTGCCGCTGCTCTTTCAACCTGACGTAATTGCCTGTAGGAAAGAGTCCTCAATTTGCCCTTATCAGCACGCACACGTGTGTACTGTGAATCAGCTACATACTTCTTGATTGCCAAGACACTTCATCCTGATCATCGCACAATGTTGATTGTAGTCATGCCTTGACCTAAACACTCCACAATTTGTTGCTTCTCAGCAGCCGACACATCCTTTTTCTTTCCCATTTTGGCAGAAAATGTAGGCTGCTTAATAATGTGAGACAGCCTTCTTAAGTAGTCTTGCCTTTCATTGGACACACCTGCCAAACTAATTAGCACAGGTGTCTGCAATTGCTTACAGTGATATAAAGAGCCCTGACACACATCACCATCAAAGAGTTTAACTGACAAACAAATTCTTCCCTTATCACTCCTAAACACTTTTTGCATAATAATTTGGAACACAGTGTACATGTGCTTTTCCACAAAACACCAATGGTTCACGTAGTGAATCTTACAGTTCTAATTTGCCAACCGTGGTCTGTATGGAGTTGTTCAATAAAGGGCCCAAAATTAAGATAACATAGATGGGAGAGGTCTCTATGAATAGGAATTCCTAAGTATTTGATACCCTGTGAGGGCCAGGCAAAGGGAAAGTTGGACAGGATGGAATCCTATATGGATTTGGGGAGGGAGACATCGAGGGCCTCAGACTTCGCTGCATTGATTTTAAAATTTGACCATGTAACAAAGTGATCTATTTCAGCCATAACAGCATGGATGGATATATGTGATTGAGTGATATATACTAGGACATCATCAGCAAATAGAGAGCACTTGTACTCGGTGCCTCCCACCTCAATCCACCTAATATTGGGGTTATGGCGAACTGATGAGAGCAGGTGCTCCGTCACTAGGATGTATAAGAGAGGGGACAGAGAACATCCCTGCCTTGTCCCATTGGTGATTGTGAAAGGTGATGAAAATGTTCTGACGCGCCCCCTGGGCCTTGGGACACCCGGAGCCGGACCCTTTTTGGTGGATGCTGGTGGTTGTAGTCTCCGTGGCGGCAACCCGGTTCCGTGGCTCAGGGCGGTCAAACCAGTGGCGGAACTATTTATGTGGTTTTGATGTTTAAATGTCCGACTACGCCACCAGTGGATTGCGGTCAGAGTGAACCGCCGCTCCAGGGCAGACTGCTGAGGCTGGTGTTGTGGGTGCAGCAGAGCGTAGCATAACTCCCCACGGGAGGAGTATAGCCTCAGGGCAGTGTATGCAGAGGATGGGGGTGATGGTGCAGGGCAGCAGCAGTAATGACACGGAGTCAGTGATGCAGTCCAAGGCCTTTACTCACAGTTCTTATTATCCAGACCACGTCTGCAGGTAACGGCTGCCCACGTCGTACTGTGCTCACCAGGTGAGGGGCTCAGACAACTCCCAGATAACTTTGGAGTGCTTCACAGGACCCCCTTTGTGTGTCCTTTGTCTGGCCTTTCTTACCAACCCTTCTGTCCGGCTGCCTCGGGCCTCCTCTTGGTAAACTTGGCGCCAGTTTCCCTGACCCTATGTGGTGCCTTCCTAGCGGGTGTAGCGAGGGGCTGCACCACATAAAATGTCATAGCCTCCTGTTTCTAGCTGAGGGTCGTTTCCTGCCTCCACTAGTTTCGGGGACCGGTCTCCCCCTTTGGCCTGACCCCTCCACGCAGGTGGATTCGGGCGTGCGGTGGCGACTCGCTCATCTGCAACCCTGAGATCCCTTCGTTCCTCGTTCCTGGAGCCTTCTCCGCTCCTCTTCCTTCCTTCTCCCTCTTCCGGGCCTGGGCCTCTGTTACTAGGCCCGCCTCCGGAGCAGAGCTCATGCAGAGCCCCTGCTCCCTGCCACTTCTGCTCAGACTTCTCTGCACTGAACTAAGATGGTGCCCACCTTTTATACTCCCTTCTCAATGCACCCAGGAACTGCTTCCTCCCTGCTCCTGCACTACAGGGTTCCCCTTCCTCAGTGTTCCCTCCCCCCACTCCAGCCAGGGACAGGGACTGTCGTGCCCATCTCAGGGGCATATTGGTCGCCCTGCCCCACGGCAATGTGGTGTAATGCATGAAGGTGTCGGGTCCTGATCCACACTACATCCTTACCTGAGAGTGAGATATCACACCTCTGGGTGAGGTGCAATACCTCTGTAGCAACCGAGCCCTCAGGGTGCTACAGTTCCATTTATCTTAAGCCTAGGTGATGTATTGCGATACAGGGCTGTGATTTTGGCTATAAAAGGGTCCCCTAGACCCCTACCCCAAGCTTTTTAAGAGAATCATATATGGCGTGCCAGGAGACTCTATGGAATGCTTTCTCAGCATCCAACGAGAGTATCTAATTACAAATTTTTAACTGCATCTAGCCCAGGAAATACTTTGTGCCTAGTAGCAGGGTCTGCTAGTCAGCGGATTATCCCGGCTGTTAAGCAAGCTACACCACCTGTAGTTTGGACACTTCATTTTTTCAAAGGAAATGCTTCGGGACCACGGGATACTCAGTGAAGAGCATCAGGAGGCACCCCAAGGCATAGGGGCTGGGACTGGCAGTAGGATGCCTTGCGGTGGACAGCCGAGCTCGATCCTTATAAAAGCTTTTTAACTGCAGCAGCTTTAGTGGACGCTACTGGAGCTGGAATTACGCGGCTGCTGGCATGAGACTTGCCCTCCAATAGATCCTTGTAAATGGATTTAAAGTGTATTTATTCAAATTAGAGAGACAATTTAAATTAAAAAGCTTAGAGCTGCCTCCACCACAGGGGGGCTCGCTCGACCCACCAGCGGACAGGCACCAGTATTGGCAGAGGGGGGCTGGTCGTCAGGGTTCACCGCGGCTCTGGCACAAACCCGGCGACACGGAGGTGGCACGGGCAGGAGCGGACTGAACGTGTCGGCTACTCACTTTTTGGATTTTAGAAGGGCATGACATGCCTATATCTGTGTCTCCCCCTCCTTTTACTCCTCCACCTCTTTTCTTTTCGCATGACTATATGTACTTGTCACTTTTCCATGTGTTAGTTGTGTCTTCTGAGCAGTTTGTCAGCTTTTGGACACCTTTGAAGGTGTTTTCTATGTGTTTCTATGTGTTTTTGTTTGCCTGCCATTGGTTTTAACGGTGTTCGAAGGTGTTCGACGAACAGTTCGACGAACAGTTCGGCGAACACACGGGTGTTCGACGAACCGAACCGAACTCGAACACTACGGGGGTGGCTCAACACTAGTTCCAAAGCATTTTTAAACTTCAGTAGAATTCCAAGAACAATGGGAGCGTTGTACAGACTGATTTAAAAAAGCAATAACATTCCAAGAACAATGGGATAGTTCCAAAGCATTTTTAAACTTCAGCAGAATTCCGAGAACAATGGAAGAGTTCCAAAGCATTTTTAAACTTCAGCAGAATTCCGAGAACAATGAAAGAGTTCCAAAGCATTTATAAACTTCAGTAGAATTCCCAGAACAATGGGAGAGTTCTACAGACTGATTTAAAAAAACAATAACATTACGAGAACAATGGGAGAGTTCCAAAGCATTTTTAAACTTCAGCAGAATTCCGAGAACAATGGAAGAGTTCCAAAGCATTTCTAAACTTCAGTAGAATTCCCACAAAAATGGGACAGTTCTACAGAATGATTTAAAAAAAACAATAACATTCCGAGAACAATGGCAGAGTTCCAAAATATTTTTAATCTTCAGCAGAATTCTGAGCACAATGGAAGAGTTCCAAAGCATTTTTAAACTTCAGCAGAATTCTGAGAACAATGGAAGAGTTCCAAAGCATTTTTAAACTTCAGCAGAATTCTGAGAACAATGGAAGTGCTCCAAAGCATTTTTAAACTTCAGCAGAATTCCGAGAACAATGGAAGAGTTGCAAAGCATTTTTAAACTTCATCAAAATTCCGAGAACAATGGAAGAGTTCCAAAACATTTTTAAACTTAGCAGAATTCTGAGAACAATGAAGAGTTCCAAAGCATTTTTTAAACTTCAGTAGAATTCCGAGAACAATGGCAGAGTTCTATAGATTGATTTAAAAAAACAATAACATTCCGAGAACAGTGGGAGAGTTCCAAAGCATTTTTATACTTCAGCAGAATTCCGAGAACAATGTAAAATTTCGAATTCATTTTTAAACTTCAGCAGTATTCCGAGAACAATAGGAAAGTTCCAAAGCATTTTTAAACTTCAGCAGAATTCCGAGAACAATAGAAGAGTTACAAATCATTTTTAAACTTCAGTAGAATTCTGAGAACAATGGGAGAGTTCTACAGACTGACTTCAAAAAACAATAACATTCCGAGAAAGATGAGAGAGTTCCAAAGAATTTTTAAACTCCTGAAGAGTTCAGAGAACAATGGTAGAGTTCTACAGACTGATTTAAAAAAACAATAACATTCCGAGAACAATGGGAGAGTTCCAAAGAATTTTTAAACTTCAGCAGTATTCCGAGAACAATGGGAGAGTTCCAAAGCTTTTTTAAACTTCAGTAGAATTCAGAGAACAATGGTAGAGTTCTACAGACTGATTTAAAAAAACAATAACATTCCGAGAACAATGGGAGAGTTCTACAGATTGATTTAAAAAAACAATAACATTCCGAGAACAATGAGAGAGTTCCAAAGCTTTTTTGAACTTCAGCAGAATTCCGAAAACAAGGGAAGATTTCCAAAGCATTTTTAAACTTCACTAGAATTCTGAGAACAGTGGGAGAGTTCTACAGATTGATGTAAAAAAACAGTAACATTACAAGATTAATGGGAGAGTTCCAAAGAATTTTTAAACTTCAGCAGAATTCCGAGAACAATGGGAAAGTTCTACAGATTGATTTAAAAAAACAGTAATATTCCAAGAACAATGGGAGAGTTCCAAAGCATTTTTAAACTTCAGTAGAATTCCTAGAACAATGGGAGCGTTCTAAAGACTGATTTAAAAAAGCAATAACATTCCAAGAACAATGGGAGAGTTCCAAAGCATTTTTAAACTTCAGCAGAATTCCGAGAACAATGGAAGAGTTCCAAAGCTTTTTTAAACTTCAATAGAATTCTGAGAACAATGGGAGAGATCTACAGACTGATTTAAAAAAGCAATAACATTCCGAGAACAATGGGGGAGTTCCAAAGCATTTTTAAACTACAACAGAACTTCGTGTACAATGGAAGAGTTCCAAAGCTTTTTTAAACTTCAGTAGAATTCTGAGAACAATGGAAGAGTTCTACAAACTGATTTACAAAAATAATAACATTCTGAGAACAATGGGAGAGTTCCAAAGAATTTCTAAAATTCAGAAGAATTCCGAGAACAATGGGAGAGTTCTACAGATTGATTTAAAAAACAATAACATTCCGAGATCATTGGGAGAGTTCCAAAGAATTTTTAAACTTCAGCAGAATTCCGAGAACAATGGAAGTGTTCCAAAGCATTTTTAAACTTCAGCAGAATTCCGAAAACAATGGATAGCTCCAAAGCATTTTTAAACTTCAGCAGAATTCTGAGAACAATGGAAGAGTTCCAAAGCATTTTTAAACTTCAGCAGAATTCCGAGAACAATGGAAGAGTTCCAAAGCATTTCTAAACTTTAGTAGAATTCCCAGAACAATGGAAGAGTTCTACAGACTGATTTAAAAAAACAATAACCTTACGAGAACAATGGGAGAGTTCCAATGCATTTTTAATCTTCAGCAGAATTCCGAGAACAATGGAAGAGTTCCAAAGCATTTCTAAACTTCAGTAGAATTCCCAGAACAATGGGATAGTTCTACAGACTGATTTAAAAAAACAATAACATTTCGAGAACAATGGCAGAGTTCCAAAGCATTTTTAATCTTCAGCAGAATACTGAGAACAATGGAAGAGTTCCAAAGCATTTTTAAACTTCAGCAGAATTCCGAGAACAATGGAAGAGTTCCAAAGCATTTTTAAACTTCAGCAGAATTCCGTGAACAATGGAAGAGTTCCAAAGCATTTTTAAACTTCAGCAGAATTCCGAGATCAATGGAAGAGTTGCAAAGCATTTTTAAACTTCATCAAAATTCCGAGAACAATGGAAGAGATCCAAAACATTTTTAAACTTAGCAAAATTCCGAGAACAATGGAAGTGTTCCAAAGCACTTTTAAACTTCAGCAGAATTCCGAGAACAATGGATAGTTCCAAAGCATTTTTAAACTTCAGCAGAATTCCAAGAATAATGGAAGAGATCCAAAGCATTTTTATACTTCAGCAGAATTCCGAGAACAATCGAAGAGTTCCAAAGCATTTCTAAACTTCAGTAGAATTCCCAGAACAATGGGAGAGTTCTACAGACTGATTTAAAAAAACAATAACATTGCGAGAACAATGGGAGAGTTCCAAAGCATTTTTAAACTTCAGCAGAATTCCGAGAACAATTGAAGAGTTCCAAAGCATTTCTAAACTTCAGTAGAATTCCCAGAACAAAGGGACAGTTCTACAGACTGATTTGAAAAAACAATAACATTCCAAGAACAATGGCAGAGTTCCAAAATATTTTTAATCTTCAGCAGAAATCTCAGAACAATGGAAGAGTTCCAAAGCATTTTTAAACTTCAGCAGAATTCCGAGAACAATGGAAGAGTTCCAAAGCATTTTTAAACTTCAGTAGAATTCCGAGAACAATGGGAGCGTTCTAAAGACTGATTTAAAAAAGCAATAACATTCCAAGAACAATGGGAGAGTTCCAAAGCATTTTTAAACTTCAGTAGAATTCCGAGAACAATGGAAGAGTTGCAAAGCATTTTTAAACTTCAGTAGAATTCCGAGAACAATGGAAGAGTTCCAAAGCATTTCTAAACTTCAGTAGAATTCCCAGAACAATGGGATAGTTCTACAGACTGATATAAAAAAACAATAACATTCCGAGAACAATGGCAGAGTTCCAAAGCATTTTTAATCTTCAGCAGAATACTGAGAACAATGGAAGAGTTCCAAAGCATTTTTAAACTTCAGCAGAATTCCGAGAACAATGGAAGAGTTCCAAAGCATTTTTAAACTTCAGCAGAATTCCGTGAACAATGGAAGAGTTCCAAAGCATTTTTAAACTTCAGCAGAATTCCGAGATCAATGGAAGAGTTGCAAAGCATTTTTAAACTTCATCAAAATTCCGAGAACAATGGAAGAGATCCAAAACATTTTTAAACTTAGCAGAATTCCGAGAACAATGGAAGTGTTCCAAAGCACTTTTAAACTTCAGCAGAATTCCGAGAACAATGGATAGTTCCAAAGCATTTTTAAACTTCAGCAGAATTCCAAGAATAATGGAAGAGATCCAAAGCATTTTTATACTTCAGCAGAATTCCGAGAACAATGGAAGAGTTCCAAAGCATTTTTATACTTCAGCAGAATTCCGAGAACAATGTAAAATTTCGAATTCATTTTTAAACTTCAGCAGTATTCCGAGAACAATAGGAAAGTTCCAAAGCATTTTTAAACTTCAGCAGAATTCCGAGAACAATAGAAGAGTTACAAATCATTTTTAAACTTCAGTAGAATTCTGAGAACAATGGGAGAGTTCTACACACTGACTTCAAAAAACAATAACATTCCGAGAAAGATGAGAGAGTTCCAAAGAATTTTTTAACTCCTGAAGAGTTCAGAGAACAATGGTAGAGTTCTACAGACTGATTTAAAAAAACAATAACATTCCGAGAACAATGGGAGAGTTCCAAAGAATTTTTAAACTTCAGCAGTATTCCGAGAACAATGGGAGAGTTCCAAAGCTTTTTTAAACTTCAGTAGAATTCAGAGAACAATGGTAGAGTTCTACAGACTGATTTAAAAAAACAATAACATTCCGAGAACAATGGGAGAGTTCTACAGATTGATTTAAAAAAACAATAACATTCCGAGAACAATGAGAGAGTTCCAAAGCTTTTTTGAACTTCAGCAGAATTCCGAAAACAAGGGAAGATTTCCAAAGCATTTTTAAACTTCACTAGAATTCTGAGAACAGTGGGAGAGTTCTACAGATTGATGTAAAAAAACAGTAACATTACAAGATTAATGGGAGAGTTCCAAAGAATTTTTAAACTTCAGCAGAATTCCGAGAACAATGGGAAAGTTCTACAGATTGATTTAAAAAAACAGTAATATTCCAAGAACAATGGGAGAGTTCCAAAGCATTTTTAAACTTCAGTAGAATTCCTAGAACAATGGGAGCGTTCTAAAGACTGATTTAAAAAAGCAATAACATTCCAAGAACAATGGGAGAGTTCCAAAGCATTTTTAAACTTCAGCAGAATTCCGAGAACAATGGAAGAGTTCCAAAGCTTTTTTAAACTTCAATAGAATTCTGAGAACAATGGGAGAGATCTACAGACTGATTTAAAAAAGCAATAACATTCCGAGAACAATGGGGGAGTTCCAAAGCATTTTTAAACTACAACAGAACTTCGTGTACAATGGAAGAGTTCCAAAGCTTTTTTAAACTTCAGTAGAATTCTGAGAACAATGGAAGAGTTCTACAGACTGATTTACAAAAATAATAACATTCCGAGAACAATGGGAGAGTTCCAAAGAATTTCTAAAATTCAGAAGAATTCCGAGAACAATGGGAGAGTTCTACAGATTGATTTAAAAAACAGTAACATTCCGAGATCATTGGGAGAGTTCCAAAGAATTTTTAAACTTCAGCAGAATTCCGAGAACAATGGAAGTGTTCCAAAGCATTTTTAAACTTCAGCAGAATTCCGAAAACAATGGATAGCTCCAAAGCATTTTTAAACTTCAGCAGAATTCCGAGAACAATGGAAGAGTTCCAAAGCATTTTTAAACTTCAGCAGAATTCCGAGAACAATGGAAGTGTTCCAAAGCATTTCTAAACTTTAGTAGAATTCCCAGAACAATGGAAGAGTTCTACAGACTGATTTAAAAAAACAATAACCTTACGAGAACAATGGGAGAGTTCCAATGCATTTTTAATCTTCAGCAGAATTCCGAGAACAATGGAAGAGTTCCAAAGCATTTCTAAACTTCAGTAGAATTCCCAGAACAATGGGATAGTTCTACAGACTGATTTAAAAAAACAATAACATTCCGAGAACAATGGCAGAGTTCCAAAGCATTTTTAATCTTCAGCAGAATACTGAGAACAATGGAAGAGTTCCAAAGCATTTTTAAACTTCAGCAGAATTCCGAGAACAATGGAAGAGTTCCAAAGCATTTTTAAACTTCAGCAGAATTCCGAGATCAATGGAAGAGTTGCAAAGCATTTTTAAACTTCATCAAAATTCCGAGAACAATGGAAGAGATCCAAAACATTTTTAAACTTAGCAGAATTCCGAGAACAATGGAAGTGTTCCAAAGCACTTTTAAACTTCAGCAGAATTCCGAGAACAATGGATAGTTCCAAAGCATTTTTAAACTTCAGCAGAATTCCAAGAATAATGGAAGAGATCCAAAGCATTTTTATACTTCAGCAGAATTCCGAGAACAATGGAAGAGTTCCAAAGCATTTCTAAACTTCAGTAGAATTCCCAGAACAATGGGAGAGTTCTACAGACTGATTTAAAAAAACAATAACATTGCGAGAACAATGGGAGAGTTCCAAAGCATTTTTAAACTTCAGCAGAATTCCGAGAACAATTGAAGAGTTCCAAAGCATTTCTAAACTTCAGTAGAATTCCCAGAACAAAGGGACAGTTCTACAGACTGATTTGAAAAAACAATAACATTCCAAGAACAATGGCAGAGTTCCAAAATATTTTTAATCTTCAGCAGAAATCTCAGAACAATGGAAGAGTTCCAAAGCATTTTTAAACTTCAGCAGAATTCCGAGAACAATGGAAGAGTTCCAAAGCATTTTTAAACTTCAGTAGAATTCCGAGAACAATGGAAGAGCTCCAAAGCATTTTTAAACTTCAGTAGAATTCCGAGAACAATGGAAGAGTTGCAAAGCATTTTTAAACTTCAGTACAATTCCGAGAACAATGGAAGAGTTCCAAAGCATTTCTAAACTTCAGTAGAATTCCCAGAACAATGGGATAGTTCTACAGACTGATATAAAAAAACAATAACATTCCGAGAACAATGGCAGAGTTCCAAAGCATTTTTAATCTTCAGCAGAATACTGAGAACAATGGAAGAGTTCCAAAGCATTTTTAAACTTCAGCAGAATTCCGAGAACAATGGAAGAGATCCAAAGCATTTTTAAACTTCAGCAGAATTCCGTGAACAATGGAAGAGTTCCAAAGCATTTTTAAACTTCAGCAGAATTCCGAGATCAATGGAAGAGTTGCAAAGCATTTTTAAACTTCATCAAAATTCCGAGAACAATGGAAGAGATCCAAAACATTTTTAAACTTAGCAGAATTCCGAGAACAATGGAAGTGTTCCAAAGCACTTTTAAACTTCAGCAGAATTCTGAGAACAATGGATAGTTCCAAAGCATTTTTAAACTTCAGCAGAATTCCAAGAATAATGGAAGAGATCCAAAGCATTTTTATACTTCAGCAGAATTCCGAGAACAATGGAAGAGTTCCAAAGCATTTCTAAACTTCAGTAGAATTCCCAGAACAATGGGAGAGTTCTACAGACTGATTTAAAAAAACAATAACATTGCGAGAACAATGGGAGAGTTCCAAAGCATTTTTAAACTTCAGCAGAATTCCGAGAACAATTGAAGAGTCCAAAGCATTTCTAAACTTCAGTAGAATTCCCAGAACAAAGGGACAGTTCTACAGACTGATTTAAAAAAACAATAACATTCCAAGAACAATGGCAGAGTTCCAAAATATTTTTAATCTTCAGCAGAATTCCGAGAACAATGGAAGAGTTGCAAAGCATTTTTAAACTTCAGTAGAATTCTGAGAACAATGGGAGAGTTCCAAAGCATTTTTAAACTTCAGCAGAATTCCGAGAACAATTGAGAGTTACAAATCATTTTTAAACTTCAGTAGAATTCTGAGAACAATGGTAGAGTTCTACAGACTGATTTTAAAAAACAATAACATTCCGAGAACAATGGGAGAGTTCTACAGATTAATTTAAAAAAACAATAACATTCCGAGAACAATGAGAGAGTTCCAAAGCTTTTTTAAACTTCAGCAGAATTCCGAAAACAAGGGAAGATTTCCAAAGCATTTTTAAACTTCAGTAGAATTCTGAGAACAGTGGGAGAGTTCTACAGATTGATGTAAAAAAACAGTAACATTACAAGATTAATGGGAGAGTTCCAAAGAATTTTTAAACTTCAGCAGAATTCCGAGAACAATGGGAAAGTTCTACAGATTGATTTAAAAAAACAGTAATATTCCAAGAAAAATGGGAGAGTTCCAAAGCATTTTTAAACTTCAGTAGAATTCCTAGAACAATGGGAGCGTTCTAAAGACTGATTTAAAAAAGCAATAACATTCCAAGAACAATGGGAGAGTTCCAAAGCATTTTTAAACTTCAGCAGAATTCCGAGAACAATGGTAGAGTTCCAAAGCATTTTTAAACTTCAGTAGAATTCCGAGAACAATGGGAGTTCTTCAGACTGATTTAAAAAAACAATAACATTCTGAGAACAATGGGAGAGTTCCAAAGCATTTTTAAACTTCAGCTGAATTCCAAGAACAATGGAAGTGTTCCAAAGCATTTTTAAACTTCAGCAGAATTCCGAGAACAATGGAAGAGTTCCAAAGCATTTTTAAACTTCAGCAGAATTCTGAGAACACTGGAAGAGATCCAAAGTATTTTTAAACTTCAGCAGAATTCCGAGAACAATGGAAGAGTTCCAAAGCATTTTTAAACTTCAGCAGGATACCAAGAACAATGGAAGAGTTCCAAAGCATTTCTAAACTGCAGTAGAATTCCGAGAACAAAGGGAGAGCTCTGCAGACTGATTTAAAAAAACAATAACATTCCAAGAACAATAGGAGAGTTCCAAAGCATTTTTAAATTTCAGTAGAATTCCAAGAACAATGGGAGCGTTCTACAGACTGATTTAAAAAAGCAATAACATTCCAAGAACAATGGGAGAGTTCCAAAGCTTTTTTAAACTTCAGTAGAATTCTGAGAACAATGGGAGAGTTCTACAGATTGATTTAAAAAAACAGTAACATTCCGAGATCAATGGGAGAGTTCCAAAGAATTTTTAAACTTCAGCAGAATTCCGAGAACAATGGAAATGTTCCAAATCATTTTTAAACTTCAGCAGAATTCCGAGAACAATGGATAGTTCCAAAGCATTTTTAAACTTCAGCAGAATTCCGAGAACAATGGAAGAGTTCTAAAGCATTTTTAAACTTCAGCAGAATTCCGAGAACAATGGAAGAGTTCCAAAGCATTTGTAAACTTCAGTAGAATTCCCAGAACAATGGGAGAGTTCTACAGAATGATTTAAAAAAACAATAACATTACGAGAACAATGGGAGAGTTCCAAAGCATTTTTAAACTTCAGCAGAATTCCGAGAACAATGGAAGAGTTCCAAAGCATTTCTAAACTTCAGTAGAATTCCCAGAACAATGTGAGAGTTCTACAGACTGATTTAAGAAAATAATAACATTCCGAGAAAAATTGGGAGAGTTCCAAAGAATTTTTAAAATTCAGAAGAATTCCGAGAACAATGGGAGAGTTCTCCAGATTGATTTAAAAAAAAGGAACATTCCGAGATCAATGGGAGAGTTCCAAAGAATTTTTAAACATCAGCAGAATTCCGAGAACAATGGAACTGTTCCAAAGCATTTTTAAACTTCAGCAGAATTCCGAGAAGAATGGATAGTTCCAAAGCATTTTTAAACTTCAGCAGAATTCCGAGGACAATGGAAGAGTTCCAAAGCATTTTTAAACTTCAGCATAATTCTGAGAACAATGGAAGAGTTCCAAAGCATTTCTAAACTTCAGCAGAATTCCCAGAACAATGGGAGAGTTCTACAGACTGATTTAAAAAAACAAATAACATTCCGAGAACAATGAGAGTGTTCCAAAGCATTTTTAATCTTCAGCAGAATTCAGAGAACAATGGAAGAGTTCCAAAGCATTTTTAAACTTCAGCATAATTCCGAGAACAATGGAAGAGTTCCACAGCATTTTTAAACTTCAGCAGAATTCTGAGAACAATGGAAGAGCTCCAACGCATTTTTAAATTTCAGCAGAATTCCGAGAACAATGGAAGAGTTGTAAAGCATTTTTAAACTTCATCAAAATTCCGCGAACAATGGAAGAGTTCCAAAACATTTTTAAACTTAGCAGAATTCCGAGAACAATGGAAGAGTTCCAAAGCATTTTTTAAACTTCAGTAGAATTCCGAGAAAAATGGCAGTTCTATAGATTGATTTAAAAAAACAATAACATTCCGAGAACAATGGGAGAGTTCCAAAGCATTTTTAAACTTCGGCAGAATTCCGAGAACAATGAAAAAGTTCCAAAGCATTTTTAAACTTCAGCAGTATTCCGAGAACAATGGGAGAGTTCCAAAGCATTTTTAAACTTCAGCAGAATTCCGAGAACAATGGAAGATTTCCAAAGCATTTTTAAACTTCAGTAGAATTCCGAGAACAATGGGAGAGTTCTACAGATTGATTTAAAAAAACAGTAACATTCTGAGATCAATGGGGGAGTTCCAAAAAATTTTTAAGCTTCAGCAGTTTTCCGAGAACAATGGGAGAGTTTCAAAGCTTTTTTAAACTTCAGTAGAAATCTGAGAACAATGGGAGAGTTCTACAGACTGATTTAAAAAAACAATAACATTCCGAGAACAAGGGGAGAGTTCTACAGTCTGATTTAAAAAAACAATAACATTCCGAGAACAATGGGAGAGTTCCAAAGCATTTTTAAACTTCAGCAGAATTCCGAAAACAATGGAAGATTTCGAAAGCATTTTTAAACTTCAGTAAAATTCTGAGAACAGTGGGAGAGTTCTACAGATTTATGAAAATAAACAGTAACATTCCGAGATCAATGGGAGAGTTCCAAAGAATTTTTAAACTTCAGAAGAATTCCGAGAAAAATGGGAAAGTTCTACAGATTGATTTAAAAGACAGTAATATTCCAAGAACAATGGGAGAGTTCCAAAGCATTTTTAAACTTCAGCTGAATTCCAAGAACAATGGAAGTGTTCCAAAGCATTTTTAAACTTCAGCAGAATTCCGAGAACAATGGAAGAGTTCCAAAGCATTTTTAAACTTCAGCAGAATTCCGAGAACAATGGAAGAGTTCCAAAACATTTTTAAACTTCAGCAGAATTGAGAGAACAATGGGAGTTCTTCAGACTGATTTAAAAAAACAATAACATTCGGAGAACAGTGGGAAAGTTCCAAAGCATTTTTAAACTTCAGCAGAATTCCGAGAACAATGGAAGAGTTCCAAAGCATTTTTAAACTTCAGCAGAATTCCGAGAACAATGGAAGAGTTCCAAAGAATTTTTAAAATTCAGAAGAATTCCGAGAACAATGGGAGAGTTCTACAGATTGATTTAAAAAAACAGTAACATTCCGAGATCAATGGGAGAGTTCCAAAGAATTTTTAAACTTCAGCAGAATTCCGAGAACAATGGTAGTGTTCCAAAGCATTTTTAACCTTCAGCAGAATTCCGAGAACAATGGATAGTTCCAAAGCATTTTTAAACTTCAGCAGAATTCCGAGAACAATGGAAGAGTTCCAAAGCATTTTTAAACTTCAGCAGAATTCTGAGAACAATGGAAGAGTTCCAAAGCATTTGTAAACTTCAGTAGAATTCCCAGAACAATGGGAGAGTTCTACAGACTGATTTAAAAAAACAATAACATTACGAGAACAATGGGAGAGTTCCAAAGCATTTTTAAACTTCAGCAGAATTCCGAGAACAATGGAAGAGTTCCAAAGCATTTCTAAACTTCAGTAGAATTCCCAGAACAATGGGAGAGTTCTACAGACTGATTTAAAAAAATAATAACATTCCGAGAACAATGGGAGTGTTCCAAAGAATTTTTAAAATTCAGAAGAATTCCGAGAACAATGGGAGAGTTCTACAGATTGATTTAAAAAAACAGTAACATTCCGAAATCAATGGGAGAGTTCCAAAGAATTTTTAAACTTCAGCAGAATTCCGAGAACAATGGAAGTGTTCCAAAGCATTTTCAAACTTCAGCAGAATTCTGAGAACAATGGATAGTTCCAAAGCATTCTTAAACTTCAGCAGAATTCCGAGAACAATGGAAGAGTTCCAAAGCATTTTTAAACTTCAGCAGAATTCCGAGAACAATTGAAGAGTTCCAAAGCATTTATAAACTTCAGTAGAATTCCCAGAACAATGGGAGAGTTCTACAGACTGATTTAAAAAAACAATAACATTCCGAGAACAATGGCAGTGTTCCAAAGCATTTTTAATCTTCAGCAGAATTCTGAGAACAATGGAAGAGTTCCAAAGCATTTTTAAACTTCAGCAGAATTCCGAGAACAATGGAAGAGTTCCAAAGCATTTTTAAACTTCAGCAGAATTCTGAGAACAATGGAAGAGCTCCAAAGCATTTTTAAACTTCAGCAGAATTCTGAGAACAATGGAAGAGTTGCAAAGCATTTTTAAACTTCATCAATATTCCGAGAACAATGGAAGAGTTCCAAAACATTTATAAACTTAGCAGAATTCCGAGAACAATGGAAGAGTTCCAAAGCATTTTTTAAACTTCAGTAGAATTCCGAGAACAATGACAGAGTTCTATAGATTGATTTAAAAAAACAATAACATTCCGAGAACAATGGGAGAGTTCCAAAGCATTTTTAAACTTCGTCAGAATTCCGAGAACAATGAAAAAGTTCCGAAGCATTTTAAAACTTCAGCAGTATTCCGAGAACAATGGAAGAGTTCCAAAGCATTTTTAAACTTCAGCAGAATTCCGAGAACAATGGAAGAGTTACAAATCATTTTTAAACTTCAGTAGAATTCTGAGAACAATGGGAGAGTTCTACATACTGATTTAAAAAAACAATAACATTCCGAGAAAAATGAGAGAGTTCCAAAAATTTTTAAACTTCAGAAGAATTCAGACAACAATGAGAGAGTTCTACGGACTGATTTAAAAAACAATAACATTCCAAGAACAATGGGAGAGTTTCAAAATATTTTTAAACTTCAGCAGAATTCCGAGAACAATGGAAGATTTCGAAAGCATTTTTAAACTTCAGTAGAATTCCGAGAACAATGGGAGAGTTCTACAGATTGATTTAAAAAAACAGTAACATTCTGAGATCAATGGGAGAGTTCCAAAAAATTTTTAAGCTTCAGCAGTTTTCCAAGAACAATGGGAGAGTTTCAAAGCTTTTTTAAACTTCAGTATAAATCTGAGAACAATGGGAGAGTTCTACAGACTGATTTAAAAAAACAATAACATTCCGAGAACAAGGGGAGAGTTCTACAGTCTGATTTAAAAAAACAATAACATTCCGAGAACAATGGGAGAGTTCCAAAGCATTTTTAAACTTCAGCAGAATTCCGAAAACAATGGAAGATTTCCAAAGCATTTTTAAACTTCAGTAAAATTCTGACAACAGTGGGACAGTTCTACAGATTGATGGAAATAAACAGTAACATTCCGAGATCAATGGGAGAGTTCCAAAGAATTTTTAAACTTCAGCAGAATTCCGAGAACAAAGGGAAAGTTCTACAGATTGATTTAAAAAACAGTAATATTCCAAGAACAATGGGAGATTTCCAAAGCATTTTTAAATTTCAGTAGAATTCTGAGAGCAATGGGAGCGTTCTACAGACTGATTTAAAAAAGCAATAACATTCCAAGAACAATGGGAGAGTTCCAAAGCATTTTTAAACTTCAGCTGAATTCCAAGAACAATGGAAGTGTTACAAAGCATTTTTAAACTTCAGCAGAATTCCGAGAACAATGGAAGAGTTCCAAAGCATTTTTAAACTTCAGCAGAATTCCGAGAACAATGGAAGAGTTCCAAAGCATTTTTAAACTTCAGGAGAATTCCGAGAACAATGGAAGAGTTCCAAAGCATTTTTAAACTTCAGTAGAATTCCGAGAACAATGGGAGTTCTTCAGACTGATTTAAAAAAACAATAACATTTGGAGAACAGTGGGAAAGTTCCAAAGCATTTTTAAACTTCAGCTGAATTCCAAGATCAATGTAAGTGTTCCAAAGCATTTTTAAACTTCGGCAGAATTCCGAGAATAATGGAAGAGTTCCAAAGCAATTTTAAACTTCAGCAGAATTCTGAGAACAATGGAAGAGTTCCAAAGTATTTTTAAACTTCAGCAGAATTCCGAGAGCAATGGAAGAGTTCCAAAACATTTTTAAACTTCAGCAGAATACCGATAGCAATGGAAGAGTTCCAAAGCATTTCTAAACTACAGGAGAATTCCGAAAACAAAGGGAGAGCTCTACAGACTGATATAAAAAAGCAATAACATTCCGAGAACAATGGGAGAGTTCCAAAGAATTTTTAAACTTCAGCAGTATTCCGAGAACAATGGGAGAGTTCCAAAGCTTTTTTAAACTTCAGTAGAAATCTGAGAACAATGGGAGAGTTCTACAGACTGATTTAAAAAAACAATAACATTCCGAGAACAATAGGAGAGTTCCAAAGCATTTTTAAACTTCAGAAGAATTCCGAAAACAATGGAAGAGCTCCAAAGCATTTTTAAACTTCAGCAGAATTCTGAGAACAATGGAAGAGTTGCAAAGCATTTTTAAACTTCATCAAAATTCCGAGAACAATGGAAGAGTTCCAAAACATTTTTAAACTTAGCAGAATTCCGAGAACAATGGAAGAGTTCCAAAGCATTTTTTAAACTTCAGTAGAATTCCGAGAACAATGACAGAGTTCTATAGATTGATTTAAAAAAACAATAACATTCCGAGAACAATGGGAGAGTTCCAAAGCATTTTTAAACTTCGTCAGAATTCCGAGAACAATGAAAAAGTTCCAAAGCATTTTTAAACTTCAGCAGTATTCCGAGAACAATGGGAGAGTTCCAAAGCATTTTTAAACTTCAGCAGAATTCCGAGAACAATGGAAGAGTTACAAATCATTTTTAAACTTCAGTAGAATTCTGAGAACAATGGGAGAGTTCTACATACTGATTTAAAAAAACAATAACATTCCGAGAAAAATGAGAGAGTTCCAAAAATTTTTAAACTTCAGAAGAATTCAGACAACAATGAGAGAGTTCTACGGACTGATTTAAAAAACAATAACATTCCGAGAACAATATGAGAGTTTCAAAACATTTTTAAACTTCAGCAGAATTCCGAGAACAATGGAAGATTTCCAAAGCATTTTTAAACTTCAGTAGAATTCCGAGAACAATGGGAGAGTTCTACAGATTGATTTAAAAAAATAGTAACATTCTGAGATCAATGGGAGAGTTCCAAAAAATTTTTAAGCTTCAGCAGTTTTCCAAGAACAATGGGAGAGTTTCAAAGCTTTTTTAAACTTCAGTATAAATCTGAGAACAATGGGAGAGTTCTACAGACTGATTTAAAGAAACAATAACATTCCGAGAACAAGGGGAGAGTTCTACAGTCTGATTTAAAAAAACAATAACATTCCGAGAACAATGGGAGAGTTCCAAAGCATTTTTAAACTTCAGCAGAATTCCGAAAACAATGGAAGATTTCCAAAGCATTTTTAAACTTCAGTAAAATTCTGACAACAGTGGGACAGTTCTACAGATTGATGGAAATAAACAGTAACATTCCGAGATCAATGGGAGAGTTCCAAAGAATTTTTAAACTTCAGCAGAATTCCGAGAACAAAGGGAAAGTTCTACAGATTGATTTAAAAAACAGTAATATTCCAAGAACAATGGGAGATTTCCAAAGCATTTTTAAATTTCAGTAGAATTCTGAGAACAATGGGAGCGTTCTACAGACTGATTTAAAAAAGCAATAACATTCCAAGAACAATGGGAGAGTTCCAAAGCATTTTTAAACTTCAGCTGAATTCCAAGAACAATGGAAGTGTTACAAAGCATTTTTAAACTTCAGCAGAATTCCGAGAACAATGGAAGAGTTCCAAAGCATTTTTAAACTTCAGCAGAATTCTGAGAACAATGGAAGAGTTCCAAAGCATTTTTAAACTTCAGGAGAATTCCGAGAACAATGGAAGAGTTCCAAAGCATTTTTAAACTTCAGTAGAATTCCGAGAACAATGGGAGTTCTTCAGACTGATTTAAAAAAACAATAACATTTGGAGAACAGTGGGAAAGTTCCAAAGCATTTTTAAACTTCAGCTGAATTCCAAGATCAATGTAAGTGCTCCAAAGCATTTTTAAACTTCAGCAGAATTCCGAGAATAATGGAAGAGTTTCAAAGCATTTTTAAACTTCAGCAGAATTCTGAGAACAATGGAAGAGTTCCAAAGTATTTTTAAACTTCAGCAGAATTCCGAGAGCAATGGAAGAGTTCCAAAACATTTTTAAACTTCAGCAGAATACCGATAGCAATGGAAGAGTTCCAAAGCATTTCTAAACTACAGGAGAATTCCGAAAACAAAGGGAGAGCTCTACAGACTGATATAAAAAAGCAATAACATTCCGAGAACAATGGGAGAGTTCCAAAGAATTTTTAAACTTCAGCAGTATTCCGAAAACAATGGGAGAGTTCCAAAGCTTTTTTAAACTTCAGTAGAAATCTGAGAACAATGGGAGAGTTCTACAGACTGATTTAAAAAAACAACAACTTTCCGAGAACAATGGGAGAGTTCTACAGACTGATTTAAAAAAACAATAACATTCCGAGAACAATGGGAGAGTTCCAAAGCATTTTTAAACTTCAGCAGAATTCCGAGAACAATGGAAGATTTCCAAAGAATTTTTAAACTTCAGCAGAATTCCGAGAACAATGGAAGAGTTCCAAAGAATTTTTAAACTTCAGTAGAGTTCCGAGAACAATGGGAGTTCTTCAGACTGATTTAAAAAAGCAATAACATTCGGAGAACAGTGGGAAAGTTCCAAAGCATTTTTAAACTTTAGCTGAATTCCAAGAACAATGTAAGTGTTCCAAAGCATTTTTAAACTTCAGCAGAATTCCGAAAACAATGGAAGATTTCCAAAGCATTTTTAAACTTCAGTAGAATTCTGAGAACAGTGGGAGAGTTCTACAGATTGATGTAAAAGAATAGTAACATTCCGAGATCAATGGGAGAGTTCCAAAGAATTTTTAAACTTCAGCAGAATTCCAAAAACAATGGAAGATTTCAAAGCATTTTTAAACTTCAGTAGAATTCTGAGAACAGTGGGAGAGTTCTACAGATTGATGTAAAAGAACAGTAACATTCCGAGATCAATGGGAGAGTTCCAAAGAATTTTTAAACTTCAGCAGAATTCCGAGAACAATGGGAAAGTTCTACAGATTGATTTAAAAAACAGTAATATTCCAAGAACAATGGGAGATTTCCAAAGCATTTTTAAATTTCAGTAGAATTCCGAGAGCAATGGGAGCGTTCTTCAGACTGATTTAAAAAAGCAATAACATTCCAAGAACAATGGGAGAGTTCCAAAGCATTTTTAAACTTCAGCAGAATTCCGAGAACAATGCAGAGTTCTAAAGCATTTTTAAACTTCAGTAGAATTCCGAGAACAATGGGAGTTCTACAGACTGATATAAAAAAGCAATAACATTCCGAGAACAATGGGAGAGTTCCAAAGAATTTTTAAACTTCAGCATTATTCCGAGAACAATGGGAGAGTTCCAAAGCTTTTTTAAACTTCAGTAGAAATCTGAGAACAATGGGAGAGTTCTACAGACTGATTTAAAAAAACAACAACTTTCCGAGAACAATGGGAGAGTTCTACAGACTGATTTAAAAAAACAATAACATTCCGAGAACAATGGGAGAGTTCCAAAGCATTTTTAAACTTCAGCAGAATTCCGAAAACAATGGAAGATTTCCAAAGCATTTTTAAACTTCAGTAGAATTCTGAGAACAGTGGGAGAGTTCTACAGATTGATGTAAAAGAATAGCAACATTCCGAGATCAATGGGAGAGTTCCAAAGAATTTTTAAACTTCAGCAGAATTCCAAAAACAATGGAAGATTTCAAAGCATTTTTAAACTTCAGTAGAATTCTGAGAACAGTGGGATAGTTCTACAGATTGATGTAAAAGAACAGTAACATTCCGAGATCAATGGGAGAGTTCCAAAGAATTTTTAAACTTCAGCAGAATTCCGAGAACAATGGGAAAGTTCTACAGATTGATTTAAACAACAGTAATATTACAAGAACAATAGGAGATTTCCAAAGCATTTTTAAATTTCAGTAGAATTCCTAGAACAATGGGAGCGTTCTTCAGACTGATTTAAAAAAGCAATAACATTCCAAGAACAATGGGAGAGTTCCAAAGCAATTTTAAACTTCAGCAGAATTCCGAGAACAATGCAGAGTTCTAAAGCATTTTTAAACTTCAGTAGAATTCCGAGAACAATGGGAGTTCTTCAGACTGATTTAAAAAAACAATAATATTCCGAGAACAATGGGAGAGTTCCAAAGCATTTTTAAACTTCAGCTGAATTCCAAGAACAATGGAAGTGTTCCAAAGCATTTTTAAACTACAGCAGAATTCCGAGAACAATGGAAGAGTTCCAAAGCATTTTTAAACTTCAGCAGAATTCCGAGAACAAAGGGAAAGTTCTACAGATTGATTTAAAAAACAGTAATATTCCAAGAACAATGGGAGATTTCCAAAGCATTTTTAAATTTCAGTAGAATTCTGAGAACAATGGGAGCGTTCTACAGACTGATTTAAAAAAGCAATAACATTCCAAGAACAATGGGAGAGTTCCAAAGCATTTTTAAACTTCAGCTGAATTCCAAGAACAATGGAAGTGTTACAAAGCATTTTTAAACTTCAGCAGAATTCCGAGAATAATGGAAGAGTTTCAAAGCATTTTTAAACTTCAGCAGAATTCTGAGAACAATGGAAGAGTTCCAAAGTATTTTTAAACTTCAGCAGAATTCCGAGAGCAATGGAAGAGTTCCAAAACATTTTTAAACTTCAGTAGAGTTCCGAGAACAATGGGAGTTCTTCAGACTGATTTAAAAAAGCAATAACATTCGGAGAACAGTGGGAAAGTTCCAAAGCATTTTTAAACTTCAGCAGAATTCCGAGAACAATGGAAGAGTTCCAAAGCATTTTTAAACTTCAGCAGAATTCCGAGAACAATGGAAGAGTTCCAAAGCATTTTTAAACTTCAGCAGAATTCCGAGAACAATGGAAGAGTTCCAAAGAATTTTTAAACTTCAGTAGAGTTCCGAGAACAATGGGAGTTCTTCAGACTGATTTAAAAAAGCAATAACATTCGGAGAACAGTGGGAAAGTTCCAAAGCATTTTTAAACTTCAGCTGAATTCCAAGAACAATGTAAGTGTTCCAAAGCATTTTTAAACTTCAGCAGAATTCCGAGAACAATGCAGAGTTCTAAAGCATTTTTAAACTTCAGTAGAATTCCGATAACAATGGGAGCTCTACAGACTGATATAAAAAAGCAATAACATTCCGAGAACAATGGGAGAGTTCCAAAGAATTTTTAAACTTCAGCATTATTCCGAGAACAATGGGAGAGTTCCAAAGCTTTTTTTAAACTTCAGTAGAAATCTGAGAACAATGGGAGAGTTCTACAGACTGATTTAAAAAAACAACAACTTTCCGAGAACAATGGGAGAGTTCTACAGACTGATTAAAAAAAACAATAACATTCTGAGAACAATGGGAGAGTTCCAAAGCATTTTTAAACTTCAGCAGAATTCCGAAAACAATGGAAGATTTCCAAAGCATTTTTAAACTTCAGTAGAATTCTGAGAACAGTGGGACAGTTCTACAGATTGATGTAAAAGAATAGCAACATTCCGAGATCAATGGGAGAGTTCCAAAGAATTTTTAAACTTCAGCAGAATTCCAAAAACAATGGAAGATTTCAAAGCATTTTTAAACTTCAGTAGAATTCTGAGAACAGTGGGAGAGTTCTACAGATTGATGTAAAAGAACAGTAACATTCCGAGATCAATGGGAGAGTTCCAAAGAATTTTTAAACTTCAGCAGAATTCCGAGAACAATGGGAAAGTTCTACAGATTGATTTAAAAAACAGTAATATTCCAAGAACAATGGGATTTTTCCAAAGCATTTTTAAATTTCAGTAGAATTCCTAGAACAATGGGAGCGTTCTTCAGACTGATTTAAAAAAGCAATAACATTCCAAGAACAATGGGAGAGTTCCAAAGTATTTTTAAACTTCAGTAGAATTCTGAGAACAGTGGGAGAGTTCTACAGATTGATGTAAAAGAATAGTAACATTCCGAGATCAATGGGAGAGTTCCAAAGCATTTTTAAACTTCAGCAGAATTCCGAGAACAATGCAGAATTCTAAAGCATTTTTAAACTTCAGTAGAATTCCGAGAACAATGGGAGTTCTTCAGACTGATTTAAAAAAACAATAACATTCCGAGAACAATGGGAGAGTTCCAAAGCATTTTTAAACTTCAGCTGAATTCCAAGAACAATGGAAGTGTTCCAAAGCATTTTTAAACTACAGCAGAATTCCGAGAACAATGGAAGAGTTCCAAAGCATTTTTAAACTTCAGCAGAATTCCGAGAACAATGGAAGAGTTCCAAAGCATTTTTAAACTTCAGCAGAATTCCGAGAACAATGGCAGAGTTCCAAAGCATTTTTAAACTTCAGTAGAGTTCCGAGAACAATGGGAGTTCTTCAGACTGATTTAAAAAAGCAATAACTTTCGGAGAACAGTGGGAAAGTTCCAAAGCATTTTTAAACTTCAGCTGAATTCCAAGAGCAATGTAAGTGTTCCAAAGCATTTTTAAACTTCAGCAGAATTCCGAGAACAATGGAAGAGTTCCAAAGCATTTCTAAACTTCAGTAGAATTCCCAGAACAATGGGAGAGTTCTACAGACTGATTTAAAAAAACAATAACATTGCGAGAACAATGGGAGAGTTCCAAAGCATTTTTAAACTTCAGCAGAATTCCGAGAACAATTGAAGAGTTCCAAAGCATTTCTAAACTTCAGTAGAATTCCCAGAACAATGGGACAGTTCTACAGACTGATTTAGAAAAACAATAAAATTCCAAGAACAATGGCAGAGTTCCAAAATATTTTTAATCTTCAGCAGAAATCTCAGAACAATGGAAGTGTTCCAAAGCATTTTTAAACTTCAGCAGAATTCCGTGAATAATGGAAGAGTTCCAAAGCATTTTTATACTTCAGTAGAATTCCAAGAACAATGGAAGAGCTCCAAAGCATTTTTAAACTTCAGCAGAATTCCGAGAACAATGGAAGAGTTGCAAAGCATTTTTAAACTTCATCAAAATTCCGAGAACAATGGAAGAGTTCCAAAACATTTTTAAACTTAGCAGAATTACGAGAACAATGGAAGAGTTCCAAAGAATTTTTTAAACTTCAGTAGAATTCTGAGAACAATGGCAGAGTTCTATAGATTCATTTAAAAAAACAATAACATTCCGAGTACAATGGGAGAGTTCCAAAGCATTTTTAAACTTCAGCTGAATTCCGAGAACAATGAAAAATTTCCAAAGCATTTTTAAACTTCAGCAGTATTCCGAGAACATTGGGAGAGTTCCAAAGCATTTTTAAACTTCAGCAGATTTCCGAGAATAATGGAAGAGTTACAAATCATTTTTAAACTTCAGTAGAATTCTGAGAATAATGGGAGAGTTATACAGACTGATTTAAAAAAACAGTAACATTCCGAGAAAAATGAAAGAGTTCCAAAGAATTTTTAAACTTCAGAAGAATTCAGAGAACAATGGTAGAGTTCTACAGACTGATTTAAAAAAACAATAACATTCCGAGAACAATGGGAGAGTTCCAAAGCATTTTTAAACTTCAGCAGAATTCCGAAAACAATGGAAGATTTCGAAAGCATTTTTAAACTTCAGTAGAATTCTGAGAACAGTGGGAGAGTTCTACAGATTGATGTAAAAAAACAGTAACATTACAAGATCTATGGGAGAGTTCCAAATAATTTTTAACTTTAGCAGAATTCCGAGAACAATGGGAAAGTTATACAGATTGATTTAGAAAACAGTAATATTCCAAGAACAATGGGAGAGTTCAAAAGCATTTTTAATCTTCAGTAGAATTCCGAGAACAATGGGAGTGTTGTACAGACTGATTTAAAAAAGCAATAACATTCCAAGAACAATGGGAGAGTTCCAAAGCATTTTTAAACTTCAGCAGAATTCCAAGAACAATGGATAGTTCCAAAGCATTTTTAATCTTCAGTAGAATCCGAGAACAATGGGAGTTCTTCAGACTGATTTAAAAAAACAATAACATTCCAAGAACAATGGGAGAGTTCCAAAGCATTTTTAAACTTCAGCTGAATTCCAAGAACAATGGAAGTGTTCTAAAGCATTTTTAAACTTCAGCAGAATTCCAAGAACAATAGATAGTTCCAAAGCATTTTTAAACTTCAGCAGAATTCCGAGAACAATGGAAGAGTTCCAAAGCATTTTTAAACTTCAGCAGAATTCCGAGAACAATGGAAGAGTTCCAAAGCATTTCTAAACTTCAGTAGAATTACCAAAACAATGGGAGAGTTATACAGACTGATTTAAAAAAACAATAACATTACGAGAACAATGGGAGAGTTCCAAAGCATTTTTACACTTCAGCAGAATTCCGAGAACAATGGAAGAGTTCCAAAGCATTTCTAAACTTCAGTAGAATTCCTAGAAAAATGGTACAGTTCTACAGACTGATTTAAAAAAACAATAACATTCCGAGAACAATGGCAGAGTTCCAAAATATTTTTAATCTTCAGCAGAATTCTGAGAACAATGGGAGAGTTCCAAAGCATTTTTAAACTTCAGCAGAATTCCGAGAACAATGGAAGAGTTCCAAAGCATTTTTAAACTTCAGCAGAATTCTGAGAACAATGGAAGAGCTCCAAAGCATTTTTAAACTTCAGCAGAATTCCGAGAACAATGGAAGAGTTGCAAAGCATTTTTAAACTTCATCAAAATTCCGAGAACAATGGAAGAGTTCCAAAACATTTTTAAACTTAGCAGAATTCCGAGAACAATGGAAGAGTTCCAAAGCATTTTTTAAACTTCAGTAGAATTCCGAGAACAATGGCAGAGTTCTATAGATTGATTTAAAGAAATAATAACATTCTGAGAACAATGGGAGAGTTCCAAAGCATTTTTAAACTTCAGCAGAATTCCGAGAACAATGAAAAATTTCCAAAGCATTTTTAAACTTCAGCAGAATTCCGAGAACAATAGAAGAGTTACAAATCATTTTTAAACTTCAGTAGAATACTGAGAACAATGGGAGAGTTCTACAGACTGACTTAAAAAAACAATAACATTCCGAGAAAAATGAGAGAGTTCCAAAGACTTTTTAAACATCAGAAGAATTCCGAAAACAATGGGAGCGTTCTACAGACTGATTTAAAAAAGCAATAACATTCCAAGAACAATGGGAGAGTTCCAAAGCATTTTTAAACTTCAGCAGAATTCCGAGAACAATGGAAGAGTTCCAAAGCATTTTTAAACTTCAGTAGAATTCCGAGAACAATGGGAGCTCTTCAGACTGATTTAAAAAAACAATAACATTCTGAGAACAATGAGAGAGTTCCAAAGCATTTTTAAACTTCAGCTGAATTCCAAGAGCAATGGAGGTGTTCCAAAGCATTTTTAAACTTCAGCAGAATTGCGAGAACAATGGAAGAGTTCCAAAGCATTTTTAAACTTCAGCAGAATTCCGAGAACAATGGAAGAGTTCCAAAGTATTTTTAAACTTCAGCAGAATTCCGAGAACAATGGAAGAGTTCCAAAGCATTTTTAAACTTCAGCAGAATACCGAGAACAATGGAAGAGTTCCAAAGCATTTCTAAACTGCAGGAGAATTCCGAGAACAAAGGGAGAGTTCCAAAGAATTTTTAAAATTCAGAAGAATTCCGAGAACAATGGGAGATTTCTACAGATTAATTTAAAAAAACAGTAACATTCCGAAATCAATGGGAGTGTTCCAAAGAATTTTTAAACTTCAGCAGAATTCCGAGAACAATGGAAGTGTTCCAAAGCATTTTTAAACTTCAGCAGAATTCCGAGAACAATGGATAGTTCCAAAGCATTTTTAAACTTCAGCAGAATTCCGAGAACAATGGAAGAGTTCCAAAGTATTTTTAAACTTCAGCAGAATTCCGAGAACAATGGAAGAGTTACAAAGCATTTGTAAACTTCAGTAGAATTCCCAGAACAATGGGAGAGTTCTACAGACTGATCTAAAAAAACAATAACATTACGAGAACAATGGGAGAGTTCCAAAGCATTTTTAAACTTCAGCAAAATTCCGCGAACAATGGAAGATTTCCAAAGCATTTTTAAACTTCAGCAGAATTCCGTGAACAATGGAAGAGTTCCAAAGCACTTTTAAACTTCAGCAGAATTCCGTGAACAATGGAAGAGTTCCAAAGCATTTTTAAACTTCAGCAGAATTCCAAGAACAATGGAAGAGTTGCAAAGCATTTTTAAACTTCATCAAAATTCCGAGAACAATGGAAGAGTTCCAAAGCATTTCTAAACTTCAGTAGAATTCCCAGAACAATGGGAGAGTTCTACAGACTGATTTAAAAAAACAATAACATTACGAGAAAAATCGGAGAGTTCCAAAGCATTTTTAAACTTCAGCAGAATTCCGAGAACAATGGAAGAGTTCCAAAGCATTTCTAAACTTCAGTAGAATTCCCAGAACAATGGGACAGTTCTACAGACTGATTTAAAAAAACAATAACATTCCAAGAACAATGGCAGAGTTCCAAAATATTTTTAATCTTCAGCAGAATTCCGAGAACAATGGAAGAGTTCCAAAGTATTTTTAAACTTCAGCAGAATTCCGAGAACAATGGAAGAGTTACAAAGCATTTGTAAACTTCAGTAGAATTCCCAGAACAATGGGAGAGTTCTACAGACTGATCTAAAAAAACAATAACATTACGAGAACAATGGGAGAGTTCCAAAGCATTTTTAAACTTCAGCAAAATTCCGCGAACAATGGAAGATTTCCAAAGCATTTTTAAACTTCAGCAGAATTCCGAGAACAATGGAAGAGTTACAAAGCATTTGTAAACTTCAGTAGAATTCCCAGAACAATGGGAGAGTTCTACAGACTGATTTAAAAAAACAATAACATTACGAGAAAAATCGGAGAGTTCCAAAGCATTTTTAAACTTCAGCAGAATTCCGAGAACAATGGAAGAGTTCCAAAGCATTTCTAAACTTCAGTAGAATTCCCAGAACAATGGGACAGTTCTACAGACTGATTTAAAAAAACAATAACATTCCAAGAACAATGGCAGAGTTCCAAAATATTTTTAATCTTCAGCAGAATTCCGAGAACAATGGAAGTGTTCCAAAGTATTTTTAAACTTCAGCAGAATTCCGAGAACAATGGAAGAGTTCCAAAGCATTTTTAAACTTCAGCAGAATACCGAGAACAATGGAAGAGTTCCAAAGCATTTCTAAACTGCAGGAGAATTCCGAGAACAAAGGGAGAGTTCTCCAGACTGATTTAAAAAAACAATACCATTCCGAGAACAATGGAAGAGTTCCAATGCATTTTTAAACTTCAGCAGAATTCTGAGAACAATGGAAGAGTTCCAAAGCTTTTTTAAACTTCAATAGAATTCTGAGAACATTGGGAGAGATCTACAGACTGATTTAAAAAAACAATAACATTACGAGAACAATGGGAGAGTTCCAAAGCATTTTTAAACTTCAGCAGAATTCCGAGAACAATGGAAGAGTTCCAAAGCATTTCTAAACATTAGTAGAATTCCCAGAACAATGGGAGAGTTCTACAGACTGATTTAAGAAAATAATAACATTCCGAGAACAATGGGAGAGTTCCAAAGAATTTTTAAAATTCAGAAGAATTGCGAGAACAATGGGAGAGTTCTACAGATTGATTTAAAAAAACAGTAACATTCCGAAATCAATGGGAGAGTTCCAAAGAATTTTTAAACTTCATCAGAATTCCAAGAACAATGGAAGTGTTCCAAAGCATTTTTAAACTTCAGCAGAATTCCGAGAACAATGGAAGTGTTCCAAAGCATTTTTAAACTTCAGCAGAATTCCGAGAACAATGGATAGTTCCAAAGCATTTTTAAACTTCAGCAGAATTCCGAGAACAATGGAAGAGTTACAAAGCATTTGTAAACTTCAGTAGAATTCCCAGAACAATGGGAGAGTTCTACAGACTGATCTAAAAAAACAATAACATTACGAGAACAATGGGAGAGTTCCAAAGCATTTTTAAACTTCAGCAGAATTCCGAGAACAATGGAAGAGTTCCAAAGCATTTCTAAACATTAGTAGAATTCCCAGAACAATGGGAGAGTTCTACAGACTGATTTAAGAAAATAATAACATTCCGAGAACAATGGGAGAGTTCCAAAGAATTTTTAAAAATTCAGAAGAATTGCGAGAACAATGGGAGAATTCTACAGATTGATTTAAAAAAACAGTAACATTCCGAAATCAATGGGAGAGTTCCAAAGAATTTTTAAACTTCATCAGAATTCCAAGAACAATGGAAGTGTTCCAAAGCATTTTTAAACTTCAGCAGAATTCCGAAAACAATGGATAGTTCCAAAGCATTTTTAAACTTCAGCAGAATTCCGAGAACAATGGAAGAGTTCCAAAGCATTTTTAAACTTCAGCAAAATTCCGCGAACAATGGAAGATTTCCAAAGCATTTTTAAAATTCATCAAAATTCCGAGAACAATGGAAGAGTTCCAAAGCATTTTTAAACTTCAGCAGAATTCCGAGAACAATGGAAGAGTTGCAAAGCATTTTTAAACTTCATCAAAATTCCGAGAACAATGGAAGAGTTCCAAACATTTCTAAACTTCAGTAGAATTCCCAGAACAATGGGAGAGTTCTACAGACTGATTTAAAAAAACAATAACATTACGAGAAAAATCGGAGAGTTCCAAAGCATTTTTAAACTTCAGCAGAATTCCGAGAACAATGGAAGAGTTCCAAAGCATTTCTAAACTTCAGTAGAATTCCCAGAACAATGGGACAGTTCTACAGACTGATTTAAAAAAACAATAACATTCCAAGAACAATGGCAGAGTTCCAAAATATTTTTAATCTTCAGCAGAATTCCGAGAACAATGGAAGAGTTCCAAAGTATTTTTAAACTTCAGCAGAATTCCGAGAACAATGGAAGAGTTCCAAAGCATTTCTAAACTGCAGGAGAATTCCGAGAACAAAGGGAGAGCTCTACAGACTGATTTAAAAAAACAATAACATTCCAAGAACAATGGGAGAGTTCAAAAGCCTTTTAAAACTTCAGCAGAATTCCGAGAACAATGGAAGATTTCCAAAGCATTTTTAAACTTCAGTAGAATTCTGAGAACAATGGGAGAGTTCTACAGACTGATTTAAAAAAACAATACCATTCCGAGAACAAACGGACAGTTCCAATGCATTTTTAAACTTCAGCAGAATTCCGAGAACAATGGAAGAGTTCCAAACTTTTTTAAACTTCAATAGAATTCTGAGAACAATTGTAGAGATCTACAGACTGATTTAAAAAAACAATAACATTACGAGAACAATGGGGGAGTTCCAAAGCATTTTTAAACTTCAGCAGAATTTCGTGTACAAAGGAAGAGTTCCAAAGATTTTCTAAACTTCAGTAGAATTCCCAGAACAATGGGAGAGTTCTACAGACTGATTTAAGAAAATAATAACATTCCGAGAACAATGGGAGAGTTCCAAAGAATTTTTAAAATTCAGAAGAATTCCGAGAACAATGGGAGAGTTCTACAGATTGATTTAAAAAAACAGTAACATTCCGAGATCAATGGGAGAGTTCCAAAGAATTTTTAAACTTCAGCAGAATTCCGAGAACAATGGAAGTGTTCCAAAGCATTTTTAAACTTCAGCAGAATTCCGAGAAGAATGGATAGTTCCAAAGCATTTTTAAACTTCAGCAGAATTCCGAGAACAATGGAAGAGTTCCAAAGCATTTTTAAACTTCAGCAGAATTCCGAGAACAATGGAAGAGTTCCAAAGCATTTCTAAACTTCAGCAGAATTCCCAGAACAATGGGAGAGTTCTACAGACTGATTTAAAAAAACAATAACATTCCGAGAACATTGGCAGTGTTCCAAAGCATTTTTAATCTTCAGCAGAATTCTGAGAACAATGAAAGTGTTCCAAAGCATTTTTAAACTTCAGCAGAATTCCGAGAACAATGGAAGAGTTCCAAAGCAGTTTTAAACTTCAGCAGAATTCTGAGAACAATGGAAGAGCTCCAAAGCATTTTTAAACTTCAGCAGAATTCCGAGAACAATGGAAGAGTTGTAAAGCATTTTTAAACTTCATCAAAATTCCGCGAACAGTGGAAGAGTTCCAAAACATTTTTAAACTTAGCAAAATTCCGAGAACAATGGAAGAGTTCCAAAGCATTTTTTAAACTTCAGTAGAATTCCGAGAACAATGGCAGAGTTCTATAGATTGATGTAAAAAAACAATAACATTCCGAGAACAATGGGAGAGTTCCAAAGCATTTTTAAACTTCGACAGAATTCCGAGAACAATGAAAAAGTTCCAAAGCATTTTTAAACTTCAGCAGTATTCCTAGAAAAATGGGAGAGTTCCAAAGCATTTTTAAACTTCAGCAGAAATCCGAGAACAATGGAAGAGTTACAAATCATTTTTAAACTTCAGCAGAATTCTGAGAACAATGGGAGAGTTCTACATACTGATTTAAAAAAACAATAACATTCCGAGAAAAATGAGAGAGTTCCAAAGAATTTTTAAACTTCAGAAGAATTCAGACAACAATGAGAGAGTTCTACG
The DNA here is from genome assembly GCF_046119375.1 of Phyllobates terribilis. Lineage (NCBI taxonomy): Eukaryota > Metazoa > Chordata > Amphibia > Anura > Dendrobatidae > Phyllobates > Phyllobates terribilis. Next base: position 29,478,385 of record NW_027362765.1, on the reverse strand, counting down.
GACTGATTAAAAAAACAAAAACATTCCGAGAACAATGGGAGATTTTCAAAACATTTTTAAACTTCAGCAGAATTCCGAGAACAATGGAAGATTTCCAAAGCATTTTTAAACTTCAGTAGAATTCCGAGAACAATGGGAGAGTTCTACAGATTGATTTAAAAAAACAGTAACATTCTGAGATCAATGGGAGAGTTCCAAAAAATTTTTAAGCTTCAGCAGTTTTCCAAGAACAATGGGAGAGTTTCAAAGCTTTTTTAAACTTCAGTATAAATCTGAGAACAATGGGAGAGTTCTACAGACTGATTTAAAAAAACAATAACATTCCGAGTACAAGGGGAGAGTTCTACAGTCTGATTTAAAAAAACAATAACATTCCGAGAACAATGGGAGAGTTCCAAAGCATTTCTAAACTTCAGTAGAATTCCTAGAAAAATGGTACAGTTCTACAGACTGATTTAAAAAAACAATAACATTCCGAGAACAATGGCAGAGTTCCAAAATATTTTTAATCTTCAGCAGAATTCTGAGAACAATGGGAGAGTTCCAAAGCATTTTTAAACTTCAGCAGAATTCCGAGAACAATGGAAGAGTTACAAAGCATTTTTAAACTTCAGCAGAATTCAGAGAACAATGGAAGAGTTCCAAAGCAATTTTTAAACTTCAGTAGAATTCCGAGAACAATGGCAGAGTTCTATAGATTGATTTAAAGAAATAATAACATTCCGAGAACAATGGGAGAGTTCCAAAGCATTTTTAAACTTCAGCAGAATTCCGAGAACAATGAAAAATTTAAAAAGCATTTTTAAACTTCAGCAGTATTCCGAGAACAATGGGAGAGTTCCAAAGCATTTTTAAACTTCAGCAGAATTCCGAGAACAATAGAAGAGTTCCAAATCATTTTTAAACTTCAGTAGAATTCTGAGAACAATGGGAGAGTTCTACAGACTGACTTAAAAAAACAATAACATTCCGAGAAAAATGAGAGAGTTCCAAAGACTTTTTAAACTTCAGAAGAATTCCGAAAACAATGGGAGCGTTCTACAGACTGATTTAAAAAAGCAATAACATTCCAAGAACAATGGGAGAGTTCCAAAGCATTTTTAAACTTCAGCAGAATTCCGAGAACAATGGAAGAGTTCCAAAGCATTTTTAAACTTCAGTAGAATTCCGAGAACAATGGGAGTTCTTCAGACTGATTTAAAAAAACAATAACATTCTGAGAACAATGAGAGAGTTCCAAAGCATTTTTAAACTTCAGCTGAATTCCAAGAACAATGGAGGTGTTCCAAAGCATTTTTAAACTTCAGCAGAATTGCGAGAACAATGGAAGAGTTCCAAAGCATTTTTAAACTTCAGCAGAATTCCGAGAACAATGGAAGAGTTACAAAGTATTTTTAAACTTCAGCAGAATTCCGAGAACAATGGAAGAGTTCCAAAGCATTTTTAAACTTCAGCAGAATACCGAGAACAATGGAAGAGTTCGAAAGCATTTCTAAACTGCAGGAGAATTCCGAGAACAAAGGGAGAGTTCTCCAGACTGATTTAAAAAAACAATACCATTCCGAGAACAATGGAAGAGTTCCAATGCATTTTTAAACTTCAGCAGAATTCTGAGAACAATGGAAGAGTTCCAAAGCTTTTTTAAAATTCAATAGAATTCTGAGAACAATGGGAGAGATCTACAGACTGATTTAAAAAACAATAACATTCCGAGAACAATGGGGGAGTTCCAAAGCATTTTTAAACTTCAGCAGAATTTCGTGTACAATGGAAGAGTTCCAAAGCTTTTTTAAACTTCAGTAGATTTCTGAGAACAATGGGAGAGTTGTACAGACTAGTTTAAAAAAATAATAACATTCCGAGAACAATGGGAGAGTTCCAAAGAATTTTTAAAATTCAGAAGAATTCCGAGAACAATGGGAGAGTTCTACAGATTGATTTAAAAAAACAGTAACATTCCGAGATCAATGGGAGAGTTCCAAAGAATTTTTAAACTTCATCAGAATTCCAAGAACAATGGAAGTGTTCCAAAGCATTTTTAAACTTCAGCAGAATTCCGAGAACAATGGAAGAGTTCCAAAGCATTTTTAAACTTCAGCAGAATTCCGCGAACAATGGAAGAGTTCCAAAGCATTTTTAAACTTCAGCAGAATTCCGTGAACAATGGAAGAGTTCCAAAGCCCTTTTAAACTTCAGCAGAATTCCGTGAACAATGGAAGAGTTCCAAAGCATTTTTAAGCTTCAGCAGAATTCCCAGAAAAATGGAAGAGTTGCAAAGCATTTTTAAACTTCATCAAAATTCCGAGAACAATGGAAGAGTTCCAAAGCATTTCTAAACTTCAGTAGAATTCCCAGAACAATGGGAGAGTTCTACAGACTGATTTAAAAAAACAATAACATTACGAGAAAAATCGGAGAGTTCCAAAGCATTTTTAAACTTCAGCAGAATTCCGAGAACAATGGAAGAGTTCCAAAGCATTTCTAAACTTCAGTAGAATTCCCAGAACAATGGGACAGTTCTACAGACTGATTTAAAAAAACAATAACATTCCAAGAACAATGGCAGAGTTCCAAAATATTTTTAATCTTCAGCAGAATTCCGAGAACAATGGAAGAGTTATAAAGTATTTTTAAACTTCAGCAGAATTCCGAGAACAATGGAAGAGTTCCAAAGCATTTCTAAACTGCAGGAGAATTCCAAGAACAAAGGGAGAGCTCTACAGACTGATTTAAAAAAACAATAACATTCCAAGAACAATGGGAGAGTTCCAAAGCATTTTTAAACTTCAGCAGAATTCCGAGAACAATGGAAGATTTCCAAAGCATTTTTAAACTTCAGTAGAATTCTGAGAACAATGGGAGAGTTCTACAGACTGATTTAAAAAAACAATACCATTCCGAGAACAAACGGACAGTTCCAATGCATTTTTAAACTTCAGCAGAATTCCGAGAACAATGGAAGTGTTCCAAACTTTTTTAAACTTCAATAGAATTCTGAGAACAATTGTAGAGATCTACAGACTGATTTAAAAAAACAATAACATTCCGAGAACAATGGGGGAGTTCCAAAGCATTTTTAAACTTCAGCAGAATTTTGTGTACAATGGAAGAGTTCCAAAGCTTTTTTAAACTTCAGTAGAATTCTGAGAACAATGGGAGAGTTCTACAGACTAGTTTAAAAAAATAATAACATTCCGAGAACAATGGGAGAGTTCCAAAGAATTTTTAAAATTCAGAAGAATTCCGAGAACAATGGGAGAGTTCTACAGATTGATTTAAAAAAACAGTAACATTCCGAGATCAATGGGAGAGTTCCAAAGAATTTTTAAGCTTCATCAGAATTCCAAGAACAATGGAAGTGTTCCAAAGCATTTTTAAACTTCAGCAGAATTCCGAAAACAATGGATTGTTCCAAAGCATTTTTAAACTTCAGCAGAATTCCGAGAACAATGGAAGAGTTCCAAAGCATTTTTAAACTTCAGCAGAATTCCGCGAACAATGGAAGAGTTCCAAAGCATTTTTAAACTTCAGCAGAATTCCGCGAACAATGGAAGAGTTCCAAAGCATTTGTAAACTTGAGTAGAATTCCCAGAACAATGGGAGAGTTCTACAGACTGATCTAAAAAAACAATAACATTACGAGAACAATGGGAGATTTCCAAAGCATTTTTAAACTTCAGCAGAATTCCGAGAACAATGGAAGAGTTCCAAAGCATTTCTAAACTTCAGTAGAATTCCCAGAACAATGGGAGAGTTCTACAGACTGATTTAAGAAAATAATAACATTCCGAGAACAATGGGAGAGTTCCAAAGAATTTTTAAAATTCAGAAGAATTCCGAGAACAATGGGAGAGTTCTACAGATTGATTTAAAAAAACAGTAACATTCCGAGATCAATGGGAGAGTTCCAAAGAATTTTTAAACTTCATCAGAATTCCAAGAACAATGGAAGTGTTCCAAAGCATTTTTAAACTTCAGCAGAATTCCGAAAACAATGGATAGTTCCAAGGCATTTTTAAACTTCAGCAGAATTCCGAGAACAATGGAAGAGTTCCAAAGTATTTTTAAACTTCAGCAGAATTCCGCGAACAATGGAAGATTTCCAAAGCATTTTTAAACTTCAGCAGATTTCCGTGAACAATGGAAGAGTTCCATAGCACTTTTAAACTTCAGCAGAATTCCGTGAACAATGGAAGAGTTCCAAAGCATTTTTAAACTTCAGCAGAATTCCGAGAACAATGGAAGAGTTGCAAAGCTTTTTTAAACTTCATCAAAATTCCGAGAACAATGGAAGAGTTCCAAAGCATTTCTAAACTTCAGTAGAATTCCCAGAACAATGGGAGAGTTCTACAGACTGATTTAAAAAAACAATAACATTACGAGAAAAATCGGAGAGTTCCAAAGCATTTTTAAACTTCAGCAGAATTCCGAGAACAATGGAAGAGTTCCAAAGCATTTCTAAACTTCAGTAGAATTCCCAGAACAATGGGACAGTTCTACAGACTGATTTAAAAAAACAATAACATTCAAAGAACAATGGCAGAGTTCCAAAATATTTTTAATCTTCAGCAGAATTCCGAGAACAATGGAAAGTTCCAAAGTATTTTTAAACTTCAGCAGAATACCGAGAAGAATGGAAGAGTTCCAAAGCATTTCTAAACTGCAGGAGAATTCTGAGAACAAAGGGAGAGCTCTACAGACTGATTTAAAAAAACAATAACATTCCAAGAACAATGGGAGAGTTCCAAAGCATTTTTAAACTTCAGTAGAATTCTGAGAGCAATGGGAGAGTTCTACAGACTGATTTAAAAAAACAATACCATTCCGAGAACAAACGGACAGTTCCAATGCATTTTTAAACTTCAGCAGAATTCCGAGAACAATGGAAGAGTTCCAAACTTTTTTAAACTTCAATAGAATTCTGAGAACAATTGTAGAGATCTACAGACTGATTTAAAAAAACAATAACATTCCGAGAACAATGGGGGAGTTCCAAAGCATTTTTAAACTTCAGCAGAATTTCGTGTACAAAGGAAGAGTTCCAAAGCTTTTTTAAACTTCAGTAGAATTCTGAGAACAATGGGAGAGTTCTACAGACTGATTTAAAAATATAATAACATTCCGAGAACAATGGGAGAGTTCCAAAGAATTTTTAAAATTCAGAAGAATTCCGAGAACAATGGGAGATTTCTACAGATTAATTTAAAAAAACAGTAACATTCCGAGATCAATGGGAGTGTTCCAAAGAATTTTTAAACTTCAGCAGAATTCCGAGAACAATGGAAGTGTTCCAAAGCATTTTTAAACTTCAGCAGAATTCCGAGAACAATGGATAGTTCCAAAGCATTTTTAAACTTCAGCAGAATTCCGAGAACAATGGAAGAGTTCCAAAGCATTTTTAAACTTCAGCAGAATTCCGAGAACAATGGAAGAGTTCCAAAGCATTTGTAAACTTCAGTAGAATTCCCAGAACAATGGGAGAGTTCTACAGACTGATCTAAAAAAACAATAACATTACGAGAACAATGGGAGAGTTCCAAAGCATTTTTAAACTTCAGCAGAATTCCGAGAACAATGGAAGAGTTCCAAAGCATTTCTAAACTTCAGTAGAATTCCCAGAACAAAGGGAGAGTTCTACAGACTGATTTAAGAAAATAATAACATTCTGAGAACAATGGGAGAGTTCCAAAGAATTTTTAAAATTCAGAAGAATTCCGAGAACAATGGGAGAGTTCTACAGATTGATTTAAAAAAACAGTAACATTCCGAGATCAATGGGAGAGTTCCAAAGAATTTTTAAACTTCATCAGAATTCCGAGAACAATGGAAGTGTTCCAAAGCATTTTTAAACTTCAGCAGAATTCCGAGAAGAATGGATAGTTCCAAAGCATTTTTAAACTTCAGCAGAATTCCGAGAACAATGGAAGAGTTCCAAAGCATTTTTAAACTTCAGCAGAATTCCGAGAACAATGGAAGAGTTCCAAAGCATTTCTAAACTTCAGCAGAATTCCCAGAACAATGGGAGAGTTCTACAGACTGATTTAAAAAAACAATAACATTCTGAGAACATTGGCAGTGTTCCAAAGCATTTTTAATCTTCAGCAGAATTCTGAGAACAATGAAAGTGTTCCAAAGCATTTTTAAACTTCAGCAGAATTCCGAGAACAATGGAAGAGTTCCAAAGCAGTTTTAAACTTCAGCAGAATTCTGAGAACAATGGAAGAGCTCCAAAGCATTTTTAAACTTCAGCAGAATTCCGAGAACAATGGAAGAGTTGTAATGCATTTTTAAACTTCATCAAAATTCCGCGAACAATGGAAGAGTTCCAAAACATTTTTAAACTTAGCAGAATTCCGAGAACAATGGAAGAGTTCCAAAGCATTTTTTAAACTTCAGTAGAATTCCGAGAACAATGGCAGAGTTCTATAGATTGATTTAAAAAAACAATAACATTCCGAGAACAATGGGAGAGTTCCAAAGCATTTTTAAACTTCGACAGAATTCCGAGAACAATGAAAAAGTTCCAAAGCATTTTTAAACTTCAGCAGTATTCCGAGAACAATGGGAGAGTTCCAAAGCATTTTTAAACTTCAGCAGAATTCTGAGAACAATGGGAGAGTTCTACATACTGATTTAAAAAAACAATAACATTCCGAGAAAAATGAGAGAGTTCCAAAGAACTTTTAAACTTCAGAAGAATTCAGACAACAATGAGAGAGTTCTACGGACTGATTAAAAAAACAATAACATTCCGAGAACAATGGGAGATTTTCAAAACATTTTTAAACTTCAGCAGAATTCCGAGAACAATGGAAGATTTCCAAAGCATTTTTAAACTTCAGTAGAATTCTGAGAACAATGGGAGAGTTCTACAGATTGATTTAAAAAAACAGTAACATTCTGAGATCAATGGGAGAGTTCCAAAAAATTTTTAAGCTTCAGCAGTTTTCCAAGAACAATGGGAGAGTTTCAAAGCTTTTTTAAACTTCAGTAGAAATCTGAGAACAATGGGACAGTTCTACAGACTGATTTAAAAAAACAATAACATTCCGAGAACAAGGGGAGAGTTCTACAGTCTGATTAAAAAAAACAATAACATTCCGAGAACAATGGGAGAGTTCCAAAGCATTTTTAAACTTCAGAAGAATTCCGAGAACAATGGGAAAGTTCTACAGATTGATTTAAAAGACAGTAATATTCCAAGAACAATGGAAGATTTCCATAGCATTTTTAAATTTCAGTAGAATTCCGAGAACAATGGGAGCGTTCTGCAGACTGATTTAAAAAAGCAATAACATTCCAAGAACAATGGGAGAGTTCCAAAGCATTTTTAAACTTCAGCTGAATTCCAAGAACAATGGAAGTGTTCCAAAGCATTTTTAAACTTCAGCAGAATTCCGAGAACAATGGAAGTGTTCCAAAGCATTTTTAAACTTCACCAGAATTCCGAGAACAATGGAAGAGTTCCAAAGCATTTTTAAACTTCAGCAGAATTGCGAGAACAATGGAAGAGTTCCAAAGCATTTTTAAACTTCAGTAGAATTCCGAGAACAATGGGAATTCTTCAGACTGATTTAAAAAAACAATAACATTCGGAGAACAGTGGGAAAGTTCCAAAGCATTTTTAAACTTCAGCTGAATTCCAAGAACAATGTAAGTGTTCCAAAGCATTTTTAAACTTCAGCAGAATTCCGAGAACAATGGAAGAGTTCCAAAGCATTTTTTAAACTTCAGTAGAATTCCGAGAACAATGGCAGAGTTCTGTAGATTAATTTAAAAAAACAATAACATTACGAGAACAATGGGAGAGTTCCAAAGCATTTTTAAACTTCGGCAGAATTCCGAGAACAATGAAAAAGTTCCAAAGCATTTTTAAACTTTAGCAGTATTCCGAGAACAATGGGAGAGTTCCAAAGCATTTTTAAACTTCAGCAGAATTCCGAGAACAATGGAAGAGTTACAAATCATTTTTAAACTTCAGTAGAATTCTGAGAACAATGGGAGAGTTCTACATACTGATTTAAAAAAACAATAACATTCCGAGAAAAATGAGAGAGTTCCAAAGAATTTTTAAACTTCAGAAGAATTCAGACAACAATGAGAGAGTTCTACGGACTGATTTAAAAAACAATAACATTCCGAGAACAATGGGAGAGTTTCAAAACATTTTTAAACTTCAGCAGAATTCCGAGAACAATGGAAGATTTCCAAAGCATTTTTAAACTTCAGTAGAATTCCGAGAACAATGGGAGAGTTCTACAGATTGATTTAAAAAAACAGTAACATTCTGAGATCAATGGGAGAGTTCCAAAAAATTTTTAAGCTTCAGCAGTTTTCCAAGAACAATGGGAGAGTTTCAAAGCTTTTTTAAACTTCAGTAGAAATCTTAGAACAATGGGAGAGTTCTACAGACTGATTTAAAAAAACAATAACATTCCGAGAACAAGGGGAGAGTTCTACAGTCTGATTTAAAAAAACAATAACATTCCGAGAACAATGGGAGAGTTCCAAAGCATTTTTAAACTTCAGAAGAATTCCGAGAACAATGGGAAAGTTCTACAGATTGATTTAAAAGACAGTAATATTCCAAGAACAATGGAAGATTTCCATAGCATTTTTAAATTTCAGTAGAATTCCGAGAACAATGGGAGCGTTCTGCAGACTGATTTAAAAAAGCAATAACATTCCAAGAACAATGGGAGAGTTCCAAAGCATTTTTAAACTTCAGCTTAATTCCAAGAACAATGGAAGTGTTCCAAAGCATTTTTAAACTTCAGCAGAATTCCGAGAACAATGGAAGTGTTCCAAAGCATTTTTAAACTTCACCAGAATTCCGAGAACAATGGAAGAGTTCCAAAGCATTTTTAAACTTCAGCAGAATTGCGAGAACAATGGAAGAGTTCCAAAGCATTTTTAAACTTCAGTAGAATTCCGAGAACAATGGGAATTCTTCAGACTGATTTAAAAAAACAATAACATTCGGAGAACAGTGGGAAAGTTCCAAAGCATTTTTAAACTTCAGCTGAATTCCAAGAACAATGTAAGTGTTCCAAAGCATTTTTAAACTTCAGCAGAATTCCGAGAACAATGGAAGAGTTCCAAAGCATTTTTTAAACTTCAGTAGAATTCCGAGAACAATGGCAGAGTTCTGTAGATTGATTTAAAAAAACAATAACATTACGAGAACAATGGGAGAGTTCCAAAGCATTTTTAAACTTCGGCAGAATTCCGAGAACAATGAAAAAGTTCCAAAGCATTTTTAAACTTTAGCAGTATTCCGAGAACAATGGGAGAGTTCCAAAGCATTTTTAAACTTCAGCAGAATTCCGAGAACAATGGAAGAGTTACAAATCATTTTTAAACTTCAGTAGAATTCTGACAACAATGGGAGAGTTCTACATACTGATTTAAAAAAACAATAACATTCCGAGAAAAATGAGAGAGTTCCAAAGAATTTTTAAACTTCAGAAGAATTCAGACAACAATGAGAGAGTTCTACGGACTGATTTAAAAAACAATAACATTCCGAGAACAATGGGAGAGTTTCAAAACATTTTTAAACTTCAGCAGAATTCCGAGAACAATGGAAGATTTCCAAAGCATTTTTAAACTTCAGTAGAATTCCGAGAACAATGGGAGAGTTCTACAGATTGATTTAAAAAAACAGTAACATTCTGAGATCAATGGGAGAGTTCCAAAAAATTTTTAAGCTTCAGCAGTTTTCCAAGAACAATGGGAGAGTTTCAAAGCTTTTTTAAACTTCAGTAGAAATCTTAGAACAATGGGAGAGTTCTACAGACTGATTTAAAAAAACAATAACATTCCGAGAACAAGGGGAGAGTTCTACAGTCTGATTTAAAAAAACAATAGCATTCCGAGAACAATGGGAGAGTTCCAAAGCATTTTTACACTTCAGCAGAATTCCGAAAACAATGGAAGATTTCCAAAGCATTTTTAAACTTCAATAAAATTCTGACAACAGTGGGAGAGTTCTACAGATTGATGTAAATAAACAGTAACATTCCGAGATCAATGGGAGAGTTCCAAAGAATTTTTAAACTTCAGCAGAATTCCGAGAACAATGGGAAAGTTCTACAGATAGATTTAAAAAACAGTAATATTCCAAGAACAATGGGAGATTTCCAAAGCATTTTTAAATTTCAGTAGAATTCTGAGAACAATGGGAGCGTTCTACAGACTGATTTAAAAAAGCAATAACATTCCAAGAACAATGGGAGAGTTCCAAAGCATTTTTAAACTTCAGCTGAATTCCAAGAACAATGGAAGTGTTCCAAAGCATTTTTAAACCTCAGCAGAATTGCGAGAACAATGGAAGAGTTCCAAAGCATTTTTAAACTTCAGCAGAATTCCGAGAACAATAGAAGAGTTCCAAAGCATTTTTAAACTTCAGCTGAATTCCAAGAACAATGGAAGAGTTCCAAAGCATTTTTAAACTTCAGTAGAATTCCGAGAACAATGGGAGTTCTTCAGACTGATTTAAAAAAACAATAACATTCGGAGAACAGTGGGAATGTTCCAAAGCATTTTTAAACTTCAGCTGAATTCCAAGAACAATGTAAGTGTTCCAAAGCATTTTTAAACTTCAGCAGAATTCTGAGAATAATGGAAGAGTTCCAAAGCATTTTTAAACTTCAGCAGAATTCTGAGAACAATGGAAGAGTTTCAAAGTATTTTTAAACTTCAGCAGAATTCCGAGAACAATGGAAGAGTTCCAAAACATTTTTAAACTTCAGCAGAATACCGATAGCAATGGAAGACTTCCAAAGCATTTCTAAACTACAGGAGAATTCCGAAAACAAAGGGAGAGCTCTACAGACTGATTTAAAAAACAACAACATTCCGAGAAAAATTGGAGAGTTCCATAGCATTTTTAAACTTCAGCAGAATTCCGAAAACAATGGAAGATTTCCAAAGCATTTTTAAATTTCAGTAGAATTCTGAGAACAGTGGCAGAGTTCTACAGATTGATGTAAAAAACAGTAACATTCCGAGATCAATGGGAGAGTTCCAAAGAATTTTTAAACTTCAGCAGAATTCCGAGAACAATGGGAAAGTTCTACAGATTGATTTAAAAAACAGTAATATTCCATGAACAATGGGAGAGTTCCAAAGCATTTTTAAACTTCAGTAGAATTCCGAGAACAATGGGGGCCTTCTACAGACTTATTTAAAAAAGCAATAACATTCCAAGAACAATGGGAGAGTTTCAAAGCATTTTTAAACTTCAGCAGAATTCCGAGAACAATGGCAGAGTTCCAAAGCATTTTTAAACTTCAGTAGAATTCCGAGTGTTCTACAGATTGATTTTAAAAAACAGTAACATTCCGAGATCAATGGGAGAGTTCCAAAGAATTTTTAAACTTCAGCATTATTCCGAGAACAATGGGAGAGTTCCAAAGCTTTTTTAAACTTCAGTAGAAACCTGAGAACAATGGGAGAGTTCTACATACTGATTTAAGAAAACAATAACATTCCAAGAACAATAGGAGAGTTCTACAGACTGATTTAAAAAAACAATAACATTCCGAGAACAATGGGAGAGTTCCAAAGCATTTTTAAACTTCAGCACAATTCTGAAAACAATGGAAGATATCCTAAGCATTTTTAAACTTCAGTAGAATTCTGAGAACAGTGGGAGAGTTCTACAGATTGATGTAAAAAAACAGTAACATTCCGAGATCAATGGGAGAGTTCCAAAGCATTTTTAAACTTCAGCAGAATTCCGAGAACAATGGCATAGTTCCAAAGCATTTTTAAACTTCAGTATAATTCCGAGAACAATTGGGAGTTCTTCAGACTGATTTAAAAAAACAATATCATTCTGAGAACAATGGGAGAGTGCCAAAGAATTTTTAAACTTCAGCTGAATTCCAAGAACAATGGAAGTGTTCCAAAGCATTTTTAAACTTCAGCAGAATTTTGAGAACAATGGAAGAGTTCCAAACCATTTTTAAACTTCAGCAGAATTCCGAGAACAATGAAAGAGTTCCAAAGCATTTTTAAGCTTTAGAAGAATTCCGAGAACAATGGGAGAGTTCTACAGATTGATGTAAAAAAACAGTAACATTCCGAGATCAATGGGAGAGTTCCAAAGAATTTTTAAACTTCAGCAGAATTCCGAGAACAATGGGAAAGTTCTACAGATTGATTTAAAAAACAGTAATATTCCATGAACAATGGGAGAGTTCCAAAGCATTTTTAAACTTCAGTAGAATTCCGAGAACAATGGGGGCCTTCTACAGACTGTTTTAAAACAGCAATAACATTCCAAGAACAAAGGGAGAGTTCAAAGCATTTTTATACTTCAGCAGAATTTCGAGAACAATGGCAGAGTTCCAAAGCATTTTTAAACTTCAGTAGAATTCCGAGAACAATGGGAGTCCTTCAGACTGATTTAAAAAAACAATAACATTCTGAGAACAATGGGAGAGTTCCAAAGCATTTTTAATTTCAGCTGAATTCCAAGAACAATGGAAGTGTTCCAAAGCATTTTTAAACTTCAGCAGAATTCCGAGAACAATGGAAGAGTTCCAAAGCATTTTTAAACTTCAGTAGAATTCTGAGAACAATGGGAGTTCTTCAGACTAATTTAAATAAACAATAACATTCGGACAACAGTGGGAAAGTTCCAAAGCATTTTTAAACTTCAGCTGAATTCCAAGAACAATGGAAGTGTTCCAAAGCATTTTTAAACTTCAGCAGAATTCCGAGAACAATGGGAGAGTTCCAATGCATTTTTAAACTTCAGCAGGTTTCCGAGAACAATGGAAGATTTCCAAAGCTTTTTTAAACTTCAGTAGAAATCTGAAAACAAAGGGAGAGCTCTACAGACTGATTTAAAAAAACAATAACATTCCGCGAACAATGGGAGAGTTCCAAAGCATTTTTAAACTTCAGCAGAATTCCGAGAACAATGGAAGATTTCCAAAGCATTTTTAAACTTCAGTAGAATTCTGAGAACAATGGGAGAGTTCTACAGACTGATTTAAAAAAACAATACCATTCCGAGAACAATGGGAGGGTTCCAATGCATTTTTAAACTTCAGCAGGTTTCCGAGAACAATGGAAGATTTCCAAAGCTTTTTTAAACTTCAGTAGAAAGCGGAGAACAATGGGAGAGTTCTACAGACTGATTTAAAAAAGCAATAACATTCTGAGAACAATGGGAGAGTTCTACAGACTGATTTAAAAAAACAATAACGTTCCGAGAACAATGGGAGAGTTCCAAAGCACTTTTAAACTTCAGCAGAATTCCGAAAACAATGGAAGATTTCCAAAGCATTTTTAAACTTCAGTAGAATTCTAAGAACAGTGGGAGAGTTCTACAGATTGATTTAAAAAAACAGTAACATTCCGAGATCAATGGGAGAGTTCCAAAGAATTTTTAAACTTCAGCAGAATTCCAAGAACAATGGGAAAGTTCTACAGATTGATTTAAAAAACAGTAATATTCCATGAACAATGGGAGAGTTCCAAAGCATTTTTAAACTTCAGTAGAATTCCGAGAACAATGGGGGCCTTCTACAGACTGATTTAAAAAAACAATGACGTTCCGAGAACAATGGGAGAGTTCCAAAGCATTTTTAAACTTCAGCAGAATTCCGAGAACAATTGAAGATTTCCAAAGCATTTTTAAACTTCAGTAGAATTCTGAGAACAATGGGAAAGTACTACAGACTGATTTAAAAAAACAATGCCATTCCGAGAACAATGGGAGAGTTCCAATGCATTTTTAAACTTCAGCAGAATTCCGAGAACAATCGAAGAGTTCTAAAGCTTTTTTAAACTTCAATAGAATTCTGAGAACAATGGGAGAGATCTACAGACTGATTTAAAAAAACAATAACATTCCGAGAACAATGGAGGAGTTCCAAAGCATTTTTAAACTTCAACAGAATTTCTTGTACAATGGAAGAGTTCCAAAGCTTTTGTAAACTTCAGTAGAATTCTAAGAACAATGGGAGAGTTCTACAGACTGATTTAAAAAAATAATAACATTCCGAGAACAATGGGAGAGTTCCAAAGAATTTTTAAAATTCAGAAGAATTCAGAGAACAATGGGAGAGTTCTACAGATTGATTTAAAAAAACAGTAACATTCCGAGATGAATGAGAGAGTTCCAAAGAATTTTTAAACTTCAGCATAATTCCGAGAACAATGGAATTGTTCCAAAGCATTTTTAAACTTCAGCAGAATTCCGAGAACAATGGCAGAGTTCCAAAGCATTTTTAAACTTCAGTATAATTCCGAGAACAATGGGAGTTCTTCAGACAGATTTAAAAAAACAATATCATTCCGAGAACAATGGGAGAGTTCCAAAGCATTTTTAAACTTCAGCTGAATTCCAAGAACAATGGAAGTGTTCCAAAGCATTTTTAAACTTCAGCAGAATTTTGAGAACAATTGAAGAGTTCCAAACCATTTTTAAACTTCTGCAGAATTCCGAGAACAATGGAAGAGTTCCAAAGCATTTTTAAACTTCAGCAGAATTCCGAGAACAATGGAAGAGTTCCAAAGCATTTTTAAACTTCAGCAGAATACAGAGAACAATGGCAGAGTTCCAAAGCATTTTTAAACTTCAGTAGAATTCCGAGAACAATGGGAGTCCTTCAGACTGATTTAAAAAAACAATAAAATTCTGAGAACAATGGAAGAGTTCCAAAGCATTTTTAAACTTCAGCTGAATTCCAAGAACAATGGAAGTGTTCCAAAGCATTTTTAAACTTCAGCAGAATTCCGAGAACAATGGAAGATTTCCAAAGCAATTTTAAACTTCAGTAGAATTCTGAGAACAATGGGAGAGTTCTACAGACTGACTTAAAAAAACAATAACATTCCGAGAATAATGGTGGAGTTCCAAAGCATTTTTAAACTAGAGCAGAAGTTCGTGTACAATGGAAGAGTTCCAAAGCTTTTGTAAACTTCAGTAGAATTCCGAGAACAATGGGAGAGTTCTACAGACTGATTTAGAAAAACAATAATATTCCGAGAACAATGGGAATGTTCCAAAGCAATTTTAAACATCAGAAGAATTCCGAGAACAATGGGAGTGTTCTACAGACTAATTTAAAAAAACAATAACATTCCGAGAAAAATGGGCAACTTCCAAAGAATTTTTAAACTTCAGAAGAATTAAAGAGAACAATTGGAGAGTTCTACAGACTGATTTATAAAAACAATAACATTCCGAGAACAATGGGAGAATTCCAAAGCATTTTTAAACTTCAGCAGCATTCCGAGAACAATGGGAGAGTTCCAAAGCTTTTCTAAACTTCAGTAAAATACCCAGAACAATGAGAGAGTTCTACAGACTGATTTAAAAAAACAATAACATTATGAGAACAATGGGAGTGTTCCAAAGCATTTTTAAACTTCAGCAGAATTACGAGAACAATGGAAGATTTCCAAAGCATTTTTAAACTTCAGTAAAATTCCGAGAACAATGGGAGAGTTCTACACACTGATTTAAAAAAACAATAACATTCCGAGAACAATGGCAGAGCTCCAAAGCATTTTTATTCTTCAGCAGAATTCTGAGAACAATGAAAGAGTTCCAAAGCATTTTTAAACTTCAGCAGAATTCCGAGAACAATGGAAGAGATCCAAAGCATTTTTAAACTTCAGCAGAATTCCGAGAACAATGGAAGAGCTCCAAAGCATTTTTAAACTTCAGCAGAATTCCGAGAACAATGAAAAAGTTCCAAAGCATTTTTAAGCTTCAGTAGAATTCTGAGAACAATGGGAGAGTTCTACAGACTGATTTAAAAAAACAATATCATTCAGAGAAGAATGGGAGTGTTCCAAAGCATTTTTAAACTTCAGCAGAATTCTGAGAACAATGGGAGTTCTTCAGACTGATTAAAAAAACAATAACATTCCGAGAACAATGGGAGAGTTCCAAAGCATTTTTAAACTTCAGCTGAATTCCAAGAACAATGGAAGTGTTCCAAAGCATTTTTAAACTTCAGCAGAATTCCGAGAACAATGGAAGAGTTCCAAACCATTTTTAAACTTCAGCAGAATTCCGAGAAGAATGGAAGAGTTCCAAAGCATTTTTAAACTTCAGCAGAATATAGACAACAATGGAAGAGTTCCAAAGCATTTTTAAACTGCAGTAGAATTCCGAGAACAATGGGAGAGTTCCAAAGAATTTTTAAACTTCAGCAGTATTCCGAGAACAATGGGAGAGTTCTACAGATTGATTTAAAAAAAAGTAACTTTCCAAGAACAATGGGAGAGCTCCAAAGCATTTTTAAACTTCAGCAGAATTCCGAGAACAATGGGAGAATTCTACAGATTGATTTATAAAAACATTAAAATTCCGAGAACAATGGGAGAGTTCCAAAGCATTTTTAAACTTCAGCAGAATTCCGAGAAGAATGGAAATGTTCCAAAGCATTTTTAAAATTCAGCAGGATTCCGAGAACAATGGAAGTGTTCTAAAGCATTTTTAAACTTCAGCAGAATTCCGAGAACAATGGAAAGTTCCAAAGCATTTTTAAACTTCAGCAGAATTTCGAGAAGAATGGAAGAGTTCCAAAGCATTTTTAAACTTCAGCAGAATTCCGAGAACAATGGAAGAGTTCCAAAGCATTTCTAAACTTCATTAGAATTCCGATAACAAAGGGAGAGCTCTACAGACTGATTTAAAAAAACTATAAAATTCCGAGAACAATGGAAGAGTTCCAAAGCATTTTTAAACTTCAGCAGAATTCCGAGAACAATGGAAGAGCTCCATAGCATTTTTAAACTTCAGCAGAATTCCGAGAACAATGGAAGAGTTCCAAAGCTTTTTTAAACTTCAATAGAGTTCTGAGAACAATGGGAGAGTTCTACAGACTGATTTAAAAAAACAACAACATTCCGAGAAAATGAGAGAGTTCCAAAGAATTTTTAAACTTCAGAAGAATTCAGAGAACAATGGGAGAGTTCTACAGATTGATTTAAAAAAACAATAACATTCCGAGAACAATGGGAGAGTTCCAAAACATTTTTAAACTTCAGCAGAATTCCGAGAACAATGGAAGATTTCCAAAGCACTTTTAAACTGCAGTAGAATTCCGAGAACAATGGGAGAGTTCTACAGATTGATTTAAAAGAACAGTTACATTCCGAGATCAATGGGAGAGTTCCAAAGAATTTTTAAACTTCAGCAGCATTCCGAGAACAATGGGAGAGCTCCAAAGCATTTTTAAACTTCAGCAGAATTCCGAGAACAATGGGAGAGTTCTACAGATTGATTTAAAAAAACATTAACATTCCGAGAACAATGGGAGAGTTCCAAAGCATTTTTAAACTTCAGCCGAATTCCGAGAACAATGGAAGTGTTCCAAAGCATTTTTAAACTTCAGCAGAATTTCGAGAACACTGGAAGTGTTCTAAAGCATTTTTAAACTTCAGCAGAATTCCGAGAACAATGGAAAGTTCCAAAGCATTTTTAAACTTCAGCAGAATTCCGAGAACAATGGAAGAGTTCCAAAGCATTTTTAAACTTCAGCAGAATTCCAAGAACAATGGAAGAGTTCCAAAGCAATTCTAAACTTCATTAGAATTCCGATAACAATGGGAGAGTTCTACAGACTGATTTAAAAAAACAATAACATTAAGAGAACAATGGAAGAGTTCCAAAGCATTTTTAAACTTCACCAGAATTCCGAGAACAATGGAAAAGCTCTATAGCATTTTTAAACTTCAGCAGAATTCCGAGAACAATGGAAGAGTTGCAAAGCATTTTTAAACTTCTTCAAAATTCCAAGAACAATGGAAGAGCTCCAAAACATTTTTAAACTTAGCAGATTTCCGAGAACAATGGAAGAGATCCAAAGCATTTTTTAAACTTCAGTAGAATTCCGAGAACAATGGGAGAGTTCTATAGATTGATTTAAAAAAACATTAACATTCCGAGAACAATGGGAGAGTTCCAAAGCATTTTTAAACTTCAGCAGTATTCCGAGAACAATGAAAAAGTTCCAAAGCATTTTTAAACTTCAGCAGTATTCCGAGAACAATGGGAGAGTTCCAAAGCATTTTTAAACTTCAGCAGAATTTCGAGAACAATAGAAGAGTTCCAAATCATTTTTAAACTTCAGTAGAATTCTGAGAACAATGGGAGAGTTCTACAGACTGATATAAAAAAACAATAACATTCCGAGAAAAATGAGAGAGTTCCAAAGAATTTTTGAACTTCAGCAGAAATTCGAGTACAATGGAAGAGTTCCAAAGCTTTTTTAAACTTCAGTAGAATTCTGAAAACAATGGTAGAGTTCTACAGACAGTTTTAAAAAAAACAATAACTTTCCAAGAACAATGGGAGAGTTCCAAAGCATTTATAAACATCAGCAGAATTCCCAGAAAAATGGAAGAGCTCCAAAGCATTTTGAAACTTCAGCAGAATTCCCACAACAATGGAAGAGTTGCAAAGCATTTTTAAACTTCATCAAAATTCCGAGAACAATGGAAGATTTCCAAAACAATTTTAAACTTAGCAGAATTCCGAGAGCAATGGAAGAGTTCCAAAGCATTTTTAAACTTCAGTAGAATTGCGAGAACAATGGGAGAGTTCTACAGATTGATTTAAAACAGCAATAACATTCCAAGAACAATGGGAGAGTTCCAAAGCATTTTTATACTTCAGTAGAATTCCGAGAACAATGGGAGTTCTTCAGTCTGATTTAAAAAAACAGTAACATTCTGAGAACAATGGGAGAGTTCCAAAGCATTTTTAAACTTCAGCTGAATTCCAAGAACAATGGTAGTGTTCCAAAGCATTTTTAAACTTCAGCAGAATTCTGAGAACAATGGAAGAGTTCCAAAGCATTTTTAAACTTCAGCAGAATTCCGAGAACAATGGAAGAGTTCCAAAGCATTTTTAAACTTTAGCAGAATTCCGAGAACAATGGAAGAGTTCTAAAGCATTTTTAAACTTCAGCAGAATTCCGAGAACAATGGAAAAATTCCAAATCACTTTTAAACTGCAGGAGAATTTCCAAAACAAAGGGAGAGCTCTACAGACTGATTTAAAAAAACTATAGCTTTCCGAGAACAATGGGAGAGTTCCCAAGCATTTTTAAACTTCAGCAGAATTCTGAGAACAATGGAAGATTTCCAAAGCATTTTTAAACTTCAGTAGAATTCTGAGAACAATGGGAGAGTTCAACAGACTGATTTAAATAAAACAATACAATTCCGAGAACAATGGTAGAGTTCCAATGCATTTTTAAACTTCAGCTGAATTCCGAGAACAATGGAAGAGTTCCAAAGCTTTTTTAAACTTCAATAGAGTTCTGAGAACTATGGGAGAGATCTACAGACTGATTTAAAAAAACAATAACATTCCGAGAATAATGGGGGAGTTCCAAAGCCTTTTTAAACTAGAGCAGAATTTCGTGTACAATGGAGGTGTTCCAAAGCTTTTTTAAACTTCAGTAGAATTCTGAGAACAATGGGAGAGTTCTACAGACTGATTTAAAAAAATAATAACATTCCGAGAGCAATGGGAGAGTTCCAAAGAATTTTTAAAATTCAGAAGAATTCCGAGAACAATGGAAGAGTTCTACAGACTGATTTGAAAAAACAATAACATTCCAAGAACAATGGGAGAGCTCCAAAGCTATTTTAAACTTCAGAAGAATTCCAAGAACAATGGGAGTGTTCCAAAGCATTTTTAAACTTCAGCAGAATTCCGAGAACAATGGATAGTTCCAAAGCATTTTTAAACTTCAGCTGAATTCCGAGAACAATGGAAGCATACCAAAGCATTTTTAAGCTTCAGTAGAATTCTGAGAACAATGGAAGAGTTCCAAAGCATTTCTAAACTTCAGTAGAAAACCCAGAACAATGGGAGAGTTCTACAGACTGATTAAAAAAAACAATAACATTACGAGAACAATGGGAGTGTTCCAAAGCATTTCTAAACTTCAGCAGAATTCCGAGAGCAATAGAAGAGTTCCAAAGCATTTTTAAACTTCAGTAGAATTGCGAGAACAATGGGAGAGTTCTACAGATTGATTTAAAACAGCAATAACATTCCAAGAACAATGGGAGAGTTCCAAAGCATTTTTAAACTTCAGCAGAATTCCGAGAACAATGGCATAGTTCCAAAGCATTTTTAAACTTCATTAGAATTCCGAGAACAATGGGAGTTCTTCAGACTGATTTAAAAAAACAATAACATTCCGAGAACAATGGGAGAGTTCCAAAGCATTTTTAAACTTCAGCTGAAGTCCAAGAACAATGGAAGTGTTCCAAAGCATTTTTAAACTTCAGCAGAATTCCCAGAACAATGGAAGAGTTCCAAACCATTTTTAAACTTCAGCAGAATTCCGAGAACAATGGAAGAGTTCCAAAGCATTTTTAAACTTCAGCAGAATTCCGAGAACAATGGAAGAGTTCTAAAGCATTTTTAAACTTCAGCAGAATACCGAGAACAATGGAAAAGTTCCAAAGCATTTTTAAACTGCAGGAGAATTCCCAGAACAAAGGGAGAGCTCTACAGACTGACTTAAAAAAACTATAACTTTCCGAGAACAATGGGAGAGTTCCCAAGCATTTTTAAACTTCAGCAGAATTCCGAGAACAATGGAAGATTTCCAAAGCATTTTTAAACTTCAGTAGAATTCTGAGAACAATGGGAGAGTTCAACAGACTGATTTAAAAAAACAATACAATTCATAGAACAATGGTAGAGTTCCAATGCATTTTTAAACTTCAGCTGAATTCCGAGAACATTGGAAGAGTTCCAAAGCTTTTTTAAACTTCAATAGAGTTCTGAGAACTATGGGAGCGATCTACAGACTGATTTAAAAAAACAATAACATTCCGAGAATAATGGGGGAGTTCCAAAGCCTTTTTAAACTAGAGCAGAATTTCATGTACAATGGAGGTGTTCCAAAGCTTTTTTAAACTTCAGTAGAATTCTGAGAACAATGGGAGAGTTCTACAGACTGATTTAAAAAAATAATAACATTCTGAGAGCAATGGGAGAGTTACAAAGAATTTTTAAAATTCAGAAGAATTCCGAGAACAATGGAAGAGTTCTACAGACTGATTTAAAAAAACAATAACATTCCAAGAACAATGGGAGAGCTCCAAAGTAGTGTTGAGCCACCCCCGTAGTGTTCGAGTTCGGTTCGGTTCGTCGAACACCCGTGTGTTCGCCGAACTGTTCGTCGAACTGTTCGTCGAACACCTTCGAATACCGTTAAAACCAATGGCAGGCAAACAAAAACACATAGAAACACATAGAAAACACCTTCAAAGGTGTCCAAAAGCTGACAAACTGCTCAGAAGACACAACTAACACATGGAAAAGTGACAAGTACATATAGTCATGCGAAAATAAAAGAGGTGGAGGAGTAAAAGGAGGGGGAGACACAGATATAGGCATGTCATGCCCTTCTAAAATCCAAAAAGTGAGAAGCCGACACGGCCAGTCCGCTCCTGCCCGTGCCACCTCCGTGTCGCCGGGTTTGTGCCAGAGCCGCGGTGAACCCTGATGGCCAGCCCCCCTCTCCCAATACTGGTGCCTGTCCGCTGGTGGGTCGAGCGAGCCCCCCTGTGGTGGAGGCAGCTCTAAGCTTTTTAATTTAAATTGTCTCTCTAATTTGAATGAATACACTTTAAATCCATTTACAAGGATCTATTGGAGGGCAAGTCTCATGCCAGCAGCCGCGTAATTCCAGCTCCAGTAGCGTCCACTAAAGCTGCTGCAGTTAAAAAGCTTTTATAAGGATCGAGCTCGGCTGTCCACCGCAAGGCATCCTACTGCCAGTCCCAGCCCCTATGCCTTGGGGTGCCTCCTGATGCTCTTCACTGAGTATCCCATGGTCCCGAAGCATTTCCTTTGAAAAAATTAAGTGTCTAAACTACAGGTGGTGTAGCTTGCTTAACAGCCGGGATAATCCGCTGACTAGCAGACCCTGCTACTAGGCACAAAGTATTTCCTGGGCTAGATGCAGTTAAAAATTTGTAATTAGATACTCTCGTTGGATGCTGAGAAAGCATTCCATAGAGTCTCCTGGCACGCCATATATGATTCTCTTAAAAAGCTTGGGGTAGGGGTCTAGGGGACCCTTTTATAGCCAAAATCACGGCCCTGTATCGCAATACGTCACCTAGGCTGAAGATAAATGGAACTGTAGCACCCTGAGGGCTCGGTTGCTACAGACGTATTGCACCTCACCCAGAGGTGTGATATCTCACTCTCAGGTAAGGATGGAGTGTGGATCAGGACCCGACACCTGTATGCATTACACCACATTGCCGTGGGGCAGGGCGACCAATATGCCCCTGAGATGGGCACGACAGTCCCTGTCCCTGGCTGGAGTGGGGGGAGGGAACACTGAGGAAGGGGAACCCTGTAGTGCAGGAGCAGGGAGGAAGCAGTTCCTGGGTGCATTGAGAAGGGAGTATAAAAGGTGGGCACCATCTTAGTTCAGTGCAGAGAAGTCTGAGCAGAAGTGGCAGGGAGCAGGGGCTCTGCATGAGCTCTGCTCCGGAGGCGGGCCTAGTAACAGAGGCCCAGGCCTGGAAGAGGGAGAAGGAAGGAAGAGGAGCGGAGAAGGCTCCAGGAACGAGGAATGAAGGGATCCCAGGGGTGCGGACGGGCGAGTCGCCACCGCACGCCCGAATCCACCTGCGTGGAGGGGTCAGGCCAAAGGGGGAGACGACCCTCAGCTAGAAACCGGAGGCTCTGACATTTTATGTGGCGCAGCCCCTCGCTACACCCGCTAGGAAGGCACCACATAGGGTCAGGGAAACTGGCGCCAAGTTTACCAAGAGGAGGCCCGAGGCAGCCGGACAGAAGTGTTGGTAAGAAAGGCCAGACAAAGGACACACAAGGGGGGTCCTGTGAAGTGCTCCAAAGTTATCTGGGAGTTGTCTGAGCCCCTCACCTGGTGAGCACAGTACGACGTGGGCAGCCGTTACCTGCAGACGTCGTCTGGATAATAAGAACTGTGAGTAAAGGCCCTGGACTGCATCACTGATTCCGTGTCGTTACTGCTGCTGCCCTGCACCATCACCCCCATCCTCCGCATACACTGCCCTGAGGCTATACTCCTCCCGTGGGGAGTTATGCTACGCTCTGCTGCACCCACAACACCAGCCTCAGCGGTCTGCCCTGTAGCGGCGGTTCACTCTGACCGCAATCCACGGGTGGCGTAGTCGGACATTTAAACATCAAAACCACATAAATAGTTCCGCCACTGGTTTGACCGCCCTGAGCCACGGAACCGGGTCGCCGCCACGAAGACTACAACCACCAGCATCCACCAAAAAGGGTCCGGCTCCGGGTGTCCCAAGGCCCAGGGGGTGCGTCAGAACATTTTCATCACCTTTCACAATCACCAATGGGACCAGGCAGGGATGTCCTCTGTCCCCTCTCTTATACATCCTAGTGACGGAGCACCTGCTCTCATCAATTCGCCATAACCCCAACATTAGGTGGATTGAGGTGGGAGGCACCGAGTACAAGTGCTCTCTATTTGCTGATGATGTCCTAGTATATATCACTCAATCACATATATCCATCCATGCTGTTATGGCTGAAATAGATCACTTTGTTACATGGTAAAATTTTAAAATCAATGCAGCGAAGTCTGAGGCCCTCGATGTCTCCCTCCCCAAATCCATATAGGATTCCATCCAGTTCAACTTTCCCTTTGCCTGGCCCTCACAGGGTATCAAATACTTAGGAATTCCTATTCATAGAGACCTCTCCCATCTATGTTATCTTAATTTTGGGCCCTTTATTGAACAATTCCATACAGACCACGGTTGGCAAGTTAGAACTGTAAGATTCACTACGTGAACCGCTGGTGTTTTGTGGAAAAGCACATGTACACCGCGTTCCAAATTATCATGCAAAAAGTGTTTAGGAGTGATAAGGGAAGAATTTGTTTGTTTGTCAGTTAAACTCATTGATGGTGATGTGTGTCAGGGCTCTTTATATCACTGTAAGCAATTGCAGACACCTGTGCTAATTAGTTTGGCAGGTGTGTCCAATGAAAGGCAAGACTACTTAAGAAGGCTCTCTCACATTATTAAGCAGCCTACATTTTCTGCCAAAATGGGAAAGAAAAAGGATGTGTCGGCTGCTGAGAAGCAACAAATTGTGGAGTGTTTAGGTCAAGGCATGACTACAATCAACATTGTGCGATGATCAGGATGAAGTGTCTTGGCAATCAAGAAGTATGTAGCTGATTCACAGTACACACGTGTGCGTGCTGATAAGGGCAAATTGAGGACTCTTTCCTACAGGCAATTACGTCAGGTTGAAAGAGCAGCGGCAAAAAAGCCTTGTCATAGCAGCAGACAAGTTTTTGAAGCTGCTTGTGCATCCAACGTCCCCCGAACAACAAGATGCAGGGTCCTTCAGAGGTTTGCAGCTGTGCATACGCCATCCTGTCGACCTCCTCTATCCACTTCACACAAGCAGAAACGGCTCCAGTGGGCCAAACATTACATGAAGACTGATTTCAAAACTGTTTTGTTCACGGATGAGTGCCGTGCAGCGCTCGATGGTCCAGATGGATGGAGTGGAGGATGGCTGGTTGATGGACACCCCACGCAAACACGGCTACAGCGCCAACAAGGAGGAGGTGGAGTAATGTTTTGGGCTGGAATCATGGGGAGAGAGATTGTCGGCCCCTTTAGGATCCCTGAAGGCGCTAAAGATGAACTCCATAATGTATGTGGATTTTCTCAAACAGCACTTCCTGCCATGGTTCAAGAAGAAGAACCGTGTATTTCACAGCAAGATCATTTTTCTGCATGATAATGCACCATCTCATGCTGCACATAAAACATCTGCATCTCTGGCTGATATGGGCATAAAAGGGGACAAACTTATGGTGTGACCCCCATGCTCCCCTGACCTCTACCCCATTCAGAACCTTTGGAGCATCATTAAAAGGAGTGTCTATGATGGCGGGAGGCAGTTCACATCTAAGCAACAGCTCTGGGAGGGTATTCTGTCCTCATGCAAAACAATTGAAGCAGAAACCATCCAAAACCTGACAAATTCAATGGACGAGAGAGTTCAGAAGCTCCTTTCGAACAAGGGGTCCTATGTGAAAATGTAACATCACCTAGAATAAAGTTTTGAGTTGAAAACTGTTTGATTTCAGTTTCTAACAACCTGCTAATGCTTATAATTTCAAAAATGACCATTTTTTTGGTCTTTATTAAAATGAAAAGGTTGATCGAAAAGTTTGGGGGATCTAAGAGTGTGGCAACCCAGTAGTCATGATTACTTCGAATTCTGACAATATGAGGGTCATGCTGCAGGTAGTGCAGCAAGAAGGCACTTATGTGTCTTGCGCATCTCGGAGCCCCAAAATTATTTTCCGGGCTAGATGCAGCTAAAAATTATTTTTAATTTTAAATCTGGTGGAGCTTATTATAGATGGCCTAATAGGATCAGTGCTGCACACTGCTACAAAGCCCAAATTATTTTCCAGTCAAGATACAGATAAACATGATTAGTAATTTGAAAGCTTAAAACGTTTGGTAGGGTGATTTTAACCAATCATCAAGCTTTTACTCTCCCCAGGATGACACAGGGGTAGAAAAGTCATTTCGGATCCATGATTTGTTCATCTTTATGAACGTGAGTCTGTCTACATTATCAGTGGAGAGCCGCGTGCGCTTATCTGTCAGCACACCACCAGCAGCGCTGAACACACGTTCAGACAGAACGCTGGCTGCGGGGCATGACAAGATCTCCAAGGCGTAAGTGGCTAGCTCCGGCCATTTATCCAGATTGGAAGCCCAAAAAGAGCAAGGGTCCAGTGACACAGTCGTGGCTTCAATGTTTACTTGGAGATACTCCTGTACCATCGTCTCTAGGCGTTGACTATGTGTCAGACTTCTTGTCTCCTGTGGCCTTGCAAAGGATGGGCTAAAAAAGTGGTGAAATGATTCCGCAAAATTGATGTTACCAGCAGATACTGTGGTTCTGTTATGGTTTGAGTGCTGAACACTTGACGGTCCCACGGTTGGCAAGTTGGAACTGTGAGATTCACTACGTGCACCACTGGTATTTTGTGGAAAAGCACATGTAAGATTCTGCAACAGTCTCTGCTGATACTCCTGCATGCGTGCATCCCTTTCTATGGCAGGAATAATTTCTGCAAATTTACTTTTGTACCGGGGATCTAACAGTGTGGCAACCCAGTAGTCAGGATTATTTCTAATTCTCACAATTCGAGGGTCATGTTGCAGGTAGTGCAGCAAGAAGGCACTCATGTGTGTTGCGCATCCAGGAGCACCAAGTCCCTGTTGTGTTGGTGGCGAGGTAACAATCATGCTTCCTTCTTCTGTCCTCTCCCCCCAACCTCACACAACAGAAATGTGATCAAGGTCTCCCTCATCTGATGAGTCTTCCATCAGTTCGTCCTCCACTTCTTCCTGGGCTCCTGCACCTTCCTCACTAGTTTGGCTGCTACCATGCGCCCTGGTAAAACCATCTCCCCCACCCTCACATGCCTGCCGCCTTGGTGCTGCCGACCTTCTGGACCTTGCAGATGTTAGCCCTTCCGCATACAACTCCTCCTCCTCTACTTCCTCCACCTCCTCTTGTGCCACCACCTGACTCCGAATTCTGTTTAACATGTGCTCCAGCATGTAAATCACCGGAATAGTCATGCTGATAATGGCATCGTCAGCACTAAACATCTTCGTCGCCATTTCAAAACTGTGCAGAAGGGTGCATAGGTCCCTGATCTGAGACCACTCCTCCAGCGTGATTTGCCCCACCTCTGAATCTCGTTGGCCCAGGCTATATGTCAGAACGTATTGCACCAGGGCTTGTCGGTGCTGCCACAGTCGCTGCAACATGTGAAGAGTTGAATTCCACCGGGTAGGCACATCGCATTTTAGCCGGTGAAGTGGCAGGCCCAACGACTTCTGTAGAGATGTAAGTCGCTGAGCTGCGGGATGCGAACGGTGGAAGTGAGCACACAGCGACCGTGCCCTCTGCAGAAGGCCATCTAGTCTGGGATAGTGGGCTAAAAATTGCTGGACAACCAGGTTCAACACGTGAGCCATACAAGGCACGTGTGTGACATTGCCCCGGCGAAGGGCCGCACCCAGGTTTGCAGCATTGTCGCACACGGCCTTCCCTGGTTTCAGGTCAAGTGGAGACAACCATTCATGAAATTGGTTCTCGAGAGCTGACCACAACTCCTCAGCTGTGTGACTCACATTTCCCAGACATTTCAATGTAAAAACCGCCTGATGACGTTGAGCCCTACTGCCAGCATAGTAAGGAGGTGTGCAGGATCCCTTCTGCGCAGTTAGAAAGCTTGTGGCATGACCAGACAGGCTTTGGGTGCAGGTGGAAGACCGAGAGGAGGTTGAGGAGGCAGAAGCAGTGGGGGAACTTTGACGTAAAGAGGATTGACGCACAACTCGTGGGGACGGCAAGACTTGGACAGCAGCCCCTTGTCCTGCTGTCACCATAGTTACCCAGTGCCCAGTCAGCGACATGTAACGCCCCTGTCCATGCCTACTCGTCCAAGTGTCTGTGGTGAAATGCACCCTGTCACACACAGAGTTTCTCAAAGAAGCGGTGATGTTGTGTGCGACATGCTGGTGGAGCGCAGGCACACCTTTCTTTGAGAAGTAGTGCCGACTGGGCATCTGGTACTGGGGCACTGCGACGGACATAAGGTCTCGAAAATCCTCTGTGTCCACCAGGCGGAAAGGCAGCATTTCTGTAGCCAAGAGCTTGCAGATGGTGAAATTCAACCTCTTAGCTTTCTCATGGCTAGGAGGAAATGGTCTTTTACTTGTCCACATCTGAGAGACCGAGGGCTGGCTATTGTGCTTAGACGGGGTTGATAAGGGTGTCCCCAGCAAACTGCCGGTCTGTGAGGAAGATGCAGGCGGACATGTTAGGTTGCCTTGATCCAAAGGTGGTGCTATCAATGTCGGACAGCGCTCAACACCAGCTGGTGTTACCACCTCCAAAGAAAATGATGACCTGCCAATCACGCTGGCTGTTGCGGGTAAAGAGGTGGCAGGTCTGCGCCCCAAAACAGGTGTGACTGCTGTCTCCCCAGTCACAGAGGATGAAGAGGCCGCAGATGCACAAGATATGGCAGACAGTGGTTGGCCCGGCCGGCTAGGCCGCATTGTAGCACACTGAGCTTCCCACTGCAACTTATGCTTCATGTCCATGTGCCGGTTCATGCATGAAGTACTCAAACTATGTATTTTTTGGCCTCTACTTAGCTTTTGCTGACAAATGTTACAGATAACACGAGTTGGGTCATCTTTATCGATCTGAAAAAATGCCCAGGCTATGCAAGGCTTAGCACCCATGCGACCTGAAGAGCCACCACGACTTGTGGTGAGAGGCAGAGTTGTGTTTGAGGATGCAGTTGTTGACGTGCTTCCAGTACTACGTCTCTGTCCAGGAAGGCGCAACCTGACCTCGTCGTCACTAGCATCTTCCTCCACCTCCTCTGCTGACCTCATCTCTTGGCTGACTGTGGGTTGACAGTAAGTGGGATCTCCGACCTCATCATCATCACCCTGTGCGTTATCACACCCGTCGTCCTCAGAGCCAACCTGTTCCTGCCCTGACAAAAAACTAAAGTTGTCGCTCCAGTCAGGTATTTGAGTCTTATCATCGTCTTCCTCATTGTCTCCACCAACAGGAGTTACAGTTTGGGAATGAGGGTCTACATTATGGTCAGAACCTTCTGCGTCTGGTCCTGGATCCGACTCATAAAGATTCTGGGCATCAGTGCAGATCATTTCCTCGTCTAGATTCACAGAAGCGCTGGAGTCGACCTCTGATTCCCAGGCTATAGTATGAGTAAACAGCTCTGCAGACTCAACCATCTGTTCTACCTCATACTCAGACGGGCAGCTGGAGATTTGGGAGCTGTGAGGAAGCAAGTGCGATTTGGGTGACACCTTTGAGGACTGGAGTATTTGTGATGTTGAAGTTGATGTGGAGGAGAGCCCACTTAAAGGAGCACTTGATATCCGTTGAAGCACCTGCTGTTTTTGTGCCTCATCTGGAATTTGTAGCGATTGGCGTGGCCGTAAGAAAGGGATCTTATCACATTGTCCGCTAAAAGAAGTAGACATTTTAGTTTGGCTGGAAGATGGTCTTTCTTCTGCAGATGTTACTGTTGCTTTAACACCTACCCCACGGACACAACCTTTTTTCCCCTTCCCAACACGCCTATTCCCCTTTCCACCAGCAGCAGGCCTTTTTCCACTCATTTTGGTGGTTAACTAATTCACAACTCTGGAGTTGTTTGCACAAAAAAACAATGGATGGTAACCGAGCAGAGCTGAGTGGCCAAACTGTGGTATTAGGCCAAAACTATTGGCTGGGTTAGATGCAGAAAAAAATTATTTTGAATTTGCAACCTGATGGAGGTCAGTATAGATGGACTAATAGAGAAAGTCCGACACACTACTAGAAGGCCAAATATTTTTTCAGAGGTAGATGCAGAAAAAAATATATTCAGTTTGCAACCTGATGGAGGTCAGTATAGATGGACTAATAGAACAAGTCCCACACACTGCTAGAAGCCCAAATATTTTTTCAGAGGTACTGTAGATGCAGATAAAAATTAGTTTTAATTTGCAACCTGATGGAGGTCAGTATAGATGGACTAATAGAGAAAGTCCGACACACTACTAGAAGGCCAAATATTTTTTCAGAGGTAGATGCAGAAAAAAATATATTCAGTTTGCAACCTGATGGAGGTCAGTATAGATGGATTAATAGAACAAGACCCACACACAGCTAGAAGCCCAATATTTTTTCAGAGGTAGATGCAGAAAAAAATATATTCAGTTTGCAACCTGATGGAGGTCAGTATAGATGGACTAATAGAACAAGTCCCACACACTGCTAGAAGCCCAAATATTTTTTCAGAGGTACTGTAGATGCAGATAAAAATTATTTTTAATTTGCAACCTGATGGAGGTCAGTATAGATGGACTAATAGAGAAAGTCCGACACACTACTAGAAGGCCAAATATTTTTTCAGAGGTAGATGCAGAAAAAAATATATTCAGTTTGCAACCTGATGGAGGTCAGTATAGATGGACTAATACAACAAGTCCCGCACACAGCTAGAAGCCCAAATATTTTTTCAGAGGTACTGTAGATGCAGATAAAAATTATTTTTAATTTGCAACCTGATGGAGGTCAGTATAGATGGACTAATAGAGAAAGTCCGACACACTACTAGAAGGCCAAATATTTTTTCAGAGGTAGATACAGAAAAAAATATATTCAGTTTGCAACCTGATGGAGGTCAGTATAGATGGACTAATACAACAAGTCCCACACACAGCTAGAAGCCCAAATATTTTTTCAGAGGTACTGTAGATGCAGATAAAAATTAGTTTTAATTTGCAACCTGATGGAGGTCAGTATAGATGGACTAATAGAGAAAGTCCGACACACTACTAGAAGGCCAAATATTTTTTCAGAGCTAGATGCAGAAAAAAATTATATTCAGTTTGCAACCTGATGGAGGTCAGTATAGATGGATTAATAGAACAAGACCCACACACAGCTAGAAGCCCAATATTTTTTCAGAGGTAGATGCAGAAAAAACTATATTCAGTTTGCAACCTGATGGAGGTCAGTATAGATGGACTAATAGAACAAGTCCCACACACTGCTAGAAGCCCAAATATTTTTTCAGAGGTACTGTAGATGCAGATAAAAATTAGTTTTAATTTGCAACCTGATGGAGGTCAGTATAGATGGACTAATAGAATGATGCTATGCCCAAAAGATTTTACTTCACTAGGTGCAGTAAAAAAATTGGTATTCTATACACAGGTGGTATATCTTGCAACACAGATAGGCTACTCCACTGACTAACACACTCTGCAATAGGCCAAAAAGGATTAGCTTTGCTAGATTCAGCCAAATGCTGTGAAAAAAACTTGCACAGCACTGGCACAGACCTGCCTGGCAAAAACTGATAGGAACTCATGTAACCTAGTCCTGAAAAGGACTCCAATTACAATTAGTCTTTACTCCCACAACCTATCTATTTAAGAGCACAGACCTCCCTGATAAAAGTCGTAGTAAATGCTGTAACCTAGTCCTTAAAAGGAATGCAATCACAACTATTCCCTACTCCCAAGCTATCTGTATATTTGTGCGAAAATTGGCTTGAAATTAACAAGGTATAGCGCACACAGCAACAGCGGTGCCGTCTAACATGCAGCTGCAGCAGTGAGAAAATGGTGGCGACGGGGAAAATGGCTTGGTCTTATAGGGCAAGGACATGTGACATACACTGCCAATGACACATGCCCTTGCTTGTGTGAAAAAAAGCACTTCGCTCCGTGTGTGCGCTGCTGATAGGCTGACAGATTGCACCTCCCCACTGTAAATGCGGGAAAGAGAAAAAAAAATGGAGATCTTCATTGTTCCTGCAGAGATCCATCCCCTGCCCCTCCCCCCACCCCGCTGTACACTCAAACTGCGTATTAACATTAATTTTCATCATTACTGAGAAAAAATCCAGTTATGATTTTGGTGCACGAACAGTTATCGAACATAACCTCGAACAGCCGAATTTTTCTCAAATTGTTCGTGTTCGCCGAATGGCTCGAACACCGCCCAAAACATCTCGAATTTGAGATTGTCGAACAGTTCGAGTAGAACAACGCTCATCTCTACTCCAAAGCAATTTTAAACTTCAGAAGAATTCCGAGAACAATGGGAGTGTTCCAAAGCATTTTTAAACTTCAGCAGAATTCCGAGAACAATGGATAGTTCCAAAGCATTTTTAAACTTCAGCTGAATTCCGAAAACAATGGAAGCGTACCAAAGCATTTTTAAACCTCAGTAGAATTCCGAGAACAATGGAAGAGTTCCAAAGCATTTCTAAATTTCAGTAGAATATCCAGAACAATGGGAGAGTTCTACAGACTGATTTAAAAAAAACAATAACGTTACGAGAACAATGGGAGTGTTCCAAAGCATTTCTAAACTTCAGCAGAATTCCGAGAACAATGGAAGATTTCCAAAGCATTTTTAAACTTCAGTAAAATTCCGAGAACAATGGGAGAGTTCTACACACTGATTTAAAAAAACAATAACATTCCGAGAACAATGGCAGAGTTCCAAAGCCTTTTTAATCTTCAGCAGAATTCTGAGAACAATGAAAGAGTTCCAAAGCATTTTTAAACTTCAGCAGAATTCCGAGAACAATGGAAGAGTTCCAAAGCATTTTTAAACTTCAGCAGAATTCCGAGAACAATGGAAGAGCTCCAAAGCATTTTTAAACTTCAGAGGAATTTCGAGAACAATTGAAAAGTTGTAATGCATTTTTAAATTTCATCAAAATTCCGAGAACAATGGAAGAGTTCCAAAACATTTTTTAAACTTAGCAGAATTCGGAGAACAATGGGAGAGTTGCAAAGGATTTTTAAACTTCAACAGAATTCCGAGAACAATGAAAAAGTTCCAAAGCATTTTTAAACTTCAGCAGTATTCCGAGAACAATGGGAGAATTCCAAAGCATTTTTAAACTTCAGGAGAATTCCGAGAACAATGGAAGAGGTCCCAATCATTTTTAAGCTTCAGTAGAATTCTGAGAACAATGGGAGAGTTCTACAGACTGATTTAAAGAAACAATAACATTCCGAGAAAAATGAGAGAGTTCCAAAGAATTTTTAAACTTCAGAAGAATTCAGAGAACAATGGGAGAATTCTACAGACTGATTTAAAAAAACAATAACATTCCGAGAGCAATGGGAGTGTTCCAAAACATTTTCAAACTTCAGCAGAATTCTGAGAACAATGGAAGATTTCCAAAGCATTTTTAAACTGCAGTAGAATTCCGAGAACAAAGGGAGAGTTCTACAGATTGATTTAAAAAAAGAGTAACATTCCGAGATCAACCGGAGAGTTCCAAAGAATTTTTAAGCTTCAGCAGTATTCCGAGAACAATGGGAGAGTTCTACATATTGATTTAAAAAAACAGTAACATTTTGAGAACAATGGGAGAGTTCCAAAGCATTTTTAAACTTCAGCAGAATTCCGAGAACAAAGAAATGTTCCAAAGCATTTTTAAACTTCAGCAGAATTCTGAGAACAATGGAAGTGTTCTAAAGCATTTTTAAACTTCAGCAGAACTCCGAGAACAATGGAAAGTTCCAACGCATTTTTAAACTTCAGCAGAATTCCGAGAACAATGGAAGAGTTCCAAAGCATTTTTAAACTTCCGCAGAATTCCGAGAACAATGGAAGAGTTCCAAAGCATTTTTAAACTTCATTAGAATTCCGATAACAATGGGAGAGTTCTACAGACTGATTTAAAAAACAATAAAATTCTGAGAGCAATGGAAGAGTTCCAAAGCATTTTTAAACTTCAGCAGAATTCCGAGAACAATGGAAGAGCTCCATAGCATTTTTAAACTTCAGCAGAATTCCGAGAACAATGGAAGAGTTGCAAAGCTTTTTTAAACTTCATCAAAATTCCGAGAACAATGGAAGAGTTCCAAAACATTTTTAAACTTAGCAGAATTCCGAGAACAATGGAAGAGTTCCAAAGCATTTTTTAAACTTCAGTAGAATTCCGAGAACAATGTGAGAGTTCTATAGATTGATTTAAAAAAACATTAACTTTCCGAGAACAATGGGAGAGTTCCAAAGCATTTTTAAACTTCAGCAGAATTCCGAGAACAATGAAAAAGTTCCAAAGCATTTTTAAACTTCAGCAGTATTCCGAGAACAATGGGAGAGTTCCAAAGCATTTTTAAACTTCAGCAGAATTCCGAGAACAATGGGAGAGTTCTACAGACTGATTTAAAAAAAACAATAACATTCCGAGAACAATGGGAGAGTTCTACAGATTGATTTAAAAAAACAAACATTCCGGGATCAATGGGAGAGTTCCAAAGAATTTTTAAACTTTAGCAGAATTCCGAGTACAATGGAAGTGTTCCAAAGCATTTTTAAACTTCAGCAGAATTCCGATAACAATGGATAGTTCCAAAGCATTTTTAAACTTCAGCAGAATTCCGAGAACAATGGGAGAGTTCTATAGATTGATTTAAAAAAACAATAACATTCCGAGAACAATGGGAGAGTTCCAAAGCATTTTTAAACTTCAGCAGTATTCCGAGAACAATGGGAGAGTTCTACATATTGATTTAAAAAAACAGTAACATTCCGAGAACAATGGGAGAGTTCCAAAGCATTTTTAAACTTCAGCAGAATTCCGAGAACAAAGAAATGTTCCAAAGCATTTTTAAACTTCAGCAGAATTCCGAGAACAATGGAAGTGTTCTAAAGCATTTTTAAACTTCAGCAGAACTCCGAGAACAATGGAAAGTTCCAACGCATTTTTAAACTTCAGCAGAATTCCGAGAACAATGGAAGAGTTCCAAAGCATTTTTAAACTTCAGCAGAATTCCGAGAACAATGGAAGAGTTCCAAAGCATTTTTAAACTTCATTAGAATTCCGATAACAATGGGAGAGTTCTACAGACTGATTTAAAAAAACAATAAAATTCTGAGAGCAATGGGAGAGTTCCAAAGCATTTTTAAACTTCAGCAGAATTCCGAGAACAATGGAAGAGCTCCATAGCATTTTTAAACTTCAGTAAAATTCCGAGAACAATGGGAGAGTTCTACACACTGATTTAAAAAAACAATAACATTCCGAGAACAATGGCAGAGTTCCAAAGCCTTTTTAATCTTCAGCAGAATTCTGAGAACAATGAAAGAGTTCCAAAGCATTTTTAAACTTCAGCAGAATTCCGAGAACAATGGAAGAGTTCCAAAGCATTTTTAAACTTCAGCAGAATTCCGAGAACAATGGAAGAGCTCCAAAGCATTTTTAAACTTCAGAGGAATTTCGAGAACAATTGAAAAGTTGTAATGCATTTTTAAATTTCATCAAAATTCCGAGAACAATGGAAGAGTTCCAAAACATTTTTTAAACTTAGCAGAATTCGGAGAACAATGGGAGAGTTGCAAAGGATTTTTAAACTTCAACAGAATTCCGAGAACAATGAAAAAGTTCCAAAGCATTTTTAAACTTCAGCAGTATTCCGAGAACAATGGGAGAATTCCAAAGCATTTTTAAACTTCAGGAGAATTCCGAGAACAATGGAAGAGGTCCCAATCATTTTTAAGCTTCAGTAGAATTCTGAGAACAATGGGAGAGTTCTACAGACTGATTTAAAGAAACAATAACATTCCGAGAAAAATGAGAGAGTTCCAAAGAATTTTTAAACTTCAGAAGAATTCAGAGAACAATGGGAGAATTCTACAGACTGATTTAAAAAAACAATAACATTCCGAGAGCAATGGGAGTGTTCCAAAACATTTTCAAACTTCAGCAGAATTCTGAGAACAATGGAAGATTTCCAAAGCATTTTTAAACTGCAGTAGAATTCCGAGAACAAAGGGAGAGTTCTACAGAT
Organism: Phyllobates terribilis; assembly: GCF_046119375.1. Taxonomy (NCBI): domain Eukaryota; kingdom Metazoa; phylum Chordata; class Amphibia; order Anura; family Dendrobatidae; genus Phyllobates; species Phyllobates terribilis. The sequence continues at coordinate 29,442,928 of NW_027362765.1, read as the reverse complement.
TGATTTAAAAAAAGAGTAACATTCCGAGATCAATGGGAGAGTTCCAAAGAATTTTTAAGCTTCAGCAGTATTCCGAGAACAATGGGAGAGTTCTACATATTGATTTAAAAAAACAGTAACATTTTGAGAACAATGGGAGAGTTCCAAAGCATTTTTAAACTTCAGCAGAATTCCGAGAACAAAGAAATGTTCCAAAGCATTTTTAAACTTCAGCAGAATTCTGAGAACAATGGAAGTGTTCTAAAGCATTTTTAAACTTCAGCAGAACTCCGAGAACAATGGAAAGTTCCAACGCATTTTTAAACTTCAGCAGAATTCCGAGAACAATGGAAGAGTTCCAAAGCATTTTTAAACTTCCGCAGAATTCCGAGAACAATGGAAGAGTTCCAAAGCATTTTTAAACTTCATTAGAATTCCGATAACAATGGGAGAGTTCTACAGACTGATTTAAAAAACAATAAAATTCTGAGAGCAATGGAAGAGTTCCAAAGCATTTTTAAACTTCAGCAGAATTCCGAGAACAATGGAAGAGCTCCATAGCATTTTTAAACTTCAGCAGAATTCCGAGAACAATGGAAGAGTTGCAAAGCTTTTTTAAACTTCATCAAAATTCCGAGAACAATGGAAGAGTTCCAAAACATTTTTAAACTTAGCAGAATTCCGAGAACAATGGAAGAGTTCCAAAGCATTTTTTAAACTTCAGTAGAATTCCGAGAACAATGTGAGAGTTCTATAGATTGATTTAAAAAAACATTAACTTTCCGAGAACAATGGGAGAGTTCCAAAGCATTTTTAAACTTCAGCAGAATTCCGAGAACAATGAAAAAGTTCCAAAGCATTTTTAAACTTCAGCAGTATTCCGAGAACAATGGGAGAGTTCCAAAGCATTTTTAAACTTCAGCAGAATTCCGAGAACAATGGGAGAGTTCTACAGACTGATTTAAAAAAAACAATAACATTCCGAGAACAATGGGAGAGTTCTACAGATTGATTTAAAAAAACAAACATTCCGGGATCAATGGGAGAGTTCCAAAGAATTTTTAAACTTTAGCAGAATTCCGAGTACAATGGAAGTGTTCCAAAGCATTTTTAAACTTCAGCAGAATTCCGATAACAATGGATAGTTCCAAAGCATTTTTAAACTTCAGCAGAATTCCGAGAACAATGGGAGAGTTCTATAGATTGATTTAAAAAAACAATAACATTCCGAGAACAATGGGAGAGTTCCAAAGCATTTTTAAACTTCAGCAGTATTCCGAGAACAATGGGAGAGTTCTACATATTGATTTAAAAAAACAGTAACATTCCGAGAACAATGGGAGAGTTCCAAAGCATTTTTAAACTTCAGCAGAATTCCGAGAACAAAGAAATGTTCCAAAGCATTTTTAAACTTCAGCAGAATTCCGAGAACAATGGAAGTGTTCTAAAGCATTTTTAAACTTCAGCAGAACTCCGAGAACAATGGAAAGTTCCAACGCATTTTTAAACTTCAGCAGAATTCCGAGAACAATGGAAGAGTTCCAAAGCATTTTTAAACTTCAGCAGAATTCCGAGAACAATGGAAGAGTTCCAAAGCATTTTTAAACTTCATTAGAATTCCGATAACAATGGGAGAGTTCTACAGACTGATTTAAAAAAAACAATAAAATTCTGAGAGCAATGGGAGAGTTCCAAAGCATTTTTAAACTTCAGCAGAATTCCGAGAACAATGGAAGAGCTCCATAGCATTTTTAAACTTCAGCAGAATTCCGAGAACAATGGAAGAGTTGCAAAGCTTTTTTAAACTTCATCAAAATTCCGAGAACAATAGAAGAGTTCCAAAACATTTTAAAACTTAGCAGAATTCCGAGAACAATGGAAGAGTTCCAAAGCATTTTTTAAACTTCAGTAGAATTACAAGAACAATGTGAGAGTTCTATAGATTGATTTAAAAAAACATTAACTTTCTGAGAACAATGGGAGAGTTCCAAAGCATTTTTAAACTTCAGCAGAATTCCGAGAACAATGAAAAAGTTCCAAAGCATTTTTAAACTTCAGCAGTATTCCGAGAACAATGGGAGAGTTCCAAAGCATTTTTAAACTTCAGCAGAATTCCGAGAACAATGGAAGAGTTTCAAAGCATTTTTAAACTTCAGTAGAATTGCGAGAACAATGGGAGAGTTCTACCGATTGATTTAAAAAAACAGAAACATTCCGAGAACAATGGGAGAGTTCCAAAGCATTTTTAAAATTCAGCTGAATTCCGAGAACAATGGGAGAGTTCTACAGATTGATTTAAAAAAACAGTAACATTCCGAGAACAATGGGAGAGTTCCAAAGCATTTTTAAACTTCAGTAGAATACCGAGAACAATGGGAGAGTTCTACAGACTGATTTAAAAAAAGAAACATTCTGGGATCAATGGGAGAGTTCCAAAGAATTTTTAAACTTTAGCAGAATTCCGAGTACAATGGAAGTGTTCCAAAGCATTTTTAAACTTCAGCAGAATTCCGAGAACAATGGATAGTTCCAAAGCATTTTTAAACTTCAGCAGAATTCCGAGAACAATGGGAGAGTTCTATAGATTGATTTAAAAAAACAATAACATTCCGAGAACAATGGGAGAGTTCCAAAGCATTTTTAAACTTCAGCAGAATTCCGAGAACAATGAAAAAGTTCCAAAGCATTTTTAAACTTCAGCAGAATTCCGAGAACAATGGAAGATTTCCAAAGCATTTTTAAACTTCAGTAGAATTCTGAGAACAATGGGAGAGTACAACAGACTGATTTAAAAAAACAATACAATTCCGAGAATAATGGGGGAGTTCCAAAGCCTTTTTAAACTAGAGCAGAATTTCCTGTACAATGGAGGAGTTCCAAAGCTTTTTTAAACTTCAGTAGAATTCTGAGAACAATGGGAGAGTTTTACAGACTGATTTAAAAAAATAATAACATTCCGAGATCAATGGGAGAGATCTAAAGAATTTTTAAATATCAGAAGGATTCCGAGAACAATGGAAGAGTTCTACAGACTGATTTAAAAAAACAATAACATTCCGAGAACAATGGGAGAGTTCCAAAGCAATTTTAAACTTCAGAAGAATTCCGAGAACAATGGGAGTGTTCCAAAGCATTTTTAAACTTCAGCAGAATTCCGAGAACAATGGAGAGTTCCAAAGCATTTTTAAACTTCAGCTGAATTCCGAAAACAATGGAAGCGTACCAAAGCATTTTTAAACCTCAGTAGAATTCCGAGAACAATGGAAGAGTTCCAAAGCATTTCTAAATTTCAGTAGAATATCCAGAACAATGGGAGAGTTCTACAGACTGATTTAAAAAAAACAATAACATTACGAGAACAATGGGAGTGTTCCAAAGCATTTCTAAACTTCAGCAGAATTCCGAGAACAATGGAAGATTTCCAAAGCATTTTTAAACTTCAGTAAAATTCCGAGAACAATGGGAGAGTTCTACACACTGATTTAAAAAAACAATAACATTCCGAGAACAATGGCAGAGTTCCAAAGCCTTTTTAATCTTCAGCAGAATTCTGAGAACAATGAAAGAGTTCCAAAGCATTTTTAAACTTCAGCAGAATTCCGAGAACAATGGAAGAGTTCCAAAGCATTTTTAAACTTCAGCAGAATTCCGAGAACAATGGAAGAGCTCCAAAGCATTTTTAAACTTCAGAGGAATTTCGAGAACAATTGAAAAGTTGTAATGCATTTTTAAATTTCATCAAAATTCCGAGAACAATGGAAGAGTTCCAAAACATTTTTTAAACTTAGCAGAATTCGGAGAACAATGGGAGAGTTGCAAAGGATTTTTAAACTTCAACAGAATTCCGAGAACAATGAAAAAGTTCCAAAGCATTTTTAAACTTCAGCAGTATTCCGAGAACAATGGGAGAGTTCCAAAGCATTTTTAAACTTCAGGAGAATTCCGAGAACAATGGAAGAGGTCCAAATCATTTTTAAGCTTCAGTAGAATTCTGAGAACAATGGGAGAGTTCTACAGACTGATTTAAAGAAACAATAACATTCCGAGAAAAATGAGAGAGTTCCAAAGAATTTTTAAACTTCAGAAGAATTCAGAGAACAATGGGAGAATTCTACAGACTGATTTAAAAAAACAATAACATTCCGAGAGCAATGGGAGTGTTCCAAAACATTTTCAAACTTCAGCAGAATTCTGAGAACAATGGAAGATTTCCAAAGCATTTTTAAACTGCAGTAGAATTCCGAGAACAATGGGAGAGTTCTACAGATTGATTTAAAAAAAGAGTAACATTCCGAGATCAATGGGAGAGTTCCAAAGAATTTTTAAGCTTCAGCAGTATTCCGAGAACAATGGGAGAGTTCTACATATTGATTTAAAAAAACAGTAACATTTTGAGAACAATGGGAGAGTTCCAAAGCATTTTTAAACTTCAGCAGAATTCCGAGAACAAAGAAATGTTCCAAAGCATTTTTAAACTTCAGCAGAATTCTGAGAACAATGGAAGTGTTCTAAAGCATTTTTAAACTTCAGCAGAACTCCGAGAACAATGGAAAGTTCCAACGCATTTTTAAACTTCAGCAGAATTCCGAGAACAATGGAAGAGTTCCAAAGCATTTTTAAACTTCAGCAGAATTCCGAGAACAATGGAAGAGTTCCAAAGCATTTTTAAACTTCATTAGAATTCCGATAACAATGGGAGAGTTCTACAGACTGATTTAAAAAACAATAAAATTCTGAGAGCAATGGAAGAGTTCCAAAGCATTTTTAAACTTCAGCAGAATTCCGAGAACAATGGAAGAGCTCCATAGCTTTTTTAAACTTCAGCAGAATTCCGAGAACAATGGAAGAGTTGCAAAGCTTTTTTAAACTTCATCAAAATTCCGAGAACAATGGAAGAGTTCCAAAACATTTTTAAACTTAGCAGAATTCCGAGAACAATGGAAGAGTTCCAAAGCATTTTTTAAACTTCAGTAGAATTCCGAGAACAATGTGAGAGTTCTATAGATTGATTTAAAAAAACATTAACTTTCCGAGAACAATGGGAGAGTTCCAAAGCATTTTTAAACTTCAGCAGAATTCCGAGAACAATGAAAAAGTTCCAAAGCATTTTTAAACTTCAGCAGTATTCCGAGAACAATGGGAGAGTTCCAAAGCATTTTTAAACTTCAGCAGAATTCCGAGAACAATGGGAGAGTTCTACAGACTGATTTAAAAAAAACAATAACATTCCGAGAACAATGGGAGAGTTCTACAGATTGATTTAAAAAAACAAACATTCCGGGATCAATGGGAGAGTTCCAAAGAATTTTTAAACTTTAGCAGAATTCCGAGTACAATGGAAGTTTTCCAAAGCATTTTTAAACTTCAGCAGAATTCCGATAACAATGGATAGTTCCAAAGCATTTTTAAACTTCAGCAGAATTCCGAGAACAATGGGAGAGTTCTATAGATTGATTTAAAAAAACAATAACATTCCGAGAACAATGGGAGAGTTCCAAAGCATTTTTAAACTTCAGCAGTATTCCGAGAACAATGGGAGAGTTCTACATATTGATTTAAAAAAACAGTAACATTCCGAGAACAATGGGAGAGTTCCAAAGCATTTTTAAACTTCAGCAGAATTCCGAGAACAAAGAAATGTTCCAAAGCATTTTTAAACTTCAGCAGAATTCCGAGAACAATGGAAGTGTTCTAAAGCATTTTTAAACTTCAGCAGAACTCCGAGAACAATGGAAAGTTCCAACGCATTTTTAAACTTCAGCAGAATTCCGAGAACAATGGAAGAGTTCCAAAGCATTTTTAAACTTCAGCAGAATTCCGAGAACAATGGAAGAGTTCCAAAGCATTTTTAAACTTCATTAGAATTCCGATAACAATGGGAGAGTTCTACAGACTGATTTAAAAAAAACAATAAAATTCTGAGAGCAATGGAAGAGTTCCAAAGCATTTTTAAACTTCAGCAGAATTCCGAGAACAATGGAAGAGCTCCATAGCATTTTTAAACTTCAGCAGAATTCCGAGAACAATGGAAGAGTTGCAAAGCTTTTTTAAACTTCATCAAAATTCCGAGAACAATAGAAGAGTTCCAAAACATTTTTAAACTTAGCAGAATTCCGAGAACAATGGAAGAGTTCCAAAGCATTTTTTAAACTTCAGTAGAATTACAAGAACAATGTGAGAGTTCTATAGATTGATTTAAAAAAACATTAACTTTCTGAGAACAATGGGAGAGTTCCAAAGCATTTTTAAACTTCAGCAGAATTCCGAGAACAATGAAAAAGTTCCAAAGCATTTGTAAACTTCAGCAGTATTCCGAGAACAATGGGAGAGTTCCAAAGCATTTTTAAACTTCAGCAGAATTCCGAGAACAATGGAAGAGTTTCAAAGCATTTTTAAACTTCAGTAGAATTGCGAGAACAATGGGAGAGTTCTACCGATTGATTTAAAAAAACAGAAACATTCCGAGAACAATGGGAGAGTTCCAAAGCATTTTTAAAATTCAGCTGAATTCCGAGAACAATGGGAGAGTTCTACAGATTGATTTAAAAAAACAGTAACATTCCGAGAACAATGGGAGAGTTCCAAAGCATTTTTAAACTTCAGTAGAATACCGAGAACAATGGGAGAGTTCTACAGACTGATTTAAAAAAACAAACATTCTGGGATCAATGGGAGAGTTCCAAAGAATTTTTAAACTTTAGCAGAATTCCGAGTACAATGGAAGTGTTCCAAAGCATTTTTAAACTTCAGCAGAATTCCGAGAACAATGGATAGTTCCAAAGCATTTTTAAACTTCAGCAGAATTCCGAGAACAATGGGAGAGTTCTATAGATTGATTTAAAAAAACAATAACATTCCGAGAGGAATGGGAGAGTTCCAAAGAATTTTTAAAATTCAGAAGAATTCCGAGAACAATGGAAGAGTTCTACAGACTGATTTAAAAAAACCATAACATTCCGAGAACAATGGGAGAGTTTCAAAGGAATTTTAAACTTCAGAAGAATTCCGAGAACAATGGGAGTGTTCTACAGACTAATTTAAAAAAACCATAACATTCCGAGAAAAATGGGCGACTTCCAAAGAATTTTTAAACTTCAGAAGAATTCCGAGAACAATGGGAGAGTTCTACAGACTGATTTATAAAAAAAATAACATTCCGAGAACAATGGGAGAGTTCCAAAGCATTTTTAAACTTCAGCAGCATTCCGAGAACAATGGGAGAGTTCTACACACTGATTTAAAAAAACAATAACATTCCGAGAACAATGGCAGAGTTCCAAAGCATTTTTAATCTTCAGCAGAATTCTGAGAACAATGAAAGAGTTCCAAAGCATTTTTAAACTTCAGCAGAATTCCGAGAACAATGGAAGAGTTCCAAAGCATTTTTAAACTTTAGCAGAATTCCGAGAACAATGGAAGAGCTCCAAAGCATTTTTAAACTTCAGAGGAATTCCGAGAACAAATGAAGAGTTGTAATGCATTTTTAAATTTCATCAAAATTCCGAGAACAATGGAAGAGTTCCAAAACATTTTTAAACTTAGCAGAATTCGGAGAAAAATGGAACAGTTCCAAAGCATTTTTTAAACTTCAGTAGAATTCCGAGAACAATGGGAGAGTTCTATAGATTGATTTAAAAAAAGAATAACATTCCGAGAACAATGGGAGAGTTCCAAAGCATTTTTAAACTTCAGCAGAATTCCGAGAACAAAGAAAAAGTTCCAAAGCATTTTTAAACTTCAGCAGTATTCCGAGAACAATGGGAGAGTTCCAAAGCATTTTTAAACTTCAGCAGAATTCCGAGAACAATGGAAGAGTTCCACATCATATTTAAACTTCAGTAGAATTCTGAGAACAATGGGAGAGTTCTACAGACTGATTTAAAGAAACAATAACATTCTGAGAAAAATGAGAGAGTTCCAAAGAATTTTTAAACTTCAGCAGAATTCCGAGAACAATGGAAGATTTCCAAAGCATTTTTAAACTTCATCAGCATTCCGAGAACAATGGGAGAGTTCTACAGATTGATTTAAAAAAAAGTAACATTCTGAGATCAATGGGAGAGTTCCAAAGAATTTTTAAACTTCAGCAGAATTCTGAGAACAATGGAAGTGTTCCAAAGCATTTTTAAACTTCAGCAGAATTCCGAGAACAATGGATAGTTCCAAAGCATTTTTAAACTTCAGCTGAATTCCGAGAACAATGGAAGCGTACCAAAGCATTTTTAAACTTCAGTAGAATTCCGAGAACAATGGAAGAGTTCCAAAGCATTTCTAAACTTCAGTAGAATACCAGAACAATGGGAGAGTTCTACAGACTGATTTAAGAAAACAATAACATTACGAGAACAGTGGGAGTGTTCCAAAGCATTTTTAAACTTCAGCAGAATTCCGAGAACAATGGAAGATTTCCAAAGCATTTTTAAACTTCAGTAAAATTCCGAGAACAATGGTAGAGTTCTACACACTGATTTAAAAAAACAATAACATTCCGAGAACAATGGCAGAGTTCCAAAGCATTTTTAATCTTCAGCAGAATTCTGAGAACAATGAAAGAGTTCCAAAGCATTTTTAAACTTCAGCAGAATTCCGAGAACATTGCAAGAGTTCCAAAGCATTTTTAAACTTTAGCAGAATTCCAAGAACAATGGAAGAGCTCCAAAGCATTTTTATACTTCAGAGGAATTCCGAGAACAATTGAAGAGTTCCAAAACATTTTTAAACTTAGCAGAATTTGGAGAAAAATGGAACAGTGCCAAAGCATTTTTTAAACTTCAGCAGAATTCCGAGAACAATGGGAGAGTTCTATAGATTGATTTATAAAAAGAATAACATTCCGAGAACAATGGGAGAGTTCCAAAGAATTTTAAACTTCAGCAGAAATCCGAGAACAATGAAAAAGTTCCAAAGCATTTTTAAACTTCAGCAGTATTCCGAGAACAATGGGAGAGTTCCAAAGCATTTTTAAACTTCAGCAGAATTCCGAGAACAATGGAAGAGATCCACATCATACTTAAGCTTCAGTAGAATTCTGAGAACAATGGGAGAGTTCTACAGACTGATTTAAAGAAACAATAACATTTCGAGAAAAATGAGAGAGTTCCAAAGAATTTTTAAACTTCAGCAGAATTCCGAGAACAATGGAAGATTTCCAAAGCATTTTTAAACTGCAGTAGAATTCCGAGAACAATGGGAGAGTTCAACAGATTGATTTAAAAAAACAGTAACATTCCGAGAACAATGGGAGAGTTCCAAAGCATTTTTAAACTTCAGTAGAATTCCGAGAACAATGGGAGAGTTCTACAGACTGATTTAAAAAAATCAATAACATTCCGAGAACAATGGGAGAGTTCCAAAGCATTTTTAAACTTCAGCAGAATTCCGAGAACAATGGGAGAGTTCTACAGATTGATTTAAAAAAACAAACATTCCGGGATCAATGGGAGAGTTCCAAAGAATTTTTAAACTTTAGCAGAATTCCGAGTACAATGGAAGTGTTCCAAAGCATTTTTAAACTTCAGCAGAATTCCGAGAACAATGGAAAGTTCCAAAGCATTTTTAAACTTCAGCAGAATTCCGAGAACAATGGGAGAGTTCTATAGATTGATTTAGAAAAACAATAACATTCCGAGAACAATGGGAGAGTTCCAAAGCATTTTTAAACTTCAGCAGAATTCCGACAACAATGAAAAAGTTCCAAAGCATTTTTAAACTTCAGTAGAATACCGAGAACAATAGGAAAGTTCTACAGACTGATTTAAACAAACAATAACATTCAGAGAACAATGGGAGCGTTCCAGAGCATTTTTAAACTTCAGCAGAATTCCGAGAACAATGGATGAGTTCCAAAGCATTTTTAAACTTCAGCAGAACTCCGATAACAATGGGAGAGTTCTACAGACTAATTTAAAAAAACAATAACATTCAGAGAAAAATGGGCGACTTCTAAAATATTTTTAAACTTCAGAAGAATTCCAAGAACAATGGGACAGTTCTACAGACTGATTTAAAAAAAACTATAACATTCTGAGAACAATGGGAGAGTTCCAAAGAATTTTTAAACTTCAGCAGAATTCTGAGAACAATGGAAGTGTTCCAAAGCATTTTTAAACTTCAGCAGAATTCCGAGAACAATGGATAGTTCCAAAGCATTTTTAAACTTCAGCTGAATTCCGAGAACAATGGAAGCGTACCAAAGCATTTTTAAACTTCAGTAGAATTCCGAGAACAATGGAAGAGTTCCAAAGCATTTCTAAACTTCAGTAGAATACCAGAACAATGGGAGAGTTCTACAGACTGATTTAAGAAAACAATAACATTACGAGAACAGTGGGAGTGTTCCAAAGCATTTTTAAACTTCAGCAGAATTCCGAGAACAATGGAAGATTTCCAAAGCATTTTTAAACTTCAGTAAAATTCCGAGAACAATAGTAGAGTTCTACACACTGATTTAAAAAAACAATAACATTCCGAGAACAATGGCAGAGTTCCAAAGCATTTTTAATCTTCAGCAGAATTCTGAGAACAATGAAAGAGTTCCAAAGCATTTTTAAACTTCAGCAGAATTCCGAGAACAATGGAAGAGTTCCAAAGCATTTTTAAACTTTAGCAGAATTCCAAGAACAATGGAAGAGCTCCAAAGCATTTTTATACTTCAGAGGAATTCCGAGAACAATTGAAGAGTTCCAAAACATTTTTAAACTTAGCAGAATTTGGAGAAAAATGGTACAGTGCCAAAGCATTTTTTAAACTTCAGCAGAATTCCGAGAACAATGGGAGAGTTCTATAGATTGATTTATAAAAAGAATAACATTCCGAGAACAATGGGAGAGTTCCAAAGAATTTTAAACTTCAGCAGAATTCCGAGAACAATGAAAAAGTTCCAAAGCATTTTTAAACTTCAGCAGTATTCCGAGAACAATGGGAGAGTTCCAAAGCATTTTTAAACTTCAGCAGAATTCCGAGAACAATGGAAGAGTTCCACATCATATTTAAGCTTCAGTAGAATTCTGAGAACAATGGGAGAGTTCTACAGACTGATTTAAAGAAACAATAACATTCCGAGAAAAATGAGAGAGTTCCAAAGAATTTTTAAACTTCAGCAGAATTCCGAGAACAATGGAAGATTTCCAAAGCATTTTTAAACTGCAGTAGAATTCCGAGAACAATGGGAGACTTCTACAGATTGATTTAAAAAAACAGTAACATTCCGAGAACAATGGGAGAGTTCCAAAGCATTTTTAAACTTCAGCAGAATTCCGAGAACAATGGGAGAGTTCTACAGATTGATTTAAAAAAACAAACATTCCGGGATCAATGGGAGAGTTCCAAAGAATTTTTAAACTTTAGCAGAATTCCGAGTACAATGGAAGTGTTCCAAAGCATTTTTAAACTTCAGCAGAATTCCGAGAACAATGGAAAGTTCCAAAGCATTTTTAAACTTCAGCAGAATTCCGAGAACAATGGGAGAGTTCTATAGATTGATTTAAAAAAACAATAACATTCCGAGAACAATGGGAGAGTTCCAAAGCATTTTTAAACTTCAGCAGAATTCCGACAACAATGAAAAAGTTCCAAAGCATTTTTAAACTTCAGTAGAATACCGAGAACAATAGGAAAGTTCTACAGACTGATTTAAACAAACAATAACATTCAGAGAACAATGGGAGAGTTCCAGAGCATTTTTAAACTTCAGCAGAATTCCGAGAACAATGGATGAGTTCCAAAGCATTTTTAAACTTCAGCAGAACTCCGATAACAATGGGAGAGTTCTACAGACTAATTTAAAAAAACAATAACATTCAGAGAAAAATGGGCGACTTCCAAAATATTTTTAAACTTCAGAAGAATTCCAAGAACAATGGGACAGTTCTACAGACTGATTTAAAAAAAACTATAACATTCCGAGAACAATGGGAGAGTTCCAAAGCATTTTTAAACTTCAGCAGAATTCCGAGAACAATAGGAGAGTTCTACAGATTGATTTAAAAAAACAAACATTCCGAGATCAATGGGAGAGTTCTAAAGAATTTTTAAACTTCAGCAGAATTCCGAGAACAACGGATAGTTCCAAAGCATTTTTAAACTTCAGCAGAATTCCGAGAACAATGGGAGAGTTCTATAGATTGATTTAAAAAAACAATAACATTCCGAGAACAATGGGAGAGTTCCAAAGCATTTTTAAACTTCAGCAGAATTCCGAGAACAATGGAAGTGTTCGAAATAATTTTTAAACTTCAGCAGAATTCCGAGAACAATGAAAAAGTTCCAAAGCATTTTTAAACTTCAGCAGTATTCCGAGAACAATGTAAAAGCTCCATAACATTTTTAAACTTCAACAGAATTCCGAGAACAATGGAAGAGTTGCAAAACATTTTTAAACTTCATCAAAACTCCGAGAACATAGGAAGAGTTCCAAAACATTTTTAAACTTAGCAGAATTCCGAGAACAATGGAAGAGTTCCAAAGCTTTTTTAAACTTCAATAGAGTTCTGAGAACAATGGGAGAGATCTACAGACTGATTTAAAAAAACAATAACATTCCGAGAATAATGGGAGAGTTCCAAAGCAATTTTAAACTTCAGAAGAATTCCGAGAACAATGGGAGTGTTCTACAGACTAATTTAAAAAAACTATAACATTCCGAGAAAAATGGGCGACTTCCAAAGAATTTTTAAACTTCAGAAGAATTCCGAGAACAATGGGAGAGTTCTACAGACTGATTTATAAAAACAATAACATTCCGAGAACAATGGGAGAGTTCCAAAGCATTTTTAAACTTCAGCAGCATTCCGAGAACAATGGGAGAATTCTACGGACTGATTTAAAAAACAATAACATTCCGAGAACAATATGAGAGTTTCAAAACATTTTTAAACTTCAGCAGAATTCCGAGAACAATGGAAGATTTCCAAAGCATTTTTAAACTTCAGTAGAATTCCGAGAACAATGGGAGAGTTCTACAGATTGATTTAAAAAAACAGTAACATTCTGAGATCAATGGGAGAGTTCCAAAAAATTTTTAAGCTTCAGCAGTTTTCCAAGAACAATGGGAGAGTTTCAATGCTTTTTTAAACTTCAGTATAAATCTGAGAACAATGGGAGAGTTCTACAGACTGATTTAAAAAAACAATAACATTCCGAGAACAAGGGGAGAGTTCTACAGTCTCATTTAAAAAAACAATAACATTCCGAGAACAATGGGAGAGTTCCAAAGCATTTTTAAACTTCAGCAGAATTCCGAAAACAATGGAAGATTTCCAAAGCATTTTTAAACTTCAGTAAAATTCTGACAACAGTGGGACAGTTCTACAGATTGATGGAAATAAACAGTAACATTCCGAGATCAATGGGAGAGTTCCAAAGAATTTTTAAACTTCAGCAGAATTCCGAGAACAAAGGGAAAGTTCTACAGATTGATTTAAAAAACAGTAATATTCCAAGAACAATGGGAGATTTCCAAAGCATTTTTAAATTTCAGTAGAATTCTGAGAACAATGGGAGCGTTCTACAGACTGATTTAAAAAAGCAATAACATTCCAAGAACAATGGGAGAGTTCCAAAGCATTTTTAAACTTCAGCTGAATTCCAAGAACAATGGAAGTGTTACAAAGCATTTTTAAACTTCAGCAGAATTCCGAGAACAATGGAAGAGTTCCAAAGCATTTTTAAACTTCAGCAGAATTCTGAGAACAATGGAAGAGTTCCAAAGCATTTTTAAACTTCAGGAGAATTCCGAGAACAATGGAAGAGTTCCAAAGCATTTTTAAACTTCAGTAGAATTCCGAGAACAATGGGAGTTCTTCAGACTGATTTAAAAAAACAATAACATTTGGAGAACAGTGGGAAAGTTCCAAAGCATTTTTAAACTTCAGCTGAATTCCAAGATCAATGTAAGTGTTCGAAAGCATTTTTAAACTTCAGCAGAATTCCGAGAATAATGGAAGAGTTCCAAAGCATTTTTAAACTTCAGCAGAATTCTGAGAACAATGGAAGAGTTCCAAAGTATTTTTAAACTTCAGCAGAATTCCGAGAGCAATGGAAGAGTTCCAAAACATTTTTAAACTTCAGCAGAATACCGATAGCAATGGAAGAGTTCCAAAGCATTTCTAAACTACAGGAGAATTCCGAAAACAAATCGAGAGCTCTACAGACTGATATAAAAAAGCAATAACATTCCGAGAACAATGGGAGAGTTCCAAAGAATTTTTAAACTTCAGCAGTATTCCGAGAACAATGGGAGAGTTCCAAAGCTTTTTTAAACTTCAGTAGAAATCTGAGAACAATGGGAGAGTTCTACAGACTGATTTAAAAAAACAACAACTTTCCGAGAACAATGGGAGAGTTCTACAGACTGATTTAAAAAAACAATAACATTCCGAGAACAATGGGAGAGTTCCAAAGCATTTTTAAACTTCAGCAGAATTCCGAAAACAATGGAAGATTTCCAAAGCATTTTTAAACTTCAGTAGAATTCTGAGAACAGTGGGAGAGTTCTACAGATTGATGTAAAAGAATAGTTACATTCCGAGATCAATGGGAGAGTTGCAAAGAATTTTTAAACTTCAGCAGAATTCCAAAAACAATGGAAGATTTCAAAGCATTTTTAAACTTCAGTAGAATTCTGAGAACAGTGGGAGAGTTCTACAGATTGATGTAAAAGAACAGTAACATTCCGAGATCAATGGGAGAGTTCCAAAGAATTTTTAAACTTCAGCAGAATTCCGAGAACAATGGGAAAGTTCTACAGATTGATTTAAAAAACAGTAATATTCCAAGGACAATGGGAGATTTCCAAAGCATTTTTAAATTTCAGTAGAATTCCGAGAACAATGGGAGCGTTCTTCAGACTGATTTAAAAAAGCAATAACATTCCAAGAACAATGGGAGAGTTCCAAAGAATTTTTAAACTTCAGCAGAATTCCGAGAACAATGCAGAGTTCTAAAGCATTTTTAAACTTCAGTAGAATTCCGAGAACAATGGGAGTTCTTCAGACTGATTTAAAAAAACAATAACATTCCGAGAACAATGGGAGAGTTCCAGTGCATTTTTAAACTTCAGCTGAATTCCAAGAACAATGGAAGTGTTCCAAAGAATTTTTAAACTACAGCAGAATTCCGAGAACAATGGAAGAGTTCCAAAGCATTTTTAAACTTCAGCAGAATTCCGAGAACAATGGAAGAGTTCCAGAGCATTTTTAAACTTCAGCAGAATTCCGAGAACAATGGAAGAGTTCCAAAGAATTTTTAAACTTCAGTAGAATTCTGAGAACAGTGGGGGAGTTCTACAGATTGATGTAAAAGAATAGTAACATTCCGAGATCAATGGGAGAGTTCCAAAGAATTTTTAAACTTCAGCAGAATTCCAAAAACAATGGAAGATTTCAAAGCATTTTTAAACTTCAGTAGAATTCTGAGAACAGTGGGAGAGTTCTACAGATTGATGTAAAAGAACAGTAACATTCCAAGATCAATGAGAGAGTTCCAAAGAATTTTTAAACTGCAGCAGAATTCCGAGAACAATGGGAAAGTTCTACAGATTGATTTAAAAAACAGTAATATTCCAAGAACAAAGGGAGATTTCCAAAGCATTTTTAAATTTCAGTAGATTTCCGAGAACAATGGGAGCGTTCTTCAGACTGATTTAAAAAAGCAATAACATTCCAAGAACAATGGGAGAGTTCCAAAGCAGTTTTAAACTTCAACAGAATTCCAAGAACAATGCAGAGTTCTAAAGCATTTTTAAACTTCAGTAGAATTCCGAGAACAATGGGAGTTCTACAGACTGATATAAAAAAGCAATAACATTCCGAGAACAATGGGAGAGTTCCAAAGAATTTGTAAACTTCAGCAGTATTCCGAGAACAATGGGAGAGTTCCAAAGCTTTTTTAAACTTCAGTAGAAATCTGAGAACAATGGTAGAGTTCTACAGACTGATTTAAAAACAACAACTTTCCGAGAACAATGGGAGAGTTCTACAGACTGATTTAAAAAAACAATAACATTCCGAGAACAATGGGAGAGTTCCAAAGCATTTTTAAACTTCAGCAGAATTCCGAAAACAATGTAAGATTTCCAAAGCATTTTTAAACTTCAGTAGAATTCTGAGAACAGTGGGAGAGTTCTACAGATTGATGTAAAAGAATAGCAACATTCCGAGATCAATGGGAGAGTTCCAAAGAATTTTTAAACTTCAGCACAATTCCAAAAACAATGGAAGATTTCAAAGCATTTTTAAACTTCAGTAGAATTCTGAGAACAGTGGGAGAGTTCTACAGATTGATGTAAAAGAACAGTAACATTCCGAGATCAATGGGAGAGTTCCAAAGAATTTTTAAACTTCAGCAGAATTCCGAGAACAATGGGAAAGTTCTACAGATTGATTTAAAAAACAGTAATATTCCAAGAACAATGGGAGATTTCCAAATCATTTTTAAATTTCAGTAGAATTACTAGAACAATGGGAGCGTTCTTCAGACTGATTTAAAAAAGCAATAACATTCCAAGAACAATGGGAGAGTTCCAAAGCATTTTTAAACTTCAGCAGAATTCCGAGAACAATGCAGAGTTCTAAAGCATTTTTAAACTTCAGTAGAATTCCGAGAACAATGGGAGTTCTTCAGACTGATTTAAAAAAACAATAACATTCCGAGAACAATGGGAGAGTTCCAAAGCATTTTTAAACTTCAGCTGAATTCCAAGAACAATGGAAGTGTTCCAAAGCATTTTTTAACTACAGCAGAATTCCGAGAACAATGGAAGAGTTCCAAAGCATTTTTAAACTTCAGCAGAATTCCGAGAACAATGGAAGAGTTCCAAAGCATTTTTAAACTTCAGCAGAATTCCGAGAACAATGGAAGAGTTCCAAAGAATTTTTAAACTTCAGTAGAGTTCCGAGAACAATGGGAGTTCTTCAGACTGATTTAAAAAAGCAATAACATTCGGAGAACAGTGGGAAAGTTCCAAAGCATTTTTAAACTTCAGCTGAATTCCAAGAACAATGTAAGTGTTCCAAAGCATTTTTAAACTTCAGCAGAATTCCGAAAACAATGGAAGATTTCCAAAGCATTTTTAAACTTCAGTAGAATTCTGAGAACAGTGGGAGAGTTCTACAGATTGATGTAAAAGAATAGTAACATTCCGATATCAATGGGAGAGTTCCAAAGAATTTTTAAACTTCAGCAGAATTCCAAAAACAATGGAAGATTTCAAAGCATTTTTAAACTTCAGTAGAATTCTGAGAACAGTGGGAGAGTTATACAGATTGATGTAAAAGAACAGTAACATTCCGAGATCAATGGGAGAGTTCCAAAGAATTTTTAAACTTCAGCAGAATTCCGAGAACAATGGGAAAGTTCTACAGATTGATTTAAAAAACAGTAATATTCCAAGAACAATGGGAGATTTCCAAAGCATTTTTAAATTTCAGTAGAATTCCGAGAACAATGGGAGCGTTCTTCAGACTGATTTAAAAAAGCAATAACATTCCAAGAACAAAGGGAGAGTTCCAAAGCATTTTTAAACTTCATCAGAATTCCGAGAACAATGCAGAGTTCTAAAGCATTTTTAAACTTCAGTAGAATTCCAAGAACAATGGGAGTTCTACAGACTGATATAAAAAAGCAATAACATTCCGAGAACAATGGGAGAGTTCCAAAGAATTTTTAAACTTCAGCATTATTCCGAGAACAATGGGAGAGTTCCAAAGCTTTCTTAAACTTCAGTAGCAATCTGGGAACAATGGGAGAGTTCTACAGACTGATTTAGAAAAACAACAACTTTCCGAGAACAATGGGAGAGTTCTACAGACTGATTTAAAAAAACAATAACATTCCGAGAACAATGGGAGAGTTCCAAAGCATTTTTAAACTTCAGCAGAATTCCGAAAACAATGGAAGATTTCCAAAGCATTTTTAAACTTCAGTAGAATTCTGAGAACAGTGGGAGAGTTCTACAGATTGATGTAAAAGAATAGCAACATTCCGAGATCAATGGGAGAGTTCCAAAGAATTTTTAAACTTCAGCAGAATTCCAAAAACAATGGAAGATTTCAAAGCATTTTTAAACTTCAGTAGAATTCTGAGAACAGTGGGAGAGTTCTACAGATTGATGTAAAAGAACAGTAACATTCCGAGATCAATGGGAGAGTTCCAAAGAATTTTTAAACTTCAGCATAATTCCGAGAACAATGGGAAAGTTCTACAGATTGATTTAAAAACAGTAATATTCCAAGAACAATGGGAGATTTCCAAAGCATTTTTAAATTTCAGTAGAATTCCTAGAACAATGGGAGCGTTCTTCAGACTGATTTAAAAAAGCAATAACATTCCAAGAACAATGGGAGAGTTCCAAAGCATTTTTAAACTTCAGCAGAATTCCGAGAACAATGCAGAGTTCTAAAGCATTTTTAAACTTCAGTAGAATTCCGAGAACAATGGGAGTTCTTCAGACTGATTTAAAAAAACAATAACATTCCGAGAACAATGGGAGAGTTCCAAAGCATTTTTAAACTTCAGCTGAATTCCAAGAACAATGGAAGTGTTCCAAAGCATTTTTAAACTACAGCAGAATTCCGAGAACAATGGAAGAGTTCCAAAGCATTTTTAAACTTCAGCAGAATTCCGAGAACAATGGAAGAGTTCCAAAGCATTTTTAAACTTCAGCAGAATTCCGAGAACAATGGAAGAGTTCCAAAGAATTTTTAAACTTCAGTAGAGTTCCGAGAACAATGGGAGTTCTTCAGACTGATTTAAAAGAGCAATAACATTCGGAGAACAGTGGGAAAGTTCCAAAACATTTTTAAACTTCAGCTGAATTCCAAGAACAATGTAAGTGTTCCAAAGCATTTTTAAACTTCAGCAGAATTCCGAAAACAATGGAAGATTTCCAAAGCATTTTTAAACTTCAGTAGAATTCTGAGAACAGTGGGAGAGTTCTACAGATTGATGTAAAAGAATAGTAACATTCCGAGATCAATGGGAGAGTTCCAAAGAATTTTTAAACTTCAGCAGAATTCCAAAAACAATGGAAGATTTCAAAGCATTTTTAAACTTCAGTAGAATTCTGAGAACAGTGGGAAAGTTCTACAGATTGATGTAAAAGAACAGTACCATTCCGAGATCAATGGGAGAGTTCCAAAGAATTTTTAAACTTCAGCAGATTTCCGAGAACAATGGGAAAGTTCTACAGATTTATTTAAAAAACAGTAATATTCCAAGAACAATGGGAGATTTCCAAAGCATTTTTAAATTTCAGTAGAATTCCGAGAACAATGGGAGCGTTCTTCAGACTGATTTAAAAAAGCAATAACATTCCAAGAACAATGGGAGAGTTCCAAAGCATTTTTAAACTTCAGCAGAATTCCGAGAACAATGCAGAGTTCTAAAGCATTTTTAAACTTCAGTAGAATTCCGAGAACAATGGGAGTTCTTCAGACTGATTTAAAAAAACAATAACATTCCGAGAACAATGGGAGAATTCCAAAGCATTTTTAAACTTCAGCTGAATTCCAAGAACAATGGAAGTGTTCCAAAGCATTTTTAAACTACAGCAGAATTCCGAGAACAATGGAAGAGTTCCAAAGCATTTTTAAACTTCAGCAGAATTCCGAGAACAATGGAAGAGTTCCAAAGCATTTTTAAACTTCAGCAGAATTCCGAGAACAATGGCAGAGTTCCAAAGCATTTTTAAACTTCAGTAGAGTTCCGAGAACAATGGGAGTTCTTCAGACTGATTTAAAAAAGCAATAACATTCGGAGAACAGTGGGAAAGTTCCAAAGCATTTTTAAACTTCAGCTGAATTCCAAGAACATTGTAAGTGTTCCAAAGCATTTTTAAACTTCAGCAGAATTCCGAGAACAATGGAAGAGTTCCAAAGCATTTCTAAACTTCAGTAGAATTCCCAGAACAATGGGAGAGTTCTACAGACTGATTTAAAAAAACAATAACATTGCGAGAACAATGGGAGAGTTCCAAAGCATTTTTAAACTTCAGCAGAATTCCGAGAACAATTGAAGAGTTCCAAAGCATTTCTAAACTTCAGTAGAATTCCCAGAACAATGGGACAGTTCTACAGACTGATTTAGAAAAACAATAAAATTCCAAGAACAATGGCAGAGTTCCAAAATATTTTTAATCTTCAGCAGAAATCTCAGAACAATGGAAGAGTTCCAAAGCATTTTTAAACTTCAGCAGAATTCCGTGAAAAATGGAAGAGTTCCAAAGCATTTTTATACTTCAGTAGAATTCCAAGAACAATGGAAGAGCTCCAAAGCATTTTTAAACTTCAGCAGAATTCCGAGAACAATGGAAGAGTTGCAAAGCATTTTTAAACTTCATCAAAATTCCGAGAACAATGGAAGAGTTCCAAAACATTTTTAAACTTAGCAGAATTCCGAGAACAATGGAAGAGTTCCAAAGAATTTTTTAAACTTCAGTAGAATTCTGAGAACAATGGCAGAGTTCTATAGATTGATTTAAGAAAACAATAGCATTCCGAGTACAATGGGAGAGTTCCAAAGCATTTTTAAACTTCAGCTGAATTCCGAGAACAATGAAAAATTTCCAAAGCATTTTTAAACTTCAGCAGTATTCCAAGAACATTGGGAGAGTTCCAAAGCATTTTTAAACTTCAGCAGATTTCCGAGAACAATGGAAGAGTTACAAATCATTTTTAAACTTCAGTAGAATTCTGAGAACAATGGGAGAGTTATACAGACTGATTTAAAAAAACAGTAACATTCCGAGAAAAATGAAAGAGTTCCAAAGAATTTTTAAACTTCAGAAGAATTCAGAGAACAATGGTAGAGTTCTACAGACTGATTTAAAAAAACAATAACATTCCGAGAACAATGGGAGAGTTCCAAAGCATTTTTAAACTTCAGCAGAATTCCGAAAACAATGGAAGATTTCGAAAGCATTTTTAAACTTCAGTAGAATTCTGAGAACAGTGGGAGAGTTCTACAGATTGATGTAAAAAAACAGTAACATTACAAGATCTATGGGAGAGTTCCAAATAATTTTTAACTTTAGCAGAATTCCGAGAACAATGGGAAAGTTATACAGATTGATTTAAAAAAACAGTAATATTCCAAGAACAATGGGAGAGTTCAAAAGCATTTTTATTCTTCAGTAGAATTCCGAGAACAATGGGAGCGTTCTACAGACTGATTTAAAAAAGCAATAACATTCCAAGAACAATGGGAGAGTTCCAAAGCATTTTTAAACTTCAGTAGAATCCGAGAACAATGGGAGTTCTTCAGACTGATTTAAAAAAACAATAACATTCCAAGAACAATGGGAGAGTTCCAAAGCATTTTTAAACTTCAGCTGAATTCCAAGAACAATGGAAGTGTTCTAAAGCATTTTTAAACTTCAGCAGAATTCCAAGAACAATGGATAGTTCCAAAGCATTTTTAAACTTCAGCAGAATTCCGAGAACAATAGAAGAGTTCCAAAGCATTTTTAAACTTCAGCAGAATTCCGAGAACAATGGAAGAGTTCCAAAGCATTTCTAAACTTCAGTAGAATTACCAAAACAATGGGAGAGTTATACAGACTGATTTAAAAAAACAATAACTTTACGAGAACAATGGGAGAGTTCCAAAGCATTTTTACACTTCAGCAGAATTCCGAGAACAATGGAAGAGTTCCAAAGCATTTCTAAACTTCAGTAGAATTCCTAGAAAAATGGTACAGTTCTACAGACTGATTTAAAAAAACAATAACATTCCGAGAACAATGGCAGAGTTCCAAAATATTTTTAATCTTCAGCAGAATTCTGAGAACAATGGGAGAGTTCCAAAGCATTTATAAACTTCAGCAGAATTCCGAGAACAATGGAAGAGTTACAAAGCATTTTTAAACTTCAGCAGAATTCTGAGAACAATGGAAGAGCTCCAAAGCATTTTGAAACTTCAGCAGAATTCTGAGAACAATGGAAGAGTTGCAAAGCATTTTTAAACTTCATCAAAATTCCGAGAACAATGGAAGAGTTCCAAAACATTTTTAAACTTAGCAGAATTCCGAGAACAATGGAAGAGTTCCAAAGCAATTTTTAAACTTCAGTAGAATTCCGAGAACAATGGCAGAGTTCTGTAGATTGATTTAAAGAAATAATAACATTCCGAGAACAATGGGAGAGTTCCAAAGCATTTTTAAACTTCAGCAGAATTCCGAGAACAATGAAAAATTTAAAAAGCATTTTTAAACTTCAGCAGTATTCCGAGAACAATGGGAGAGTTCCAAAGCATTTTTAAACTTCAGCAGAATTCCGAGAACAATGGAAGAGTTACAAATCATTTTTAAACTTCAGTAGAATTCTGAGAACAATGGGAGAGTTCTACAGACTGACTTAAAAAAACAATAACATTCCGAGAAAAATGAGAGAGTTCCAAAGACTTTTTAAACTTCAGAAGAATTCCGAAAACAATGGGAGCGTTCTACAGACTGATTTAAAAAAGCAATAACATTCCAAGAACAATGGGAGAGTTCCAAAGCATTTTTAAACTTCAGCAGAATTCCGAGAACAATGGAAGAGTTCCAAAGCATTTTTAAACTTCAGTAGAATTCCGAGAACAATGGGAGTTCTTCAGACTGATTTAAAAAAACAATAACATTCTGAGAACAATGAGAGAGTTCCAAAGCATTTTTAAACTTCAGCTGAATTCCAAGAACAATGGAGGTGTTCCAAAGCATTTTTAAACTTCAGCAGAATTGCGAGAACAATGGAAGAGTTCCAAAGCATTTTTAAACTTCAGCAGAATTCTGAGAACAATGGAAGAGTTACAAAGTATTTTTAAACTTCAGCAGAATTCCGAGAACAATGGAAGAGTTCCAAAGCATTTTTAAACTTCAGCAGAATACCGAGAACAATGGAAGAGTTCCAAAGCATTTCTAAACTGCAGGAGAATTCCGAGAACAAAGGGAGAGTTCTCCAGACTGATTTAAAAAAACAATACCATTCCGAGAACAATGGAAGAGTTCCAATGCATTTTTAAACTTCAGCAGAATTCTGACAACAATGGAAGAGTTCCAAAGCTTTTTTAAAATTCAATAGAATTCTGAGAACAATGGCAGAGATCTACAGACTGATTTAAAAAACAATAACATTCCGAGAACAATGGGGGAGTTCCAAAGCATTTTTAAACTTCAGCAGAATTTCGTGTACAATGGAAGAGTTCCAAAGCTTTTTTAAACTTCAGTAGATTTCTGAGAACAATGGGAGAGTTCTACAGACTAGTTTAAAAAAATAATAACATTCCGAGAACAATGGGAGAGTTCCAAAGAATTTTTTTATATTCAGAAGAATTCCGAGAACAATGGTAGAGTTCTACAGATTGATTTAAAAAAACAGTAACATTCCGAGATCAATGGGAGAGTTCCAAAGAATTTTTAAACTTCATCAGAATTCCAAGAACAATGGAAGTGTTCCAAAGCATTTTTAAACTTCAGCAGAATTCCGAAAACAATGGATAGTTCCAAAGCATTTTTAAACTTCAGCAGAATTCCGAGAACAATGGAAGAGTTCCAAAGCATTTTTAAACTTCAGCAGAATTCCGCGAACAATGGAAGAGTTCCAAAGCATTTTTAAACTTCAGCAGAATTCCGTGAACAATGGAAGAGTTCCAAAGCACTTTTAAACTTCAGCAGAATTCCGTGAACAATGGAAGAGTTCCAAAGCATTTTTAAACTTCAGCAGAATTCCGAGAAAAATGGAAGAGTTGCAAAGCATTTTTAAACTTCATCAAAATTCCGAGAACAATGGAAGAGTTCCAAAGCATTTCTAAACTTCAGTAGAATTCCCAGAACAATGGGAGAGTTCTACAGACTGATTTAAAAAAACAATAACATTACGAGAAAAATCGGAGAGTTCCAAAGCATTTTTAAACTTCAGCAGAATTCCGAGAACAATGGAAGAGTTCCAAAGCATTTCTAAACTGCAGGAGAATTCCAAGAACAAAGGGAGAGCTCTACAGACTGATTTAAAAAAACAATTTTCATTCCAAGAACAATGGGATTGTTCCAAAGCATTTTTAATCTTCAGCAGAATTCCGAGAACAATGGAAGATTTCCAAAGCATTTTTAAACTTCAGTAGAATTCTGAGAACAATGGGAGAGTTCTACAGACTGATTTAAAAAAACAATACCATTCCGAGAACAAACGGACAGTTCCAATGCATTTTTAAACTTCAGCAGAATTCCGAGAACAATGGAAGTGTTCCAAACTTTTTTAAACTTCAATAGAATTCTGAGAACAATTGTAGAGATCTACAGACTGATTTAAAAAAACAATAACATTCCGAGAACAATGGGGGAGTTCCAAAGCATTTTTAAACTTCAGCAGAATTTCGTGTACAAAGGAAGAGTTCCAAAGCTTTTTTAAACTTCAGTAGAATTCTGAGAACAATGGGAGAGTTCTACAGACTGATTTAAAAATATAATAACATTCCGAGAACAATGGGAGAGTTCCAAAGAATTTTTAAAATTCAGAAGAATTCCGAGAACAATGGGAGATTTCTACAGATTAATTTAAAAAAACAGTAACATTCCGAGATCAATGGGAGTGTTCCAAAGAATTTTTAAACTTCAGCAGAATTCCGAGAACAATGGAAGTGTTCCAAAGCATTTTTAAACTTCAGCAGAATCCGAGAACAATGGATAGTTCCAAAGCATTTTTAAACTTCAGCAGAATTCCGAGAACAATGGAAGAGTTCCAAAGCATTTTTAAACTTCAGCAGAATTCCGAGAACAATGGAAGAGTTCCAAAGCATTTGTAAACTTCAGTAGAATTCCCAGAACAATGGGAGAGTTCTACAGACTAATCTAAAAAAACAATAACATTACGAGAACAATGGGAGAGTTCCAAAGCATTTTTAAACTTCAGCAGAATTCCGAGAACAATGGAAGAGTTCCAAAGCATTTCTAAACTTCAGTAGAATTCCCAGAACAATGGGAGAGTTCTACAGACTGATTTCAGAAAGTAATAACATTCCGAGAACAATGGGAGAGTTCCAAAGAATTTTTAAAATTCAGAAGAATTCCGAGAACAATGGGAGAGTTCTACAGATTGATTTAAAAAAACAGTAACATTCCGAGATCAATGGGAGAGTTCCAAAGAATTTTTAAACTTCATCAGAATTCCAAGAACAATGGAAGTGTTCCAAAGCATTTTTAAACTACAGCAGAATTCCGAGAACAATGGAAGAGTTCCAAAGCATTTTTAAACTTCAGCAGAATTCCGAGAACAATGGAAGAGTTCCAAAGCATTTTTAAACTTCAGCAGAATTCCGAGAACAATGGAAGAGTTCCAAAGAATTTTTAAACTTCAGTAGAGTTCCGAGAACAATGGGAGTTCTTCAGACTGATTTAAAAGAGCAATAACATTCGGAGAACAGTGGGAAAGTTCCAAAGCATTTTTAAACTTCAGCTGAATTCCAAGAACAATGTAAGTGTTCCAAAGCATTTTTAAACTTCAGCAGAATTCCGAAAACAATGGAAGATTTCCAAAGCATTTTTAAACTTCAGTAGAATTCTGAGAACAGTGGGAGAGTTCTACAGATTGATGTAAAAGAATAGTAACATTCCGAGATCAATGGGAGAGTTCCAAAGAATTTTTAAACTTCAGCAGAATTCCAAAAACAATGGAAGATTTCAAAGCATTTTTAAACTTCAGTAGAATTCTGAGAACAGTGGGAAAGTTCTACAGATTGATGTAAAAGAACAGTAACATTCCGAGATCAATGGGAGAGTTCCAAAGAATTTTTGAACTTCAGCAGATTTCCGAGAACAATGGGAAAGTTCTACAGATTTATTTAAAAAACAGTAATATTCCAAGAACAATGGGAGATTTCCAAAGCATTTTTAAATTTCAGTAGAATTCCGAGAACAATGGGAGCGTTCTTCAGACTGATTTAAAAAAGCAATAACATTCCAAGAACAATGGGAGAGTTCCAAAGCATTTTTAAACTTCAGCAGAATTCCGAGAACAATGCAGATTTCTAAAGCATTTTTAAACTTCAGTAGAATTCCGAGAACAATGGGAGTTCTTCAGACTGATTTAAAAAAACAATAACATTCCGAGAACAATGGGAGAATTCCAAAGCATTTTTAAACTTCAGCTGAATTCCAAGAACAATGGAAGTGTTCCAAAGCATTTTTAAACTACAGCAGAATTCCGAGAACAATGGAAGAGTTCCAAAGCATTTTTAAACTTCAGCAGAATTCCGAGAACAATGGAAGAGTTCCAAAGCATTTTTAAACTTCAGCAGAATTCCGAGAACAATGGCAGAGTTCCAAAGCATTTTTAAACTTCAGTAGAGTTCCGAGAACAATGGGAGTTCTTCAGACTGATTTAAAAAAGCAATAACATTCGGAGAACAGTGGGAAAGTTCCAAAGCATTTTTAAACTTCAGCTGAATTCCAAGAACATTGTAAGTGTTCCAAAGCATTTTTAAACTTCAGCAGAATTCCGAGAACAATGGAAGAGTTCCAAAGCATTTCTAAACTTCAGTAGAATTCCCAGAACAATGGGAGAGTTCTACAGACTGATTTAAAAAAACAATAACATTGCGAGAACAATGGGAGAGTTCCAAAGCATTTTTAAACTTCAGCAGAATTCCGAGAACAATTGAAGAGTTCCAAAGCATTTCTAAACTTCAGTAGAATTCCCAGAACAATGGGACAGTTCTACAGACTGATTTAGAAAAACAATAAAATTCCAAGAACAATGGCAGAGTTCCAAAATATTTTTAATCTTCAGCAGAAATCTCAGAACAATGGAAGAGTTCCAAAGCATTTTTAAACTTCAGCAGAATTCCGTGAAAAATGGAAGAGTTCCAAAGCATTTTTATACTTCAGTAGAATTCCAAGAACAATGGAAGAGCTCCAAAGCATTTTTAAACTTCAGCAGAATTCCGAGAACAATGGAAGAGTTGCAAAGCATTTTTAAACTTCATCAAAATTCCGAGAACAATGGAAGAGTTCCAAAACATTTTTAAACTTAGCAGAATTCCGAGAACAATGGAAGAGTTCCAAAGAATTTTTTAAACTTCAGTAGAATTCTGAGAACAATGGCAGAGTTCTATAGATTGATTTAAGAAAACAATAGCATTCCGAGTACAATGGGAGAGTTCCAAAGCATTTTTAAACTTCAGCTGAATTCCGAGAACAATGAAAAATTTCCAAAGCATTTTTAAACTTCAGCAGTATTCCAAGAACATTGGGAGAGTTCCAAAGCATTTTTAAACTTCAGCAGATTTCCGAGAACAATGGAAGAGTTACAAATCATTTTTAAACTTCAGTAGAATTCTGAGAACAATGGGAGAGTTATACAGACTGATTTAAAAAAACAGTAACATTCCGAGAAAAATGAAAGAGTTCCAAAGAATTTTTAAACTTCAGAAGAATTCAGAGAACAATGGTAGAGTTCTACAGACTGATTTAAAAAAACAATAACATTCCGAGAACAATGGGAGAGTTCCAAAGCATTTTTAAACTTCAGCAGAATTCCGAAAACAATGGAAGATTTCGAAAGCATTTTTAAACTTCAGTAGAATTCTGAGAACAGTGGGAGAGTTCTACAGATTGATGTAAAAAAACAGTAACATTACAAGATCTATGGGAGAGTTCCAAATAATTTTTAACTTTAGCAGAATTCCGAGAACAATGGGAAAGTTATACAGATTGATTTAAAAAAACAGTAATATTCCAAGAACAATGGGAGAGTTCAAAAGCATTTTTATTCTTCAGTAGAATTCCGAGAACAATGGGAGCGTTCTACAGACTGATTTAAAAAAGCAATAACATTCCAAGAACAATGGGAGAGTTCCAAAGCATTTTTAAACTTCAGTAGAATCCGAGAACAATGGGAGTTCTTCAGACTGATTTAAAAAAACAATAACATTCCAAGAACAATGGGAGATTTCCAAAGCATTTTTAAACTTAAGCTGAATTCCAAGAACAATGGAAGTGTTCTAAAGCATTTTTAAACTTCAGCAGAATTCCAAGAACAATGGATAGTTCCAAAGAATTTTTAAACTTCAGCAGAATTCCGAGAACAATGGAAGAGTTCCAAAGCATTTTTAAACTTCAGCAGAATTCCGAGAACAATGGAAGAGTTCCAAAGCATTTCTAAACTTCAGTAGAATTACCAAAACAATGGGAGAGTTATACAGACTGATTTAAAAAAACAATAACTTTACGAGAACAATGGGAGAGTTCCAAAGCATTTTTACACTTCAGCAGAATTCCGAGAACAATGGAAGAGTTCCAAAGCATTTCTAAACTTCAGTAGAATTCCTAGAAAAATGGTACAGTTCTACAGACTGATTTAAAAAAACAATAACATTCCGAGAACAATGGCAGAGTTCCAAAATATTTTTAATCTTCAGCAGAATTCTGAGAACAATGGGAGAGTTCCAAAGCATTTATAAACTTCAGCAGAATTCCGAGAACAATGGAAGAGTTACAAAGCATTTTTAAACTTCAGCAGAATTCTGAGAACAATGGAAGAGCTCCAAAGCATTTTGAAACTTCAGCAGAATTCTGAGAACAATGGAAGAGTTGCAAAGCATTTTTAAACTTCATCAAAATTCCGAGAACAATGGAAGAGTTCCAAAACATTTTTAAACTTAGCAGAATTCCGAGAACAATGGAAGAGTTCCAAAGCAATTTTTAAACTTCAGTAGAATTCCGAGAACAATGGCAGAGTTCTGTAGATTGATTTAAAGAAATAATAACATTCCGAGAACAATGGGAGAGTTCCAAAGCATTTTTAAACTTCAGCAGAATTCCGAGAACAATGAAAAATTTAAAAAGCATTTTTAAACTTCAGCAGTATTCCGAGAACAATGGGAGAGTTCCAAAGCATTTTTAAACTTCAGCAGAATTCCGAGAACAATGGAAGAGTTACAAATCATTTTTAAACTTCAGTAGAATTCTGAGAACAATGGGAGAGTTCTACAGACTGACTTAAAAAAACAATAACATTCCGAGAAAAATGAGAGAGTTCCAAAGACTTTTTAAACTTCAGAAGAATTCCGAAAACAATGGGAGCGTTCTACAGACTGATTTAAAAAAGCAATAACATTCCAAGAACAATGGGAGAGTTCCAAAGCATTTTTAAACTTCAGCAGAATTCCGAGAACAATGGAAAAGTTCCAAAGCATTTTTAAACTTCAGTAGAATTCCGAGAACAATGGGAGTTCTTCAGACTGATTTAAAAAAACAATAACATTCTGAGAACAATGAGAGAGTTCCAAAGCATTTTTAAACTTCAGCTGAATTCCAAGAACAATGGAGGTGTTCCAAAGCATTTTTAAACTTCAGCAGAATTGCGAGAACAATGGAAGAGTTCCAAAGCATTTTTAAACTTCAGCAGAATTCTGAGAACAATGGAAGAGTTACAAAGTATTTTTAAACTTCAGCAGAATTCCGAGAACAATGGAAGAGTTCCAAAGCATTTTTAAACTTCAGCAGAATACCGAGAACAATGGAAGAGTTCCAAAGCATTTCTAAACTGCAGGAGAATTCCGAGAACAAAGGGAGAGTTCTCCAGACTGATTTAAAAAAACAATACCATTCCGAGAACAATGGAAGAGTTCCAATGCATTTTTAAACTTCAGCAGAATTCTGACAACAATGGAAGAGTTCCAAAGCTTTTTTAAAATTCAATAGAATTCTGAGAACAATGGGAGAGATCTACAGACTGATTTAAAAAACAATAACATTCCGAGAACAATGGGGGAGTTCCAAAGCATTTTTAAACTTCAGCAGAATTTCGTGTACAATGGAAGAGTTCCAAAGCTTTTTTAAACTTCAGTAGATTTCTGAGAACAATGGGAGAGTTCTACAGACTAGTTTAAAAAAATAATAACATTCCGAGAACAATGGGAGAGTTCCAAAGAATTTTTTTATATTCAGAAGAATTCCGAGAACAATGGTAGAGTTCTACAGATTGATTTAAAAAAACAGTAACATTCCGAGATCAATGGGAGAGTTCCAAAGAATTTTTAAACTTCATCAGAATTCCAAGAACAATGGAAGTGTTCCAAAGCATTTTTAAACTTCAGCAGAATTCCGAAAACAATGGATAGTTCCAAAGCATTTTTAAACTTCAGCAGAATTCCGAGAACAATGGAAGAGTTCCAAAGCATTTTTAAACTTCAGCAGAATTCCGCGAACAATGGAAGAGTTCCAAAGCATTTTTAAACTTCAGCAGAATTCCGTGAACAATGGAAGAGTTCCAAAGCACTTTTAAACTTCAGCAGAATTCCGTGAACAATGGAAGAGTTCCAAAGCATTTTTAAACTTCAGCAGAATTCCGAGAAAAATGGAAGAGTTGCAAAGCATTTTTAAACTTCATCAAAATTCCGAGAACAATGGAAGAGTTCCAAAGCATTTCTAAACTTCAGTAGAATTCCCAGAACAATGGGAGAGTTCTACAGACTGATTTAAAAAAACAATAACATTACGAGAAAAATCGGAGAGTTCCAAAGCATTTTTAAACTTCAGCAGAATTCCGAGAACAATGGAAGAGTTCCAAAGCATTTCTAAACTGCAGGAGAATTCCAAGAACAAAGGGAGAGCTCTACAGACTGATTTAAAAAAACAATTTTCATTCCAAGAACAATGGGATTGTTCCAAAGCATTTTTAATCTTCAGCAGAATTCCGAGAACAATGGAAGATTTCCAAAGCATTTTTAAACTTCAGTAGAATTCTGAGAACAATGGGAGAGTTCTACAGACTGATTTAAAAAAACAATACCATTCCGAGAACAAACGGACAGTTCCAATGCATTTTTAAACTTCAGCAGAATTCCGAGAACAATGGAAGTGTTCCAAACTTTTTTAAACTTCAATAGAATTCTGAGAACAATTGTAGAGATCTACAGACTGATTTAAAAAAACAATAACATTCCGAGAACAATGGGGGAGTTCCAAAGCATTTTTAAACTTCAGCAGAATTTCGTGTACAAAGGAAGAGTTCCAAAGCTTTTTTAAACTTCAGTAGAATTCTGAGAACAATGGGAGAGTTCTACAGACTGATTTAAAAATATAATAACATTCCGAGAACAATGGGAGAGTTCCAAAGAATTTTTAAAATTCAGAAGAATTCCGAGAACAATGGGAGATTTCTACAGATTAATTTAAAAAAACAGTAACATTCCGAGATCAATGGGAGTGTTCCAAAGAATTTTTAAACTTCAGCAGAATTCCGAGAACAATGGAAGTGTTCCAAAGCATTTTTAAACTTCAGCAGAATCCGAGAACAATGGATAGTTCCAAAGCATTTTTAAACTTCAGCAGAATTCCGAGAACAATGGAAGAGTTCCAAAGCATTTTTAAACTTCAGCAGAATTCCGAGAACAATGGAAGAGTTCCAAAGCATTTGTAAACTTCAGTAGAATTCCCAGAACAATGGGAGAGTTCTACAGACTAATCTAAAAAAACAATAACATTACGAGAACAATGGGAGAGTTCCAAAGCATTTTTAAACTTCAGCAGAATTCCGAGAACAATGGAAGAGTTCCAAAGCATTTCTAAACTTCAGTAGAATTCCCAGAACAATGGGAGAGTTCTACAGACTGATTTCAGAAAATAATAACATTCCGAGAACAATGGGAGAGTTCCAAAGAATTTTTAAAATTCAGAAGAATTCCGAGAACAATGGGAGAGTTCTACAGATTGATTTAAAAAAACAGTAACATTCCGAGATCAATGGGAGAGTTCCAAAGAATTTTTAAACTTCATCAGAATTCCAAGAACAATGGAAGTGTTCCAAAGCATTTTTAAACTACAGCAGAATTCCGAGAACAATGGAAGAGTTCCAAAGCATTTTTAAACTTCAGCAGAATTCCGAGAACAATGGAAGAGTTCCAAAGCATTTTTAAACTTCAGCAGAATTCCGAGAACAATGGAAGAGTTCCAAAGAATTTTTAAACTTCAGTAGAGTTCCGAGAACAATGGGAGTTCTTCAGACTGATTTAAAAGAGCAATAACATTCGGAGAACAGTGGGAAAGTTCCAAAGCATTTTTAAACTTCAGCTGAATTCCAAGAACAATGTAAGTGTTCCAAAGCATTTTTAAACTTCAGCAGAATTCCGAAAACAATGGAAGATTTCCAAAGCATTTTTAAACTTCAGTAGAATTCTGAGAACAGTGGGAGAGTTCTACAGATTGATGTAAAAGAATAGTAACATTCCGAGATCAATGGGAGAGTTCCAAAGAATTTTTAAACTTCAGCAGAATTCCAAAAACAATGGAAGATTTCAAAGCATTTTTAAACTTCAGTAGAATTCTGAGAACAGTGGGAAAGTTCTACAGATTGATGTAAAAGAACAGTAACATTCCGAGATCAATGGGAGAGTTCCAAAGAATTTTTGAACTTCAGCAGATTTCCGAGAACAATGGGAAAGTTCTACAGATTTATTTAAAAAACAGTAATATTCCAAGAACAATGGGAGATTTCCAAAGCATTTTTAAATTTCAGTAGAATTCCGAGAACAATGGGAGCGTTCTTCAGACTGATTTAAAAAAGCAATAACATTCCAAGAACAATGGGAGAGTTCCAAAGCATTTTTAAACTTCAGCAGAATTCCGAGAACAATGCAGATTTCTAAAGCATTTTTAAACTTCAGTAGAATTCCGAGAACAATGGGAGTTCTTCAGACTGATTTAAAAAAACAATAACATTCCGAGAACAATGGGAGAATTCCAAAGCATTTTTAAACTTCAGCTGAATTCCAAGAACAATGGAAGTGTTCCAAAGCATTTTTAAACTACAGCAGAATTCCGAGAACAATGGAAGAGTTCCAAAGCATTTTTAAACTTCAGCAGAATTCTGAGAACAATGGAAGAGTTCCAAAGCATTTTTAAACTTCAGCAGAATTCCGAGAACAATGGCAGAGTTCCAAAGCATTTTTAAACTTCAGTAGAGTTCCGAGAACAATGGGAGTTCTTCAGACTGATTTAAAAAAGCAATAACATTCGGAGAACAGTGGGAAAGTTCCAAAGCATTTTTAAACTTCAGCTGAATTCCAAGAACATTGTAAGTGTTCCAAAGCATTTTTAAACTTCAGCAGAATTCCGAGAACAATGGAAGAGTTCCAAAGCATTTCTAAACTTCAGTAGAATTCCCAGAACAATGGGAGAGTTCTACAGACTGATTTAAAAAAACAATAACATTGCGAGAACAATGGGAGAGTTCCAAAGCATTTTTAAACTTCAGCAGAATTCCGAGAACAATTGAAGAGTTCCAAAGCATTTCTAAACTTCAGTAGAATTCCCAGAACAATGGGACAGTTCTACAGACTGATTTAGAAAAACAATAAAATTCCAAGAACAATGGCAGAGTTCCAAAATATTTTTAATCTTCAGCAGAAATCTCAGAACAATGGAAGAGTTCCAAAGCATTTTTAAACTTCAGCAGAATTCCGTGAAAAATGGAAGAGTTCCAAAGCATTTTTATACTTCAGTAGAATTCCAAGAACAATGGAAGAGCTCCAAAGCATTTTTAAACTTCAGCAGAATTCCGAGAACAATGGAAGAGTTGCAAAGCATTTTTAAACTTCATCAAAATTCCGAGAACAATGGAAGAGTTCCAAAACATTTTTAAACTTAGCAGAATTCCGAGAACAATGGAAGAGTTCCAAAGAATTTTTTAAACTTCAGTAGAATTCTGAGAACAATGGCAGAGTTCTATAGATTGATTTAAGAAAACAATAGCATTCCGAGTACAATGGGAGAGTTCCAAAGCATTTTTAAACTTCAGCTGAATTCCGAGAACAATGAAAAATTTCCAAAGCATTTTTAAACTTCAGCAGTATTCCAAGAACATTGGGAGAGTTCCAAAGCATTTTTAAACTTCAGCAGATTTCCGAGAACAATGGAAGAGTTACAAATCATTTTTAAACTTCAGTAGAATTCTGAGAACAATGGGAGAGTTATACAGACTGATTTAAAAAAACAGTAACATTCCGAGAAAAATGAAAGAGTTCCAAAGAATTTTTAAACTTCAGAAGAATTCAGAGAACAATGGTAGAGTTCTACAGACTGATTTAAAAAAACAATAACATTCCGAGAACAATGGGAGAGTTCCAAAGCATTTTTAAACTTCAGCAGAATTCCGAAAACAATGGAAGATTTCGAAAGCATTTTTAAACTTCAGTAGAATTCTGAGAACAGTGGGAGAGTTCTACAGATTGATGTAAAAAAACAGTAACATTACAAGATCTATGGGAGAGTTCCAAATAATTTTTAACTTTAGCAGAATTCCGAGAACAATGGGAAAGTTATACAGATTGATTTAAAAAAACAGTAATATTCCAAGAACAATGGGAGAGTTCAAAAGCATTTTTATTCTTCAGTAGAATTCCGAGAACAATGGGAGCGTTCTACAGACTGATTTAAAAAAGCAATAACATTCCAAGAACAATGGGAGAGTTCCAAAGCATTTTTAAACTTCAGTAGAATCCGAGAACAATGGGAGTTCTTCAGACTGATTTAAAAAAACAATAACATTCCAAGAACAATGGGAGATTTCCAAAGCATTTTTAAACTTCAGCTGAATTCCAAGAACAATGGAAGTGTTCTAAAGCATTTTTAAACTTCAGCAGAATTCCAAGAACAATGGATAGTTCCAAAGAATTTTTAAACTTCAGCAGAATTCCGAGAACAATGGAAGAGTTCCAAAGCATTTTTAAACTTCAGCAGAATTCCGAGAACAATGGAAGAGTTCCAAAGCATTTCTAAACTTCAGTAGAATTACCAAAACAATGGGAGAGTTATACAGACTGATTTAAAAAAACAATAACTTTACGAGAACAATGGGAGAGTTCCAAAGCATTTTTACACTTCAGCAGAATTCCGAGAACAATGGAAGAGTTCCAAAGCATTTCTAAACTTCAGTAGAATTCCTAGAAAAATGGTACAGTTCTACAGACTGATTTAAAAAAACAATAACATTCCGAGAACAATGGCAGAGTTCCAAAATATTTTTAATCTTCAGCAGAATTCTGAGAACAATGGGAGAGTTCCAAAGCATTTATAAACTTCAGCAGAATTCCGAGAACAATGGAAGAGTTACAAAGCATTTTTAAACTTCAGCAGAATTCTGAGAACAATGGAAGAGCTCCAAAGCATTTTGAAACTTCAGCAGAATTCTGAGAACAATGGAAGAGTTGCAAAGCATTTTTAAACTTCATCAAAATTCCGAGAACAATGGAAGAGTTCCAAAACATTTTTAAACTTAGCAGAATTCCGAGAACAATGGAAGAGTTCCAAAGCAATTTTTAAACTTCAGTAGAATTCCGAGAACAATGGCAGAGTTCTGTAGATTGATTTAAAGAAATAATAACATTCCGAGAACAATGGGAGAGTTCCAAAGCATTTTTAAACTTCAGCAGAATTCCGAGAACAATGAAAAATTTAAAAAGCATTTTTAAACTTCAGCAGTATTCCGAGAACAATGGGAGAGTTCCAAAGCATTTTTAAACTTCAGCAGAATTCCGAGAACAATGGAAGAGTTACAAATCATTTTTAAACTTCAGTAGAATTCTGAGAACAATGGGAGAGTTCTACAGACTGACTTAAAAAAACAATAACATTCCGAGAAAAATGAGAGAGTTCCAAAGACTTTTTAAACTTCAGAAGAATTCCGAAAACAATGGGAGCGTTCTACAGACTGATTTAAAAAAGCAATAACATTCCAAGAACAATGGGAGAGTTCCAAAGCATTTTTAAACTTCAGCAGAATTCCGAGAACAATGGAAAAGTTCCAAAGCATTTTTAAACTTCAGTAGAATTCCGAGAACAATGGGAGTTCTTCAGACTGATTTAAAAAAACAATAACATTCTGAGAACAATGAGAGAGTTCCAAAGCATTTTTAAACTTCAGCTGAATTCCAAGAACAATGGAGGTGTTCCAAAGCATTTTTAAACTTCAGCAGAATTGCGAGAACAATGGAAGAGTTCCAAAGCATTTTTAAACTTCAGCAGAATTCTGAGAACAATGGAAGAGTTACAAAGTATTTTTAAACTTCAGCAGAATTTCGTGTACAATGGAAGAGTTCCAAAGCTTTTTTAAACTTCAGTAGATTTCTGAGAACAATGGGAGAGTTCTACAGACTAGTTTAAAAAAATAATAACATTCCGAGAACAATGGGAGAGTTCCAAAGAATTTTTTTATATTCAGAAGAATTCCGAGAACAATGGTAGAGTTCTACAGATTGATTTAAAAAAACAGTAACATTCCGAGATCAATGGGAGAGTTCCAAAGAATTTTTAAACTTCATCAGAATTCCAAGAACAATGGAAGTGTTCCAAAGCATTTTTAAACTTCAGCAGAATTCCGAAAACAATGGATAGTTCCAAAGCATTTTTAAACTTCAGCAGAATTCCGAGAACAATGGAAGAGTTCCAAAGCATTTTTAAACTTCAGCAGAATTCCGCGAACAATGGAAGAGTTCCAAAGCATTTTTAAACTTCAGCAGAATTCCGTGAACAATGGAAGAGTTCCAAAGCACTTTTAAACTTCAGCAGAATTCCGTGAACAATGGAAGAGTTCCAAAGCATTTTTAAACTTCAGCAGAATTCCGAGAACAATGGAAGAGTTGCAAAGCATTTTTAAACTTCATCAAAATTCCGAGAACAATGGAAGAGTTCCAAAGCATTTCTAAACTTCAGTAGAATTCCCAGAACAATGGGAGAGTTCTACAGACTGATTTAAAAAAACAATAACATTACGAGAAAAATCGGAGAGTTCCAAAGCATTTTTAAACTTCAGCAGAATTCCGAGAACAATGGAAGAGTTCCAAAGCATTTCTAAACTGCAGGAAAATTCCAAGAACAAAGGGAGAGCTCTACAGACTGATTTAAAAAAACAACTTTCATTCCAAGAACAATGGGATTGTTCCAAAGCATTTTTAATCTT
This sequence comes from Phyllobates terribilis, assembly GCF_046119375.1. Lineage (NCBI taxonomy): Eukaryota > Metazoa > Chordata > Amphibia > Anura > Dendrobatidae > Phyllobates > Phyllobates terribilis. The sequence goes on along the minus strand of NW_027362765.1, from coordinate 29,406,023 downwards.
CAGCAGAATTCCGAGAACAATGGAAGATTTCCAAAGCATTTTTAAACTTCAGTAGAATTCTGAGAACAATGGGAGAGTTCTACAGACTGATTTAAAAAAACAATACCATTCCGAGAACAAACGGACAGTTCCAATGCATTTTTAAACTTCAGCACAATTCCGAGAACAATGGAAGTGTTCCAAACTTTTTTAAACTTCAATAGAATTCTGAGAACAATTGTAGAGATCTACAGACTGATTTAAAAAAACAATAACATTCCGAGAACAATGGGGGAGTTCCAAAGCATTTTTAAACTTCAGCAGAATTTCGTGTACAAAGGAAGAGTTCCAAAGCTTTTTTAAACTTCAGTAGAATTCTGAGAACAATGGGAGAGTTCTACAGACTGATTTAAAAATATAATAACATTCCGAGAACAATGGGAGAGTTCCAAAGAATTTTTAAAATTCAGAAGAATTCCGAGAACAATGGGAGATTTCTACAGATTAATTTAAAAAAACAGTAACATTCCGAGATCAATGGGAGTGTTCCAAAGAATTTTTAAACTTCAGCAGAATTCCGAGAACAATGGAAGTGTTCCAAAGCATTTTTAAACTTCAGCAGAATCCGAGAACAATGGATAGTTCCAAAGCATTTTTAAACTTCAGCAGAATTCCGAGAACAATGGAAGAGTTCCAAAGCATTTTTAAACTTCAGCAGAATTCCGAGAACAATGGAAGAGTTCCAAAGCATTTGTAAACTTCAGTAGAATTCCCAGAACAATGGGAGAGTTCTACAGACTGATTTAAGAAAACAATAACATTCCAAGAACAATAGGAGAGTTCTACAGACTGATTTAAAAAAACAATAACATTCCGAGAACAATGGGAGAGTTCCAAAGCATTTTTAAACTTCAGCACAATTCTGAAAAAAATGGAAGATATCCTAAGCATTTTTAAACTTCAGTAGAATTCTGAGAACAGTGGGAGAGTTCTACAGATTGATGTAAAAAAACAGTAACATTCCGAGATCAATGGGAGAGTTCCAAAGCATTTTTAAACTTCAGCAGAATTCCGAGAACAATGGCAGAGTTCCAAAGCATTTTTAAACTTCAGTATAATTCCGAGAACAATTGGGAGTTCTTCAGACTGATTTAAAAAAACAATATCATTCCGAGAACAATGGGAGAGTGCCAAAGAATTTTTAAACTTCAGCTGAATTCCAAGAACAATGGAAGTGTTCCAAAGCATTTTTAAACTTCAGTAGAATTTTGAGAACAATGGAAGAGTTCCAAACCATTTTTAAACTTCAGCAGAATTCCGAGAACAATGAAAGAGTTCCAAAGCATTTTTAAGCTTTAGCAGAATTCCGAGAACAATGGGAGAGTTCTACAGATTGATGTAAAAAAACAGTAACATTCCGAGATCAATGGGAGAGTTCCAAAGAATTTTTAAACTTCAGCAGAATTCTGAGAACAATGGGAAAGTTCTACAGATTGATTTAAAAAACAGTAATATTCCATGAACAATGGGAGAGTTCCAAAGCATTTTTAAACTTCAGTAGAATTCCGAGAACAATGGGGGCTTCTACAGACTGATTTAAAAAAGCAATAACATTCCAAGAACAATGGGAGAGTTCCAAAGCATTTTTATACTTCAGCAGAATTCCGAGAACAATGGCAGAGTTCCAAAGCATTTTTAAACTTCAGTAGAATTCCGAGAACAATGGGAGTCCTTCAGACTGATTTAAAAAAACAATAGCATTCTGAGAACAATGGGAGAGTTCCAAAGCATTTTTAAACTTCAGCTGAATTCCAAGAACAATGGAAGTGTTCCAAAGCATTTTTAAACTTCAGCAGAATTCCGAGAACAATGGAAGAGTTCCAAAGCATTTTTAAACTTCAGTAGAATTCCGAGAACAATGGGAGTTCTTCAGACTGATTTAAATAAACAATAACATTTGGACAACAGTGGGAAAGTTCCAAAGCATTTTTAAACTTCAGCTGAATTCCAAGAACAATGGAAGTGTTCCAAAGCATTTTTAAACTTCAGCAGAATTCCGAGAACAATGGAAGAGTTCTAAAGCATTTTTAAGCTTTAGCAGAATTCCGAGAACAATGGAAGAGTTCCAAAGTATTTTTAAACTTCAGAAGAATTCCGAGCACAATGGAAGAGACCCAAAACATTTTTAAACTTCAGCAGAATACCGAGAACAATGGAAGATTAACAAAGCATTTTTAAACTTCAGTAGAATACTGAGAACAATGGGAGAGTTCTACAGACTGATTTAAAAAACAATACCATTCCGAGAACAATGGGAGAGTTCCAATGCATTTTTAAACTTCAGCAGGTTTCCTAGAGCAATGGAAGATTTCCAAAGCTTTTTTAAACTTCAGTAGAAATCTGAAAACAAAGGGAGAGCTCTACAGACTGATTTAAAAAAACAATAACATTCCGAGAACAATGGGAGAGTTCCAAAGCATTTTAAAACTTCAGCAGAATTCCGAGAACAATGGAAGATTTTCAAAGCATTTGTAAACTTCAGTAGAATACTGAGAACAATGGGAGAGTTCTACAGACTGATTTAAAAAAACAATACCATTCCGAGAACAATGGGAGAGTTCCAATGCATTTTTAAACTTCAGCAGGTTTCCGAGAACAATGGAAGATTTCCAAAGCTTTTTTAAACTTCAGTAGAAATCTGAGAACAATGGGAGAGTTCTACAGACTGATTTAAAAAAGCAATAACATTCTGAGAACAATGGGAGAGTTCCAAAGAATTTTTAAACTTCAGCAGAATTCCAAGAACAATGGGAAAGTTCTACAGATTGGTTTAAAAAACAGTAATATTCCATGAACAATGGGAGAGTTCCAAAGCATTTTTAAACTTCAGTAGAATTCCGAGAACAATGGGGGCCTTCTACAGACTGATTTAAAAAAACAATAACGTTCCTAGAACAATGGGAGAGTTCCAAAGCATTTTTAAACTTCAGCAGAATTCCGAGAACAATTGAAGATTTCCAAAGCATTTTTAAACTTCAGTAGAATTCTGAGAACAATGGGAAAGTACTCCAGACTGATTTAAAAAAACAATGCCATTCCGAGAACAATGGGAGAGTTCCAATGCATTTTTAAACTTCAGCAGAATTCCGAGAACAATCGAAGAGTTCTAAAGCTTTTTTAAACTTCAATAGAATTCTGAGAACAATGGGAGAGATCTACAGACTGATTTAAAAAAACAATAACATTCCGAGAACAATGGAGGAGTTCCAAAGCATTTTTAAACTTCAACAGAATTTCTTGTACAATGGAAGAGTTCCAAAGCTTTTGTAAACTTCAGTAGAATTCTAAGAACAATGGGAGAGTTCTACAGACTGATTTAAAAAAATAATAACATTCCGAGAACAATGGGAGAGTTCCAAAGAATTTATAAAATTCAGAAGAATTCAGAGAACAATGGGAGAGTTCTACAGATTGATTTAAAAAAAACAGTAACACTCCGAGATGAAGGAGAGAGTTCCAAAGAATTTTTAAACTTCAGCATAATTCCGAGAACAATGGAATTGTTCCAAAGCATTTTTAAACTTCAGCAGAATTCCGAGAATAATGGCAGAGTTCCAAAGCATTTTTAAACTTCAGTATAATTCCGAGAACAATGGGAGTTCTTCAGACAGATTTAAAAAAACAACATCATTCCGAGAACAATGGGAGAGTTCCAAAGCATTTTTAAACTTCAGCTGAATTCCAAGAACAATGGAAGTGTTCCAAAGCATTTTTAAACTTCAGCAGAATTTTGAGAACAATTGAAGAGTTCCAAACCATTTTTAAACTTCAGCAGAATTCCGAGAACAATGGAAGAGTTCCAAAGCATTTTTAAACTTCAGCAGAATTCCGAGAACAATGGAAGAGTTCCAAAGCATTTTTAAACTTCAGCAGAATACAGAGAACAATGGCAGAGTTCCAAAGCATTTTTGAACTTCAGTAGAATTCCGAGAACAATGGGAGTCCTTCAGACTGATTTAAAAAAACAATAACATTCTGAGAACAATGGGAGAGTTCCAAAGCATTTTTAAACTTCAGCTGAATTCCAAGAACAATGGAAGTGTTCCAAAGCATTTTTAAACTTCAGCAGAATTCCGAGAACAATGGAAGATTTCCAAAGCAATTTTAAACTTCAGTAGAATTCTGAGAACAATGGGAGAGTTCTACAGACTGATTTAAAAAAACAATAACATTCCGAGAATAATGGTGGAGTTCCAAAGCATTTTTAAACTAGAGCAGAATTTCGCGTACAATGGAAGAGTTCCAAAGCTTTTGTAAACTTCAGTAGAATTCCGAGAACAATGGGAGAGTTCTACAGACTGATTTAGAAAAACAATAATATTCCGAGAACAATGGGAATGTTCCAAAGCAATTTTAAACATCAGAAGATTTCCGAGAACAATGGGAGTGTTCTACAGAATAATTTAAAAAAACAATAACATTCCGAGAAAAATGGGCAACTTCCAAAGAATTTTTAAACTTCAGAAGAATTAAAGAGAACAATTGGAGAGTTCTACAGACTGATTTATAAAAACAATAACATTCCGAGAACAATGGGAGAATTCCAAAGCATTTTTAAACTTCAGCAGCATTCCGAGAACAATGGGAGAGTTCCAAAGCTTTTCTAAACTTCAGTAAAATACCCAGAACAATGAGAGAGTTCTACAGACTGATTTAAAAAAACAATAACATTATGAGAACAATGGGAGTGTTCCAAAGCATTTTTAAACTTCAGCAGAATTACGAGAACAATGGAAGATTTCCAAAGCATTTTTAAACTTCAGTAAAATTCCGAGAACAATGGGAGAGTTCTACACACTGATTTAAAAAAACAATAACATTCCGAGAACAATGGCAGAGCTCCAAAGCATTTTTATTCTTCAGCAGAATTCTGAGAACAATGAAAGAGTTCCAAAGCATTTTTAAACTTCAGCAGAATTCCGAGAACAATGGAATAGATCCAAAGCATTTTTAAACTTCAGCAGAATTCCGAGAACAATGGAAGAGCTCCAAAGCATTTTTAAACTTCAGCAGAATTCCGAGAACAATGAAAAAGTACCAAAGCATTTTTAAGCTTCAGTAGAATTCTGAGAACAATGGGAGAGTTCTACAGACTGATTTAAAAAAACAATAACATTCCGAGAAAATGAGAGAGTTCCAAAGAATTTTTAAACTTGAGAAGAATTCAGAGAACAATGGGAGAGTTCTACAAACTGATTTAAAAAAGCAATAACATTCAAAGAACAATGGGAGAGTTCCAAAACATTTTTAAACTTCAGCAGAATTCCGAGATCAATGGAAGATTTACAAAGCATTTTTAAACTACAGTAGAATTCCGAGAACAATGGGAGTGTTCTACAGATTGATTTAAAAAAACAGTAACATTCTGAGATCAATGGGAGAGTTCCAAAGAATTTTTAAACTTCAGCAGTATTCCGAGAACAATGGGAGAGTTCTAAAGCTTTTTTAAACTTCAGTAGAAACCTGAGAACAATGGGAGAGTTCTACAGACTGATTTAAGAAAACAATAACATTCCAAGAACAATAGGAGAGTTCTACAGACTGATTTAAAAAAACAATATCATTCAGAGAAGAATGGGAGAGTTCCAAAGCATTTTTAAACTTCAGCTGAATTCCAAGAACAATGGAAGTGTTCCAAAGCATTTTTAAACTTCAGCAGAATTCCCAGAACAATGGAAGAGTTCCAAACCATTTTTAAACTTCAGCAGAATTCCGAGAACAATGGAAGAGTTCCAAAGCATTTTTAAACTTCAGCAGAATATAGACAACAATGGAAGAGTTCCAAAGCATTTTTAAACTTCAGCAGAATTCCGAGAACAATGGAAGAGTTCCAAAGCATTTTTAAACTTCAGCAGAATACAGAGAACAATGGCAGAGTTCCAAAGCATTTTTGAACTTCAGTAGAATTCCGAGAACAATGGGAGTCCTTCAGACTGATTTAAAAAAACAATAACATTCTGAGAACAATGGGAGAGTTCCAAAGCATTTTTAAACTTCAGCTGAATTCCAAGAACAATGGAAGTGTTCCAAAGCATTTTTAAACTTCAGCAGAATTCCGAGAACAATGGAAGATTTCCAAAGCAATTTTAAACTTCAGTAGAATTCTGAGAACAATGGGAGAGTTCTACAGACTGATTTAAAAAAACAATAACATTCCGAGAATAATGGTGGAGTTCCAAAGCATTTTTAAACTAGAGCAGAATTTCGCGTACAATGGAAGAGTTCCAAAGCTTTTGTAAACTTCAGTAGAATTCCGAGAACAATGGGAGAGTTCTACAGACTGATTTAGAAAAACAATAATATTCCGAGAACAATGGGAATGTTCCAAAGCAATTTTAAACATCAGAAGATTTCCGAGAACAATGGGAGTGTTCTACAGAATAATTTAAAAAAACAATAACATTCCGAGAAAAATGGGCAACTTCCAAAGAATTTTTAAACTTCAGAAGAATTAAAGAGAACAATTGGAGAGTTCTACAGACTGATTTATAAAAACAATAACATTCCGAGAACAATGGGAGAATTCCAAAGCATTTTTAAACTTCAGCAGCATTCCGAGAACAATGGGAGAGTTCCAAAGCTTTTCTAAACTTCAGTAAAATACCCAGAACAATGAGAGAGTTCTACAGACTGATTTAAAAAAACAATAACATTATGAGAACAATGGGAGTGTTCCAAAGCATTTTTAAACTTCAGCAGAATTACGAGAACAATGGAAGATTTCCAAAGCATTTTTAAACTTCAGTAAAATTCCGAGAACAATGGGAGAGTTCTACACACTGATTTAAAAAAACAATAACATTCCGAGAACAATGGCAGAGCTCCAAAGCATTTTTATTCTTCAGCAGAATTCTGAGAACAATGAAAGAGTTCCAAAGCATTTTTAAACTTCAGCAGAATTCCGAGAACAATGGAATAGATCCAAAGCATTTTTAAACTTCAGCAGAATTCCGAGAACAATGGAAGAGCTCCAAAGCATTTTTAAACTTCAGCAGAATTCCGAGAACAATGAAAAAGTACCAAAGCATTTTTAAGCTTCAGTAGAATTCTGAGAACAATGGGAGAGTTCTACAGACTGATTTAAAAAAACAATAACATTCCGAGAAAATGAGAGAGTTCCAAAGAATTTTTAAACTTGAGAAGAATTCAGAGAACAATGGGAGAGTTCTACAAACTGATTTAAAAAAGCAATAACATTCAAAGAACAATGGGAGAGTTCCAAAACATTTTTAAACTTCAGCAGAATTCCGAGATCAATGGAAGATTTACAAAGCATTTTTAAACTACAGTAGAATTCCGAGAACAATGGGAGTGTTCTACAGATTGATTTAAAAAAACAGTAACATTCTGAGATCAATGGGAGAGTTCCAAAGAATTTTTAAACTTCAGCAGTATTCCGAGAACAATGGGAGAGTTCTAAAGCTTTTTTAAACTTCAGTAGAAACCTGAGAACAATGGGAGAGTTCTACAGACTGATTTAAGAAAACAATAACATTCCAAGAACAATAGGAGAGTTCTACAGACTGATTTAAAAAAACAATATCATTCAGAGAAGAATGGGAGAGTTCCAAAGCATTTTTAAACTTCAGCTGAATTCCAAGAACAATGGAAGTGTTCCAAAGCATTTTTAAACTTCAGCAGAATTCCCAGAACAATGGAAGAGTTCCAAACCATTTTTAAACTTCAGCAGAATTCCGAGAACAATGGAAGAGTTCCAAAGCATTTTTAAACTTCAGCAGAATATAGACAACAATGGAAGAGTTCCAAAGCATTTTTAAACTGCAGTAGAATTCCGAGAACAATGGGAGAGTTCCAAAGAATTTTTAAACTTCAGCAGTATTCCGAGAACAATGGGAGAGTTCTACAGATTGATTTAAAAAAAAGTAACATTCCAAGAACAATGTGAGAGCTCCAAAGCATTTTTAAACTTCAGCAGAATTCCGAGAACAATGGGAGAATTCTACAGATTGATTTATAAAACATTAAAATTCCCAGAACAATGGGAGAGTTCCAAAGCATTTTTAAACTTCAGCAGAATTCCGAGAAGAATGGAAATGTTCCAAAGCATTTTTAAAATTCAGCAGGATTCCGAGAACAATGGAAGTGTTCTAAAGCATTTTTAAACTTCAGCAGAATTCCGAGAACAATGGAAAGTTCCAAAGCATTTTTAAACTTCAGCAGAATTTCGAGAAGAATGGAAGATTTCCAAAGCATTTTTAAACTTCAGCAGAATTCTGAGAACAATGGAAGAGTTCCAAAGCATTTCTAAACTTCATTAGAATTCCGATAACAAAGGGAGAGCTCTACAGACTGATTTAAAAAAACTATAAAATTCCGAGAACAATGGAAGAGTTCCAAAGCATTTTTAAACTTCAGCAGAATTCCGAGAACAATGGAAGAGCTCCATAGCATTTTTAAACTTCAGCAGAATTCCGAGAACAATGGAAGAGTTCCAAAGCTTTTTTAAACTTCAATAGTGTTCTGAGAACAATGGGAGAGTTCTACAGACTGATTTAAAAAAACAACAACATTCCGAGAAAATGAGAGAGTTCCAAAGAATTTTTAAACTTCAGAAGAATTCAGAGAACAATGGGAGAGTTCTACAGATTGATTTAAAAAAACAATAACATTCCGAGAACAATGGGAGAGTTCCAAAACATTTTTAAACTTCAGCAGAATTCCGAGAACAATGGAAGATTTCCAAAGCACTTTTAAACTGCAGTAGAATTCCGAGAACAATGGGAGAGTTCTACAGATTGATTTAAAAGAACAGTAACATTCCGAGATCAATGGGAGAGTTCCAAAGAATTTTTAAACTTCAGCAGCATTCCGAGAACAATGGGAGAGCTCCAAAGCATTTTTAAACTTCAGCAGAATTCCGAGAACAATGGGAGAGTTCTACAGATTGATTTAAGAAAACATTAACATTCCGAGAACAATGGGAGAGTTCCAAAGCATTTTTAAACTTCAGCCGAATTCCGAGAACAATGGAAGTGTTCCAAAGCATTTTTAAACTTCAGCAGAATTTCGAGAACACTGGAAGTGTTCTAAAGCATTTTTAAACTTCAGCAGAATTTCGAGAACAATGGAAAGTTCCAAAGCATTTTTAAACTTCAGCAGAATTCCGAGAACAATGGAAGAGTTCCAAAGCATTTTTAAACTTCAGCAGAATTCCAAGAACAATGGAAGAGTTCCAAAGCATTTCTAAACTTCATTAGAATTCCGATAACAATGGGAGAGTTCTACAGACTGATTTAAAAAAACAATAACATTAAGAGAACAATGGAAGAGTTCCAAAGCATTTTTAAACTTCACCAGAATTCCGAGAACAATGGAAGAGCTCTATAGCATTTTTAAGCTTCAGCAGAATTCCGAGAACAATGGAAGAGTTGCAAAGCATTTTTAAACTTCATCAAAATTCCAAGAACAATGGAAGAGCTCCAAAACATTTTTAAACTTAGCAGAATTCCGAGAACAATGGAAGAGTTCCAAAGCATTTTTTAAACTTCAGTAGAATTCCGAGAACAATGGGAGAGTTCTATAGATTGATTTAAAAAAACATTAACATTCCGAGAACAATGGGAGAGTTCCAAAGCATTTTTAAACTTCAGCAGTATTCCGAGAACAATGAAAAAGTTCCAAAGCATTTTTAAACTTCAGCAGTATTCCGAGAACAATGGGAGAGTTCCAAAGCATTTTTAAACTTCAGCAGAATTTCGAGAACAACAGAAGAGTTCCAAAGCATTTTTAAACTTCAGTAGAATTCTGAGAACAATGGGAGAGTTCTACAGACTGATATAAAAAAACAATAACATTCCGAGAAAAATGAGAGAGTTCCAAAGAATTTTTGAACTTCAGCAGAAATTCGAGTACAATGGAAGAGTTCCAAAGCTTTTTTAAACTTCAGTAGAATTCTGAAAACAATGGTAGAGTTCTACAGACAGTTTTAAAAAAAACAATAACTTTCCAAGAATAATGGGAGAGTTCCAAAGCATTTATAAACATCAGCAGAATTCCCAGAAAAATGGAAGAGCTCCAAAGCATTTTGAAACTTCAGCAGAATTCCCAGAACAATGGAAGAGTTGCAAAGCATTTTTAAACTTCATCAAAATTCCGAGAACAATGGAAGATTTCCAAAACAATTTTAAACTTAGCAGAATTCCGAGAGCAATGGAAGAGTTCCAAAGCATTTTTAAACTTCAGTAGAATTGCGAGAACAATGGGAGAGTTCTACAGATTGATTTAAAACAGCAATAACATTCCAAGAACAATGGGAGTGTTCCAAAGCATTTTTAAACTTCAGCAGAATTCCCAGAACAATGGAAGAGTTCCAAACCATTTTTAAACTTCAGCAGAATTCCGAGAACAATGGAAGAGTTCCAAAGCATTTTTAAACTTCAGCAGAATATAGACAACAATGGAAGAGTTCCAAAGCATTTTTAAACTGCAGTAGAATTCCGAGAACAATGGGAGAGTTCCAAAGAATTTTTAAACTTCAGCAGTATTCTGAGAACAATGGGAGAGTTCTACAGATTGATTTAAAAAAAAGTAACATTCCAAGAACAATGTGAGAGCTCCAAAGCATTTTTAAACTTCAGCAGAATTCCGAGAACAATGGGAGAATTCTACAGATTGATTTATAAAACATTAAAATTCCGAGAACAAAGGGAGAGTTCCAAAGCATTTTTAAACTTCAGCAGAATTCCGAGAAGAATGGAAATGTTCCAAAGCATTTTTAAAATTCAGCAGGATTCCGAGAACAATGGAAGTGTTCTAAAGCATTTTTAAACTTCAGCAGAATTCCGAGAACAATGGAAAGTTCCAAAGCATTTTTAAACTTCAGCAGAATTTCGAGAAGAATGGAAGAGTTCCAAAGCATTTTTAAACTTCAGCAGAATTCTGAGAACAATGGAAGAGTTCCAAAGCATTTCTAAACTTCATTAGAATTCCGATAACAAAGGGAGAGCTCTACAGACTGATTTAAAAAAACTATAAAATTCCGAGAACAATGGAAGAGTTCCAAAGCATTTTTAAACTTCAGCAGAATTCCGAGAACAATGGAAGAGCTCCATAGCATTTTTAAACTTCAGCAGAATTCCGAGAACAATGGAAGAGTTCCAAAGCTTTTTTAAACTTCAATAGTGTTCTGAGAACAATGGGAGAGTTCTACAGACTGATTTAAAAAAACAACAACATTCCGAGAAAATGAGAGAGTTCCAAAGAATTTTTAAACTTCAGAAGAATTCAGAGAACAATGGGAGAGTTCTACAGATTGATTTAAAAAAACAATAACATTCCGAGAACAATGGGAGAGTTCCAAAACATTTTTAAACTTCAGCAGAATTCCGAGAACAATGGAAGATTTCCAAAGCACTTTTAAACTGCAGTAGAATTCCGAGAACAATGGGAGAGTTCTACAGATTGATTTAAAAGAACAGTAACATTCCGAGATCAATGGGAGAGTTCCAAAGAATTTTTAAACTTCAGCAGCATTCCGAGAACAATGGGAGAGCTCCAAAGCATTTTTAAACTTCAGCAGAATTCCGAGAACAATGGGAGAGTTCTACAGATTGATTTAAGAAAACATTAACATTCCGAGAACAATGGGAGAGTTCCAAAGCATTTTTAAACTTCAGCCGAATTCCGAGAACAATGGAAGTGTTCCAAAGCATTTTTAAACTTCAGCAGAATTTCGAGAACACTGGAAGTGTTCTAAAGCATTTTTAAACTTCAGCAGAATTTCGAGAACAATGGAAAGTTCCAAAGCATTTTTAAACTTCAGCAGAATTCCGAGAACAATGGAAGAGTTCCAAAGCATTTTTAAACTTCAGCAGAATTCCAAGAACAATGGAAGAGTTCCAAAGCATTTCTAAACTTCATTAGAATTCCGATAACAATGGGAGAGTTCTACAGACTGATTTAAAAAAACAATAACATTAAGAGAACAATGGAAGAGTTCCAAAGCATTTTTAAACTTCACCAGAATTCCGAGAACAATGGAAGAGCTCTATAGCATTTTTAAACTTCAGCAGAATTCCGAGAACAATGGAAGAGTTGCAAAGCATTTTTAAACTTCATCAAAATTCCAAGAACAATGGAAGAGCTCCAAAACATTTTTAAACTTAGCAGAATTCCGAGAACAATGGAAGAGTTCCAAAGCATTTTTTAAACTTCAGTAGAATTCCGAGAACAATGGGAGAGTTCTATAGATTGATTTAAAAAAACATTAACATTCCGAGAACAATGGGAGAGTTCCAAAGCATTTTTAAACTTCAGCAGTATTCCGAGAACAATGAAAAAGTTCCAAAGCATTTTTAAACTTCAGCAGTATTCCGAGAACAATGGGAGAGTTCCAAAGCATTTTTAAACTTCAGCAGAATTTCGAGAACAACAGAAGAGTTCCAAAGCATTTTTAAACTTCAGTAGAATTCTGAGAACAATGGGAGAGTTCTACAGACTGATATAAAAAAACAATAACATTCCGAGAAAAATGAGAGAGTTCCAAAGAATTTTTGAACTTCAGCAGAAATTCGAGTACAATGGAAGAGTTCCAAAGCTTTTTTAAACTTCAGTAGAATTCTGAAAACAATGGTAGAGTTCTACAGACAGTTTTAAAAAAAACAATAACTTTCCAAGAATAATGGGAGAGTTCCAAAGCATTTATAAACATCAGCAGAATTCCCAGAAAAATGGAAGAGCTCCAAAGCATTTTGAAACTTCAGCAGAATTCCCAGAACAATGGAAGAGTTGCAAAGCATTTTTAAACTTCATCAAAATTCCGAGAACAATGGAAGATTTCCAAAACAATTTTAAACTTAGCAGAATTCCGAGAGCAATGGAAGAGTTCCAAAGCATTTTTAAACTTCAGTAGAATTGCGAGAACAATGGGAGAGTTCTACAGATTGATTTAAAACAGCAATAACATTCCAAGAACAATGGGAGTGTTCCAAAGCATTTTTAAACTTCAGCAGAATTCCCAGAACAATGGAAGAGTTCCAAACCATTTTTAAACTTCAGCAGAATTCCGAGAACAATGGAAGAGTTCCAAAGCATTTTTAAACTTCAGCAGAATATAGACAACAATGGAAGAGTTCCAAAGCATTTTTAAACTGCAGTAGAATTCCGAGAACAATGGGAGAGTTCCAAAGAATTTTTAAACTTCAGCAGTATTCCGAGAACAATGGGAGAGTTCTACAGATTGATTTAAAAAAAAGTAACATTCCAAGAACAATGTGAGAGCTCCAAAGCATTTTTAAACTTCAGCAGAATTCCGAGAACAATGGGAGAATTCTACAGATTGATTTATAAAACATTAAAATTCCGAGAACAAAGGGAGAGTTCCAAAGCATTTTTAAACTTCAGCAGAATTCCGAGAAGAATGGAAATGTTCCAAAGCATTTTTAAAATTCAGCAGGATTCCGAGAACAATGGAAGTGTTCTAAAGCATTTTTAAACTTCAGCAGAATTCCGAGAACAATGGAAAGTTCCAAAGCATTTTTAAACTTCAGCAGAATTTCGAGAAGAATGGAAGAGTTCCAAAGCATTTTTAAACTTCAGCAGAATTCTGAGAACAATGGAAGAGTTCCAAAGCATTTCTAAACTTCATTAGAATTCCGATAACAAAGGGAGAGCTCTACAGACTGATTTAAAAAAACTATAAAATTCCGAGAACAATGGAAGAGTTCCAAAGCATTTTTAAACTTCAGCAGAATTCCGAGAACAATGGAAGAGCTCCATAGCATTTTTAAACTTCAGCAGAATTCCGAGAACAATGGAAGAGTTCCAAAGCTTTTTTAAACTTCAATAGTGTTCTGAGAACAATGGGAGAGTTCTACAGACTGATTTAAAAAAACAACAACATTCCGAGAAAATGAGAGAGTTCCAAAGAATTTTTAAACTTCAGAAGAATTCAGAGAACAATGGGAGAGTTCTACAGATTGATTTAAAAAAACAATAACATTCCGAGAACAATGGGAGAGTTCCAAAACATTTTTAAACTTCAGCAGAATTCCGAGAACAATGGAAGATTTCCAAAGCACTTTTAAACTGCAGTAGAATTCCGAGAACAATGGGAGAGTTCTACAGATTGATTTAAAAGAACAGTAACATTCCGAGATCAATGGGAGAGTTCCAAAGAATTTTTAAACTTCAGCAGCATTCCGAGAACAATGGGAGAGCTCCAAAGCATTTTTAAACTTCAGCAGAATTCCGAGAACAATGGGAGAGTTCTACAGATTGATTTAAGAAAACATTAACATTCCGAGAACAATGGGAGAGTTCCAAAGCATTTTTAAACTTCAGCCGAATTCCGAGAACAATGGAAGTGTTCCAAAGCATTTTTAAACTTCAGCAGAATTTCGAGAACACTGGAAGTGTTCTAAAGCATTTTTAAACTTCAGCAGAATTTCGAGAACAATGGAAAGTTCCAAAGCATTTTTAAACTTCAGCAGAATTCCGAGAACAATGGAAGAGTTCCAAAGCATTTTTAAACTTCAGCAGAATTCCAAGAACAATGGAAGAGTTCCAAAGCATTTCTAAACTTCATTAGAATTCCGATAACAATGGGAGAGTTCTACAGACTGATTTAAAAAAACAATAACATTAAGAGAACAATGGAAGAGTTCCAAAGCATTTTTAAACTTCACCAGAATTCCGAGAACAATGGAAGAGCTCTATAGCATTTTTAAACTTCAGCAGAATTCCGAGAACAATGGAAGAGTTGCAAAGCATTTTTAAACTTCATCAAAATTCCAAGAACAATGGAAGAGCTCCAAAACATTTTTAAACTTAGCAGAATTCCGAGAACAATGGAAGAGTTCCAAAGCATTTTTTAAACTTCAGTAGAATTCCGAGAACAATGGGAGAGTTCTATAGATTGATTTAAAAAAACATTAACATTCCGAGAACAATGGGAGAGTTCCAAAGCATTTTTAAACTTCAGCAGTATTCCGAGAACAATGAAAAAGTTCCAAAGCATTTTTAAACTTCAGCAGTATTCCGAGAACAATGGGAGAGTTCCAAAGCATTTTTAAACTTCAGCAGAATTTCGAGAACAACAGAAGAGTTCCAAAGCATTTTTAAACTTCAGTAGAATTCTGAGAACAATGGGAGAGTTCTACAGACTGATATAAAAAAACAATAACATTCCGAGAAAAATGAGAGAGTTCCAAAGAATTTTTGAACTTCAGCAGAAATTCGAGTACAATGGAAGAGTTCCAAAGCTTTTTTAAACTTCAGTAGAATTCTGAAAACAATGGTAGAGTTCTACAGACAGTTTTAAAAAAAACAATAACTTTCCAAGAATAATGGGAGAGTTCCAAAGCATTTATAAACATCAGCAGAATTCCCAGAAAAATGGAAGAGCTCCAAAGCATTTTGAAACTTCAGCAGAATTCCCAGAACAATGGAAGAGTTGCAAAGCATTTTTAAACTTCATCAAAATTCCGAGAACAATGGAAGATTTCCAAAACAATTTTAAACTTAGCAGAATTCCGAGAGCAATGGAAGAGTTCCAAAGCATTTTTAAACTTCAGTAGAATTGCGAGAACAATGGGAGAGTTCTACAGATTGATTTAAAACAGCAATAACATTCCAAGAACAATGGGAGTGTTCCAAAGCATTTTTAAACTTCAGCAGAATTCCCAGAACAATGGAAGAGTTCCAAACCATTTTTAAACTTCAGCAGAATTCCGAGAACAATGGAAGAGTTCCAAAGCATTTTTAAACTTCAGCAGAATATAGACAACAATGGAAGAGTTCCAAAGCATTTTTAAACTGCAGTAGAATTCCGAGAACAATGGGAGAGTTCCAAAGAATTTTTAAACTTCAGCAGTATTCCGAGAACAATGGGAGAGTTCTACAGATTGATTTAAAAAAAAGTAACATTCCAAGAACAATGTGAGAGCTCCAAAGCATTTTTAAACTTCAGCAGAATTCCGAGAACAATGGGAGAATTCTACAGATTGATTTATAAAACATTAAAATTCCGAGAACAAAGGGAGAGTTCCAAAGCATTTTTAAACTTCAGCAGAATTCCGAGAAGAATGGAAATGTTCCAAAGCATTTTTAAAATTCAGCAGGATTCCGAGAACAATGGAAGTGTTCTAAAGCATTTTTAAACTTCAGCAGAATTCCGAGAACAATGGAAAGTTCCAAAGCATTTTTAAACTTCAGCAGAATTTCGAGAAGAATGGAAGAGTTCCAAAGCATTTTTAAACTTCAGCAGAATTCTGAGAACAATGGAAGAGTTCCAAAGCATTTCTAAACTTCATTAGAATTCCGATAACAAAGGGAGAGCTCTACAGACTGATTTAAAAAAACTATAAAATTCCGAGAACAATGGAAGAGTTCCAAAGCATTTTTAAACTTCAGCAGAATTCCGAGAACAATGGAAGAGATCCATAGCATTTTTAAACTTCAGCAGAATTCCGAGAACAATGGAAGAGTTCCAAAGCTTTTTTAAACTTCAATAGTGTTCTGAGAACAATGGGAGAGTTCTACAGACTGATTTAAAAAAACAACAACATTCCGAGAAAATGAGAGAGTTCCAAAGAATTTTTAAACTTCAGAAGAATTCAGAGAACAATGGGAGAGTTCTACAGATTGATTTAAAAAAACAATAACATTCCGAGAACAATGGGAGAGTTCCAAAACATTTTTAAACTTCAGCAGAATTCCGAGAACAATGGAAGATTTCCAAAGCACTTTTAAACTGCAGTAGAATTCCGAGAACAATGGGAGAGTTCTACAGATTGATTTAAAAGAACAGTAACATTCCGAGATCAATGGGAGGGTTCCAAAGAATTTTTAAACTTCAGCAGCATTCCGAGAACAATGGGAGAGCTCCAAAGCATTTTTAAACTTCAGCAGAATTCCGAGAACAATGGGAGAGTTCTACAGATTGATTTAAGAAAACATTAACATTCCGAGAACAATGGGAGAGTTGCAAAGCATTTTTAAACTTCAGCCGAATTCCGAGAACAATGGAAGTGTTCCAAAGCATTTTTAAACTTCAGCAGAATTTCTAGAACACTGGAAGTGTTCTAAAGCATTTTTAAACTTCAGCAGAATTTCGAGAACAATGGAAAGTTCCAAAGCATTTTTAAACTTCAGCAGAATTCCGAGAACAATGGAAGAGTTCCAAAGCATTTTTAAACTTCAGCAGAATTCCAAGAACAATGGAAGAGTTCCAAAGCATTTCTAAACTTCATTAGAATTCCGATAACAATGGGAGAGTTCTACAGACTGATTTAAAAAAACAATAACATTAAGAGAACAATGGAAGAGTTCCAAAGCATTTTTAAACTTCACCAGAATTCTGAGAACAATGGAAGAGCTCTATAGCATTTTTAAACTTCAGCAGAATTCCGAGAACAATGGAAGAGTTGCAAAGCATTTTAAACTTCATCAAAATTCCAAGAACAATGGAAGAGCTCCAAAACATTTTTAAACTTAGCAGAATTCCGAGAACAATGGAAGAGTTCCAAAGCATTTTTTAAACTTCAGTAGAATTCCGAGAACAATGGGAGAGTTCTATAGATTGATTTAAAAAAACATTAACATTCCGAGAACAATGGGAGAGTTCCAAAGCATTTTTAAACTTCAGCAGTATTCCGAGAACAATGAAAAAGTTCCAAAGCATTTTTAAACTTCAGCAGAATTTCGAGAACAACAGAAGAGTTCCAAAGCATTTTTAAACTTCAGTAGAATTCTGAGAACAATGGGAGAGTTCTACAGACTGATATAAAAAAACAATAACATTCCGAGAAAAATGAGAGAGTTCCAAAGAATTTTTGAACTTCAGCAGAAATTCGAGTACAATGGAAGAGTTCCAAAGCTTTTTTAAACTTCAGTAGAATTCTGAAAACAATGGTAGAGTTCTACAGACAGTTTTAAAAAAAACAATAACTTTCCAAGAATAATGGGAGAGTTCCAAAGCATTTATAAACATCAGCAGAATTCCCAGAAAAATGGAAGAGCTCCAAAGCATTTTGAAACTTCAGCAGAATTCCCAGAACAATGGAAGAGTTGCAAAGCATTTTTAAACTTCATCAAAATTCCGAGAACAATGGAAGATTTCCAAAACAATTTTAAACTTAGCAGAATTCCGAGAGCAATGGAAGAGTTCCAAAGCATTTTTAAACTTCAGTAGAATTGCGAGAACAATGGGAGAGTTCTACAGATTGATTTAAAACAGCAATAACATTCCAAGAACAATGGGAGAGTTCCAAAGCATTTTTATACTTCAGTAGAATTCCCAGAACAATGGGAGTTCTTCAGACTGATTTAAAAAAACAGTAACATTCCAAGAACAATGGGAGAGTTCCAAAGCATTTTTAAACTTCAGCTGAATTCCAAGAACAATGGAAGTGTTCCAAAGCATTTTTAAACTTCAGCAGAATTCTGAGAACAATGGAAGAGTTCCAAAGCAATTTTAAACTTCAGCAGAATTCCGAGAACAATGGAAGAGTTCCAAAGCATTTTTAAACTTTAGCAGAATTCCGAGAACAATGGAAGAGTTCTAAAGCATTTTTAAACTTCAGCAGAATACCGAGAACAATGGAAAAATTCCAAATCACTTTTAAACTGCAGGAGAATTCCCAGAACAAAGGGAGAGCTCTACAGACTGATTTAAAAAAACTATAACTTTCCGAGAACAATGGGAGAGTTCCCAAGCATTTTTAAACTTCAGCAGAATTCCGAGAACAATGGAAGATTTCCAAAGCATTTTTAAACTTCAGTAGAATTCTGAGAACAATGGGAGAGTTCAACAGACTGACTTAAATAAAACAATACAATTCCGAGAACAATGGTAGAGTTCCAATGCATTTTTAAACTTCAGCTGAATTCCGAGAACAATGGAAGAGTTCCAAAGCTTTTTTAAACTTCAATAGAGTTCTGAGAACTATGGGAGAGATCTACAGACTGATTTAAAAAAACAATACCATTCCGAGAATAATGGGGGAGTTCCAAAGCCTTTTTAAACTAGAGCAGAATTTCGTGTACAATGGAGGTGTTCCAAAGCTTTTTTAAACTTCAGTAGAATTCTGAAAACAATGGTAGAGTTCTACAGACAGTTTTAAAAAAAACAATAACTTTCCAAGAATAATGGGAGAGTTCCAAAGCATTTATAAACATCAGCAGAATTCCCAGAAAAATGGAAGAGCTCCAAAGCATTTTGAAACTTCAGCAGAATTC
Source organism: Phyllobates terribilis (assembly GCF_046119375.1). NCBI lineage: Eukaryota > Metazoa > Chordata > Amphibia > Anura > Dendrobatidae > Phyllobates > Phyllobates terribilis. Next base: position 29,386,787 of record NW_027362765.1, on the reverse strand, counting down.
CCAGAACAATGGAAGAGTTGCAAAGCATTTTTAAACTTCATCAAAATTCCGAGAACAATGGAAGATTTCCAAAACAATTTTAAACTTAGCAGAATTCCGAGAGCAATGGAAGAGTTCCAAAGCATTTTTAAACTTCAGTAGAATTGCGAGAACAATGGGAGAGTTCTACAGATTGATTTAAAACAGCAATAACATTCCAAGAACAATGGGAGTGTTCCAAAGCATTTTTAAACTTCAGCAGAATTCCCAGAACAATGGAAGAGTTCCAAACCATTTTTAAACTTCAGCAGAATTCCGAGAACAATGGAAGAGTTCCAAAGCATTTTTAAACTTCAGCAGAATATAGACAACAATGGAAGAGTTCCAAAGCATTTTTAAACTGCAGTAGAATTCCGAGAACAATGGGAGAGTTCCAAAGAATTTTTAAACTTCAGCAGTATTCCGAGAACAATGGGAGAGTTCTACAGATTGATTTAAAAAAAAGTAACATTCCAAGAACAATGTGAGAGCTCCAAAGCATTTTTAAACTTCAGCAGAATTCCGAGAACAATGGGAGAATTCTACAGATTGATTTATAAAACATTAAAATTCCGAGAACAATGGGAGAGTTCCAAAGCATTTTTAAACTTCAGCAGAATTCCGAGAAGAATGGAAATGTTCCAAAGCATTTTTAAAATTCAGCAGGATTCCGAGAACAATGGAAGTGTTCTAAAGCATTTTTAAACTTCAGCAGAATTCCGAGAACAATGGAAAGTTCCAAAGCATTTTTAAACTTCAGCAGAATTTCGAGAAGAATGGAAGAGTTCCAAAGCATTTTTAAACTTCAGCAGAATTCTGAGAACAATGGAAGAGTTCCAAAGCATTTCTAAACTTCATTAGAATTCCGATAACAAAGGGAGAGCTCTACAGACTGATTTAAAAAAACTATAAAATTCCGAGAACAATGGAAGAGTTCCAAAGCATTTTTAAACTTCAGCAGAATTCCGAGAACAATGGAAGAGCTCCATAGCATTTTTAAACTTCAGCAGAATTCCGAGAACAATGGAAGAGTTCCAAAGCTTTTTTAAACTTCATTAGTGTTCTGAGAACAATGGGAGAGTTCTACAGACTGATTTAAAAAAACAACAACATTCCGAGAAAATGAGAGAGTTCCAAAGAATTTTTAAACTTCAGAAGAATTCAGAGAACAATGGGAGAGTTCTACAGATTGATTTAAAAAAACAATAACATTCCGAGAACAATGGGAGAGTTCCAAAACATTTTTAAACTTCAGCAGAATTCCGAGAACAATGGAAGATTTCCAAAGCACTTTTAAACTGCAGTAGAATTCCGAGAACAATGGGAGAGTTCTACAGATTGATTTAAAAGAACAGTAACATTCCGAGATCAATGGGAGAGTTCCAAAGAATTTTTAAACTTCAGCAGCATTCCGAGAACAATGGGAGAGCTCCAAAGCATTTTTAAACTTCAGCAGAATTCCGAGAACAATGGGAGAGTTCTACAGATTGATTTAAGAAAACATTAACATTCCGAGAACAATGGGAGAGTTCCAAAGCATTTTTAAACTTCAGCCGAATTCCGAGAACAATGGAAGTGTTCCAAAGCATTTTTAAACTTCAGCAGAATTTCGAGAACACTGGAAGTGTTCTAAAGCATTTTTAAACTTCAGCAGAATTTCGAGAACAATGGAAAGTTCCAAAGCATTCTTAAACTTCAGCAGAATTCCGAGAACAATGGAAGAGTTCCAAAGCATTTTTAAACTTCAGCAGAATTCCAAGAACAATGGAAGAGTTCCAAAGCATTTCTAAACTTCATTAGAATTCCGATAACAATGGGAGAGTTCTACAGACTGATTTAAAAAAACAATAACATTAAGAGAACAATGGAAGAGTTCCAAAGCATTTTTAAACTTCACCAGAATTCTGAGAACAATGGAAGAGCTCTATAGCATTTTTAAACTTCAGCAGAATTCCGAGAACAATGGAAGAGTTGCAAAGCATTTTTAAACTTCATCAAAATTCCAAGAACAATGAAAAAGTTCCAAAGCATTTTTAAACTTCAGCAGAATTTCGAGAACAACAGAAGAGTTCCAAAGCATTTTTAAACTTCAGTAGAATTCTGAGAACAATGGGAGAGTTCTACAGACTGATATAAAAAACAATAACATTCCGAGAAAAATGAGAGAGTTCCAAAGAATTTTTGAACTTCAGCAGAAATTCGAGTACAATGGAAGAGTTCCAAAGCTTTTTTAAACTTCAGTAGAATTCTGAAAACAATGGTAGAGTTCTACAGACAGTTTTAAAAAAAACAATAACTTTCCAAGAATAATGGGAGAGTTCCAAAGCATTTATAAACATCAGCAGAATTCCCAGAAAAATGGAAGAGCTCCAAAGCATTTTGAAACTTCAGCAGAATTCCCAGAACAATGGAAGAGTTGCAAAGCATTTTTAAACTTCATCAAAATTCCGAGAACAATGGAAGATTTCCAAAACAATTTTAAACTTAGCAGAATTCCGAGAGCAATGGAAGAGTTCCAAAGCATATTTAAACTTCAGTAGAATTGCGAGAACAATGGGAGAGTTCTACAGATTGATTTAAAACAGCAATAACATTCCAAGAACAATGGGAGAGTTCCAAAGCATTTTTATACTTCAGTAGAATTCCCAGAACAATGGGAGTTCTTCAGACTGATTTAAAAAAACAGTAACATTCCGAGAACAATGGGAGAGTTCCAAAGCATTTTTAAACTTCAGCTGAATTCCAAGAACAATGGAAGTGTTCCAAAGCATTTTTAAACTTCAGCAGAATTCTGAGAACAATGGAAGAGTTCCAAAGCAATTTTAAACTTCAGCAGAATTCCGAGAACAATGGAAGAGTTCCAAAGCATTTTTAAACTTTAGCAGAATTCCGAGAACAATGGAAGAGTTCTAAAGCATTTTTAAACTTCAGCAGAATACCGAGAACAATGGAAAAATTCCAAATCACTTTTAAACTGCAGGAGAATTCCCAGAACAAAGGGAGAGCTCTACAGACTGATTTAAAAAAACTATAACTTTCCGAGAACAATGGGAGAGTTCCCAAGCATTTTTAAACTTCAGCAGAATTCCGAGAACAATGGAAGATTTCCAAAGCATTTTTAAACTTCAGTAGAATTCTGAGATCAATGGGAGAGTTCAACAGACTGATTTAAATAAAACAATACAATTCCGAGAACAATGGTAGAGTTCCAATGCATTTTTAAACTTCAGCTGAATTCCGAGAACAATGGAAGAGTTCCAAAGCTTTTTTAAACTTCAATAGAGTTCTGAGAACTATGGGAGAGATCTACAGACTGATTTAAAAAAACAATACCATTCCGAGAATAATGGGGGAGTTCCAAAGCCTTTTTAAACTAGAGCAGAATTTCGTGTACAATGGAGGTGTTCCAAAGCTTTTTTAAACTTCAGTAGAATTCTGAGAACAATGGGAGAGTTCTACAGACTGATTTAAAAAAATAATAACATTCCGAGAGCAATGGGAGAGTTCCAAAGAATTTTTAAAATTCAGAAGAATTCCGAGAACAATGGAAGAGTTCTACAGACTGATTTGAAAAAACAATAACATTCCAAGAACAATGGGAGAGCTCCAAAGCTATTTTAAACTTCAGAAGAATTCCAAGAACAATGGGAGTGTTCCAAAGCATTTTTAAACTTCAGCAGAATTCCGAGAACAATGGATAGTTCCAAAGCATTTTTAAACTTCAGCTGAATTCCGAGAACAATGGAAGCATACCAAAGCATTTTTAAGCTTCAGTAGAATTCTGAGAACAATGGAAGAGTTCCAAAGCATTTCTAAACTTCAGTAGAAAACCCAGAACAATGGGAGAGTTCTACAGACTGATTTAAAAAAACAATAACATTACGAGAACAATGGGAGTGTTCCAAAGCATTTCTAAACGTCAGCAGAATTCCGAGAGCAATGGAAGAGTTCCAAAGCATTTTTAAACTTCAGTAGAATTGCGAGAACAATGGGAGAGTTCTACAGATTGATTTAAAACAGCAATAACATTCCAAGAACAATGGGAGAGTTCCAAAGCATTTTTAAACTTCAGCAGAATTCCGAGAACAATGGCATAGTTCCAAAGCATTTTTAAACTTCATTAGAATTCCGAGAACAATGGGAGTTCTTCAGACTGATTTAAAAAAACAATAACATTCCGAGAACAATGGGAGAGTTCCAAAGCATTTTTAAACTTCAGCTGAATTCCAAGAACAATGGAAGTGTTCCAAAGCATTTTTAAACTTCAGCAGAATTCCGAGAACAATGGAAGAGTTCCAAACCATTTTTAAACTTCAGCAGAATTCCGAGAACAATGGAAGAGTTCCAAAGCATTTTTAAACTTCAGCAGAATTCCGAGAACAATGGAAGAGTTCTAAAGCATTTTTAAACTTCAGCAGAATACCGAGAACAATGGAAAAGTTCCAAAGCATTTTTAAACTGCAGGAGAATTCCCAGAACAAAGGGAGAGCTCTACAGACTGACTTAAAAAAACTATAACTTTCCGAGAACAATGGGAGAGTTCCCAAGCATTTTTAAACTTCAGCAGAATTCCGAGAACAATGGAAGATTTCCAAAGCATTTTTAAACTTCAGTAGAATTCTGAGAACAATGGGAGAGTTCAACAGACTGATTTAAAAAAACAATACAATTCATAGAACAATGGGAGAGTTCCAATGCATTTTTAAACTTCAGCTGAATTCCGAGAACATTGGAAGAGTTCCAAAGCTTTTTTAAACTTCAATAGAGTTCTGAGAACTATGGGAGAGATCTACAGACTGATTTAAAAAAACAATAACATTCCGAGAATAATGGGGGAGTTCCAAAGCCTTTTTAAACTAGAGCAGAATTTCGTGTACAATGGAGGTGTTCCAAAGCTTTTTTAAACTTCAGTAGAATTCTGAGAACAATGGGAGAGTTCTACAGACTGATTTAAAAAAATAATAACATTCTGAGAGCAATGGGAGAGTTACAAAGAATTTTTAAAATTCAGAAGAATTCCGAGAACAATGGAAGAGTTCTACAGACTGATTTAAAAAAACAATAACATTCCAAGAACAATGGGAGAGCTCCAAAGTATTGTTGAGCCACCCCCGTAGTGTTCGAGTTCGGTTCGGTTCGTCGAACACCCGTGTGTTCGCCGAACTGTTCGTCGAAGTGTTCGTCGAACACCTTCGAATACCGTTAAAACCAATGGCAGGCAAACAAAAACACATAGAAACACATAGAAAACACCTTCAAAGGTGTCCAAAAGCTGACAAACTGCTCAGAAGACACAACTAACACATGGAAAAGTGACAAGTACATATAGTCATGCGAAAATAAGAGGTGGAGGAGTAAAATTAGGGGGAGACACAGATATAGGCATGTCATGCCCTTCTAAAATCCAAAAAGTGAGAAGCCGACACGGCCAGTCCGCTCCTGCCCGTGCCACCTCCGTGTCGCCGGGTTTGTGCCAGAGCCGCGGTGAACCCTGACGGCCAGCCCCCCTCTCCCAATACTGGTGCCTGTCCGCTGGTGGGTCGAGCGAGCCCCCCTGTGGTGGAGGCAGCTCTAAGATTTTTCATTTAAATTGTCTCTCTAATTTGAATGAATACACTTTAAATCCATTTACAAGGATCTATTGGAGGGCAAGTCTCATGCCAGCAGCCGCGTAATTCCAGCTCCAGTAGCGTCCACTAAAGCTGCTGCAGTTAAAAAGCTTTTATAAGGATCGAGCTCGGCTGTCCACCGCAAGGCATCCTACTGCCAGTCCCAGCCCCTATGCCTTGGGGTGCCTCCTGATGCTCTACACTGAGTATCCCATGGTCCCGAAGCATTTCCTTTGAAAAAATTAAGTGTCTAAACTACAGGTGGTGTAGCTTGCTTAACAGCCGGGATAATCCGCTGACTAGCAGACACTGCTACTAGGCACAAAGTATTTCCTGGGCTAGATGCAGTTAAAAATTTGTAATTAGATACTCTCGTTGGATGCTGAGAAAGCATTCCATAGAGTCTCCTGGCACGCCATATATGATTCTCTTAAAAAGCTTGGGGTAGGGGTCTAGGGGACCCTTTTATAGCCAAAATCACGGCCCTGTATCGCAATACGTCACCTAGGCTGAAGATAAATGGAACTGTAGCACCCTGAGGGCTCGGTTGCTACAGACGTATTGCACCTCACCCAGAGGTGTGATATCTCACTCTCAGGTAAGGATGGAGTGTGGATCAGGACCCGACACCTGTATGCATTACACCACATTGCCGTGGGGCAGGGCGACCAATATGCCCCTGAGATGGGCACGACAGTCCCTGTCCCTGGCTGGAGTGGGGGGAGGGAACACTGAGGAAGGGGAACCCTGTAGTGCAGGAGCAGGGAGGAAGCAGTTCCTGGGTGCATTGAGAAGGGAGTATAAAAGGTGGGCACCATCTTAGTTCAGTGCAGAGAAGTCTGAGCAGAAGTGGCAGGGAGCAGGGGCTCTGCATGAGCTCTGCTCCGGAGGTGGGCCTAGTAACAGAGGCCCAGGCCTGGAAGAGGGAGAAGGAAGGAAGAGGAGCGGAGAAGGCTCCAGGAACGAGGAATGAAGGGATCCCAGGGGTGCGGACGGGCGAGTCGCCACCGCACGCCCGAATCCACCTGCGTGGAGGGGTCAGGCCAAAGGGGGAGACCGGTCCCCGAACTAGTGGAGGCAGGAAACGACCCTCAGCTAGAAACCGGAGGCTCTGACATTTTATGTGGCGCAGCCCCTCGCTACACCCGCTAGGAAGGCACCACATAGGGTCAGGGAAACTGGCGCCAAGTTTACCAAGAGGAGGCCCGAGGCAGCCGGACAGAAGTGTTGGTAAGAAAGGCCAGACAAAGGACACACAAGGGTGGTCCTGTGAAGTGCTCCAAAGTTATCTGGGAGTTGTCTGAGCCCCTCACCTGGTGAGCACAGTACGACGTGGGCAGCCGTTACCTGCAGACGTGGTCTGGATAATAAGAACTGTGAGTAAAGGCCCTGGACTGCATCACTGACTCCGTGTCGTTACTGCTGCTGCCCTGCACCATCACCCCCATCCTCCGCATACACTGCCCTGAGGCTATACTCCTCCCATGGGGAGTTATGCTACGCTCTGCTGCACCCACAACACCAGCCTCAGCGGTCTGCCCTGTAGCGGCGGTTCACTCTGACCGCAATCCACGGGTGGCGTAGTCGGACATTTAAACATCAAAACCACATAAATAGTTCCGCCACTGGTTTGACCGCCCTGAGCCACGGAACCGGGTCGCCGCCACGAAGACTACAACCACCAGCATCCACCAAAAAGGGTCCGGCTCCGGGTGTCCCAAGGCCCAGGGGGTGCGTCAGAACATTTTCATCACCTTTCACAATCACCAATGGGACCAGGCAGGGATGTCCTCTGTCCCCTCTCTTATACATCCTAGTGACGGAGCACCTGCTCTCATCAATTCGCCATAACCCCAACATTAGGTGGATTGAGGTGGGAGGCACCAAGTACAAGTGCTCTCTATTTGCTGATGATGTCCTAGTATATATCACTCAATCACATATATCCATCCATGCTGTTATGGCTGACATAGATCACTTTGTTACATGGTAAAATTTTAAAATCAATGCAGCGAAGTCTGAGGCCCTCGATGTCTCCCTCCCCAAATCCATATAGGATTCCATCCAGTCCAACTTTCCCTTTGCCTGGCCCTCACAGGGTATCAAATACTTAGGAATTCCTATTCATAGAGACCTCTCCCATCTATGTTATCTTAATTTTGGGCCCTTTATTGAACAATTCCATACAGACCACGGTTGGCAAGTTAGAACTGTTAGATTCACTACGTGAACCGCTGGTGTTTTGTGGAAAAGCACATGTACACCGCGTTCCAATTTATCATGCAAAAAGTGTTTAGGAGTGATAAGGGAAGAATTTGTTTGTTTGTCAGTTAAACTCATTGATGGTGATGTGTGTCAGGGCTCTTTATATCACTGTAAGCAATTGCAGACACCTGTGCTAATTAGTTTGGCAGGTGTGTCCAATGAAAGGCAAGACTACTTAAGAAGGCTCTCTCACATTATTAAGCAGCCTACATTTTCTGCCAAAATGGGAAAGAAAAAGGATGTGTCGGCTGCTGAGAAGCAACAAATTGTGGAGTGTTTAGGTCAAGGCATGACTACAATCAACATTGTGCGATGATCAGGATGAAGTGTCTTGGCAATCAAGAAGTATGTAGCTGATTCACAGTACACACGTGTGCGTGCTGATAAGGGCAAATTGAGGACTCTTTCCTACAGGCAATTACGTCAGGTTGAAAGAGCAGCGGCAAAAAAGCCTTGTCATAGCAGCAGACAAGTTTTTGAAGCTGCTTGTGCCTCCAACGTCCCCCGAACAACAAGATGCAGGGTCCTTCAGAGGTTTGCAGCTGTGCATACGCCATCCTGTCGACCTCCTCTATCCACTTCACACAAGCAGAAACGGCTCCAGTGGGCCAAACATTACATGAAGACTGATTTCAAAACTGTTTTGTTCACGGATGAGTGCCGTGCAGCACTCGATGGTCCAGATGGATGGAGTGGAGGATGGCTGGTTGATGGACACCCCACGCAAACACGGCTACAGCGCCAACAAGGAGGAGGTGGAGTAATGTTTTGGGCTGGAATCATGGGGAGAGAGATTGTCGGCCCCTTTAGGATCCCTGAAGGCGCTAAAGATGAACTCCATAATGTATGTGGATTTTCTCAAACAGCACTTCCTGCCATGGTTCAAGAAGAAGAACCGTGTATTTCACAGCAAGATCATTTTTCTGCATGATAATGCACCATCTCATGCTGCACATAAAACATCTGCATCTCTGGCTGATATGGGCATAAAAGGGGACAAACTTATGGTGTGACCCCCATGCTCCCCTGACCTCTACCCCATTCAGAACCTTTGGAGCATCATTAAAAGGAGTGTCTATGATGGCGGGAGGCAGTTCACATCTAAGCAACAGCTCTGGGAGGGTATTCTGTCCTCATGCAAAACAATTGAAGCAGAAACCATCCAAAACCTGACAAATTCAATGGACGAGAGAGTTCAGAAGCTCCTTTCGAACAAGGGGTCCTATGTGAAAATGTAACATCACCTAGAATAAAGTTTTGAGTTGAAAACTGTTTGATTTCAGTTTCTAACAACCTGCTAATGCTTATAATTTCAAAAATGACCATTTTTTTGGTCTTTATTAAAATGAAAAGGTTGATCGAAAAGTTTGGGGGATCTAAGAGTGTGGCAACCCAGTAGTCATGATTACTTCGAATTCTGACAATATGAGGGTCATGCTGCAGGTAGTGCAGCAAGAAGGCACTTATGTGTCTTGCGCATCTCAGAGCCCCAAAATTATTTTCCGGGCTAGATGCAGCTAAAAATTATTTTTAATTTTAAATCTGGTGGAGCTTATTATAGATGGCCTAATAGGATCAGTGCTGCACACTGCTACAAAGCCCAAATTATTTTCCAGTCAAGATACAGATAAACATGATTAGTAATTTGAAAGCTTAAAACGTTTGGTAGGGTGATTTTAACCAATCATCAAGCTTTTACTCTTCCCAGGATGACACAGGGGTAGAAAAGTCGTTTCGGATCCATGATTTGTTCATCTTTATGAACGTGAGTCTGTCTACATTATCAGTGGAGAGCCGCGTGCGCTTATCTGTCAGCACACCACCAGCAGCGCTGAACACACGTTCAGACAGAACGCTGGCTGCGGGGCATGACAAGATCTCCAAGGCGTAAGTGGCTAGCTCCGGCCATTTATCCAGATTGGAAGCCCAAAAAGAGCAAGGGTCCAGTGACACAGTCGTGGCTTCAATGTTTACTTGGAGATACTCCTGTACCATCGTCTCTAGGCGTTGACTATGTGTCAGACTTCTTGTCTCCTGTGGCCTTGCAAAGGATGGGCTAAAAAAGTGGTGAAATGATTCCGCAAAATTGATGTTACCAGCAGATACTGTGGTTCTGTTATGGTTTGAGTGCTGAACACTTGACGGTCCCACGGTTGGCAAGTTGGAACTGTGAGATTCACTACGTGCACCACTGGTATTTTGTGGAAAAGCACATGTAAGATTCTGCAACAGTCTCTGCTGATACTCCTGCATGCGTGCATCCCTTTCTATGGCAGGAATAATTTCTGCAAATTTACTTTTGTACCGGGGATCTAACAGTGTGGCAACCCAGTAGTCAGGATTATTTCTAATTCTCACAATTCGAGGGTCATGTTGCAGGTAGTGCAGCAAGAAGGCACTCATGTGTGTTGCGCATCCAGGAGCACCAAGTCCCTGTTGTGTTGGTGGCGAGGTAACAATCATGCTTCCTTCCTCTGTCCTCTCCCCCCAACCTCACACAACAGAAATGTGATCAAGGTCTCCCTCATCTGATGAGTCTTCCATCAGTTCGTCCTCCACTTCTTCCTGGGCTCCTGCACCTTCCTCACTAGTTTGGCTGCTACCATGCGCCCTGGTAAAACCATCTCCCCCACCCTCACATGCCTGCCGCCTTGGTGCTGCCGACCTTCTGGACCTTGCAGATGTTAGCGCTTCCGCATACATCTCCTCCTCCTCTACTTCCTCCACCTCCTCTTGTGCCACCACCTGACTCCGAATTCTGTTTAACATGTGCTCCAGCATGTAAATCACCGGAATAGTCATGCTGATAATGGCATCGTCAGCACTAAACATCTTCGTCGCCATTTCAAAACTGTGCAGAAGGGTGCATAGGTCCCTGATCTGAGACCACTCCTCCAGCGTGATTTGCCCCACCTCTGAATCTCGTTGGCCCAGGCTATACGTCAGAACGTATTGCACCAGGGCTTGTCGGTGCTGCCACAGTCGCTGCAACATGTGAAGAGTTGAATTCCACCGGGTAGGCACATCGCATTTTAGCCGGTGAAGTGGCAGGCACAACGACTTCTGTAGAGATGTAAGTCGCTGAGCTGCGGGATGCGAACGGTGGAAGTGAGCACACAGCGACCGTGCCCTCTGCAGAAGGCCATCTAGTCTGGGATAGTGGGCTAAAAATTGCTGGACAACCAGGTTCAACACGTGAGCCATACAAGGCACGTGTGTGACATTGCCCCGGCGAAGGGCCGCACCCAGGTTTGCAGCATTGTCGCACACGGCCTTCCCTGGTTTCAGGTCCAGTGGAGACAACCATTCATGAAATTGGTTCTCCAGAGCTGACCACAACTCCTCAGCTGTGTGACTCACATTTCCCAGACATTTCAATGTAAAAACCGCCTGATGACGTTGAGCCCTACTGCCAGCATAGTAAGGAGGTGTGCAGGATCCCTTCTGCGCAGTTAGAAAGCTTGTGGCATGACCAGACAGGCTTTGGGTGCAGGTGGAAGACCGAGAGGAGGTTGAGGAGGCAGAAGCAGTGGAGGAACTTTGACATAAAGAGGAATGACGCACAACTCGTGGGGACGGCAAGACTTGGACAGCAGCCCCTTGTCCTGCTGTCACCATAGTTACCCAGTGCCCAGTCAGCGACATGTAACGCCCCTGTCCATGCCTACTCATCCAAGTGTCTGTGGTGAAATGCACCCTGTCACACACAGAGTTTCTCAAAGAAGCGGTGATGTTGTGTGCGACATGCTGGTGGAGCGCAGGCACACCTTTCTTTGAGAAGTAGTGCCGACTGGGCATCTGGTACTGGGGCACTGCGACGGACATAAGGTCTCGAAAATCCTCTGTGTCCACCAGGCGGAAAGGCAGCATTTCTGTAGCCAAGAGCTTGCAGATGGTGAAATTCAACCTCTTAGCTTTCTCATGGCTAGGAGGAAATGGTCTTTTACTTGTCCACATCTGAGGGACCGAGGGCTGGCTATTGTGCTTAGACGGGGTTGATAAGGGTGTCCCCGGCAAACTGCCGGTCTGTGAGGAAGATGCAGGCGGACATGTTAGGTTGCCTTGATCCAAAGGTGGTGCTATCAATGTCGGACAGCGCTCAACACCAGCTGGTGTTACCACCTCCAAAGAAAATGATGACCTGCCAATCACGCTGGCTGTTGCGGGTAAAGAGGTGGCAGGTCTGCGCCCCAAAACAGGTGTGACTGCTGTCCCCCCAGTCACAGAGGATGAAGAGGCCGCGGATGCACAAGATATGGCAGACGGTGGTTGGTCCGGCCGGCTAGGCCGCATTGTAGCACACTGAGCTTCCCACTGCAACTTATGCTTCATGTCCATGTGCCGGTTCATGCATGAAGTACTCAAACTATGTATTTTTTGGCCTCTACTTAGCTTTTGCTGACAAATGTTACAGATAACACGAGTTGGGTCATCTTTATCGATCTGAAAAAATGCCCAGGCTATGCAAGGCTTAGCACCCATGCGACCTGAAGAGCCACCACGACTTGTGGTGAGAGGCAGAGTTGTGTTTGAGGATGCAGTTGTTGACGTGCTTCCAGTACTACGTCTCTGTCCAGGAAGGCGCAACCTGACCTCGTCGTCACTAGCATCTTCCTCCACCTCCTCTGCTGACCTCATCTCTTGGCTGACTGTGGGTTGACAGTAAGTGGGATCTCCGACCTCATCATCATCACCCTGTGCGTTATCACACCCGTCGTCCTCAGAGCCAACCTGTTCCTGCCCTGACAAAAAACTAAAGTTGTCGCTCCAATCAGGTATTTGAGTCTTATCATCGTCTTCCTCATTGTCTCCACCAACAGGAGTTACAGTTTGGGAATGAGGGTCTACATTATGGTCAGAACCTTCTGCGTCTGGTCCTGGATCCGACTCATAAAGATTCTGGGCATCAGTGCAGATCATTTCCTCGTCTGGATTCACAGAAGCGCTGGAGTCGACCTCTGATTCCCAGGCTATAGTATGAGTAAACAGCTCTGCAGACTCAACCATCTGTTCTACCTCATACTCAGACGGGCAGCTGGAGATTTGGGAGCTGTGAGGAAGCAAGTGCGATTTGGGTGACACCTTTGAGGACTGGAGTATTTGTGATGTTGAAGTTGATGTGGAGGAGAGCCCACTTAAAGGAGCACTTGATATCCGTTGAAGCACCTGCTGTTTTTGTGCCTCATCTGGAATTTGTAGCGATTGGCGTGGCCGTAAGAAAGGGATCTTATCACATTGTCCGCTAAAAGAAGTAGACATTTTAGTTTGGCTGGAAGATGGTATTTCTTCTGCAGATGTTACTGTTGCTTTAACACCTACCCCACGGACACAACCTTTTTTCCCCTTCCCAACACGCCTATTCCCCTTTCCACCAGCATCAGGCCTTTTTCCACTCATTTTGGTGGTTAACTAATTCACAACTCTGCAGTTGTTTGCACAAAAAAACAATGGATGGTAACCGAGCAGAGCTGAGTGGCCAAACTGTGGTATTAGGCCAAAACTATTGGCTGGGTTAGATGCAGAAAAAAATTATTTTGAATTTGCAACCTGATGGAGGTCAGTATAGATGGACTAATAGAGAAAGTCCGACACACTACTAGAAGGCCAAATATTTTTTCAGAGGTATATGCAGAAAAAAATATATTCAGTTTGCAACCTGATGGAGGTCAGTATAGATGGACTAATAGAACAAGTCCCACACACTGCTAGAAGCCCAAATATTTTTTCAGAGGTACTGTAGATGCAGATAAAAATTAGTTTTAATTTGCAACCTGATGGAGGTCAGTATAGATGGACTAATAGAGAAAGTCCGACACACTACTAGAAGGCCAAATATTTTTTCAGAGGTAGATGCAGAAAAAAATATATTCAGTTTGCAACCTGATGGAGGTCAGTATAGATGGATTAGTAGAACAAGACCCACACACAGCTAGAAGCCCAATATTTTTTCAGAGGTAGATGCAGAAAAAAATATATTCAGTTTGCAACCTGATGGAGGTCAGTATAGATGGACTAATAGAACAAGTCCCACACACTGCTAGAAGCCCAAATATTTTTTCAGAGGTACTGTAGATGCAGATAAAAATTATTTTTAATTTGCAACCTGATGGAGGTCAGTATAGATGGACTAATAGAGAAAGTCCGACACACTACTAGAAGGCCAAATATTTTTTCAGAGGTAGATGCAGAAAAAAATATATTCAGTTTGCAACCTGATGGAGGTCAGTATAGATGGACTAATACAACAAGTCCCGCACACAGCTAGAAGCCCAAATATTTTTTCAGAGGTACTGTAGATGCAGATAAAAATTATTTTTAATTTGCAACCTGATGGAGGTCAGTATAGATGGACTAATAGAGAAAGTCCGACACACTACTAGAAGGCCAAATATTTTTTCAGAGGTAGATGCAGAAAAAAATATATTCAGTTTGCAACCTGATGGAGGTCAGTATAGATGGACTAATACAACAAGTCCCACACACAGCTAGAAGCCCAAATATTTTTTCAGAGGTACTGTAGATGCAGATAAAAATTAGTTTTAATTTGCAACCTGATGGAGGTCAGTATAGATGGACTAATAGAGAAAGTCCGACACACTACTAGAAGGCCAAATATTTTTCAGAGCTAGATGCAGAAAAAAATTATATTCAGTTTGCAACCTGATGGAGGTCAGTATAGATGGATAAATAGAACAAGACCCACACACAGCTAGAAGCCCAATATTTTTTCAGAGGTAGATGCAGAAAAAACTATATTCAGTTTGCAACCTGATGGAGGTCAGTATAGATGGACTAATAGAACAAGTCCCACACACTGCTAGAAGCCCAAATATTTTTTCAGAGGTACTGTAGATGCAGATAAAAATTAGTTTTAATTTGCAACCTGATGGAGGTCAGTATAGATGGACTAATAGAATGATGCTATGCCCAATAGATTTTACTTCACTAGGTGCAGTAAAAAAATTGGTATTCTATACACAGGTGGTATATCTTGCAACACAGATAGGCTACTCCACTGACTAACACACTCTGCAATAGGCCAAAAAGGATTAGCTTTGCTAGATTCAGCCAAATGCTGTGAAAAAAACTTGCACAGCACTGGCACAGACCTGCCTGGCAAAAACTGATAGGAACTCATGTAACCTAGTCCTGAAAAGGACTCCAATTACAATTAGTCTTTACTCCCACAACCTATCTATTTAAGAGCACAGACCTCCCTGATAAAAGTCGTAGGAAATGCTGTAACCTAGTCCTTAAAAGGAATGCAATCACAACTATTCCCTACTCCCAAGCTATCTGTATATTTGTGCGAAAATTGGCTTGAAATTAACAAGGTATAGCGCACACAGCAACAGCGGTGCCGTCTAACACGCAGCTGCAGCAGTGAGAAAATGGTGGCGACGGGGAAAATGGCTTGGTCTTATAGGGCAAGGACATGTGACATACACTGCCAATGACACATGCCCTTGCTTGTGTGAAAAAAAGCACTTCGCTCCGTGTGTGCGCTGCTGATAGACTGACAGATTGCACCTCCCCACTGTAAATGCGGGAAAGAGAAAAAAAAATGGAGATCTTCATTGTTCCTGCAGAGATCCATCCCCTGCCCCTCCCCCCACCCCGCTGTACACTCAAACTGCGTATTAACATTAATTTTCATCATTACTGAGAAAAAATCCAGTTATGATTTTGGTGCACGAACAGTTATCGAACATAACCTCGAACAGCCGAATTTTTCTCAAATTGTTCGTGTTCGCCGAATGGCTCGAACACCGCCCAAAACATCTCGAATTTGAGATTGGCGAACAGTTCGAGTAGAATAACGCTCATCTCTACTCCAAAGCAATTTTAAACTTCAGAAGAATTCCGAGAACAATGGGAGTGTTCCAAAGCATTTTTAAACTTCAGCAGAATTCCGAGAACAATGGATAGTTCCAAAGCATTTTTAAACTTCAGCTGAATTCCGAGAACAATGGAAGCATACCAAAGCATTTTTAAACTTCAGTAGAATTCTGAGAACAATGGAAGAGTTCCAAAGCATTTCTAAACTTCAGTAGAATACCCAGAACAATGGGAGAGTTCTACAGACTGATTTAAAAAAACAATAACATTACGAGAACAATGGGAGTGTTCCAAAGCATTTCTAAACTTCAGCAGAATTCCGAGAACAATGGAAGATTTCCAAAGCATTTTTAAACTTCTTTAAAATTCCGAGAACAATGGGAGAGTTCTACACACTGATTTAAAAAAACAATAACATTCCGAGAAC
Organism: Phyllobates terribilis; assembly: GCF_046119375.1. Taxonomy (NCBI): domain Eukaryota; kingdom Metazoa; phylum Chordata; class Amphibia; order Anura; family Dendrobatidae; genus Phyllobates; species Phyllobates terribilis. The sequence goes on along the minus strand of NW_027362765.1, from coordinate 29,370,629 downwards.
AAAGACAGAGTTCCAAAGCATTTTTAATCTTCAGCAGAATTCTGAGAACAAAGAAAGTGTTCCAAAGCATTTTTAAACTTCAGCAGAATTCCGAGAAGAATGGAAGAGTTCCAAAGCATTTTTAAACTTCAGCAGAATTCCGAGAACAATGGAAGAGCTCCAAAGCATTTTTAAACTTCAGAGGAATTCCGAGAAGAATGGAAGAGTTCCAAAGCATTTTTAAATTTCATCAAAATTCCGAGAACAATGGAAGAGTTCCAAAACATTTTTAAACTTAGCAGAATTCGGAGAAAAATGGAACAGTTCCAAAGCATTTTTTAAACTTCATTAGAATTCCGAGAACAATGGGAGAGTTCTATAGATTGATTTAAAAAAACAATTACATTCCGAGAACAATGGAAGAGTTCCAAAATATTTTTAAACTTCAGCAGAATTCCGAGAACAATGGAAGAGTTCCAAATCATTTTTAAGCTTCATTAGAATTCTGAGAACAATGGGAGAGTTATACAGACTGATTTAAAGAAACAATAACATTCCGAGAACAATGGGAGAGTGCCAAAACATTTTTAAACTTCAGCAGAATTCCGAGAACAATGGAAGATTTCCATATCATTTTTAAACTGCAGTAGAATTCCGAGAACAATGGGAGAGTTCTACAGATTGATTTAAAAAAACAGTAACATTCCAACAACAATGGGAGAGCTCCAAAGCATTTTTAAACTTCAGCAGAATTCCGAGAACAATGGGAGAGTTCTACAGATTGATTTATAAAAACATTAACATTCCGAGAACAATGGGAGAGTTCCAAAGCATTTTTAAACTTCAGCAGAATTCCGAGAACAATGGAAATGTTCCAAAGCATTTTTAAGCTTCAGCAGAATTCCGAGAACAATGGAAGTGTTCTAAAGCATTTTTAAACTTCAGCAGAATTCCGAGAACAATGGAAACTTCCAAAGAATTTTTAAACTTCAGCAGAATTCCGAGAATAATGGAAGAGTTTCAAAGCATTTTTAAACTTCAGCAGAATTCCGAGAACAATGCAAGAGTTCCAAAGCAATTCTAAACTTCATTAGAATTCCGATAACAATGGGAGAGTTCTACAGACTGATTTAAAAAAACACTAAAATTCCGAGAACAATGGAAGAGTTCCAAAGCATTTTTAAACTTCAGCAGAATTCCGAGAACAATGGAAGTGCTCCATAGCATTTTTAAACTTCAGCAGAATTCCGAGAACAATGGAAGAGTTGCAAAGCTTTTTTAAACTTCATCAAAATTCCGAGAACAATGGAAGAGTTCCAAAACATTTTTAAACTTAGCAGAATTCCAAGAACAATGGAAGAGTTCCAAAGCATTTTAAAAACTTCAGTAGAATTCCGGTAACAATGGGAGAGTTGTATAGATTGATTTAAAAAAACATTAACTTTCCGAGAACAATGGGAGAGTTCCAAAGCATTTTTAAACTTCAGCAGAATTCCGAGAACAATGAAAAAGTTCCAAAGCATTTTTAAACTTCAGCAGTATTCCGAGAACAATGGGAGCGTTCCAAAGCATTTTTAAACTTCAGCAGAATTCCGAGAAGAATGGCAGAGTTCCAAAGCATTTTTAAACTTCAGTAGAATTCCGAGAACAATGGGAGTTCTTCAGACTGATTTAAAAAAACAATAACATTCCGAGAACAATGGGAGAGTTCCAAAGCATTTTTAAACTTCAGCTGAATTCGAAGAACAATGGAAGTGTTCTAAAGCATTTTTAAACTTCAGCAGAATTCCGAGAACAATGGAAGAGTTCCAAAGCATTTTTAAACTTCAGCAGAATACCGAGAACAATGTAAAAGTTCCAAAGCATTTTTAAACTGCAGGAGAATTCCCAGAACAAATGGAGAGCTCTACAGACTGATTTAAAAAAACAATAACATTCCGAGAACAATGGGAGAGTTCCCAAGCATTTTTAAACTTCAGCAGAATTCTGAGAACAATGGAAGATTTCCAAAGCATTTTTAAACTTCAGTAGAATTCTGAGAACAATGGGAGAGTACAACAGACTGATTTAAAAAAACAATACAATTCCGAGAATAATGGGGGAGTTCCAAAGCCTTTTTAAACTAGAGCAGAATTTCCGGTACAATGGAGGAGTTCCAAAGCTTTTTTAAACTTCAGTAGAATTCTGAGAACAATGGGAGAGTTCTACAGACTGATTTAAAAAAATAATAACATTCCGAGATCAATGGGAGAGCTCTAAAGAATTTTTAAATATCAGAAGAATTCCGAGAACAATGGAAGAGTTCTACAGACTGATTTAAAAAAACAATAACATTCCGAGAACAATGGGAGAGTTCCAAAGCAATTTTAAACTTCAGAAGAATTCCGAGAACAATGGGAGTGTTCCAAAGCATTTTTAAACTTCAGCAGAATTCCGAGAACTATGGATAGTTCCAAAGCATTTTTAAACTTCAGCTGAATTCCGAAAACAATGGAAGCGTACCAAAGCATTTTTAAACCTCAGTAGAATTCCGAGAACAATGGAAGAGTTCCAAAGCATTCCTAATTTCAGTAGAATATCCAGAACAATGGGAGAGTTCTACAGACTGATTTAAAAAAACAATAACATTACGAGAACAATGGGAGTGTTCCAAAGCATTTCTAAACTTCAGCAGAATTCCGAGAACAATGGAAGATTTCCAAAGCATTTTTAAACTTCAGTAAAATTCCGAGAACAATGGGAGAGTTCTACACACTGATTTAAAAAAACAATAACATTCCGAGAACAATGGCAGAGTTCCAAAGCATTTTTAATCTTCAGCAGAATTCTGAGAACAATGAAAGAGTTCCAAAGCATTTTTAAACTTCAGCAGAATTCTGAGAACAATGGAAGAGTTCCAAAGCATTTTTAAACTTCAGCAGAATTCCGAGAACAATGGAAGAGCTCCAAAGCATTTTTAAACTTCAGAGGAATTTCGAGAACAATTGAAGAGTTGTAATACATTTTTAAATTTCATCAAAATTCCGAGAACAATGGAAGAGTTCCAAAACATTTTTTAAACTTAGCAGAATTCGGAGAACAATGGGAGAGTTCCAAAGGATTTTTAAACTTCAGCAGAATTCCGAGAACAATGAAAAAGTTCCAAAGCATTTTTAAACTTCAGCAGTTTTCCGAGAACAATGGGAGAGTTCCAAAGCATTTTTAAACTTCAGGAGAATTCCGAGAACAATGGAAGAGATCCAAATCATTTTTAAGCTTCAGTAGAATTCTGAGAACAATGGGAGAGTTCTACAGACTGATTTAAAGAAACAATAACATTCCGAGAAAAATGAGAGAGTTCCAAAGAATTTTTAAACTTCAGAAGAATTCAGAGAACAATGGGAGAATTCTACAGACTGATTTAAAAAAACAATAACATTCCGAGAGCAATGGGAGTGTTCCAAAACATTTTCAAACTTCAGCAGAATTCTGAGAACAATGAAAGATTTCCAAAGCATTTTTAAACTGCAGTAGAATTCCGAGAACAATGGGAGAGTTCTACAGATTGATTTAAAAAAAGAGTAACATTCCGAGGTCAATGGGAGAGTTCCAAAGAATTTTTAAGCTTCAGCAGTATTCCGAGAACAATGGGAGAGTTCTACATATTGATTTAAAAAAACAGTAACATTTCGAGAACAATGGGAGAGTTCCAAAGCATTTTTAAACTTCAGCAGAATTCCGAGAACAAAGAAATGTTCCAAAGCATTTTTAAACTTCAGCAGAATTCTGAGAACAATGGAAGTGTTCTAAAGCATTTTTAAACTTCAGCAGAACTCCGAGAACAATGGAAAGTTCCAACGCATTTTTAAACTTCAGCAGAATTCCGAGAACAATGGAAGTGTTCTAAAGCATTTTTAAACTTCAGCAGAACTCCGAGAACAATGGAAAGTTCCAACGCATTTTTAAACTTCAGCAGAATTCTGAGAACAATGGAAGAGTTCCAAAGCATTTTTAAACTTCAGCAGAATTCCGAGAACAATGGAAGAGTTCCAAAGCATTTTTAAACTTCAGCAGAATTCCGAGAACAATGGAAGAGTTCCAAAGCATTTTTAAACTTCATTAGAATTCCGATAACAATGGGAGAGTTCTACAGACTGATTTAAAAAACAATAAAATTCTGAGAGCAATGGAAGAGTTCCAAAGCATTTTTAAACGTCAGCAGAATTCCGAGAACAATGGAAGAGCTCCATAGCATTTTTAAACTTCAGCAGAATTCCGAGAACAATGGAAGAGTTGCAAAGCTTTTTTAAACTTCATCAAAATTCCGAGAACAATGGAAGAGTTCCAAAACATTTTTAAACTTAACAGAATTCCGAGAACAATGGAAGAGTTCCAAAGCATTTTTTAAACTTCAGTAGAATTCCGAGAACAATGTGAGAGTTCTATAGATTGATTTAAAAAAACATTAACTTTCCGAGAACAATGGGAGAGTTCCAAAGCATTTTTAAACTTCAGCAGAATTCCGAGAACAATGAAAAAGTTCCAAAGAATTTTTAAACTTCAGCAGTATTCCGAGAACAATGGGAGAGTTCCAAAGCATTTTTAAACTTCAGCAGAATTCCGAGAACAATGGGAGAGTTCTACAGACTGATTTAAAAAAAACAATAACATTCCGAGAACAATGGGAGAGTTCTACAGATTGATTTAAAAAAACAAACATTCTGGGATCAATGGGAGAGTTCCAAAGAATTTTTAAACTTTAGCAGAATTCCGAGTACAATGGAAGTGTTCCAAAGCATTTTTAAACTTCAGCAGAATTCCGATAACAATGGATAATTCCAAAGCATTTTTAAACTTCAGCAGAATTCCGAGAACAATGGGAGAGTTCTATAGATTGATTTAAAAAAACAATAACATTCCGAGAAGAATGGGAGAGTTCCAAAGCATTTTTAAACTTCAGCAGTATTCCGAGAACAATGGGAGAGTTCTACATATTGATTTAAAAAAACAGTAACATTCCGAGAACAATGGGAGGGTTCCAAAGCATTTTTAAACTTCAGCAGAATTCCGAGAACAAAGAAATGTTCCAAAGCATTTTTAAACTTCAGCAGAATTCCGAGAACAATGGAAGTGTTCTAAAGCATTTTTAAACTACAGCAGAACTCCGAGAACAATGGAAAGTTCCAACGCATTTTTAAACTTCAGCAGAATTCCGAGAACAATGGAAGAGTTCCAAAGCATTTTTAAACTTCAGCAGAATTCTGAGAACAATGGAAGAGTTCCAAAGCATTTTTAAACTTCATTAGAATTCCGATAACAATGGGAGAGTTCTACAGACTGATTTAAAAAAACAATAAAATTCTGAGAGCAATGGAAGAGTTCCAAAGCATTTTTAAACTTCAGCAGAATTCCGAGAACAATGGAAGAGCTCCATAGCATTTTTAAACTTCAGCAGAATTCCGAGAACAATGGAAGAGTTGCAAAGCTTTTTTAAACTTCATCAAAATTCCGAGAACAATAGAAGAGTTCCAAAACATTTTTAAACTTAGCAGAATTCCGAGAACAATGGAAGAGTTCCAAAGCATTTTTTAAACTTCAGTAGAATTACAAGAACAATGTGAGAGTTCTATAGATTGATTTAAAAAAACATTAACTTTCCGAGAACAATGGGAGAGTTCCAAAGCATTTTTAAACTTCAGCAGAATTCCGAGAACAATGAAAAAGTTCCAAAGCATTTTTAAACTTCAGCAGTATTCCGAGAACAATGGGAGAGTTCCAAAGCATTTTTAAACTTCAGCAGAATTCCGAGAACAATGGAAGAGTTTCAAAGCATTTTTAAACTTCAGTAGAATTGCGAGAACAATGGGAGAGTTCCACCGATTGATTTAAAAAACCAGAAACATTCCGAGAACAATGGGAGAGTTCCAAAGCATTTTTAAAATTCAGCTGAATTCCGAGAACAATGGGAGAGTTCTACAGATTGATTTAAAAAAACAGTAACATTCCGAGAACAATGGGAGAGTTCCAAAGCATTTTTAAACTTCAGTAGAATACCGAGAACAATGGGAGAGTTCTACAGACTGATTTAAAAACAACAATAACATTCCGAGAACAATGGGAGAGTTCCAAAGCATTTTTAAACTTCAGCAGAATTCCGAGAACAATGGGAGAGTTCTATAGATTGATTTAAAAAAACAATAACATTCCGAGAACAATGGGAGAGTTCCAAAGCATTTTTAAACTTCAGCAGAATTCCAACAACAATGAAAAAGTTCCAAAGCATTTTTAAACTTCAGCAGTATTCCAAGAATAATGGGAGATTTCCAAAGCATTTTTAAACTTCAGCAGAATTCCGAGAACAATGGAAGAGTTCGAAATCATTTTTAAACTTCAGCAGAATTCCGAGAACAATGAAAAAGTTCCAAAGCATTTTTAAACTTCAGCAGTATTCCGAGAACAAAGGAACAGCTCCATAACATTTTTAAACTTCAGCAGAATTCCGAGAACAATGGAAGAGTTGCAAAGCATTTTTAAACTTCATCAAAATTCCGAGAACATAGGAAGAGTTCCAAAACATTTTTAAACTTAGCAGAATTCTGCGAACAATGGGAGAGATCTACAGACTGATTTAAAAAAACAATAACATTCCGAGAATAATGGGGGAGTTCCAAAGCCTTTTTAAACTAGAGCAGAATTTCGTGTACAATGGAGGAGTTCCAAAGCTTTTTTAAACTTCACTAGAATTCTGAGAACAATAGGAGAGTTCTACAGACTGATTTAAAAAAATAATAACATTCCGAGAGGAATGGGAGAGTTCCAAAGAATTTTTAAAATTCAGAAGAATTCCGAGAACAATGGAAGGGTTCTACAGACTGATTTAAAAAAACAATAACATTCCGAGAACAATGGGAGAGTTTCAAATCAATTTTAAACTTCAGAAGAATTCCGAGAACAATGGGAGTGTTCTACAGACTAACTTAAAAAAACCATAACATTCCGAGAAAAATGGGCGACTTCCAAAGAATTTTTAAACTTCAGAAGAATTCCGAGAACAATGGTAGAGTTCTACAGACTGATTTATAAAAAAAATAACATTCCGAGAACAATGGGAGAGTTCCAAAGCATTTTTAAACTTCAGCAGCATTCCGAGAACAATGGGAGAGTTCTACACACTGATTTAAAAAAACAATAACATTCCGAGAACAATGGCAGAGTTCCAAAGCATTTTTAATCTTCAGCAGAATTCTGAGAACAATGAAAGAGTTCCAAAGCATTTTTAAACTTCAGCAGAATTCCGAGAACAATGGAAGAGTTCCTCAGCATTTTTAAACTTTAGCAGAATTCCGAGAACAATGGAAGAGCTCCAAAGCATTTTTAAACTTCAGAGGAATTCCGAGAACAATTGAAGAGTTGTAATGCATTTTTAAATTTCATCAAAATTCCGAGAACAATGGAAGAGTTCCAAAACATTTTTAAACTTAGCAGAATTCGGAGAAAAATGGAACAGTTCCAAAGCATTTTTTAAACTTCAGTAGAATTCCGAGAACAATGGGAGAGTTCTATAGATTGATTTAAAAAAAGAATAACATTCCGAGAACAATGGGAGAGTTCCAAAGCATTTTTAAACTTCAGCAGAATTCCGAGAACAATGAAAAAGTTCCAAAGCATTTTTAAACTTCAGCAGTATTCCGAGAACAATGGGAGAGTTCCAAAGCATTTTTAAACTTCAGCAGAATTCCGAGAACAATGGAAGAGTTCCACATCATATTTAAGCTTCAGTAGAATTCTGAGAACAATGGGAGAGTTCTACAGACTGATTTAAAGAAACAATAACATTCTGAGAAAAATGAGAGAGTTCCAAAGAATTTTTAAACTTCAGCAGAATTCCGAGAACAATGGAAAATTTCCAAAGCATTTTTAAACTTCATCAGCATTCCGAGAACAATGGGAGAGTTCTACAGATTGATTTAAAAAAAAGTAACATTCCGAGATCAATGGGAGAGTTCCAAAGAATTTTTAAACTTCAGCAGAATTCTGAGAACAATGGAAGTGTTCCAAAGCATTTTTAAACTTCAGCAGAATTCCGAGAACAATGGATAGTTCCAAAGCATTTTTAAAGTTCAGCTGAATTCCGAGAACAATGGAAGCGTACCAAAGCATTTTTAAACTTCAGTAGAATTCCGAGAACAATGGAAGAGTTCCAAAGCATTTCTAAACTTCAGTAGAATACCAGAACAATGGGAGAGTTCTACAGACTGATTTAAGAAAACAATAACATTACGAGAACAGTGGGAGTGTTCCAAAGCATTTTTAAACTTCAGCAGAATTCCGAGAACAATGGAAGATTTCCAAAGCATTTTTAAACTTCAGTAAAATTCCGAGAACAATGGTAGAGTTCTACACACTGATTTAAAAAAACAATAACATTCCGAGAACAATGGCAGAGTTCCAAAGCATTTTTAATCTTCAGCAGAATTCTGAGAACAATGAAAGTGTTCCAAAGCATTTTTAAACTTCAGCAGAATTCCGAGAACAATGGAAGAGTTCCAAAGCATTTTTAAACTTTAGCAGAATTCCAAGAACAATGGAAGAGCTCCAAAGCATTTTTATACTTCAGAGGAATTCGGAGAACAATTGAAGAGTTCCAAAACATTTTTAAACTTAGCAGAATTTGGAGAAAAATGGAACAGTGCCAAAGCATTTTTTAAACTTCAGCAGAATTCCGAGAACAATGGGAGAGTTCTATAGATTGATTTATAAAAAGAATAACATTCCGAGAACAATGGGAGAGTTCCAAAGAATTTTAAACTTCAGCAGAATTCCGAGAACAATGAAAAAGTTCCAAAGCATTTTTAAACTTCAGCAGTATTCCAAGAACAATGGGAGATTTCCAAAGCATTTTTAAACTTCAGCAGAATTCCGAGAACAATGGAAGAGTTCCACATCATATTTAAGCTTCAGTAGAATTCTGAGAACAATGGGAGAGTTCTACAGACTGATTTAAAGAAACAATAACATTCCGAGAAAAATGAGAGAGTTCCAAAGAATTTTTAAACTTCAGCAGAATACCGAGAACAATGGAAGATTTCCAAAGCATTTTTAAACTGCAGTAGAATTCCGAGAACAATGGGAGAGTTCTACAGATTGATTTAAAAAAACAGTAACATTCCGAGAACAATGGGAGAGTTCCAAAGCATTTTTAAACTTCAGTAGAAATCCGAGAACAATATTAGAGTTCTACAGACTGATTTAAAAAAATCAATAACATTCCGAGAACAATGGGAGAGTTCCAAAGCATTTTTAAACTTCAGCAGAATTCCGAGAACAATGGGAGAGTTCTACAGATTGATTTAAAAAAACAAACATTCTGGGATCAATGGGAGAGTTCCAAAGAATTTTTAAACTTTAGCAGAATTCCGAGTACAATGGAAGTGTTCCAAAGCATTTTTAAACTTCAGCAGAATTCCGAGAACAATGGAAAGTTCCAAAGCATTTTTAAACTTCAGCAGAATTCCGAGAACAATGGGAGAGTTCTATAGATTGATTTAAAAAAACAATAACATTCCGAGAACAATGGGAGAGTTCCAAAGCATTTTTAAACTTCAGCAGAATTCCGACAACAATGAAAAAGTTCCAAAGCATTTTTAAACTTCAGTAGAATACCGAGAACAATAGGAAAGTTCTACAGACTGATTTAAACAAACAATAACATTCAGAGAACAATGGGAGAGTTCCAGAGCATTTTTAAACTTCAGCAGAATTCCGAGAACAATGGATGAGTTCCAAAGCATTTTTAACCTTCAGCAGAACTCCGATAACAATGGGAGAGTTCTACAGACTAATTTAAAAAAACAATAACATTCAGAGAAAAATGGGCGACTTCTAAAATATTTTTAAACTTCAGAAGAATTCCAAGAACAATGGGACAGTTCTACAGACTGATTTAAAAAAAACTATAACATTCCGAGAACAATGGGAGAGTTCCAAAGAATTTTTAAACTTCAGCAGAATTCTGAGAACAATGGAAGTGTTCCAAAGCATTTTTAAACTTCAGCAGAATTCCGAGAACAATAGATAGTTCCAAAGCATTTTTAAACTTCAGCTGAATTCCGAGAACAATGGAAGCGTACTAAAGCATTTTTAAACTTCAGTAGAATTCCGAGAACAATGGAAGAGTTCCAAAGCATTTCTAAACTTCAGTAGAATACCAGAACAATGGGAGAGTTCTACAGACTGCTTTAAGAAAACAATAACATTACGAGAACAGTGGGAGTGTTCCAAAGCATTTTTAAACTTCAGCAGAATTCCGAGAACAATGGAAGATTTCCAAAGCATTTTTAAACTTCAGTAAAATTCCGAGAACAATGGTAGAGTTCTACACACTGATTTAAAAAAACAATAACATTCCGAGAACAATGGCAGAGTTCCAAAGCATTTTTAATCTTCAGCAGAATTCTGAGAACAATGAAAGAGTTCCAAAGCATTTTTAAACTTCAGCAGAATTCCGAGAACAATGGAAGAGTTCCAAAGCATTTTTAAACTTCAGCAGAATTCCAAGAACAATGGAAGAGCTCCAAAGCATTTTTATACTTCAGAGGAATTCCGAGAACAATTGAAGAGTTCCAAAACATTTTTAAACTTAGCAGAATTTGGAGAAAAATGGAACAGTGCCAAAGCATTTTTTAAACTTCAGCAGAATTCCGAGAACAATGGGAGAGTTCTATAGATTGATTTAAAAAAAGAATAACATTCCGAGAACAATGGGAGAGTTCCAAAGAATTTTAAACTTCAGCAGAATTCCGAGAACAATGAAAAAGTTCCAAAGCATTTTTAAACTTCAGCAGTATTCCGAGAACAATGGGAGAGTTCCAAAGCATTTTTAAACTTCAGCAGAATTCCGAGAACAATGGAAGAGTTCCACATCATATTTAAGCTTCAGTAGAATTTTGAGAACAATGGGAGAGTTCTACAGACTGATTTAAAGAAACAATAACATTCCGAGAAAAATGAGAGAGTTCCAAAGAATTTTTATACTTCAGCAGAATTCCGAGAACAATGGAAGATTTCCAAAGCATTTTTAAACTGCAGTAGAATTCCGAGAACAAAGGGAGAGTTCTACAGATTGATTTAAAAAAACAGTAACATTCCGAGAACAATGGGAGAGTTCCAAAGCATTTTTAAACTTCAATAGAATTCCGAGAACAATGGGAGAGTTCTACAGACTGATTTAAAAAAATCAATAACATTCCGAGAACAATGGGAGAGTTCCAAAGCATTTTTAAACTTCAGCAGAATTCCGAGAACAATGGGAGAGTTCTACAGATTGATTTAAAAAAACAAACATTCCGGGATCAATGGGAGAGTTCCAAAGAATTTTTAAACTTTAGCAGAATTCCGAGTACAATGGAAGTGTTCCAAAGCATTTTTAAACTTCAGCAGAATTCCAAAAACAATGGAAAGTTCCAAAGCATTTTTAAACTTCAGCAGAATTCCGAGAACAATGGGAGAGTTCTATAGATTGATTTAAAAAAACAATAACATTCCTAGAACATTGGGAGAGTTCCAAAGCATTTTTAAACTTCAGCAGAATTCCGACAACAATGAAAAAGTTCCAAAGCATTTTTAAACTTCAGTAGAATACCGAGAACAATAGGAAAGTTCTACAGACTGATTTAAACAAACAATAACATTCAGAGAACAATGGGAGAGTTCCAGAGCATTTTTAAACTTCAGCAGAATTCCGAGAACAATGGATGAGTTCCAAAGCATTTTTAAACTTCAGCAGAACTCCGATAACAATGGGAGAGTTCTACAGACTAATTTAAAAAAGCAATAACATTCAGAGAAAAATGGGCGACTTCCAAAATATTTTTAAACTTCAGAAGAATTCCAAGAACAATGGGACAGTTCTACAGACTGATTTAAAAAAAACTATAACATTCCGAGAACAATGGGAGAGTTCCAAAGCATTTTTAAACTTCAGCAGAATTCCGAGAACAATAGGAGAGTTCTACAGATTGATTTAAAAAAACAAACATTCCGAGATCAATGGGAGAGTTCTAAAGAATTTTTAAACTTTAGCAGAATTCCGAGTACAATGGAAGTGTTCCAAAGCATTTTTAAACTTCAGCAGAATTCCGAGAACAACGGATAGTTCCAAAGCATTTTTAAACTTCAGCAGAATTCCGAGAACAATGGGAGAGTTCTATAGATTGATTTAAAAAAACAATAACATTCCGAGAACAATGGGAGAGTTCCAAAGCATTTTTAAACTTCAGCAGTATTCCGAGAACAATGGGAGATTTCCAAAGCATTTTTAAACTTCAGCAGAATTCCGAGAACAATGGAAGAGTTCGAAATCATTTTTAAACTTCAGCAGAATTCCGAGAACAATGAAAAAGTTCCAAAGCATTTTTAAACTTCAGCAGTATTCCGAGAACAATGTAAAAGCTCCATAACATTTTTAAACTTCAACAGAATTCCGAGAACAATGGAAGAGTTCTATAGATTGATTTAAAAAAACAATAACATTCCTAGAACATTGGGAGAGTTCCAAAGCATTTTTAAACTTCAGCAAAATTCCGACAACAATGAAAAAGTTCCAAAGCATTTTTAAACTTCAGTAGAATACCGAGAACAATAGGAAAGTTCTACAGACTGATTTAAACAAACAATAACATTCAGAGAACAATGGGAGAGTTCCAGAGCATTTTTAAACTTCAGCAGAATTCCGAGAACAATGGATGAGTTCCAAAGCATTTTTAAACTTCAGCAGAACTCCGATAACAATGGGAGAGTTCTACAGACTAATTTAAAAAAGCAATAACATTCAGAGAAAAATGGGCGACTTCCAAAATATTTTTAAACTTCAGAAGAATTCCAAGAACAATGGGACAGTTCTACAGACTGATTTAAAAAAAACTATAACATTCCGAGAACAATGGGAGAGTTCCAAAGCATTTTTAAACTTCAGCAGAATTCCGAGAACAATAGGAGAGTTCTACAGATTGATTTAAAAAAACAAACATTCCGAGATCAATGGGAGAGTTCTAAAGAATTTTTAAACTTTAGCAGAATTCCGAGTACAATGGAAGTGTTCCAAAGCATTTTTAAACTTCAGCAGAATTCCGAGAACAACGGATAGTTCCAAAGCATTTTTAAACTTCAGCAGAATTCCGAGAACAATGGGAGAGTTCTATAGATTGATTTAAAAAAACAATAACATTCCGAGAACAATGGGAGAGTTCCAAAGCATTTTTAAACTTCAGCAGTATTCCGAGAACAATGGGAGATTTCCAAAGCATTTTTAAACTTCAGCAGAATTCCGAGAACAATGGAAGAGTTCGAAATCATTTTTAAACTTCAGCAGAATTCCGAGAACAATGTAAAAGCTCCATAACATTTTTAAACTTCAACAGAATTCCGAGAACAATGGAAGAGTTGCAAAACATTTTTAAACTTCATCAAAATTCCGAGAACATAGGAAGAGTTCCAAAACATTTTTAAACTTAGCAGAATTCCGAGAACAATGGAAGAGTTCCAAAGCTTTTTTAAACTTCAATAGAGTTCTGAGAACAATGGGAGAGATCTACAGACTGATTTAAAAAAACAATAACATTCCGAGAATAATGGGAGAGTTCCAAAGCAATTTTAAACTTCAGAAGAATTCCGAGAACAATGGGAGTGTTCTACAGACTAATTTAAAAAAACTATAACATTCCGAGAAAAATGGGCGACTTCCAAAGAATTTTTAAACTTCAGAAGAATTCCGAGAACAATGGGAGAGTTCTACAGACTGATTTATAAAAACAATAACATTCCGAGAACAATGGGAGAGTTCCAAAGCATTTTTAAACTTCAGCAGCATTCCGAGAACAATGGGAGAGTTCTACAGATTGATTTAAAAAAAAGTAACATTCCGAGATCAAAAAGTAACATTCCGAGATCAATGGGAGAGTTCCAAAGAATTTTTAAACTTCAGCAGAATTCTGAGAACAATGGAAGTGTTCCAAAGCATTTTTAAACTTCAGCTGAATTCCGAGAACAATGGAAGCATACCAAAGCATTTTTAAACTTCAGTAGAATTCCGAGAACAATGGAAGAGTTCCAAAGCATTTCTAAACTTCAGTAGAATACCCAGAACAATGGGAGAGTTCTACAGACTGATTTAAGAAAACAATAACATTACGAGAACAATGGGAGTGTTCCAAAGCATTTTTAAACTTCAGCAGAATTCCGAGAACAATGGAAGATTTCCAAAGCATTTTCAAACTTCATTAACATTCCGAGAACAATGGGAGAGTTCTACACACTGATTTAAAAAAAACAATAACATTCCGAGAACAATGGCAGAGTTCCAAAGCATTTTTAATCTTCAGCAGAATTCTGAGAACAATGAAAGAGTTCCAAAGCATTTTTAAACTTCAGCAGAATTCCGAGAACAATGGAAGAGTTCCAAAGCATTTTTAAACTTTAGCAGAATTCCGAGAACAATGGAAGAGCTCCAAAGCATTTTTAAACTTCAGAGGAATTCCGAGAACAATTGAAGAGTTGTAATGCATTTTTAAATTTCATCAAAATCCCGAGAACAATGGAAGAGTTCCAAAACATTTTTAAACTTAGCAGAATTCGGAGAAAAATGGAACAGTTCCAAAGCATTTTTTAAACTTCAGTTTAATTCCGAGAACAATGGGAGAGTTCTATAAATTGATTTAAAAAAGAATAACATTCCGAGAACAATGGGAGAGTTCCAAAGCATTATTAAACTTCAGCAGAATTCCGAGAACAATGAAAAAGGTCCAAAGCATTTTTAAACTTCAGGAGTATTCCGAGAACAATGGGAGAGTTCCAAAGCATTTTTAAACTTCAGCAGAATTCCGAGAACAACGGAAGAGTTCCACATCATATTTAAGCTTCAGTAGAATTCTGAGAACAATAAGAGAGTTCTACAGACTGATTTAAAGAAACAATAACATTCCGAGAAAAATGAGAGAGTTCCAAAGAATTTTTAAACTTCAGCAGAATTCCGAGAACAATGAAAGATTTCCAAAGCATTTTTAAACTGAAGTAGAATTCCGAGAACAATGGGAGAGTTCTACAGAATTATTTAAAAAAACAGTAACATTCCGAGAACAATGGGAGAGCTCCAAAGCATTTTTAAACTTCAGCAGAATTCCGAGAACAATGGAAGAGTTCTACAGTTGATTTATAAAAACATTAACATTCCAAGAACAATGGGAGAGTTCCAAAGCATTTTTAAACTTCAGCAGAATTCCGAGAAGAATGGAAATGTTCCGAAGCATTTTTAAACTTCAGCAGAATTCCGAGAACAATGGAAGTGTTCTAAAGCATTTTTAAACTTCAGCAGAATTCCGAGAACAATGGAAAGTTCCAAAGCATTTTTAAACTTCAGCAGAATTCCGAGAACAATGAAAAAGTTCCAAAGCATTTTTAAACTTCAGCAGTATTCCGAGAACAATGGGAGAGTTCCAAAGCATTTTTAAACTTCAGCAGAATTCCGAGAACAATGGAAGAGTTTCAAAGCATTTTTAAACTTCAGTAGAATTGCGCGAACAATGGGAGAGTTCTACCGATTGATTTAAAAAAACAGAAATATTCCGAGAACAATGGGAGAGTTCGAACGCATTTTTAAAATTCAGCTGAATTCCGAGAACAATGGGAGAGTTCTACAGATTGATTTAAAAAAACAGTAACATTCCGAGAACAATGGGAGAGTTCCAAAGCATTTTTAAACTTCAGCAGAATTCCGAGAACAATGGAAGAGTTCCACATCATATTTAAGCTTCAGTAGAATTCTGAGAACAATGGGAGAGTTCTACAGACTGATTTAAAGAAACAATAACATTCCGAGAAAAATGAGAGAGTTCCAAAGAATTTTTAAACTTCAGCAGAATTCCGAGAACAATGGAAGATTTCCAAAGCATTTTTAAACTGCAGTAGAATTCCGAGAACAATGGGAGAGTTCTACAGATTGATTTAAAAAAACAGTAACATTCCGAGATCAATGGGAGAGTTCCAAAGAATTTTTAAACTTCATCAGTATTCCAAGAACAATGGGAGAGTTCTACAGATTGATTTAAAAAAACAGTAACATTCTTAGAACAATGGGAGAGCTCCAAAGCATTTTTAAACTTCAGCAGAATTCCGAGAACAATGGGAGAGTTCTACAGTTGATTTATAAAAACATTAACATTCCGAGAACAATGGGAGAGTTCCAAAGCATTTTTAAACTTCAGCAGAATTCCGAGAACAATGGAAATGTTCCAAAGCATTTTTAAAATTCAGCAGAATTCCAAGAACAATGGAAGTATTCTAAAGCATTTTTAAACTTCAGCAGAATTCCGAGAACAATGGAAAGTTCCAAAGCATTTTTAAACTTCAGCAGTATTCCGAGAACAATGGAAGAGTTCCAAAGCATTTTTAAACTTCAGCATAATTCCTAGAACAATGGAAGAGTTCCAAAGCATTTCTAAACATCATTAGAATTCCGATAACAATGGGAGAGTTCTGCAGACTGATTTAAAAAAACAATAAAATTCCGAGAACAATGGAAGAGTTCCAAAGCATTTTTAAACTTCAGCAGAATTCCGAGAACAATGGAAGAGTTCCAAAGCATTTTTAAACTTCAGTAGAATACCGAGAACAATGGGAAAGTTCTACAGACTGATTTAAACAAACAATAACATTCAGAGAACAATGGGAGAGTTCCAAAGCATTTTTAAACTTCAGCAGAATTCCGAGAACAATGGAAGAGTTCCAAAGCATATTTAAACTTCAGCAGAACTCCGATAACAATGGGAGAGTTCTACAGACTAATTTAAAAAAACAATAACATTCAGAGAAAAATGGGCGACTTCCAAAGAATTTTTAAACTTCAGAAGAATTCCAAGAACAATGGGACAGTTATACTGACTGATTTAAAAAAAACAATAACATTCCGAGAACAATGGGAGAGTTCCAAAGCATTTTTAAACTTCAGCAGAATTCCGAGAACAATGGGAGAGTTCTACAGATTGATTTAAAAAAACAAACATTCCGAGATCAATGGGAGAGTTCCAAAGACTTTTTAATCTTCAGCAGAATTCCGAGAACAATGGAAGTGTTCCAAAGCATTTTTAAACTTCAGCAGAATTCCAAGAACAATGGATAGTTCCAAAGCATTTTTAAACTTTAGCAGAATTCCGAGAACAATGGGAGAGTTCTATAGATTGATTTAAAAAAACAATAACATTCCGAGAACAATGGGAGAGTTCCAAAGCATTTTTAAACTTCAGCAGAATTCCGACATCAATGAAAAAGTTCCAAAGTATTTTTAAACTTCAGCAGTATTCCGAGAACAATGGGAGATTTCTAAAGCATTTTTAAACTTCAGCAGAATTTCGAGAACAATGGAAGAGTTCGAAATCATTTTTAAACTTCAGCAGAATTCCGAGAACAATGAAAAATTCCAAAGCATTTTTAAACTTCAGCAGTATTCCGAGAACAATGGAAGAGGTCCATAACATTTTTAAACTTCAGCAGAATTCCGAGAACAATGGAAGAGTTCTATAAATTGATTTAAAAAAGAATAACATTCCGAGAACAATGGGAGAGTTCCAAAGCATTATTAAACTTCAGCAGAATTCCGAGAACAATGAAAAAGTTCCAAAGCATTTTTAAACTTCAGGAGTATTCCGAGAACAATGGGAGAGGTCCAAAGCATTTTTAAACTTCAGCAGAATTCCGAGAACAATGGAAGAGTTCCACATCATATTTAAGCTTCAGTAGAATTCTGAGAACAATGGGAGAGTTCTACAGACTGATTTAAAGAAACAATAACATTCCGAGAAAAATGAGAGAGTTCCAAAGAATTTTTAAACTTCAGCAGAATTCCGAGAACAATGAAAGATTTCCAAAGCATTTTTAAACTGAAGTAGAATTCCGAGAACAATGGGAGAGTTCTACAAAATGATTTGAAAAAACAGTAACATTCTGAGAACAATGGGAGAGCTCCAAAGCATTTTTAAACTTCAGCAGAATTCCGAGAACAATGGAAAGTTCCAAAGCATTTTTAAACTTCAGCAGTATTCCGAGAACAATGGAAGAGTTCCAAAGCATTTTTAAACTTCAGCATAATTCCTAGAACAATGGAAGAGTTCCAAAGCATTTCTAAACTTCATTAGAATTCCGATAACAATGGGAGAGTTCTGCAGACTGATTTAAAAAAACAATAAAATTCCGAGAACAATGGAAGAGTTCCAAAGCATTTTTAAACTTCAGCAGAATTCCGAGAACAATGGAAGAGTTCCAAAGCATTTTTAAACTTCAGTAGAATACCGAGAACAATGGGAAAGTTCTACAGACTGATTTAAACAAACAATAACATTCAGAGAACAATGGGAGAGTTCCAAAGCATTTTTAAACTTCAGCAGAATTCCGAGAACAATGGAAGAGTTCCAAAGCATATTTAAACTTCAGCAGAACTCCGATAACAATGGGAGAGTTCTACAGACTAATTTAAAAAAACAATAACATTCAGAGAAAAATGGGCGACTTCCAAAGAATTTTTAAACTTCAGAAGAATTCCAAGAACAATGGGACAGTTATACTGACTGATTTAAAAAAAACAATAACATTCCGAGAACAATGGGAGAGTTCCAAAGCATTTTTAAACTTCAGCAGAATTCCGAGAACAATGGGAGAGTTCTACAGATTGATTTAAAAAAACAAACATTCCGAGATCAATGGGAGAGTTCCAAAGACTTTTTAATCTTCAGCAGAATTCCGAGAACAATGGAAGTGTTCCAAAGCATTTTTAAACTTCAGCAGAATTCCAAGAACAATGGATAGTTCCAAAGCATTTTTAAACTTCAGAAGAATTCCAAGAACAATGGGACAGTTATACTGACTGATTTAAAAAAAACAATAACATTCCGAGAACAATGGGAGAGTTCCAAAGCATTTTTAAACTTCAGCAGAATTCCGAGAACAATGGAAATGTTCCAAAGCATTTTTAAACTTCAGCAGAATTCCAAGAACAATGGAAGTATTCTAAAGCATTTTTAAACTTCAGCAGAATTCCGAGAACAATGGAAAGTTCCAAAGCATTTTTAAACTTCAGCAGTATTCCGAGAACAATGGAAGAGTTCCAAAGCATTTTTAAACTTCAGCATAATTCCTAGAACAATGGAAGAGTTCCAAAGCATTTCTAAACATCATTAGAATTCCGATAACAATGGGAGAGTTCTGCAGACTGATTTAAAAAAACAATAAAATTCCGAGAACAATGGAAGAGTTCCAAAGCATTTTTAAACTTCAGCAGAATTCCGAGAACAATGGAAGAGTTCCAAAGCATTTTTAAACTTCAGTAGAATACCGAGAACAATGGGAAAGTTCTACAGACTGATTTAAACAAACAATAACATTCAGAGAACAATGGGAGAGTTCCAAAGCATTTTTAAACTTCAGCAGAATTCCGAGAACAATGGAAGAGTTCCAAAGCATATTTAAACTTCAGCAGAACTCCGATAACAATGGGAGAGTTCTACAGACTAATTTAAAAAAACAATAACATTCAGAGAAAAATGGGCGACTTCCAAAGAATTTTTAAACTTCAGAAGAATTCCAAGAACAATGGGACAGTTATACTGACTGATTTAAAAAAAACAATAACATTCCGAGAACAATGGGAGAGTTCCAAAGCATTTTTAAACTTCAGCAGAATTCCGAGAACAATGGGAGAGTTCTACAGATTGATTTAAAAAAACAAACATTCCGAGATCAATGGGAGAGTTCCAAAGACTTTTTAATCTTCAGCAGAATTCCGAGAACAATGGAAGTGTTCCAAAGCATTTTTAAACTTCAGCAGAATTCCAAGAACAATGTATAGTTCCAAAGCATTTTTAAACTTTAGCAGAATTCCGAGAACAATGGAAGAGTTCTATAGATTGATTTAAAAAAACAATAACATTCCGAGAACAATGGGAGAGTTCCAAAGCATTTTTAAACTTCAGCAGAATTCCGACATCAATGAAAAAGTTCCAAAGTATTTTTAAACTTCAGCAGTATTCCGAGAACAATGGGAGATTTCTAAAGCATTTTTAAACTTCAGCAGAATTTCGAGAACAATGGAAGAGTTCGAAATCATTTTTAAACTTCAGCAGAATTCCGAGAACAATGAAAAATTCCAAAGCATTTTTAAACTTCAGCAGTATTCCGAGAACAATGGAAGAGGTCCATAACATTTTTAAACTTCAGCAGAATTCCGAGAACAATGGAAGAGTTCTATAAATTGATTTAAAAAAGAATAACATTCCGAGAACAATGGGAGAGTTCCAAAGCATTATTAAACTTCAGCAGAATTCCGAGAACAATGAAAAAGTTCCAAAGCATTTTTAAACTTCAGGAGTATTCCGAGAACAATGGGAGAGGTCCAAAGCATTTTTAAACTTCAGCAGAATTCCGAGAACAATGGAAGAGTTCCACATCATATTTAAGCTTCAGTAGAATTCTGAGAACAATGGGAGAGTTCTACAGACTGATTTAAAGAAACAATAACATTCCGAGAAAAATGAGAGAGTTCCAAAGAATTTTTAAACTTCAGCAGAATTCCGAGAACAATGAAAGATTTCCAAAGCATTTTTAAACTGAAGTAGAATTCCGAGAACAATGGGAGAGTTCTACAAAATGATTTGAAAAAACAGTAACATTCTGAGAACAATGGGAGAGCTCCAAAGCATTTTTAAACTTCAGCAGAATTCCGAGAACAATGGAAAGTTCCAAAGCATTTTTAAACTTCAGCAGTATTCCGAGAACAATGGAAGAGTTCCAAAGCATTTTTAAACTTCAGCATAATTCCTAGAACAATGGAAGAGTTCCAAAGCATTTCTAAACTTCATTAGAATTCCGATAACAATGGGAGAGTTCTGCAGACTGATTTAAAAAAACAATAAAATTCCGAGAACAATGGAAGAGTTCCAAAGCATTTTTAAACTTCAGCAGAATTCCGAGAACAATGGAAGAGTTCCAAAGCATTTTTAAACTTCAGTAGAATACCGAGAACAATGGGAAAGTTCTACAGACTGATTTAAACAAACAATAACATTCAGAGAACAATGGGAGAGTTCCAAAGCATTTTTAAACTTCAGCAGAATTCCGAGAACAATGGAAGAGTTCCAAAGCATATTTAAACTTCAGCAGAACTCCGATAACAATGGGAGAGTTCTACAGACTAATTTAAAAAAACAATAACATTCAGAGAAAAATGGGCGACTTCCAAAGAATTTTTAAACTTCAGAAGAATTCCAAGAACAATGGGACAGTTATACTGACTGATTTAAAAAAAACAATAACATTCCGAGAACAATGGGAGAGTTCCAAAGCATTTTTAAACTTCAGCAGAATTCCGAGAACAATGGGAGAGTTCTACAGATTGATTTAAAAAAACAAACATTCCGAGATCAATGGGAGAGTTCCAAAGACTTTTTAATCTTCAGCAGAATTCCGAGAACAATGGAAGTGTTCCAAAGCATTTTTAAACTTCAGCAGAATTCCAAGAACAATGGATAGTTCCAAAGCATTTTTAAACTTCAGAAGAATTCCAAGAACAATGGGACAGTTATACTGACTGATTTAAAAAAAACAATAACATTCCGAGAACAATGGGAGAGTTCCAAAGCATTTTTAAACTTCAGCAGAATTCCGACATCAATGAAAAAGTTCCAAAGTATTTTTAAACTTCAGCAGTATTCCGAGAACAATGGGAGATTTCTAAAGCATTTTTAAACTTCAGCAGAATTTCGAGAACAATGGAAGAGTTCGAAATCATTTTTAAACTTCAGCAGAATTCCGAGAACAATGAAAAATTCCAAAGCATTTTTAAACTTCAGCAGTATTCCGAGAAACAATGGAAGAGGTCCATAATATTTTTAAACTTCAGCAGAATTCCGAGAACAATGGAAGAGTTCTATAAATTGATTTAAAAAAGAATAACATTCCGAGAACAATGGGAGAGTTCCAAAGCATTATTAAACTTCAGCAGAATTCCGAGAACAATGAAAAAGTTCCAAAGCATTTTTAAACTTCAGGAGTATTCCGAGAACAATGGGAGAGGTCCAAAGCATTTTTAAACTTCAGCAGAATTCTGAGAACAATGGAAGAGTTCCACATCATATTTAAGCTTCAGTAGAATTCTGAGAACAATGGGAGAGTTCTACAGACTGATTTAAAGAAACAATAACATTCCGAGAAAAATGAGAGAGTTCCAAAGAATTTTTAAACTTCAGCAGAATTCCGAGAACAATGAAAGATTTCCAAAGCATTTTTAAACTGAAGTAGAATTCCGAGAACAATGGGAGAGTTCTACAAAATGATTTAAAAAAACAGTAACATTCTGAGAACAATGGGAGTGCTCCAAAGCATTTTTAAACTTCAGCAGAATTCCGAGAACAATGGAAGAGTTCTACAGTTGATTTATAAAAACAATAACATTCCGAGAACAATGGGAGAGTTCCAAAGCATTTTTAAACTTCAGCAGAATTCCGAGAAGAATGGAAATGTTCCGAAGCATTTTTAAACTTCAGCAGAATTCCGAGAACAATGGAAGTGTTCTAAAGCATTTTTAAACTTCAGCAGAATTCCGAGAACAATGGAAAGTTCCAAAGCATTTTTAAACTTCAGCAGAATTCCGAGAACAATGAAAAAGTTCCAAATCATTTTTAAACTTCAGCAGTATTCCGAGAACAATGGGAGAGTTCCAAAGCATTTTTAAACTTCAGCAGAATTCCGAGAACAATGGAAGAGTTTCAAAGCATTTTTAAACTTCAGTAAAATTGCGAGAACAATGGGAGAGTTCTACCGATTGATTTAAAAAAACAGAAATATTCCGAGAACAATGGGAGAGTTCCAACGCATTTTTAAAATTCAGCTGAATTCCGAGAACAATGGGAGAGTTCTACAGATTGATTTAAAAAAACAGTAACATTCCGAGAACAATGGGAGAGTTCCAAAGCATTTTTAAACTTCAGCAGAATTTCGAGAACAATGGAAGAGTTCCACATCATATTTAGGCTTCAGTAGAATTCTGAGAACAATGGGAGAGTTCTACAGACTGATTTAAAGAAACAATAACATTCCGAGAAAAATGAGAGAGTTCCAAAGAATTTTTAAACTTCAGCAGAATTCCGAGAACAATGGAAGATTTCCAAAGCATTTTTAAACTGCAGTAGAATTCCGAGAACAATGGGAGAGTTCTACAGATTGGTTTAAAAAAACAGTAACATTCCGAGATCAATGGGAGAGTTCCAAAGAATTTTTAAACATCATCAGTATTCCAAGAACAATGGGAGAGTTCTACAGATTGATTTAAAAAAACAGTAACATTCTTAGAACAATGGGAGAGCTCCAAAGCATTTTTAAACTTCAGCAGAATTCCGAGAACAATGGGAGAGTTCTACAGTTGATTTATAAAAACATTAACATTCCGAGAACAATGGGAGAGTTCCAAAGCATTTTTAAACTTCAGCAGAATTCCGAGAACAATGGAAATGTTCCAAAGCATTTTTAAACTTCAGCAGAATTCCAAGAACAATGGAAGTATTCTAAAGCATTTTTAAACTTCAGCAGAATTCCGAGAACAATGGAAAGTTCCAAAGCATTTTTAAACTTCAGCAGAATTCCGAGAACAATGGAAGAGTTCCAAAGCATTTTGAAACTTCAGCATAATTCCTAGAACAATGGAAGAGTTCCAAAGCATTTCTAAACTTCATTAGAATTCCGATAACAATGGGAGAGTTCTGCAGACTGATTTAAAAAAACAATAAAATTCCGAGAACAATGGAAGCGTTCCAAAGCATTTTTAAACTTCAGTAGAATACCGAAAACAATGGGAAAGTTCTACAGACTGATTTAAACAAACAATAACATTCAGAGAACAATGGGAGAGTTCCAAAGCATTTTTAAACTTCAGCAGAATTCCGAGAACAATGGAAGAGTTCCAAAGCATATTTAAACTTCAGCAGAACTCCGATAACAATGGGAGAGTTCTACAGACTAATTTAAAAAAACAATAACATTCAGAGAAAAATGGGCGACTTCCAAAGAATTTTTAAACTTCAGAAGAATTCCAAGAACAATGGGACAGTTATACTGACTGATTTAAAAAAAACAATAACATTCCGAGAACAATGGGAGAGTTCCAAAGCATTTTTAAACTTCAGCAGAATTCCGAGAACAATGGGAGAGTTCTACAGATTGATTTAAAAAAACAAACATTCCGAGATCAATGGGAGAGTTCCAAAAACTTTTTAATCTTCAGCAGAATTCCGAGAACAATGGAAGTGTTCCAAAGCATTTTTAAACTTCAGCAGAATTCCAAGAACAATGGATAGTTCCAAAGCATTTTTAAACTTTAGCAGAATTCCGAGAACAATGGGAGAGTTCTATAGATTGATTTAAAAAAACAATAACATTCCGAGAACAATGGGAGAGTTCCAAAGCATTTTTAAACTTCAGCAGAATTCCGACATCAATGAAAAAGTTCAAAAGTATTTTTAAACTTCAGCAGTATTCCGAGAACAATGGGAGATTTCTAAAGCATTTTTAAACTTCAGCAGAATTCCGAGAACAATGAAAAATTCCAAAGTATTTTTAAACTTCAGCAGTATTCCGAGAACAATGGAAGAGGTCCATAACATTTTTAAACTTCAGCAGAATTCCGAGAACAATGGGAGAGATTTACAGACTGATTTAAAAAAACAATAACATTCCGAGAATAATGGGGGAGTTCCAAAGCCTTTTTAAACTAGAGCAGAATTTCGTGTACAATGGAGGAGTTCCAAAGCTTTTTTAAACTTCAGTAGAATTCTGAGAACAATGGGAGAGTTCTACAGACTGATTTAAAAAAACAATAACATTCCGAGAACAATGGGAGAGTTCCAAAGCAATTTTAAACTTCAGAAGAATTCTGAGAACAATGGGAGTGTTCTACAGACTAATTTAAAAAAACTATAACATCCGAGAAAAATGGGCGACTTCCAAAGAATTTTTAAACTTCAGAAGAATTCCGAGAACAATGGGAAAGTTCTACAGACTGATTTATAAAACAATAACATTCCGAGAACAACCGGAGAGTTCCAAAGCATTTTTAAACTTCAGCAGCATTCCGAGAACAATGGGAGAGTTCTACAGATTGATTTAAAAAAACAGTAACATTCCGAGATCAATGGGAGAGTTCCAAAGAATTTTTAAACTTCAGCAGAATTCTGAGAACAATGGAAGAGTTGCAAAGCATTTTTAAACTTCATCAAAATTCCGAGAACAATGGAAGTGTTCCAAAACATTTTTAAACTTACAGAATTCCGAGAACAATGGAAAAGTTCCAAAGCTTTTTTAAACTTCAATAGAGTTCTGAGAACAATGGGAGAGATCTACAGACTGATTTAAAAAAACAATAACATTCTGAGAATAATGGGGGAGTTCCAAAGCCTTTATAAACTAGAGCAGAATTTCGTGTACAATGGAGGAGTTCCAAAGCTTTTTTAAACTTCAGTAGAATTCTGAGAACAATGGGAGAGTTCTACAGACTGATTTAAAAAAATAATAACATTCCGAGATCAATGGGAGAGTTCCAAAGAATTTTTAAACTTCAGCAGAATTCTGAGAACAATGGAAGTGCTCCAAAGCATTTTTAAACTTCAGCTGAATTCCGAGAACAATGGAAGCGTACCAAAGCATTTTTAAACTTCAGTAGAATTCCGAGAACAATGGAAGAGTTCCAAAGCATTTCTAAACTTCAGTAGAATACCCAGAACAATGGGAGAGTTCTACAGACTGATTTAAGAAAACAATAACATTACGAGAACCATGGGAGTGTTCCAAAGCATTTTTAAACTTCAGCAGATTTCCGAGAACAATGGAAGATTTCCAAAGCATTTTTAAACTTCAGTAAAATTCCGAGAACAATGGGAGAGTTCTACACACTGATTTAAAAAAACAATAACATTCCGAGAACAATGGCAGAGTTCCAAATCATTTTTAATCTTCAGCAGAATTCTGAGAACAATGAAAGAGTTCCAAAGCATTTTTAAACTTCATCAGAATTCCGAGAACAATGGATGAGTTCCAAAGCATTTTTAAACTTCAGCAGAATTCCGAGAACAATGGAAGAGCTCCAAAGCATTTTAAAACTTCAGAGGAATTCCGAGAACAATTGAAGAGTTGTAATGCATTTTTAAATTTCATCAAAATTCCGAGAATAAAGGAAGAGTTCCAAAACATTTTTAAACTTAGCAGAATTCGGAGAGAAATGGAACAGTTCCAAAGCATTTTTTAAACTTCAGTAGAATTCCGAGAACAATGGGAGAGTTCCAAAGCATTTTTAAACTTCAGCAGAATTCCGAGAACAATGGAAGAGTTCCACATCATAATTAAGCTTCAGTAGAATTCTGAGAACAATGGGAGAGTTCTACAGACTGATTTAAAGAAACAATAACATTCCGAAAAAAATGAGAGAGTTCCAAAGAATTTTTAAACTTCAACAGAATTCCGAGAACAATGGAAGATTTCCAAAGCATTTTTAAACTGCAGTAGAATTCCGAGAACAATGGGAGAGTTCTACAGATTGATTTAAAAAAACAGTAACATTCCGAGATCAATGGGAGAGTTCCAAAGAATTTTTAAACTTCATCAGTGTTCCGAGAACAATGGGAGAGTTCTACAGATTGATTTAAAAAAACAGTAACATTCCGAGAACAATGGGAGAGCTCCAAAGCATTTTTAAACTTCAGCAGAATTCCGAGAACAATGGGAGAGTTCTACAGTTGATTTATAAAAACATTAACATTCCGAGAACAATGGGAGAGTTCCAAAGCATTTTTAAACTTCAGCAGAATTCCGAGAACAATGGAAATGTTCCAAAGCATTTTTAAACTTCAGCTGAATTACGAGAACAATGGAAGCATACGAAAGCATTTTTAAACTTCAGTAGAATTCCGAGAACAATGGAAGAGTTCCAAAGCATTTCTAAACTTCAGTAGAATACCCAGAACAATGGGAGAGTTCTACAGACTGATTCAAGAAAACAATAACATTACGAGAACAATGGGAGTGTTCCAAAGCATTTTTAAACTTCAGCAGAATTCCGAGAACAATGGAAGATTTCCAAAGCATTTTTAAACTTCATTAACATTCCGAGAACAATGGGAGAGTTCTACACACTGATTTAAAAAAACAATAACATTCCGAGAACAATGGCAGAGTTCCAAAGCATTTTTAATCTTCAGCAGAATTCTGAGAACAATGAAAGAGTTCCAAAGCATTTTTAAACTTCAGCAGAATTCCGAGAACAATGGAAGAGTTCCAAAGCATTTTTAAACTTTAGCAGAATTCCGAGAACAATGGAAGAGCTCCAAAGCATTTTTAATCTTCAGAGGAATTCCGAGAACAATTGAAGAGTTGTAATGCATTTTTAAATTTCATCAAAATTCCGAGAACAATGGAAGAGTTCCAAAACATTTTTAAACTTAGCAGAATTCGGAGAAAAATGGAACAGTTCTAAAGCATTTTTTAAACTTCAGTAGAATTCCGAGAACAATGGGAGAGTTCTATAAATTGATTTAAAAAAGAATAACATTCCGAGAACAATGGGAAAGTTCCAAAGCATTATTAAACTTCAGCAGAATTCCGAGAACAATGAAAAAGTTCCAAAGCATTTTTAAACTTCAGGGGTATTCCGAGAACAATGGGAGAGTTCCAAAGCATTTTTAAACTTCAGCAGAATTCCGAGAAGAATGGAAGAGTTCCACATCATATTTAAGCTTCAGTAGAATTCTGAGAACAATGGGAGAGTTCTACAGATTGATTTAAAAAAAAGTAACATTCCGAGATCAATGGGAGAGTTCCAAAGAATTTTTAAACTTCAGCAGAATTCTGAGAACAATGGATAGTTCCAAAGCATTTTTAAACTTCAGCTGAATTCCGAGAACAATGGAAGCGTACCAAAGCATTTTTAAACTTCAGTAGAATTCCGAGAACAATGGAAGTGCTCCAAAGCATTTCTAAACTTCAGTAGAATACCCAGAACAATGGGAGAGTTCTACAGACTGATTTAAGAAAACAATAACATTACGACAACAATGGGAGTGTTCCAAAGCATTTTTAAACTTCAGCAGAATTCCGAGAACAATGGAAGATTTCCAAAGCATTTTTAAACTTCAGTAAAATTCTGAGAACAATGGGAGAGTTCTACACACTGATTTAAAAAAACAATAACATTCCGAGAACAATGGCAGAGTTCCAAAGCATTTTTAATCTTCAGCAGAATTCTGAAAACAATGAAAGAGTTCCAAAGCATTTTTAAACTTCAGAAGAATTCCAAAAACAATTGGACAGTTCTAGAGACTGATTTAAAAAAAACAATAACATTCCGAGAACAATGGGAGAGTTCCAAAGCATTTTTAATCATCAGCAGAATTCCGAGAACAATGGGAGAGTTCTACAGATTGATTTAAAAAAACAAACATTCCGAGATCAATGGGAGAGTTCCAAAGAATTTTTAAACTTCAGCAGCATTCCGAGAACAATGGGAGAGTTCTACAGATTGATTTAAAAAAACAGTAACATTCCGAGATCAATGGGAGAGTTCCAAAGAATTTTTAAACTTCAGCAGAATTCTGAGAACAATGGATAGTTCCAAAGCATTTTTAAACTTCAGCAGAATTCCGAGAACAATGGATATTTCCAAAGCATTTTTAAACTTCAGTAGAATTCCGAGAACAATGGAAGAGTTCCTAAGCATTTCTAAACTTCAGTAGAATACCCAGAACAATGGGAGAGTTCTACAGACTGATTTAAAAGAGCAATAACATTCCGAGAACAATGGCAGAGTTCCATAGCATTTTTAATCTTCAGCAGAATTCTGAGAACAATGAAAGAGTTCCAAAGAATTTTTAAACTTCAGCAGAATTCCGAGAACAATGGAAGAGTTCCAAAGCATTTTTAAACTTTAGCAGAATTCCGAGAACAATGGAAGAGCTCCAAAGCATTTTAAAACTTCAGAGGAATTCCGAGAACAATTGAAGAGTTGTAATGCATTTTTAAATTTCATCAAAATTCCGAGAATAAAGGAAGAGTTCCAAAACATTTTTAAACTTAGCAGAATTCGGAGAGAAATGGAACAGTTCCAAAGCATTTTTTAAACTTCAGTAGAATTCCGAGAACAATGGGAGAGTTCCAAAGCATTTTTAAACTTCAGCAGAATTCCGAGAACAATGGAAGAGTTCCACATCATAATTAAGCTTCAGTAGAATTCTGAGAACAATGGGAGAGTTCTACAGACTGATTTAAAGAAACAATAACATTCCGAAAAAAATGAGAGAGTTCCAAAGAATTTTTAAACTTCAACAGAATTCCGAGAACAATGGAAGATTTCCAAAGCATTTTTAAACTGCAGTAGAATTCCGAGAACAATGGGAGAGTTCTACAGATTGATTTAAAAAAACAGTAACATTCCGAGATCAATGGGAGAGTTCCAAAGAATTTTTAAACTTCATCAGTGTTCCGAGAACAATGGGAGAGTTCTACAGATTGATTTAAAAAAACAGTAACATTCCGAGAACAATGGGAGAGCTCCAAAGCATTTTTAAACTTCAGCAGAATTCCGAGAACAATGGGAGAGTTCTACAGTTGATTTATAAAAACATTAACATTCCGAGAACAATGGGAGAGTTCCAAAGCATTTTTAAACTTCAGCAGAATTCCGAGAACAATGGAAATGTTCCAAAGCATTTTTAAACTTCAGCTGAATTACGAGAACAATGGAAGCATACGAAAGCATTTTTAAACTTCAGTAGAATTCCGAGAACAATGGAAGAGTTCCAAAGCATTTCTAAACTTCAGTAGAATACCCAGAACAATGGGAGAGTTCTACAGACTGATTTAAGAAAACAATAACATTACGAGAACAATGGGAGTGTTCCAAAGCATTTTTAAACTTCAGCAGAATTCCGAGAACAATGGAAGATTTCCAAAGCATTTTTAAACTTCATTAACATTCCGAGAACAATGGGAGAGTTCTACACACTGATTTAAAAAAACAATAACATTCCGAGAACAATGGCAGAGTTCCAAAGCATTTTTAATCTTCAGCAGAATTCTGAGAACAATGAAAGAGTTCCAAAGCATTTTTAAACTTCAGCAGAATTCCGAGAACAATGGAAGAGTTCCAAAGCATTTTTAAACTTTAGCAGAATTCCGAGAACAATGGAAGAGCTCCAAAGCATTTTTAATCTTCAGAGGAATTCCGAGAACAATTGAAGAGTTGTAATGCATTTTTAAATTTCATCAAAATTCCGAGAACAATGGAAGAGTTCCAAAACATTTTTAAACTTAGCAGAATTCGGAGAAAAATGGAACAGTTCTAAAGCATTTT
The DNA here is from genome assembly GCF_046119375.1 of Phyllobates terribilis. Lineage (NCBI taxonomy): Eukaryota > Metazoa > Chordata > Amphibia > Anura > Dendrobatidae > Phyllobates > Phyllobates terribilis. The sequence continues at coordinate 29,340,247 of NW_027362765.1, read as the reverse complement.
TTAAACTTCAGTAGAATTCCGAGAACAATGGGAGAGTTCTATAAATTGATTTAAAAAAGAATAACATTCCGAGAACAATGGGAAAGTTCCAAAGCATTATTAAACTTCAGCAGAATTCCGAGAACAATGAAAAAGTTCCAAAGCATTTTTAAACTTCAGGGGTATTCCGAGAACAATGGGAGAGTTCCAAAGCATTTTTAAACTTCAGCAGAATTCCGAGAAGAATGGAAGAGTTCCACATCATATTTAAGCTTCAGTAGAATTCTGAGAACAATGGGAGAGTTCTACAGATTGATTTAAAAAAAAGTAACATTCCGAGATCAATGGGAGAGTTCCAAAGAATTTTTAAACTTCAGCAGAATTCTGAGAACAATGGATAGTTCCAAAGCATTTTTAAACTTCAGCTGAATTCCGAGAACAATGGAAGCGTACCAAAGCATTTTTAAACTTCAGTAGAATTCCGAGAACAATGGAAGTGCTCCAAAGCATTTCTAAACTTCAGTAGAATACCCAGAACAATGGGAGAGTTCTACAGACTGATTTAAGAAAACAATAACATTACGACAACAATGGGAGTGTTCCAAAGCATTTTTAAACTTCAGCAGAATTCCGAGAACAATGGAAGATTTCCAAAGCATTTTTAAACTTCAGTAAAATTCTGAGAACAATGGGAGAGTTCTACACACTGATTTAAAAAAACAATAACATTCCGAGAACAATGGCAGAGTTCCAAAGCATTTTTAATCTTCAGCAGAATTCTGAAAACAATGAAAGAGTTCCAAAGCATTTTTAAACTTCAGAAGAATTCCAAAAACAATTGGACAGTTCTAGAGACTGATTTAAAAAAAACAATAACATTCCGAGAACAATGGGAGAGTTCCAAAGCATTTTTAATCATCAGCAGAATTCCGAGAACAATGGGAGAGTTCTACAGATTGATTTAAAAAAACAAACATTCCGAGATCAATGGGAGAGTTCCAAAGAATTTTTAAACTTCAGCAGCATTCCGAGAACAATGGGAGAGTTCTACAGATTGATTTAAAAAAACAGTAACATTCCGAGATCAATGGGAGAGTTCCAAAGAATTTTTAAACTTCAGCAGAATTTTGAGAACAATGGATAGTTCCAAAGCATTTTTAAACTTCAGCAGAATTCCGAGAACAATGGATATTTCCAAAGCATTTTTAAACTTCAGTAGAATTCCGAGAACAATGGAAGAGTTCCTAAGCATTTCTAAACTTCAGTAGAATACCCAGAACAATGGGAGAGTTCTACAGACTGATTTAAAAGAGCAATAACATTCCGAGAACAATGGCAGAGTTCCAAAGCATTTTTAATCTTCAGCAGAATTCTGAGAACAATGAAAGAGTTCCAAAGAATTTTTAAACTTCAGCAGAATTCCGAGAACAATGGAAGAGCTCCAAAGCATTTTTAAACTTCAGAGGAATTCCATGAACAATTGAAGAGTTGTAATGTATTTTTAAATTTCATCAAAATTCCGAGAACAATGGAAGAGTTCCAAAACATTTTTAAACTTAGCAGAATTCGGAGAAAAATGGAACAGTTCCAAAGCATTTTTTAAACTTCAGTAGAATTCCGAGAACAATGGGAGAGTTCTATAGATTGATTTAAAAAAACAATTACATTCCGAGAACAATGGGAGAGTTCCAAATCATTTTTAAACTTCAGCAGAATTCCGAGAACAATGGGAGAGTTCCAAAGCATTTTCAAACTTCAGCAGAATTTCGAGAACAATGGAAGAGTTCCACATCATATTTAAGCTTCAGTAGAATTCTGAGAACAATCGGAGAGTTCTACAGACTGATTTAAAGAAACAATAACATTCCGAGAAAAATGAGAGAGTTCCAAAGAATTTTTAAACTTCAGCAGAATTCCGAGAACAATGGAAGATTTCCAAAGCATTTTTAAACTGCAGTAGAATTCCGAGAACAATGGGAGAGTTCTACAGATTGATTTAAAAAAACAGTAACATTCCGAGATCAATGGGAGAGTTCCAAAGAATTTTTAAACTTTATCAGTATTCCGAGAACAATGGGAGAGTTCTACAGATTGATTTAAAAAAACAGTAACATTTCGAGAACAATGGGAGAGCTCCAAAGCATTTTTAAACTTCAGCAGAATTCCGAGAACAATGGGAGAGTTCTACAGTTGATTTATAAAAACATTAACATTCCGAGAACAATGGGAGAGTTCCAAAGCATTTTTAAACTTCAGCAGAATTCCGAGAAGAATGGAAATGTTCCAAAGCATTTTTAAACTTCAGCAGAATTCCGAGAACAATGGAAGTGTTCTAAAGCATTTTTAAACTTCAGCAGAATTCCGAGAACAATGGAAAGTTCCAAAGCATTTTTAAACTTCAGCAGAATTCCGAGAACAATGGAAGAGTTCCAAAGCATTTTTAAACTTCAGCAGAATTTCGAGAACAATGGAAGAGTTCCAAAGCATTTCTAAACTTCAGCAGAAATCCGATAACAATGGGAGAGTTCTACAGAATGATTTAAAAAAACAATAAAATTCCGAGAACAATGGAAGAGTTCCAAAGCATTTTTAAACTTCAGCAGAATTCCGAGAACAATGGAAGAGTTCCAAAGCATTTTTAAACTTCAGTAGAATACCGAGAACAATGGGAAAGTTCTACAGACTGATTTAAACAAACAATAACATTCAGAGAACAATGGTAGAGTTCCATAGCATTTTTAAACTTCAGCAGAATTCCGAGAACAGTGGAAGAGTTCCAAAGCATTTTTAAACTTCAGCAGAACTCCGATAACAATGGGAGAGTTCTACGGACTAATTTAAAAAAACAATAACATTCAGAGAAAAATGGGCGACTTCCAAAGAATTTTTAAACTTCGGAAGAATTCCAAGAACAATTGGAGAGTTCTACAGACTGATTTAAAAAAAACAATAACATTCCGAGAACAATGGAAGAGTTCCAAAGCATTTTTAAACTTCAGCAGAATTTCGAGAATAATGGGAGAGTTCTACAGATTGATTTAAAAAAACAAACATTCCGAGATCATTGGGAGAGTTCCAAAGAATTTTTAAACTTCAGCAGCATTCCGAGAACAATGGGAGAGTTCTACAGATTGATTTAAAAAAACAGTAACATTCCGAGATCAATGGGAGAGTTCCAAAGAATTTTTAAACTTCAGCAGAATTCTGAGAACAATGGACAGTTCCAAAGCATTTTTAAACTTCAGCAGAATTCCGAGAACAATGTATAGTTCCAAAGCAGTTTTAAACTTCAGTAGAATTCCGAGAACAATGGAAGAGTTCCAAAGCATTTCTAAACTTCAGTAGAATACCAGAACAATGGGAGACTTCTACAGACTGATTTAAGAAAACAATAACATTACGAGAACAATAGGAGTGTTCCAAAGCATTTCTAAACTTCAGCAGAATTCCGAGAACAATGGAAGATTTCCAAAGCATTTTTAAACTTCAGTAAAATTCCGAGAACAATGGGAGAGTTCTACACACTAATTTAAAAAAACAATAACATTCCGAGAACAATGGCAGAGTTCCAAAGCATTTTTAATCTTCAGCAGAATTCTGAGAACAATGAAAGAGTTCCAAAGCATTTTTAAACTTCAGCAGAATTCCGAGAACAATGGAAAAGTTCCAAGGCATTTTTAAACTTCAGCAGAATTCCGAGAACAATGGAAGAGCTCCAAAGCATTTTTAAACTTCAGAGGAATTCCGAGAACAATTGAAGAGTTGTAATGCATTTTTAAATTTCATCAAAATTCCGAGAACAATGGAAGAGTTTCAAAACATTTTTAAACTTAGCAGAATTCGGAGAAAAATGAAACAGTTCCAAAGCATATTTTAAACTTCAGTAGAATTCCAAGAACAATGGGAGAGTTCTATAGATTGATTTAAAAAAACAATAACATTCCGAGAACAATGGGAGAGTTCCAAAGCATTTTTAAACTTCAGCAGAATTCCGAGAACATTGAAAAAGTTCCAAAGCATTTTTAAACTTCAGCAGTATTTCGAGAACAATGGGAGAGTTCCAAAGCATTTTTAAACTTCAGCAGAATTCCGAGAACATTGGAAGAGTTCCACATCATATTTAAGCTTCAGTAGAATTCTGAGAACAATGGGAGAATTCTACAGACTGATTTAAAGAAACAATAACATTCCGAGAAAAATGAGAGAGTTCCAAAGAATTTTTAAACTTCAGCATAATTCCGAGAACAATGGAAGATTTCCAAAGCATTTTTAAACTGCAGTAGAATTCCGAGAACAATGGGAGAGTTCTACAGATTGATTTAAAAAAACAGTAACATTCCGAGATCAATGGGAGAGTTCCAAAGAATTTTTAAACTTCATCAGTATTCCAAGAACAATGGGAGAGTTCTACAGATTGATTTAAAAAAACAGTAACATTCTGAGAACAATGGGAGAGCTCCAAAGCATTTTTAAACTTCAGCAGAATTCCGAGAAAAATGGGAGAGTTCTACAGTTGATTTATAAAAACATTAACATTCCGAGAACAATGGGAGAGTTCCAAAGCATTTTTAAATTTCAGCAGAATTCCGAGAACAATGGAAATGTTCCAAAGCATTTTTAAACTTCAGCAGAATTCCAAGAACAATGGAAGTATTCTAAAGCATTTTTAAACTTCAGCAGAATTCCGAGAACAATGGAAAGTTCCAAAGCATTTTTAAACTTCAGCAGAATTCCGAGAACAATGGAAGAGTTCCAAAGCATTTTTAAACTTCAGCATAATTCCGAGAACAATGGTAGAGTTCCAAAGCATTTCTAAATTTCATTAGAATTCCGATAACAATGGGAGAGTTCTGCAGACTGATTTAAAAAAACAATAAAATTCCGAGAACAATGGAAGAGTTCCAAAGCATTTTTAAACTTCAGCAGAATTCCGAGAACAATGGAAGAGTTCCAAAGCATTTTTAAACTTCAGTAGAATACCGAGAACAATGGGAAAGTTCTACAGACTGATTTAAACAAACAATAACGTTCAGAGAACAATGGGAGAGTTCCAAAGCATTTTTAAACTTCAGCAGAATTCCGAGAACAATGGAATAGTTCCAAAGCATATTTAAACTTCAGCAGAACTCCGATAACAATGGGAGAGTTCTACAGACTAATTTAAAAAAACAATAACATTCAGAGAAAAATGGGCGACTTCCAAAGAATTTTTAAACTTCAGAAGAATTCCAAGAACAATGGGACAGTTATACTGACTGATTTAAAAAAAACAATAACATTCCGAGAACAATGGGAGAGTTCCAAAGCATTTTTAAACTTCAGCAGAATTCCGAGAACAATGGGAGAGTTCTACAGATTGATTTAAAAAAACAAACATTCCGAGATCAATGGGAGAGTTCCAAAGAATTTTTAAACTTCAGCAGCATTCCGAGAACAATGGGAGAGTTCTACAGATTGATTTAAAAAAACAGTAACATTCCGAGATCAATGGGAGAGTTCCAAAGAATTTTTAAACTTCAGCAGAATTCTGAGAACAATGGACAGTTCCAAAGCATTTTTAAACTTCAGCAGAATTCCGAGAACAATGTATAGTTCCAAAGCAGTTTTAAACTTCAGTAGAATTCCGAGAACAATGGAAGAGTTCCAAAGCATTTCTAAACTTCAGTAGAATACCAGAACAATGGGAGACTTCTACAGACTGATTTAAGAAAACAATAACATTACGAGAACAATAGGAGTGTTCCAAAGCATTTCTAAACTTCAGCAGAATTCCGAGAACAATGGAAGATTTCCAAAGCATTTTTAAACTTCAGTAAAATTCCGAGAACAATGGGAGAGTTCTACACACTAATTTAAAAAAACAATAACATTCCGAGAACAATGGCAGAGTTCCAAAGCATTTTTAATCTTCAGCAGAATTCTGAGAACAATGAAAGAGTTCCAAAGCATTTTTAAACTTCAGCAGAATTCCGAGAACAATGGAAAAGTTCCAAGGCATTTTTAAACTTCAGCAGAATTCCGAGAACAATGGAAGAGCTCCAAAGCATTTTTAAACTTCAGAGGAATTCCGAGAACAATTGAAGAGTTGTAATGCATTTTTAAATTTCATCAAAATTCCGAGAACAATGGAAGAGTTTCAAAACATTTTTAAACTTAGCAGAATTCGGAGAAAAATGAAACAGTTCCAAAGCATATTTTAAACTTCAGTAGAATTCCAAGAACAATGGGAGAGTTCTATAGATTGATTTAAAAAAACAATAACATTCCGAGAACAATGGGAGAGTTCCAAAGCATTTTTAAACTTCAGCAGAATTCCGAGAACATTGAAAAAGTTCCAAAGCATTTTTAAACTTCAGCAGTATTTCGAGAACAATGGGAGAGTTCCAAAGCATTTTTAAACTTCAGCAGAATTCCGAGAACATTGGAAGAGTTCCACATCATATTTAAGCTTCAGTAGAATTCTGAGAACAATGGGAGAATTCTACAGACTGATTTAAAGAAACAATAACATTCCGAGAAAAATGAGAGAGTTCCAAAGAATTTTTAAACTTCAGCATAATTCCGAGAACAATGGAAGATTTCCAAAGCATTTTTAAACTGCAGTAGAATTCCGAGAACAATGGGAGAGTTCTACAGATTGATTTAAAAAAACAGTAACATTCCGAGATCAATGGGAGAGTTCCAAAGAATTTTTAAACTTCATCAGTATTCCAAGAACAATGGGAGAGTTCTACAGATTGATTTAAAAAAACAGTAACATTCTGAGAACAATGGGAGAGCTCCAAAGCATTTTTAAACTTCAGCAGAATTCCGAGAAAAATGGGAGAGTTCTACAGTTGATTTATAAAAACATTAACATTCCGAGAACAATGGGAGAGTTCCAAAGCATTTTTAAATTTCAGCAGAATTCCGAGAACAATGGAAATGTTCCAAAGCATTTTTAAACTTCAGCAGAATTCCAAGAACAATGGAAGTATTCTAAAGCATTTTTAAACTTCAGCAGAATTCCGAGAACAATGGAAAGTTCCAAAGCATTTTTAAACTTCAGCAGAATTCCGAGAACAATGGAAGAGTTCCAAAGCATTTTTAAACTTCAGCATAATTCCGAGAACAATGGTAGAGTTCCAAAGCATTTCTAAATTTCATTAGAATTCCGATAACAATGGGAGAGTTCTGCAGACTGATTTAAAAAAACAATAAAATTCCGAGAACAATGGAAGAGTTCCAAAGCATTTTTAAACTTCAGCAGAATTCCGAGAACAATGGAAGAGTTCCAAAGCATTTTTAAACTTCAGTAGAATACCGAGAACAATGGGAAAGTTCTACAGACTGATTTAAACAAACAATAACGTTCAGAGAACAATGGGAGAGTTCCAAAGCATTTTTAAACTTCAGCAGAATTCCGAGAACAATGGAATAGTTCCAAAGCATATTTAAACTTCAGCAGAACTCCGATAACAATGGGAGAGTTCTACAGACTAATTTAAAAAAACAATAACATTCAGAGAAAAATGGGCGACTTCCAAAGAATTTTTAAACTTCAGAAGAATTCCAAGAACAATGGGACAGTTATACTGACTGATTTAAAAAAAACAATAACATTCCGAGAACAATGGGAGAGTTCCAAAGCATTTTTAAACTTCAGCAGAATTCCGAGAACAATGGGAGAGTTCTACAGATTGATTTAAAAAAACAAACATTCCGAGATCAATGGGAGAGTTCCAAAGACTTTTTAAACTTCAGCAGAATTCCGAGAACAATGGATAGTTCCAAAGCATTTTTAAACTTCAGCAGAATTCCGAAAACAATGGGAGAGTTCTATAGATTGATTTAAAAAAAAACAACATTCCGAGAACAATGGGAGAGTTCCAAAGCATTAAAAACTTCAGCAGAATTCCGACATCAATGAAAAAGTTCCAAAGTATTTTTAAATTTCAGCAGTATTCCGAGAACAATGGGAGATTTCTAAAGCATTTTTAAACTTCAGCAGAATTTCGAGAACAATGGAAGAGTTCGAAATCATTTTTAAACTTCAGCAGAATTCCGAGAACAATGAAAAAGTTCCAAAGCATTTTTAAACTTCAGCAGTATTCCGAGAACAATGGAAGAGGTCCATAACATTCTTAAACTTCAGCAGAATTCCGAGAACAATGGAAGAGTTGCAAAGCATTTTTAAACTTCATCAAAATTCCGAGAACAATGTAAGAGTTCCAAAACATTTTTAAACTTAGCAGAATTCCGAGAACAATGGAAGAGTTCCAAAGCTTTTTTAAACTTCAATAGAGTTCTGAGAACTATGGGAGAGATTTACAGACTGATTTAAAAAAACAATAACATTCCGAGAATAATGGGGGAGTTCCAAAGCCTTTTTAAACTAGAGTAGAATTTCATGTACAATGGAGGAGTTCCAAAGCTTTTTTAAACTTCAGTAGAATTCTGAGAACAATGGGAGACTTCTACAGACTGATTTAAAAAAATAATAACATTCCGAGAGCAATGGGAGAGTTCCACAGAATTTTTAAAATTCAGAAGATTTCCGAGAACAATGGAAGAGTTCTACAGACTGATTTAAGAAAACAATAACATTCCGAGAACAATGGGAGAGTTCCAAAGCAATTTTAAACTTCAGAAGAATTCCGAGAACAATGGGAGTGTTCTACAGACTAATTTAAAAAAACTATAACATTCCGAGAAAAATGGGCGACTTCCAAAGAATTTTTAAACCTCAGAAGAATTCCGAGAACAATGGGAAAGTTCTACAGACTGATTTATAAAAACAATAACATTCCGAGAACAACGGGAGAGTTCCAAAGTATTTTTAAACTTCAGCAGCATTCCGAGAACAATGGGAGAGTACTACAGATTGATTTAAAAAAACAGTAACATTCCGAGATCAATGGGAGAGTTCCAAAGAATTTTTAAACTTCAGCAGAATTCTGAGAACAATGGAAGAGTTGCAAAGCATTTTTAAACTTCATCAAAATTCCGAGAACATTGGAAGAGTTCCAAAACATTTTTAAACTTAGCAGAATTCCGAGAACAATGGAAAAGTTCCAAAGCTTTTTTAAACTTCAATAGAGTTCTGAGAACAATGGGAGAGATCTACAGACTGATTTAAAAAAAACAATAACATTCTGAGATTAATGGGGGAGTTCCAAAGCCTTTTTAAACTAGAGCAGAATTTCGTGTACAGTGGAGGAGTTCCAAAGCTTTTTTAAACTTCAGTAGAATTCTGAGAACAATGGGAGAGTTCTACAAACTGATTTAAAAAAATAATAACATTCCGAGATCAATGGGAGAGTTCCAAAGAATTTTTAAACTTCAGCAGAATTCTGAGAACAATGGAAGTGCTCCAAAGCATTTTTAAACTTCAGCTGAATTCCGAGAACAATGGAAGCGTACCAAAGCATTTTTAAACTTCAGTAGAATTCCGAGAACAATGGAAGAGTTCCAAAGCATTTCTAAACTTCAGTAGAATACCCAGAACAATGGGAGAGTTCTACAGACTGATTTAAGAAAACAATAACATTACGAGAACAATGGGAGTGTTCCAAAGCATTTTTAAACTTCAGCAGAATTCCGAGAACAATGGAAGATTTCCAAAGCATTTTTAAAACTTCAGTAAAATTCCGAGAACAATGGGAGAGTTCTACACACTGATTTAAAAAAACAATAACATTCCGAGAAAAATGGCAGAGTTCCAAATCATTTTTAATCTTCAGCAGAATTCTGAGAACAATGAAAGAGTTCCAAAGCATTTTTAACCTTCATCAGAATTCCGAGAACAATGGAAGAGTTCCAAAGCATTTTTAAACTTCAGCAGAATTCCGAGAACAATGGAAGAGCTCCAAAGCATTTTAAAACTTCAGAGGAATTCCGAGAACAATTGAAGAGTTGTAATTCATTTTTAAATGTCATCAAAATTCTGAGAACAATGGAAGAGTTCCAAAACATTTTTAAACTTAGCAGAATTCGGAGAAAAATGGAACAGTTCCAAAGCATTTTTTAAACTTCAGTATAATTCCGAGAACAATGGGAGAGTTCCAAAGCATTTTTAAACTTCAGCAGAATTCCGAGAACAATGGAAGTGTTCCACATCATATTTAAGCTTCAGTAGAATTCTGAGAACAATGGGAGAGTTCTACAGACTGATTTAAAGAAACAATAACATTCCGAAAAAAATGAGAGAGTTCCAAAGAATTTTTAAACTTCATCAGTGTTCCGAGAACAATGGGAGAGTTCTACAGATTGATTTAAAAAAACAGTAACATTCCGAGAACAATGGGAGAGCTCCAAAGCATTTTTAAACTTCAGCAGAATTCCAAGAACAATGGGAGAGTTCTATAGATTGATTTAAAAAAACATTAACTTTCCGAGAACAATGAAAAAGTTCCAAAGCATTTTTAAACTTCAGCAGTATTCCGAGAACAATGGGAGAGTTCCAAAGCATTTTTAAACTTCAGCAGAATTCCGAGAAAAATGGAAGAGTTCCAAATCATATTTAAGCTTTAGTAGAATTCTGAGAACAATGGGAGAGTTCTACAGACTGATTTAAAGAAACAATAACATTCCGAGAAAAATGAGAGTGTTCCAAAGAATTTTTAAACTTCAAAACAATTCATAGAACAATGACAGAGCTCTACAGACTGATATAAAAAAGCAATAACATTCTGAGAACAATGGGAGAGTTCCAAAACATTTTTAAACTTCAGCAGAATTCCGAGAACAATAGAAGATTTCCAAAGCATTTTTAAACTGCAGTAGAATTCTGAGAACAATGAAAGAGTTCTACATATTGATTTAAAAAAACAGTAACATTCCGAGATCAATGGGAGGGTTCCAAAGAATTTTTAAACTTCAGCAGTATTCCGAGAACAATGGGAGTGTTCTACATATTGATTTAAAAAAACAGTAACATTCCGAGAACAGGGGGAGAGCTCCAAAGCATTTTTAAACTTCAGCAGAATTCCGAGAACAATGGGAGAGTTCCACAGATTGATTTATAAAAACATTAACATTCCGAGAACAATGGGAGAGTTCCAAAGCATTTTTCAACTTCAGCAGAATTCCGAGAACAATGGAAGTGTTCTAAAGCATTTTTAAACTTCAGCAGAATTCCGAGAACAATGGAAAGTTCCAAAGCATTTTTAAACTTCAGCAGAATTCCGAGAACAATGGAAGAGTTCCAAAGCATTTTTAAACTTCAGCAGAATCCCGAGAACAATGGAAGAGTTCCAAAGCATTTCTAAACTTCATTAGAATTCCGATAACAATGGGAGAGTTCTACAGACTGATTTAAAAAAAACAATAAAATTCCGAGAACAATGGAAGGGTTCCAAAGCATTTTTAAACTTCAGCAGAATTCCGAGAACAATGGAAGAGCTCCATAGCATTTTTAAACTTCAGCAGAATTCCGAGAACAATTGAAGAGTTGCAAAGCAATTTTAAACTTCATCAAAATTCCGAGAACAATGGAAGAGTTACAAAACATTTTTAAACTTAGGAGAATTCTGAGAATAATGGAAGAGTTCCAAAGCATTTTTTAAACTTCAATAGAATTCGGAGAACAATGGGAGAGTTCTATAGATTGATTTAAAAAAATATTAACTTTTCGAGAACAATGGGAGAGTTCCAAAGCATTTTTAAACTTCAGCAGAATTCCGAGAACAATGGAAGTGTTCTAAAGCATTTTTAAACTTCAGCAGAATTCCGAGAACAATGGAAAGTTCCAAAGCATTTTTAAACTTCAGCAGAATTCCGAGAACAATGGAAGAGTTCCAAAGCATTTTTAAACTTCAGCAGAATCCCGAGAACAATGGAAGAGTTCCAAAGCATTTCTAAACTTCATTAGAATTCCGATAACAATGGGAGAGTTCTACAGACTGATTTAAAAAAACAATAAAATTCCGAGAACAATGGAAGAGTTCCAAAGCATTTTTAAACTTCAGCAGAATTCCGAGAACAATGGAAGAGCTCCGAAGCATTTTTAAACTTCAGCAGAATTCCGAGAACAATGGAAGAGTTGCAAATCATTTTTAAACTTCATCAAAATTCCGAGAACAATGGAAGAGTTCCAAAGCATTTTTTAAACTTCAATAGAATTCCGAGAACAATGGGAGAGTTCTACATATTGATTTAAAAAAACAGTAACATTCCGAGATCAATGGGAGGGTTCCAAAGAATTTTTAAACTTCAGCAGTATTCCGAGAACAATGGGAGAGTTCTACATATTGATTTAAAAAAACAGTAACATTCCGAGAACAATGGGAGAGCTCCAAAGCATTTTTAAACTTCAGCAGAATTCCGAGAACAATGGGAGAGTTCCACAGATTGATTTATAAAAACATTAACATTCCGAGAACAATGGGAGAGTTCCAAAGCATTTTTAAACTTCAGCAGAATTCTGAGAACAATGGAAATGTTCCAAAGCATTTTTAAACTTCAGCAGAATTCCGAGAACAATGGAAGTGTTCTAAAGCATTTTTAAACTTCAGCAGAATTCCGAGAACAATGGAAAGTTCCAAAGCATTTTTAAACTTCAGCAGAATTCCGAGAACAATGGGAGAGTTCTATAGATTGATTTAAAAAAACATTAACTTTTCGAGAACAATGGGAGAGTTCCAAAGCATTTTTAAACTTCAGCAGAATTCCGAGAACAATGAAAAAGTTCCAAAGCATTTTTAAACTTCAGCAGTATTCCGAGTACAATGGGAGAGTTCCAAAGCATTTTTAATCTTCAGCAGAATTCTGAGAACAATGGAAGAATTCCAAAGCATTTTTAAACTTCAGTAGAATTCCAAGAACAATGGGAGAGTTCTACAGACTGATATAAAAAAACAATAACATTCCTAGAAAAATGAGAGAGTTCCGAAGAATTTTTAAACTTCAGGAGAAATCCGAGTACAATGGAAGAGTTCCAAAGCTTTTCTAAACTTCAGTAGAATTCTGAAAACAATGGGAGAGTTCTACAGACTGATTTAAAAAAAACAATAACATTCCGAGAACAATGGGAGAGTTCCAATGCATTTTTAAACATCAGCAGAATTTCGAGAAAAATGGAAGAGCTCCAAAGCATTTTTAAACTTCAGCAGAATTCTGAGAACAATGGAAGAGTTGCAAAGCATTTTTAAACTTCATCAAAATTCCGAGAACAATGGAAGATTTCCAAAACAATTTTAAACTTAGCAGAATTCCGAGAGCAATGGAAGAGTTCCAAAGCATTTTTAAACTTCAGTAGAATTGCGAGAACAATGGGAGAGTTCTACCGATTGAATTAAAAAAACAGAAATATTCCGAGAACAATGGGAGAGTTCCAAAGCATTTTTAAACTTCAGCTGAATTCTGAGAACAATGGGAGAGTTGTAAAGACTGATTTAAAAAAACAGTAACATTCCGAGAACAATGGGAGAGTTCCAAAGCATTTTTAAACTTCAGTAGAATTCCGAGAACAATGGGAGAGTTCTACAGACTGATTTAAAAAAAGAATAACATTCCAAGAACAATGGGAGAGTTCCAAAGCATTTTTAAACTTCAGCAGAATTCAGAGAACAATGGAAGAGTTCCAAAGCATTTTTAAACTTCAGCAGAATTCCGATAACAATGGGAGAGTTCTACAGACTGATTTAAAAAAAAAAAAAATTCCGAGAACAATGGAAGAGTTCCAAAACATTTTTAAACTTCAGCAGAATTCCGAGAACAATGGAAGAGCTCCGTAGCATTTTTAAACTTCAGCAGAATTCCGAGAACAATGGAAGAGTTGCAAAGCATTTTTAAACTTCATCAAAATTCCGAGAACAATGGAAGAGTTCCAAAACATTTTTAAACTAAGGAGAATTCCGAGAACAATGGAAGAGTTCCAAAGCATTTTTTAAACTTCAATAGAATTCCGAGAACAATGGGAGAGCTCTATAGATTGATTTAAAAAAACATTAACTTTTCGAGAAAAATGGGAGAGTTCCAAAGCATTTTTAAACTTCAGCAGAATTCCGAGAACAATGAAAAAGTTCCAAAGCATTTTTAAACTTCAGCAGTATTCCGAGAACTATGGGAGAGTTCCAAAGCATTTTTAATCTTCAGCAGAATTCTGAGAACAATGGAAGAGTTCCAAAGCATTTTTAAACTTCAGTAGAATTCTGAGAACAATGGGAGAGTTCTACAGACTGATATAAAAAAACAATAACATTCCGAGAAAAATGAGAGAGTTCCGAAGATTTTGTAAACTTCAGGAGAAATCCGAGTACAATGGAAGAGTTCCAAAGCTTTTTTAAACTTCAGTAGAATTCTGAAAACAATGGGAGTGTTCTACAGACTGATTTAAAAAAAAACAATAACATTCCGAGAACAATGGGAGAGTTCCAATGCATTTTTAAACATCAGCAGAATTTCGAGAAAAATGGAAGAGCTCCAAAGCATTTTTAAACTTCAGCAGAATTCCGAGAACAATGGAAGCGTTGCAAAGCATTTTTAAACTTCATCAAAATTCCGAGAACAATGGAAGATTTCCAAAACAATTTTAAACTTAGCAGAATTCCGAGAGCAATGGAAGAGTTCCAAAGCATTTTTAAACTTCAGTAGAATTGCGAGAACAATGGGAGAGTTCTACCGATTAATTTAAAAAAACAGAAATATTCCGAGAACAATGGGAGAGTTCCAAAGTATTTTTAAACTTCAGCTGAATTCCGAGAATAATGGTTGAGTTCTAAAGACTGATTTAAAAAAAGAATAACATTCCAAGAACAATGGGAGAGTTCCAAAGCATTTTTAAACTTCAGCAGAATTCAGAGAATAATGGAAGAGTTCCAAAGCATTTTTAAACTTCAGTAGAATACCGAGAAAAATGGGATAGTTCTACAGACTGATTTAAACAAACAATAACATTTAGAGAACAATGGGAGAGTTCCAAAGCATTTTTAAACTTCAGCAGAATTCCGAGAACAATGGAAGAGTTCCAAAGCATTTTTAAACTTCAGCAGAATTCTGATAACAATGGGAGAGTTGTACAGACTAATTTAAAAAGACAATAACATTCTGAGAAAAATGGGCGACTTCCAAAGAATTTTTAAACTTCAGAAGAATTCCAAGAACAATGGGACAGTTCTACAGACTGATTTAAAAAACAATAACATTCCAAGAACAATGGGAGAGTTCCAAAGCATTTTTAAACTTCAGCAGAATTCCGAGAACAATGGGAGAGTTCTATAGATTGATTTAAAAAAACAAACATTCCGAGATCAATGGGAAAGTTCCAAAGAATTTTTAAACTTCAGCAGAATTCCGAGAACAATGGAAGTGTTCCAAAGCATTTTTAAACTTCAGCAGAATTCCGAGAACAATGGACAGTTTCAAAGCATTTTTAAACTTCAGCAGAATTCCGAGAACAATGAGAGAGTTCTATAGATTGATTTAAAAAAACAATAACATTCTGAGAACAAAGGGAGAGTTCCAAAACATTTTTAAACTTCAGCAGAATTTCGACAACAATGAAAAAGTTCCAAAGCATTTTTAAACTTCAGCAGTATTCCGAGAACAATGGGAGATTTCCAAAGCATTTTTAAACTTCAGCAGAATTCCGAGAACAATGGAAGAGTTCGAAATGATTTTTAAACTTCAGCAGAATTCCGAGAACAACGGAAGAGCTCCATAGCATTTTTAAACTTCAGCAGAATTCCGAGAACAATGGAAGAGTTGCAAAGCATTTTTAAACTTCATCAAAATTCAGAGAACAATGGAAGAGTTCCAAAACATTTTTAAACTTAGCAGAATTCCGAGAACAATGGAAGAGTTCCATAGCATTTTTTAAATTTCAGTAGAATTCCGAGAACAATGGGAGAGTTCTATAGATTGATTTAAAAAAAATTAACATTCCGAGAACAATGGGAGAGTTCCAAAGCATTTTTAAACTTCAGCAGTATTCCGAGAACAATGAAAGGTTCCAAAGCATTTTTAAACTTCAGCAGAATTCCGAGAACAGTGGAAGAGTTCCAAAGCATTTTTAATCTTCAGTAGAATTCTGAGAACAATGGGAGAGTTCTACAGACTGATATAAAAAAACAATAACATTCTGAGAAAAATGAGAGAGTTCCAAAGCATTTTTAAACATCAGCAGAATTTCGAGAAAAATGGAAGAGCTCCAAAGCATTTTTAAACTTCAGCAGAATTCCGAGAACAATGGAAGAGTTCCAAACCTTTTTTAAACTTCAGTAGAATTCTGAAAACAATGGGAGAGTTCTACAGACTGATTACAAAAAAAACAATAACATTCCGAGAACAATGGAAGATTTCCAAAACAATTTTAAACTTAGCAGAATTCCGAGAGCAATGGAAGAGTTCCAAAGCATTTTTAAACTTCAGTAGAATTGCGAGAACAATGGGAGAGTTCTACCGATTGATTTAAAAAAACAGAAATATTCCGAGAAAAACGGGAGAGTTCCAAAGCATTTTTAAACTTCAGCTGAATTCCGAGAACAATAGGAGAGTTCTACAGATTGATTTAATAAACAGTAACATTCCGAGAACAATGGGAGAGTTCCAAAGCATTTTTAAACTTCATTAGAATTCTGAGAACAATGGGAGAGTTCTACAGACTGATTTATAAAAAGAATAACATTCCAAGAACAATGGGAGAGTTCCAAAGCATTTTTAAACTTCAGCAGAATTCCGAGAAAACTGGAAGAGTTCCAAAGCATTTTTAAACTTCAGTAGAATACCGAGAACAATGGGAAAGTTCTTCAGACTGATTTAAACAAACAATAACATTCAGAGAACAATGGGAGAGTTCCAAAGCATTTTTAAACTTCAGCAGAATTCCGAGAACAATGGAAGAGTTCCAAAGCATTTTTAAACTTCAGCAGAATTCCGATAGCAATTCGAGAGTTCTACAGACTAATTTAAAAAGACAATAACATTCAGAGAAAAATGGGCGACTTCCAATGAATTTTTAAACTTCAGAAGAATTCCAAGAACAATGGGACAGTTCTACAGACTGATTTAAAAAAACAATAACATTCTGAGAACAATGGGAGAGTTCCAAAGCATTTTTAAACTTCAGTAGAATTCCGAGAACAAAGGAAGATTTCCAAAGCATTTTTAAACTGCAGTAGAATTCCGAGAACAATGGGAGAGTTCTACAGATTGATTTAAAAAAACAGTAACATTCTGAGATCAATGGGAGAGTTCCAAAGAATTTTTAAACTTCATCAGTGTTCCGATAACAATGGGAGGGTTCTACAGATTGATTTAAAAAAACAGTAACATTCTGAGAACAATAGGAGAGATCCAAAGCATTTTTAAACTTCAGCAGAATTCCGAGAACAATGGGAGAGTTCTACAGTTGATTTATAAAAACATTAACATTCCGAGAACAATGGGAGAGTTCCAAAGCATTTTTAAACTTCAGCAGAATTCCGATAACAATGGGAGAGTTCTACAGACTGATTTAAAAAAAAAAAAAATTCCGAGAACAATGGAAGAGTTCCAAAACATTTTTAAACTTCAGCAGAATTCCGAGAACAATGGAAGAGCTCCGTAGCATTTTTAAACTTCAGCAGAATTCCGAGAACAATGGAAGAGTTGCAAAGCATTTTTAAACTTCATCAAAATTCCGAGAACAATGGAAGAGTTCCAAAACATTTTTAAACTAAGGAGAATTCCGAGAACAATGGAAGAGTTCCAAAGCATTTTTTAAACTTCAATAGAATTCCGAGAACAATGGGAGAGCTCTATAGATTGATTTAAAAAAACATTAACTTTTCGAGAAAAATGGGAGAGTTCCAAAGCATTTTTAAACTTCAGCAGAATTCCGAGAACAATGAAAAAGTTCCAAAGCATTTTTAAACTTCAGCAGTATTCCGAGAACTATGGGAGAGTTCCAAAGCATTTTTAATCTTCAGTAGAATTCTGAGAACAATGGGAGAGTTCTACAGACTGATATAAAAAAACAATAACATTCCGAGAAAAATGAGAGAGTTCCGAAGATTTTGTAAACTTCAGGAGAAATCCGAGTACAATGGAAGAGTTCCAAAGCTTTTTTAAACTTCAGTAGAATTCTGAAAACAATGGGAGTGTTCTACAGACTGATTTAAAAAAAAACAATAACATTCCGAGAACAATGGGAGAGTTCCAATGCATTTTTAAACATCAGCAGAATTTCGAGAAAAATGGAAGAGCTCCAAAGCATTTTTAAACTTCAGCAGAATTCCGAGAACAATGGAAGCGTTGCAAAGCATTTTTAAACTTCATCAAAATTCCGAGAACAATGGAAGATTTCCAAAACAATTTTAAACTTAGCAGAATTCCGAGAGCAATGGAAGAGTTCCAAAGCATTTTTAAACTTCAGTAGAATTGCGAGAACAATGGGAGAGTTCTACCGATTAATTTAAAAAAACAGAAATATTCCGAGAACAATGGGAGAGTTCCAAAGTATTTTTAAACTTCAGCTGAATTCCGAGAATAATGGTTGAGTTCTAAAGACTGATTTAAAAAAAGAATAACATTCCAAGAACAATGGGAGAGTTCCAAAGCATTTTTAAACTTCAGCAGAATTCAGAGAATAATGGAAGAGTTCCAAAGCATTTTTAAACTTCAGTAGAATACCGAGAAAAATGGGAAAGTTCTACAGACTGATTTAAACAAACAATAACATTTAGAGAACAATGGGAGAGTTCCAAAGCATTTTTAAACTTCAGCAGAATTCCGAGAACAATGGAAGAGTTCCAAAGCATTTTTAAACTTCAGCAGAATTCTGATAACAATGGGAGAGTTCTACAGACTAATTTAAAAAGACAATAACATTCTGAGAAAAATGGGCGACTTCCAAAGAATTTTTAAACTTCAGAAGAATTCCAAGAACAATGGGACAGTTCTACAGACTGATTTAAAAAACAATAACATTCCAAGAACAATGGGAGAGTTCCAAAGCATTTTTAAACTTCAGCAGAATTCCGAGAACAATGGGAGAGTTCTATAGATTGATTTAAAAAAACAAACATTCTGAGATCAATGGGAAAGTTCCAAAGAATTTTTAAACTTCAGCAGAATTCCGAGAACAATGGAAGTGTTCCAAAGCATTTTTAAACTTCAGCAGAATTCCGAGAACAATGGATAGTTTCAAAGCATTTTTAAACTTCAGCAGAATTCCGAGAACAATGAGAGAGTTCTATAGATTGATTTAAAAAAACAATAACATTCTGAGAACAAAGGGAGAGTTCCAAAACATTTTTAAACTTCAGCAGAATTTCGACAACAATGAAAAAGTTCCAAAGCATTTTTAAACTTCAGCAGTATTCCGAGAACAATGGGAGATTTCCAAAGCATTTTTAAACTTCAGCAGAATTCCGAGAACAATGGAAGAGTTCGAAATGATTTTTAAACTTCAGCAGAATTCCGAGAACAACGGAAGAGCTCCATAGCATTTTTAAACTTCAGCAGAATTCCGAGAACAATGGAAGAGTTGCAAAGCATTTTTAAACTTAGCAGAATTCCGAGAACAATGGAAGAGTTCCATAGCATTTTTTAAATTTCAGTAGAATTCCGAGAACAATGGGAGAGTTCTATAGATTGATTTAAAAAAAATTAACATTCCGAGAACAATGGGAGAGTTCCAAAGCATTTTTAAACTTCAGCAGTATTCCGAGAACAATGAAAGGTTCCAAAGCATTTTTAAACTTCAGCAGAATTCCGAGAACAGTGGAAGAGTTCCAAAGCATTTTTAATCTTCAGTAGAATTCTGAGAACAATGGGAGAGTTCTACAGACTGATATAAAAAAACAATAACATTCTGAGAAAAATGAGAGAGTTCCAAAGCATTTTTAAACATCAGCAGAATTTCGAGAAAAATGGAAGAGCTCCAAAGCATTTTTAAACTTCAGCAGAATTCCGAGAACAATGGAAGAGTTCCAAACCTTTTTTAAACTTCAGTAGAATTCTGAAAACAATGGGAGAGTTCTACAGACTGATTACAAAAAAAACAATAACATTCCGAGAACAATGGAAGATTTCCAAAACAATTTTAAACTTAGCAGAATTCCGAGAGCAATGGAAGAGTTCCAAAGCATTTTTAAACTTCAGTAGAATTGCGAGAACAATGGGAGAGTTCTACCGATTGATTTAAAAAAACAGAAATATTCCGAGAACAACGGGAGAGTTCCAAAGCATTTTTAAACTTCAGCTGAATTCCGAGAACAATAGGAGAGTTCTACAGATTGATTTAATAAACAGTAACATTCCGAGAACAATGGGAGAGTTCCAAAGCATTTTTAAACTTCATTAGAATTCTGAGAACAATGGGAGAGTTCTACAGACTGATTTATAAAAAGAATAACATTCCAAGAACAATGGGAGAGTTCCAAAGCATTTTTAAACTTCAGCAGAATTCCGAGAAAACTGGAAGAGTTCCAAAGCATTTTTAAACTTCAGTAGAATACCGAGAACAATGGGAAAGTTCTTCAGACTGATTTAAACAAACAATAACATTCAGAAAACAATGGGAGAGTTCCAAAGCATTTTTAAACTTCAGCAGAATTCCGAGAACAATGGAAGAGTTCCAAAGCATTTTTAAACTTCAGCAGAATTCCGATAGCAATTCGAGAGTTCTACAGACTAATTTAAAAAGACAATAACATTCAGAGAAAAATGGGCGACTTCCAATGAATTTTTAAACTTCAGAAGAATTCCAAGAACAATGGGACAGTTCTACAGACTGATTTAAAAAAACAATAACATTCTGAGAACAATGGGAGAGTTCCAAAGCATTTTTAAACTTCAGCAGAATTCCGAGAACAAAGGAAGATTTCCAAAGCATTTTTAAACTGCAGTAGAATTCCGAGAACAATGGGAGAGTTCTACAGATTGATTTAAAAAAACAGTAACATTCTGAGATCAATGGGAGAGTTCCAAAGAATTTTTAAACTTCATCAGTGTTCCGATAACAATGGGAGGGTTCTACAGATTGATTTAAAAAAACAGTAACATTCTGAGAACAATAGGAGAGCTCCAAAGCATTTTTAAACTTCAGCAGAATTCCGAGAACAATGGGAGAGTTCTACAGTTGATTTATAAAAACATTAACATTCCGAGAACAATGGGAGAGTTCCAAAGCATTTTTAAACTTCAGCAGAATTCCGAGAACAATGGATATGTTCCAAAGCATTTTTAAACTTCAGCAGAATTCCGAGAACAATGGAAGTGTTCTAAAGCATTTTTAAACTTCAGCAGAATTCCGAGAACAATGGAAAAATCCAAAGCATTTTTAAACTTCAGCAGAATTCCGAGAACAATGGAAGAGTTCCAAAGCATTTTTAAACTTCAGCAGAATTCCGAGAACAATGGAAGAGATCCAAAGCATTACTAAACTTCATTAGAATTCCAATAACAATGGGAGAGTTCTACAGACTGATTTAAAAAAGCAATAAAATTCCGAGAACAATATAAGAGTTCCAAAGCATTTTTAAACTTCAGCAGTATTCCGAGAACAATCGAAAAGCTCCATAGCATTTTTAAACTAGAGCAGAATTCCGAGAACAATGGAAGAGTTGCAAAGCATTTTTAAACTTCATCAAAATTCCGAGAACAATGGAAGAGTTCCAAAACATTTTTAAACTTAGCAGAATTCCGAGAACAATGGAAGAGTTCCAAAGCATTTTTTAAACTTCAGTAGAATTCCGAGAACAATTGGAGAGTTCTATAGATTGATTTAAAAAAACATTAACTTTCCGAGAACAATGAAAAAGTTCCAAAGCATTTTAAAACTTCAGCAGTATTACGAGAACAATGGGAGAGTTCCAAAGCATTTTTAAACTTCAGCAGAATTCCGAGAACAATGGAAGAGTTCCAAATCATATTTAAGCTTTAGTAGAATTCTGAGAACAATGGGAGAGTTCTACAGACTGAATTAAAGAAACAATAACATTCCGAGAAAAATGAGAGTGCTCCAAAGAATTTTTAAACTTCAGAAGAATTCATAGAACAATGACAGAGTTCTACAGACTGATATAAAAAAGCAATAACATTCCGAGAACAATGGGAGAGTTCCAAAACATTTTAAAACTTCAGCAGAATTCCGAGAATAATAGAAGATTTCCAAAGCATTTTTAAACTGCAGTAGAATTCTGAGAACAATGAAAGAGTTCTACATATTGATTTAAAAAAACAGTAACATTCCGAGATCAATGGTAGGGTTCCAAAGAATTTTTAAACTTCAGCAGAATTCCGAGAACAATGGGAGAGTTCTACAGATTGATTAAAAAAAACAGTAACATTCCGAGAACAATGGGAGAGCTCCAAAGCTATTTTAAACTTCAGCAGAATTCCGAGAACAATGGGAGAGTTCCACAGATTGATTTATAAAAACATTAACATTCCGAGAACAATGGGAGAGTTCCAAAGCATTTTTAAACTTCAGCAGAATTCCGAGAACAATGGAAATGTTCCAAAGCATTTTTAAACTTCAGCAGAATTCCGAGAACAATGGAAGTGTTCTAAAGCATTTTTAAACTTCAGCAGAATTCCGAGAACAATGGAAGTGTTCTAAAGCATTTTTAAACTTCAGCAGAATTCCGAGAACAGTGGAAAGTTCCAAAGCATTTTTAAACTTCAGCAGAATTCCGAGAACAATGGAAGAGTTCCAAAGCATTTCTAAACTTCATAAGAATTCCAATAACAATAGGAGAGTTCTACAGACTGATTTAAAAAAACAATAAAATTCCGAGAACAATGGAAGAGTTCCAAAGCATTTTTAAACTTCAGCAGAATTCCGAGAACAATGGAAGAGATCCAAAGCATTACTAAACTTCATTAGAATTCCAATAACAATGGGAGAGTTCTACAGACTGATTTAAAAAAGCAATAAAATTCCGAGAACAATGGAAGAGTTCCAAAGCATTTTTAAACTTCAGCAGTATTCCGAGAACAATGGAAAAGCTCCATAGCATTTTTAAACTAGAGCAGAATTCCGAGAACAATGGAAGAGTTGCAAAGCATTTTTAAACTTCATCAAAATTCCGAGAACAATGGGAGAGTTCCACAGATTGATTTATAAAAACATTAACATTCCGAGAACAATGGGAGAGTTCCAAAGCATTTTTAAACTTCAGCAGAATTCCGAGAACAATGGAAATGTTCCAAAGCATTTTTAAACTTCAGCAGAATTCCGAGAACAATGGGAGAGTTCCACAGATTGATTTATAAAAACATTAACATTCCGAGAACAATGGGAGAGTTCCAAAGCATTTTTAAACTTCAGCAGAATTCCGAGAACAATGGAAATGTTCCAAAGCATTTTTAAACTTCAGCAGAATTCCGAGAACAATGGAAGTGTTCTAAAGCATTTTTAAACTTCAGCAGAATTCCGAGAACAGTGGAAAGTTCCAAAGCATTTTTAAACTTCAGCAGAATTCCGATAACAATGGAAGAGTTCCAAAGCATTTTTAAACTTCAGCAGAATTCCGAGAACAATGGAAGAGTTCCAAAGCATTTCTAAACTTCATAAGAATTCCAATAACAATAGGAGAGTTCTACAGACTGATTTAAAAAAACAATAAAATTCCGAGAACAATGAAAGAGTTCCAAAGCATTTTTAAACTTCAGCAGAATTCCGAGAACAATGGAAGAGCTGCAAAGCATTTTTAAACTTCATCAAAATTCCGAGAACAATGGAAGAGTTCCAAAACATTTTTAAACTTAGGAGAATTCCGAGAACAATGGAAGAGTTACAAAGCATTTTTTAAACTTCAATAGAATTCCGAGAACAATGGGAGAGTTCTATAGATTGATTTAAAAAAACATTAACTTTTCGAGAACAATGGGAGAGTTCCAAAGCATTTTTAAATAGTTTTGAGCCACCCCCGTAGTGTTCGAGTTCGGTTCGGTTCGTCGAACACCCGTGTGTTCGCCGAACTGTTCGTCGAACTGTTCGTCGAACACCTTCGAACACCGTTAAAACCAATGGCAGGCAAACAAAAACACATAGAAACACATAGAAAACACCTTCAAAGGTGTCCAAAAGCTGACAAACTGCTCAGAAGACAAAACTAACACATGGAAAAGTGACAAGTACATATAGTCATGCGAAAAGAAAAGAGTTAGAGGAGTAAAAGGAGGGGGAGACACAGATATAGGCATGTCATGCCCTTCTAAAATCCAAAAAGTGAGAAGCCGAGACGGCCAGTCCGCTCCTGCCCGTGCCACCTCCGTGTCGCTGGGTTTGTGCCAGAGCCGCGGTGAACCCTGACGGCTAGCCCCCCTCTCCCAATACTGGTGCCTGTCCGCTGGTGGGTCGAGAGAGCCCCCCTGTGGTGGAGGCAGCTCTAAGCTTTTTAATTTAAATTGTCCCTCTAATTTAAATGAATACACTTTAAATCCATTTACAAGGATCTATTGGAGGGCAAGTCTCATGCCAGCAGCCGCGTAATTCCAGCTCCAGTAGCGTCCACTAAAGCTGCTGCAGTTAAAAAGCTTTTATAAGGATCGAGCTCGGCTGTCCACCGCAAGGCATCCTAGTGCCAGTCCCAGCCCCTATGCCTTGGGGTGCCTCCTGATGCTCTTCACGAAGTATCCCGTGGTCCCGAAGCATTTCCTTTGAAAAAATTAAGTGTCCAAACTACAGGTGGTGTAGCTTGCTTAACAGCCGGGATAATCCGCTGACTAGCAGACACTGCTACTTGGCACAATGTATTTCCTGGGCTAGATGCAGTTAAAAATTTGTAAGTAGATACTCTCGTTGGATGCTGAGAAAGCATTCCATAGAGTCTCCTGGCACGCCATATATGATTCTCTTAAAAAGCTTGGGGTAGGGGTCTAGGGGACCCTTTTATAGCCAAAATCACGGCCCTGTATCACAATACGTCACCTAGGCTGAAGATAAATGGAACTGTAGCACCGAGGGCTCGGTTGCTACAGACGTATTGCACCTCACCCAGAGGTGTGATATCTCACTCTCAGATAAGGATGGAGTGTGGATCAGGACCCGACACCTGCATGCATTACACCACATTGCCGTGGGGCAGGGCGACCAATATGCCCCTGAGATGGGCACGACAGTCCCTGTCCCTGGCTGGAGTGGGGGGAGGGAACACTGAGGAAGGGGAACCCTGCAGTGCAGGAGCAGGGAGGAAGCAGTTGATGGGTGCATTGAGAAGGGAGTATAAAAGGTGGGCACCATCTTAGTTCAGTGCAGAGAAGTCTGAGCAGAAGTGGCAGGGAGCAGGGGCTCTGCATGAGCTCTGCTCCGGAGGCGGGCCTAGTAACAGAGGCCCAGGCCTGCAAGAGGGAGAAGGAAGGAAGAGGAGCGGAGAAGGCTCCAGGAACGAGGAATGAAGGGATCCCAGGGGTGCGGACGGGCGAGTCGCCACCGCACGCCCGAATCCACCTGCGTGGAGGGGTCAGGCCAAAGGGGGAGACCGGTCCCCGAACTAGTGGAGGCAGGAAACGACCCTCAGCTAGAAACCGGAGGCTCTGACATTTTATGTGGCGCAGCCCCTTGCTCCACCCGCTAGGAAGGCACCACATAGGGTCAGGGAAACTGGCGCCAAGTTTACCAAGAGGAGGCCCGAGGCAGCCGGACAGAAGTGTTGGTAAGAAAGGCCAGACAAAGGACACACAAAGGGGGTCCTGTGAAGCGCTCCAAAGTTATCTGGGAGTTGTCTGAGCCCCTCACCTGGTGAGCACAGTACGACGTGGGCAGCCGTTACCTGCAGACGTGGTCTGGATAATAAGAACTGTGAGTAAAGGCCCTGAACTGCATCACTGACTCCGTGTCGTTACTGCTGCTGCCCTGCACCATCACCCCCATCCTCCGCATACACTGCCCTGAGGCTATACTCCTCCCGTGGGGAGTTATGCTACGCTCTGCTGCACCCACAACACCAGCCTTAGCGGTCTGCCCTGTAGCGGCGGTTCACTCTGACCGCAATCCACGGGTGGCGTAGTCAGACATTTAAACATCAAAACCACATAAATAGTTCCGCCACTGGTTTGACCGCCCTGAGCCACGGAACCGGATCGCCGCCACGAAGACTACAACCACCAGCATCCACCAAAAAGGGTCCGGCTCCGGGTGTCCCAAGGCCCAGGGGGTGCGTCAGAACATTTTCATCACCTTTCACAATCACCAATGGGACAAGGCAGGGATGTCCTCTGTCCCCTCTCTTATACATCCTAGTGACGGAGCACCTGCTCTCATCAATTCGCCATAACCCCAATATTAGGTGGATTGAGGTGGGAGGCACCGAGTACAAGTGCTCTCTATTTGCTGATGATGTCCTAGTATATATCACTCAATCACATATATCCATCCCTGCTGTTATGGCTGAAATAGATCACTTTGTTACATGGTAAAATTTTAAAATCAATGCAGCGAAGTCTGAGGCCCTCGATGTCTCCCTCCCTAAATCCATATAGGATTCCATCCAGTCCAACTTTCCCTTTGCCTGGCCCTCACAGGGTATCAAATACTTAGGAATTCCTGTTCATAGAGACCTCTCCCATCTATGTTATCTTAATTTTGGGCCCTTTATTGAACAATTCCATACAGACCACGGTTGGCAAGTTAGAACTGTAAGATTCACTACGTGAACCACTGGTGTTTTGTGGAAAAGCACATGTACACCGCGTTCCAAATTATTATGCAAAAAGTGTTTAGGAGTGATAAGGGAAGAATTTGTTTGTTTGTCAGTTAAACTCATTGATGGTGATGTGTGTCAGGGCTCTTTATATCACTGTAAGCAATTGCAGACACCTGTGCTAATTAGTTTGGCAGGTGTGTCCAATGAAAGGCAAGACTACTTAAGAAGGCTCTCTCACATTATTAAGCAGCCTACATTTTCTGCCAAAATGGGAAAGAAAAAGGATGTGTCGGCTGCTGAGAAGCAACAAATTGTGGAGTGTTTAGGTCAAGGCATGACTACAATCAACATTGTGCGATGATCAGGATGAAGTGTCTTGGCAATCAAGAAGTATGTAGCTGATTCACAGTACACACGTGTGCGTGCTGATAAGGGCAAATTGAGGACTCTTTCCTACAGGCAATTACGTCAGGTTGAAACAGCAGCGGCAAAAAAGCCTTGTCATAGCAGCAGACAAATTTTTGAAGCTGCTTGTGCATCCAACGTCCCCCGAACAACAAGATGCAGGGTCCTTCAGAGGTTTGCAGCTGTGCATAAGCCATCCTGTCGACCTCGTCTATCCACTTCACACAAGCAGAAACGGCTCCAGTGGGCCAAACATTACATGAAGACTGATTTCAAAACTGTTTTGTTCACGGATGAGTGCCGTGCAGCGCTCGATGGTCCAGATGAATGGAGTGGAGGATGGCTGGTTGATGGACACCCCACGCAAACACGGCTAGAGCGCCAACAAGGAGGAGGTGGAGTAATGTTTTGGGCTGGAATCATGGGGAGAGAGATTGTCGGCCCCTTTAGGATTCCTGAAGGCGCTAAAGATGAACTCCATAATGTATGTGGATTTTCTCAAACAGCACTTCCTGCCATGGTTCAAGAAGAAGAACCGTGTATTTCACAGCAAGATCATTTTTCTGCATGATAATGCACCATCTCATGCTGCACATAAAACATCTGCATCTCTGGCTGATATGGGCATAAAAGGGGACAAACTTATGGTGTGACCCCCATGCTCCCCTGACCTCTACCCCATTCAGAACCTTTGGAGCATCATTAAAAGGAGTGTCTATGATGGCGGGAGGCAGTTCACATCTAAGCAACAGCTCTGGGAGGGTATTCTGTCCTCATGCAAAACAATTGAAGCAGAAACCATCCAAAACCTGACAAATTCAATGGACGAGAGAGTTCAGAAGCTCCTTTCGAACAAGGGGTCCTATGTGAAAATGTAACATCACCTAGAATAAAGTTTTGAGTTGAAAACTGTTTGATTTCAGTTTCTAACAACCTGCTAATGCTTATAATTTCAAAAATGACCATTTTTTTGGTCTTTATTAAAATGAAAAGGTTGATCGAAAAGTTTGGGGGATCTAAGAGTGTGGCAACCCAGTAGTCATGATTACTTCGAATTCTGACAATATGAGGGTCATGCTGCAGGTAGTGCAGCAAGAAGGCACTTATGTGTCTTGCGCATCTCGGAGCCCCAAAATTATTTTCCGGGCTAGATGCAGCTAAAAATTATTTTTAATTTTAAATCTGGTGAAGCTTATTATAGATGGCCTAATAGGATCAGTACTGCACACTGCTACAAAGCCCAAATTATTTTCCAGTCAAGATACAGATAAACATGATTAGTAATTTGAAAGCTTAAAACGGTTGGTAGGGTGATTTTAACCAATCATCAAGCTTTTACTCTCCCCAGGATGACACAGGGGTAGAAAAGTCGTTTCGGATCCATGATTTGTTCATCTTTATGAACGTGAGTCTGTCTACATTATCAGTGGAGAGCCGCGTGCGCTTATCTGTCAGCACACCACCAGCAGCGCTGAACACACGTTCAGACAGAACGCTGGCTGCGGGGCATGACAAGATCTCCAAGGCGTAAGTGGCTAGCTCCGGCCATTTATCCAGATTGGAAGCCCAAAAAGAGCAAGGGTCCAGTGACACAGTCGTGGCTTCAATGTTTACTTGGAGATACTCCTGTACCATCGTCTCTAGGCGTTGACTATGTGTCAGACTTCTTGTCTCCTGTGGCCTTGCAAAGGATGGGCTAAAAAAGTGGTGAAATGATTCCGCAAAATTGATGTTACCAGCAGATACTGTGGTTCTGTTACGGTTTGAGTGCTGAACACTTGACGGTCCCACGGTTGGCAAGTTGGAACTGTGAGATTCACTACGTGCACCACTGGTATTTTGTGGAAAAGCACATGTAAGATTCTGCAACAGTCTCTGCTGATACTCCTGCATGCGTGCATCCCTTTCTATGGCAGGAATAATTTCTGCAAATTTACTTTTGTACCGGGGATCTAACAGTGTGGCAACCCAGTAGTCAGGATTATTTCTAATTCTCACAATTCGAGGGTCATGTTGCAGGTAGTGCAGCAAGAAGGCACTCGTGTGTTGCGCATCCAGGAGCACCAAGTCCCTGTTGTGTTGGTGGCGAGGTAACAATCATGCTTCCTTCCTCTGTCCTCTCCCCCCAACCTCGCACAACAGAAATGTGATCAAGGTCTCCCTCATCTGATGAGTCTTCCATCAGTTCGTCCTCCACTTCTTCCTGGGCTCCTGCACCTTCCTCACTAGTTTGGCTGCTACCATGCGCCCTGGTAAAATCATCTCCCCCACCCTCACATGCCTGCCGCCTTGGTGCTGCCGACCGTCTGGACCTTGCAGATGTTAGCCCTTCCGCATACAACTCCTCCTCCTCTACTTCCTCCACCTCCTCTTGTGCCACCACCTGACTCCGAATTCTGTTTAACATGTGCTCCAGCATGTAAATCACCGGAATAGTCATGCTGATAATGGCATCGTCAGCACTAAACATCTTCGTCGCCATTTCAAAACTGTGCAGAAGGGTGCATAGGTCCCTGATCTGAGACCACTCCTCCAGCGTGATTTGCCCCACCTCTGAATCTCGTTGGCCCAGGCTATACGTCAGAACGTATTGCACCAGGGCTTGTCGGTGCTGCCACAGTCGCTGCAACATGTGCAGAGTTGAATTCCACCGGGTAGGCACATCGCATTTTAGCCGGTGAAGTGGCAGGCCCAACGACTTCTGTAGAGATGTAAGTCGCTGAGCTGCGGGATGCGAACGGTGGAAGTGAGCACACAGCGACCGTGCCCTCTGCAGAAGGCCATCTAGTCTGGGATAGTGGGCTAAAAATTGCTGGGCAACCAGGTTCAACACGTGAGCCATACAAGGCACGTGTGTGACATTGCCCCGGCGAAGGGCCGCACCCAGGTTTGCAGCATTGTCGCACACGGCCTTCCCTGGTTTCAGGTCCAGTGGAGACAACCATTCATGAAATTGGTTCTCCAGAGCTGACCACAACTCCTCAGCTGTGTGACTCACATTTCCCAGACATTTCAATGTAAAAACCGCCTGATGACGTTGAGCCCTACTGCCAGCATAGTAAGGAGGTGTGCAGGATCCCTTCTGCGCAGTTAGAAAGCTTGTGGCATGACCAGACAGGCTTTGGGTGCAGGTGGAAGACCGAGAGGAGGTTGAGGAGGCAGAAGCAGTGGAGGAAAAATGACATAAAGAGGATTGACGCACAACTCGTGGGGACGGCAAGACTTGGACAGCAGCCCCTTGTCCTGCTGTCACCATAGTTACCCAGTGCCCAGTCAGCGACATGTAACGCCCCTGTCCATGCCTACTCGTCCAAGTGTCTGTGGTGAAATGCACCCTGTCACACACAGAGTTTCTCAAAGAAGCGGTGATGTTGTGTGCGACATGCTGGTGGAGCGCAGGCACACCTTTCTTTGAGAAGTAGTGCCGACTGGGCATCTGGTACTGGGGCACTGCGACGGACATAAGGTCTCGAAAATCCTCTGTGTCCACCAGGCGGAAAGGCAGCATTTCTGTAGCCAAGAGCTTGCAGATGGTGAAATTCAACCTCTTAGCTTTCTCATGGCTAGGAGGAAATGGTCTTTTACTTGTCCACATCTGAGGGACCGAGGGCTGGCTATTGTGCTTAGACGGGGTTGATAAGGGTGTCCCCGGCAAACTGCCGGTCTGTGAGGAACATGCAGGCGGACATGTTAGGTTGCCTTGATCCAAAGGTGGTGCTATCGATGTCGGACAGCGCTCAAGACCAGCTGGTGTTACCACCTTCAAAGAAAATGATGACCTGCCAATCACGCTGGCTGTTGCGGGTAAAGAGGTGGCAGGTCTGCGCCCCAAAACAGGTGTGACTGCTGTCCCCCCAGTCACAGAGGATGAAGAGGCCGCGGATGCACAAGATATGGCAGATGGTGGTTGGCCCGGCCGGCTAGACCGCATTGTAGCACACTGAGCTTCCCACTGCAACTTATGCTTCATGTCCATGTGCCGGTTCATGCATGAAGTACTCAAACTATGTATTTTTTGGCCTCTACTTAGCTTTTGCTGACAAATGTTACAGATAACACGAGTTGGGTCATCTTTATCGATCTGAAAAAATGCCCAGGCTATGCAAGGCTTAGCACCCATGCGACCTGAAGAGCCACCACGACTTGTGGTGAGAGGCAGAGTTGTGTTTGAGGATGCAGTTGTTGACGTGCTTCCAGTACTACGTCTCTGTCCAGGAAGGCGCAACCTGACCTCGTCGTCACTAGCATCTTCCTCCACCTCCTCTGCTGACCTCATCTCTTGGCTGACTGTGGGTTGACAGTAAGTGGGATCTCCGACCTCATCATCATCACCCTGTGCGTTATCACACCCGTCGTCCTCAGAGCCAACCTGTTCCTGCCCTGACAAAAAACTAAAGTTGTCGCTCCAATCAGGTATTTGAGTCTTATCATCGTCTTCCTCATTGTCTCCACCAACAGGAGTTACAGTTTGGGAATGAGGGTCTACATTATGGTCAGAACCTTCTGCGTCTGGTCCTGGATCCGACTCATAAAGATTCTGGGCATCAGTGCAGATCATTTCCTCGTCTGGATTCACAGAAGCGCTGGAGTCGACCTCTGATTCCCAGGCTATAGTATGAGTAAACAGCTCTGCAGACTCAACCATCTGTTCTACCTCATACTCAGACGGGCAGCTGGAGATTTGGGAGCTGTGAGGAAGCAAGTGCGATTTGGGTGACACCTTTGAGGACTGGAGTATTTGTGATGTTGAAGTTGATGTGGAGGAGAGCCCACTTAAAGGAGCACTTGATATCCGTTGAAGCACCTGCTGTTTTTGTGCCTCATCTGGAATTTGTAGCGATTGGCGTGGCCGTAAGAAAGGGATCTTATCACATTGTCCGCTAAAAGAAGTAGACATTTTAGTTTGGCTGGAAGATGGTCTTTCTTCTGCACCTACCCCACGGACACAACCTTTTTTCCCCTTCCCAACACGCCTATTCCCCTTTCCACCAGCAGCAGGCCTTTTTCCACTCATTTTGGTGGTTAACTAATTCACAACTCTGGAGTTGTTTGCACAAAAAAACAATGGATGGTAACCGAGCAGAGCTGAGTGGCCAAACTGTGGTATTAGGCCAAAACTATTGGCTGGGTTAGATGCAGAAAAAAATTATTTTTAATTTGCAACCTGATGGAGGTCAGTATAGATGGACTAATAGACCAAGTCCCACACAGCGCTAGAAGCCCAAATATTTTTTCAGAGCTAGATGCAGAATAAAATTATTTTTAATTTGCAACCTGATGGAGGTCAGTATAGATGGACTAATAGACCAAGTCCCACACACTGCTAGAAGCCCAAATATTTTTTCAGAGCTAGATGCAGAAAAAAATTATTTTTAATTTGCAACCTGATGGAGGTCAGTATAGATGGACTAATAGAACAAGTCCCACACGCTGCTAGAAGCCCAAATATTTTTTCAGAGATAAATGAAGAAAAAAATTATTTTTAATTTGCAACCTGATGGAGGTCAGTATAGATGAACTAATAGACCAAGTCCCACACACTGCTAGAAGCCCAAATATTTTTTCAGAGCTAGATGCAGAAAAAAATTATTTTTAATTTGCAACCTGATGGAGGTCAGTATAGATGGACTAATAGACCAAGTCCCACACACCGCTAGAAGCCCAAATATTTTTTCAGAGCTAGATGCAGAAAAAATTATATTCAATTTGCAACCTGCTGGAGGTCAGTATAGAAGGACTAATAGAACAAGTCCCACACACTGCTAGAAGCCCAAATATTTTTTCAGAGCTAAATGAAGAAAAAAATTATTTTTAATTTGCAACCTGATGGAGGTCAGTATAGATGGACTAATAGACCAAGTCCCACACACTGCTAGAAGCCCAAATATTTTTTCAGAGCTAGATGCAGAAAAAAATTATATTCAGTTTGCAACCTGATGGAGGTCAGTATAGATGGACTAATAGAATGATGCTATGCCCAAAAGATTTTACTTCACTAGGTGCAGTAAAAAAATTGGTATTCTATACACAGGTGGTATATCTTGCAACACAGATAGGCTACTCCACTGACTAACACACTCTGCAATAGGCCAAAAAGGATTAGCTTTGCTAGATTCAGCCAAATGCTGTGAAAAAAACTTGCACAGCACTGGCACAGACCTGCCTGGCAAAAACTGATAGGAACTGATGTAACCTAGTCCTGAAAAGGACTCCAATTACAATTAGTCTTTACTCCCACAATCTATCTATTTAAGAGCACAGACCTGCCTGATAAAAGTCGTAGGAAATGCTGTAACCTAGTCCTTAAAAGGACTGCAATCACAACTATTCCCTACTCCCAAGCTATCTGTATATTTGTGCGAAAATTGGCTTGAAATTAACAAGGTATAGCGCACACAGCAACAGCGGTGCCGTCTAACACGCAGCTGCAGCAGTGAGAAAATGGTGGCGACGGGGAAAATGGCTTGGTCTTATAGGGTAAGGACATGTGACATACACTGCCAATGACACATGCCCTTGCTTGTGTGAAAAAAAGCACTTCGCTCCGTGTGTGCGCTGCTGATAGGCTGACAGATTGCACCTCCCCACTGCAAATGCGGGAAAGAAAAAAAAAATGGAGATCTTCATTGTTCCTGCAGAGATCCATCCCCTGCCCCTCCCCCCGCCCCGCTGTACACTCAAACTGCGTATTAACATTAATTTTCATCATTACTGAGAAAAAATCCAGTTATGATTTTGGTGCACGAACAGTTATCGAACATAACCTCGAACAGCCGAATTTTTCTCAAATTGTTCGTGTTCGCCGATCGGCTCGAACACCGCCCAAAACAGCTCGAATTTGAGATTGGCGAACAGTTCGAGTAGAACAACGCTCATCTCAATTTTTAAACTTCAGCAGAATTCCGAGAACAATGGGAGAGTTCTACAGTTGATTTATAAAAACATTAACATTCCGAGAACAATGGGAGAGTTCCAAAGCATTTTTAAACTTCAGCAGAATTCCGAGAACAATGGAAGAGTTCCAAAGCATTTTTAAACTTCAGCAGAATTCCGAGAACAATGGAAGAGTTCCAAAGTATTTCTAAACTTCATTAGAATTCCAATAACAATGGGAGAGTTCTACAGTCTGATTTAAAAAAACAATAAAATTCCGAGAACAATGGAAGAGTTCCAAAACATTTTTAAACTTCAGCAGAATTCCGAGAACAATGGAAGAGCTCCGTAGCATTTTTAAACTTCAGCAGAATTCCGAGAACAATGGAAGAGTTGCAAAACATTTTTAAACTTCATCAAAATTCCAAGAACAATGGAAGAGATCCAAAACATTTTTAAACTTAGGAGAATTCCGAGAACAATGGAAGAGAACCAAAGCATTTTTTAAACTTCAATAGAATTCCGAGAACAATGGGAGAGTTCTATAGATTGTTTTAAAAAAACATTAACTTTTCGAGAAAAATGGGAGAGTTCCAAAGCATTTTTAAACTTCAGCAGAATTCCGAGCACAATGAAAAAGTTCCAAAGCATTTTTAAACTTCAGCAGTATTCCGAGAACAATGGGAGAGTTCCAAAGCATTTTTAATCTTCAGCAGAATTCTGAGAACAATCCAAGAGTTCCAAAGCATTTTTAAACTTCAGTAGAATTCTGAGAACAATGGGAGAGTTCTACAGACTGATATAAAAAAACAATAACATTCTGAGAAAAATGAGAGAGTTCCGAAGAATTTTTAAACTTCAGGAGAAATCCGAGTACAATGGAAGAGTTCCAAAGCTTTTTTAAACTTCAGTAGAATTCTGAAAACAATGGGAGAGTTCTACAGACTGATTTAAAAAAAAACAATAACATTCCGAGAACAATGGGAGAGTTCCAATGCATTTTTAAACATCAGCAGAATTTCGAGAAAAATGGAAGAGCTCCAAAGCATTTTTAAACTTCAGCAGAATTCCGAGAACAATGGAAGAGTTGCAAAGCATTTTTAAACTTCATCAAAATTCCGAGAACAATGGAAGAGTTCCAAAACATTTTTAAACTTAGCAGAATTCCGAGAACAATGGAAGAGTTCCAAAGCATTTTTTAAACTTCAGTAGAATTCCGAGAACAATGGGAGAGTTCTATAGATTGATTTAAAAAAACATTAACTTTCCGAGAACAATGAAAAAGTTCCAAAGCATTTTAAAACTTCAGCAGTATTACGAGAACAATGGGAGAGTTCCAAAGCATTTTTAAACTTCAGCAGAATTCCGAGAACAATGGAAGAGTTCCAAATCATATTTAAGCTTTAGTAGAATTCTGAGAACAATGGGAGAGTTCTACAGACTGAATTAAAGAAACAATAACATTCCGAGAAAAATGAGAGTGCTCCAAAGAATTTTTAAACTTCAGAAGAATTCATAGAACAATGACAGAGTTCTACAGACTGATATAAAAAAGCAATAACATTCCGAGAACAATGGGAGAGTTCCAAAACATTTTTAAACTTCAGCAGAATTCCGAGAACAATAGAAGATTTCCAAAGCATTTTTAAACTGCAGTAGAATTCTGAGAACAATGAAAGAGTTCTACATATTGATTTAAAAAAACAGTAACATTCCGAGATCAATGGTAGGGTTCCAAAGAATTTTTAAACTTCAGCAGTTTTCCGAGAACAATGGGAGAGTTCTACAGATTGATTTAAAAAAAACAGTAACATTCCGAGAACAATGGGAGAGCTCCAAAGCTAT
Source organism: Phyllobates terribilis (assembly GCF_046119375.1). Taxonomy (NCBI): domain Eukaryota; kingdom Metazoa; phylum Chordata; class Amphibia; order Anura; family Dendrobatidae; genus Phyllobates; species Phyllobates terribilis. Next base: position 29,304,590 of record NW_027362765.1, on the reverse strand, counting down.
TTTAAACTTCAGCAGAATTCCGAGAACAATGGGAGAGTTCCACAGATTGATTTATAAAAACATTAACATTCCGAGAACAATGGGAGAGTTCCAAAGCATTTTTAAACTTCAGCAGAATTCCGAGAACAATGGAAATGTTCCAAAGCATTTTTAAACTTCAGCAGAATTCCGAGAACAATGGAAGTGTTCTAAAGCATTTTTAAACTTCAGCAGAATTCCGAGAACAGTGGAAAGTTCCAAAGCATTTTTAAACTTCAGCAGAATTCCGATAACAATGGAAGAGTTCCAAAGCATTTTTAAACTTCAGCAGAATTCCGAGAACAATGGAAGAGTTCCAAAGCATTTCTAAACTTCATTAGAATTCCAATAACAATAGGAGAGTTCTACAGACTGATTTAAAAAAACAATAAAATTCCGAGAACAATGGAAGAGCTGCAAAGCATTTTTAAACTTCATCAAAATTCCGAGAACAATGGAAGAGTTCCAAAACATTTTTAAACTTAGGAGAATTCCGAGAACAATGGAAGAGTTCCAAAGCATTTTTTAAACTTCAATAGAATTCCGAGAACAATGGGAGAGTTCTATAGATTGATTTATAAAAACATTAACTTTTCGAGAACAATGGGAGAGTTCCAAAGCATTTTTAAACTTCAGCAGAATTCCGAGAACAATGGGAGAGTTCTACAGTCGATTTATAAAAACATTAACATTCCGAGAACAATGGGAGAGTTCCAAAGCATTTTTAAACTTCAGCAGAATTCCGAGAACAATGGAAGAGTTCCAAAGCATTTTTAAACTTCAGCAGAATTCCGAGAACAATGGAAGAATTCCAAAGTATTTCTAAACTTCATTAGAATTCCGATAACAATGGGAGAGTACTACAGTCTGATTTAAAAAAACAATAAAATTCCGAGAACAATGGAAGTGTTCCAAAACATTTTTAAACTTCAGCAGAATTCCGAGAACAATGGAAGAGCTCCGTAGCATTTTTAAACTTCAGCAGAATTCCGAGAACAATGGAAGAGTTGCAAAGCATTTTTAAACTTCATCAAAATTCCAAGAACAATGGAAGAGATCCAAAACATTTTTAAACTTAGGAGAATTCCGAGAACAATGAAAAAGTTCCAAAGCATTTTTAAACTTCAGCAGTATTCCGAGAACAATGGGAGAGTTCCAAAGCATTTTTAATCTTCAGCAGAATTCTGAGAACAATGGAAGAGTTCCAAAGCATTTTTAAACTTCAGTAGAATTCTGAGAACAATGGGAGAGTTCTACAGACTGATATAAAAAAGCAATAACATTCCGAGAAAAATGAGAGAGTTCCGAAGAATTTTTAAACTTCAGGAGAAATCCGAGTACAATGGAAGAGTTCCAAAGCTTTTTTAAACTTCAGTAGAATTCTGAAAAGAATGGGAGAGTTCTACAGACTGATTTAAAAAAAAACAATAACATTCCGAGAACAATGGGAGAGTTCCAATGCATTTTTAAACATCAGCAGAATTTCGAGAAAAATGGAAGAGCTCCAAAGCATTTTTAAACTTCAGCAGAATTCCGAGAACAATGGAAGAGTTGCAAAGCATTTTTAAACTTCATCAAAATTCCGAGAACAATGGAAGATTTCCAAAACAATTTTAAACTTAGCAGAATTCCGAGAGCAATGGAAGAGTTCCAAAGCATTTTTAAACTTCAGTAGAATTGCGAGAACAATGGGAGAGTTCTACCGATTGATTTAAAAAAACAGAAATATTCCGAGAACAACGGGAGAGTTCCAAAGCATTTTTAAACTTCAGCTGAATTCCGAGAACAATGGGAGAGTTCTACAGATTGATTTAAAAAAACAGTAACATTCCGAGAACAATGGGAGAGTTCCAAAGCATTTTTAAACTTCATTAGAATTCTGAGAACAATGGGAGAGTTCTACAGACTGATTTAAAAAAAGAATAACATTCCAAGAACAATGGGAGTGTTCCAAAGCATTTTTAAACTTCAGCAGAATTCCGAGAACAATGGAAGAGTTCCAAAGCATTTTTAAACTTCAGTAGAATACCGAGAACAATGGGAAAGTTCTACAGACTGATTTAAACAAACAATAACATTCAGAGAACAATGGGAGAGTTCCAAAGCATTTTTAAACTTCAGTAGAATTCCGAGAACAATGGAAGAGTTCCAAAGCATTTTTAAACTTCAGCAGAATTCCGATAGCAATGGGAGAGTTCTACAGACTAATTTAAAAAGACAATAACATTCAGAGAAAAATGGGCGACTTCCAATGAAATTTTAAACTTCAGAAGAATTCCAAGAACAATGGGACAGTTCTACAGACTGATTTAAAAAAACAATAACATTTCGAGAACAATGGGAGAGTTCCAAAGCATTTTTAAACTTCAGCAGAATTCCGAGAACAATGGGAGAGTTCTATAGATTGATTTAAAAAAACAAACATTCCGAGATCAATGGGAGAGTTAAAAAGAATTTTTAAACTTCAGCAGAATTCCGAGAACAATGGAAGCGTTTCAAAGCATTTTTAAACTTAGCAGAATTCCGAGAACAATGGAAGAGTTCTAAAGCATTTTTAAACTTCATCAAAATTGCGAGAACAATGGAAGAGTTCCAAAACATTTTTAAACTTAGCAGAATTCCGAGAACAATGGAAGAGTTCTAAAGCATTTTTTAAACTTCAGTAGAATTCCGAGAACAATGGGAGAGTTCTATAGATTGATTTAAAAAAACATTAACATTCCGAGAACAATGGGAGAGTTCCAAAGCATTTTTAAACTTCAGCAGTATTCCGAGAACAATGAAAAAGTTCCAAAGCATTTTTAAACTTCAGCAGTATTCCGAGAACAATGGAAGAGTTCCAAAGCATTTTTAAACTTCATCAGAATTCCGAGAACAATGGAAGAGTTGCAAAGCATTTTTAAACTTCATCAATATTCCGAGAACAATGGAAGAGTTCCAAAACATTTTTAAACTTAGCAGCATTCCGAGAACAATGGAAGAGTTCCAAAGCATTTTTAAACTTCAGCAGTATTCCGAGAACAATTAAAAAGTTCCAAAGCATTTTTAAACTTCAGCAGTATTCCGAGAACAATGGGAGAGTTCCAAAGCATTTTTAAACTTCAGCAGAATTCCGAGAACAATGGAAGAGTTCCAAAGCATTTTTAAACTTCAGTAGAATTCTGAGAACAATGGGAGAGTTCTACAGACTGATATAAAAAAACAATAACATTCCGAGAAAAATGAGAAAGTTCCAAAGAATTTTTAAACTTCAGCAGAAATCCGATGACAATGGAAGAGTTCCAAAGCTTTTTTAAACTTCAGTAGAATTCTGAAAACAATGGGAGAGTTCTACAGACTGATTTAAAAAAAAACAATAACATTCCGAGAACAATGGGAGAGTTGCAAAGCATTTTTAAACTTCAGTAGAATTGCGAGAACAATGGGAGAGTTCTACCGATTGATTTAAAAAAACAGAAATATTCTGAGAACAATGGGAGAGTTCCAAAGCATTTTTAAACTTCAGCTGAATTCCGAGAACAATGGGAGAGTTCTACAGACTGATTTGAAAAAAGAATAACATTCCAAGAACAATGGGAGAGTTCCAAAGCATTTTTAAACTTCAGCAGAATTCCGAGAACAATGGAAGAGTTCCAAAGCATTTTTAAACTTCAGCAGAATTCCGAGAACAATGGAAGAGTTCCAAAGTATTTCTAAACTTCATTAGAATTCTGATAACAATGGGAGAGTTCTACAGTCTGATTTAAAAAAACAATAAAATTCCGAGAACAATGGAAGAGTTCCAAAACATTTTTAAACTTCAGCAGAATTCCGAGAACAATGGAAGAGCTCCGTAGCATTTTTAAACTTCAGCAGAATTCCGAGAACAATGGAAGAGTTGCAAAGCATTTTTAAACGTCATCAAAATTCCAAGAACAATGGAAGAGATCCAAAACATTTTTAAACTTAGGAGAATTCCGAGAACAATGGAAGAGAACCAAAGCATTTTTTAAACTTCAATAGAATTCCGAGAACAATGGGAGAGTTCTATAGATTGTTTTAAAAAAACATTAACTTTTCGAGAACAATGGGAGAGTTCCAAAGCATTTTTAAACTTCAGCAGAATTCCGAGCACAATGAAAAAGTTTCAAAGCATTTTTAAACTTCAGCAGTATTCCGAGAACAATGGGAGATTTCCAAAGCATTTTTAAACTTCAGCAGAATTCCGAGAACAATGGAAGAGTTCGAAATCATTTTTAAACTTCAGCAGAATTCCGAGAACAATGAAAAAGTTCCAAAGCATTTTTAAACTTCAGCAGTATTCCGAGAACAACGGAAGAGCTCCATAGCATTTTTAAACTTCAGCAGAATTCCGAGAACAATGGAAGAGTTGCAAAGCATTTTTTAAGTTCAGTAGAATTCTGAGAACAATGGGAGAGTTCTACAGACTGATATAAAAAAACAATAACATTCCGAGAAAAATGAGAGAGTTCCGAAGAATTTTTAAACTTCAGGAGAAATCCGAGTACAAAGGAAGAGTTCCAAAGCTTTTTTAAACTTCAGAATAATTCTGAAAACAGTGGGAGAGTTCTACAGACTGATTTAAAAAAAACAATAACATTCCGAGAACAATGGGAGAGTTCCAAAGCATTTTTAAACATCAGTAGAATTTCGAGAAAAATGGAAGAGCTCCAAAGCATTTTTAAGCTTCAGCAGAATTCCGAGAACAATGGAAGAGTTGCAAAGCATTTTTAAACATCATCAAAATTCTGAGAACAATGGAAGATTTCCAAAACAATTTTAAACTTAGCAGAATTCCGAGAGCAATGGAAGAGTTCCAAAGCATTTTTAAACTTCAGTAGAATTGCGAGAACAATGGGAGAGTTCTTCCGATTGATTTAAAAAAACAGAAATATTCCGAGAACAATGGGAGAGTTCCAAAGCATTTTTAAACTTCAGCTGAATTCCGAGAACAATGGGAGAGTTCTAAAGACTGATTTAAAAAAACAGTAACATTCCGAGAACAATGGGAGAGTTCCAAAGCATTTTTAAACTTCAGTAGAATTCCGAGAACAATGGGAGAGTTCTACAGACTGATTTAAAAAAAGAATAACATTCCAAGAATAATGGGAGAGTTCCAAAGCATTTTTAAACTTCAGCAGAATTCAGAGAACAATGGAAGAGTTCCAAAGCATTTTTAAACTTCAGTAGAATACCGAGAACAATGGGAAAGATCTACAGACTGATTTAAACAAACAATAACATTTATAGAACAATGGGAGAGTTCCAAAGCATTTTTAAACTTCAGCAGAATTCCGAGAACAATGGAAGAGTTCCAAAGCATTTTTAAACTTCAGCAGAATTCTGATAACAATGGGAGAGTTCTACAGACTAATTTAAAAAGATAATAACATTCCGAGAAAAATGGGCGACTTCCAAAGAATTTTTAAACTTCAGAAGAATTCCAAGAACAATGGGACAGTTCTACAGACTGATTTAAAAAAACAATAACATTCCAAGAACAATGGGAGAGTTCCAAAGCATTTTTAAACTTCAGCAGAATTCCGAGAAAAATGGGAGAGTTCTATAGATTGATTTAAAAAAACAAACATTCCGAGATCAATGGGAGAGTTCCAAAGAATTTTTATACTTCAGCAGAATTCCGAGAACAATGGAAGTGTTCCAAAGCATTTTTAAACTTCAGCAGAATTCCGAGAATAATGGATAGTTCCAAAGCAATTTTAAACTTCAGCAGAATTCCGAGAACATTGGGAGAGTTCTATAGATTGATTTAAAAAAACAATAACATTCTGAGAACAATGGGAGGGTTCCAAAACATTTTTAAACTTCAGCAGAATTCCGACAGCAATGAAAAAGTTCCAAAGCATTTTTAAACTTCAGCAGTATTCCGAGAACAATGGGAGATTTCCAAAGCATTTTTAAACTTCAGCAGAATTCCGAGAACAATGGAAGAGTTCGAAATCATTTTTAATCTTCAGCAGAATTCCGAGAACAATGAAAAAGTTCCAAAGCATTTTTAAACTTCAGCAGTATTCCGAGAACAACGGAAGAGCTCCATAGCATTTTTAAACTTCAGCAGAATTCCGAGAACAATGGAAGAGTTGCAAAGCATTTTTAAACTTCAGTAGAATTCTGAGAACAATGGGAGAGTTCTACAGACTGATATAAAAAAACAATAACATTGCGAGAAAAATGAGAGAGTTCCGAAGAATTTTTAAACTTCAGGAGAAATCCGAGTACAAAGGAAGAGTTCCAAAGCTTTTTAAAACTTCAGAATAATTCTGAAAACAATGGGAGAGTTCTACAGACTGATTTAAAAAAAACAATAACATTCCGAGAACAATGGGAGAGTTCCAAAGCATTTTTAAACATCAGTAGAATTTCGAGAAAAATTGTAGAGCTCCAAAGCATTTTTAAACTTCAGCAGAATTCCGAGAACAATGGAAGAGTTGCAAAGCATTTTTAAACTTCATCAAAATTCCGAGAACAATGGAAGATTTCCAAAACAATTTTAAACTTAGCAGAATTCCGAGAGCAATGGAAGAGTTCCAAAGCATTTTTAAACTTCAGTAGAATTGCGAGAACAATGGGAGAGTTCTACCGATTGATTTAAAAAAACAGAAATATTCCGAGAACAATGGGAGAGTTCCAAAGCATTTTTAAACTTCAGCTGAATTCCGAGAACAATGGGAGAGTTCTAAAGACTGATTTAAAAAAACAGTAACATTCCGAGAACAATGGGAGAGTTCCAAAGCATTTTTAAACTTCAGTAGAATTCCGAGAACAATGGGAGAGTTCTACAGACTGATTTGAAAAAAGAATAACATTCCAAGAACAATGGGAGAGTTCCAAAGCATTTTTAAACTTCAGCAGAATTCAGAGAACAATGGAAGAGTTCCAAAGCATTTTTAAACTTCAGTAGAATACCGAGAACAATGGGAAAGATCTACAGACTGATTTAAACAAACAATAACATTTATAGAACAATGGGAGAGTTGCAAAGCATTTTTAAACTTCAGCAGAATTCCGAGAACAATGGAAGAGTTCCAAAGCATTTTTAAACTTCAGTAGAATTCCGAGAACAATGGGAGAGTTCTACAGACTGATTTAAAAAAAGAATAACATTCCAAGAAAAATGGGAGAGTTCCAAAGCATTTTTAAACTTCAGCAGAATTCAGAGAACAATGGAAGAGTTCCAAAGCATTTTTAAACTTCAGTAGAATACCGAGAACAATGGGAAAGATCTACAGACTGATTTAAACAAACAATAACATTTATAGAACAATGGGAGAGTTCCAAAGCATTTTTAAACTTCAGCAGAATTCCGAGAACAATGGAAGAGTTCCAAAGCATTTTTAAACTTCAGCAGAATTCTGATAACAATGGGAGAGTTCTACAGACTAATTTAAAAAGATAATAACATTCCGAGAAAAATGGGCGACTTCCAAAGAATTTTTAAACTTCAGAAGAATTCCAAGAACAATGGGACAGTTCTACAGACTGATTTAAAAAAACAATAACATTCCAAGAACAATGGGAGAGTTCCAAAGCATTTTTAAACTTCAGCAGAATTCCGAGAAAAATGGGAGAGTTCTATAGATTGATTTAAAAAAACAAACATTCCGAGATCAATGGGAGAGTTCCAAAGAATTTTTATACTTTAGCAGAATTCCGAGAACAATGGAAGTGTTCCAAAGCATTTTTAAACTTCAGCAGAATTCCGAGAATAATGGATAGTTCCAAAGCATTTTTAAACTTCAGCAGAATTCCGAGAACATTGGGAGAGTTCTATAGATTGATTTAAAAAAACAATAACATTCTGAGAACAATGGGAGGGTTCCAAAACATTTTTAAACTTCAGCAGAATTCCGACAGCAATGAAAAAGTTCCAAAGCATTTTTAAACTTCAGCAGTATTCCGAGAACAATGGGAGATTTCCAAAGCATTTTTAAACTTCAGCAGAATTCCGAGAACAATGGAAGAGTTCGAAATCATTTTTAATCTTCAGCAGAATTCCGAGAACAATGAAAAAGTTCCAAAGCATTTTTAAACTTCAGCAGTATTCCGAGAACAACGGAAGAGCTCCATAGCATTTTTAAACTTCAGCAGAATTCCGAGAACAATGGAAGAGTTGCAAAGCATTTTTAAACTTCAGTAGAATTCTGAGAACAATGGGAGAGTTCTACAGACTGATATAAAAAAACAATAACATTGCGAGAAAAATGAGAGAGTTCCGAAGAATTTTTAAACTTCAGGAGAAATCCGAGTACAAAGGAAGAGTTCCAAAGCTTTTTAAAACTTCAGAATAATTCTGAAAACAATGGGAGAGTTCTACAGACTGATTTAAAAAAAACAATAACATTCCGAGAACAATGGGAGAGTTCCAAAGCATTTTTAAACATCAGTAGAATTTCGAGAAAAATTGTAGAGCTCCAAAGCATTTTTAAACTTCAGCAGAATTCCGAGAACAATGGAAGAGTTGCAAAGCATTTTTAAACTTCATCAAAATTCCGAGAACAATGGAAGATTTCCAAAACAATTTTAAACTTAGCAGAATTCCGAGAGCAATGGAAGAGTTCCAAAGCATTTTTAAACTTCAGTAGAATTGCGAGAACAATGGGAGAGTTCTACCGATTGATTTAAAAAAACAGAAATATTCCGAGAACAATGGGAGAGTTCCAAAGCATTTTTAAACTTCAGCTGAATTCCGAGAACAATGGGAGAGTTCTAAAGACTGATTTAAAAAAACAGTAACATTCCGAGAACAATGGGAGAGTTCCAAAGCATTTTTAAACTTCAGTAGAATTCCGAGAACAATGGGAGAGTTCTACAGACTGATTTGAAAAAAGAATAACATTCCAAGAACAATGGGAGAGTTCCAAAGCATTTTTAAACTTCAGCAGAATTCAGAGAACAATGGAAGAGTTCCAAAGCATTTTTAAACTTCAGTAGAATACCGAGAACAATGGGAAAGATCTACAGACTGATTTAAACAAACAATAACATTTATAGAACAATGGGAGAGTTGCAAAGCATTTTTAAACTTCAGCAGAATTCCGAGAACAATGGAAGAGTTCCAAAGCATTTTTAAACTTCAGCAGAATTCTGATAACAATGGGAGAGTTCTACAGACTAATTTAAAAAGATAATAACATTCCAAGAAAAATGGGCGACTTCCAAAGAATTTTTAAACTTCAGAAGAATTCCAAGAACAATGGGACAGTTCTACAGACTGATTTAAAAAAACAATAACATTCCAAGAACAATGGGAGAGTTCCAAAGCTTTTTTAAACTTCAGCAGAATTCCGAGAACAATGGGAGAGTTCTATAGATTGATTTAAAAAAACAAACATTCCGAGATCAATGGGAGAGTTCCAAAAATTTTTAAACTTCAGCAGAATTCCGAGAACAATGGAAGTGTTCCAATGCATTTTTAAACTTTTTAAACTTCAGCAGAATTCCGAGAATAATGGATAGTACCAAAGCATTTTTAAACTTCAGCAGAATTCCGAGAACATTGGGAGAGTTCTATAGATTGATTTAAAAAAACAATAACATTCTGAGAACAATGGGAGGGTTCCAAAACATTTTTAAACTTCAGCAGAATTCCGACAACAATGAAAAAGTTCCAAAGCATTTTTAAACTTCAGCAGTATTCCGAGAACAATGGGAGATTTCCAAAGCATTTTTAAACTTCAGCAGAATTCCGAGAACAATGGAAGAGTTCGAAATCATTTTTAAACTTCAGCAGAATTCCGAGAACAATGAAAAAGTTCCAAAGCATTTTTAAACTTCAGCAGTATTCCGAGAACAACGGAAGAGCTCCATAGCATTTTTAAACTTCAGCAGAATTCCGAGAACAATGGAAGAATTACAAAGCATTTTTAAACTTCAGTAGAATTCTGAGAACAATGGGAGAGTTCTACAGACTGATATAAAAAAACAATAACATTGCGAGAAAAATGAGAGAGTTCCGAAGAATTTTTAAACTTCAGGAGAAATCCGAGTACAAAGGAAGAGTTCCAAAGCTTTTTAAAACTTCAGAATAATTCTGAAAACAATGGGAGAGTTCTACAGACTGATTTAAAAAAAACAATAACATTCCGAGAACAATGGGAGAGTTCCGAAGCATTTTTAAACATCAGTAGAATTTCGAGAAAAATGGTAGAGCTCCAAAGCATTTTTAAACTTCAGCAGAATTCCGAGAACAATGGAAGAGTTGCAAAGCATTTTTAAACTTCATCAAAATTCCGAGAACAATGGAAGATTTCCAAAACAATTTTAAACTTAGCAGAATTCCGAGAGCAATGGAAGAGTTCCAAAGCATTTTTAAACTTCAGTAGAATTGCGAGAACAATGGGAGAGTTCTACCGATTGATTTAAAAAAACAGAAATATTCCGAGAACAATGGGAGAGTTCCAAAGCATTTTTAAACTTCAGCTGAATTCCGAGAACAATGGGAGAGTTCTAAAGACTGATTTAAAAAAACAGTAACATTCTGAGAACAATGGGAGAGTTCCAAAGCATTTTTAAACTTCAGTAGAATTCCGAGAACAATGGGAGAGTTCTACAGACTGATTTAAAAAAAGAATAACATTCCAAGAACAATGGGAGAGTTCCAAAGCATTTTTAAACTTCAGCAGAATTCAGAGAACAATGGAAGAGTTCCAAAGCATTTTTAAACTTCAGTAGAATACCGAGAACAATGGGAAAGATCTACAGACTGATTTAAACAAACAATAACATTTATAGAACAATGGGAGAGTTCCAAAGCATTTTTAAACTTCAGCAGAATTCCGAGAACAATGGAAGAGTTCCAAAGCATTTTTAAACTTCAGCAGAATTCTGATAACAATGGGAGAGTTCTACAGACTAATTTAAAAAGATAATAACATTCCGAGAAAAATGGGCGACTTCCAAAGAATTTTTAAACTTCAGAAGAATTCCAAGAACAATGGGACAGTTCTACAGACTGATTTAAAAAAACAATAACATTCCAAGAACAATGGGAGAGTTCCAAAGCATTTTTAAACTTCAGCAGAATTCCGAGAACAATGGGAGAGTTCTATAGATTGATTTAAAAAAACAAACATTCCGAGATCAATGGGAGAGTTCCAAAGAATTTTTAAACTTCAGCAGAATTCCGAGAACAATGGAAGTGTTCCAAAGCATTTTTAAACTTCAGCAGAATTCCGAGAATAATGGATAGTTCCAAAGCATTTTTAAACTTCAGCAGAATTCCGAGAACATTGGGAGAGTTCTATAGATTGATTTAAAAAAACAATGACATTCTGAGAACAATGGGAGGGTTCCAAAACATTTTTAAACTTCAGCAGAATTCCGACAACAATGAAAAAGTTCCAAAGCATTTTTAAACTTCAGCAGTATTCCGAGAACAATGGGAGATTTCCAAAGCATTTTTAAACTTCAGCAGAATTCCGAGAACAATGGAAGAGTTCGAAATCATTTTTAAACTTCAGCAGAATTCCGAGAACAATGAAAAAGTTCCAAAGCATTTTTAAACTTCAGCAGTATTCCGAGAACAACGGAAGAGCTCCATAGCATTTTTAAACTTCAGCAGAATTCCGAGAACAATGGAAGAGTTGCAAAGCATTTTTAAACTTCAGTAGAATTCTGAGAACAATGGGAGAGTTCTACAGACTGATATAAAAAAACAATAACATTGCGAGAAAAATGAGAGAGTTCCGAAGAATTTTTAAACTTCAGGAGAAATCCGAGTACAAAGGAAGAGTTCCAAAGCTTTTTAAAACTTCAGAATAATTCTGAAAACAATGGGAGAGTTCTACAGACTGATTTAAAAAAAACAATAACATTCCGAGAACAATGGGAGAGTTCCAAAGCATTTTTAAACATCAGTAGAATTTCGAGAAAAATGGTAGAGCTCCAAAGCATTTTTAAACTTCAGCAGAATTCCGAGAACAATGGAAGAGTTGCAAAGCATTTTTAAACTTCATCAAAATTCCGAGAACAATGGAAGATTTCCAAAACAATTTTAAACTTAGCAGAATTCCGAGAGCAATGGAAGAGTTCCAAAGCATTTTTAAACTTCAGTAGAATTGCTAGAACAATGGGAGAGTTCTACCGATTGATTTAAAAAAACAGAAATATTCCGAGAACAATGGGAGAGTTCCAAAGCATTTTTAAACTTCAGCTGAATTCCGAGAACAATGGGAGAGATCTAAAGACTGATTTAAAAAAACAGTAACATTCCGAGAACAATGGGAGAGTTCCAAAGCATTTTTAAACTTCAGTAGAATTCCGAGAACAATGGGAGAGTTCTACAGACTGATTTAAAAAAAAGAATAACATTGCAAGAACAATGGGAGAGTTCCAAAGCATTTTTAAACTTCAGCAGAATTCAGAGAACAATGGAAGAGTTCCAAAGCATTTTTAAACTTCAGTAGAATACAGAGAACAATGGGAAAGTTCTACAGACTGATTTAAACAAACAATAACATTTAGAGAACAATGGGAGAGTTCCAAAGCAATTTAAACTTCAGCAGAATTCCGAGAACAATGGAAGAGTTCCAAAGCATTTTTAAACTTCAGCAGAATTCTGATAACAATGGCAGAGTTCTACAGACTAATTTAAAAAGACAATAACATTCCGAGAAAAATGGGCGACTTCCAAAGAATTTTTAAACTTCAGAAGAATTCCAAGAACAATGGGACAGTTCTACAGACTGATTTAAAAAAACAATAACATTCCAAGAACAATGGGAGAGTTCCAAAGCATTTTTAAACTTCAGCAGAATTCCGAGAACAATGGGAGAGTTCTATAGATTGATTTAAAAAAACAAACATTCCGAGATCAATGGGAGAGTTCCAAAGAATTTTTAAACTTCAGCAGAATTCCGAGAACAATGGATGTGTTCCAAAGCATTTTTAAACTTCAGCAGAATTCCGAGAATAATGGATAGTTCCAAAGCATTTTTAAACTTCAGCAGAATTCCGAGAACAATGGGAGAGTTCTATAGATTGATTTAAAAAAACAATAACATTCTGAGAACAATGGGAGAGTTCCAAAACATTTTTAAACTTCAGCAGAATTCCGACAATAATGAAAACGTTCCAAAGCATTTTTAAACTTCAGCAGTATTCCGAGAACAATGGGAGATTTCCAAAGCATTTTTAAACTTCAGCAGAATTCCGAGAACAATGGAAGAGTTCTAAATCATTTTTAAACTTCAGCAGAATTCCGAGAACAATGAAAAAGTACCAAAGCATTTTTAAACTTCAGCAGTATTCCGAGAACAACGGAAGAGCTCCATAGCATTTTTAAACTTCAGCAGAATTCCGAGAACAATGGAAGAGTTGCAAAGCATTTTTAAACTTCATCAAAATTCCGAGAACAATGGAAGAGTTCCAAAACATTTTTAAACTTAGCAGAATTCCGAGAACAATGGAAGAGATCCAAAGCATTTTCTTAAACTTCAGTAGAATTCCGAGAACAATGGGAGAGTTCTATATATTGATTTAAAAAAACATTAACATTCCGAGAACAATGGGAGAGTTCCAAAGCATTTTTAAACTTCAGCAGTATTCCGAGAACAATGAAAAAGTTCCAAAGCATTTTTAAACTTCAGCAGTATTCAGAGAACAATGGGAGAGCTCCAAAGCATTTTTAAACTTCAGCAGAATTCTGAGAACAATGGAAGAGTTCCCAAGCATTTTTAATCTTCAGTAGAATTCTGAGAACAATGGGAGAGTTCTACAGACTGATATAAAAAAACAATAACATTCTGAGAAAAATGAGAGAGTTCCAAAGAATTTTTAAACTTCAGGAGAAATCCGAGTACAATGGAAGAGTTCCAAACCTTTTTTAATCTTCAGTAGAAATCTGAAAACAATGGGAGATTTCTACAGACTGATTTAAAAAAAAACAATAACATTCTGAGAACAATGGGAGAGTTCCAAAGCATTTTTAAACATCAGCAGAATTTCGAGAACAAAGGATGTGTTCCAAAGCATTTTTAAACTTCAGCAGAATTCCGAGAATAATGGATAGTTCCAAAGCATTTTTAAACTTCAGCAGAATTCCGAGAACAATGGGAGAGTTCTATAGATTGATTTAAAAAAACAATAACATTCTGAGAACAATGGGAGAGTTCCAAAACATTTTTAAACTTCAGCAGAATTCCGACAACAATGAAAACGTTCCAAAGCATTTTTAAACTTCAGCAGTATTCCGAGAACAATGGGAGATTTCCAAAGCATTTTTAAACTTCAGCAGAATTCCGAGAACAATGGAAGAGTTCGAAATCATTTTTAAACTTCAGCAGAATTCCGAGAACAATGAAAAAGTACCAAAGCATTTTTAAACTTCAGCAGTATTCCGAGAACAACGGAAGAGCTCCATAGCATTTTTAAACTTCAGCAGAATTCCGAGAACAATGGAAGAGTTGCAAAGCATTTTTAAACTTCATCAAAATTCCGAGAACAATGGAAGAGTTCCAAAACATTTTTAAACTTAGCAGAATTCCGAGAACAATGGAAGAGATCCAAAGCATTTTTTAAACTTCAGTAGAATTCCGAGAACAATGGGAGAGTTCTATATATTGATTTAAAAAAACATTAACATTCCGAGAACAATGGGAGAGTTCCAAAGCATTTTTAAACTTCAGCAGTATTCCGAGAACAATGAAAAAGTTCCAAAGCATTTTTAAACTTCAGCAGTATTCAGAGAACAATGGGAGAGCTCCAAAGCATTTTTAAACTTCAGCAGAATTCTGAGAACAATGGAAGAGTTCCCAAGCATTTTTAATCTTCAGTAGAATTCTGAGAACAATGGGAGAGTTCTACAGACTGATATAAAAAAACAATAACATTCTGAGAAAAATGAGAGAGTTCCAAAGAATTTTTAAACTTCAGGAGAAATCCGAGTACAATGGAAGAGTTCCAAACCTTTTTTAAACTTCAGTAGAAATCTGAAAACAATGGGATAGTTCTACAGACTGATTTAAAAAAAAACAATAACATTCTGAGAACAATGGGAGAGTTCCAAAGCATTTTTAAACATCAGCAGAATTTCGAGAAAAATGGAAGAGTTCCAAACCTTTTTTAAACTTCAGTAGAATTCTGAAAACAATGGGATAGTTCTACAGACTGATTTAAAAAAAAACAATAACATTCCAAGAACAATGGAAGATTTCCAAAACAATTTTAAACTTAGCAGAATTCCGAGAGCAATGGAAGAGTTCCAAAGCATTTTTAAACTTCAGTAGAATTGTGAGAACAATGGGAGAGTTCTACCGATTGATTTAAAAAAACAGAAATATTCCGAGAACAACGGGAGAGTTCCAAAGCATTTTTAAACTTCAGCTGAATTCCGAGAACAATGGGAGAGTTCTACAGATTGATTTGAAAAAACAGTAACATTCCGAGAACAATGGGAGAGTTCCAAAGCATTTTTAAACTTCATTAGAATTCTGAGAACAATGGGAGAGTTCTACAGACTGATTTAAAAAAAGAATAACATTCCAAGAACAATGGGAGAGTTCCAAAGCATTTTTAAACTTCAGCAGAATTCCGACAACAATGAAAACGTTCCAAAGCATTTTTAAACTTCAGCAGTATTCCGAGAACAATGGGAGATTTCCAAAGCATTTTTAAACTTCAGCAGAATTCCGAGAACAATGGAAGAGTTCAAAATCATTTTTAAACTTCAGCAGAATTCCGAGAACAATGAAAAAGTACCAAAGCATTTTTAAACTTCAGCAGTAGTCCGAGAACAACGGAAGAGCTCCATAGCATTTTTAAACTTCAGCAGAATTCCGAGAACAATGGAAGAGTGCAAAGCATTTTTAAACTTCATCAAAATTCCGAGAACAATGGAAGAGTTCCAAAACATTTTTAAACTTAGCAGAATTCCGAGAACAATGGAAGAGATCCAAAGCATTTTTTAAACTTCAGTAGAATTCCGAGAACAATGGGAGAGTTCTATATATTGATTTAAAAAAACATTAACATTCCGAGAACAATGGGAGAGTTCCAAAGCATTTTTAAACTTCAGCAGTATTCCGAGAACAATGAAAAAGTTCCAAAGCATTTTTAAACTTCAGCAGTATTCAGAGAACAATGGGAGAGCTCCAAAGCATTTTTAAACTTCAGCAGAATTCTGAGAACAATGGAAGAGTTCCCAAGCATTTTTAATCTTCAGTAGAATTCTGAGAACAATGGGAGAGTTCTACAGACTGATATAAAAAAACAATAACATTCTGAGAAAAATGAGAGAGTTCCAAAGAATTTTTAAACTTCAGGAGAAATCCGAGTACAATGGAAGAGTTCCAAACCTTTTTTAAACTTCAGTAGAAATCTGAAAACAATGGGAGATTTCTACAGACTGATTTAAAAAAAAACAATAACATTCTGAGAACAATGGGAGAGTTCCAAAGCATTTTTAAACATCAGCAGAATTTCGAGAAAAATGGAAGAGTTCCAAACCTTTTTTAAACTTCAGTAGAATTCTGAAAACAATGGGATAGTTCTACAGACTGATTTAAAAAAAAACAATAACATTCCAAGAACAATGGAAGATTTCCAAAACAATTTTAAACTTAGCAGAATTCCGAGAGCAATGGAAGAGTTCCAAAGCATTTTTAAACTTCAGTAGAATTGTGAGAACAATGGGAGAGTTCTACCGATTGATTTAAAAAAACAGAAATATTCCGAGAACAACGGGAGAGTTCCAAAGCATTTTTAAACTTCAGCTGAATTCCGAGAACAATGGGAGAGTTCTACAGATTGATTTGAAAAAACAGTAACATTCCGAGAACAATGGGAGAGTTCCAAAGCATTTTTAAACTTCATTAGAATTCTGAGAACAATGGGAGAGTTCTACAGACTGATTTAAAAAAAGAATAACATTCCAAGAACAATGGGAGAGTTCCAAAGCATTTTTAAACTTCAGCAGAATTCCGAGAACAATGGAAGAGTTCCAAAGCATTTTTAAACTTCAGTAGAATACCGAGAACAATCGATAGTTCCAAAGCATTTTTAAACTTCAGCAGAATTCCGAGAACGATGGGAGAGTTCTATAGATTGATTTAAAAAAACAATAACATTCCGAGAACAATGGGAGAGTTCCAAAGCATTTTTAAACTACAGCAGAATTCCGAGAACAATGAAAAAGTTCCAAAGCATTTTTAAACTTCAGCAGTATTCCGAGAACAATGGGAGATTTCCAAAGCATTTTTAAACTTAAGCAGAATTCCCAGAACAATGGAAGAGTTCGAAATCATTTTTAAACTTCAGTAGAATTCTGAGAACAATGGGAGAGTTCTACAGACTGATTTAAAAAAACAATAACATTCCGAGAACAATGGGAGAGTTCCAAAACATTTTTAAACTTCAGCAGAATTCCGAGAACAATGGAAGATTTCCAAACCATTTTTAAACTTCAGCAGTATTCCGAGAACAATGGGAGAGTTCCACAGATTGATTTAAAGAAATAATAACATTCCGAGAACAATGGGAGAGTTCCAAAGCATTTTTAAACTTCAGCAGAAATCCGATTAAAATGGGAGAGTTCCAAAGCATTTTTAAACGTCAGCAGAATTCCGAGAACAATGGAAGATCTCCAAATCATTTTTAAACTTCAGCAGAATTCCAAGAACAATGGAAGAGTTGCAAACGATTTTTAAACTTCATCAAAATTCTGAGAGCAATGGAAGATTTCCAAAACATTTTTAAACTTAGCAGAATTCCGAGAACAATGGAAGAGATCCAAAGCATTTTTTAAACTTCAGTAGAATTCCGAGAACAATGGGAGAGTTCTATATATTGATTTAAAAAAACATTAACATTCCGAGAACAATGGGAGAGTTCCAAAGCATTTTTAAACTTCAGCAGTATTCCGAGAACAATGAAAAAGTTCCAAAGCATTTTTAAACTTCAGCAGTATTCAGAGAACAATGGGAGAGCTCCAAAGCATTTTTAAACTTCAGCAGAATTCTGAGAACAATGGAAGAGTTCCCAAGCATTTTTAATCTTCAGTAGAATTCTGAGAACAATGGGAGAGTTCTACAGACTGATATAAAAAAACAATAACATTCTGAGAAAAATGAGAGAGTTCCAAAGAATTTTTAAACTTCAGGAGAAATCCGAGTACAATGGAAGAGTTCCAAACCTTTTTTAAACTTCAGTAGAAATCTGAAAACAATGGGAGATTTCTACAGACTGATTTAAAAAAAAACAATAACATTCTGAGAACAATGGGAGAGTTCCAAAGCATTTTAAAACATCAGCAGAATTTCGAGAAAAATGGAAGAGTTCCAAACCTTTTTTAAACTTCAGTAGAATTCTGAAAACAATGGGATAGTTCTACAGACTGATTTAAAAAAAAACAATAACATTCCAAGAACAATGGAAGATTTCCAAAACAATTTTAAACTTAGCAGAATTCCGAGAGCAATGGAAGAGTTCCAAAGCATTTTTAAACTTCAGTAGAATTGTGAGAACAATGGGAGAGTTCTACCGATTGATTTAAAAAAACAGAAATATTCCGAGAACAACGGGAGAGTTCCAAAGCATTTTTAAACTTCAGCTGAATTCCGAGAACAATGGGAGAGTTCTACAGATTGATTTGAAAAAACAGTAACATTCCGAGAACAATGGGAGAGTTCCAAAGCATTTTTAAACTTCATTAGAATTCTGAGAACAATGGGAGAGTTCTACAGACTGATTTAAAAAAAGAATAACATTCCAAGAACAATGGGAGAGTTCCAAAGCATTTTTAAACTTCAGCAGAATTCCGACAACAATGAAAACGTTCCAAAGCATTTTTAAACTTCAGCAGTATTCCGAGAACAATGGGAGATTTCCAAAGCATTTTTAAACTTCAGCAGAATTCCGAGAACAATGGAAGAGTTCAAAATCATTTTTAAACTTCAGCAGAATTTCCGAGAACAATGAAAAAGTACCAAAGCATTTTTAAACTTCAGCAGTATTCCGAGAACAACGGAAGAGCTCCATAGCATTTTTAAACTTCAGCAGAATTCCGAGAACAATGGAAGAGTTGCAAAGCATTTTTAAACTTCATCAAAATTCCGAGAACAATGGAAGAGTTCCAAAACATTTTTAAACTTAGCAGAATTCCGAGAACAATGGAAGAGATCCAAAGCATTTTTTAAACTTCAGTAGAATTCCGAGAACAATGGGAGAGTTCTATATATTGATTTAAAAAAACATTAACATTCCGAGAACAATGGGAGAGTTCCAAAGCATTTTTAAACTTCAGCAGTATTCCGAGAACAATGAAAAAGTTCCAAAGCATTTTTAAACTTCAGCAGTATTCAGAGAACAATGGGAGAGCTCCAAAGCATTTTTAAACTTCAGCAGAATTCTGAGAACAATGGAAGAGTTCCCAAGCATTTTTAATCTTCAGTAGAATTCTGAGAACAATGGGAGAGTTCTACAGACTGATATAAAAAAACAATAACATTCTGAGAAAAATGAGAGAGTTCCAAAGAATTTTTAAACTTCAGGAGAAATCCGAGTACAATGGAAGAGTTCCAAACCTTTTTTAAACTTCAGTAGAAATCTGAAAACAATGGGAGATTTCTACAGACTGATTTAAAAAAAAACAATAACATTCTGAGAACAATGGGAGAGTTCCAAAGCATTTTTAAACATCAGCAGAATTTCGAGAAAAATGGAAGAGTTCCAAACCTTTTTTAAACTTCAGTAGAATTCTGAAAACAATGGGATAGTTCTACAGACTGATTTAAAAAAAAACAATAACATTCCAAGAACAATGGAAGATTTCCAAAACAATTTTAAACTTAGCAGAATTCCGAGAGCAATGGAAGAGTTCCAAAGCATTTTTAAACTTCAGTAGAATTGTGAGAACAATGGGAGAGTTCTACCGATTGATTTAAAAAAACAGAAATATTCCGAGAACAACGGGAGAGTTCCAAAGCATTTTTAAACTTCAGCTGAATTCCGAGAACAATGGGAGAGTTCTACAGATTGATTTGAAAAAACAGTAACATTCCGAGAACAATGGGAGAGTTCCAAAGCAGTTTTAAACTTCATTAGAATTCTGAGAACAATGGGAGAGTTCTACAGACTGATTTAAAAAAAGAATAACATTCCAAGAACAATGGGAGAGTTCCAAAGCATTTTTAAACTTCAGCAGAATTCCGAGAACAATGGAAGAGTTCCAAAGCATTTTTAAACTTCAGTAGAATACCGAGAACAATGGGAAAGTTCTACAGACTGATTTAAACAAACAATAACATCGAGAGAACAATGGGAGAGTTCCAAAGCATTTTTAAACTTCAGTAGAATTCCGAGAACAATGGAAGAGTTCCAAAGCATTTTTAAACTTCAGCAGAATTCCGATAGCAATGGGAGAGTTCTACAGACTAATTTAAAAAGACAATAGCATTCAGAGAAAAATGGGCGACTTCCAATGAATTTTTAAACTTCAGAAGAATTCCAAGAACAATGGGACAGTTCTACAGACTGATTTAAAAAAACAATAACATTCCGAGAACAATGGGAGAGTTCCAAAGCATTTTTAAACTTCAGCAGAATTCCGAGAACAATGGGAGAGTTCTATGGATTGATTTAAAAAAACAAACATTCCGAGATCAATGGGAGAGTTAAAAAGAATTTTTAAACTTCAGCAGAATTCCGAGAACAATGGAAGCGTTTCAAAGCATTTTTAAACTTCAGCAGTATTTCGAGAACAATGGGAGATTTCCAAAGCATTTTTAAACTTCAGCAGAATTCCGAGAACAATGGAAGAGTTCGAAATCATTTTTAAACTTCAGCAGAATTCCGAGAACAATGAAAAAGTTCCAAAGCATTTTTAAACTTCAGCAGTATTCCGAGAACAATGGAAGAGTTCCAAAGCATTTTTAAACTTCATCAGAATTCCGAGAACAATGGAGAGTTGCAAAGCATTTTTAAACTTCATCAATATTCCGAGAACAATGGAAGAGTTCCAAAACATTTTTAAACTTAGCAGAATTCCGAGAACAATGGAATAGTTCCAAAGCATTTTTTAAACTTCAGTAGAATTCCGAGAACAATGGGAGAGTTCTATAGATTGATTTAAAAAAACATTAACATTCCGAGAACAATGGGAGAGTTCCAAAGCAATTTTAAACTTCAGCAGTATTCCGAGAACAATGGGAGAGTTCCAAAGCATTTTTAAACTTCAGCAGTATTCCGAGAACAATGGGAGAGTTCCAAAGCATTTTTAAACTTCAGCAGAATTCCGAGAACAATGGAAGAGTTCCAAAGCATTTTTAAACTTCAGTAGAATTCTGAGAACAATGGGAGAGTTCTACAGACTGATATAAAAAAACAATAACATTCCGAGAAAAATGAGAAAGTTCCAAAGAATTTTTAAACTTCAGCAGAAATCCGATGACAATGGAAGAGTTCCAAAGCTTTTTTAAACTTCAGTAGAATTCTGAAAACAATGGGAGAGTTCTACAGACTGATTTAAAAAAAAACAATAACATTCCGAGAACAATGGGAGAGTTGCAAAGCATTTTTAAACTTCATCAAAATTCCGAGAACAATGGAAGATTTCCAAAACAATTTTAAACTTCAGTAGAATTGCGAGAACAATGGGAGAGTTCCAAAGCATTTTTAAACTTCAGTAGAATTGCGAGAACAATGGGAGAGTTCTACCGATTGATTTAAAAAAACAGAAATATTCTGAGAACAATGGGAGAGTTCCAAAGCATTTTTAAACTTCAGCTGAATTCTGAGAACAATGGGAGAGTTCTACAGATTGATTTAAAAAAACATTAACATTCCGAGATCAGTGGGAGAGTTCCAAAGCATTTTTAAACTTCAGTAGAATTCCGAGAACAATGGGAGAGTTCTACAGACTGATTTGAAAAAAGAATAACATTCCAAGAACAATGGGAGAGTTCCAAAGCATTTTTAAACTTCAGTAGAATTACGAGAACAATGGGAGAGTTCTACCGATTGATTTAAAAAAACAGAAATATTCCAAGAACAATGGGAGAGTTCCAAAGCATTTTTAAACTTCAGCTGAATTCCGAGAACAATGGGAGAGTTCTACAGATTGATTTAAAAAAACAGTAACATTGCGAGATCAATGGGAGGGTTCCAATGCATTTTTAAACTTCAGTAGAATTCCAAGAATAATGGGAGAGTTCTACAGACTGATTTGAAAAAAGAATAACATTCCAAGAACAATGGGAGAGTTCCAAAGCATTTTTAAACTTCAGTAGAATACCGAGAACAATGGGATAGTTCTACAGACTGATTTAAAAAAACAATCACATTCGGAGAACAATGGGAGAGTTCCAAAGCATTTTTAAACTTCAGTAGAATTCCGAGAACAATGAAAGAGTTCCAAAGCATTTTTAAACTTCAGCAGAATTCCGATAACAATGGGAGAGTTCTACAGACTAATTTAAAAAAACAATAACATTCAGAGAAAAATGGGCAACTTCCAAAGAATTTTTAAACTTCAGAAGAATTCCAAGAACAATGGGAGAGTTCTACAGACAGATTTAAAAAAACAATAACATTCCGAGAACAATGGGCGAGTTCCAAAGCATTCTTAAACTTCAGCAGAATTCCGAGAACAATGGGAGAGTTCTATAGATTGATTTAAAAAAACAAACATTCCGTGATCAATGGGAGAGTTCCAAAGAATTTTTAAATTCAGCAGAATTCCGAGAACAATGGAAGTGTTCCAAAGCATTTTTAAGCTTCAGCAGAATTCCGAGAACAATCGATAGTTCCAAAGCATTTTTAAACTTCAGCAGAATTCCGAGAACGATGGGAGAGTTCTATAGATTGATTTAAAAAAACAATAACATTCCGAGAACAATGGGAGAGTTCCAAAGCATTTTTAAACTACAGCAGAATTCCGAGAACAATGAAAAAGTTCCAAAGCATTTTTAAACTTCAGCAGTATTCCGAGAACAATGGGAGATTTCCAAAGCATTTTTAAACTTAAGCAGAATTCCCAGAACAATGGAAGAGTTCGAAATCATTTTTAAACTTCAGTAGAATTCTGAGAACAATGGGAGAGTTCTACAGACTGATTTAAAAAAACAATAACATTCCGAGAACAATGGGAGAGTTCCAAAACATTTTTAAACTTCAGCAGAATTCCGAGAACAATGGAAGATTTCCAAACCATTTTTAAACTTCAGCAGTATTCCGAGAACAATGGGAGAGTTCCACAGATTGATTTAAAGAAATAATAACATTCCGAGAACAATGGGAGAGTTCCAAAGCATTTTTAAACTTCAGCAGAAATCCGATTAAAATGGGAGAGTTCCAAAGCATTTTTAAACGTCAGCAGAATTCCGAGAACAATGGAAGATCTCCAAATCATTTTTAAACTTCAGCAGAATTCCAAGAACAATGGAAGAGTTGCAAACGATTTTTAAACTTCATCAAAATTCTGAGAGCAATGGAAGATTTCCAAAGCAATTTTAAACTTAGAAGAATTCCGAGAGGAATGGAAGAGTTCTAAACCATTTTTAAACTTCAGTAGAATTGCGAGAACAATGGGAGAGTTCTACAGATTGATTTAAAAAAACAGTAACCTTCCGAGAACAATGGTAGAGTTCCAAAGCATATTTAAACTTCAGTAGAATTCCGAGAACAATGGGAGAGTTCTACAGACTGATTTAAAAAAACAATAACATTCCAAGAACAATGGGAGAGTTCCAAAGCATTTTTGAACTTCAGCAGAATTCCAAGTACAATGGAAGAGTTCCAAAGCTTTTTAAACTTCAGTAGAATTCTGAGAACAATGGGAGAGTTCTACAGACTGATTTAAAAAAACAATAACATTCCAACAACATTGGGAGAGTTCTACAGTCTGATTTAAAAAAAACAATAACATTCCGAGAACAATGGGAGAGTTCCAAAGCATTTTTAAACTTCAACAGAATTCCGAGAACAAAGGAAGATTTCCAAAGCATTTTTAAACTTCAGTAGAATTCCGAGAACAGTGGGAGAGTACTACAGATTGATTTAAAAAACAGTAACATTCCGAGATCAATGGGAGAGTTCCAAAGAATTTTTTAAACTTCAGTAGAATTCCGAGAACAATGGGAGAGTTCTATAGATTGATTTAAAAAAACATTAACTTTCCGAGAACAATGAAAAAGTTCCAAAGCATTTTTAAACTTCAGCAGTATTCCGAAAACAATGGGAGAGTTCCAAAGCATTTTTAAACTTCAGCAGAATTCCGAGAACAATGGAAGAGTTCTAAATCATATTTAAGCTTTAGTAGAATTCTGAGAACAATGGGAGAGTTCTACAGACTGATTTAAAGAAACAATAACATTCCGAGAAAAATGAGAGTGTTCTAAAGAATTTTTAAACTTCAGAAGAATTCATAGAACAATGGCAGAATTCTACAGACTGATATAAAAAAGCAATAACATTCCGAGAACAATGGGAGAGTTCCAAAACATTTTTAAACTTCAGCAGAATTCCGAGAACAATAGAAGATTTCCAAAGCTTTTTTAAACTTCAGTAGAATTCTGAGAACAATGGGAGAGTTATACAGATTGATTTAAAAAAAATAATAACATTCCGAGAGCAATGGGAGAGTTCCAAAGAATTTTTAAAATTGAGAAGAATTCCGAGAACAATGGAAGAGTTGTACAGACTGATTTAAAAAATCAATAACATTCCGAGAACAATGGGAGAGTTCCAAAGCAATTTTAAACTTCAGAAGAATTCCGAGAACAATGGGAGTGTTCTACAGACTAATTTAAAAAAACTATAACATTCCGAGATCAATGGGAGAGTTCCAAAGAATTTTTAAACTTCAGCAGTATTCCGAGAACAATGGGAGTGTACTACAGATTGATTTAAAAAAACAGTAACATTCCGAGAACAATGGGAGAGCTCCAAAGCATTTTTAAACTTCAGCAGAATTCCGAGAACAATGAGAGAGTTCCACAGATTGATTTATAAAAACATTAACATTCCGAGAACAATGGGAGAGTTCCAAAACATTTTTAAACTTCAGCAGAATTCCGAGAACAATGGAAATGTTCCAAAGCATTTTTAAACTTCAGCAGAATTTCGAGAAAAATGGAAGTGTTCTAAAGCATTTTTAAACTTCAGCAGAATTCAGAGAACAATGGAAAGTTCCAAAGCATTTTTAAACTTCAGCAGAATTCCGAGAAAAATGGAAGAGTTATAAAGCATTTTTAAACTTCAGCAGAATTCCGAGAACAATGGAAGAGTTCCAAAGCATTTCTAAACTTCATTAGAATTCCGATAACAATGGGAGAGTTCTACAGACTGATTTAAAAAAACAATAAAATTCCGAGAACATTGGAAGAGTTCCAAAGCATTTTTAAACTTCAGCAGAATTCCGAGAACAATGGAAGAGTTGCAAAGCATTTTTAAACTTCATCAAAATTCCGAGAACAATGGAAGAGTTCCAAAGCATTTTTAAACTTAGGAGAATTGCGAGAACAATGGAAGAGTTCCAAAGCATTTTTTAAACTTCAATAGAATTCCGAGAACAATGGAAGAGTTCTATAGGTTGATTTAAAAAAACATTAACTTTTCGAGAACAATGGGAGAGTTCCCTAGCATTTTTAAACTTCAGCAGAATTCCGAGAACAATGAAAAAGTTCCAAAGCATTTTTAAACTTCAGCAGTATTCCGAGAACAATGGGAGAGTTCCAAAGCATTTTTAATCTTCAGCAGAATTCTGAGAACAATGGAAGAGTTCCAAAGCATTTTTAAACTTCAGTAGAATTCTGAGAACAATGGGAGAGTTCTACAGACTGATATAAAAAAACAATAACATTCCGAGAAAAATGAGAGAGTTCCGAAGAATTTTTAAACTTCAGGAGAAATCCGAGTACAATGGAAGAGTTCCAAAGCTTTTTTAAACTTCAGTAGAATTCTGAAAACAATGGGAGAGTTCTACAGACTGATTTAAAAAAAAACAATAACATTCCGAGAACAATGGGAGAGTTCCAAAGCATTTTTAAACATCAGCAAAATTTCGAGAAAAATGCAAGAGCTCCAAAGCATTTTTAATCTTCAGCAGAATTCCGAGAACAATGGAAGAGTTGCAAAGCATTTTTAAACTTCATCAAAATTCCGAGAACAATGGAAGATTTCCAAAACAATTTTAAACTTAGCAGAATTCCGAGAGCAATGGAAGAGTTCCAAAGCATTTTTAAGCTTCAGTAGAATTGCGAGAACAATGGGAGAGTTCTACCGATTGATTTAAAAAAACAGAAATATTCCGAGAACAATGGGAGAGTTCCAAAGCATTTTTAAACTTCAGCTGAATTCCGAGAACAATGGGAGAGTTCTACAGATTGATTTAAAAAAACATTAACATTCTGAGATCAATGGAAGAGTTCCAAAGCATTTTTAAACTTCAGTAGAATTCCGAGAACAATGGGAGAGTTCTACAGACTGATTTAAAAAAAGAATAACATTCCAAGAACAATGGGAGAGTTCCAAAGCATTTTCAAACTTCAGCAGAATTCAGAGAACAATGGAAGAGTTCCAAAGTATTTTTAAACTTCAGTAGAATACCAAGAACAATGGGAAAGTTCTACAGACTGATTTAAACAAGCAATAACATTTAGAGAACAATGGGAGAACTTCAAAGCATTTTTAAACTTCAGCAGAATTCCGAGAACAATGGAAGAGTTCCAAAGCATTTTTAAACTTCAGTAGAATTCCGATAACAATGGGAGAGTTCTACAGACTAATTTAAAAAGACAATAAGTTTCCGAGAAAAATGGGCGACTTCCAAAGAATTTTTAAACTTCAGAAGAATTCCAAGAACAATGGGACAGTTCTACAGACTGATTTAAAAAAACAATAACATTCCAAGAACAATGGGAGAGTTCCAAAGCATTTTTAAACTTCAGCAGAATTCCGAGAACAATGGGAGAGTTCTATAGATTGATTTAAAAAAACAAACATTCCGAGATCAATGGGAGAGTTCCAAAGCATTTTTAAACTTCAGCAGAATTCCGAGAACAATTTATAGTTCCAAAGCATTTTTAAACTTCAGCAGAATTCCGAGAACAATGGGAGAGTTCTATAGATTGATTTAAAAAAACATTAACATTCCGAGAACAATGGGAGAGTTCCAAAACATTTTTAAACTTCAGCAGAATTCCGACAACAATGAAAACGTTCCAAAGCATTTTTAAACTTCAGCAGTATTCCGAGAACAATGGGAGATTTCCAAAGCATTTTTAAACTTCAGCAGAATTCCGAGAACAATGGAAGAGTTCGAAATCATTTTTAAACTTCAGCAGAATTCCGAGAACAATGAAAAAGTTCCAAAGCATTTTTAAACTTCAGCAGTATTCCGAGAACAATGGAAGAGCTCCATAGCATTTTTAAACTTCAGCAGAATTCCGAGAACAATGGAAGAGTTGCAAAGCATTTTTAAACTTCATCAAAATTCCAAGAACAATGGAAGAGTTCCAAAACATTTTTAAACTTATCAGAATTCCGAGAACAACGGAAGAGTTCCAAAGCATTTTTTAAACTTCAGTAGAATTCCGAGAACAATGGGAGAGTTCTATAGATTGATTTAAAAAAACATTAACATTGCGAGAACAATGGGAGAGTTCCAAAGCAATTATAAACTTCAGCAGTATTCCGAGAACAATGAAAAAGTTCCAAAGCATTTTTAAACTTCAACAGTATTCCGAGAACAATGGGAGAGCTCCAAAGCATTTTTAAACTTCAGCGGAATTCCGAGAACAATGTAAGAGTTCCAAAGCATTTTTAATCTTCAGTAGAATTCTGAGAACAATGGGAGAGTTCTACAGACTGATTTAAAAAAAACAATAACATTCCGAGAACAATGGGAGAGTTCCAAAGCATTTTTAAACATCATCAGAATTTCGAGAAAAATGGAAGAGCTCCAAAGCATTTTTAAACTTCAGCAGAATTCCGATAACAATGGGAGAGTTCTACAGACTAATTTAAAAAGACAATAACATTCAGAGAAAAATGGGCGACTTCCAATGAGAGATGAGCGTTATTCTACTCGAACTGTTCGCCAATCTCAAATTCGAGCTGTTTTGGGCGGTGTTCGAGCCGTTCGGCGAACACGAACAATTTGAGAAAAATTCGGCTGTTCGAGGTTATGTTCGATAACTGTTCGTGCACCAAAATCATAACTGGATTTTTTCTCAGTAATGATGAAAATTAATGTTAATACGCAGTTTGAGTGTACAGCTTGGTGGGGGGAGGGGCAGGGGATGGATCTCTGCAGGAACAATGAAGATCTCCATTTTTTTTTCTCTTTCCCGCATTTACAGTGGGGAGGTGCAATCTGTCAGCCTATCAGCAGCGCACACACGGAGCGAAGTGCTTTTTTTCACACAAGCAAGGGCATGTGTCATTGGCAGTGTATGTCACATGTCCTTGCCCTATAAGACCAAGCCATTTTCCCCATCGCCACCATTTTCTCACTGCTGCAGCTGCGTGTTAGACGACACAGCTGTTGCTGTGTGCGCTATACCTTGTTAATTTCAAGCCAATTTTCGCACAAATATACAGATAGCTTGGGAGTAGGGAATAGTTGTGATTGCAGTCCTTTTAAGGACTAGGTTACAGCATTTCCTACGACTTTTATCAGGCAGGTCTGTGCTCTTAAATAGATAGATTGTGGGAGTAAAGACTAATTGTAATTGGAGTCCTTTTCAGGACTAGTTTACATCAGTTCCTATCAGTTTTTGCCAGGCAGGTCTGTGCCAGTGCTGTGCAAGTTTTTTTCACAGCATTTGGCTGAATCTAGCAAAGCTAATCCTTTTTGGCCTATTGCAGAGTGTGTTAGTCAGTGGAGTAGCCTATCTGTGTTGCAAGATATACCACCTGTGTATAGAATACCAATTTTTTTACTGCACCTAGTGAAGTAAAATCTTTTGGGCATAGCATCATTCTATTAGTCCATCTATACTGACCTCCATCAGGTTGCAAATTGAATATAATTTGTTTCTGCATCTACCTCTGAAAAAATATTGGGCTTCTAGCTGTGTGTGGGACTTGTTGTAATAGTCCATCTATACTGACCTCCATCAGGTTGCAAACTGCATATATTTTTTTCTTCATCTACCTCTGAAAAAATATTGGGCTTCTAGCTGTGTGTGGGACTTGTTCTCTTAATCCATCTATACAGACCTCC
Organism: Phyllobates terribilis; assembly: GCF_046119375.1. Lineage (NCBI taxonomy): Eukaryota > Metazoa > Chordata > Amphibia > Anura > Dendrobatidae > Phyllobates > Phyllobates terribilis. The sequence continues at coordinate 29,275,393 of NW_027362765.1, read as the reverse complement.
ATCAGGTTGCAAACTGAATATATTTTTTTCTGCATCTACCTCTGAAAAAATATTGGGCTTCTAACTGTGTGTGGGACTTGTTGTATTAGTCCATCTATACTGACCTCCATCAGGTTGCAAACTGAATATATTTTTTTCTGCATCTACCTCTGAAAAAATATTGGGCTTCTAGCTGTGTGTGGGACTTGTTCTATTAATCCATCTATACAGACCTCCATCAGGTTGCAAACTGAATATATTTTTTTCTGCATCTACCTCTGAAAAAATATTGGGCTTCTAGCTGTGTGTGGGACTTGTTGTATTAGTCCATCTATACTGACCTCCATCAGGTTGCAAACTGAATATATTTTTTTCTGCATCTACCTCTGAAAAAATATTGGGCTTCTAGCTGTGTGTGGGACTTGTTGTATTAGTCCATCTATACTGACCTTCATCAGGTTGCAAACTGAATATATTTTTTTCTGCATCTACCTCTGAAAAAATATTGGGCTTCTAGCTGTGTGTGGGACTTGTTCTATTAATCCATCTATACAGACCTCCATCAGGTTGCAAACTGAATATATTTTTTTCTGCATCTAGCTCTGAAAAAATATTTGGCCTTCTAGCAGTGTGTGGGACTTTCTCTATTAGTCCATCTATACTGACCTCCATCAGGTTGCAAATTGAATATAATTTTTTTCTGCATCTAACCCAGCCAATAGTTTTGGCCTAATACCACAGTTTGGCCACTCAGCTCTGCTCGGTTCCCATCCATTGTTTTTTTGTGCAAACAACTCCAGAGTTGTTAATTAGTTAACCACCAAAATGAGTGGAAAAAGGCCTACTGCTGGTGGAAAGGGGAATAGGCGTGTTGGGAAGGGGAAAAAAAGTTGTGTCCGTGGGGTAGGTGTTAAAGCAACAGTAACATCTGCAGAAGAAAGACCATCTTCCAGCCAAACTAAAATGTCTACTTCTTTTAGCGGACAATGTGATAAGATCCCTTTCTTACGGCCACGCCAATCGCTACAAATTCCAGATGAGGCACAAAAACAGCAGGTGCTTCAACGGATATCAAGTGCTCCTTTAAGTGGGCTCTCCTCCACATCAACTTCAACATCACAAATACTCCAGTCCTCAAAGGTGTCACCCCAATCGCACTTGCTTCCTCACAGCTCCCAAATCTCCAGCTGCCCGTCTGAGTATGATGTAGAACAGATGGTTGAGTCTGCAGAGCTGTTTACTCATACTATAGCCTGGGAATCAGAGGTCCACTCCAGCGCTTCTGTGAATCCAGACGAGGAAATGATCTGCACTGATGCCCAGAATCTTTATGAGTCGGATACAGGACCAGACGCAGAAGGTTCTGACCATAATGTAGACCCTCATTCCCAAACTGTAACTCCTGTTGGTGGAGACAATGAGGAAGACGATGATAAGACTCAAATACCTGATTGGAGCGACAACTTTAGTTTTTTGTCAGGGCAGGAACAGGTTGGCTCTGAGAGCGATGGGTGTGATAATGCACAGGGTGATGATGATGAGGTTGGAGATCCCACTTACTGTCAACCCACAGTCAGCCAAGAGATGAGGTCAGCAGAGGAGGTGGAGGAAGATGCTAGTGACGACGAGGTCAGGTTGCGCCTTCCTGGACAGAGACATAGTACTGGAAGCACGTCAACAACTGCATCCTCAAACACAACTCTGCCTCTCACCACAAGTCGTGGTGGCTCTTCAGGTCGCATGGGTGCTAAGCCTTGCATAGCCTGGGCATTTTTTCAGATCGATAAAGATGACCCAACTCGTGTTATCTGTAACATTTGTCAGCAAAAGCTAAGTAGAGGCCAAAAAATACATAGTTTGAGTACTTCATGCATGAACCGGCACATGGACATGAAGCATAAGTTGCAGTGGGAAGCTCACTGAGCTACAATGCGGCCTAGCCGGCCGGGCCAACCACCGTCTGCCATATCTTGTGCATCGTGGCCTCTTCATCCTCTGTGACTGGGGGGACAGCAGTCACACCTGTTTTGGGGCGCAGACCTGCCACCTCTTTACCCGCAACAGCCAGCGTGGTTGGCAGGTCATCCTTTTCTTTGGAGGTGGTAACACCAGCTGGTGTTGATCGCTGTCCGACATCGATAGCACCACCTTTGGATCAAGGCAACCTAACATGTCCGCCTGCATCTTCCTCATAGACCGGCAGTTTGCCGGGGACACCCTTATCAACCCCGTCTAAGCACAATAGCCAGCCCTCGGTCCCTCAGATGTGGACAAGTAAAAGACCATTTCCTCCTAGCCATGAGAAAGCTAAGAGGTTGAATTTCACCATCTGCAAGTTCTTGGCTACAGAAATGCTGCCTTTCCGCCTGGTGGACACAGAGGATTTTCGAGACCTTATGTCCGTCGCAGTGCCCCAGTACCAGATGCCCAGTCGGCACTACTTCTCAAAGAAAGGTGTGCCTGCGCTCCACCAGCATGTCGCACACAACATCACCGCTTCTTTGAGAAACTCTGTGTGTGACAGGGTGCATTTCACCACAGACACTTGGACGAGTAGGCATGGACAGGGGCGTTACATGTCGCTGACTGGGCACTGGGTAACTATGGTGACAGCAGGACAAGGGGCTGCTGTCCAAGTCTTGCCGTCCCCACGAGTTGTGCGTCAATCCTCTTTATGTCAAAGTTCCTCCACTGCTTCTGCCTCCTCAACCTCCTCTCGGTCTTCCACCTGCACCAAAAGCCTGTCTGGTCATGCCACAAGCTTTCTAACTGCGCAGAAGGGATCCTGCACACCTCCTTACTATGCTGGCAGTAGGGCTCAACGTCATCAGGCGGTTTTTACATTGAAATGTCTGGGAAATGTGAGTCACACAGCTGAGGAGTTGTGGTCAGCTCTGGAGAACCAATTTCATGAATGGTTGTCTCCACTGGACCTGAAACCAGGGAAGGCCGTGTGCGACAATGCTGCAAACCTGGGTGCGGCCCTTCGCCGGGGCAATGTCACACACGTGCCTTGTATGGCTCACGTGTTGAACCTGGTTGTCCAGCAATTTTTAGCCCACTATCCCAGACTAGATGGCCTTCTGCAGAGGGCACGGTCGCTGTGTGCTCACTTCCGCCGTTCGCATCCCGCAGCTCAGCGACTTACATCTCTACAGAAGTCGTTGGGCCTGCCACTTCACCGGCTAAAATGCGATGTGCCTACCCGGTGGAATTCAACTCTGCACATGTTGCAGCGACTGTGGCAGCACCGACAAGCCCTGGTGCAATACGTTCTGACATATAGCCTGGGCCAACGAGATTCAGAGGTGGGGCAAATCACGCTGGAGGAGTGGTCTCAGATCAGGGACCTATGCACCCTTCTGCACAGTTTTGAAATGGCGACGAAGATGTTTAGTGCTGACGATGCCATTATCAGCATGACTATTCCGGTGATTTACATGCTGGAGCACATGTTAAACAGAATTCGGAGTCAGGTGGTGGCACAAGAGGAGGTGGAGGAAGTAGAGGAGGAGGAGTTGTATGCGGAAGGGCTAACATCTGCAAGGTCCAGACGGTCGGCAGCACCAAGGCGGCAGGCATGTGAGGGTGGGGGAGATGATTTTACTAGGGCGCATGGTAGCAGCCAAACTAGTGAGGAAGGTGCAGGAGCCCAGGAAGAAGTGGAGGACAAACTGATGGAAGACTCATCAGATGAGGGAGACCTTGATCACATTTCTGTTGTGCGAGGTTGGGGGGAGAGGACAGAGGAAGGAAGCATGATTGCTACCTCGCCACCAACACAACAGGGACTTGGTGCTCCTGGATGCGCAACACACATGAGTGCTTTCTTGCTGCACTACCTGCAACATGACCCTCGAATTGTGAGAATTAGAAATAATCCTGACTACTGGGTTGCCACACTGTTAGATCCCCGGTACAAAAGTAAATTTGCAGAAATTATTCCTGCCATAGAAAGGGATGCACGCATGCAGGAGTATCAGCAGAGACTGTTGCAGAATCTTACATGTGCTTTTCCACAAAATACCAGTGGTGCACGTAGTGAATCTCACAGTTCCAACTTGCCAACCGTGGGACCGTCAAGTGTTCAGCACTCAAACCGTAACAGAACCACAGTATCTGCTGGTAACATCAATTTTGCGGAATCATTTCACCACTTTTTTAGCCCATCCTTTGCAAGGCCACAGGAGACAAGAAGTCTGACACATAGTCAACGCCTAGAGACGATGGTACAGGAGTATCTCCAAGTAAACATTGAAGCCACGACTGTGTCACTGGACCCTTGCTCTTTTTGGGCTTCCAATCTGGATAAATGGCCGGAGCTAGCCACTTACGCCTTGGAGATCTTGTCATGCCCCGCAGCCAGCGTTCTGTCTGAACGTGTGTTCAGCGCTGCTGGTGGTGTGCTGACAGATAAGCGCACGCGGCTCTCCACTGATAATGTAGACAGACTCACGTTCATAAAGATGAACAAATCATGGATCCGAAACGACTTTTCTACCCCTGTGTCATCCTGGGGAGAGTAAAAGCTTGATGATTGGTTAAAATCACCCTACCAACCGTTTTAAGCTTTCAAATTACTAATCATGTTTATCTGTATCTTGACTGGAAAATAATTTGGGCTTTGTAGCAGTGTGCAGCACTGATCCTATTAGGCCATCTATAATAAGCTTCACCAGATTTAAAATTAAAAATAATTTTTAGCTGCATCTAGCCCGGAAAATAATTTTGGGGCTCCGAGATGCGCAAGACACATAAGTGCCTTCTTGCTGCACTACCTGCAGCATGACCCTCATATTGTCAGAATTCGAAGTAATCATGACTACTGGGTTGCCACACTCTTAGATCCCCCAAACTTTTCGATCAACCTTTTCATTTTAATAAAGACCAAAAAAATGGTCATTTTTGAAATTATAAGCATTAGCAGGTTGTTAGAAACTGAAATCAAACAGTTTTCAACTCAAAACTTTATTCTAGGTGATGTTACATTTTCACATAGGACCCCTTGTTCGAAAGGAGCTTCTGAACTCTCTCGTCCATTGAATTTGTCAGGTTTTGGATGGTTTCTGCTTCAATTGTTTTGCATGAGGACAGAATACCCTCCCAGAGCTGTTGCTTAGATGTGAACTGCCTCCCGCCATCATAGACACTCCTTTTAATGATGCTCCAAAGGTTCTGAATGGGGTAGAGGTCAGGGGAGCATGGGGGTCACACCATAAGTTTGTCCCCTTTTATGCCCATATCAGCCAGAGATGCAGATGTTTTATGTGCAGCATGAGATGGTGCATTATCATGCAGAAAAATGATCTTGCTGTGAAATACACGGTTCTTCTTCTTGAACCATGGCAGGAAGTGCTGTTTGAGAAAATCCACATACATTATGGAGTTCATCTTTAGCGCCTTCAGGAATCCTAAAGGGGCCGACAATCTCTCTCCCCATGATTCCAGCCCAAAACATTACTCCACCTCCTCCTTGTTGGCGCTGTAGCCGTGTTTGCGTGGGGTGTCCATCAACCAGCCATCCTCCACTCCATTCATCTGGACCATCGAGCGCTGCACGGCACTCATCCGTGAACAAAACAGTTTTGAAATCAGTCTTCATGTAACGCTTGGCCCACTGGAGCCGTTTCTGCTTGTGTGAAGTGGATAGACGAGGTCGACAGGATGGCTTATGCACAGCTGCAAACCTCTGAAGGACCCTGCATCTTGTTGTTCGGGGGACGTTGGAGGCACAAGCAGCTTCAAAAATTTGTCTGCTGCTATGACAAGGCTTTTTTGCCGCTGCTGTTTCAACCTGACGTAATTGCCTGTAGGAAAGAGTCCTCAATTTGCCCTTATCAGCACGCACACGTGTGTACTGTGAATCAGCTACATACTTCTTGATTGCCAAGACACTTCATCCTGATCATCGCACAATGTTGATTGTAGTCATGCCTTGACCTAAACACTCCACAATTTGTTGCTTCTCAGCAGCCGACACATCCTTTTTCTTTCCCATTTTGGCAGAAAATGTAGGCTGCTTAATAATGTGAGAGAGCCTTCTTAAGTAGTCTTGCCTTTCATTGGACACACCTGCCAAACTAATTAGCACAGGTGTCTGCAATTGCTTACAGTGATATAAAGAGCCCTGACACACATCACCATCAATGAGTTTAACTGACAAACAAACAAATTCTTCCCTTATCACTCCTAAACACTTTTTGCATAATAATTTGGAACGCGGTGTACATGTGCTTTTCCACAAAACACCAGTGGTTCACGTAGTGAATCTTACAGTTCTAACTTGCCAACCGTGGTCTGTATGGAATTGTTCAATAAAGGGCCCAAAATTAAGATAACATAGATGGGAGAGGTCTCTATGAATAGGAATTCCTAAGTATTTGATACCCTGTGAGGGCCAGGCAAAGGGAAAGTTGGACTGGATGGAATCCTATATGGATTTAGGGAGGGAGACATCGAGGGCCTCAGACTTCGCTGCATTGATTTTAAAATTTTACCATGTAACAAAGTGATCTATTTCAGCCATAACAGCAGGGATGGATATATGTGATTGAGTGATATATACTAGGACATCATCAGCAAATAGAGAGCACTTGTACTCGGTGCCTCCCACCTCAATCCACCTAATATTGGGGTTATGGCGAATTGATGAGAGCAGGTGCTCCGTCACTAGGATGTATAAGAGAGGGGACAGAGGACATCCCTGCCTTGTCCCATTGGTGATTGTGAAAGGTGATGAAAATGTTCTGACGCACCCCCTGGGCCTTGGGACACCCGGAGCCGGACCCTTTTTGGTGGATGCTGGTGGTTGTAGTCTTCGTGGCGGCGATCCGGTTCCGTGGCTCAGGGCGGTCAAACCAGTGGCGGAACTATTTATGTGGTTTTGATGTTTAAATGTCTGACTACGCCACCCGTGGATTGCGGTCAGAGTGAACCGCCGCTACAGGGCAGACCGCTAAGGCTGGTGTTGTGGGTGCAGCAGAGCGTAGCATAACTCCCCACGGGAGGAGTATAGCCTCAGGGCAGTGTATGCGGAGGATGGGGGTGATGGTGCAGGGCAGCAGCAGTAACGACACGGAGTCAGTGATGCAGTTCAGGGCCTTTACTCACAGTTCTTATTATCCAGACCACGTCTGCAGGTAACGGCTGCCCACGTCGTACTGTGCTCACCAGGTGAGGGGCTCAGACAACTCCCAGATAACTTTGGAGCGCTTCACAGGACCCCCTTTGTGTGTCCTTTGTCTGGCCTTTCTTACCAACACTTCTGTCCGGCTGCCTCGGGCCTCCTCTTGGTAAACTTGGCGCCAGTTTCCCTGACCCTATGTGGTGCCTTCCTAGCGGGTGGAGCAAGGGGCTGCGCCCCATAAAATGTCAGAGCCTCCGGTTTCTAGCTGAGGGTCGTTTCCTGCCTCCACTAGTTCGGGGACCGGTCTCCCCCTTTGGCCTGACCCCTCCACGCAGGTGGATTCGGGCGTGCGGTGGCGACTCGCCCGTCCGCACCCCTGGGATCCCTTCATTCCTCGTTCCTGGAGCCTTCTCCGCTCCTCTTCCTTCCTTCTCCCTCTTGCAGGCCTGGGCCTCTGTTACTAGGCCCGCCTCCGGAGCAGAGATCATGCAGAGCCCCTGCTCCCTGCCACTTCTGCTCAGACTTCTCTGCACTGAACTAAGATGGTGCCCACCTTTTATACTCCCTTCTCAATGCACCCAGGAACTGCTTCCTCCCTGCTCCTGCACTGCAGGGTTCCCCTTCCTCAGTGTTCCCTCCCCCCACTCCAGCCAGGGACAGGGACTGTCGTGCCCATCTCAGGGGCATATTGGTCGCCCTGCCCCACGGCATTGTGGTGTAATGCATGCAGGTGTCGGGTCCTGATCCACACTCCATCCTTATCTGAGAGTGAGATATCACACCTCTGGGTGAGGTGCAATACGTCTGTAGCAACCGAGCCCTCGGTGCTACAGTTCCATTTATCTTCAGCCTAGGTGACGTATTGTGATACAGGGCCGTGATTTTGGCTATAAAAGGGTCCCCTAGACCCCTACCCCAAGCTTTTTAAGAGAATCATATATGGCGTGCCAGGAGACTCTATGGAATGCTTTCTCAGCATCCAACGAGAGTATCTACTTACAAATTTTTAACTGCATCTAGCCCAGGAAATACTTTGTGCCTAGTAGCAGTGTCTGCTAGTCAGCGGATTATCCCGGCTGTTAAGCAAGCTACACCACCTGTAGTTTGGACGCTTAATTTTTTCAAAGGAAATGCTTCGGGACCACGGGATACTCAGTGAAGAGCATCAGGAGGCACCCCAAGGCATAGGGGCTGGGACTGGCACTAGGATGCCTTGCGGTGGACAGCCAAGCTCGATCCTTATAAAAGCTTTTTAACTGCAGCAGCTTTAGTGGACGCTACTGGAGCTGGAATTACGCGGCTGCTGGCATGAGACTTGCCCTCCAATAGATCCTTGTAAATGGATTTAAAGTGTATTCATTCAAATTAGAGGGACAATTTAAATTAAAAAGCTTAGAGCTGCCTCCACCACAGGGAGGCTCTCTCGACCCACCAGCGGACAGGCACCAGTATTGGGAGAGGGGGGCTGGCCGTCAGGGTTCACCGCGGCTCTGGCACAAACCCGGCGACACGGAGGTGGCACGGGCAGGAGCGGACTGGCCGTGTCGGCTTCTCACTTTTTGGATTTTAGAAGGGCATGACATGCCTATATCTGTGTCTCCCCCTCCTTTTACTCCTCCACCTCTTTTCTTTTCGCATGACTATATGTACTTGTCACTTTTCCATGTGTTAGTTGTGTCTTCTGAGCAGTTTGTCAGCTTTTGGACACCTTTGAAGGTGTTTTCTATGTGTTTCTATGTGTTTTTGTTTGCCTGCCACTGGTTTTAACGGTGTTCGAAGGTGTTCGACGAACAGTTCGACGAACAGTTCGGCGAACACACGGGTGTTCGACGAACCGAACCGAACTCGAACACTACGGGGGTGGCTCAACACTAGTCTTTATTAAAATGAAAAGGTTGATCGAAAAGTTTGGGGGATCTAAGAGTGTGGCAACCCAGTAGTCATGATTAGAGATGAGCGTTGTTCTACTCGAACTGTTTGCCAATCTCAAATTCTAGCTGTTTTGGGCGGTGTTCGAGCCGGTCGGCGAACACGAACAATTTGAGAAAAATTCGGCTGTTCAAGGTTATGTTCGATAACTGTTCGTGCACCAAAATCATAACTGGATTTTTTCTCAGTAATGATGAAAATTAATGTTAATACGCAGTTTGAGTGTACAGCGGGGCGGGGGGAGGGGCAGGGGATGGATCTCTGCAGGAACAATGAAGATCTCCATTTTTTTTTTCTCTTTCCCGCATTTGCAGTGGGGAGGTGCAATCTGTCAGCCTATCAGCAGCGCACACACGGAGCGAAGTGCTTTTTTTCACACAAGCAAGGGCATGTGTGATTGGCAGTGTATGTCACATGTCCTTGCCCTATAAGACCAAGCCATTTTCCCCGTCGCCACCATTTTCTCACTGCTGCAGCTGCGTGTTAGACAGCACCGCTGTTGCTGTGTGCGCTATACCTTGTTAATTTCAAGCCAATTTTCGCACAAATATACAGATAGCTTGGGAGTAGGGAATAGTTGTGATTGCAGTCCTTTTAAGGACTAGGTTACAGCATTTCCTACGACTTTTATCAGGCAGGTCTGTGCTCTTAAATAGATAGATTGTGGGAGTAAAGACTAATTGTAATTGGAGTCCTTTTCAGGACTAGGTTACATCAGTTCCTATCAGTTTTTGCCAGGCAGGTCTGTGCCAGTGCTGTGCAAGTTTTTTTCACAGCATTTGGCTGAATCTAGCAAAGCTAATCCTTTTTGGCCTATTGCAGAGTGTGTTAGTCAGTGGAGTAGCCTATCTGTGTTGCAAGATATACCACCTGTGTATAGAATACCAATTTTTTTACTGCACCTAGTGAAGTAAAATCTTTTGGGCATAGCATCATTCTATTAGTCCATCTATACTGACCTCCATCAGGTTGCAAACTGAATATAATTTTTTTCTGCATCTAGCTCTGAAAAAATATTTGGGCTTCTAGCAGTGTGTGGGACTTGGTCTATTAGTCCATCTATACTGACCTCCATCAGGTTGCAAATTAAAAATAATTTTTTTCTTCATTTAGCTCTGAAAAAATATTTGGGCTTCTAGCAGTGTGTGGGACTTGTTCTATTAGTCCTTCTATACTGACCTCCAGCAGGTTGCAAATTGAATATAATTTTTTTCTGCATCTAGCTCTGAAAAAATATTTGGGCTTCTAGCGGTGTGTGGGACTTGGTCTATTAGTCCATCTATACTGACCTCCATCAGGTTGCAAATTAAAAATAATTTTTTTCTGCATCTAGCTCTGAAAAAATATTTGGGCTTCTAGCAGTGTGTGGGACTTGGTCTATTAGTCCATCTATACTGACCTCCATCAGGTTGCAAATTAAAAATAATTTTTTTCTTCATTTATCTCTGAAAAAATATTTGGGCTTCTAGCAGCGTGTGGGACTTGTTCTATTAGTCCATCTATACTGACCTCCATCAGGTTGCAAATTAAAAATAATTTTTTTCTGCATCTAGCTCTGAAAAAATATTTGGGCTTCTAGCAGTGTGTGGGACTTGGTCTATTAGTCCATCTATACTGACCTCCATCAGGTTGCAAATTAAAAATAATTTTTTTCTTCATTTATCTCTGAAAAAATATTTGGGCTTCTAGCAGCGTGTGGGACTTGTTCTATTAGTCCATCTATACTGACCTCCATCAGGTTGCAAATTAAAAATAATTTTTTTCTGCATCTAGCTCTGAAAAAATATTTGGGCTTCTAGCAGTGTGTGGGACTTGGTCTATTAGTCCATCTATACTGACCTCCATCAGGTTGCAAATTAAAAATAATTTTTTTCTGCATCTAGCTCTGAAAAAATATTTGGGCTTCTAGCAGTGTGTGGGACTTGGTCTATTAGTCCATCTATACTGACCTCCATCAGGTTGCAAATTAAAAATAATTTTTTTCTTCATTTAGCTCTGAAAAAATATTTGGGCTTCTAGCAGTGTGTGGGACTTGTTCTATTAGTCCTTCTATACTGACCTCCAGCAGGTTGCAAATTGAATATAATTTTTTTCTGCATCTAGCTCTGAAAAAATATTTGGGCTTCTAGCGGTGTGTGGGACTTGGTCTATTAGTCCATCTATACTGACCTCCATCAGGTTGCAAATTAAAAATAATTTTTTTCTGCATCTAACCCAGCCAATAGTTTTGGCCTAATACCACAGTTTGGCCACTCAGCTCTGCTCGGTTACCATCCATTGTTTTTTTGTGCAAACAACTCCAGAGTTGTGAATTAGTTAACCACCAAAATGAGTGGAAAAAGGCCTGCTGCTGGTGGAAAGGGGAATAGGCGTGTTGGGAAGGGGAAAAAAGGTTGTGTCCGTGGGGTAGGTGCAGAAGAAAGACCATCTTCCAGCCAAACTAAAATGTCTACTTCTTTTAGCGGACAATGTGATAAGATCCCTTTCTTACGGCCACGCCAATCGCTACAAATTCCAGATGAGGCACAAAAACAGCAGGTGCTTCAACGGATATCAAGTGCTCCTTTAAGTGGGCTCTCCTCCACATCAACTTCAACATCACAAATACTCCAGTCCTCAAAGGTGTCACCCAAATCGCACTTGCTTCCTCACAGCTCCCAAATCTCCAGCTGCCCGTCTGAGTATGAGGTAGAACAGATGGTTGAGTCTGCAGAGCTGTTTACTCATACTATAGCCTGGGAATCAGAGGTCGACTCCAGCGCTTCTGTGAATCCAGACGAGGAAATGATCTGCACTGATGCCCAGAATCTTTATGAGTCGGATCCAGGACCAGACGCAGAAGGTTCTGATCATAATGTAGACCCTCATTCCCAAACTGTAACTCCTGTTGGTGGAGACAATGAGGAAGACGATGATAAGACTCAAATACCTGATTGGAGCGACAACTTTAGTTTTTTGTCAGGGCAGGAACAGGTTGGCTCTGAGGACGATGGGTGTGATAACGCACAGGGTGATGATGATGAGGTCGGAGATCCCACTTACTGTCAACCCACAGTCAGCCAAGAGATGAGGTCAGCAGAGGAGGTGGAGGAAGATGCTAGTGACGACGAGGTCAGGTTGCGCCTTCCTGGACAGAGACGTAGTACTGGAAGCACGTCAACAACTGCATCCTCAAACACAACTCTGCCTCTCACCACAAGTCGTGGTGGCTCTTCAGGTCGCATGGGTGCTAAGCCTTGCATAGCCTGGGCATTTTTTCAGATCGATAAAGATGACCCAACTCGTGTTATCTGTAACATTTGTCAGCAAAAGCTAAGTAGAGGCCAAAAAATACATAGTTTGAGTACTTCATGCATGAACCGGCACATGGACATGAAGCATAAGTTGCAGTGGGAAGCTCAGTGTGCTACAATGCGGTCTAGCCGGCCGGGCCAACCACCGTCTGCCATATCTTGTGCATCTGCGGCCTCTTCATCCTCTGTGACTGGGGGGACAGCAGTCACACCTGTTTTGGGGCGCAGACCTGCCACCTCTTTACCCGCAACAGCCAGCGTGATTGGCAGGTCATCATTTTCTTTGGAGGTGGTAACACCAGCTGGTGTTGAGCGCTGTCCGACATCGATAGCACCACCTTTGGATCAAGGCAACCTAACATGTCCGCCTGCATCTTCCTCACAGACCGGCAGTTTGCCGGGGACACCCTTATCAACCCCGTCTAAGCACAATAGCCAGCCCTCGGTCCCTCAGATGTGGACAAGTAAAAGACCATTTCCTCCTAGCCATGAGAAAGCTAAGAGGTTGAATTTCACCATCTGCAAGCTCTTGGCTACAGAAATGCTGCCTTTCCGCCTGGTGGACACAGAGGATTTTCGAGACCTTATGTCCGTCGCAGTGCCCCAGTACCAGATGCCCAGTCGGCACTACTTCTCAAAGAAAGGTGTGCCTGCGCTCCACCAGCATGTCGCACACAACATCACCGCTTCTTTGAGAAACTCTGTGTGTGACAGGGTGCATTTCACCACAGACACTTGGACGAGTAGGCATGGACAGGGGCGTTACATGTCGCTGACTGGGCACTGGGTAACTATGGTGACAGCAGGACAAGGGGCTGCTGTCCAAGTCTTGCCGTCCCCACGAGTTGTGCGTCAATCCTCTTTATGTCATTTTTCCTCCACTGCTTCTGCCTCCTCAACCTCCTCTCGGTCTTCCACCTGCACCCAAAGCCTGTCTGGTCATGCCACAAGCTTTCTAACTGCGCAGAAGGGATCCTGCACACCTCCTTACTATGCTGGCAGTAGGGCTCAACGTCATCAGGCGGTTTTTACATTGAAATGTCTGGGAAATGTGAGTCACACAGCTGAGGAGTTGTGGTCAGCTCTGGAGAACCAATTTCATGAATGGTTGTCTCCACTGGACCTGAAACCAGGGAAGGCCGTGTGCGACAATGCTGCAAACCTGGGTGCGGCCCTTCGCCGGGGCAATGTCACACACGTGCCTTGTATGGCTCACGTGTTGAACCTGGTTGTCCAGCAATTTTTAGCCCACTATCTCAGACTAGATGGCCTTCTGCAGAGGGCACGGTCGCTGTGTGCTCACTTCCGCCGTTCGCATCCCGCAGCTCAGCGACTTACATCTCTACAGAAGTCGTTGGGCCTGCCACTTCACCGGCTAAAATGCGATGTGCCTACCCGGTGGAATTCAACTATGCACATGTTGCAGCGACTGTGGCAGCACCGACAAGCCCTGGTGCAATACGTTCTGACGTATAGCCTGGGCCAACGAGATTCAGAGGTGGGGCAAATCACGCTGGAGGAGTGGTCTCAGATCAGGGACCTATGCACCCTTCTGCACAGTTTTGAAATGGCGACGAAGATGTTTAGTGCTGACGATGCCATTATCAGCATGACTATTCCGGTGATTTACATGCTGGAGCACATGTTAAACAGAATTCGGAGTCAGGTGGTGGCACAAGAGGAGGTGGAGGAAGTAGAGGAGGAAGAGTTGTATGCGGAAGGGCTAACATCTGCAAGGTCCAGACGGTCGGCAGCACCAGGGCGGCAGGCATGTGAGGGTGGGGGAGATGATTTTACCAGGGCGCATGGTAGCAGCCAAACTAGTGAGGAAGGTGCAGGAGCCCAGGAAGAAGTGGAGGACGAACTGATGGAAGACTCATCAGATGAGGGAGACCTTGATCACATTTCTGTTGTGCGAGGTTGGGGGGAGAGGACAGAGGAAGGAAGCATGATTGTTACCTCGCCACCAACACAACAGGGACTTGGTGCTCCTGGATGCGCAACACACATGAGTGCCTTCTTGCTGCACTACCTGCAACATGACCCTCGAATTGTGAGAATTAGAAATAATCCTGACTACTGGGTTGCCACACTGTTAGATCCCCGGTACAAAAGTAAATTTGCAGAAATTATTCCTGCCATAGAAAGGGATGCACGCATGCAGGAGTATCAGCAGAGACTGTTGCAGAATCTTACATGTGCTTTTCCACAAAATACCAGTGGTGCACGTAGTGAATCTCACAGTTCCAACTTGCCAACCGTGGGACCGTCAAGTGTTCAGCACTCAAACCGTAACAGAACCACAGTATCTGCTGGTAACATCAATTTTGCGGAATCATTTCACCACTTTTTTAGCCCATCCTTTGCAAGGCCACAGGAGACAAGAAGTCTGACACATAGTCAACGCCTAGAGACGATGGTACAGGAGTATCTCCAAGTAAACATTGAAGCCACGACTGTGTCACTGGACCCTTGCTCTTTTTGGGCTTCCAATCTGGATAAATGGCCGGAGCTAGCCACTTACGCCTTGGAGATCTTGTCATGCCCCGCAGCCAGCGTTCTGTCTGAACGTGTGTTCAGCGCTGCTGGTGGTGTGCTGACAGATAAGCGCACGCGGCTCTCCACTGATAATGTAGACAGACTCACGTTCATAAAGATGAACAAATCATGGATCCGAAACGACTTTTCTACCCCTGTGTAATCCTGGGGAGAGTAAAAGCTTGATGATTGGTTAAAATCACCCTACCAACCGTTTTAAGCTTTCAAATTACTAATCATGTTTATCTGTATCTTGACTGGAAAATAATTTGGGCTTTGTAGCAGTGTGCAGCACTGATCCTATTAGGCCATCTATAATAAGCTTCACCAGATTTAAAATTAAAAATAATTTTTAGCTGCATCTAGCCCGGAAAATAATTTTGGGGCTCCGAGATGCGCAAGACACATAAGTGCCTTCTTGCTGCACTACCTGCAGCATGACCCTCATGTTGTCAGAATTCGAAGTAATCATGACTACTGGGTTGCCACACTCTTAGATCCCCCAAACTTTTCGATCAACCTTTTAATTTTAATAAAGACCAAAAAAATGGTCATTTTTGAAATTATAAGCATTAGCAGGTTGTTAGAAACTGAAATCAAACAGTTTTCAACTCAAAACTTTATTCTAGGTGATGTTACATTTTCACATAGGAACCCTTGTTCGAAAGGAGCTTCTGAACTCTCTCGTCCATTGAATTTGTCAGGTTTTGGATGGTTTCTGCTTCAATTGTTTTGCATGAGGACAGAATACCCTCCCAGAGCTGTTGCTTAGATGTGAACTGCCTCCCGCCATCATAGACACTCCTTTTAATGATGCTCCAAAGGTTCTGAATGGGGTAGAGGTCAGGGGAGCATGGGGGTCACACCATAAGTTTGTCCCCTTTTATGCCCATATCAGCCAGAGATGCAGATGTTTTATGTGCAGCATGAGATGGTGCATTATCATGCAGAAAAATGATCTTGCTGTGAAATACACGGTTCTTCTTCTTGAACCATGGCAGGAAGTGCTGTTTGAGAAAATCCACATACATTATGGAGTTCATCTTTAGCGCCTTCAGGGATCCTAAAGGGGCCGACAATCTCTCTCCCCATGATTCCAGCCCAAAACATTACTCCACCTCCTCCTTGTTGGCGCTGTAGCCGTGTTTGCGTGGGGTGTCCATCAACCAGCCATCCTCCACTCCATTCATCTGGACCATCGAGCGCTGCACGGCACTCATCCGTGAACAAAACAGTTTTGAAATCAGTCTTCATGTAATGTTTGGCCCACTGGAGCCGTTTCTGCTTGTGTGAAGTGGATAGAGGAGGTCGACAGGATGGCGTATGCACAGCTGCAAACCTCTGAAGGACCCTGCATCTTGTTGTTCGGGGGACGTTGGAGGCACAAGCAGCTTCAAAAACTTGTCTGCTGCTATGACAAGGCTTTTTTGCCGCTGCTCTTTCAACCTGACGTAATTGCCTGTAGGAAAGAGTCCTCAATTTGCCCTTATCAGCACGCACACGTGTGTACTGTGAATCAGCTACATACTTCTTGATTGCCAAGACACTTCATCCTGATCATCGCACAATGTTGATTGTAGTCATGCCTTGACCTAAACACTCCACAATTTGTTGCTTCTCAGCAGCCGACACATCCTTTTTCTTTCCCATTTTGGCAGAAAATGTAGGCTGCTTAATAATGTGAGAGAGCCTTCTTAAGTAGTCTTGCCTTTCATTGGACACACCTGCCAAACTAATTAGCACAGGTGTCTGCAATTGCTTACAGTGATATAAAGAGCCCTGACACACATCACCATCAATGAGTTTAACTGACAAACAAACAAATTCTTCCCTTATCACTCCTAAACACTTTTTGCATAATAATTTGGAACGCGGTGTACATGTGCTTTTCCACAAAACACCAGTGGTTCACGTAGTGAATCTTACAGTTCTAACTTGCCAACCGTGGTCTGTATGGAATTGTTCAATAAAGGGCCCAAAATTAAGATAACATAGATGGGAGAGGTCTCTATGAATAGGAATTCCTAAGTATTTGATACCCTGTGAGGGCCAGGCAAAGGGAAAGTTGGACTGGATGGAATCCTATATGGATTTAGGGAGGGAGACATCGAGGGCCTCAGACTTCGCTGCATTGATTTTAAAATTTTACCATGTAACAAAGTGATCTATTTCAGCCATAACAGCAGGGATGGATATATGTGATTGAGTGATATATACTAGGACATCATCAGCAAATAGAGAGCACTTGTACTCGGTGCCTCCCACCTCAATTCACCTAATATTGGGGTTATGGCGAATTGATGAGAGCAGGTGCTCCGTCACTAGGATGTATAAGAGAGGGGACAGGGGACATCCCTGCCTTGTCCCATTGGTGATTGTGAAAGGTGATGAAAATGTTCTGACGCACCCCCTGGGCCTTGGGACACCCGGAGCCGGACCCTTTTTGGTGGATGCTGGTGGTTGTAGTCTTCGTGGCGGCGATCCGGTTCCGTGGCTCAGGGCGGTCAAACCAGTGGCGGAACTATTTATGTGGTTTTGATGTTTAAATGTCCGACTACGCCACCCGTGGATTGCGGTTAGAGTGAACCGCCGCTACAGGGCAGACCGCTAAGGCTGGTGTTGTGGGTGCAGCAGAGCGTAGCATAACTCCCCACGGGAGGAGTATAGCCTCAGGGCAGTGTATGCGGAGGATGGGGGTGATGGTGCAGGGCAGCAGCAGTAACGACACGGAGTCAGTGATGCAGTTCAGGGCCTTTACTCACAGTTCTTATTATCCAGACCACGTCTGCAGGTAACGGCTGCCCACGTCGTACTGTGCTCACCAGGTGAGGGGCTCAGACAACTCCCAGATAACTTTGGAGCGCTTCACAGGACCCCCTTTGTGTGTCCTTTGTCTGGCCTTTCTTACCAACACTTCTGTCCGGCTGCCTCGGGCCTCCTCTTGGTAAACTTGGCGCCAGTTTCCCTGACCCTATGTGGTGCCTTCCTAGCGGGTGGAGCAAGGGGCTGCGCCCCATAAAATGTCAGAGCCTCCGGTTTCTAGCTGAGGGTCGTTTCCTGCCTCCACTAGTTCGGGGACCGGTCTCCCCCTTTGGCCTGACCCCTCCACGCAGGTGGATTCGGGCGTGCGGTGGCGACTCGCCCGTCCGCACCCCTGGGATCCCTTCATTCCTCGTTCCTGGAGCCTTCTCCGCTCCTCTTCCTTCCTTCTCCCTCTTGCAGGCCTGGGCCTCTGTTACTAGGCCCGCCTCCGGAGCAGAGCTCATGCAAAGCCCCTGCTCCCTGCCACTTCTGCTCAGACTTCTCTGCACTGAACTAAGATGGTGCCCACCTTTTATACTCCCTTCTCAATGCACCCAGGAACTGCTTCCTCCCTGCTCCTGCACTGCAGGGTTCCCCTTCCTCAGTGTTCCCTCCCCCCACTCCAGCCAGGGACAGGGACTGTCGTGCCCATCTCAGGGGCATATTGGTCGCCCTGCCCCACGGCAATGTGGTGTAATGCATGCAGGTGTCGGGTCCTGATCCACACTCCATCCTTATCTGAGAGTGAGATATCACACCTCTGGGTGAGGTGCAATACGTCTGTAGCAACCGAGCCCTCGGTGCTACAGTTCCATTTATCTTCAGCCTAGGTGACGTATTGTGATACAGGGCCGTGATTTTGGCTATAAAAGGGTCCCCTAGACCCCTACCCCAAGCTTTTTAAGAGAATCATATATGGCGTGCCAGGAGACTCTATGGAATGCTTTCTCAGCATCCAACGAGAGTATCTACTTACAAATTTTTAACTGCATCTAGCCCAGGAAATACTTTGTGCCTAGTAGCAGTGTCTGCTAGTCAGCGGATTATCCCGGCTGTTAAGCAAGCTACACCACCTGTAGTTTGGACACTTAATTTTTTCAAAGGAAATGCTTCGGGACCACGGGATACTTAGTGAAGAGCATCAGGAGGCACCCCAAGGCATAGGGGCTGGGACTGGCACTAGGATGCCTTGCGGTGGACAGCCGAGCTCGATCCTTATAAAAGCTTTTTAACTGCAGCAGCTTTAGTGGACGCTACTGGAGCTGGAATTACGCGGCTGCTGGCATGAGACTTGCCCTCCAATAGATCCTTGTAAATGGATTTAAAGTGTATTCATTCAAATTAGAGGGACAATTTAAATTAAAAAGCTTAGAGCTGCCTCCACCACAGGGGGGCTCTCTCGACCCACCAGCGGACAGGCACCAGTATTGGGAGAGGGGGGCTGGCCGTCAGGGTTCACCGCGGCTCTGGCACAAACCCGGCGACACGGAGGTGGCACGGGCAGGAGCGGACTGGCCGTCTCGGCTTCTCACTTTTTGGATTTTAGAAGGGCATGACATGCCTATATCTGTGTCTCCCCCTCCTTTTACTCCTCCACCTCTTTTCTTTTCGCATGACTATATGTACTTGTCACTTTTCCATGTGTTAGTTGTGTCTTCTGAGCAGTTTGTCAGCTTTTGGACACCTTTGAAGGTGTTTTCTATGTGTTTCTATGTGTTTTTGTTTGCCTGCCATTGGTTTTAAGGGTGTTCGAAGGTGTTCGACGAACAGTTCGACGAACAGTTCGGCGAACACACGGGTGTTCGACGAACCGAACCGAACTCGAACACTAAGGGGGTGGCTCAACACTAGTCATGATTACTTCGAATTCTGACAATATGAGGGTCATGCTGCAGGTAGTGCAGCAAGAAGGCACTTATGTGCCTTGCGCATCTCGGAGCCCCAAAATTATTTTCCGGGCTAGATGCAGCTAAAAATTATTTTTAATTTTAAATCTGGTGAAGCATTAGTATAGATGGCCTAATAGGATCAGTGCTGCACACTGCTACAAAGCCCAAATTATTTTCCAGTCAAGATACAGATAAACATGATTAGTAATTTGAAAGCTTAAAACGGTTGGTAGGGTGATTTTAACCAATCATCAAGCTTTTACTCTCCCCAGGATGACACAGGGGTAGAAAAGTCGTTTCGGATCCATGATTTGTTCATCTTTATGAACGTGAGTCTGTCTACATTATCAGTGGAGAGCCGCGTGCGCTTATCTGTCAGCACACCACCAGCAGCGCTGAACACACGTTCAGACAGAACGCTGGCTGCGGGGCATGACAAGATCTCCAAGGCGTAAGTGGCTAGCTCCGGCCATTTATCCAGATTGGAAGCCCAAAAAGAGCAAGGGTCCAGTGACACAGTCGTGGCTTCAATGTTTACTTGGAGATACTCCTGTACCATCGTCTCTAGGCGTTGACTATGTGTCAGACTTCTTGTCTCCTGTGGCCTTGCAAAGGATGGGCTAAAAAAGTGGTGAAATGATTCCGCAAAATTGATGTTACCAGCAGATACTGTGGTTCTGTTACGGTTTGAGTGCTGAACACTTGACGGTCCCACGGTTGGCAAGTTGGAACTGTGAGATTCACTACGTGCACCACTGGTATTTTGTGGAAAAGCACATGTAAGATTCTGCAACAGTCTCTGCTGATACTCCTGCATGCGTGCATCCCTTTCTATGGCAGGAATAATTTCTGCAAATTTACTTTTGTACCGGGGATCTAACAGTGTGGCAACCCAGTAGTCAGGATTATTTCTAATTCTCACAATTCGAGGGTCATGTTGCAGGTAGTGCAGCAAGAAGGCACTCATGTGTGTTGCGCATCCAGGAGCACCAAGTCCCTGTTGTGTTGGTGGCGAGGTAACAATCATGCTTCCTTCCTCTGTCCTCTCCCCCCAACCTCGCACAACAGAAATGTGATCAAGGTCTCCCTCATCTGATGAGTCTTCCATCAGTTCGTCCTCCACTTCTTCCTGGGCTCCTGCACCTTCCTCACTAGTTTGGCTGCTACCATGCGCCCTGGTAAAACCATCTCCCCCACCCTCACATGCCTGCCGCCTTGGTGCTGCCGACCGTCTGGACCTTGCAGATGTTAGCCCTTCCGCATACAACTCCTCCTCCTCTACTTCCTCCACCTCCTCTTGTGCCACCACCTGACTCCGAATTCTGTTTAACATGTGCTCCAGCATGTAAATCACCGGAATAGTCATGCTGATAATGGCATCGTCAGCACTAAACATCTTCGTCGCCATTTCAAAACTGTGCAGAAGGGTGCATAGGTCCCTGATCTGAGACCACTCCTCCAGCGTGATTTGCCCCACCTCTGAATCTCGTTGGCCCAGGCTATACGTCAGAACGTATTGCACCAGGGCTTGTCGGTGCTGCCACAGTCGCTGCAACATGTGCAGAGTTGAATTCCACCGGGTAGGCACATCGCATTTTAGCCGGTGAAGTGGCAGGCCCAACGACTTCTGTAGAGATGTAAGTCGCTGAGCTGCGGGATGCGAACGGCGGAAGTGAGCACACAGCGACCGTGCCCTCTGCAGAAGGCCATCTAGTCTGGGATAGTGGGCTAAAAATTGCTGGACAACCAGGTTCAACACGTGAGCCATACAAGGCACGTGTGTGACATTGCCCCGGCGAAGGGCCGCACCCAGGTTTGCAGAATTGTCGCACACGGCCTTCCCTGGTTTCAGGTCCAGTGGAGACAACCATTCATGAAATTGGTTCTCCAGAGCTGACCACAACTCCTCAGCTGTGTGACTCACATTTCCCAGACATTTCAATGTAAAAACCGCCTGATGACGTTGAGCCCTACTGCCAGCATAGTAAGGAGGTGTGCAGGATCCCTTCTACGCAGTTAGAAAGCTTGTGGCATGACCAGACAGGCTTTGGGTGCAGGTGGAAGACCGAGAGGAGGTTGAGGAGGCAGAAGCAGTGGAGGAACTTTGACATAAAGAGTAGTGTTGAGCCACCCCCGTAGTGTTCGGGTTCGGTTCGTCGAACACCGGGATGTTCGAGGAACTGTTCGTCGAACACCTTAGAACACCGTCGAACACCGTTAAAACCAATGGCATGCAAACAAAAACACATTGGAACACATAGAAAACACCTTCAAAGGTGTCCAAAAGCTGACAAACTGCTCAGAAGACGCTTTCTTTAAAAAAGCCGGCCGGCAATTCAGCAGCGGCATACACCGGTACCCGACAATTTAGACATGAAGGAATAGAGCATCACACATAGATTAGATAGATAGAAACATGTCAGTCACATATATATGAAGTACAGTGACAGTGTTGCTTACTGTACTTGTCATTTAGTGTAAAGGATTTATTAAAAAATATAATAGTGTTTTCGTGCACCGTCTCTTTAAAAAAGCCGGCCGGCAGTTCAGCAGCGGTACCCGACAATTTATAACAGACAGAATAGAGCTTCACACATAGATTAGATAGATAGAAACATGTCAGTCACATATATATGAAGTACTGTGACAGTGTTGCTTACTGTACTTGTCATTTACTGCAAAGAATTTATTAAAAAAAATAATAGTGTTTTCATGCACCGTCTCTTTAAAAAAGCCGGCCAGCAATTCAGCATCTGTACCCGACAATTTAGAATAGAAGGAATAGAGAATCACACATAGATTAGATAGATAGAAACATGTCAGCCACATATATACGAAGTACAGTGACAGTGTTGCTTACTGTACTTGTCATTTAGTGTAAAGGATTTATTAAAAAATATAATAGTGTTTTCGTGCACCGTCTCTTTAAAAAAGCCGCCGGCAATTCAGCAGCGGTACCCGACAATTTATAACAGACAGAATAGAGCTTCACACATAGATTAGATAGATAGAAACATGTCAGTCACATATATATGAAGTACTGTGACAGTGTTGCTTACTGTACTTGTCATTTACTGCAAAGGATTTATTAAAAAAAATAATAGTGTTTTCATGCACCGTCTCTTTAAAAAAGCCGGCCGGCAATTCAGCATCTGTACCCGACAATTTATAACAGACAGAATAGAGCTTCACACATAGATTAGATAGATAGAAACATGTCAGTCACATATATAATAAGTACAGTGACAGTCTCGGTTACTGTACTTGTCATTTAGTATTAAAATAAAGGATTTATTATTAAAAAAAATTGGCGTGGGGTTCCCCGTAATTTTAGTCTCTAGCGGAGGTTAAGCAGACAGCTGGGGCAGATGTTTGAAGTCTGGGAAGGGGGTAATACCCACTGAGCTTCCCAGGCTACTAATATCAGCCCCCAGCTGAATACCTAGCCTTTACTAGCTATTAAAATGGAGGACCCCCCCCAAAAAATGACGTGGGGTCCCCCCTAATTTAATAGTTAGCAAAGGCTAGGCAGACAGCTGGGGGCTGATATTAATAGCCCAGGAAGGGAGCCATGAATATTGGCCCCCTCCCAGGCTAGAAACACCAGCCCTCAGCCGCCCCAGAAATGGCGCATCCATAGGATGCGCCAATTCTGGCACTTAGCCTCGCTCTTCCACGCTGCCCTGGTGCGGTGGCAGGGGGTAATAGGGTTGGGGTTGATGTCAGCTTATAATGCCAGCTGACATCAAGCCCAGGTTAGTAATGGAGAGGCGTCTATAAGACACCCCCATTACTAACCCCATAGTCAAAGTTAAAAAAAAAACACAAACACCCAGAATAAAGTCCTTTAATTGAAATAAAGACACAATTCTTTATTGTTCTAAATTAAACCATACTTACCATCACGCCCATTCCAGCTGAAGCCAACGATCTCCTGCAATAAAAGAAAAATAATAAAGCAACCTCATCCTTACCTTTCCATGGTTCCCAGGACAGCTCCAGCTCTGCTACATCGAGATGACAGGCTGGACCGCAGCAGAACGCAGCCATCCAGCTTGCCATGCCGCACACACTGAGAAGCGCAGGCATGCTTGCGCTCCTCAGTGTCTGACTGTGACGGCATCCAGATGAGCCGACAATGAACTCGGCTCACCTCATGTACGTCACTGACAGCATGGGAAAATTCTCCTGCACTCAGCGCTTCAGCGTGAGAATTTTCCCACGCTGTCAGTGACGTGCATGAGGTGAGCCGAGTTCATTGGACATGACCTCGGCTCATCTGGATGCCGTCACAGCCAGACACTGAGGAGCGCAAGCATGCCTGCGCTTCTCAGTGTCTGCGGGATGACAGGCTGGATGGCAGCGTTCTGCTGCGGTCCAGCCTGTCATCTCGATGTAGCAGAGCTGAAGCTGTCGTGGGAGCCATGGAAAGGTAAGGATGATGTTGCTTTATTATTTTACTTTTATTGCAGGAGATCATTGGCTTCAGCTGGAATGGGCGTGGCGGTAAGTATGGTTTAATTTAGAACAATAAAGAATTGTGTGTTTATTTCAATTAAAGGACTTTTTTCTGGGTGTTTGTGTTTTTTTTAAATACTTTACTAGAAATTCATGGTGGTCATGTCTAATATTGGCGTGACCCCATGAATTTCGGGCTTAGGGCCAGCTGATAATGCCAAGCTGGCCTTAACCCCTTTATTACCCAGTGAGCCACCGCACCAGGGCCCTGGATGAGTTGGGTACAGCGCCAGAAGATGGCGCTTCTATGAACGCGCCATTTTCCGGGGCGGCTGCGGACTGCAATTTGCAGCGGGTGGGGCCCAGAAAGCTTGGGCCTCCCTGCGCTGCAGATTCCAGCCCCCAGCTGCCTAGTTGTACCTGGCTGGACACAAAAATAGGGCGAAGCTCCACGTATTTTTTTTTTAAATTCATGAAATTCATGGAATAATTAAGAAAAAAAGGGCTTCCCTATATTGTTGTGTCCGGCTAGGTACAAATAGGCAGCTGGTGGTTGGGAGCAGCCCGTTCCTGCCTGCTGTACCTGACTGGACACAAATATAGGGCGAAGCCCCACATCAATTTTTTTTTCATTATTTCATGAATTTCCTGAAATAATTTAAAAAAAATTGACGTGGGGCTTCGCCCTATATTTGTGTCCAGTCAGGTACAGCAGGCAGCAACGGGCTGCCCCCAACCACCAGCTGCCTATTTGTACCTGGCCAGACACAACAATATAGGGAAGCCCTTTTTTAAAAAAATTATTTCATGAAATAATTAAAAAAAAATTGACGTGGGGCTTCGCACTATATTTGTGTCCAGCCAGGTACAGCAGGCAGGGACGGGCTGCCCCCAACCACCAGCTGCCTATTTGTACCTGGTTGGACACAACAATATAGGGAAGCCCTTTTTTTCTTAATTATTCCATGAATTTCATGAAATAATTTAAAAAAAAAATGCGTGGGGCTTCGCCCTATTTTTGTGCCCGGCCAGGTACAACTAGGCAGCTGGGGGCTGGAATCTGCAGCGCAGGGAGGCCCAAGCTTTCTGGACCCCACCCGCTGCATATTGCAGTCCGCAGCCGCCCCAGAAAATGGCGCGTTCATAGAAGCGCCATCTTCTGGCGCTGTACCCAACTCATCCAGGGCAGTGGTGCGGTGGCTCACTGGGTAATAAAGGGGTTAAGGCCAGCTTGGCATTATCAGCTGGCCCTAAGCCCGAAATTCATGGGGTCACACCAATATTAGACATGACCACCATGAATTTCTAGTAAAGTATTTAAAAAAACACAACACCCAGAATAAAGTCCTTTAATTGAAATAAACACACAATTCTTTATTGTTCTAAATTAAACCATACTTACCGTCACGCCCATTCCAGCTGAAGCCAATGTCTTCTGCAATAAAAGTAAAATAATAAAGCAACCTCATCCTTACCTTTCCATGGTTCCCACGACAGCTTCAGCTCTGCTACATCGAGATGACAGGCTGGACCGCAGCAGAACGCTGCCATCCAGCCTGTCATCCCGCGGACACTCAGAAGCGCAGGCATGCTTGCGCTCCTCAGTGTCTCGCTGTGACGGCATAAAGATGAGACAAGCTCATGTCCAATGAACTCGGCGCACCTCATGCACGTCACTGACAGCGTGGGAGAATTCTCCTGCACTCAGCACTTCAGCGTGAAAATTCTCCCACGCTGTCAGTGACGTACATGAGGTCAGCTGAGTTCATTGGACATGAATGAGCTCACCTCATGCACGTCACTGACAGCGTGGGAAAATTCTCACGCTGAAGCGCTGAGTGCAGGAGAATTTTCCCACGCTGTCAGTGACGTGCCTGAGGTGAGCTCATTCATGTCCAATGATCTCAGCTCACCTCATGCACGTCACTGACAGCGTGGGAAAATTCTCCTGCACTCAGCGCTACAGCGTGAGAATTCTCCCACGCTGTCAGTGACGTGCATGAGGTGAGCTCATTCATGTCCAATGAACTCAGCTGACCTCATGCACGTCACTGACAGCGTGGGAGAATTCTCACGCTGAAGTGCTGAGTGCAGGAGAATTCTCCCACGCTGTCAGTGACGTGCATGAGGTGCGCCGAGTTCATTGGACATGAACTCGTCTCATCTTTATGCCGTCACAGCCAGACACTGCAGAGCGCAAGCATGCCTGCGCTTCTCAGTGTCTGCGGGATGACAGGTTGGATGGCAGCGTTCTGCTGCGGTCCAGCCTGTTATCTCGATGTAGCAGAGCTGAAGCTGTCGTGGGAACCATGGAAAGGTAAGGATGAGGTTGCTTTATTATTTTTCTTTTATTGCAGGAGATCGTTGGCTTCAGCTGGAATGGGCGTGACGGTAAGTATGGTTTAATTTAGAACAATAAAGGAATGTGTCTTTATTTCAATTAAAGGACTTTATTCTGGGTGTTTGTGTTTTCTTTTAACTTTGACTATGGGGTTAGTAATGGGGGTGTCTTATAGACGCCTCTCCATTACTAACCTGGGCTTGATGTCAGCTGGCATTATAAGCTGACATCAACCCCAACCCTATTACCCCCTGCCACCGCACCAGGGCAGCGTGGAAGAGCGAGGCTAAGTGCCAGAATTGGCGCATCCTATGGATGCGCCATTTCTGGGGCGGCTGACGGCTGGTGTTTCTAGCCTGGGAGGGGGCCAATATTCATGGTTCCCTTCCTGGGCTATTAATATCAGCCCCCAGCTGTCTGCCTAGCCTTTGCTAGCTATTAAATTAGGGGGGACCCCCACGTCATTTTTTTGGGGGGGTCCTCCATTTTAATAGCTAGTAAAGGCTAGGTATTCAGCTGGGAGCTGATATTAGTAGCCTGGAAAGCTCCGTGGGTATTACCCCCTTCCCAGGCTTCGAACATCTGCCCCAGCTGTCTGCTTAACCTCCGCTAGAGACTAAAATTACGGGGAACCCCACGCCAATTTTTTTTAATAATAAATCCTTTATTTTAATACTAAATGACAAGTACAGTAACCAACATTGTCACTGTACTTATTATATATGTGACTGACATGTTTCTATCTATCTAATCTACGTGTGAAGCTCTATTTTGTCTGTTATAAATTGTCGGGTACAGATGCTGAATTGCAGGCCGGCTTTCTTAAAGAGACGGTGCATGAAAACACTTATTTTTTTTAATAAATCCTTTGCAGTAAATGACAAGTACAGTAAGCAACACTGTCACAGTACTTCATATATATGTGACTGACATGTTTCTATCTATCTAATCTATGTGTGATGCTCTATTCCTTCATGTCTAAATTGTCGGGTACCGCTGCTGAATTGCCGGCCGGCTTTTTTAAAGAGACGGTGCACGAAAACACTATTATATTTTTTAATAAATCCTTTACACTAAATGACAAGTACAGTAAGCAACACTGTCACTGTACTTCGTATATATGTGGCTGACATGTTTCTATCTATCTAATCTATGTGTGATTCTCTATTCCTTCTATTCTAAATTGTCGGGTACAGATGCTGAATTGCCGGCCGGCTTTTTTAAAGGGACGGTGCATGAAAACACTATTATTTTTTTTGATAAATCCTTTACACTAAATGACAAGTACAGTAAGCAACACTGTCACTGTGCTTCGTATATATGTGGCTGACATGTTTCTATCTATCTAATCTATGTGTGATTCTCAATTCTTTCTGTTCTAAATTGTCGGGTACCGGTGTATGCCGCTGCTGAATTGCCGGCTTTTCATGTTTCACTGTTGGCACTGTTCCCATCGATTTGGGCAATCACTGGAATGCCACAACCACCATGGCTGTGGCATTACAGTGAGTGGCAGACAATCCCTGCATGATTGGTGCTCTAAATAGCGCCAGACATGCAGGACACGCTTTTGGTGCACGAACAGTTATCGAACATAACCTCGAACAGCCGAATTTTTTGCAAATCTTTCGGGTTCGTCGAACAACTCGAACACCGCCCAAAACAGCTCGAATTTGAGATTGGCGAACAGTTCTAGTCGAACACCGCTCATCTCTAATAAAGAGGATTGACGCACAACTCGTGGGGACGGCAAGACTTGGACAGCAGCCCCTTGTCCTGCTGTCACCATAGTTACCCAGTGCCCAGTCAGCGACATGTAACGCCCCTGTCCATGCCTACTCGTCCAAGTGTCTGTGGTGAAATGCACCCTGTCACACACAGAGTTTATCAAAGAAGCGGTGATGTTGTGTGCGACATGCTGGTGGAGCGCAGGCACACCTTTCTTTGAGAAGTCGTGCCGACTGGGCATCTGGTACTGGGGCACTGCGACGGACATAAGGTCTCGAAAATCCTCTGTGTCCACCAGGCGGAAAGGCAGCATTTCTGTAGCCAAGAGCTTGCAGATGGTGAAATTCAACCTCTTAGCTTTCTCATGGCTAGGAGGAAATGGTCTTTTACTTGTCCACATCTGAGGGACCGAGGGCTGGCTATTGTGCTTAGACGGGGTTGATAAGGGTGTCCCCGGCAAACTGCCGGTCTGTGAGGAAGATGCAGGCGGACATGTTAGGTTGCCTTGATCCAAAGGTGGTGCTATCGATGTCGGACAGCGCTCAACACCAGCTGGTGTTACCACCTCCAAAGAAAATGATGACCTGCCAATCACGCTGGCTGTTGCGGGTAAAGAGGTGGCAGGTCTGCGCCCCAAAACAGGTGTGACTGCTGTCCCCCCAGTCACAGAGGATGAAGAGGCCGCGGATGCACAAGATATGGCAGACGGTGATTGGCCCGGCCGGCTAGGCCGCATTGTAGCACACTGAGCTTCCCACTGCAACTTATGCTTCATGTCCATGTGCCGGTTCATGCATGAAGTACTCAAACTATGTATTTTTTGGCCTCTACTTAGCTTTTGCTGACAAATGTTACAGATAACACGAGTTGGGTCATCTTTATCGATCTGAAAAAATGCCCAGGCTATGCAAGGCTTAGCACCCATGCGACCTGAAGAGCCACCACGACTTGTGGTGAGAGGCAGAGTTGTGTTTGAGGATGCAGTTGTTGACGTGCTTCCAGTACTACGTCTCTGTCCAGGAAGGCGCAACCTGACCTCGTCGTCACTAGCATCTTCCTCCACCTCCTCTGCTGACCTCATCTCTTGGCTGACTGTGGGTTGACAGTAAGTGGGATCTCCGACCTCATCATCATCACCTTGTGCGTTATCACACCCGTCGTCGTCAGAGCCAACCTGTTCCTGCCCTGACAAAAAACTAAAGTTGTCGCTCCAATCAGGTATTTGAGTCTTATCATCGTCTTCCTCATTGTCTCCACCAACAGGAGTTACAGTTTGGGAATGAGGGTCTACATTATGGTCAGAACCTTCTGCGTCTGGTCCTGGATCCGACTCATAAAGATTCTGGGCATCAGTGCAGATCATTTCCTCGTCTGGATTCACAGAAGCGCTGGAGTCGACCTCTGATTCCCAGGCTATAGTATGAGTAAACAGCTCTGCAGACTCAACCATCTGTTCTACCTCATACTCAGACGGGCAGCTGGAGATTTGGGAGCTGTGAGGAAGCAAGTGCGATTTGGGTGACACCTTTGAGGACTGGAGTATTTGTGATGTTGAAGTTGATGTGGAGGAGAGCCCACTTAAAGGAGCACTTGATATCCGTTGAAGCACCTGCTGTTTTTGTGCCTCATCTGGAATTTGTAGCGATTGGCGTGGCCGTAAGAAAGGGATCTTATCACATTGTCCGCTAAAAGAAGTAGACATTTTAGTTTGGCTGGAAGATGGTCTTTCTTCTGCAGATGTTACTGTTGCTTTAACACCTACCCCACGGACACAACCTTTTTTCCCCTTCCCAACATGCCTATTCCCCTTTCCACCAGCAGCAGGCCTTTTTCCACTCATTTTGGTGGTTAACTAATTCACAACTCTGGAGTTGTTTGCACAAAAAAACAATGGATGGTAACCGAGCAGAGCTGAGTGGCCAAACTGTGGTATTAGGCCAAAACTATTGGCTGGGTTAGATGCAGAAAAAAATTATTTTGAATTTGCAACCTGATGGAGGTCAGTATAGATGGACTAATACAAATAGTCCCACACACTGCTAGAAGCCCAAATATTTTTTCAGAGGTACTGTAGATGCAGATAAAAATTATTTTTAATTTGCAACCTGATGGAGGTCAGTATAGATGGACTAATAGACCAAGTCCCACACACTGCTAGAAGCCCAAATATTTTTTCAGAGCTAGATGCAGAAAAAAATTATTTTTAATTTCAACCTGATGGAGGTCAGTATAGATGGACTAATAGACCAAGTCCCACACACCGCTAGAAGCCCAACTATTTTTTCAGAGCTAGATGCAGAAAAAAATTATATTCAATTTGCAACCTGTTGGAGGTCAGTATAGAAGGACTAATAGAACAAGTCCCACACACTGCTAGAAGCCCAAATATTTTTTCAGAGCTAAATGAAGAAAAACATTATTTTTAATTTGCAACCTGATGGAGGTCAGTATAGATGGACTAATAGACCAAGTCCCACACACTGCTAGAAGCCCAAATATTTTTTCAGAGCTAGATGCAGAAAAAAAATATTTTTAATTTGCAACCTGATGGTGTTAGAACCTTGCTGTTAGGTTTTTTTTCCTTTGCTGGTCACATGACCTTGTTGGCCTATTTAATCCTGCTCCGCCCTTCTGGCTTTGCTGGACTTCATTGTATATCTACTTTCTAGCTAGCCTGTGCTCTGTATCTAACTCTGTTAGTTTGCTTGGTCTACGGACCTCTATGTTCTATCTATTTTGTTTGTTCGTCTGTCTGCTACTATTTCTGTTAGGAGGTGTCCCATATTCCTCCCAGTCCTTAGTACTTGTAGGGATTCCCTCCTCACATCTATAGGTCTCCGTACAGACTAGATTAGGACTTTAGCAGGTCTGATCGCAGGATCAGGTTCCCTGTTACATCGTAGGGATTCAGTTGAGTCTTATAGTAGGGACAGATCTCCTCTCTTTCCTTAGCTTTGGTAGCAGAACATAACAGTAAGTCCAGCCTGCAAATTCTCTAAGGAAAGATTTTTTTTTTTTTTTTGTTCCATCATGGTGTCGGTTCAGGATTTGGCTAAACACCTGCAGGGACTCTCTCTGGAAGTGGCCGAGCTCCGTCAGCACGTGAGTAACTGTCCTGGAGCATATTTCTTGGAGCCTAAGGTATGTTTGCCGGATTTATTTTTTGGTGAACATCGAGAATTTTTTTCATTTAAAAATGCTTGCTTATTGTATTTTCGTTTGAGACCCAAGTCCTCTGGGGATGAATCCCAGCGCGTAGGGTTCATAATGTCACTTTTGCGCAAAGAGCCTCAGGAGTGGGCCTTTTCTTTGCAACCTAGTGATACATGCTTCAGATCAGTGGATAGTTTTTTTCTGCTTTAGGACTATTATATGATGATCCTGACCGTGTGGCATCAGCTGAGACTGAGTTGAGACGTTTAAAACAAGGATCAGGTAATGTCGAAAAATATTGTACTCATTTTCGTCGTTGGTCCACTCAAACAGGGTGGAACGATTCTGCTCTGAAAAGTCTATTTCTTGCTGGGCTCAGTGAAAGGGTTAAAGACCTGCTAATTGCTTATCCTACACCTGAGGATTTGCAACAGGCTATGCAATTAGCTATACGGGTGGATAGAAGACTGCGTGCTAGGGTTAATGAGAGCAAATCCTCTGCTATGTCAGTTTCTGGTTATGATAATGTGTGTACTAACAGTGGTGAACCGATGGAGATTGGATCGGTGGCACCTCGCTCTCAAGAAAAAGACCGTCATTTTTCAGAAGGCTTGTGTTTCTATTGCGGAAAATCTGGTCATTTGATTAAAGGCTGTGAGCTTCGTATGAAGAAAGAAAAAAAAATGGTCAGTCACGCCCGTATTGCCTGTTTAAATTCCAAGGGTATATTTTTAGCTGCTTCCACGATTGCTCAGGAAAAATTAATGGAATTTCGGGTGTTTGTTGATTGCGGGTCTACACTGAATGTAATTGATGGGGGATTCGTGGAAAAACTCAATTTAAAACCTGAACCTTTATCATCCCCCATTGCTGTGGTTTCTGTGGATGGCTCCCCTTTGAAGAATATTACTCTCAAGGTCAGTGAATTTCCTCTCACTATTAATGGTGTTCACCATGAGAAATTGGATTTGGTAGTGTTGAATAACTTGCCTTCTCCAGTAATATTGGGTTTGCCCTGGTTAAAATTTCACAATCCTGTACTGGATTGGTCTACCAGTGAAATTAAATCCTGGAGCCATAAATGTTATGACAAGTGTTGTAACGGGCGTATTGCAGCTGTGGATAGGGGAGAATTGCCTGTTCCTATTCAGGATTTTTGGAGAGTTTTTTCTGAGAAGGAATCGCAGGTTTTGCCTCCCCATAGAGACTATGATTGTTCTATTGAATTTGTCCCTGGAGCGACTCTTCCTAAAAGTCGTTTATTTAACCTTACTATTCCTGAGAGGAAGGCTTTGGAGGAATACATACAGACAAGTTTGGCCGCCGGTCACATTAGGCCCTCTAAGTCTCCTGTGGCGGTTGGATTTTTTTTTGTAAAAAAAAAGGACGGCGGTTTACGTCCTTGTCTGGATTTTCGTGAGATTAACAAAATTACGGTACGCAATCCTTACCCACTGCCATTGATTCCTGATCTGTTTAACCAGTTATTGGGGGCCAAGTGGTTCTCTAAAATTGACCTTAAGGGGGCATACAATCTGTTGCGCATGAAGGAGGGTGATGAATGGAAGACTGCTTTTAACACTCCTGTGGGTCATTTTGAGAATCTGGTTATGCCTTTTGGTCTTACTAATGCTCCTGCATTTTTTCAGAATCTGATTAATGACATCCTTAGACCTTTGATCGGTAAAAATGTGGTTGTGTATTTGGATGACATTTTGATTTATTCGCCAGATCTGGAGTCTCATTGGCGGAGCGTGCGTGAGGTATTACAGTTATTAATGGACAATTCGCTTTTTGCTAAGCTGGAGAAATGTGAGTTCGCTGTACAGAGAATTAGTTTTTTGGGCTACATTATCTCCAGCAAAGGTTTTGAGATGGATCCGGTTAAGGTTCAGGCTGTGCAGGAATGGCCTAGGCCTATTGGTTTGAAATCGATACAGAGGTTTTTGGGTTTCGCCAATTACTACAGAAAATTCATAAAAAATTTTTCTAGTATTGTCAAACCTCTGACTGATCTCACCAGGAAAGGTGCTGATGCGGTTCAGTGGTCTTCTGAGGCCATTGAAGCTTTTGTGTATCTCAAGGAGAGGTTCACCTCTGCTCCCATCCTTATGCAGCCTGATGTTACTAGGCCGTTTTTGGTTGAGGTTGATGCTTCCTCTGTGGGGGTTGGCGCAGTATTGTCTCAGGATAACGGGGATGGATTACATCCCTGTGCCTTTTTTTCAAAAAAATTTTCGGAGACTGAACTGAATTACGATATTGGTAATCGGGAATTATTGGCTATTAAACTCGCATTTGAACACTGGCGCCACTTCTTGGAAGGTGCGGAATTTCCCGTTCAGGTTCTTACGGATCATAAAAATCTGATATATCTTGATGCTGCCAAGCGCCTGAATGCCCGTCAGGCTAGGTGGGCACTGTTTTTCTCGCGGTTTAATTTCTCCGTTACTTACATCCCTGGTACTAAGAATGTTAAGGCGGATGCCTTGTCTCGCAGTTTTTCTCCCATAGTCGGTGCTGAGAAAGAGGAAAACATTTTACAAGAAGGTGTTGTGATAGCTGCTTTAGACTCCGTTTTGGAAGATGAGATTCTTAAAGCTCAGGAGAATGCCCCATCTAACACTCCTCATGGGAGGTTGTTTGTGCCTGGGACCTTTAGGAGAGATTTGTTTGTTGAGTGTCACGAATCTCGGTTGGCAGGTCATCCCGGAATCTCTGAGACCAAGAGACTGGTGGGTCGCAGTTTTTGGTGGCCTGGATGGCAGAAGGAAGTCATTAAGTGGGTGCGCCAATGTACTATATGTGCTAGATCTAAGTCCTCACATACTCCTGCTGCGGGGTTGCTTTGTCCTTTGGAGGTCCCCAGTGCTCCTTGGACACATTTGGCTATGGACTTTATAACTGACCTTCCCTCCTCTGAGGGTTTTACTGTCATCTGGGTGGTCGTGGACCGTTTTAGCAAGATGTGTCACTTGGTTCCCTTCGTCAAACTGCCCTGCGCTAAAACTCTCGCTAAGGCCTTTGTCAAGGAAATTGTCAGACTTCATGGCGTTCCTACTGACATTGTTTCTGATAGGGGTCCTCAGTTCGTGGCTCGTTTTTGGCGTGCCTTTTGTGACAGGTTGGGAATTCATTTGTCGTTTTCGTCCGGATATCATCCTGAATCTAATGGCCAGACAGAAAGGAAAAACCAGGATGTTGAGCAGTTCTTGCATTGTTTTGTGGCAGACAATCAAGAGGGGTGGTCTGAGTTTCTGCCACTTGCCGAATTTGCTCTGAACAATCATACATCTTCTTCTGCTGGTTGTTCGCCTTTTTTTTGTTGTTCTGGGAGACATCCGTCGTTTGGGTCGTTCTCCAAGTTGGGATCTGCCGTGCCTGAGGAGGAGAATTTTTCCGGTGATTTGGAAAGAGTTTGGACGGATGTGCGTGGTAATCTTCAGGAGGCCAACAGAAAATCTAAAGACTACTTTGATAGGAAACGACAGGAGGTTTTGTTCGCTGTTGGTGACATGGTTATTTGTCCTCTAGGAATCTGCGGTTGAGGATTCCTTCTAAGAAATTGGGTCCCAAGTTTGTAGGGCCCTTTAAGGTGCTTCAGGTTGTCTACCAATCTGCTGTTAGGTTGGAGGTTCCTACCTCCTGGAGAATTAATCCGGTCTTTCATGTCTCTCTGTTAAAAAAAGCTGTTGTGTCGGATGGTGACGCCTCTGCCTCTGTTCCTCCGGTGGTGGAGGACGGGGAATATGAAATTTCTCGCATCCTTGACTCTAGACGGTATAGAGGTAGTTTGCAGTATCTTGTGGCCTGGAAAGGTTTCGGACCCGAGGATAACTCTTGGGTGAGGTCAGATGATGTTTCCGCGTCCAGACTTATCAGAGCGTTTCACAGGAGATTTCCTGATAAGCCTGGTCCTAGGGGATCCGGAGGATCCTCTTAGAAGGGGGGGTACTGTTAGAACCTTGCTGTTAGGTTTTTTTTCCTTTGCTGGTCACATGACCTTGTTGGCCTATTTAATCCTGTTCCGCCCTTCTGGCTTTGCTGGACTTCATTGTATATCTACTTTCTAGCTAGCCTGTGCTCTGTATCTAACTCTGTTAGTTTGCTTGGTCTACGGACCTCTATGTTCTATCTATTTTGTTTGTTCGTCTGTCTGCTACTATTTCTGTTAGGAGGTGTCCCATATTCCTCCCAGTCCTTAGTACTTGTAGGGATTCCCTCCTCACATCTATAGGTCTCCGTACAGACTAGATTAGGACTTTAGCAGGTCTGATCGCAGGATCAGGTTCCCTGTTACATCGTAGGGATTCAGCTGAGTCTTATAGTAGGGACAGATCTCCTCTCTTTCCTTAGCTTTGGTAGCAGAACATAACAGATGGAGGTCAGTATAGATGGACTAATAGACCAAGTCCCACACACCGCTAGAAGCCCAAATATTTTTTCAGAGCTAGATGCAGAAAAAAATTATTTTTAATTTGCAACCTGATGGAGGTCAGTATAGATGGACTAATAGACCAAGTCCCACACACTGCTAGAAGCCCAAATATTTTTTCAGAGCTAGATGCAGAAAAAAAATATTTTTAATTTGCAACCTGATGGAGGTCAGTATAGATGGACTAATAGACCAAGTCCCACACACCGCTAGAAGCCCAACTATTTTTTCAGAGCTAGATGCAGAAAAAAAT
This sequence comes from Phyllobates terribilis, assembly GCF_046119375.1. Lineage (NCBI taxonomy): Eukaryota > Metazoa > Chordata > Amphibia > Anura > Dendrobatidae > Phyllobates > Phyllobates terribilis. Next base: position 29,239,469 of record NW_027362765.1, on the reverse strand, counting down.
TATATTCAATTTGCAACCTGCTGGAGGTCAGTATAGAAGGACTAATAGAACAAGTCCCACACACTGCTAGAAGCCCAAATATTTTTTCAGAGCTAAATGAAGAAAAAAATTATTTTTAATTTGCAACCTGATGGAGGTCAGTATAGATGGACTAATAGACCAAGTCCCACACACTGCTAGAAGCCCAAATATTTTTTCAGAGCTAGATGCAGAAAAAAAATATTTTTAATTTGCAACCTGATGGAGGTCAGTATAGATGGACTAATAGACCAAGTCCCACACACCGCTAGAAGCCCAAATATTTTTTCAGAGCTAGATGCAGAAAAAAATTATTTTTAATTTGCAACCTGATGGAGGTCAGTATAGATGGACTAATAGACCAAGTCCCACACACTGCTAGAAGCCCAAATATTTTTTCAGAGCTAGATGCAGAAAAAAAATATTTTTAATTTGCAACCTGATGGAGGTCAGTATAGATGGACTAATAGACCAAGTCCCACACACTGCTAGAAGCCCAAATATTTTTTCAGAGCTAGATGCAGAAAAAAATTATATTCAGTTTGCAACCTGATGGAGGTCAGTATAGATGGACTAATAGAATGATGCTATGCCCAAAAGATTTTACTTCACTAGGTGCAGTAAAAAAATTGGTATTCTATACACAGGTGTTATATCTTGCAACACAGATAGGCTACTCCACTGACTAACACACTCTGCAATAGGCCAAAAAGGATTAGCTTTGCTAGATTCAGCCAAATGCTGTGAAAAAAACTTGCACAGCACTGGCACAGACCTGCCTGGCAAAAACTGATAGGAACTCATGTATCCTAGTCCTGAAAAGGACTCCAATTACAATTAGTCTTTACTCCCACAACCTATCTATTTAAGAGCACAGACCTCCCTGATAAAAGTCGTAGGAAATGCTGTAACCTAGTCCTTAAAAGGACTGCAATCACAACTATTCCCTACTCCCAAGCTATCTGTATATTTGTGCAAAAATTGGCTTGAAATTAACAAGGTATAGCGCACACAGCAACAGCGGTGCCGTCTAACACGCAGCTGCAGCAGTGAGAAAATGGTGGCGACGGGGAAAATGGCTTGGTCTTATAGGGCAAGGACATGTGACATACACTGCCAATGACACATGCCCTTGCTTGTGTGAAAAAAAGCACTTCGCTCCGTGTGTGCGCTGCTGATAGGCTGACAGATTGCACCTCCCCACTGCAAATGCGGGAAAGAGAAAAAAAAATGGAGATCTTCATTGTTCCTGCAGAGATCCATCCCCTGCCCCTCCCCCCACCCCGCTGTACACTCAAACTGCGTATTAACATTAATTTTCATCATTACTGAGAAAAAATCCAGTTATGATTTTGGTGCACGAACAGTTATCGAACATAACCTCGAACAGCCGAATTTTTCTCAAATTGTTCGTGTTCGCCGAACGGCTCGAACACCGCCCAAAACAGCTCGAATTTGAGATTGGCGAACAGTTCGAGTAGAACAACGCTCATCTCTATGCTACAGTTCCATTTATCTTCAGCCTAGGTGACGTATTGCGATACAGGGCCGTGATTTTGGCTATAAAAGGGTCCCCTAGACCCCTACCCCAAGTTTTTTAAGAGAATCATATATGGCGTGCCAGGAGACTCTATGGAATGCTTTCTCAGCATCCAACGAGAGTATCTAATTACAAATTTTTAACTGCATCTAGCCCAGGGTCTGCTAGTCAGCGGATTATCCCAGCTGTTAAGCAAGCTACACCACCTGTAGTTTGGACACTTCATTTTTTCAAAGGAAATGCTTCGGGACCACGGGATACTCAGTGAAGAGCATCAGGAGGCACCCCAAGGCATAGGGGCTCGGACTGGCAGTAGGATGACTTGCGGTGGACAGCCGAGCTCGATCCTTATAAAAGCTTTTTAACTGCAGCAGCTTTAGTGGACGCTACTGGAGCTGGAATTACGCGGCTGCTGGCATGAGACTTGCCCTCCAATAGATCCTTGTAAATGGATTTAAAGTGTATTTATTCAAATTAGAGAGACAATTTAAATTAAAAAGCTTAGAGCTGCCTCCACCACAGGGGGGCTCGCTCGACCCACCAGCGGACAGGCACCAGTATTGGGAGAGGGGGGCTGGCCGTTAGGATTCACCGCGGGTCTGGCACAAACCCGGCGACACGGAGGTGGCACGGGCAGGAGCGGACTGAACGTGTCGGCTTCTCACTTTTTGGATTTTAGAAGGGCATGACATGCCTATATCTGTGTCTCCCCCTCCTTTTACTCCTCCACCTCTTTTCTTTTCGCATGACTATATGTACTTGTCACTTTTCCATGTGTTAGTTGTGTCTTCTGAGCAGTTTGTCAGCTTTTGGACACCTTTGAAGGTGTTTTCTCTGTGTTTCTATGTGTTTTTGTTTGCCTGCCATTGGTTTTAACGGTGTTCGAAGGTGTTTGACAAACAGTTCGACGAACAGTTCGGCGAACACACGGGTGTTCGACGAACCGAACCGAACTCGAACACTACGGGGGTGGCTCAACACTACTTCCAATGAATTTTTAAACTTCATAAGAATTCCAAGAACAATGGGACAGTTCTACAGACTGATTTAAAAAAACTAACATTCCGAGAACAATGGGAGAGTTCCAAAGCATTTTTAAACTTCAGCAGAATTCCGAGAACAATGGGAGAGTTCTATAGATTGATTTAAAAAAACAAACATTCCGAGATCAATGGGAGAGTTAAAAAGAATTTTTAAACTTCAGCAGAATTCCGAGAACAATGGAAGTGTTTCAAAGTATTTTTAAACTTCAGCAGAATTCCGAGAACAATGGGAGAGTTCTATAGATTGATTTAAAAAAACAATAACATTCCGAGAACAATGGGAGAGTTCCAAAACATTTTTAAACTTCAGCAGAATTCCGACAACAATGAAAAAGTTCCAAAGCATTTTTAAACTTCAGCAGAATTCCGAGAACAATGGGAGATTTCCAAAGCATTTTTAAACTTCAGCAGAATTCCGAGAACAATGGAAGAGTTCGAAATAATTTTTAAACTTCAGCAGAATTCCGAGAACAATGAAAAAGTTCCAAAGCATTTTTAAACTTCAGCAGTATTCCGAGAACAATGGAAGAGCTCCATAGCATTTTTAAACTTCAGCAGAATTCCGAGAACAATGGAAGAGTTGCAAAGAATTTTTAAAGTTCATCAAAATTCCGAGAATAATGGAAGAGTTCCAAAACATTTTTAAACTTAGCAGAATTCCGAGAACAATGGAAGAGTTCTAAAGGATTTTTTAAACTTCAGTAGAATTCCGAGAACAATGGGAGAGTTCTATAGATTGATTTAAAAAACATTAACATTCCGAGAACAATGGGAGAGTTCCAAAGCATTTTTAAACTTCAGCAGTAATCCGAGAACAATGAAAAAGTTCCTAAGCATTTTTAAACTTCAGCAGTATTCCGAGAACAATGGAAGAGTTCCAAAGCATTTTTAAACTTCAACAGAATTCCGAGAACAATGGAAGAGTTGCAAAGCATTTTTAAACTTCATCAAAATTCCGAGAACAATGGAAGAGTTCCAAAACATTTTTAAACTTAGCAGAATTCCGAGAACAATGGAAGAGTTCCAAAGCATTTTTTAAACTTCAGTAGAATTCCGAGAACAATGGGAGAGTTCTATAGATTGATTTAAAAAAACATTAACATTCCGAGAACAATGGGAGAGTTCCAAAGCATTTTTAAACTTCAGCAGTATTCCGAGAACAATGAAAAAGTTCCAAAGCATTTTTAAACTTCAGCAGTATTCCGAGAACAATGGTAGATTTCCAAAGCATTTTTAAACTTCAGCAGAATTCCGAGAACAATGGAAGAGTTGCAAAGCATTTTTAAACTTCATCAAAATTCCGAGAACAATGGAAGAGTTCCAAAACATTTTTAAACTTAGCAGAATTCCGAGAACAATGGAAGAGTTCCAAAGCATTTTTTAAACTTCAGTAGAATTCCGAGAACAATGGGAGAGTTCTATAGATTGATTTAAAAAAACATTAACATTCCGAGAACAATGGGAGAGTTCCAAAGCATTTTTAAACTTCAGCAGTATTCCGAGAACAATGAAAAAGTTCCAAAGCATTTTTAAACTTCAGCAGTATTCCGAGAACAATGGTAGATTTCCAAAGCATTTTTAAACTTCAGCAGAATTCCGAGAACAATGGAAGAGTTCCAAAGCATTTTTAAACTTCAGTAGAATTCTGAGAACAATGGGAGAGTTCTACAGACTGATATAAAAAAACAATAACATTCCGAGAAAAATGAGAGAGTTCCAAAGAATTTTTAAACTTCAGCAGAAATCTGATTACAATGGAAGAGTTCCAAAGCTTTTTTAAACTAGAGTTGAATTGTGAAAACAATGGGAGAGTTCTACAGACTGATTTAAAAAAAAACAATAACATTCCGAGAACAATGGGAGAGTTGCAAAGCATTTTTAAACTTCATCAAAATTCCGAGAACAATGGAAGATTTCCAAAACAATTTTAAACTTAGCAGAATTCCGAGAGCAATGTAAGAGTTCCAAAGCATTTTTAAACTTCAACAGAATTCCGAGAACAAAGGAAGATTTCCAAAGCATTTTTAAACTTCAGTAGAAATCCGAGTACAGTGGGAGAGTACTACAGATTGATTTAAAAAACAGTAACATTCCGAGATCAATGGGAGAGTTCCAAAGAATTTTTAAACTTCAGAAAAATTCCGAGAACAATGGGAAAGTTCTACAGATTGATTTAAAAAAACAATAACATTCCAAGAACAATGGAAGAGTTCCAAAGCATTTTTAAACTTCAGCAGAATTCCAAGAACAATGGGAGTTCTACAGACTGATTTAAAAAAACAATAACATTCCAAGAGCAATGGGAGAGTTCCAAAGCATTGCTAAACTTCAGTAGAATTCTGAGAACAATGGAAGAGTTCCAAAGCATTTTTAAACTTCATCAGAATTCTGAGAACAATGGAAGAGTTCCAAAGCATTTTTAAACTTCAGCAGAATTCCGGGAACAATGGAAGAGTTCCAAAGCACTTTTAAACTTCAGCAGAATTCCGAGAACAATGGAACAGTTCCAAAGTATTTTTAAACTTCAGCAGAATACCGAGAACAATGGAAGAGTTCCAAAGCATTTCTAAACTTCAGGAGAATTCCGAGAACAAAGAAAGAGTTCTACAGACTGATTTAAAAAAAACAATAACATTCCGAGAACAATGGGACAGTTCCAAAGCATTTTTAAACTTCAGCAGAATTCCGAGAACAATCGAAGAATTCCAAAGCATTTTTAAACTTCAGTAGAATTCCGAGAACAATGGCAGAGTTCTAAAGACTGATTTAAAAAAACAATAACATTTTTAGAACAATGGGAGAGTTCCAAAGCATTTTTAATCTTCAGCAGAATTCCGAGAACAATGGAAGAGATCCAAAGCATTTCTAAACTTCAGCAGACTTCCAAGAACAATGGAAGGGCTCCAAAGCATTTTTAAACTTCAGCAGAATTCCGAGAACAATGGATGAGTTCCAAAGCTTTTTTAAACTTCAGCAGAATTCCGAGAACAATGGAAGAGATCCAAAGCACTTTTAAACTTCAGCAGAATTCCGAGAACAATGGAACAGTTCCAAAGTATTTTTAAACTTCAGCAGAATACCGAGAACAATGGAAGAGTTCAAAAGCATTTCTAAACTTCAGGAGAATTCCGAGAACAAAAAAAGAGTTATACAGACTGATTTAAAAAAACAATAACATTCCGAGAACAATGGGAGTGTTCCAAAGCATTGTTAAACTTCAGCAGAATTCCGAGAACAATGGAAGAATTCCAAAGCATTTTTAAACTTCAGTAGAATTCCGAGAACAATGGGAGAGTTCTACAGACTGATTTAAGAAAAACAATAACATTTCGAGAACAATGGGAGAGTTCCAAAGCATTTTTAATCTTCAGCAGAATTCCGAAAACAATGGACGAGTTCCAAAGCATTTCTAAACTTCAGCAGACTTCCAAGAACAATGGAAGAGCTCCAAAGTATTTTTAAACTTCAGCAGAATTCCAAGAACATTGGAAGAGTTCCAAAACATTTTTAAACTTAGCAGAATTCCGAGAACAATGGAAGAGTTCCAAAGCATTTTTAAACTTCAGTAGAATTCCAAGAACAAAGGGAGGGTTCTTTAGATTGATTTAAACAAACAATAACATATCGAGAACAAAGGGAGTGTTCCAAATATTTTTAAACTTCAGCAGAATTCCGAGAACAATGAAAGAGTTCCAAAGCATTTTTAAACTTCATTAGAAATTCGAGAACAATGGGAGAGTTCTATGGATTGATTTAAACAAACAATAACATTCTGAGAACAATGGGAGAGTTCCAAAGTATTTTTAAACTTCAGATGTATTCCGAGAACAATGGGAGAGTTCTACAGACTGATTTAAAAAAACAGTAACATTCCAAGAACAATGGGAGAGTTCCAAAGCATTGCTAAACTTCAGTAGAATTCCGAGAACAATGGAAGAGTTCCAAAGCACTTTTAAACTTCAGCAGAATTCCGAGAACAATGGAAAAGTTCCAAAGCATTTTTAAACTTCATTAGAAATTCAAGAACAATGGGAGAGTTCTATGGATTGATTTAAACAAACAATAACATTCTGAGAACAATGGGAGAGTTCCAAAGTATTTTTAAACTTCAGAAGTGTTCCGAGAACAATGGGAGAGTTCTACAGACTGATTTAAAAAAACAATAATATTCCGAGAACAATGGGAGAGGTCCAAAAAATTTTTATACTTCATCAGAATTCCGAGAACAATGGGAGAGTTCCAAAGCATTTTTAAACTTCAGTAGAATTCCGAGAACAATGAGAAAGTTCTACAGACTGATTTAAAAAAAAAAAACATTCCAAGAACAATGGGAGAGTTCCAAAGCATTTTTAAACTTCAGTAGAATACAGAGAACAATTGGAGAGTTCTACAGACTGATTTAAAAAAACAATAACATTCTGTGTACAATGATAGACTACCAAAGCACTTTTAAACTTCAGCAGAATTCCGAGAACAATGAAAGAGTTCCAAAGCATTTTTAAACTTCTGCAGAATTCCGAGATCAATGCAAGAGTTCCAAAGCATTTTTAAACTTCAGCAGAATTCCGAGAACAATGGAAGAGTTCCAAAGCATTTATAAACTTCAGCAGAATTCCGAGGACAATGGAAGAGTTCCAAAGCATTTTTAAAACTTCAGCAGAATACCGAGAACAATGGAAGAGTTCCAAGCATTTCTAAACTTCAGTAGAATTCCGAGAACAACGGGAGAGTTCCAAAGCATTTTTAATCTTCAGCAGAAATCCGAGAACAATGGAAGATTTCCAAAGCATTTTTAAACTTCAGTAGAAATCCAAGAACAATGGGAGAGTTTTACAGATTGATTTAAAAAAACAGTGACATTGCAAGAAAAATGTGAAAGTTCCAAAGAATTTTTAAACTTCAGCAGAATTCCGAGAACAATTGGAGAGTTCTACAGATTGATTTGGAAAAACAGTAACATTCCGAGAACAATGGGAGAGTTCCAAAGCATTTTTAAACTACAGCAGAATTCCGAGAGCAATGAGAAAGTTCTATAGACTGATTTAAAAAAACAATAACATTCCAAGAACAATGGGAGAGTTCCAAAGCATTGCTAAACTTCAGTAGAATTCCGAGAGCAATGAGAAAGTTCTACAGACTGATTTAAAAAAAAATAACATTCCAAGAACAATGGTAGAGTACCAAAGCATTTTTAAACTTCATCAGAATTTCGAGAACAATGGAAGAGTTCCAAAGCATTTTTAAACTTCATCAGAATTCCGAGAACAATGGAAGAGTTCCAAAGCATTTTTAAACTTCAGCAGAATTCCGAGGACAATGGAAGAGTTCCAAAGCATTTTTAAAACTTCAGCAGAATACCAAGAACAATGGAAGAGTTCCAAGCATTTATAAACTTCAGTAGAATTCCAAGAACAATGGGAGAGTTCTACAGACTGATTTAAAAAACAATAACATTCGGAGAACAATGAGTGAGTTCCAAAGCATTTTTAATCTTCAGCAGAATTCCGAGAACAATGGAAGATTTCCAAAGCATTTTTAAACTTCAGTAGAAATCCAAGAACAATGGGAGAGTTTTACAGATTGATTTAAAAAAACAGTGACATTGCAAGAACAATGGGAAAGTTCCAAAGAATTTTTAAACTTCAGCAGAATTCCGAGAACAATTAGAGAGCTCTACAGATTGATTTGGAAAAACAGTAACATTCCGAGAACAATGGGAGGGTTCCAAAGCATTTTTAAACTACAGCAGAATTCCGAGAGCAATGAGAAAGTTCTACAGACTGATATAAAAAAACAATACATTCCAAGAACAATGGGAGAGTTCCAAAGCATTGCAAAACTTCAGTAGAATTCCGAGAGCAATGAGAAAGTTCTACAGACTGATTTAAAAAAAAATAACATTCCAAGAACAATGGTAGAGTACCAAAGCATTTTTAAACTTCATCAGAATTCCGAGAACAATGGAAGAGTTCCAAAGCATTTTTAAACTTCATCAGAATTCCGAGAACAATGGAAGAGTTCGAAAGCATTTTTAAACTTCAGCAGAATTCCGAGAACAATGGAAGAGTTCCAAAGCATTTCTAAACTTCAGTAGAATTCCGAGAACAAAGAAAGAGTTCTACAGACTGATTTAAAAAAACAATAACATTCCGAGAACAATGGGAGAGTTCCAAAGCTTTTCTAAACTTCAGCAGACTTCCAAGAACAAGGGAAGAGCTCCAAAGCAATTTTAAACTTCAGCAGAATTCCGAGAACAATGGAAGAGTTCCAAAACATTTTTAAACTTAGCAGAATTCCGAGAACAATGGAAGAGTTCCAAAGCATTTTTAAACTTCAGTAGAGTTCCAAGAACAAAGGGAGAGTTCTTTAGATTGATTTAAACAAACAATAACATATCGAGAACAATGGGAGAGTTCCAAAGATTTTGAAACTTCAGCAGAATTCCGAGAACAATGAAAGAGTTCCAAAGCATTTTTAAACTTCATTAGAAATTCGAGAACAATGGGAGAGTTCTATGGATTGATTTAAACAAACAATAACATTCTGAGAACAATGGGAGAGTTCCAAAGTATTTTTAAACTTCAGACATATTCCTAGAACAATGGGAGAGTTCTACAGACTGATTTAAAAAAACAATAACATTCCAAGAACAATGGGAGAGTTCCAAAGCATTGCTAAACTTCAGTAGAATTCCGAGAACAATGGAAGAGTTCCAAAGCACTTTTAAACTTCAGCAGAATTCCGAGAACAATGGAAAAGTTCCAAAGCATTTTTAAACTTCATTAGAAATTCAAGAACAATGGGAGAGTTCTATGGATTGATTTAAACAAACAATAACATTCTGAGAACAATGGGAGAGTTCCAAAGTATTTTTAAACTTCAGAAGTGTTCCGAGAACAATGGGAGAGTTCTACAGACTGATTTAAAAAAACAATAATATTCCGAGAACAATGGGAGAGGTCCAAAACATTTTTAAACTTCAGCAGAATTCCGAGAACAATGGGAGAGTTCCAAAGCATTTTTAAACTTCAGTAGAATTCCGAGAACAATGAGAAAATTCTACAGACTGATTTAAAAAAAAAAAACATTCCAAGAACAATGGGAGAGTTCCAAAGCATTTTTAAACTTCAGTAGAATACAAAGAACAATTGGAGAGTTCTACAGACTGATTTAAAAAAACAATAACATTCTGAGTACAATGATAGACTACCAAAGCACTTTTAAACTTCAGCAGAATTCCGAGAACAATGAAAGAGTTCCAAAGCATTTTTAAACTTCTGCAGAATTCCGAGATCAATGCAAGAGTTCCAAAGCATTTATAAACTTCAGCAAAATTCCGTGGACAATGGAAGAGTTCCAAAGCATTTTTAAAACTTCAGCAGAATACCGAGAGCAATGGAAGAGTTCCAAGCATTTCTAAACTTCAGTAGAATTCCGAGAACAACGGGAGAGTTCCAAAGCATTTTTAATCTTCAGCAGAAATCCGAGAACAATGGAAGATTTCCAAAGCATTTTTAAACTTCAGTAGAAATCCAAGAACAATGGGAGAGTTTTACAGATTGATTTAAAAAAACAGTGACATTGCAAGAAAAATGTGAAAGTTCCAAAGAATTTTTAAACTTCAGCAGATTCCGAGAACAATTGGAGAGTTCTACAGATTGATTTGGAAAAACAGTAACATTCCAAGAACAATGGGAGAGTTCCAAAGCATTGCTAAACTTCAGTAGAATTCCGAGAGCAATGAGAAAGTTCTAAAGACTGATTTAAAAAAAAATAACATTTCAAGAACAATGGTAGAGTACCAAAGCATTTTTAAACTTCATCAGAATTTCGAGAACAATGGTAGAGTTCCAAAGCATTTTTAAACTTCATCAGAATTCCGAGAACAATGGAAGAGTTCCAAAGCATTTTTAAACTTCAGCAGAATTCTGAGGACAATGGAAGAGTTCCAAAGCATTTTTAAAACTTCAGCAGAATACCAAGAACAATGGAAGAGTTCCAAGCATTTATAAACTTCAGTAGAATCCAAGAACAATGGGAGAGTTCTACAGACTGATTTAAAAAACAATAACATTCGGAGAACAATGAGTGAGTTCCAAAGCATTTTTAATCTTCAGCAGAATTCCGAGAACAATGGAAGATTTCCAAAGCATTTTTAAACTTCAGTAGAAATCCAAGAACAATGGGAGAGTTTTACAGACTGATATAAAAAAACAATACATTCCAAGAACAATGGGAGAGTTCCAAAGCATTGCTAAACTTCAGTAGAATTCCGAGAGCAATGAGAAAGTTCTACAGACTGATTTAAAAAAAAATAACATTCCAAGAACAATGGTAGAGTACCAAAGCATTTTTAAACTTCATCAGAATTCCGAGAACAATGGAAGAGTTCCAAAGCATTTTTAAACTTCATCAGAATTCCGAGAACAATGGAAGAGTTCGAAAGCATTTTTAAACTTCAGCAGAATTCCGAGAACAATGGAAGAGTTCCAAAGCATTTCTAAACTTCAGTAGAATTCCGAGAACAAAGAAAGAGTTCTACAGACTGATTTAAAAAAACAATAACATTCCGAGAACAATGGGAGAGTTCCAAAGCTTTTCTAAACTTCAGCAGACTTCCAAGAACAAGGGAAGAGCTCCAAAGCAATTTTAAACTTCAGCAGAATTCCGAGAACAATGGAAGAGTTCCAAAACATTTTTAAACTTAGCAGAATTCCGAGAACAATGGAAGAGTTCCAAAGCATTTTTAAACTTCAGTAGAGTTCCAAGAACAAAGGGAGAGTTCTTTAGATTGATTTAAACAAACAATAACATATCGAGAACAATGGGAGAGTTCCAAAGATTTTGAAACTTCAGCAGAATTCCGAGAACAATGAAAGAGTTCCAAAGCATTTTTAAACTTCATTAGAAATTCGAGAACAATGGGAGAGTTCTATGGATTGATTTAAACAAACAATAACATTCTGAGAACAATGGGAGAGTTCCAAAGTATTTTTAAACTTCAGAAGTATTCCGAGAACAATGGGAGAGCTCTACAGACTGATTTAAAAAAACAATATCATTCCAAGAACAATGGGAGAGTTCCAAAGCATTGCTAAACTTCAGTAGAATTCCGAGAGCAATGAGAAAGTTATACAGACTTATTTAAAAAAAAATAACATTCCAAGAACAATGGTAGAGTACCAAAGCATTTTTAAACTTCATCAGAATTCCGAGAACAATGGAAGAGTTCCAAAGCATTTTTAAACTTCATCAGAATTCCGAGAACAATGGAAGAGTTCCAAAGCATTTTTAAACTTCATCAGAATTCCGAGAGCAATGGAAGAGTTCCAAAGCACTTTTAAACTTCAGCAGAATTCCGAGAACAATGGAAAAGTTCCAAAGCATTTTTAAACTTCAGTAGAAATTAGAGAACAATGGGAGAGTTCTATGGATTGATTTAAACAAACAATAACATTCCGAGAACAACGGGAGAGTTCCAAAGCATTTTTAAACTTCAGAAGAATTCCGAGAACAATGGGAGAGTTCCAAAGCATTTTTAAACTTCAGTAGAATTCCGAGAACAATGAGAAAGTTCTACAAACTGATTTAAAAAAACAAAAACAATCCAAGAACAATGGGAAAGTTCCAAAGCATTTTTGAACTTCAGTAGAATTCTGAGAACAATGGGAGAGTTCTACAGACTGAATTAAAAAACAATAACATTCCGAGAACAATGGTAGAGTACCAAAGCATTTTTAAACTTCAGCAGAATTCCGAGAACAATGGTAGAGTTCCAAAGCATTTTTAAACTTCAGCAGAATTCCGAGAACAATGCAAGGGTTCCAAAGCATTTTTAAACTTCATCAGAATTCCGAGAACAATGGAAAAGTTCCAAAGCATTTTTAAACTTCAGCAGAATACCGAGAACAATGCAAGAGTTCCAAGCATTTCTAAACTTCAGTAGAATTCCGAGAACAATGAGAGAGTTTTACAGACTGATTTAAAAAACAGTAACATTCCGAGATCAATGGGAGAGTTCCAAAGAATTTTTAAACTTCAGAAAAATTCCGAAAACAATGGGAAAGTTCTACAGATTGATTTAAAAAAACAATAACATTCCAAGAACAATGGAAGAGTTCCAAAGCATTTTTAAACTTCAGCAGAATTCCAAGAACAATGGGAGTTCTACAGACTGATTTAAAAAAACAATAACATTCCAAGAGCAATGGGAGAGTTCCAAAGCATTGCTAAACTTCAGTAGAATTCCGAGAGCAATGAGAAAGTTCTACAGACTGATTTTAAAAAAAATAACATTCCAAGAACAATGGTAGAGTACCAAAGCATTTTTAAACTTCATCAGAATTCCGAGAACAATGGAAGAGTTCCAAAGCATTTTTAAACTTCATCAGAATTCTGAGAACAATGGAAGAGTTCCAAAGCATTTTTAAACTTCAGCAGAATTCCGGGAACAATGGAAGAGTTCCAAAGCACTTTTAAACTTCTGCAGAATTCCGAGAACAATGGAACAGTTCAAAAGTATTTTTAAACTTCAGCAGAATACCGAGAACAATGGAAGAGTTCCAAAGCATTTCTAAACTTCAGTAGAATTCCGAGAACAAAGAAAGAGTTCTACAGACTGATTTAAAAAAAACAATAACATTCTGAGAACAATGGGAGAGTTCTAAAGCATTTTTAAACTTCAGCAGAATTCCGAGAACAATGGAAGAATTCCAAAGCATTTTTAAACTTCAGTAGAATTCCGAGAACAATGGCAGAGTTCTAAAGACTGATTTAAAAAAACAATAACATTTTGAGAACAATGGGAGAGTTCCAAAGCATTTTTAATCTTCAGCAGAATTCCGAGAACAATGGAAGAGATCCAAAGCATTTCTAGACTTCAGCAGACTTCCAAGAACAATGGAAGAGCTCCAAAGCATTTTTAAACTTCAGCAGAATTCCGAGAACAATGGATGAGTTCCAAAGCTTTTTTAAACTTCAGCAGAATTCCGAGAACAATGGAAGAGCTCCAAAGCACTTTTAAACTTCAGCAGAATTCCGAGAACAATGGAACAGTTCCAAAGTATTTTTAAACTTCAGCAGAATATTGAGAACAATGGAAGAGTTCCAAAGCATTTCTAAACTTCAGGAGAATTCCGAGAACAAAAAAAGAGTTATACAGACTGATTTAAAAAAACAATAACATTGTGAGAACAATGGGAGAGTTCCAAAGCATTTTTAAACTTCAGCAGAATTCCGAGAACAATGGAAGAATTCCAAAGCATTTTTAAACTTCAGTAGAATTCCGAGAACAACGGGAGAGTTCTACAGACTGATTTAAAAAAAACAATAACATTTCGAGAACAATGGGAGAGTTCCAAAGCATTTTTAATCTTCAGCAGAATTCCGAAAACAATGGAAGAGTTCCAAAGCATTTCTAAACTTCAGCAGACTTCCAAAAACAATGGAAGAGCTCCAAAGTATTTTTAAACTTCAGCAGATTTCCAAGAACATTGGAAGAGTTCCAAAACATTTTTAAACTTAGCAGAATTCCGAGAACAATGGAAGAGTTCCAAAGCATTTTTAAACTTCAGTAGAATTCCAAGAACAAAGGGAGAGTTCTTTAGATTGATTTAAACAAACAATAACATATCGAGAACAAAGGGAGAGTTCCAAAGATTTTTAAACTTCAGCAGAATTCCGAGAACAATGAAAGAGTTCCAAAGCATTTTTAAACTTCATTAGAAATTCGAGAACAATGGGAGAGTTCTATGGATTGATTTAAACAAACAATAACATTCTGAGAACAATGGGAGAGTTTCAAAGTATTTTTAAACTTCAGACGTATTCCGAGAACAATGGGAGAGTTCTACAGACTGATTTAAAAAAACAATAACATTCCAAGAACAATGGGAGAGTTCCAAAGCATTGGTAAACTTCAGTAGAATTCCGAGAGCAATGAGAAAGTTGTACAGACTGATTTAAAAAAAAATAACATTCCAAGAACAATGGTAGAGTACCAAAGCATTTTTAAACTTCATCAGAATTCCGAGAACAGTGGAAGAGTTCCAAAGCATTTTTAAACTTCATCAGATTTCCGAGAACAATGGAAGAGTTCCAAAGCATTTTTAAACTTCAGCAGAATTCCGAGAACAATGGAAGAGTTCCAAAGCACTTTTAAACTTCAGCAGAATTCCGAGAACAATGGAAAAGTTCCAAAGCATTTTTAAACTTCATTAGAAATTCAAGAACAATGGGAGAGTTCTATGGATTGATTTAAACAAACAATAACATTCTGAGAACAATGGGAGTGTTCCAAAGCATTTTTAAACTTCAGAAGTATTCCGAGAACAATGGGAGAGTTCTACAGACTGATTTAAAAAAACAATAATATTCCGAGAACAATGGGAGAGGTCCAAAACATTTTTAAACTTCAGCAGAATTCTGAGAACAATGGGAGAGTTCCAAAGCATTTTTAAACTTCAGTAGAATTCCGAGAACAATGAGAAAGTCCTACAGACTGATTTAAAAAAAAAAACATTCCAAGAACAATGGGAGAGTTCCAAAGCATTTTTAAACTTCAGTAGAATACAGAGAACAATTTGAGAGTTCTACAGACTGATTTAAAAAAACAATAACATTCTGAGTACAATGATAGACTACCAAAGCACTTTTAAACTTCAGCAGAATTCCGAGAACAATAAAAGAGTTCCAAAGCATTTTTAAACTTCTGCAGAATTCCGAGATCAATGCAAGAGTTCCAAAGCATTTTTAAACTTCAGCAGAATTCCGAGAACAATGGAAGAGTTCCAAAGCATTTATAAACTTCAGCAGAATTCCGAGGACAATGGAAGAGTTCCAAAGCATTTTTAAAACTTCAGCAGAATACCGAGAACAATGGAAGAGTTCCAAGCATTTCTAAACTTCAGTAGAATTCCGAGAACAACGGGAGAGTTCCAAAGCATTTTTAATCTTCAGCAGAAATCCGAGAACAATGGAAGATTTCCAAAGCATTTTTAAACTTCAGTAGAAATCCAAGAACAATGGGAGAGTTTTACAGATTGATTTAAAAAAACAGTGACATTGCAAGAAAAATGTGAAAGTTCCAAAGAATTTTTAAACTTCAGCAGAATTCCGAGAACAATTGGAGAGTTCTACAGATTGATTTGGAAAAACAGTAACATTCCAAGAACAATGGGAGAGTTCCAAAGCATTTTTAAACTACAGCAGAATTCCGAGAGCAATGAGAAAGTTCTATAGACTGATTTAAAAAAACAATAACATTCCAAGAACAATGGGAGAGTACCAAAGCATTTTTAAACTTCATCAGAATTCCGAGAACAATGGAAGAGTTCCAAAGCATTTTTAAACTTCATCAGAATTCCGAGAACAATGGAAGAGTTCCAAAGCATTTTTAAACTTCAGCAGAATTCCGAGGACAATGGAAGAGTTCCAAAGCATTTTTAAAACTTCAGCAGAATACCAAGAACAATGGAAGAGTTCCAAGCATTTATAAACTTCAGTAGAATTCCAAGAACAATGGGAGAGTTCTACAGACTGATTTAAAAAACAATAACATTCGGAGAACAATGAGTGAGTTCCAAAGCATTTTTAATCTTCAGCAGAATTCCGAGAACAATGGAAGATTTCCAAAGCATTTTTAAACTTCAGTAGAAATCCAAGAACAATGGGAGAGTTTTACAGATTGATTTAAAAAAACAGTTACATTGCAAGAACAATGGGAAAGTTCCAAAGAATTTTTAAACTTCAGCAGAATTCTGAGAACAATTGGAGAGTTCTACAGATTGATTTGGAAAAACAGTAACATTCCGAGAACAATGGGAGGGTTCCAAAGCATTTTTAAACTACAGCAGAATTCCGAGAGCAATGAGAAAGTTCTGCAGACTGATATAAAAAAACAATACATTCCAAGAACAATGGGAGAGTTCCAAAGCATTGCTAAACTTCAGTAGAATTCCGAGAGCAATGAGAAAGTTCTACAGACTGATTTAAAAAAAAATAACATTCCAAGAACTATGGTAGAGTACCAAAGCATTTTTAAACTTCATCAGAATTCCGAGAACAATGGAAGAGTTCCAAAGCATTTTTAAACTTCATCAGAATTCCGAGAACAATGGAAGAGTTCCAAAGCATTTTTAAACTTCAGCAGAATTCCGAGAACAATGGAAGAGTTCCAAAGCATTTATAAACTTCAGCAGAATTCCGAGGACAATGGAAGAGTTCCAAAGCATTTTTAAAACTTCAGCAGAATACCGAGAACAATGGAAGAGTTCCAAGCATTTCTAAACTTCAGTAGAATTCCGAGAACAACGGGAGAGTTCCAAAGCATTTTTAATCTTCAGCAGAAATCCGAGAACAATGGAAGATTTCCAAAGCATTTCTAAACTTCAGTAGAATTCCGAGAACAAAGAAAGAGTTCTACAGACTGATTTAAAAAAACAATAACATTCCGAGAACAATGGGAGAGTTCCAAAGCATTTCTAAACTTCAGCAGACTTCCAAGAACAATGGAAGAGCTCCAAAGCAATTTTAAACTTCAGCAGAATTCCGAGAACAATGGAAGAGTTCCAAAACATTTTTAAACTTAGCAGAATTCCGAGAACAATGGAAGAGTTCCAAAGCATTTTTAAACTTCAGTAGAGTTCCAAGAACAAAGGGAGAGTTCTTTAGATTGATTTAAACAAACAATAACATATCGAGAACAATGGGAGAGTTCCAAAGATTTTGAAACTTCAGCAGAATTCCGAGAACAATGAAAGAGTTCCAAAGCATTTTTAAACTTCATTAGAAATTCGAGAACAATGGGAGAGTTCTATGGATTGATTTAAACAAACAATAACATTCTGAGAACAATGGGAGAGTTCCAAAGTATTTTTAAACTTCAGAAGTATTCCGAGAACAATGGGAGAGTTCTACAGACTGATTTAAAAAAACAATATCATTCCAAGAACAATGGGAGAGTTCCAAAGCATTGCTAAACTTCAGTAGAATTCCGAGAGCAATGAGAAAGTTCTACAGACTGATTTAAAAAAAATAACATTCCAAGAACAATGGTAGAGTACCAAAGCATTTTTAAACTTCATCAGAATTCCGAGAACAATGGAAGAGTTCCAAAGCATTTTTAAACTTCATCAGAATTCCGAGAACAATGGAAGAGTTCCAAAGCATTTTTAAACTTCAGCAGAATTCCGAGAACAATGGAAGAGTTCCAAAGCACTTTTAAACTTCAGCAGAATTCCGAGAACAATGGAAAAGTTCCAAAGCATTTTTAAACTTCATTAGAAATTCAAGAACAATGGGAGAGTTCTATAGATTGATTTAAACAAACAATAACATACCGAGAACAATGGGAGAGTTCCAAAGATTTTTAAACTTCAGCAGAATTCCAAAAACAATGAAAGAGTTCCAAAGCATTTTTAAACTTCAGCAGTATTCCGAGAACAATGGGAGAGTTCCAAAGCATTTTTAAACTTAGCAGAATTCCGAGAACAATGGAAAAGTTCCAAAGCATTTTTAAACTTCAGTAGAAATTAGAGAACAATGGGAGAGTTCTATGGATTGATTTAAACAAACAATAACATTCCGAGAACAATGGGAGAGTTCCAAAGCATTTTTAAACTTCAGAAGAATTCCGAGAACAATGGGAGAGTTCCAAAGCATTTTTAAACTTCAGTAGAATTCCGAGAACAATGAGAAAGTTCTACAGACTGATTTAAAAAAACAAAAACAATCCAAGAACAATGGGAAAGTTCCAAAGCATTTTTGAACTTCAGAAGAATTCTGAGAACAATGGGAGAGTTCTACAGACTGAATTAAAAAACATTAACATTCCGAGAACAATGGTAGAGTACCAAAGCATTTTTAAACTTCAGCAGAATTCCGAGAACAATGGTAGAGTTCCAAAGCATTTTTAAACTTCAGCAGAATTCCGAGAACAATGCAAGGGTTCCAAAGCATTTTTAAACTTCAGCCGAATTCCGAGAACAATGGAAAAGTTCCAAAGCATTTTTAAACTTCAGCAGAATACCGAGAACAATGCAAGAGTTCCAAGCATTTCTAAACTTCAGTAGAATTCCGAGAACAATGAGAGAGTTCTACAGACTGATTTAAAAAACAATAACATTCCGAGAACAATGGGAGAGTTCCAAAGCATTTTTAAACTTCAGCAGAATTCCGAGTACAATGGAAGATTTACAAAGCTTTTATAAACTTCAATGGAATTCTGAGAACAATGCGAGAGTTCTACAGACTGGTTTAAAAAAACAATAACATTCCGAGAACAATGGGGGAGTTCCAAAGCATTTTTAAATTTCAGCAGAATTCCGAGTACAATGGAAGAGTTCCAAAGCTTTTTTAAACTTCAGTAGAATTCTGTGAACAATGGAAGAGCTCTACAGACTGATTTAAAAAAAAACAAAAACATTCCGAGAACAATGGGAGAGTTCCAAAGCATTTTTAATCTTCAGCAGAAATCCGAGAACAATGGAAGATTTCCAAAGCATTTTTAAACTTCAGTAGAAATCCAAGAACAATGGGAGAGTTTTACAGATTGATTTAAAAAAACAGTGACATTGCAAGAAAAATGTGAAAGTTCCAAAGAATTTTTAAACTTCAGCAGAATTCCGAGAACAATTGGAGAGTTCTACAGATTGATTTGGAAAAACAGTAACATTCCGAGAACAATGGGAGAGTTCCAAAGCATTTTTAAACTACAGCAGAATTTCGAGAGCAATGAGAAAGTTCTATAGACTGATTTAAAAAAACAATAACATTCCAAGAACAATGGGAGAGTTCCAAAGCATTGCTAAACTTCAGTAGAATTCCGAGAGCAATGAGAAAGTTCTACAGACTGATTAAAAAAAAATAACATTCCAAGAACAATGGTAGAGTACCAAAGCATTTTTAAACTTCATCAGAATTCCGAGAACAATGGAAGAGTTCCAAAGCATTTTTAAACTTCATCAGAATTCCGAGAACAATGGAAGAGTTCCAAAGCATTTTTAAACTTCAGCAGAATTCCGAGGACAATGGAAGAGTTCCAAAGCATTTTTAAAACTTCAGCAGAATACCAAGAACAATGGAAGAGTTCCAAGCATTTATAAACTTCAGTAGAATTCCAAGAACAATGGGAGAGTTCTACAGACTGATTTAAAAAACAATAACATTCGGAGAACAATGAGTGAGTTCCAAAGCATTTTTAATCTTCAGCAGAATTCCGAGAACAATGGAAGATTTCCAAAGCATTTTTAAACTTCAGTAGAAATCCAAGAACAATGGGAGACTTTTACAGATTGATTTAAAAAAACAGTGACATTGCAAGAACAATGGGAAAGTTCCAAAGAATTTTTAAACTTCAGCAGAATTCCGAGAACAATTAGAGAGTTCTACAGATTGATTTGGAAAAACAGTAACATTCCGAGAACAATGGGAGTGTTCCAAAGCATTTTTAAACTACAGCAGAATTCCGAGAGCAATGAGAAAGTTCTACAGACTGATATAAAAAAACAATACATTCCAAGAACAATGGGAGAGTTCCAAAGCATTGCTAAACTTCAGTAGAATTCCGAGGGCAATGAGAAAGTTCTACAGACTGATTTAAAAAAAAATAACATTCCAAGAACAATGGTAGAGTACCAAAGCATTTTTAAACTTCATCAGAATTCCGAGAACAATGGAAGAGTTCCAAAGCATTTTTAAACTTCATCAGAATTCCGAGAACAATGGAAGAGTTCCAAAGCATTTTTAAACTTCAGCAGAATTCCGAGAACAATGGAAGAGTTCCAAAGCATTTCTAAACTTCAGTAGAATTCCGAGAACAAAGAAAGAGTTCTACAGACTGATTTAAAAAAACAATAACATTCCGAGAACAATGGGAGAGTTCCAAAGCATTTCTAAACTTCAGCAGACTTCCAAGAACAATGGAAGAGCTCCAAAGCAATTTTAAACTTCAGCAGAATTCCGAGAACAATGGAAGAGTTCCAAAACATTTTTAAACTTAGCAGAATTCCGAGAACAATGGAAGAGTTCCAAAGCATTTTTAAACTTCAGTAGAGTTCCAAGAACAAAGGGAGAGTTCTTTAGATTGATTTAAACAAACAATAACATATCGAGAACAATGGGAGAGTTCCAAAGATTTTGAAACTTCAGCAGAATTCCGAGAACAATGAAAGAGTTCCAAAGCATTTTTAAACTTCATTAGAAATTCGAGAACAATGGGAGAGATCTATGGATTGATTTAAACAAACAATAACATTCTGAGAACAATGGGAGAGTTCCAAAGTATTTTTAAACTTCAGAAGTATTCCGAGAACAATGGGAGAGTTCTACAGACTGATTTAAAAAAACAATATCATTCCAAGAACAATGGGAGAGTTCAAAAGCATTGCTAAACTTCAGTAGAATTCCGAGAGCAATGAGAAAGTTATACAGACTGATTTAAAAAAAAATAACATTCCAAGAACAATGGTAGAGTACCAAAGCATTTTTAAACTTCATCAGAATTCCGAGAACAATGGAAGAGTTCCAAAGCATTTTTAAACTTCAGCAGAATTTCGAGAACAATGGAAGAGTTCCAAAGCATTTTTAAACTTCAGCAGAATTCCGAGAACAATGGAAGAGTTCCAAAGCACTTTTAAACTTCAGCAGAATTCCGAGAACAATGGAAAAGTTCCAAAGCATTTTTAAACTTCATTAGAAATTCAAGAACAATGGGAGAGTTCTATAGATTGACTTAAACAAACAATAACATACCGAGAACAATGGGAGAGTTCCAAAGATTTTTAAACTTCAGCAGAATTCTAAAAACAATGAAAGAGTTCCAAAGCATTTTTAAACTTCAGCAGTATTCCGAGAACAATGGGAGAGTTCCAAAGCATTTTTAAACTTAGCAGAATTCCGAGAACAATGGAAAAGTTCCAAAGCATTTTTAAACTTCAGTAGAAATTAGAGAACAATGGGAGAGTTCTATGGATTGATTTAAACAAACAATAACATTCCGAGAACAATGGGAGAGTTCCAAAGCATTTTTAAACTTCAGAAGAATTCCGAGAACAATGGGAGAGTTCCAAAGCATTTTTAAACTTCAGTAGAATTCCGAGAACAATGAGAAAGTTCTACAGACTGATTTAAAAAAACAAAAACAATCCAAGAACAATGGGAAAGTTCCAAAGCATTTTTGAACTTCAGTAGAATTCCGAGAACAATGGGAGAGTTCTACAGACTGATTTAAAAAAAATTAACATTCCGAGAACAATGGGAGAGTTCCAAAGCATTTTTAAACTTCAGTAGAATTCCGAGAACAATGGGAGAGTTCTACAGACTGATTTAAAAAAACAATAGCATTCCAAGAACAATAGGAGAGTTCCAAAGCATTTTTAAACTTCAGCAGAATTCCGAGAACAATGGAAGAGTTCCAAAGCATTTTTAGACTTCAGTAGAATTCCGAGAACAATGGGATAGATCTATAGTCTGATTTAAAAAAATAATAACATTCCGAGAACAATGGGAGAGTTCCAAAGCATTTTTAAACTTCAGCAGAATTCCGAGAACAATGGAATGTTCCAAAGAATTTTTAAACTTCAGCAGAATTCAGAGAACAATGGAAGAGTTCCAAAGTATTTTTAAATTTCAGCAGAATTCCAAGAACAATGGAAGAGTTCTACAGATTGATTTAAAAAAACAGTAACATTCCAAGAACAATGGGAGAGTTCCAAAGCATTTTTAATCTTCAGCAGAATTCCGAGAACAATGGAAGAGTTAGAAAGCATTTTTAAACTTCAGCACATTTCCAAGAACAATGGAACAGTTCCAAAGCATTTCTAATCTTCAGCAGAATTCCGAGAACAATGGAAGAGTTCCAAAGCATTTTTAAACTTCAGCAGAATTCCAAGAAAAATGGGAGAGTTCTATAGAATGATTTAAACAAACAATAACATTCCGAGAACAACAATGGGAGAGGTCCAAAGCATTTTTAAACTTCATCAGAAATCCGAGAACAATGAAAGAGTTCCAAAGCATTTTTAAACTTCAGCAGAATTCCGAGAACAATGGAAGAGTTCCAAAGCATTTTTAAACTTCAGCAGAATTCAGAGAACAATGGAAGAGTTCCAAAGCATTTTTAAACTTCAACAGAATTCCGAGAACAATGGAAGAGTTCCAAAGTATTTTTAAATTTCAGCAGAATTCCAAGAACAATGGAAGAGTTCTACAGATTGATTTAAAAAAACAGTAACATTCCGAGAACAATGGGAGAGTTCCAAAGCATTTTTCAACTTCAGCAGAATTCCGAGAACAATAGAAGATTTCCAAAGCATTTTTAAACTTCAGTAGAATTCCGCGAACAATGGGAGAGTTCAACAGAGTGATTTAAAAAAACAATAACATTCAGAGAACAAAGGGAGAGTTCCAAAGCATTTTTAATCTTCAGCAGAATTCGGAGAACATTGGAAGAGTTCCAAAGCAATTTTAAATTTCAGCAGAATTCCGAGAACAATGGAAGAGTTCCAAAGCATTTTTAAACTTCAGTTGAATTCCGAGAACAATGGGAGAGTTCTACAGATTGATTTAAAAAAACAGTAACATTCCGAGAACAATGGGAGAGTTCCAAAGAATTTTTAAACTTCAGCAGAATTCCGAGAACAATGGGAGAGTTCTACAGATTGATTTAAAAAAACAGTTAAATTCCAAGAACAATGGAAGAGTTCCAAACCATTTTTAAACTTCAGTAGAATTCCGAGAACAATGGGAGAGTTCTACAGACTGATTTAAAAAAACAATAATATTCCAAGAACAATGGGAGAGTTCCAAAGCATTTTTAAACTTCAGCAGAAATCCGAGAACAATGGAAGAGTTCCAAAGCATTTTTAAACTTCAGTAGAATTCCGAGAACAATGGGAGAGTTTAAAGACTGATTTAAAAAAACAATAACATTCTGAGAGAAATGGGGGAGTTCAATAGCATTTTTAAACTTCAGCAGAATTCCGAGTACAATGGAAGAGTTCCAAAGCTTTTTTAAACTTCAGTAGAATTCTGAGAACAATGGGAGGGTACTACAGACTGATTTGAAAAAACAATAACATTCTGAGAACAATGGGAGCGTTCCAAAGCATTTTTAAACTTCAGAAGAATTCCAAGAACAATGGGAGAGTTCAACAGATTGATTGAAAAAAACAATAACATTCCGAGAACAATGGGAGAGCTCCAAAGCATTTTTAAACTTCAGCAGAATTCCAAGAACAATGGGAGAGTTCTACAGATTGATTTAAAAAAAATTAACATTCCGAGAACAATGGGAGAGTTCCAAAGCATTTTTAAACTTCAGCAGAATTCCGGGAACAATGGAAGAGCTCCAAAGCATCTTTAAACTTCAGCAGATTTCCGAGAACAATGGCGTAGTTCCAAAACATTTTTAAACTTAGCAGAATTCCGAGAACAATGGAAGAGTTCCAAAGCACTTTTAAACTTCAGTAGAATTCTGAGAACAATGGGAGAGTTCTATAGATTGATTTAAACAAACAATAACATTCCGTGAACAATTGGAGAGTTCCAAAGCATTTTTAAACTTCAGCAGAATTCCGAGAACAATGGAAGAGTTCCAAAGCATTTTTAAACTTCAGCAGAATTCAGAGAATAATGGAAGAGTTCCAAAGCATTTTTAAACTTCAGCAGAATTCCGAGAACAATGGAAGAGTTCCAAAGCAATTTTAAACTTCAGCAGAATTCCGAGAACAATGGAAGAGTTCCAAAGCAATTTTAAACTTCAGCAAAATTCAGAGAACAATGGAAGAGTTCCAAAGCATTTTTAAACTTCAGTAGAATTCCGAGAACAATGGGAGAGTTCTACAGATTGATTTTAAAAAACAGTAACATTCTGAGAACAATGGGAGAGTTCCAAAGAATTTTTAAACTTCAGCAGAATTCCGAGAACAATGGGAGAGTTCTACAGATTGATCTAAAAAAACAGTAACATTCTGAGAACAATGGGAGAGTTCCAAAAATTTTTAAACTTCAGCAGAATTCCGAGAACAATGGGAGAGTTCTACAGATTGATCTAAAAAAACAGTAACATTCGGAGAACAATGGGAGAGTTCCAAAGCATTTTTATTCTTCAGTAGAATTCCGAGAACAATGAGAGAGTTCTACAGACTGATTTAAAAAAACAATAACATTCCAAGAACAATGGGAGAGTTCCAAAGCATTTTTAAACTTCAGCAGAAATCCGAGAACAATGGAAGAGTTCCAAAGCATTTTTAAACTTCAGTAGAATTCCGAGAACAATGGGAGAGTTTTACAGACTGATTTAAAAAAACAATAACATTCTGAGAGAAATGGGGGAGTTCAAAAGCATTTTTAAACTTCAGCAGAATTCCGAGTACAATGGAAGAGTTCCAAAGCTTTTTTAAACTTCAGTAGAATTCCGAGAACAATGGGAGAGTTCAACAGATTGATTAAAAAAAACAATAACATTCCGAGAACAATGGGAGAGCTCCAAAGCATTTTTAAACTTCAGCAGAATTCCGAGAACAATGGAAGAGTTCCAAAGCATTTTTAGACTTCAGTAGAATTCCGAGAACAATGGGAGAGATCTATAGTCTGATTTAAAAAAATAATAACATTCCGAGAACAATGGGAGAGTTCCAAAGCATTTTTAAACTTCAGCAGAATTCCGAGAACAATGGAATGTTCCAAAGCATTTTTAAACTTCAGCAGAATTCAGAGAACAATGGAAGAGTTCCAAAGTATTTTTAAATTTCAGCAGAATTCCAAGAACAATGGAAGAGTTCTACAGATTGATTTAAAAAAACAGTAACATTCCAAGAACAATGGGAGAGTTCCAAAGCATTTTTAATCTTCAGCAGAATTCCGAGAACAATGGAAGAGTTCCAAAGCATTTTTAAACTTCAGCACATTTCCAAGAACAATGGAACAGTTCCAAAGCATTTCTAATCTTCAGCAGAATTCCGAGAACAATGGAAGAGTTCCAAAGCATTTTTAAACTTCAGCAGAATTCCGAGAAAAATGGGAGAGTTCTATAGATTGATTTAAACAAACAATAACATTCCGAGAACAACAATGGGAGAGGTCCAAAGCATTTTTAAACTTCATCAGAAATCCGAGAACAATGAAAGAGTTCCAAAGCATTTTTAAACTTCAGCAGAATTCCGAGAACAATGGAAGAGTTCCAAACCATTTTTAAACTTCAGCAGAATTCAGAGAACAATGGAAGAGTTCCAAAGCATTTTTAAACTTCAACAGAATTCCGAGAACAATGGAAGAGTTCCAAAGTATTTTTAAATTTCAGCAGAATTCCAAGAACAATGGAAGAGTTCTACAGATTGATTTAAAAAACAGTAACATTCCGAGAACAATGGGAGAGTTCCAAAGCATTTTTCAACTTCAGCAGAATTCCGAGAACAATAGAAGATTTCCAAAGCATTTTTAAACTTCAGTAGAATTCCGAGAACAATGGGAGAGTTCAACAGAGTGATTTAAAAAAACAATAACATTCAGAGAACAAAGGGAGAGTTCCAAAGCATTTTTAATCTTCAGCAGAATTCCGAGAACATTGGAAGAGTTCCAAAGCAATTTTAAATTTCAGCAGAATTCCGAGAACAATGGAAGAGTTCCAAAGCGTTTTTAAACATCAGCAGTATTACGAGAACAATTGGAGAGTTCCAAAGCATTTTTAAACTTCAGCAGAATTCCGAGAACAATGGAAGAGTTCCAAAGCATTTTTAAACTTCAGCAGAATTCCGAGAACAATGGAAGAGTTCCAAAGCAATTTTAAACTTCAGCAAAATTCAGAGAACAATGGAAGAGTTCCAAAGCATTTTTAAACTTCAGTAGAATTCCGAGAACAATGGGAGAGTTCTACAGATTGATTTTAAAAAACAGTAACATTCTGAGAACAATGGGAGAGTTCCAAAGAATTTTTAAACTTCAGCAGAATTCCGAGAACAATGGGAGAGTTCTACAGATTGATCTAAAAAAACAGTAACATTCCGAGAACAATGGGAGTGTTCCAAAGCATTTTTAATCTTCAGTAGAATTCCGAGAACAATGGGAGTATTCTACAGACTGATTTAAAAAAACAATAACATTCCAAGAACAATGGGAGAGTTCCAAAGCATTTTTAAACTTCAGTAGAATTCAGAGAACAATGGGAGAGTTTTACAGACTGATTTAAAAAAACAATAACATTCTGAGAGAAATGGGGGAGTTCAAAAGCATTTTTAAACTTCAGCAGAATTCCAAGTACAATGGAAGAGTTCCAAAGCGTTTTTAAACTTCAGTAGAATTCTGAGAACAATGGGAGGGTACTACAGACTGATTTGAAAAAAACAATAACATTCTGAGAACAATGGGAGCGTTCCAAAGCAATTTTAAACTTCAGAAGTATTCCAAGAACAATGGGAGAGTTCAACAGATTGATTGAAAAAAAATTAACATTCCGAGAACAATGGGAGAGTTCCAAAGCATTTTTAAACTTCAGTAGAATTCCGAGAACAATGGGAGAGTTCTACAGACTGATTTAAAAAAACAATAGCATTCCAAGAACAATAGGAGAGTTACAAAGCATTTTTAAACTTCAGCAGAATTCCGAGAACAATGGAAGAGTTCCAAAGCATTTTTAGACTTCAGTAGAATTCCGAGAACAATGGGAGAGTTCTATAGTCTGATTTAAAAAAATAATAACATTCCGAGAACAATGGGAGAGTTCCAAAGCATTTTTAAACTTCAGCAGAATTCCGAGAACAATGGAATGTTCCAAAGCATTTTTAAACTTCAGCAGAATTCAGAGAACAATGGAAGAGTTCCAAAGCATTTTTAAACTTCAACAGAATTCCGAGAACAATGGAAGAGTTCCAAAGTATTTTTAAATTTCAGCAGAATTCCAAGAACAATGGAAGAGTTCTACAGATTGATTTAAAAAAACAGTAACATTCCAAGAACAATGGGAGAGTTCCAAACCATTTTTAATCTTCAGCAGAATTCCAAGAACAATGGAAGAGTTCCAAAGCATTTTTAAACTTCAGCAGATTTCCAAAAACAATGGAACAGTTCCAAAGCATTTCTAATATTCAGCAGAATTCCGAGAACAATGGAAGAGTTCCAAAGCATTTTTAAACTTCAGCAGAATTCCGAGAAAAATGGGAGAGTACTATAGATTGATTTAGACAAACAATAACATTCCGAGAACAACAATGGGAGAGGTCCAAAGCATTTTTAAACTTCATCAGAATTCCGAGAACAATGAAAGAGTTCCAAAGCATTTTTAAACTTCAGCAGTATTCTGAGAACAATAGGAGAGTTCCAAAGCATTTTTAAACTTCAGCAGAATTCCGAGAACAATGCAAGAGTTCCAAAGCATTTTTAAACTTCAGCAGAATTCAGAGAACAATGGAAGAGTTCCAAAGCATTTTTAAACTTCAACAGAATTCCGAGAACAATGGAAGAGTTCCAAAGTATTTTTAAATTTCAGCAGAATTCCAAGAACAATGGAAGAGTTCTACAGATTGACTTAAAAAAACAGTAACATTCCGAGAACAATGGGAGAGTTCCAAAGCATTTTTCAACTTCAGCAGAATTCCGAGAACAATAGAAGATTTCCAAAGCATTTTTAAACTTCAGTAGAATTCCGAGAACAATGGGAGAGTTCAACAGAGTGATTTAAAAAAACAATAACATTCAGAGAACAAAGGGAGAGTTCCAAAGCATTTTTAATCTTCAGCAGAATTCCGAGAACAATGGAAGAGTTCCAAAGCAATTTTAAATTTCAGCAGAATTCCGAGAACAATGGAAGAGTTCCAAAGCATTTTTAATCTTCAGTTGAATTCCGAGATCAATAGGAGAGTTCTACAGATTGATTAAAAAAAACAGTAACATTCCGAGAACAATGGGAGAGTTCCAAAGAATTTTTAAACTTCAGCAGAATTCCGAGAACAATGGGAGAGTTCTACAGATTGATTTAAAAAAACAGTTAAATTCCAAGAACAATGGAAAAGTTTCAAACCATTTTTAAACTTCAGTAGAATTCCGAGAACAATGGGAGAGTTCTACAGACTGATTTAAAAAAACAATAACATTCCAAGAACAATGGGAGAGTTCCAAAGCATTTTTAATCTTCAGCAGAAATCCGAGAACAATGGGAGAGTTCCAAAGCATTTTTAAACTTCAGTAGAATTCAGAGAACAATGGAAGAGTTCTACAGACTGATTTTAAAAAACAATAACATTCCGAGAACAATGGGGGACTTCCAAAGCATTTTTAAACTTCAGCAGAATTCCGAGTACAATGGAAGAGTTCCAAAGCTTTATTAAACTTCAGTAGAATTCTGAGAACAATGGAAGAGTTCCACAGCATTTCTAAACATCAGTAGAATTCCGAGAACAATGGAAGAGTTCTACAGACTGATTTAAAATAACAATAACATTCCGAGAACAAAGGGAGAGTTCCAAAGCATTTTTAAACTTCAGCAGAATTCCGAGAACAATGGAAGAGTTCCAAAGCATTTTTAAACTTCAGCAGAATTCAGAGAACAATGGAAGAGTTCCAATGCATTTTTAAACTTCAACAGAATTCCGAGAACATTGGAAGAGTTGCAAAGCATTTTTAAACTTCAGCAGAATTCCAATAACAATGGAAGAGTTCCAAAGCATTTTTAAACTTCAGCAGAATACCGAGAACAATGGAAGAGTTCCAAAGAATTTTTAAACTTTAGTAGAATTGCGAGAACAATGGGAGAGTTCTACAGACTGATTTAAAAAAACAATAGCATTCCAAGAACAATAGGAGAGTTCCAAAGCATTTTTAAACTTCAGCAGAATTGCGAGAACAATGGAAGAGTTCCAAAGCATTTCTAAACTTCAGTAGAATTCCGAGAACAATTGGAGAGTTCTACAGTCTGATTTAAAAAAACAATAACATTCCGAGAACAATGGGAGAGTTCCAAAGCATTTTTAAACTTCAGCAGAATTCCGAGAACAATGGAAGAGTTCCAAAGCATTTTTAAACTTCAGCAGAATTCAGAGAACAATGGAAGAGTTCCAATGCATTTTTAAACTTCAACAGAATTCCGAGAACAATGGAAGAGTTGCAAAGCATTTTTAAACTTCAGCAGAATTCCAATAACAATGGAAGAGTTCCAAAGCATTTTTAAACTTCAGCAGAATACCGAGAACAATGGAAGAGTTCCAAAGCATTTTTAAACTTCAGCAGAATTCCAAGAACAATGGGAGAGTTCTACAGATTGATTTAAAAAAAATTAACATTCCGAGAACAATGGGAGTGTTCCAAAGCATTTTTAAACTTCAGTAGAATTCTGAGAACAATGGGAGAGTTCTACAGACTGATTTAAAAAAACAATAGCATTCCAAGAAAAATAGTAGCATTCCAAAGCATTTTTAAACTTCAGCAGAATTCGGAGAACAATGGAAGAGTTCCAAAGCATTTTTACACTTCAGTAGAATTCCAAGAACAATGGGAGAGTTCTATAGTCTGATTTAAAAAAACAATAACATTCCGAGAACAATGGGAGAGTTCCAAAGCATTTTTAAACTTCAGCAGAATTCCAAGAACCATAAAAGTGTTCCAAAGCATTTTTAAACTTCAGCAGAATTCAGAGAAAAATGGAAGAGTTCCAAAGCATTTTGAAACTTCAACAGAATTCCGAGAACAATGGAAGAGTTCCAAAGTATTTTTAAATTTCAGCAGAATTCCGAGTACAATGGAAGAGTTCTACAGATTGATTTAAAAAAACATTAACATTCCAAGAACAATGGGAGAGTTCCAAAGCATTTTAAATCTTCAGCAGAATTCCGAGAACAATGGAAGAGTTCCAAAGCATTTTTAAACTTCAGCAGATTTCGAAGAACAATGGAACAGTTCCAAAGCATTTCTAAACTTCAGCAGAATTCCGAGAACAATGGAAGAGTTCCAAAGCATTGTTAAACTTCAGCAGAATTCAGAGAACAATGGAAGAGCTCCAAAGCATTTTTCAACTTCAGCAGAATTCCGAGAGCAATGGGAGAGTTCTACAGATTGATCTAAAAAAACAGTAACTTTCCGAGAACAATGGGAGAGTTCCAAAGCATTTTTAATCTTCAGTAGAATTCCGAGAACAATGGGAGAGTTCTACAGCCTGATTTAAAAAAACAATAACATTCCAAGAACAATGGAAGTGTTCCAAAGCATTTTTAAACTTCAGTAGAATTCCGAGAACAATGGGAGAGTTCAACAGAGTGATGTAAAAAAACAATAACATTCCGAGAACAAAGTGAGAGTTCCCAAGCATTTTTAATCTTCAGCAGAATTCCGAGAACAATGGGAGAGTTCTACAGACTGATTTAAAAAAACAATAACATTCCAAGAACAATGGAAGAGTTCCAAAGCATTTTTAAACTTCAGTAGAATTCCGAGAACAATGGGAGAGTTCTACAGACTGATTTAAAAAAACAATAACATTCTGAGAGCAATGGGGGAGTTCCAAAGCATTTTTAAACTTCAGCAGAATTCTGAGTACAATGGAAGAGTTCCAAAGCTTTTTTAAACTTCAGTAGAATTCTGAGAACAATGGGAGGGTACTACAGACTGATTTAAAAATACAATAACATTCTGAGAACAATGGGAGATTTCCAAAGCATTTTTAAACGTCACAAGAATTCCGAGATCAATGGGAGAGTGCTACAGACTGATTGAAAAAAACAATAGCATTCCGAGAACAATGGGAGAGCTCCAAAGCATTTTTAAACTTCAGCAGAATTCCAAGAACAATGGGACAGTTTTACAGATTGATTTAAAAACAATTAACATTCCGAGAACAATGGGAGAGTTCCAAAGCATTTTTAAACTTCAGTAGAATTCCGAGAACAATGGGAGAGTTCTACAGACTGATTTAAAAAAACAATAGCATTCCAAGAACAATAGGAGAGTTCCAAAGCATTTATAAACTTCAGCAGAATTCCGAGAACAAAGGAAGAGTTCCAAAGCATTTTTACACTTCAGTAGAATTCCGAGAACAATGAGAGAGATCTATAGTCTGATTTAAAAAAACAATAACATTCCTAAAACAATGGGAGAGTTCCAAAGCATTTTTAAACTTCAGCAGAATTCCGAGAACCATGAAAGAGTTCCAAAGCATTTTTAAACTTCAGCAGAATTCAGAGAACAATGGAAGAGTTCCTAAGCATTTTTAAACTGCAACAGAATTCCGAGAACAATGGAAGAGTTCCAAAGTATTTTTAAATTTCAGCAGAATTCCGAGAACAATGGAACAGTTCTACAGATTGATTTAAAAAAACAGTAACATTCCAAGAACAATGGGAGAGTTCCAAAGCATTTTTAATCTTCAGTAGAACTCCGAGAACAATGGGAGAGTTCTACAGACTGATTTGAAAAAACAATAGCATTCCAAGAACAATAGGAGAGTTCCAAAGCATTTTTAAACTTCAGCAGAATTCCAAGAACAATGGAAGAGTTCCAAAGCATTTCTAAACTTCAGTAGAATTCCGAGAACAATGGGAGAGTTCTACAGTCTGATTTAAAAAAACAATAACATTCCGAGAACAATGGGAGAGTTCCAAAGCATTTTTAAACTTCAGCAGAATTCCGAGAACAATGGAAGAGTTCCAAAGGATTTTTAAACTTCAGCAGAATTCAGAGAACAATGGAAGAGTTCCAATGCATTTTTAAACTTCAACAGAATTCCGAGAACAATGGAAGAGTTCCAAATCATTTTTAAACTTCAGCAGAATTCCGAGAACAATGGAAGATTTCCAAAGCATTTTTAAACTTCAGCAGAATACCGAGAACAATGCAAGAGTTCCAAAGCGTTTTAAACTTCAGCAGAATTCCAAGAACAATGGGAGAGTTCTACAGATTGATTTAAAAAAAATTAACATTCCGAGAACAATGGGAGAGTTCCAAAGCATTTTTAAACTTCAGTAGAATTCCAAGAACAATGGGAGAGTTCTACAGACTGATTTAAAAAAACAATAGCATTCCAAGAACAATAGGAGCATTCCAAAGCATTTTTAAACTTCAGCAGAATTCCGAGAACAATGGAAGAGTTCCAAAGCATTTTTACACTTCAGTAGAATTCCGAGAAAAATGGAACAGTTCCAAAGCATTTCTAAACTTCAGTAGAATTTTGAGAATAATGGGAGAGTTCTACAGTCTGATTTAAAAAAACAATAACATTCCGAGAACAATGGGAGAGTTCCAAAGCATTTTTAAACTTCAGCAGAATTCCGAGAACAATGGAAGAGTTCCAAAGCATTTTTAAACTTCAGCAGAATTTAGAGAACAATGGAAGAGTTCCAATGCATTTTTAAACTTCAACAGAATTCCGAGAACAATGGAAGAGTTCCAAAGCATTTTTAAACTTCAGCAGAATTCCGAGAACAATGGAAGATTTCCAAAGCATTTCTAAACTTCAAAAGAATACCGAGAACAATGCAAGAGTTCCAAAGCGTTTTAAACTTCAGCAGAATTTTAAGAACAATGGGAGAGTTCTACAGATTGATTTAAAAAAAATTAACATTCCGAGAACAATGGGAGAGTTCCAAAGCATTTTTAAATTTCAGTAGAATTCCGAGAACAATGGGAGAGTTCTACAGACTGATTTAAAAAAACAATAACATTCTGAGAGCAATGGGGGAGTTCCAAAGCATTTTTAAACTTCAGCAGAATTCCGAGTACAATGGAAGAGTTCCAAAGCTTTTTTAAACTTCAGTAGAATTCTGAGAACAATGGGAGGGTACTACAGACTGAGATAAAAATACAATAACATTCTGAGAACAATGGGAGAGTTCCAAAGCATTTTTAAACTTCAGAAGAATTCCAAGAACAATGGGAGAGTTCTACAGACTGATTTAAAAAAACAATAGCATTCCAAGAACAATAGGAGTGTTCCAAAGCATTTTTAAACTTCAGCAGAATTCCGAGAACAAAGGAAGAGTTCCAAAGCATCTTTACACTTCAGTAGAATTCTGAGAACAATGGGAGAGTTCTATAGCCTGATTTAAAAAAACAATAACATTCCGAGAACAATGGGAGAGTTCCAAAGCATTTTTAAACTTCAGCAGAATTCCGAGAACCATGGAAGAGTTCCAAAGCATTTTTAAACTTCAGCAGAATTCAGAGAACAATGGAAGAGTTCCTAAGCATTTTTAAACTTCAACAGAATTCCGAGAACAATGGAAGAGTTCCAAAGTATTTTTCAATTTCAGCAGAATGCCGAGAACAATGGAAGAGTTCTACAGATTGATATAAAAAAAAGTAACATTCCGAGAACAATGGGAGAGTTCCAAAGCATTTTTAAACTTCAGTAGAATTCCGAGAACAATGGGAGAGTTCTACAGACTGATTTAAAAAAACAATAACATTCTGAGAGCAATGGGGGAGTTCCAAAGCATTTTTAAACTTCAGCAGAATTCCGAGTTCAATGGAAGAGTTCCAAAGCTTTTTTAAACTTCAGTAGAATTCTGAGAACAATGGGAGGGTACTACAGACTGAGATAAAAATACAATAACATTCTGAGAACAATGGGAGAGTTCCAAAGCATTTTTAAACTTCAGCAGAATTCCAAGAACAATGGGAGAGTTTTACAGATTGATTTAAAAAAAATTAACATTCCGAGAACAATGGGAGAGTTCCAAAGCATTTTTAAACTTCAGTAGAATTCCGACAACAATGGGAGAGTTCTACAGACTGATTTAAAAAAACAATAGCATTCCAAGAACAATAGGAGTGTTCCAAAGCATTTTTAAACTTCAGCAGAATTCCGAGAACAAAGGAAGAGTTCCAAAGCATCTTTACACTTCAGTAGAATTCTGAGAACAATGGGAGAGTTCTATAGTCTAATTTAAAAAAAAATAACATTCCGAGAACAATGGGAGAGTTCCAAAGCATTTTTAAACTTCAGCAGAATTCCGCGAACCATGGAAGAGTTCCAAAGCATTTTTAAACTTCAGCAGAATTCAGAGAACAATGGAAGAGTTCCTAAGCATTTTTAAACTTCAACAGAATTCCGAGAACAATGGAAGAGTTCCAAAGTATTTTTCAATTTCAGCAGAATGCCGAGAACAATGGAAGAGTTCTACAGATTGATATAAAAAAAAGTAACATTCCAAGAACAATGGGAGAGTTCCAAAGCATTTTTAATCTTCAGTAGAACTCCAAGAACAATGGGAGAGTTCTACAGACTGATTTAAAAAAACAATAGCATTCCAAGAACAATAGGAGAGTTCCAAAGCATTTTTAAACTTCAGCAGAATTCCGAGAACAATGGAAGAGTTCCAAAGCATTTGTAAACTTCAGTAGAATTCCGAGAACAATGGGAGAGTTCTACAGTCTGATTTAAAAAAACAATAACATTCCGAGAACAATGGGAGAGTTCCAAAGCATTTTTAAACTTCAGCAGAATTCCGAGAACAATGGAAGAGTTCCAAAGCATTTTTAAACTTCAGCAGAATTCAGAGAACAATGGAAGAGTTCCAATGCATTTTTAAACTTCAACAGAATTCCGAGAACAATGGAAGAGTTCCAAAGCATTTTTAAACTTCAGCAGAATTCCAAGAACAATGCAAGAGTTCCAAAGCATTTTTAAACTTCAGCAGAATACCAAGAAAAATGGAAGAGTTCCAAAGCATTTTTAAACTTCAGCATAATTCCAAGAAGAATGGGAGAGTTCTACAGATTGATTTAAAAAAAATTAACATTCCGAGAACAATGGGAGAGTTCCAAAGCATTTTTAAACTTCAGTAGAATTCCGAGAACAATGGGAGAATTCTACAGACTGATTTAAAAAACAATAGCATTCCAAGAACAATAGGAACATTCCAAAGCATTTTTACACTTCAGTAGAATTCCGAGAACAATGGGAGAGTTCTATAGTCTGATTTAAAAAAACAATAACATTCCGAGAACAATGGGAGAGTTCCAAAGCATTTTTAAACTTCAGCAGAATTCCGAGAACCATGGAAGAGTTCCAAAGCATTTTTAAACTTCAGCAGAATTCAGAGAACAATAGAAGAGTTCCAAAGCATTTTTAAACTTCAACAGAATTCCTAGAACAATGGAAGAGTTCCAAAGTATTTTTAAATTTCAGCAGAATTCCGAGAACAATGGAAGAGTTCTACAGATTGATTTAAAAAAACAGTAACATTCCAAGAACAATGGGAGAGTTCCAAAGCATTTTTAATCTTCAGCAGAATTCCGAGAATAATGGAAGAGTTCCAAAGCATTTTTTTCAGACCTACAGATTACTACCCATTCCTGCTAATACATGTGGGGACAAATGACACCGCAAGAAAGGACCTGGAAACCATCTGCAGTGACTTTGAAGACTTAGGCAAGAAAGTGAAAGAATTGGGAGCGCAGGTGGTCTTCTCATCCATCCTCCCAGTGGATGGCCATGGAACAATGAGGTGGAATAAGATTCTACAGGTGAACAACTGGCTACGTCGATGGTGCCGTCAACAAGGATTTGGATTTCTGGATCACGGAATGAATTACCTATATGATGGACTACTTGCTAGAGATGGGGTGCACCTTACGAAGACTGGAAAACATGTATTTGGAAGTCGCCTTGCTACACTCATCAGAAAAGCTTTAAACTAGAACAATGTGGGAAGGGAAGCAAAAGGCCAGAAAAAGCCATACAGCTGACAAATACTATTGAGATCTCTGCTACTGGAAGTGGAAAGGAAGAACAAAGACAAAACAATTTAAATAATAAAAATATGGGTGGAAGAGAAACCAATCACAAACTAAAATGTTTTTATACAAATGCACAAAGCATGGGCAACAAACAAGGAGAATTGGAACTACTAATGCAGGAAAAGGAATATGATGTCATTGGAATCACTGAAACTTGGTGGGACGATACACATGATTGGAATAAAAGGCTAAAAGGATACAACTTATTTGCAAGAAACAGACTTGATAAACGAGGAGGAGGTGTTGCATTGTATGTTAGAAAAGCGTATATCTGCACAGAGATTGAAGCTTCAGAGACTGGGAGCTCTGTGGAAACTGTTTGGGTAAGAATACAAGGAGAGAACAACGGAAAGGACACCATTGTAGGCATTTACTACAGGCCACCTGGGCAAGCTGAAGATATGGATGAACTCTTTATGTATCAAATGACCAAGTTCTCCAAAAAATATGACGTAGTGGTCATGGGAGATTTCAACTATCCAGACATTTGTTGGGAATCTCTCTCAAGTAAAACTAACAGGTCAAGCAAATTCTTATCCTCTCTTGCTGACAACTTTATCTTCCAAAAGGTAGGGGAGAAAACAAGGGGATCTGCTACTTTGGATCTAATCCTTATAAACAGGGAGGAAATGGTTGAGGAGGTAAAGGTGGCTGGGACCCTAGGAGGCAGCGATCATGCTATTATAGAATTTTGGATAACTAGAGGAGGAAGACATGTGAAGACTCAAACTTCAAGGTTAGATTTTAGAAAGGCAGATTTTAAGAGACTCAGAAAGAGAATAGGAGGGATCCAATGGCTGGATGTCCTTAAGGACAAAAATGTCCAGGAAGGATGGGAAATTTTTAAAAATGAGATTCTCAAAGCACAATCGTTAACAATCCCGAAAAGTAGGAAGAATGGGAAGCATTTAAGGAAACCAGGATGGATGAACACAGAACTTAAACACATGCTAAAAAGAAAGAAAGAATTGTTTATTAAATGGAAAGAGGGAGGCATATCTAAAGAAGATTATAATGCAGTCTGCAGATCCTGCAGGGCACGTATCAGGTTAGCTAAAGCTGACAATGAATTAAGGCTTGCAAGAGATGTCAAAAGCAATAAAAAAGGATTTTGGGGGTATGTCAAAAGTAAAAGAAAAGTCAAAGATGCTATAGGATTTTTACAGGATGAAAATGGAGAAATGGTAAGAGAGGATGTTGAGAAGGCCGAACTTTTTAATTCCTATTTTGCATCTGTTTTCTCTCAGAAAGAAAATGTAACATCAACTGATCTTCACTGTCCTTTTAAAGGAATAGAGGAATCCAAGTTATCTGTAAACAGAAAGATTGTGAGGGAATATTTAGCTAACATAAATGAGTTCAAGTCTCCAGGTCCAGATGAATTACACCCCAGAGTACTGAAGGAGATCGTAGAAGAAATTTTAGAACCACTCTCCATAATCTTTGAAAATTCTTGGAGAACAGGAGAAGTCCCAGAAGACTGGAGAAGAGCAAATGTTGTTCCTATCTTCAAAAAGGGGAAGAAGGTGGACCCAGGGAACTATAGGCCGGTGAGTCTGACTTCTATACCAGGAAAGATCTTTGAACAAATTATTAAACAACATGTATGTAAGTACATGGATAAGAATGAAGTGATTAACCAGAGTCAGCATGGGTTTGTAACTAACAAGTCTTGTCAGACTAACTTAATTTCCTTCTATGACAGAATCACTGACTGGGTGGATCAGGGAAATGCTGTAGATATAGTATATCTTGACTTCAGCAAAGCATTTGACAAAGTATCTCACACCATCCTTATTGAAAAAATGACCAAGTATGCAATGGACCAGGCAACTGTTAGGTGGATTCATAACTGGCTTAGTGATCGGACTCAAAGGGTGGTTGTAAATGGCTTCACATCCAGCTGGATGAATGTCTCAAGTGGTGTACCACAGGGCTCCGTCCTGGGACCTGTATTGTTCAACATCTTTATCAATGATTTAGATGAAGGAATTGAGGGTAAACTGATTAAATTTGCTGATGACACAAAGCTAGGAGGGATAGCTAATACTAGAGAAGAGAGAGAGAGGATTCAAAAAGACCTAAATAAACTGGAGCAGTGGGCAGCAACCAACAGAATGGTTTTTAACAGGGAAAAATGCAAAGTACTACATCTGGGCAATAAAAATGAAAAAAGCATATACAGAATGGGAGGAATAGAGCTAAGCAACAGTACATGTGAAAAAGACTTAGGTATACTAATAGATCATAGACTGAACATGAGTCAACAGTGTGATGCAGCAGCAAAAAAGGCAAATACAATTCTGGGATGTATTAACAGAAGCATACAGTCTAGATCACGTGAAGTCATTATCGGTCTTTACTCCTCTTTGGTCAGACCTCATCTGGAATACTGTGTACAGTTTTGGGCACCACATTTTAAAAAAGACATAGACAAACTGGAGCAAGTTCAGAGAAGAGCGACCAGAATGGTGACTGGTCTGCAAACCATGTCCTATGAGAAACGGTTGCAGGATTTGGGAATGTTTAGCTTGCAAAAAAGAAGACTGAGAGGAGACTTAATACCTGTCTACAAATATGTCAAGGGCTGTCACATTGTAGAAGGATCATCTTTATTCTCATTTGCACAAGGAAAGACTAGAAGCAATGGGATGAAACTAAATGGGAGGAGACACAGATTAGATATTAGAAAAAACTTTTTGACAGTTAGGGTGATTAATGAGTGGAACAGGCTGCCACGAGAGGTGGTGAGTTCCCCTTCAATGGACGTCTTCAAACAGAGGCTGGACAGACATCTGTCTGAGATGATCTAGTGAATCCTGCTTTGAGCAGGGGGTTGGACCAGATGACCCAGGAGGTCCCTTCCAACTCTACCATTCTATGATTCTATGATTCTATGATTCTAAACTTCAGCAGATTTCGAAGAACAAAGGAACAGTTCCAAATCATTTCTAAACTTCAGCAGAATTCCGAGAACAATGGAAGAGTTCCAAAGCATTTTTAAACTTCAGCAGAATTCCGAGAACAATGGAAGAGCTCCAAAACATTTTTAAACTTCAGCAGAATTCCGAGAACAATGGAGTAGTTCCAAAACATTTTTAAACTTAGCAGAATTCCGAGAACAATTGAAGAGTTCCAAAGCACTTTTAAACTTCTGTAGAATTCCGAGAACAATGGGAGAGTTCCAAAGCATTTTTAAACTTCAACAGAATTCCGAGAACAATGAAAGAATTCCAAAGCATTTTTAAACTTCAGCAGTATTCCGAGAACAATGGGAGAGTTCCAAAGCATTTTTAAACTTCAACAGAATTCCGAGAACAATGGAAGAGTTCCAAAGCATTTTTAAACTTCAGCAGAATTCAGAAAACAATGGAAGAGTTCCAAAGCATTTTTAAACTTCAACAGAATTCCGAGAACAATGGAAGACTTTCAAAGTATTTTTAAATTTCAGCAGAATTCCAAGAACAATGGAAGAGTTCTACAGATTGATTTAAAAAAACAGTAACATTCCGAGAACAATGGGAGAGTTCCAAAGCATTTTTCAACTTCAGCAGAATTCCGAGAACAATAGAAGATTTCCAAAGCATTTTTAAACTTCAGTAGAATTCCGAGAACAATGGGAGAGTTCAACAGAGTGATTTAAAAAAACAATAACATTCCGAGAACAAAGGGAGAGTTCCAAAGCATTTTTAATCTTCAGCAGAATTCCGAGAACAATGGAAGAGTTCCAAAGCAATTTTAAACTTTAGCAAAATTCCGAGAACAATGGAAGAGTTCCAAAGCATTCTTAAACTTCAGGAGAATTCCGAAAACAATGGGAGAGTTCTACAGATTGATTTAAAAAAAACAGTAACATTCCGAGAACAATGGGAGAGTTCCAAAGAATTTTTAAACTTCAGCAGAATTCCTAGAGCAATGGGAGAGTTCTACAGATTGATCTAAAAAAACAGTAACATTCCGAGAACAATGGGAGAGTTCCAAAGGATTTTTAATCTTCAGTAGAATTCCGAGAACAATGTGAGAGTTCTACAGACTGATTTAAAAAAACAATAACTTTCCAAGAACAATGGAAGAGTTCCAAAGCATTTTTAAACTTCAGCAGAAATCCGAGAACAATGGAAGAATTCCAAAGCATTTTTAAACTTCAGTAAAATTCCAAGAACAATGGGAGAGTTCTACAGACTGATTTAAAAAAACAATAACATTCTGAGAGCAATGGGGGAGTGCCAAAGCATTTTTAAACTTCAGCAGAATTCCGAGTACAATGGAAGAGTTCCAAAGCTTTTTCAAATTTCAGTAGAATTCTGAGAACAATGGGAGGGTACTACAGACTGATTTAAAAATACAATAACATTCTGAGAACAAAGGGAGAGCTCCAAAGCATTTTTAAACTTCAGCAGAATTCCAAGAACAATGGGAGAGTTTTACAGATTGATTTAAAAAAAATTAACATTCCGAGAACAATGGGAGAGTTCCAAAGCATTTTTAAACTTCAGTAGAATTCCGAGAACAATGGGAGAGTTCTACAGACTGATTTAAAAAAACAATAGCATTCCAAGAACAATAGTAGAGTTATAAAGCATTTTTAAACTTCAGCAGAATTCCGAGAACAAAGGAAGAGTTCCAAAGCATTTTTACACTTCAGTAGAATTTCGAGAACAATGGGAGAGTTCTATAGTCTGACTTAAAAAAACAATAACATTCCTAGAACAATGGGAGAGTTCCAAAGCATTTTTAAACTTCAGCAGAATTCCGAGAACCATGGAAGAGTTCCAAAGCATTTTTAAACTTCAGCAGAATTCAGAGAACAATAGAGGAGTTCCAAAGCATTTTTAAACTTCAACAGCATTACGAGAACAATGGAAGAGTTCCAAAGTATTTTTAAATTTCAGCAGAATTCCGAGAACAATGGAAGAGTTCTACAGATTGATTTAAAAAAACAGTAACATTCCAAGTACAATGGGAGAGTTCCAAAGCATTTTTAATCTTCAGCAGAATTCCGAGAATAATGGAAGAGTTCCAAAGCATTTTTAAACTTCAGCAGATTTCGAAGAACAAAGGAACAGTTCCAAAGCATTTCTAAACTTCAGCAGAATTCCGAGAACAATGGAAGAGTTCCAAAGCATTTTTAAACTTCAGCAGAATTCCGAGAACAATGGAAGAGCTCCAAAACATTTTTAAACTTCAGCAGAATTCCGAGAACAATGGAGTAGTTCCAAAGCATTTTTACACTTCAGTAGAATTTCGAGAACAATGGGAGAGTTCTATAGTCTGACTTAAAAAAACAATAACATTCCTAGAACAATGGGAGAGTTCCAAAGCATTTTTAAACTTCAGCAGAATTCCGAGAACCATGGAAGAGTTCCAAAGCATTTTTAAACTTCAGCAGAATTCAGAGAACAATAGAAGAGTTCCAAAGCATTTTTAAACTTCAACAGAATTCCGAGAACAATGGAAGAGTTCCAAAGTATTTTTAAATTTCAGCAGAATTCCGAGAACAATGGAAGAGTTCTACAGATTGATTTAAAAAAACAGTAACATTCCAAGAACAATGGGAGAGTTCCAAAGCATTTTTAATCTTCAGCAGAATTCCGAGAATAATGGAAGAGTTCCAAAGCATTTTTAAACTTCAGCAGATTTCGAAGAACGAAGGAACAGTTCCAAAGCATTTCTAAACTTCATCAGAATTCCGAGAACAATGGAAGAGTTCCAAAGCATTTTTAAACTTCAGCAGAATTCCGAGAACAATGGAAGAGCTCCAAAACATTTTTAAACTTCAGCAGAATTCCGAGAACAATGGAGTAGTTCCAAAACATTTTTAAACTTAGCAGAATTCCGAGAACAATTGAAGAGTTCCAAAGCACTTTTAAACTTCTGTAGAATTCTGAGAACAATGGGAGAGTTCTATAGATTGATTTAAACAAACAATAACATTCCGAGAACAATGGGAGAGGTCCAAAGCATTTTTAAACTTCAGCAGAATTCCGAGAACAATGAAAGAATTCCAAAGCATTTTTAAACTTCAGCAGTATTCCGAGAACAATGGGAGAGTTCCAAAGCATTTTTAATCTTCAGTAGAACTCCGAGAACAATGGGAGAGTTCTACAGACTGATTTGAAAAAACAATAGCATTCCAAGAACAATAGGAGAGTTCCAAAGCATTTTTAAACTTCAGAAGAATTCCGAGAACAATGGAAGAGTTCCAAAGCATTTCTAAACTTCAGTAGAATTCCGAGA
Source organism: Phyllobates terribilis (assembly GCF_046119375.1). NCBI lineage: Eukaryota > Metazoa > Chordata > Amphibia > Anura > Dendrobatidae > Phyllobates > Phyllobates terribilis. The sequence continues at coordinate 29,196,914 of NW_027362765.1, read as the reverse complement.
ACAATGGGAGAGTTCTATAGTCTGATTTAAAAAAACAATAACATTCCGAGAACAATGGGAGAGTTGCAAAGCATTTTTAAACTTCAGCAGAATTCCGAGAACCATGGAAGAGTTCCAAAGCATTTTTAAACTTCAGCAGAATTCAGAGAACAATGGAAGAGTTCCTAAGCATTTTTAAACTTCAACAGAATTCCGAGAATAATGGAAGAGTTTGAAAGTATTTTTAAATTTCAGCAGAATTCCGAGAACAATGGAAGAGTTCTACAGATTGATTTAAAAAAACAGTAACATTCCAAGAACAATGGGAGAGTTCCAAAGCATTTTTAAACTTCAGTAGAATTCCGAGAACAATGGAAGAGTTCCAAAGCATTTTTACACTTCAGTAGAATTCGGAGAACAATTGGAGAGTTCTACAGCCTGATTTAAAAAAACAATAACATTCCGAGAACAATGGGAGAGTTCCAAAGCATTTTTAAACTTCAGCAGAATTCCGAGAACAATGGAAGAGTTCCAAAGCATTTTTAAACTTCAACAGAATTCCGAGAACAATGGAAAAGTTCCAAAGTATTTTTAAACTTCAGCAGAATTCCGAGAACAATGGAAGAGTTCCAAAGCATTTTTACACTTCAGTAGAATACCGAGAACAATGGGAGAGTTCTACAGACTGATATAAAAAAACAATAACATTCCGAGAACAATGGGAGAAGTCCAAAGCATTTTTAAACTTCAGCAGAATTCCGAGAACAATGGAAGTGTTCCAAAGCATTTTTAAACTTCAGCAGAATTCAGAGAACAATGGAAGAGTTCCAAAGCATTTTTAAACTTCAACAGAATTCCGAGAACAATGGAAGAGTTCCAAAGTATTTTTAAATTTCAGCAGAATTCCGAGAACAATGGAAGAGTTCTACAGATTGATTTAAAAAAACAGTAACATTCCGAGAACAATGGGATTGTTCCAAAGAATTTTTCAACTTCAGCAGAATTCAGGGAACAATGGAAGAGTTCCAAAGCATTTTTAAACTTCAGAAGAATTCCGAGAACAATGGAAGAGTTCCAAAGCATTTCTAAACTTCAGTAGAATTCCGAGAACAATGGGAGAGTTCTACAGTCTGATTTAAAAAAACAATAACATTCCGAGAACAATGGGAGAGTTCCAAAGCATTTTTAAACTTCAGCAGAATTCCGAGAACAATGGAAGAGTTCCAAAGCATTTTTAAACTTCAGCAGAATTCAGAGAACAATGGAAGAGTTCCAATGCATTTTCAAACTTCAACAGAATTCCGAGAACAATGGAAGAGTTCCAAAGCATTTTTAAACTTCAGCAGAATTCCGAGAACAATGGAAGAGTTCCAAAGCATTTTTAAACTTCAGCAGAATACCGAGAACAATGGACGAGTTCCAAAGCGTTTTAAACTTCAGCAGAATTCCAAGAACAATGGGAGAGTTCTACAGATTGATTTAAAAAAAACTAACATTCCGAGAATAATGGGAGAGTTCCAAAGCATTTTTACACTTCAGTAGAATTCCGAGAACAATGGGAGAGTTCTATAGTCTGATTTAAAAAAACAATAACATTCCGAGAACAATGGGAGAGTTCCAAAGCATTTTTAAACTTCAGCAGAATTCCGAGAACCATGGAAGAGTTACAAAGCATTTTTAAACTTCAGCAGAATTCAGAGAACAATGGAAGAGTTCCAAAGCATTTTTAAACTTCAACAGAATTCCGAGAACAATGGAAGAGTTCCAAAGTATTTTTAAATTTCAGCAGAATTACGAGAACAATGGAAGAGTTCTACAGATTGATTTAAAAAAACAGTAACATTCCAAGAACAATGGGAGAGTTCCAAAGCATTTTTAATCTTCAGCAGAATTCCGAGAACAATGGAAGAGTTCCAAAGCATTTTTAAACTTCAGTAGAATTCCGAGAACAATGGGAGAGTTCTACAGATTGATTTAAAAAAACAGTAACATTCCGAGAACAATGGGAGAGTTCCAAAGAATTTTTAAACTTCAGCAGAATTCCGAGAGCAATGGGAGGGTTCTACAGATTGATCTAAAAAAACAGTAACATTCAGAGAACAATGGGGGAGTTCCAAAACATTTTTAATCTTCAGTAGAATTCCGAGAACAATGGGAGAGTTCTACAGACTGATTTAAAAAAACAATAACATTCTCAGAGCAATGGGGGAGTTCCAAAGCATTTTTAAACTTCAGCAGAATTCCGAGTACAATGGAAGAGTTCCAAAGCTTTTTTAAACTTCAGTAGAATTCTGAGAACAATGGGAGTGTACTACAGACTGAGATAAAAATACAATAACATTCTGAGAACAATGGGAGAGTTCCAAAGCATTTTTAAACTTCAGAAGAATTCCAAGAACAATGGGAGAGTTCTACAGACTGATTTAAAAAAACAATAGCATTCCAAGAACAATAGGAGAGTTCCAAAGCATTTTTAAACTTCAGAAGAATTCCGAGAACAAAGGAAGAGTTCCAAAGCATTTTTACACTTCAGTAGAATTCCGAGAACAATGGGAGAGTTCTATAGTCTGATTTAAAAAAACAATAACATTCCGAGAACAATGGGAGAGTTGCAAAGCATTTTTAAACTTCAGCAGAATTCCGAGAACCATGGAAGAGTTCCAAAGCATTTTTAAACTTCAGCAGAATTCAGAGAACAATGGAAGAGTTCCTAAGCATTTTTAAACTTCAACAGAATTCCGAGAATAATGGAAGAGTTTGAAAGTATTTTTAAATTTCAGCAGAATTCCGAGAACAATGGAAGAGTTCTACAGATTGATTTAAAAAAACAGTAACATTCCAAGAACAATGGGAGAGTTCCAAAGCATTTTTAAACTTCAGTAGAATTCCGAGAACAATGGAAGAGTTCCAAAGCATTTTTACACTTCAGTAGAATTCGGAGAACAATGGGAGAGTTCTACAGCCTGATTTAAAAAAACAATAACATTCCGAGAACAATGGGAGAGTTCCAAAGCATTTTTAAACTTCAGCAGAATTCCGAGAACCATGGAAGAGTTCCAAAGCATTTTTAAACTTCAACAGAATTCCGAGAACAATGGAAAAGTTCCAAAGTATTTTTAAACTTCAGCAGAATTCTGAGAACAATGGAAGAGTTCCAAAGCATTTTTACACTTCAGTAGAATACCGAGAACAATGGGAGAGTTCTACAGACTGATATAAAAAAACAATAACATTCCGAGAACAATGGGAGAAGTCCAAAGCATTTTTAAACTTCAGCAGAATTCCGAGAACAATGGAAGTGTTCCAAAGCATTTTTAAACTTCAGCAGAATTCAGAGAACAATGGAAGAGTTCCAAAGCATTTTTAAACTTCAACAGAATTCCGAGAACAATGGAAGAGTTCCAAAGTATTTTTAAATTTCAGCAGAATTCCGAGAACAATGGAAGAGTTCTACAGATTGATTTAAAAAAACAGTAACATTCCGAGAACAATGTGATTGTTCCAAAGAATTTTTCAACTTCAGCAGAATTCCGAGTACAATAGAAGATTTCCAAAGCATTTTTAAACTTCAGTAGAATTCCGCGAACAATGGGAGAGTTCAACAGACTGATTTAAAAAAACAATAACATTCCGAGAAAAAAGGGAGAGTTCCAAAGCATTTTTAATCTTCAGCAGAATTCCGAGAACAATGGAAGAGTTCCAAACCAATTTTAAACTTCAGCAGAATTCCGAGAACAATGGAAGAGTTCCAAAGCATTTTTAAACTTCAGTAGAAATCCGAGATCAATGGCAGAGTTCCACAGATTGATTTAGAAAAACAGTAACATTCCGAGAACAATGGGAGAATTCCAAAGAATTTTTAAACTTCAGCAGAATTCCGAGAACAATGGGAGAGTTCTATTGATTGATTTAAAAAAACAGTAACATTCCGAGAACAATGGGAGAGTTCCAAAGCATTTTTAAACTTCAGTAGAATTCCGAGAACAATGGCAGAGTTCTACAGACTGATATAAAAAAACAATAACATTCCAAGAACAATGGGAGAGTTCCAAAGCATTTTTAAACTTCAGCAGAAATCTGAGAAAAATGGGAGAGTTCCAAACCATTTTTAAACTTCAGTAGAATTCCGAGAACAATGGGAGAGTTCTACAGACTGATTTTAAAAAACAAAAACATTCCGAGAACAATGGGGGACTTCCAAAGCATTTTTAAACTTCAGCAGAATTCCGAGTACACTGGAAGAGTTCCAAAGCTTTATTAAACTTCGGTAGAATTCTGAGAACAATGGAAGAGTTCCAAAGCATTTCTAAACATCAGTAGAATTCCGAGAACAATGGGAGAGTTCTACCGACTGATTTAAAAAAACAATAACATTCCGAGAACAATGGGAGAGTTCCAAAGCATTTTTAAACTTCAGCAGAATTCCGAGAACAATGGAAGAGTTCCAAAGCATTTTTAAACTTCAGCAGAATTCAGAGAACAATGGAAGAGTTCCAATGCATTTTTAAACTTCAACAGAATTCCGAGACCAATGGAAGAGTTCCAAAGCATTTTTAATCTTCAGCAGAATTCCGAGAACAATGGAAGAGTTCCAAAGCAATTTTATACTTCAGCAAAATTCCGAGAACAATGGAAGAGTTCCAAAGCATTTTTAAACTTCAGTAGAATTCCGAGAACAATGGGAGAGTTCTACAGAATGATTTAAAAAAACAGTAACATTCCGAGAACAATGGGAGAGTTCCAAAGAATTTTTAAACTTCAGCAGAATTCCGAGAACAATGGGAGAGTTTTACAGATTGATCTAAAAAAACAGTAACATTCCGAGAACAATGGGAGAGTTCCAAAGCATTTTTAAACTTCAGTAGAATTCCGAGAACAATGGGAGAGTTCTAAAGACTGATTTAAAAAAACAATAACATTGCAAGAACAATGGAAGAGTTCCAAAGCATTTTTAAACTTCAGCAGAAATCCGAGAACAATGGAAGAGTTCCAAAGCATTTTTAAACTTCAGTAGAATTCTGAGAACAATGGGAGGGTACTACAGACTGATTTAAAAATACAATAACATTCTGAGAACAATGGGAGAGCTCCAAAGCATTTTTAAACTTCAGCAGAATTCCAAGAACAATGGGAGAGTTTTACAGATTGATTTAAAAAAAATTAACATTCCGAGAACAATGGGAGAGTTCCAAACCATTTTTAAACTTCAGTAGAATTCCGAGAACAATGGGAGAGTTCTACAGACTGATTTAAAAAAACAATAGCATTCCAAGAACAATAGGAGAGTTCCAAAGCATTTTTAAACTTCAGCAGAATTCTGAGAACCATGGAAGAGTTCCAAAGCATTTTTAAACTTCAGCAGAATTCAGAGAACAATGGAAGAGTTCCTAAGCATTTTTAAACTTCAACAGAATTCCGAGAACAATGGAAGAGTTCCAAAGTATTTTTAAATTTCAGCAGAATTCCGAAAACAATGGAAGAGTTCTACAGATTGATTTAAAAAAAACTTAACATTCCAAGAACAATGGGAGAGTTCCAAAGCATTTTTAATCTTCAGTAGAACTCCGAGAACAATAGGAGAGTTCTACAGACTGATTTGAAAAAACAATAGCATTCCAAGAACAATAGGAGAGTTCCAAAGCATTTTTAAACTTCAGCAGAATTCCGAGAACAATGGAAGAGTTCCAAAGCATTTCTAAACTTCAGTAGAATTCCGAGAACAATGGGAGAGTTCTACAGTCTGATTTAAAAAAACAATAACATTCCGAGAACAATGGGAGAGTTCCAAAGCATTTTTAAACTTCAGCAGAATTCCGAGAACAATGGAAGAGTTCCAAAGCATTTTTAAACTTCAGCAGAATTCAGAGAACAATGGAAGAGTTCCAATGCATTTTTAAACTTCAACAGAATTCCGAGAACAATGGGAGAGTTCCAAAGCATTTTTAAACTTCAGTAGAATTCCGAGAACAATTGGAGAGTTCTACAGACTGATTTTAAAAAACAATAACATTCCGAGAACAATGGGGGACTTCCAAAGCATTTTTAAACTTCAGCAGAATTCTGAGATCAATGGAAGAGTTCCAAAGCTTTATTAAACTTCGGTAGAATTCTGAGAACAGTGGAAGAGTTCCAAAGCATTTCTAAACATCAGTAGAATTCCGAGAACAATGGGAGAGTTCTATAGACTGAGTTAAAAAAACAATAACATTCCGAGAACAATGGGAGAGTTCCAAAGCATTTTTAAACGTCAGCAGAATTCCGAGAACAAAGGAAGAGTTCTAAAGCATTTTTACACTTCAGTAGAATTCCAAGAACAATGGGAGAGATCTACAGACTGATATAAAAAAACAATAACATTCCGAGAACAATGGGAGATATCCAAAGCATTTTTAAACTTCAGCAGAATTCCGAGAACAATGGAAGAGTTCCAAAGCATTTTTAAACTTCAGCAGAATTCAGAGAACAATGGAAGAGTTCCAATGCATTTTTAAACTTCAACAGAATTCCGAGACCAATGGAAGAGTTCCAAAGCATTTTTAATCTTCAGCAGAATTCCGAGAACAATGGAAGAGTTCCAAAGCAATTTTATACTTCAGCAAAATTCCGAGAACAATGGAAGAGTTCCAAAGCATTTTTAAACTTCAGTAGAATTCCGAGAACAATGGGAGAGTTCTACAGATTGATTTAAAAAAACAGTAACATTCCGAGAACAATGGGAGAGTTCCAAAGAATTTTTAAACTTCAGCAGAATTCCGAGAACAATGGGAGAGTTTTACAGATTGATCTAAAAAAACAGTAACATTCCGAGAACAATGGGAGAGTTCCAAAGCATTTTTAAACTTCAGTAGAATTCCGAGAACAATGGGAGAGTTCTAAAGACTGATTTAAAAAAACAATAACATTGCAAGAACAATGGAAGAGTTCCAAAGCATTTTTAAACTTCAGCAGAAATCCGAGAACAATGGAAGAGCTCCAAAGCATTTTTAAACTTCAGTAGAATTCTGAGAACAATGGGAGGGTACTACAGACTGATTTAAAAATACAATAACATTCTGAGAACAATGGGAGAGCTCCAAAGCATTTTTAAACTTCAGCAGAATTCCAAGAACAATGGGAGAGTTTTACAGATTGATTTAAAAAAAATTAACATTCCGAGAACAATGGGAGAGTTCCAAACCATTTTTAAACTTCAGTAGAATTCCGAGAACAATGGGAGAGTTCTACAGACTGATTTAAAAAAACAATAGCATTCCAAGAACAATAGGAGAGTTCCAAAGCATTTTTAAACTTCAGCAGAATTCTGAGAACCATGGAAGAGTTCCAAAGCATTTTTAAACTTCAGCAGAATTCAGAGAACAATGGAAGAGTTCCTAAGCATTTTTAAACTTCAACAGAATTCCGAGAACAATGGAAGAGTTCCAAAGTATTTTTAATCTTCAGTAGAACTCCGAGAACAATAGGAGAGTTCTACAGACTGATTTGAAAAAACAATAGCATTCCAAGAACAATAGGAGAGTTCCAAAGCATTTTTAAACTTCAGCAGAATTCCGAGAACAATGGAAGAGTTCCAAAGCATTTCTAAACTTCAGTAGAATTCCGAGAACAATGGGAGAGTTCTACAGTCTGATTTAAAAAAACAATAACATTCCGAGAACAATGGGAGAGTTCCAAAGCATTTTTAAACTTCAGCAGAATTCCGAGAACAATGGAAGAGTTCCAAAGCATTTTTAAACTTCAGCAGAATTCAGAGAACAATGGAAGAGTTCCAATGCATTTTTAAACTTCAACAGAATTCCGAGAACAATGGGAGAGTTCCAAACCATTTTTAAACTTCAGTAGAATTCCGAGAACAATTGGAGAGTTCTACAGACTGATTTTAAAAAACAATAACATTCCGAGAACAATGGGGGACTTCCAAAGCATTTTTAAACTTCAGCAGAATTCTGAGATCAATGGAAGAGTTCCAAAGCTTTATTAAACTTCGGTAGAATTCTGAGAACAGTGGAAGAGTTCCAAAGCATTTCTAAACATCAGTAGAATTCCGAGAACAATGGGAGAGTTCTATAGACTGAGTTAAAAAACAATAACATTCCGAGAACAATGGGAGAGTTCCAAAGCATTTTTAAACGTCAGCAGAATTCCGAGAACAAAGGAAGAGTTCTAAAGCATTTTTACACTTCAGTAGAATTCCAAGAACAATGGGAGAGATCTACAGACTGATATAAAAAAACAATAACATTCCGAGAACAATGGGAGATATCCAAAGCATTTTTAAACTTCAGCAGAATTCCGAGAACAATGGAAGAGTTCCAAAGCATTTTTAAACTTCAGCAGAATTCAGAGAACAATGGAAGAGTTCCAATGCATTTTTAAACTTCAACAGAATTCCGAGACCAATGGAAGTGTTCCAAAGCAATTTTATACTTCAGCAAAATTCCGAGAACAATGGAAGAGTTCCAAAGCATTTTTAAACTTCAGTAGAATTCCGAGAACAATGGGAGAGTTCTACAGATTGATTTAAAAAAACAGTAACATTCCGAGAACAATGGGAGAGTTCCAAAGAATTTTTAAACTTCAGCAGAATTCCGAGAACAATGGGAGAGTTTTACAGATTGATCTAAAAAAACAGTAACATTCCGAGAACAATGGGAGAGTTCCAAAGCATTTTTAAACTTCAGTAGAATTCCGAGAACAATGGGAGAGTTCTAAAGACTGATTTAAAAAAACAATAACATTGCAAGAATAATGGAAGAGTTCCAAAGCATTTTTAAACTTCAGCAGAAATCCGAGAACAATGGAAGAGCTCCAAAGCATTTTTAAACTTCAGTAGAATTCTGAGAACAATGGGAGGGTACTACAGACTGATTTAAAAATACAATAACATTCTGAGAACAATGGGAGAGCTCCAAAGCATTTTTAAACTTCAGCAGAATTCCAAGAACAATGGGAGAGTTTTACAGATTGATTTAAAAAAAATTAACATTCCGAGAACAATGGGAGAGTTCCAAACCATTTTTAAACTTCAGTAGAATTCCGAGAACAATGGGAGAGTTCTACAGACTGATTTAAAAAAACAATAGCATTCCAAGAACAATAGGAGAGTTCCAAAGCATTTTTAAACTTCAGCAGAATTCTGAGAACCATGGAAGAGTTCCAAAGCATTTTTAAACTTCAGAAGAATTCAGAGAACAATGGAAGAGTTCCTAAGCATTTTTAAACTTCAACAGAATTCCGAGAACAATGGAAGAGTTCCAAAGTATTTTTAAATTTCAGCAGAATTCCGAAAACAATGGAAGAGTTCTACAGATTGATTTAAAAAAAACTTAACATTCCAAGAACAATGGAAGAGTTCCAAAGCATTTTTAATCTTCAGTAGAACTCCGAGAACAATAGGAGAGTTCTACAGACTGATTTGAAAAAACCATAGCATTCCAAGAACAATAGGAGAGTTCCAAAGCATTTTTAAACTTCAGCAGAATTCCGAGAACAATGGAAGAGTTCCAAAGCATTTCTAAACTTCAGTAGAATTCCGAGAACAATGGGAGAGTTCTACAGTCTGATTTAAAAAAACAATAACATTCCGAGAACAATGGGAGAGTTCCAAAGCATTTTTAAACTTCAGCAGAATTCCGAGAACAATGGAAGAGTTCCAAAGCATTTTTAAACTTCAGCAGAGTTCAGAGAACAATGGAAGAGTTCCAATGCATTTTTAAACTTCAACAGAATTCCGAGAACAATGGGAGAGTTCTAAAGCATTTTTAAACTTCAGTAGAATTCCGAGAACAATTGGAGAGTTCTACAGACTGATTTTAAAAAACAATAACATTCCGAGAACAATGGGGGACTTCCAAAGCATTTTTAAACTTCAGCAGAATTCTGAGATCAATGGAAGAGTTCCAAAGCTTTATTAAACTTCGGTAGAATTCTGAGAACAGTGGAAGAGTTCCAAAGCATTTCTAAACATCAGTAGAATTCCGAGAACAATGGGAGAGTTCTATAGACTGAGTTAAAAAAACAATAACATTCCGAGAACAATGGGAGAGTTCCAAAGCATTTTTAAACGTCAGCAGAATTCCGAGAACAAAGGAAGAGTTCTAAAGCATTTTTACACTTCAGTAGAATTCCGAGAACAATGGGAGAGATCTATAGTCTGATTTAAAAAAACAATAGCATTCCAAGAACAATAGGAGAGTTCCAAAGCATTTTTAAACTTCAGCAGAATTCCGAGAACAAAGGAAGAGTTCCAAAGCATTTTTACACTTCAGTAGAATTCCGAGAACAATGGGAGAGTTCTACAGACTGATATAAAAAAACAATAACATTCCGAGAACAATGGGAGAGTTCCTAAGCATTTTTAAACTTCAGCAGAATTCCGAGAACAATGGAAGTGTTCCAAAGCATTTTTAAACTTCAGCAGAATTCAGAAAACAATGGAAGAGTTCCAAAGCATTTTTAAACTTCAACAGAATTCCGAGAATAATGGAAGAGTTCCAAAGTATTTTTAAATTTCAGCAGAATTCCGAGAACAATGGAAGAGTTCTACAGATTGATTTAAAAAAACAGTAACATTCCGAGAACAATGGGATTGTTCCAAAGCATTTTTCAACTTCAGCAGAATTCCGAGTACAATAGAAGATTTCCAAAGCATTTTTAAACTTCAGTAGAATTCCGCGAACAATGGGAGAGTTCAACAGACTGATTTAAAAAAACAATAACATTCCGAGAAAAAAGGGAGAGTTCCAAAGCATTTTTCATCTTCAGCAGAATTCCGAGAACAATGGAAGAGTTCCAAAGCAATTTTAAACTTCAGCAGAATTCCGAGAACAAGGGGAGAGTTCTATTGATTGATTTAAAAAAACAGTAACATTCCGAGAACAATGGGAGAATTCCAAAGCATTTTTAAACTTCAGTAGAATTCCGAGAACAATGGGAGAGTTCTACAGACTGATTTTAAAAAACAAAAACATTCCGAGAACAATGGGGGACTTCCAAAGCATTTTTAAACTTCAGCAGAATACCGAGTACAATGGAAGAGTTCCAAAGCTTTATTAAACTTCGGTAGAATTCTGAGAACAATGGAAGAGTTCCAAAGCATTTCTAAACATCAGTAGAATTCCGAGAACAATGGGAGAGTTCTACAGACTGATTTAAAAAAACAATAACATTCCGAGAACAATGGGAGAGTTCCAAAGCATTTTTAAACATCAGCAGAATTTCGAGAAAAATGGAAGATTTCCAAAGTATTTTTAAACTTCAGTAGAATACCGAGAACAAGGGGAGAGTTCTACAGACTGATTTAAAAAAACAATAGCCTTCCAATAACAATAGGAGAGTTCCAAAGCATTTTTAAACTTCAGCAGAATTGCGAGAACAATGGAAGAGTTCCAAAGCATTTTTAAATTTCAGTAGAATTCCGAGAACAATGGGAGAGTTCTACAGTCTGATTTAAAAAAAACAATAACATTCCGTGAAACAATGGGAGAGTTCCAAAGCATTTTTAAACTTCAGCAGAATTCCGAGAACAATGGAAGAGTTCCAAAGCATTTTTAAACTTCAGCAGAATTCAGAGAACAATGGAAGAGTTCCAATGCATTTTTAAACTTCAACAGAATTCCGAGAACAATGGAAGAGTTTCAAAGCATTTTTAAACTTCAGCAGAATTCCGAGAACAATGGAGGAGTTCCAAAGCATTTTTAAATTCAGCAGAATACCAAGAACAATGGAAGATTTCCAAAGCATTTCTAAACTTCAGTAGAATTACGAGAACAACGGGAGAGTTCTACAGACTGATTTAAAAAAACAATAACATTCTGAGAGCAATGGGGGAGTTCCTAAACATTTTTAAACTTCAGCACAATTCCGAGCACAATGGAAGAGTTCCAAAGCTTTTTTAAACTTCAGTAGAATTCTGAGAACAATGGAAGTGTTCCAAAGCATTTTTAAACTTCAGCAGAATTCACAGAACAATGGAAGAGTTCCAAAGCATTTTTAAATTTCAGCAGAATTCCGAGAACAATGGAAGAGTTCTACAGATTGATTTAAAAAAACAGTAACATTCCGAGAACAATGGGATTGTTCCAAAGCATTTTTCAACTTCAGCAGAATTCCGAGTACAATAGAAGATTTCCAAAGCATTTTTAAACTTCAGTAGAATTTCGCGAACAATGGGAGAGTTCAACAGACTGATTTAAAAAAACAATAACATTCCGAGAAAAAAGGGAGCGTTCCAAAGCATTTTTAATCTTCAGCAGAATTCCGAGAACAATGGAAGAGTTCCAAAGCAATTTTAAACTTCAGCAGAATTCCGAGAACAAGGGGAGAGTTCTATTGATTGTTTTAAAAAACAGTAACATTCCGAGAACAATGGGAGAGTTCCAAAGCATTTTTAAACTTCAGTAGAATTCCGAGAACAATGGGAGAGTTCTACAGACTGATATAAAAAAACAATAACATTCCAAGAACAATGGGAGAGTTCCAAAGCATTTTTAAACTTCAGCAGAAATCTGAGAAAAATGTGAGAGTTTCAAAGCATTTTTAAACTTCAGTAGAATTCCGAGAACAATGGGAGAGTTCTACAGACTGATTTAAAAAAACAATAACATTGCAAGAACAATGGAAGAGTTCCAAAGCATTTTTAAACTTCAGCAGAAATCCGAGAACAATGGAAGAGTTCCAAAGCATTTTTAAACTTCAGTAAAATTCCGAGAACAATGGGAGAGTTCTACAGACTGATTTAAAAAAACAATAACATTCTGAGAGCAATGGGGGAGTTTCAAAGTATTTTTAAACTTCAGCAGAATTCCGAGTACAATGGAAGAGTTCCAAAGCTTTTTTAAACTTCAGTAGAATTCTGAGAACAATGGGAGGGTACTACAGACTGATTTAAAAATACAATAACATTCTGAGAACAATGGGAGAGCTCCAAAGCATTTTTAAACTTCAGCAGAATTCCAAGAACAATGGGAGAGTTTTACAGATTGATCTAAAAAAAATTAACATTCCGAGAACAATGGGAGAGTTCCAAACCATTTTTAAACTTCAGTAGAATTCCGAGAACAATGGGAGAGTTCTACAGACTGATTTAAAAAAACAATAGCATTCCAAGAACAATAGGAGAGTTCCAAAGCATTTTTAAACTTCAGCAGAATTCTGAGAACCATGGAAGAGTTCCAAAGCATTTTTAAACTTCAGCAGAATTCAGAGAACAATGGAAGAGTTCCTAAGCATTTTTAAACTTCAACAGAATTCCGAGAACAATGGAAGAGTTCCAAAGTATTTTTAAATTTCAGCAGAATTCCGAAAACAATGGAAGAGTTCTACAGATTGATTTAAAAAAAACGTAACATTCCAAGAACAATGGGAGAGTTCCAAATCATTTTTAATCTTCAGTAGAACTCCAAGAACAATAGGAGAGTTCTACAGACTGATTTGAAAAAACAATAGCATTCCAAGAACAATAGGAGAGTTCCAAAGCATTTTTAAACTTCAGCAGAATTCCAAGAACAATGGAAGAGTTCCAAAGCATTTCTGAACTTCAATAGAATTCCGAGAACAATGGGAGAGTTCTACAGTCTGATTTAAAAAAACAATAACATTCCGAGAACAATGGGAGAGTTCCAAAGCATTTTTAAACTTCAGCAGATTTCCGAGAACAATGGAAGAGTTCCAAAGCATTTTTAAACTTCAGCAGAATTCAGAGAACAATGGAAGAGTTCCAATGCATTTTTAAACTTCAACAGAATTCCGAGAACAATGGGAGAGTTCCAAAGCATTTTTAAACTTCAGTAGAATTCCGAGAACAATGGGAGAGTTCTACAGACTGATTTTAAAAAACAATAACATTCCGAGAACAATGGGGGACTTCCAAAGCATTTTTAAACTTCACCAGAATTCCGAGTACAATGGAAGAGTTCCAAAGCTTTATTAAACTTCGGTAGAATTCTGAGAACAATGGAAGAGTTCCAAAGCATTTCTAAACATCAGTAGAATTCCGAGAACAATGGGAGAGTTCTACAGACTGATTTAAAAAAACAATAACATTCCGAGAACAATGGGAGAGTTCCAAAGCATTTTTAAACATCAGCAGAATTTCGAGAAAAATGGAAGATTTCCAAAGTATTTTTAAACTTCAGTAGAATACCGAGAACAATGGGAGAGTTCTACAGACTGATTTAAAAAAACAATAGCATTCCAATAACAATAGGAGAGTTCCAAAGCATTTTTAAACTTCAGCAGAATTGCGAGAACAATGGAAGAGTTCCAAAGCAATTTTAAACTTCAGCAAAATTCCGAGAACAATGGAAGAGTTCCAAAGCATTTTTAAACTTCAGTAGAATTCCGAGAACAATGGGAGAGTTCTACAGATTGATGTAAAAAAACAGTAACATTCTGAGAACAATGCGAGAGTTCCAAAGAATTTTTAAACTTCAGCAGAATTCCGAGAGCAATGGGAGAGTTCTACAGATTGATCTAAAAAAACAGTAACATTCCGAGAACAATGGGAGAGTTCCAAAGCATTTTTAATCTTCAGTAGAATTCCGAGAACAATGGGAGAGTTCTACAGACTGATTTAAAAAAACAATAACATTCCAAGAACAATGGAAGAGTTCCAAATCATTTTTAAACTTCAGCAGAAATCTGAGAACAATGGAAGAGTTCCAAAGCATTTTTAAACTTCAGTAAAATTCCGAGAACAATGGGAGACTTCTACAGACTGATTTAAAAAAACAATAACATTCTGAGAGCAATGGGGGAGTTCCAAAGCATTTTTAAACTTCAGCAGAATTCCGATTACAATGGAAGTGTTCCAAAGCTTTTTTAAACTTCAGTAGAATTCTGAGAAAAATGGAAGGGTACTACAGACTAATTTAAAAATACAATAACATTCTGAGAACAATGGGAGAGCTCCAAAGCATTTTTAAACTTCAACAGAATTCCGAGAACAATGGAAGATTTCCAAAGCATTTTTATACTTCAGTAGAATTCCGCGTACAATGGGAGAGTTCAACAGACTGATTTAAAAAAACAATAACATTCCGAGAAAAAAGGGAGAGTTCCAAAGCATTTTTAATCTTCAGCAGAATTCTGAGAACAATGGAAGAGTTCCAAAGCATTTTTAAACTTCAGTAGAATTCCGAGATCAATGGGAGAGTTCTACAGATTGATTTAGAAAAACAGTAACATTCCGAGAACAATGGGAGAGTTCCAAAGAATTTTTAAACTTCAGCAGAATTCCGAGAACAATGAGAGAGTTCTATTGATTGATTTAAAAAAACAGTAACATTCCGAGAACAATGGGAGAGTTCCAAAGCATTTTTAAACTTCAGTAGAATTCCGAGAACAATGGGAGAGTTCTACAAACTGGTGTAAAAAAACAATAACATTCCAAGAACAATGGGAGAGTTCCAAAGCATTTTTAAACTTCAGCAGAAATCTGAGAACAATGGGAGAGTTCCAAAGCATTTTTAAACTTCAGTAGAATTCCGAGAACAATGGGTGAGTTCTACAGACTGATTTTAAAAAACAATAACATTCCAAGAACAATGGGAGAGTTCCAAAGCATTTTTAAACTTCAGCAGAAATCTGAGAACAATGCGGGACTTCCAAAGCATTTTTAAACTTCAGCAGAATTCCGAGAACAATGGAAGAGTTCCAAAGCTTTATTAAACTTCGGTAGAATTCTGAGAACAATGGAAGAGTTCCAAAGCATTTCTAAACATCAGTAGAATTCCTAGAACAATGGGAGAGTTCTACAGACTGATTTAAAAAAACAATAACATTCCGAGAACAATGGGAGAGTTCCAAAGCATTTTTAAACGTCAGCAGAATTCCGAGAACAAAGGAAGAGTTCCAAAGCATTTTTACACTTCAGTAGAATTCCGAGAACAATGGGAGAGTTCTATAGTCTGATTTAAAAAAACAATATCATTCCAAGAACAATAGGAGAGTTCCAAAGCATTTTTAAACTTCAGCAGAATTCCGAGAACAAAGGAAGAGTTCCAAAGCATTTTTACACTTCAGTAGAATTCCGAGAACAATGGGAGAGTTCTATAGTCTGATTTAAAAAAACAATAACATTCCGAGAACAATGGGAGAGTTCCAAAGCATTTTTAAACTTCAACAGAACTCCGAGAACAATGGAAGAGTTCCAAAGTATTTTTAAATTTCAGCAGAATTCCGAGAACAATGGAAGAGTTCTACAGATTGATTTAAAAAAACAGTAACATTCCAAGAACAATGGGAGAGTTCCAAAGCATTTTTAAACTTCAGCAGAATTCCGAGAACAATGGAAGAGTTCCAAAGCATTTTTAAACTTCAACAGAATTCCGAGAACAATGGAAAAGTTCCAAAGTATTTTTAAACTTCAGCAGAATTCCGAGAACAATGGAAGAGTTCCAAAGCATTTTTATACTTCAGTAGAATACCGAGAACAATGGGAGAGTTCTACAGCCTGATATAAAAAAACAATAACATTCCGAGAACAATGGGAGAAGTCCAAAGCATTTTTAAACTTCAGCAGAATTCCGAGAACAATGGAAGTGTTCCAAAGCATTTTTAAACTTCAGCAGAATTCAGAGAACAATGGAAGAGTTCTACAGATTGATTTAAAAAAACAGTAACATTCCGAGAACAATGGGATTGTTCCAAAGAATTTTTCAACTTCAGCAGAATTCCGAGTACAATAGAAGATTTCCAAAGCATTTTTAAACTTCAGTAGAATTCCGCGAACAATGGGAGAGTTCAACAGACTGATTTAAAAAAACAATAACATTCCGAGAAAAAAGGGAGAGTTCCAAAGCATTTTTAATCTTCAGCAGAATTCCGAGAACAATGGAAGAGTTCCAAACCAATTTTAAACTTCAGCAGAATTCCGAGAACAATGGAAGAGTTTCAAAGCATTTTGAAACTTCAGTAGAAATCCGAGATCAATGGGAGAGTTCCACAGATTGATTTAGAAAAACAGTAACATTCCGAGAACAATGGGAGAATTCCAAAGAATTTTTAAACTTCAGCAGAATTCCGAGAACAATGGGAGAGTTCTACAGACTGATATAAAAAAACAATAACATTCCAAGAACAATGGGAGAGTTCCAAAGCATTTTTAAACTTCAGCAGAAATCTGAGAAAAATGGGAGAGTTCCAAAGCATTTTTAAACTTCAGTAGAATTCCAAGAACAATGGGAGAGTTCTACAGACTGATTTTAAAAAACAAAAACATTCCGAGAACAATGGGGGACTTCCAAAGCATTTTTAAACTTCAGAAGAATTCCGAGTACACTGGAAGAGTTCCAAAGCTTTATTAAACTTCGGTAGAATTCTGAGAACAATGGAAGAGTTCCAAAGCATTTCTAAACATCAGTAGAATTCCGAGAACAATGGGAGAGTTCTACAGACTGATTTAAAAAAACAATAACATTCCGAGAACAATGGGAGAGTTCCAAAGCATTTTTAAACTTCAGCAGAATTCCGAGAACAATGGAAGAGTTCCAAAGCATTTTTAAACTTCAGTAGAATTCAGAGAACAATGGAAGAGTTCCAATGCATTTTTAAACTTCAACAGAATTCCGACAACAATGGGAGAGTTCCAAAGCATTTTTAAACTTCAGTAGAATTCCGAGAACAATGGGTGAGATCTACAGACCCATTTTAAAAAACAATAACATTCCAAGAACAATGGGAGAGTTCCAAAGCATTTTTAAACTTCAGCAGAAATCTGAGAACAATGCGGGACTTCCAAAGCATTTTTAAACTTCAGCAGAATTCCGAGAACAATGGAAGAGTTCCAAAACTTTATTAAACTTCGGTAGAATTCTGAGAACAATGGAAGAGTTCCAAAGCATTTCTAAACATCTGTAGAATTCCTAGAACAATGGGAGAGTTCTATAGTCTGATTTAAAAAAACAATAACATTCCGAGAACAATGGGAGAGTTCCAAAGCATTTTTAAACGTCAGCAGAATTCCGAGAACAAAGGAAGAGTTCCAAAGCATTTTTACACTTCAGTAGAATTCCGAGAACAATAGGAGAGTTCTATAGTCTGATTTAAAAAAACAATATCATTCCAAGAACAATAGGAGAGTTCCAAAGCATTTTTAAACTTCAGCAGAATTCTGAGAACAAAGGAAGAGTTCCAAAGCAATTTTACACTTCAGTAGAATTCCGAGAACAATGGGAGAGTTCTATAGTCTGATTTAAAAAAACAATAACATTCCGAGAAAAAAGGGAGAGTTCCAAAGCATTTTTCATCTTCAGCAGAATTCCGAGAACAATGGAAGAGTTCCAAAGCAATTTTAAACTTCAGCAGAATTCCGAGAACAAGGGGAGAGTTCTATTGATTGATTTAAAAAAACAGTAACATTCCGAGAACAATGGGAGAATTCCAAAGCATTTTTAAACTTCAGTAGAATTCCGAGAACAATGGGAGAGTTCTACAGACTGATTTTAAAAAACAAAAACATTCCGAGAACAATGGGGGACTTCCAAAGCATTTTTAAACTTCAGCAGAATACCGAGTACAATGGAAGAGTTCCAAAGCTTTATTAAACTTCGGTAGAATTCTGAGAACAATGGAAGAGTTCCAAAGCATTTCTAAACATCAGTAGAATTCCGAGAACAATGGGAGAGTTCTACAGACTGATTTAAAAAAACAATAACATTCCGAGAACAATGGGAGAGTTCCAAAGCATTTTTAAACATCAGCAGAATTTCGAGAAAAATGGAAGATTTCCAAAGTATTTTTAAACTTCAGTAGAATACCGAGAACAAGGGGAGAGTTCTACAGACTGATTTAAAAAAACAATAGCCTTCCAATAACAATAGGAGAGTTCCAAAGCATTTTTAAACTTCAGCAGAATTGCGAGAACAATGGAAGAGTTCCAAAGCATTTTTAAATTTCAGTAGAATTCCGAGAACAATGGGAGAGTTCTACAGTCTGATTTAAAAAAAACAATAACATTCCGTGAAACAATGGGAGAGTTCCAAAGCATTTTTAAACTTCAGCAGAATTCCGAGAACAATGGAAGAGTTCCAAAGCATTTTTAAACTTCAGCAGAATTCAGAGAACAATGGAAGAGTTCCAATGCATTTTTAAACTTCAACAGAATTCCGAGAACAATGGAAGAGTTTCAAAGCATTTTTAAACTTCAGCAGAATTCCGAGAACAATGGAGGAGTTCCAAAGCATTTTTAAATTCAGCAGAATACCAAGAACAATGGAAGATTTCCAAAGCATTTCTAAACTTCAGTAGAATTACGAGAACAACGGGAGAGTTCTACAGACTGATTTAAAAAAACAATAACATTCTGAGAGCAATGGGGGAGTTCCTAAACATTTTTAAACTTCAGCACAATTCCGAGCACAATGGAAGAGTTCCAAAGCTTTTTTAAACTTCAGTAGAATTCTGAGAACAATGGAAGTGTTCCAAAGCATTTTTAAACTTCAGCAGAATTCACAGAACAATGGAAGAGTTCCAAAGCATTTTTAAATTTCAGCAGAATTCCGAGAACAATGGAAGAGTTCTACAGATTGATTTAAAAAAACAGTAACATTCCGAGAACAATGGGATTGTTCCAAAGCATTTTTCAACTTCAGCAGAATTCCGAGTACAATAGAAGATTTCCAAAGCATTTTTAAACTTCAGTAGAATTTCGCGAACAATGGGAGAGTTCAACAGACTGATTTAAAAAAACAATAACATTCCGAGAAAAAAGGGAGCGTTCCAAAGCATTTTTAATCTTCAGCAGAATTCCGAGAACAATGGAAGAGTTCCAAAGCAATTTTAAACTTCAGCAGAATTCCGAGAACAAGGGGAGAGTTCTATTGATTGTTTTAAAAAACAGTAACATTCCGAGAACAATGGGAGAGTTCCAAAGCATTTTTAAACTTCAGTAGAATTCCGAGAACAATGGGAGAGTTCTACAGACTGATATAAAAAAACAATAACATTCCAAGAACAATGGGAGAGTTCCAAAGCATTTTTAAACTTCAGCAGAAATCTGAGAAAAATGTGAGAGTTTCAAAGCATTTTTAAACTTCAGTAGAATTCCGAGAACAATGGGAGAGTTCTACAGACTGATTTAAAAAAACAATAACATTGCAAGAACAATGGAAGAGTTCCAAAGCATTTTTAAACTTCAGCAGAAATCCGAGAACAATGGAAGAGTTCCAAAGCATTTTTAAACTTCAGTAAAATTCCGAGAACAATGGGAGAGTTCTACAGACTGATTTAAAAAAACAATAACATTCTGAGAGCAATGGGGGAGTTTCAAAGTATTTTTAAACTTCAGCAGAATTCCGAGTACAATGGAAGAGTTCCAAAGCTTTTTTAAACTTCAGTAGAATTCTGAGAACAATGGGAGGGTACTACAGACTGATTTAAAAATACAATAACATTCTGAGAACAATGGGAGAGCTCCAAAGCATTTTTAAACTTCAGCAGAATTCCAAGAACAATGGGAGAGTTTTACAGATTGATCTAAAAAAAATTAACATTCCGAGAACAATGGGAGAGTTCCAAACCATTTTTAAACTTCAGTAGAATTCCGAGAACAATGGGAGAGTTCTACAGACTGATTTAAAAAAACAATAGCATTCCAAGAACAATAGGAGAGTTCCAAAGCATTTTTAAACTTCAGCAGAATTCTGAGAACCATGGAAGAGTTCCAAAGCATTTTTAAACTTCAGCAGAATTCAGAGAACAATGGAAGAGTTCCTAAGCATTTTTAAACTTCAACAGAATTCCGAGAACAATGGAAGAGTTCCAAAGTATTTTTAAATTTCAGCAGAATTCCGAAAACAATGGAAGAGTTCTACAGATTGATTTAAAAAAAACGTAACATTCCAAGAACAATGGGAGAGTTCCAAATCATTTTTAATCTTCAGTAGAACTCCAAGAACAATAGGAGAGTTCTACAGACTGATTTGAAAAAACAATAGCATTCCAAGAACAATAGGAGAGTTCCAAAGCATTTTTAAACTTCAGCAGAATTCCAAGAACAATGGAAGAGTTCCAAAGCATTTCTGAACTTCAATAGAATTCCGAGAACAATGGGAGAGTTCTACAGTCTGATTTAAAAAAACAATAACATTCCGAGAACAATGGGAGAGTTCCAAAGCATTTTTAAACTTCAGCAGATTTCCGAGAACAATGGAAGAGTTCCAAAGCATTTTTAAACTTCAGCAGAATTCAGAGAACAATGGAAGAGTTCCAATGCATTTTTAAACTTCAACAGAATTCCGAGAACAATGGGAGAGTTCCAAAGCATTTTTAAACTTCAGTAGAATTCCGAGAACAATGGGAGAGTTCTACAGACTGATTTTAAAAAACAATAACATTCCGAGAACAATGGGGGACTTCCAAAGCATTTTTAAACTTCACCAGAATTCCGAGTACAATGGAAGAGTTCCAAAGCTTTATTAAACTTCGGTAGAATTCTGAGAACAATGGAAGAGTTCCAAAGCATTTCTAAACATCAGTAGAATTCCGAGAACAATGGGAGAGTTCTACAGACTGATTTAAAAAAACAATAACATTCCGAGAACAATGGGAGAGTTCCAAAGCATTTTTAAACATCAGCAGAATTTCGAGAAAAATGGAAGATTTCCAAAGTATTTTTAAACTTCAGTAGAATACCGAGAACAATGGGAGAGTTCTACAGACTGATTTAAAAAAACAATAGCATTCCAATAACAATAGGAGAGTTCCAAAGCATTTTTAAACTTCAGCAGAATTGCGAGAACAATGGAAGAGTTCCAAAGCAATTTTAAACTTCAGCAAAATTCCGAGAACAATGGAAGAGTTCCAAAGCATTTTTAAACTTCAGTAGAATTCCGAGAACAATGGGAGAGTTCTACAGATTGATGTAAAAAAACAGTAACATTCTGAGAACAATGCGAGAGTTCCAAAGAATTTTTAAACTTCAGCAGAATTCCGAGAGCAATGGGAGAGTTCTACAGATTGATCTAAAAAAACAGTAACATTCCGAGAACAATGGGAGAGTTCCAAAGCATTTTTAATCTTCAGTAGAATTCCGAGAACAATGGGAGAGTTCTACAGACTGATTTAAAAAAACAATAACATTCCAAGAACAATGGAAGAGTTCCAAATCATTTTTAAACTTCAGCAGAAATCTGAGAACAATGGAAGAGTTCCAAAGCATTTTTAAACTTCAGTAAAATTCCGAGAACAATGGGAGACTTCTACAGACTGATTTAAAAAAACAATAACATTCTGAGAGCAATGGGGGAGTTCCAAAGCATTTTTAAACTTCAGCAGAATTCCGATTACAATGGAAGTGTTCCAAAGCTTTTTTAAACTTCAGTAGAATTCTGAGAAAAATGGAAGGGTACTACAGACTAATTTAAAAATACAATAACATTCTGAGAACAATGGGAGAGCTCCAAAGCATTTTTAAACTTCAACAGAATTCCGAGAACAATGGAAGATTTCCAAAGCATTTTTATACTTCAGTAGAATTCCGCGTACAATGGGAGAGTTCAACAGACTGATTTAAAAAAACAATAACATTCCGAGAAAAAAGGGAGAGTTCCAAAGCATTTTTAATCTTCAGCAGAATTCTGAGAACAATGGAAGAGTTCCAAAGCATTTTTAAACTTCAGTAGAATTCCGAGATCAATGGGAGAGTTCTACAGATTGATTTAGAAAAACAGTAACATTCCGAGAACAATGGGAGAGTTCCAAAGAATTTTTAAACTTCAGCAGAATTCCGAGAACAATGAGAGAGTTCTATTGATTGATTTAAAAAAACAGTAACATTCCGAGAACAATGGGAGAGTTCCAAAGCATTTTTAAACTTCAGTAGAATTCCGAGAACAATGGGAGAGTTCTACAAACTGGTGTAAAAAAACAATAACATTCCAAGAACAATGGGAGAGTTCCAAAGCATTTTTAAACTTCAGCAGAAATCTGAGAACAATGGGAGAGTTCCAAAGCATTTTTAAACTTCAGTAGAATTCCGAGAACAATGGGTGAGTTCTACAGACTGATTTTAAAAAACAATAACATTCCAAGAACAATGGGAGAGTTCCAAAGCATTTTTAAACTTCAGCAGAAATCTGAGAACAATGCGGGACTTCCAAAGCATTTTTAAACTTCAGCAGAATTCCGAGAACAATGGAAGAGTTCCAAAGCTTTATTAAACTTCGGTAGAATTCTGAGAACAATGGAAGAGTTCCAAAGCATTTCTAAACATCAGTAGAATTCCTAGAACAATGGGAGAGTTCTACAGACTGATTTAAAAAAACAATAACATTCCGAGAACAATGGGAGAGTTCCAAAGCATTTTTAAACGTCAGCAGAATTCCGAGAACAAAGGAAGAGTTCCAAAGCATTTTTACACTTCAGTAGAATTCCGAGAACAATGGGAGAGTTCTATAGTCTGATTTAAAAAAACAATATCATTCCAAGAACAATAGGAGAGTTCCAAAGCATTTTTAAACTTCAGCAGAATTCCGAGAACAAAGGAAGAGTTCCAAAGCATTTTTACACTTCAGTAGAATTCCGAGAACAATGGGAGAGTTCTATAGTCTGATTTAAAAAAACAATAACATTCCGAGAACAATGGGAGAGTTCCAAAGCATTTTTAAACTTCAACAGAACTCCGAGAACAATGGAAGAGTTCCAAAGTATTTTTAAATTTCAGCAGAATTCCGAGAACAATGGAAGAGTTCTACAGATTGATTTAAAAAAACAGTAACATTCCAAGAACAATGGGAGAGTTCCAAAGCATTTTTAAACTTCAGCAGAATTCCGAGAACAATGGAAGAGTTCCAAAGCATTTTTAAACTTCAACAGAATTCCGAGAACAATGGAAAAGTTCCAAAGTATTTTTAAACTTCAGCAGAATTCCGAGAACAATGGAAGAGTTCCAAAGCATTTTTATACTTCAGTAGAATACCGAGAACAATGGGAGAGTTCTACAGCCTGATATAAAAAAACAATAACATTCCGAGAACAATGGGAGAAGTCCAAAGCATTTTTAAACTTCAGCAGAATTCCGAGAACAATGGAAGTGTTCCAAAGCATTTTTAAACTTCAGCAGAATTCAGAGAACAATGGAAGAGTTCTACAGATTGATTTAAAAAAACAGTAACATTCCGAGAACAATGGGATTGTTCCAAAGAATTTTTCAACTTCAGCAGAATTCCGAGTACAATAGAAGATTTCCAAAGCATTTTTAAACTTCAGTAGAATTCCGCGAACAATGGGAGAGTTCAACAGACTGATTTAAAAAAACAATAACATTCCGAGAAAAAAGGGAGAGTTCCAAAGCATTTTTAATCTTCAGCAGAATTCCGAGAACAATGGAAGAGTTCCAAACCAATTTTAAACTTCAGCAGAATTCCGAGAACAATGGAAGAGTTTCAAAGCATTTTGAAACTTCAGTAGAAATCCGAGATCAATGGGAGAGTTCCACAGATTGATTTAGAAAAACAGTAACATTCCGAGAACAATGGGAGAATTCCAAAGAATTTTTAAACTTCAGCAGAATTCCGAGAACAATGGGAGAGTTCTACAGACTGATATAAAAAAACAATAACATTCCAAGAACAATGGGAGAGTTCCAAAGCATTTTTAAACTTCAGCAGAAATCTGAGAAAAATGGGAGAGTTCCAAAGCATTTTTAAACTTCAGTAGAATTCCAAGAACAATGGGAGAGTTCTACAGACTGATTTTAAAAAACAAAAACATTCCGAGAACAATGGGGGACTTCCAAAGCATTTTTAAACTTCAGAAGAATTCCGAGTACACTGGAAGAGTTCCAAAGCTTTATTAAACTTCGGTAGAATTCTGAGAACAATGGAAGAGTTCCAAAGCATTTCTAAACATCAGTAGAATTCCGAGAACAATGGGAGAGTTCTACAGACTGATTTAAAAAAACAATAACATTCCGAGAACAATGGGAGAGTTCCAAAGCATTTTTAAACTTCAGCAGAATTCCGAGAACAATGGAAGAGTTCCAAAGCATTTTTAAACTTCAGTAGAATTCAGAGAACAATGGAAGAGTTCCAATGCATTTTTAAACTTCAACAGAATTCCGACAACAATGGGAGAGTTCCAAAGCATTTTTAAACTTCAGTAGAATTCCGAGAACAATGGGTGAGATCTACAGACCCATTTTAAAAAACAATAACATTCCAAGAACAATGGGAGAGTTCCAAAGCATTTTTAAACTTCAGCAGAAATCTGAGAACAATGCGGGACTTCCAAAGCATTTTTAAACTTCAGCAGAATTCCGAGAACAATGGAAGAGTTCCAAAACTTTATTAAACTTCGGTAGAATTCTGAGAACAATGGAAGAGTTCCAAAGCATTTCTAAACATCTGTAGAATTCCTAGAACAATGGGAGAGTTCTATAGTCTGATTTAAAAAAACAATAACATTCCGAGAACAATGGGAGAGTTCCAAAGCATTTTTAAACGTCAGCAGAATTCCGAGAACAAAGGAAGAGTTCCAAAGCATTTTTACACTTCAGTAGAATTCCGAGAACAATAGGAGAGTTCTATAGTCTGATTTAAAAAAACAATATCATTCCAAGAACAATAGGAGAGTTCCAAAGCATTTTTAAACTTCAGCAGAATTCTGAGAACAAAGGAAGAGTTCCAAAGCAATTTTACACTTCAGTAGAATTCCGAGAACAATGGGAGAGTTCTATAGTCTGATTTAAAAAAACAATAACATTCCGAGAACAATGGGAGAGTTCCAAAGCATTTTTAAACTTCAACAGAATTCCGAGAACAATGGAAGAGTTCCAAAGTATTTTTAAATTTCAGCAGAATTCCGAGAACAATGGAAGAGTTCTACAGATTGATTTAAAAAAACAGTAACATTCCAAGAACAATGGGAGAGTTCCAAAGCATTTTTAATCTTCAGTAGAACTCCGAGAACAATGGGAGAGTTCTACAGACTGATTTAAAAAAACAATAGCATTCCAAGAACAATAGGAGAGTTCCAAAGCATTTTTAAACTTCAGCAGAATTCCGAGAACAATGGAAGAGTTCCAAAGCATTTTTACACTTCAGTAGAATTCGGAGAACAATGGGAGAGTTCTACAGCCTGATTTAAAAAAAACAATAACATTCCGAGAACAATGGGAGAGTTCCAAAGCATTTTTAAACTTCAGCAGAATTCCGAGAACAATGGAAGAGTTCCAAAGCATTTTTAAACTTCAACAGAATTCCGAGAACAATGGAAAAGTTCCAAAGTATTTTTAAACTTCAGCAGAATTCCGAGAACAATGGAAGAGTTCCAAAGCATTTTTACACTTCAGTAGAATACCAAGAACAATGGGAGAGTTCTACAGCCTGATATAAAAAAACAATAACATTCCGAGAACAATGGGAGAAGTCCAAAGCATTTTTAAACTTCAGCAGAATTCCGAGAACAATGGAAGTGTTCCAAAGCATTTTTAAACTTCAGCAGAATTCCGAGAACAATGGAAGAGTTCCAAAGCTTTATTAAACTTCGGTAGAATTCTGAGAACAATGGAAGAGTTCCAAAGCATTTCTAAACATCAGTAGAATTCCTAGAACAATGGGAGAGTTCTACAGACTGATTTAAAAAAAGAATAACATTCCGAGAACAATGGGAGAGTTCCAAAGCATTTTTAAACGTCAGCAGAATTCCGAGAACAAAGGAAGAGTTCCAAAGCATTTTTACACTTCAGTAGAATTCCGAGAACAATGGGAGAGTTCTATAGTCTGATTTAAAAAAACAATATCATTCCAAGAACAATAGGAGAGTTCCAAAGCATTTTTAAACTTCAGCAGAATTCCGAGAACAAAGGAAGAGTTCCAAAGCATTTTTACACTTCAGTAGAATTCCGAGAACAATGGGAGAGTTCTATAGTCTGATTTAAAAAAACAATAACATTCCGAGAACAATGGGAGAGTTCCAAAGCATTTTTAAACTTCAACAGAACTCCGAGAACAATGGAAGAGTTCCAAAGTATTTTTACATTTCAGCAGAATTCCGAGAACAATGGAAGAGTTCTACAGATTGATTTAAAAAAACAGTAACATTCCAAGAACAATGGGAGAGTTCCAAAGCATTTTTAATCTTCAGTAGAACTCCGAGAACAATGGGAGAGTTCTACAGACTGATTTAAAAAAACAATAGAATTTCAAGAACAATAGGAGAGTTCCAAAGCATTTTTAAACTTCAGCAGAATTCCGAGAACAATGTAAGAGTTCCAAAGCATTTTTACACTTCAGTAGAATTCGGAGAACAATGGGAGAGTTCTACAGCCTGATTTAAAAAAACAATAACATTCCGAGAACAATGGGAGAGTTCCAAAGCATTTTTAAACTTCAGCAGAATTCCGAGAACAATGGAAGAGTTCCAAAGCATTTTTAAACTTCAACAGAATTCCGAGAACAATGGAAAAGTTCCAAAGTATTTTTAAACTTCAGCAGAATTCCGAGAACAATGGAAGAGTTCCAGAGCATTTTTATACTTCAGTAGAATACCGAGAACAATGGGAGAGTTCTACAGCCTGATATAAAAAAACAATAACATTCCGAGAACAATGGGAGAAGTCCAAAGCATTTTTAAACTTCAGCAGAATTCCGAGAACAATGGAAGTGTTCCAAAGCATTTTTAAACTTCAGCAGAATTCAGAGAACAATGGAAGAGTTCCAAAGCATTTTTAAACTTCAACAGAATTCCGAGAACAATGGAAGAGTTCCAAAGTATTTTTAAATTTCAGCAGAATTCCGAGAACAATGGAAGAGTTCTACAGATTGATTTAAAAAAACAGTAACATTCCGAGAACAATGGGATTGTTCCAAAGAATTTTTCAACTTCAGCAGAATTCCGAGTACAATAGAAGATTTCCAAAGCATTTTTAAGCTTCAGTAGAATTCCGCGAACAATGGGAGAGTTCAACAGACTGATTTAAAAAAACAAAAACATTCCGAGAAAAAAGGGAGAGTTCCAAAGCATTTTTAATCTTCAGCAGAATTCCGAGAACAATGGAAGAGTTCCAAACCAATTTTAAACTTCAGCAGAATTCCGAGAACAATGGAAGAGTTCCAAAGCATTTTTAAACTTCAGCAGAATTCCGAGAACAATGGAAGAGTTCCAAAGCTTTATTAAACTTCGGTAGAATTCTGAGAACAATGGAAGAGTTCCAAAGCATTTCTAAACATCAGTAGAATTCCTAGAACAATGGGAGAGTTCTACAGACTGATTTAAAAAAAGAATAACATTCCGAGAACAATGGGAGAGTTCCAAAGCATTTTTAAACGTCAGCAGAATTCCGAGAACAAAGGAAGAGTTCCAAAGCATTTTTACACTTCAGTAGAATTCCGAGAACAATGGGAGAGTTCTATAGTCTGATTTAAAAAAACAATATCATTCCAAGAACAATAGGAGAGTTCCAAAGCATTTTTAAACTTCAGCAGAATTCCGAAAACAAAGGAAGAGTTCCAAAGCATTTTTACACTTCAGTAGAATTCCGAGAACAATGGGAGAGTTCTATAGTCTGATTTAAAAAAACAATAACATTCCGAGAAAAAAGGGAGAGTTCCAAAGCATTTTTAATCTTCAGCAGAATTCCGAGAACAATGGAAGAGTTCCAAACCAATTTTAAACTTCAGCAGAATTCCGAGAACAATGGAAGAGTTCCAAAGCATTTTTAAACTTCAGTAGAAATCCGAGATCAATGGGAGAGTTCCACAGATTGATTTAGAAAAACAGTAACATTCCGAGAACAATGGGAGAATTCCAAAGAATTTTTAAACTTCAGCAGAATTCCGAGAACAATGGGAGAGTTCTATTGATTGATTTAAAAAAACAGTAACATTCCGAGAACAATGGGAGAGTTCCAAAGCATTTTTAAACTTCAGTAGAATTCCAAGAACAATGGGAGAGTTCTACAGACTGATATAAAAAAACAATAACATTCCAAGAACAATGGGAGAGTTCCAAAGCATTTTTAAACTTCAGCAGAAATCTGAGAAAAATGGGAGAGTTCCAAAGCATTTTTAAACTTCAGTAGAATTCCGAGAACAATGGGAGAGTTCTACAGACTGATTTTAAAAAACAAAAACATTCCGAGAACAATGGGGGACTTCCAAAGCATTTTTAAACTTCAGCAGAATTCCGAGTACACTGGAAGAGTTCCAAAGCTTTATTAAACTTCGGTAGAATTCTGAGAACAATGGAAGAGTTCCAAAGCATTTCTAAACATCAGTAGAATTCCGAGAACAATGGGAGACTTCTACAGACTGATTTAAAAAAACAATAACATTCCGAGAACAATGGGAGAGTTCCAAAGCATTTTTAAACTTCAGCAGAATTCTGAGAACAATGGAAGAGTTCCAAAGCATTTTTAAACTTCAGCAGAATTCAGAGAACAATGGAAGAGTTCCAATGCATTTTTAAACTTCAACAGAATTCCGAGAACAATGGGAGAGTTCCAAAGCATTTTTAAACTTCAGTAGAATTCCGAGAACAATGGGTGAGATCTACAAACCCATTTTATAAAACAATAACATTCCAAGAACAATGGGAGAGTTCCAAAGCATTTTTAAACTTCAGCAGAAATCTGAGAACAATGCGGGACTTCCAAAGCATTTTTAAACTTCAGCAGAATTCCGAGAACAATGGAAGAGTTCCAAAACTTTATTAAACTTCGGTAGAATTCTGAGAACAATGGAAGAGTTCCAAAGCATTTCTAAACATCTGTAGAATTCCTAGAACAATGGGAGAGTTCTATAGTCTGATTTAAAAAAACAATAACATTCCGAGAACAATGGGAGAGTTCCAAAGCATTTTTAAACTTCAGCAGAATTCAGAGAACAATGGAAGAGTTCCTAAGCATTTTTAAACTTCAACAGAATTCCGAGAACAATGGAAGAGTTCCAAAGTATTTTTAAATTTCAGCAGAATTCCGAAAACAATGGAAGAGTTCTACAGATTGATTTAAAAAAAACGTAACATTCCAAGAACAATGGGAGAGTTCCAAATCATTTTTAATCTTCAGTAGAACTCCAAGAACAATAGGAGAGTTCTACAGACTGATTTGAAAAAACAATAGCATTCCAAGAACAATAGGAGAGTTCCAAAGCATTTTTAAACTTCAGCAGAATTCCAAGAACAATGGAAGAGTTCCAAAGCATTTCTGAACTTCAATAGAATTCCGAGAACAATGGGAGAGTTCTACAGTCTGATTTAAAAAAACAATAACATTCCGAGAACAATGGGAGAGTTCCAAAGCATTTTTAAACTTCAGCAGATTTCCGAGAACAATGGAAGAGTTCCAAAGCATTTTTAAACTTCAGCAGAATTCAGAGAACAATGGAAGAGTTCCAATGCATTTTTAAACTTCAACAGAATTCCGAGAACAATGGGAGAGTTCCAAAGCATTTTTAAACTTCAGTAGAATTCCGAGAACAATGGGAGAGTTCTACAGACTGATTTTAAAAAACAATAACATTCCGAGAACAATGGGGGACTTCCAAAGCATTTTTAAACTTCACCAGAATTCCGAGTACAATGGAAGAGTTCCAAAGCTTTATTAAACTTCGGTAGAATTCTGAGAACAATGGAAGAGTTCCAAAGCATTTCTAAACATCAGTAGAATTCCGAGAACAATGGGAGAGTTCTACAGACTGATTTAAAAAAACAATAACATTCCGAGAACAATGGGAGAGTTCCAAAGCATTTTTAAACATCAGCAGAATTTCGAGAAAAATGGAAGATTTCCAAAGTATTTTTAAACTTCAGTAGAATACCGAGAACAATGGGAGAGTTCTACAGACTGATTTAAAAAAACAATAGCATTCCAATAACAATAGGAGAGTTCCAAAGCATTTTTAAACTTCAGCAGAATTGCGAGAACAATGGAAGAGTTCCAAAGCAATTTTAAACTTCAGCAAAATTCCGAGAACAATGGAAGAGTTCCAAAGCATTTTTAAACTTCAGTAGAATTCCGAGAACAATGGGAGAGTTCTACAGATTGATGTAAAAAAACAGTAACATTCTGAGAACAATGCGAGAGTTCCAAAGAATTTTTAAACTTCAGCAGAATTCCGAGAGCAATGGGAGAGTTCTACAGATTGATCTAAAAAAACAGTAACATTCCGAGAACAATGGGAGAGTTCCAAAGCATTTTTAATCTTCAGTAGAATTCCGAGAACAATGGGAGAGTTCTACAGACTGATTTAAAAAAACAATAACATTCCAAGAACAATGGAAGAGTTCCAAATCATTTTTAAACTTCAGCAGAAATCCGAGAACAATGGAAGAGTTCCAAAGCATTTTTAAACTTCAGTAAAATTCCGAGAACAATGGGAGACTTCTACAGACTGATTTAAAAAAACAATAACATTCTGAGAGCAATGGGGGAGTTCCAAAGCATTTTTAAACTTCAGCAGAATTCCGATTACAATGGAAGTGTTCCAAAGCTTTTTTAAACTTCAGTAGAATTCTGAGAAAAATGGAAGGGTACTACAGACTGATTTAAAAATACAATAACATTCTGAGAACAATGGGAGAGCTCCAAAGCATTTTTAAACTTCAACAGAATTCCGAGAACAATGGAAGATTTCCAAAGCATTTTTATACTTCAGTAGAATTCCGCGTACAATGGGAGAGTTCAACAGACTGATTTAAAAAAACAATAACATTCCGAGAAAAAAGGGAGAGTTCCAAAGCATTTTTAATCTTCAGCAGAATTCCGAGAACAATGGAAGAGTTCCAAAGCATTTTTAAACTTCAGTAGAATTCCGAGATCAATGGGAGAGTTCTACAGATTGATTTAGAAAAACAGTAACATTCCGAGAACAATGGGAGAGTTCCAAAGAATTTTTAAACTTCAGCAGAATTCCGAGAACAATGAGAGAGTTCTATTGATTGATTTAAAAAAACAGTAACATTCCGAGAACAATGGGAGAGTTCCAAAGCATTTTTAAACTTCAGTAGAATTCCGAGAACAATGGGAGAGTTCTACAAACTGGTATAAAAAAACAATAACATTCCAAGAACAATGGGAGAGTTCCAAAGCATTTTTAAACTTCAGCAGAAATCTGAGAACAATGGGAGAGTTCCAAAGCATTTTTAAACTTCAGTAGAATTCCGAGAACAATGGGTGAGTTCTACAGACTGATTTTAAAAAACAATAACATTCCAAGAACAATGGGAGAGTTCCAAAGCATTTTTAAACTTCAGCAGAAATCTGAGAACAATGCGGGACTTCCAAAGCATTTTTAAACTTCAGCAGAATTCCGAGAACAATGGAAGAGTTCCAAAGCTTTATTAAACTTCGGTAGAATTCTGAGAACAATGGAAGAGTTCCAAAGCATTTCTAAACATCAGTAGAATTCCTAGAACAATGGGAGAGTTCTACAGACTGATTTAAAAAAACAATAACATTCCGAGAACAATGGGAGAGTTCCAAAGCATTTTTAAACGTCAGCAGAATTCCGAGAACAAAGGAAGAGTTCCAAAGCATTTTTACACTTCAGTAGAATTCCGAGAACAATGGGAGAGTTCTATAGTCTGATTTAAAAAAACAATATCATTCCAAGAACAATAGGAGAGTTCCAAAGCATTTTTAAACTTCAGCAGAATTCCGAGAACAAAGGAAGAGTTCCAAAGCATTTTTACACTTCAGTAGAATTCCGAGAACAATGGGAGAGTTCTACAGATTGATTTAAAAAAACAGTAACATTCCAAGAACAATGGGAGAGTTCCAAAGCATTTTTAAACTTCAGCAGAATTCCGAGAACAATGGAAGAGTTCCAAAGCATTTTTAAACTTCAACAGAATTCCGAGAACAATGGAAAAGTTCCAAAGTATTTTTAAACTTCAGCAGAATTCCGAGAACAATGGAAGAGTTCCAAAGCATTTTTATACTTCAGTAGAATACCGAGAACAATGGGAGAGTTCTACAGCCTGATATAAAAAAACAATAACATTCCGAGAACAATGGGAGAAGTCCAAAGCATTTTTAAACTTCAGCAGAATTCCGAGAACAATGGAAGTGTTCCAAAGCATTTTTAAACTTCAGCAGAATTCAGAGAACAATGGAAGAGTTCTACAGATTGATTTAAAAAAACAGTAACATTCCGAGAACAATGGGATTGTTCCAAAGAATTTTTCAACTTCAGCAGAATTCCGAGTACAATAGAAGATTTCCAAAGCATTTTTAAACTTCAGTAGAATTCCGCGAACAATGGGAGAGTTCAACAGACTGATTTAAAAAAACAATAACATTCCGAGAAAAAAGGGAGAGTTCCAAAGCATTTTTAATCTTCAGCAGAATTCCGAGAACAATGGAAGAGTTCCAAACCAATTTTAAACTTCAGCAGAATTCCGAGAACAATGGAAGAGTTCCAAAGCATTTTGAAACTTCAGTAGAAATCCGAGATCAATGGGAGAGTTCCACAGATTGATTTAGTAAAACAGTAACATTCCGAGAACAATGGGAGAATTCCAAAGAATTTTTAAACTTCAGCAGAATTCCGTGAACAATGGGAGAGTTCTACAGACTGATATAAAAAAACAATAACATTCCAAGAACAATGGGAGAGTTCCAAAGCATTTTTAAACTTCAGCAGAAATCTGAGAAAAATGGGAGAGTTCCAAAGCATTTTTAAACTTCAGTAGAATTCCAAGAACAATGGGAGAGTTCTACAGACTGATTTTAAAAAACAAAAACATTCTGAGAACAATGGGGGACTTCCAAAGCATTTTTAAACTTCAGAAGAATTCCGAGTACACTGGAAGAGTTCCAAAGCTTTATTAAACTTCGGTAGAATTCTGAGAACAATGGAAGAGTTCCAAAGCATTTCTAAACATCAGTAGAATTCCGAGAACAATGGGAGAGTTCTACAGACTGATTTAAAAAAACAATAACATTCCGAGAACAATGGGAGAGTTCCAAAGCATTTTTAAACTTCAGCAGAATTCCGAGAACAATGGAAGAGTTCCAAAGCATTTTTAAACTTCAGCAGAATTCAGAGAACAATGGAAGAGTTCCAATGCATTTTTAAACTTCAACAGAATTCCGACAACAATGGGAGAGTTCCAAAGCATTTTTAAACTTCAGTAGAATTCCGAGAACAATGGGTGGGATCTACAGACCCATTTTAAAAAACAATAACATTCCAAGAACAATGGGAGAGTTCCAAAGCATTTTTAAACTTCAGCAGAAATATGAGAACAATGCGGGACTTCCAAAGCATTTTTAAACTTCAGCAGAATTCCGAGAACAATGGAAGAGTTCCAAAACTTTATTAAACTTCGGTAGAATTCTGAGAACAATGGAAGAGTTCCAAAGCATTTCTAAACATCTGTAGAATTCCTAGAACAATGGGAGAGTTCTATAGTCTGATTTAAAAAAACAATAACATTCCGAGAACAATGGGAGAGTTCCAAAGCATTTTTAAACGTCAGCAGAATTCCGAGAACAAAGGAAGAGTTCCAAAGCATTTTTACACTTCAGTAGAATTCCGAGAACAATAGGAGAGTTCTATAGTCTGATTTAAAAAAACAATATCATTCCAAGAACAATAGGAGAGTTCCAAAGCATTTTTAAACTTCAGCAGAATTCTGAGAACAAAGGAAGAGTTCCAAAGCATTTTTACACTTCAGTAGAATTCCGAGAACAATGGGAGAGTTCTATAGTCTGATTTAAAAAAACAATAACATTCCGAGAACAATGGGAGAGTTCCAAAGCATTTTTAAACTTCAACAGAATTCCGAGAACAATGGAAGAGTTCCAAAGTATTTTTAAATTTCAGCAGAATTCCGAGAACAATGGAAGAGTTCTACAGATTGATTTAAAAAAACAGTAACATTCCAAGAACAATGGGAGAGTTCCAAAGCATTTTTAATCTTCAGTAGAACTCCGAGAACAATGGGAGAGTTCTACAGACTGATTTAAAAAAACAATAGCATTCCAAGAACAATAGGAGAGTTCCAAAGCATTTTTAAACTTCAGCAGAATTCCGAGAACAATGGAAGAGTTCCAAAGCATTTTTACACTTCAGTAGAATTCGGAGAACAATGGGAGAGTTCTACAGCCTGATTTAAAAAAAACAATAACATTCCGAGAACAATGGGAGAGTTCCAAAGCATTTTTAAACTTCAGCAGAATTCCGAGAACAATGGAAGAGTTCCAAAGCATTTTTAAACTTCAACAGAATTCCGAGAACAATGGAAAAGTTCCAAAGTATTTTTAAACTTCAGCAGAATTCCGAGAACAATGGAAGAGTTCCAAAGCATTTTTACACTTCAGTAGAATACCAAGAACAATGGGAGAGTTCTACAGCCTGATATAAAAAAACAATAACATTCCGAGAACAATGGGAGAAGTCCAAAGCATTTTTAAACTTCAGCAGAATTCCGAGAACAATGGAAGTGTTCCAAAGCTTTATTAAACTTCGGTAGAATTCTGAGAACAATGGAAGAGTTCCAAAGCATTTCTAAACATCAGTAGAATTCCTAGAACAATGGGAGAGTTCTACAGACTGATTTAAAAAAAGAATAACATTCCGAGAACAATGGGAGAGTTCCAAAGCATTTTTAAACGTCAGCAGAATTCCGAGAACAAAGGAAGAGTTCCAAAGCATTTTTACACTTCAGTAGAATTCCGAGAACAATGGGAGAGTTCTATAGTCTGATTTAAAAAAACAATATCATTCCAAGAACAATAGGAGAGTTCCAAAGCATTTTTAAACTTCAGCAGAATTCCGAGAACAAAGGAAGAGTTCCAAAGCATTTTTACACTTCAGTAGAATTCCGAGAACAATGGGAGAGTTCTATAGTCTGATTTAAAAAAACAATAACATTCCGAGAACAATGGAAGAGTTCCAAAGCATTTTTAAACTTCAACAGAACTCCGAGAACAATGGAAGAGTTCCAAAGTATTTTTAAATTTCAGCAGAATTCCGAGAACAATGGAAGAGTTCTACAGATTGATTTAAAAAAACAGTAACATTCCAAGAACAATGGGAGAGTTCCAAAGCATTTTTAATCTTCAGTAGAACTCCGAGAACAATGGGAGAGTTCTACAGACTGATTTAAAAAAACAATAGAATTTCAAGAACAATAGGAGAGTTCCAAAGCATTTTTAAACTTCAGCAGAATTCCGAGAACAATGGAAGAGTTCCAAAGCATTTTTACACTTCAGTAGAATTCGGAGAACAATGGGAGAGTTCTACAGCCTGATTTAAAAAAACAATAACATTCCGAGAACAATGGGAGAGTTCCAAAGCATTTTTAAACTTCAGCAGAATTCCGAGAACAATGGAAGAGTTCCAAAGCATTTTTAAACTTCAACAGAATTCCGAGAACAATGGAAAAGTTCCAAAGTATTTTTAAACTTCAGCAGAATTCCGAGAACAATGGAAGATTTCCAAAGCATTTTTATACTTCAGTAGAATTCCGCGTACAATGGGAGAGTTCAACAGACTGATTTAAAAAAACAATAACATTCCGAGAAAAAAGGGAGAGTTCCAAAGCATTTTTAATCTTCAGCAGAATTCCGAGAACAATGGAAGAGTTCCAAAGCATTTTTAAACTTCAGTAGAATTCCGAGATCAATGGGAGAGTTCTACAGATTGATTTAGAAAAACAGTAACATTCCGAGAACAATGGGAGAGTTCCAAAGAATTTTTAAACTTCAGCAGAATTCCGAGAACAATGAGAGAGTTCTATTGATTGATTTAAAAAAACAGTAACATTCCGAGAACAATGGGAGAGTTCCAAAGCATTTTTAAACTTCAGTAGAATTCCGAGAACAATGGGAGAGTTCTACAAACTGGTATAAAAAAACAATAACATTCCAAGAACAATGGGAGAGTTCCAAAGCATTTTTAAACTTCAGCAGAAATCTGAGAACAATGGGAGAGTTCCAAAGCATTTTTAAACTTCAGTAGAATTCCGAGAACAATGGGTGAGTTCTACAGACTGATTTTAAAAAACAATAACATTCCAAGAACAATGGGAGAGTTCCAAAGCATTTTTAAACTTCAGCAGAAATCTGAGAACAATGCGGGACTTCCAAAGCATTTTTAAACTTCAGCAGAATTCCGAGAACAATGGAAGAGTTCCAAAGCTTTATTAAACTTCGGTAGAATTCTGAGAACAATGGAAGAGTTCCAAAGCATTTCTAAACATCAGTAGAATTCCTAGAACAATGGGAGAGTTCTACAGACTGATTTAAAAAAACAATAACATTCCGAGAACAATGGGAGAGTTCCAAAGCATTTTTAAACGTCAGCAGAATTCCGAGAACAAAGGAAGAGTTCCAAAGCATTTTTACACTTCAGTAGAATTCCGAGAACAATGGGAGAGTTCTATAGTCTGATTTAAAAAAACAATATCATTCCAAGAACAATAGGAGAGTTCCAAAGCATTTTTAAACTTCAGCAGAATTCCGAGAACAAAGGAAGAGTTCCAAAGCATTTTTACACTTCAGTAGAATTCCGAGAACAATGGGAGAGTTCTATAGTCTGATTTAAAAAAACAATAACATTCCGAGAACAATGGGAGAGTTCCAAAGCATTTTTAAACGTCAGCAGAATTCCGAGAACAAAGGAAGAGTTCCAAAGCATTTTTACACTTCAGTAGAATTCCGAGAACAATGGGAGAGTTCTATAGTCTGATTTAAAAAAACAATATCATTCCAAGAACAATAGGAGAGTTCCAAAGCATTTTTAAACTTCAGCAGAATTCCGAGAACAAAGGAATAGTTCCAAAGCATTTTTACACTTCAGTAGAATTCCGAGAACAATGGGAGAGTTCTATAGTCTGATTTAAAAAAACAATAACATTCCGAGAACAATGGGAGAGTTCCAAAGCATTTTTAAACTTCAACAGAACTCCGAGAACAATGGAAGAGTTCCAAAGTATTTTTAAATTTCAGCAGAATTCCGAGAACAATGGAAGAGTTCTACAGATTGATTTAAAAAAACAGTAACATTCCAAGAACAATGGGAGAGTTCCAAAGCATTTTTAAACTTCAGCAGAATTCCGAGAACAATGGAAGAGTTCCAAAGCATTTTTAAACTTCAACAGAATTCCGAGAACAATGGAAAAGTTCCAAAGTATTTTTAAACTTCAGCAGAATTCCGAGAACAATGGAAGAGTTCCAAAGCATTTTTATACTTCAGTAGAATACCGAGAACAATGGGAGAGTTCTACAGCCTGATATAAAAAAACAATAACATTCCGAGAACAATGGGAGAAGTCCAAAGCATTTTTAAACTTCAGCAGAATTCAGAGAACAATGGAAGTGTTCCAAAGCATTTTTAAACTTCAGCAGAATTCAGAGAACAATGGAAGAGTTCTACAGATTGATTTAAAAAAACAGTAACATTCCGAGAACAATGGGATTGTTCCAAAGAATTTTTCAACTTCAGCAGAATTCCGAGTACAATAGAAGATTTCCAAAGCATTTTTAAACTTCAGTAGAATTCCGCGAACAATGGGAGAGTTCAACAGACTGATTTAAAAAAACAATAACATTCCGAGAAAAAAGGGAGAGTTCCAAAGCATTTTTAATCTTCAGCAGAATTCCGAGAACAATGGAAGAGTTCCAAACCAATTTTAAACTTCAGCAGAATTCCGAGAACAATGGAAGAGTTCCAAAGCATTTTGAAACTTCAGTAGAAATCCGAGATCAATGGGAGAGTTCCACAGATTGATTTAGAAAAACAGTAACATTCCGAGAACAATGGGAGAATTCCAAAGAATTTTTAAACTTCAGCAGAATTCCGAGAACAATGGGAGAGTTCTACAGACTGATATAAAAAAACAATAACATTCCAAGAACAATGGGAGAGTTCCAAAGCATTTTTAAACTTCAGCAGAAATCTGAGAAAAATGGGAGAGTTCCAAAGCATTTTTAAACTTCAGTAGAATTCCAAGAACAATGGGAGAGTTCTACAGACTGATTTTAAAAAACAAAAACATTCCGAGAACAATGGGGGACTTCCAAAGCATTTTTAAACTTCAGAAGAATTCCGAGTACACTGGAAAAGTTCCAAAGCTTTATTAAACTTCGGTAGAATTCTGAGAACAATGGAAGAGTTCCAAAGCATTTCTAAACATCAGTAGAATTCCGAGAACAATGGGAGAGTTCTACAGACTGATTTAAAAAAACAATAACATTCCGAGAACAATGGGAGAGTTCCAAAGCATTTTTAAACTTCAGCAGAATTCCGAGAACAATGGAAGAGTTCCAAAGCATTTTTAAACTTCAGCAGAATTCAGAGAACAATGGAAGAGTTCCAATGCATTTTTAAACTTCAACAGAATTCCGACAACAATGGGAGAGTTCCAAAGCATTTTTAAACTTCAGTAGAATTCCGAGAACAATGGGTGAGATCTACAGACCCATTTTAAAAAACAATAACATTCCAAGAACAATGGGAGAGTTCCAAAGCATTTTTAAACTTCAGCAGAAATCTGAGAACAATGCGGGACTTCCAAAGCATTTTTAAACTTCAGCAGAATTCCGAGAACAATGGAAGAGTTCCAAAACTTTATTAAACTTCGGTAGAATTCTGAGAACAATGGAAGAGTTCCAAAGCATTTCTAAACATCTGTAGAATTCCTAGAACAATGGGAGAGTTCTATAGTCTGATTTAAAAAAACAATAACATTCCGAGAACAATGGGAGAGTTCCAAAGCATTTTTAAACGTCAGCAGAATTCCGAGAACAAAGGAAGAGTTCCAAAGCATTTTTACACTTCAGTAGAATTCCGAGAACAATAGGAGAGTTCTATAGTCTGATTTAAAAAAACAATATCATTCCAAGAACAATAGGAGAGTTCCAAAGCATTTTTAAACTTCAGCAGAATTCTGAGAACAAAGGAAGAGTTCCAAAGCATTTTTACACTTCAGTAGAATTCCGAGAACAATGGGAGAGTTCTATAGTCTGATTTAAAAAAACAATAACATTCCGAGAACAATGGGAGAGTTCCAAAGCATTTTTAAACTTCAACAGAATTCCGAGAACAATGGAAGAGTTCCAAAGTATTTTTAAATTTCAGCAGAATTCCGAGAACAATGGAAGAGTTCTACAGATTGATTTAAAAAAACAGTAACATTCCAAGAACAATGGGAGAGTTCCAAAGCATTTTTAATCTTCAGTAGAACTCCGAGAACAATGGGAGAGTTCTACAGACTGATTTAAAAAAACAATAGCATTCCAAGAACAATAGGAGAGTTCCAAAGCATTTTTAAACTTCAGCAGAATTCCGAGAACAATGGAAGAGTTCCAAAGCATTTTTACACTTCAGTAGAATTCGGAGAACAATGGGAGAGTTCTACAGCCTGATTTAAAAAAAACAATAACATTCCGAGAACAATGGGAGAGTTCCAAAGCATTTTTAAACTTCAGCAGAATTCCGAGAACAATGGAAGAGTTCCAAAGCATTTTTAAACTTCAACAGAATTCCGAGAACAATGGAAAAGTTCCAAAGTATTTTTAAACTTCAGCAGAATTCCGAGAACAATGGAAGAGTTCCAAAGCATTTTTACACTTCAGTAGAATACCAAGAACAATGGGAGAGTTCTACAGCCTGATATAAAAAAACAATAACATTCCGAGAACAATGGGAGAAGTCCAAAGCATTTTTAAACTTCAGCAGAATTCCGAGAACAATGGAAGTGTTCCAAAGCATTTTTAAACTTCAGCAGAATTCCGAGAACAATGGAAGAGTTCCAAAGCTTTATTAAACTTCGGTAGAATTCTGAGAACAATGTAAGAGTTCCAAAGCATTTCTAAACATCAGTAGAATTCCTAGAACAATGGGAGAGTTCTACAGACTGATTTAAAAAAAGAATAACATTCCGAGAACAATGGGAGAGTTCCAAAGCATTTTTAAACGTCAGCAGAATTCCGAGAACAAAGGAAGAGTTCCAAAGCATTTTTACACTTCAGTAGAATTCCGAGAACAATGGGAGAGTTCTATAGTCTGATTTAAAAAAACAATATCATTCCAAGAACAATAGGAGAGTTCCAAAGCATTTTTAAACTTCAGCAGAATTCCGAGAACAAAGGAAGAGTTCCAAAGCATTTTTACACTTCAGTAGAATTCCGAGAACAATGGGAGAGTTCTATAGTCTGATTTAAAAAAACAATAACATTCCGAGAACAATGGGAGAGTTCCAAAGCATTTTTAAACTTCAACAGAACTCCGAGAACAATGGAAGATTTCCAAAGTATTTTTAAATTTCAGCAGAATTCCGAGAACAATGGAAGAGTTCTACAGATTGATTTAAAAAAACAGTAACATTCCAAGAACAATGGGAGAGTTCCAAAGCATTTTTAATCTTCAGTAGAACTCCGAGAACAATGGGAGAGTTCTACAGACTGATTTAAAAAAACAATAGAATTTCAAGAACAATAGGAGAGTTCCAAAGCATTTTTAAACTTCAGCAGAATTCCGAGAACAATGGAAGAGTTCCAAAGCATTTTTACACTTCAGTAGAATTCGGAGAACAATGGGAGAGTTCTACAGCCTGATTTAAAAAAACAATAACATTCCGAGAACAATGGGAGAGTTCCAAAGCATTTTTAAACTTCAGCAGAATTCCGAGAACAATG
The DNA here is from genome assembly GCF_046119375.1 of Phyllobates terribilis. Lineage (NCBI taxonomy): Eukaryota > Metazoa > Chordata > Amphibia > Anura > Dendrobatidae > Phyllobates > Phyllobates terribilis. The sequence continues at coordinate 29,155,351 of NW_027362765.1, read as the reverse complement.
GAAGAGTTCCAAAGCATTTTTAAACTTCAACAGAATTCCGAGAACAATGGAAAAGTTCCAAAGTATTTTTAAACTTCTGCAGAATTCCGAGAACAATGGAAGAGTTCCAAAGCATTTTTATACTTCAGTAGAATACCGAGAACAATGGGAGAGTTCTACAGCCTGATATAAAAAAACAATAACATTCCGAGAACAATGGGAGAAGTCCAAAGCATTTTTAAACTTCAGCAGAATTCCGAGAACAATGGAAGTGTTCCAAAGCATTTTTAAACTTCAGCAGAATTCCGAGAACAATGGAAGAGTTCCAAAGTATTTTTAAATTTCAGCAGAATTCCGAGAACAATGGAAGAGTTCTACAGATTGATTTAAAAAAACAGTAACATTCCGAGAACAATGGGATTGTTCCAAAGAATTTTTCAACTTCAGCAGAATTCCGAGTACAATAGAAGATTTCCAAAGCATTTTTAAGCTTCAGTAGAATTCCGCGAACAATGGGAGAGTTCAACAGACTGATTTAAAAAAACAATAACATTCCGAGAAAAAAGGGAGAGTTCCAAAGCATTTTTAATCTTCAGCAGAATTCCGAGAACAATGGAAGAGTTCCAAACCAATTTTAAACTTCAGCAGAATTCCGAGAACAATGGAAGAGTTCCAAAGCATTTTTAAACTTCAGCAGAATTCCGAGAACAATGGAAGAGTTCCAAAGCTTTATTAAACTTCGGTAGAATTCTGAGAACAATGGAAGAGTTCCAAAGCAATTCTAAACATCAGTAGAATTCCTAGAACAATGGGAGAGTTCTACAGACTGATTTAAAAAAAGAATAACATTCCGAGAACAATGGGAGAGTTCCAAAGCATTTTTAAACGTCAGCAGAATTCCGAGAACAAAGGAAGAGTTCCAAAGCATTTTTACACTTCAGTAGAATTCCGAGAACAATGGGAGAGTTCTATAGTCTGATTTAAAAAAACAATATCATTCCAAGAACAATAGGAGAGTTCCAAAGCATTTTTAAACTTCAGCAGAATTCCGAAAACAAAGGAAGAGTTCCAAAGCATTTTTACACTTCAGTAGAATTCCGAGAACAATGGGAGAGTTCTATAGTCTGATTTAAAAAAACAATAACATTCCGAGAAAAAAGGGAGAGTTCCAAAGCATTTTTAATCTTCAGCAGAATTCCGAGAACAATGGAAGAGTTCCAAACCAATTTTAAACTTCAGCAGAATTCCGAGAACAATGGAAGAGTTCCAAAGCATTTTTAAACTTCAGTAGAAATCCGATATCAATGGGAGAGTTCCACAGATTGATTTAGAAAAACAGTAACATTCCGAGAACAATGGGAGAATTCCAAAGAATTTTTAAACTTCAGCAGAATTCCGAGAACAATGGGAGAGTTCTATTGATTGATTTAAAAAAACAGTAACATTCCGAGAACAATGGGAGTGTTCCAAAGCATTTTTAAACTTCAGTAGAATTCCAAGAACAATGGGAGAGTTCTACAGACTGATATAAAAAAACAATAACATTCCAAGAACAATGGGAGAGTTCCAAAGCATTTTTAAACTTCAGCAGAAATCTGAGAAAAATGGGAGAGTTCCAAAGCATTTTTAAACTTCAGTAGAATTCCGAGAACAATGGGAGAGTTCTACAGACTGATTTTAAAAAACAAAAACATTCCGAGAACAATGGGGGACTTCCAAAGCATTTTTAAACTTCAGCAGAATTCCGAGTACACTGGAAGAGTTCCAAAGCTTTATTAAACTTCGGTAGAATTCTGAGAACAATGGAAGAGTTCCAAAGCATTTCTAAACATCAGTAGAATTCCGAGAACAATGGGAGACTTCTACAGACTGATTTAAAAAAACAATAACATTCCGAGAACAATGGGAGAGTTCCAAAGCATTTTTAAACTTCAGCAGAATTCAGAGAACAATGGAAGAGTTCCAATGCATTTTTAAACTTCAACAGAATTCCGAGAACAATGGGAGAGTTCCAAAGCATTTTTAAACTTCAGTAGAATTCCGAGAACAATGGGTGAGATCTACAGACCCATTTTATAAAACAATAACATTCCAAGAACAATGGGAGAGTTCCAAAGCATTTTTAAACTTCAGCAGAAATCTGAGAACAATGCGGGACTTCCAAAGCATTTTTAAACTTCAGCAGAATTCCGAGAACAATGGAAGAGTTCCAAAACTTTATTAAACTTCGGTAGAATTCTGAGAACAATGGAAGAGTTCCAAAGCATTTCTAAACATCTGTAGAATTCCTAGAACAATGGGAGAGTTCTATAGTCTGATTTAAAAAAACAATAACATTCCGAGAACAATGGGAGAGTTCCAAAGCATTTTTAAACGTCAGCAGAATTCCGAGAACAAAGGAAGAGTTATAAAGCATTTTTACACTTCAGTAGAATTCCGAGAACAATGGGAGAGTTCTATAGTCTGATTTAAAAAAAAAATATCATTCCAAGAACAATAGGAGAGTTCCAAAGCATTTTTAAACTTCAGCAGAATTCCGAGAACAAAGGAAGAGTTCCAAAGCATTTTTACACTTCAGTAGAATTCCGAGAACAATGGAAGAGTTCTACAGATTGATTTAAAAAAACAGTAACATTCCAAGAACAATGGGAGAGTTCCAAAGCATTTTTAATCTTCAGTAGAACTCCGAGAACAATGGGAGAGTTCTACAGACTGATTTAAAAAAACAATAGCATTCCAAGAACAATAGGAGAGTTCCAAAGCATTTTTAAACTTCAGCAGAATTCCGAGAACAATGGAAGAGTTCCAAAGCATTTTTACACTTCAGTAGAATTCGGAGAACAATGGGAGAGTTCTACAGCCTGATTTAAAAAAAACAATAACATTCCAAGAACAATGGGAGAGTTCCAAAGCATTTTTAAACTTCAGCAGAATTCCGAGAACAATGGAAGAGTTCCAAAGCATTTTTAAACTTCAACAGAATTCCGAGAACAATGGAAAAGTTCCAAAGTATTTTTAAACTTCAGCAGAATTCCGAGAACAATGGAAGAGTTCCAAAGCATTTTTACACTTCAGTAGAATACCGAGAACAATGGGAGAGTTCTACAGCCTGATATAAAAAAACAATAACATTCCGAGAACAATGGGAGAAGTCCAAAGCATTTTTAAACTTCAGCAGAATTCAGAGAACAATGGAAGAGTTCCAAAGCATTTTTAAACTTCAACAGAATTCCGAGAACAATGGAAGAGTTACAAAGTATTTTTAAATTTCAGCAGAATTCCGAGAACAATGGAAGAGTTCTACAGATTGATTTAAAAAAACAGTAACATTCCGAGAACAATGGGATTGTTCCAAAGAATTTTTCAACTTCAGCAGAATTCCGAGTACAATAGAAGATTTCCAAAGCATTTTTAAACTTCAGTAGAATTCTGCGAACAATGGGAGAGTTCAACAGACTGATTTAAAAAAACAATAACATTCCGAGAAAAAAGGGAGAGTTCCAAAGCATTTTTAATCTTCAGCAGAATTCCGAGAACAATGGAAGAGTTCCAAACCAATTTTAAACTTCAGCAGAATTCCGAGAACAAGGGGAGAGTTCTATTGATTGATTTAAAAAAACAGTAACATTCCGAGAACAATGGGAGAGTTCCAAAGCATTTTTAAACTTCAGTAGAATTCCGAGAACAATGGGAGAGTTCTACAGACTGATATAAAAAAACAATAACATTCCAAGAACAATGGGAGAGTTCCAAAGCATTTTTAAACTTCAGCAGAAATCTGAGAAAAATGGGAGAGTTCCAAAGCATTTTTAAACTTCAGTAGAATTCCGAGAACAATGGGAGAGTTCTACAGACTGATTTTAAAAAACAAAAACATTCCGAGAACAATGGGGGACTTCCAAAGCATTTTTAAACTTCAGCAGAATTCCGAGTACACTGGAAGAGTTCCAAAGCTTTATTAAACTTCGGTAGAATTCTGAGAACAATGGAAGAGTTCCAAAGCATTTCTAAACATCAGTAGAATTCCGAGAACAATGGGAGAGTTCTACAGACTGATTTAAAAAAACAATAACATTCCGAGAACAATGGGAGAGTTCCAAAGCATTTTTAAACTTCAGCAGAATTCCGAGAACAATGGAAGAGTTCCAAAGCATTTTTAAACTTCAGCAGAATTCAGAGAACAATGGAAGAGTTCCAATGCATTTTTAAACTTCAACAGAATTCCGAGACCAATGGAAGAGTTCCAAAGCATTTTTAAACTTCAGCAGAATTCCGAGAACAATGGAGGAGTTCCAAACCATTTTTAAACTTCAGCAGAATACCGAGAACAATGGAAGATTTCCAAAGCATTTCTAAACTTCAGTAGAATTACGAGAACAACGGGAGAGTTCTACAGACTGATTTAAAAAAACAATAACATTCTGAGAGCAATGGGGGAGTTCCAAAGCATTTTTAAACTTCAGCACAATTCCGAGTACAATGGAAGAGTTCCAAAGCTTTTTTAAACTTCAGTAGAATTCTGAGAACAATGGGAGGGTTCCAAAGCATTTATAAACTTCAGAAGAATTCCAGGAACAATGGGAGAGTTCTACAGACGGATTGAAAAAAACAATAACATTCCAAGTACAATAGGAGAGTTCCAAAGCATTTTTAATCTTCAGCAGAATTCCGAGAACAATGGAAGAGTTCTACAGATTGATTTAAAAAAACAGTAACATTGCAAGAACAATGGAAGAGTTCCAAAGCATTTTTAAACTTCAGCAGAAATCCGAGAACAATGGAAGAGTTCCAAAGCATTTTTAAACTTCAGTAAAATTCCGAGAACAATGGGAGAGTTCTACAGACTGATTTAAAAAAACAATAACATTCTGAGAGCAATGGGGGAGTTCCAAAGCATTTTTAAACTTCAGCAGAATTCCGAGTACAATGGAAGAGTTCCAAAGCTTTTTTAAACTTCAGTAGAATTCTGAGAACAATGGGAGGGTACTACAGACTGATTTAAAAATACAATAACATTCTGAGAACAATGGGAGAGCTCCAAAGCATTTTTAAACTTCAGCAGAATTCCAAGAACAATGGGAGAGTTTTACAGATTGATTTAAAAAAAATTAACATTCCGAGAACAATGGGAGAGTTCCAAAGCATTTTTAAACTTCAGTAGAACTCCGAGAACAATGGGAGAGTTCTACAGACTGATTTAAAAAAACAATAGCATTCCAAGAACAATAGGAGAGTTCCAAAGCATTTTTAAACTTCAGCAGAATTCTGAGAACCATGGAAGAGTTCCAAAGCATTTTTAAACTTCAGCAGAATTCAGAGAACAATGGAAGAGTTCCTAAGCATTTTTAAACTTCAACAGAATTCCGAGAACAATGGAAGAGTTCCATAGTATTTTTAAATTTCAGCAGAATTCTGAAAACAATGGAAGAGTTCTACAGATTGATTTAAAAAAAATGTAACATTCCAAGAACAATGGGAGAGTTCCAAAGCATTTTTAATCTTCAGTAGAACTCCGAGAACAATGGGAGAGTTCTACAGACTGATTTGAAAAAACAATAGCATTCCAAGAACAATAGGAGAGTTCCAAAGCATTTTTAAACTTCAGCAGAATTCCGAGAACAATGGAAGAGTTCCAAAGCATTTCTAAACTTCAGTAGAATTCCGAGAACAATGGGAGAGTTCTACAGTCTGATTTAAAAAAACAATAACATTACGAGAACAATGGGAGAGTTCCAAAGCATTTTTAAACTTCAGCAGAATTCCGAGAACAATGGAAGAGTTCCAAAGCATTTTTAAACTTCAGCAGAATTCAGAGAACAATGGAAGAGTTCAATGCATTTTTAAACTTCAACAGAATTCCGAGAACAATGGGAGAGTTCCAAAGCATTTTTAAACTTCAGTAGAATTCCGAGAACAATGGGAGAGTTCTACAGACTGATTTTAAAAAACAATAACATTCCGAGAACAATGGGGGACTTCCAAAGCATTTTTAAACTTCACTAGAATTCTGAGATCAATGGAAGAGTTCCAAAGCTTTATTAAACTTCGGTAGAATTCTGAGAACAAGGGAAGAGTTCCAAAGCATTTCTAAACATCAGTAGAATTCCGAGAACAATGGGAGAGTTCTATAGACTGAGTTAAAAAAACAATAACATTCCGAGAACAATGGGAGAGTTCCAAAGCATTTTTAAACGTCAGCAGAATTCCGAGAACAAAGGAAGAGTTCCAAAGCATTTTTACACTTCAGTAGAATTCCGAGAACATTGGGAGAGATCTATAGTCTGATTTAAAAAAACAATAGCATTCCAAGAACAATAGGAGAGTTCCAAAGCATTTTTAAACTTCAGCAGAATTCCGAGAACAAAGGAAGAGTTCCAAAGCATTTTTACACTTCAGTAGAATTCCGAGAACAATGGGAGAGTTCTACAGCCTGATATAAAAAAACAATAACATTCCGAGAACAATGGGAGAGTTCCTAAGCATTTTTAAACTTCAGCAGAATTCCGAGAACAATGGAAGTGTTCCAAAGCATTTTTAAACTTCAGCAGAATTCAGAGAACAATGGAAGAGTTCCAAAGCATTTTTAAACTTCAACAGAATTCCGAGAACAATGGAAGAGTTCCAAAGTATTTTTAAATTTCAGCAGAATTCCGAGAACAATGGAAGAGTTCTACAGATTGATTTAAAAAAACAGTAACATTCCGAGAACAATGGGATTGTTCCAAAGCATTTTTCAACTTCAGCAGAATTCCGAGTACAATACAAGATTTCCAAAGCATTTTTAAACTTCAGTAGAATTCCGCGAACAATGGGAGAGTTCAACAGACTGATTTAAAAAAACAATAACATTCCGAGAAAAAAGGGAGAGTTCCAAAGCATTTTTAATCTTCAGCAGAATTCCGAGAACAATGGAAGAGTTCCAAAGCAATTTTAAACTTCAGCAGAATTCCGAGAACAAGGGGAGAGTTCTATTGATTGATTTAAAAAAACAGTAACATTCCGAGAACAATGGGAGAGTTCCAAAGCATTTTTAAACTTCAGTAGAATTCCGAGAACAATGGGAGAGTTCTACAGACTGATTTTAAAAAACAATAACATTCCGAGAACAATGGGGGACTTCCAAAGCATTTTTAAACTTCACTAGAATTCTGAGATCAATGGAAGAGTTCCAAAGCTTTATTAAACTTCGGTAGAATTCTGAGAACAAGGGAAGAGTTCCAAAGCATTTCTAAACATCAGTAGAATTCCGAGAACAATGGGAGAGTTCTATAGACTGAGTTAAAAAAACAATAACATTCCGAGAACAATGGGAGAGTTCCAAAGCATTTTTAAACGTCAGCAGAATTCCGAGAACAAAGGAAGAGTTCCAAAGCATTTTTACACTTCAGTAGAATTCCGAGAACATTGGGAGAGATCTATAGTCTGATTTAAAAAAACAATAGCATTCCAAGAACAATAGGAGAGTTCCAAAGCATTTTTAAACTTCAGCAGAATTCCGAGAACAAAGGAAGAGTTCCAAAGCATTTTTACACTTCAGTAGAATTCCGAGAACAATGGGAGAGTTCTACAGCCTGATATAAAAAAACAATAACATTCCGAGAACAATGGGAGAGTTCCTAAGCATTTTTAAACTTCAGCAGAATTCCGAGAACAATGGAAGTGTTCCAAAGCATTTTTAAACTTCAGCAGAATTCAGAGAACAATGGAAGAGTTCCAAAGCATTTTTAAACTTCAACAGAATTCCGAGAACAATGGAAGAGTTCCAAAGTATTTTTAAATTTCAGCAGAATTCCGAGAACAATGGAAGAGTTCTACAGATTGATTTAAAAAAACAGTAACATTCCGAGAACAATGGGATTGTTCCAAAGCATTTTTCAACTTCAGCAGAATTCCGAGTACAATACAAGATTTCCAAAGCATTTTTAAACTTCAGTAGAATTCCGCGAACAATGGGAGAGTTCAACAGACTGATTTAAAAAAACAATAACATTCCGAGAAAAAAGGGAGAGTTCCAAAGCATTTTTAATCTTCAGCAGAATTCCGAGAACAATGGAAGAGTTCCAAAGCAATTTTAAACTTCAGCAGAATTCCGAGAACAAGGGGAGAGTTCTATTGATTGATTTAAAAAAACAGTAACATTCCGAGAACAATGGGAGAGTTCCAAAGCATTTTTAAACTTCAGTAGAATTCCGAGAACAATGGGAGAGTTCTACAGACTGATTTTAAAAAACAATAACATTCCGAGAACAATGGGGGACTTCCAAAGCATTTTTAAACTTCACTAGAATTCTGAGATCAATGGAAGAGTTCCAAAGCTTTATTAAACTTCGGTAGAATTCTGAGAACAAGGGAAGAGTTCCAAAGCATTTCTAAACATCAGTAGAATTCCGAGAACAATGGGAGAGTTCTATAGACTGAGTTAAAAAAACAATAACATTCCGAGAACAATGGGAGAGTTCCAAAGCATTTTTAAACGTCAGCAGAATTGCGAGAACAAAGGAAGAGTTCCAAAGCATTTTTACACTTCAGTAGAATTCCGAGAACATTGGGAGAGATCTATAGTCTGATTTAAAAAAACAATAGCATTCCAAGAACAATAGGAGAGTTCCAAAGCATTTTTAAACTTCAGCAGAATTCCGAGAACAAAGGAAGAGTTCCAAAGCATTTTTACACTTCAGTAGAATTCCGAGAACAATGGGAGAGTTCTACAGCCTGATATAAAAAAACAATAACATTCCGAGAACAATGGGAGAGTTCCTAAGCATTTTTAAACTTCAGCAGAATTCCGAGAACAATGGAAGTGTTCCAAAGCATTTTTAAACTTCAGCAGAATTCAGAGAACAATGGAAGAGTTCCAAAGCATTTTTAAACTTCAACAGAATTCCGAGAACAATGGAAGAGTTCCAAAGTATTTTTAAATTTCAGCAGAATTCCGAGAACAATGGAAGAGTTCTACAGATTGATTTAAAAAAACAGTAACATTCCGAGAACAATGGGATTGTTCCAAAGCATTTTTCAACTTCAGCAGAATTCCGAGTACAATACAAGATTTCCAAAGCATTTTTAAACTTCAGTAGAATTCCGCGAACAATGGGAGAGTTCAACAGACTGATTTAAAAAAACAATAACATTCCGAGAAAAAAGGGAGAGTTCCAAAGCATTTTTAATCTTCAGCAGAATTCCGAGAACAATGGAAGAGTTCCAAAGCAATTTTAAACTTCAGCAGAATTCCGAGAACAAGGGGAGAGTTCTATTGATTGATTTAAAAAAACAGTAACATTCCGAGAACAATGGGAGAGTTCCAAAGCATTTTTAAACTTCAGTAGAATTCCGAGAACAATGGGAGAGTTCTACAGACTGATATAAAAAAACAATAACATTCCAAGAACAATGGGAGAGTTCCAAAGCATTTTTAAACTTCAGCAGAAATCTGAGAAAAAGGGGAGAGTTCCAAAGCATTTTTAAACTTCAGTAGAATTCCGAGAACAATGGGAGAGTACTACAGACTGATTTTAAAAAACAAAAACATTCCGAGAACAATGGGGGACTTCCAAAGCATTTTTAAACTTCAGCAGAATTCCGAGTACAATGGAAGAGTTCCAAAGCTTTATTAAACTTCGGTAGAATTCTGAGAACAATGGAAGAGTTCCAAAGCATTTCTAAACATCAGTAGAATTCCGAGAACAATGGGAGAGTTCTACAGACTGATTTAAAAAAACAATAACATTCCGAGAACAATGGGAGAGTTCCAAAGCATTTTTAAACATCAGCAGAATTTCGAGAAAAATGGAAGATTTCCAAAGTATTTTTAAACTTCAGTAGAATACCGAGAACAAGGGGAGAGTTCTACAGACTGATTTAAAAAAACAATAGCATTCCAATAACAATAGGAGAGTTCCAAAGCATTTTTAAACTTCAGCAGAATTGCGAGAACAATGGAAGAGTTCCAAAGCATTTTTAAACTTCAGTAGAATTCCGAGAACAATGGGAGAGTTCTACAGTCTGATTTAAAAAAAACAATAACATTCCGAGAACAATGGGAGAGTTCCAAAGCATTTTTAAACTTCAGCAGAATTCCGAGAACAATGGAAGAGTTCCAAAGCATTTTTAAACTTCAGCAGAATTCAGAGAACAATGGAAGAGTTCCATTGCATTTTTAAACTTCAACAGAATTCCGAGAACAATGCAAGAGTTTCAAAGCATTTTTAAACTTCAGCAGAATTCCGAGAACAATGGAGGAGTTCCAAAGCATTTTTAAACTTCAGCAGAATACTGAGAACAATGGAGGAGTTCCAAACCATTTTTAAACTTCAGCAGAATACCGAGAACAATGGAAGATTTCCAAAGCATTTCTAAACTTCAGTAGAATTACGAGAACAACGGGAGAGTTCTACAGACTGATTTAAAAAAACAATAACATTCTGAGAGCAATGGGGGAGTTCCAAAGCATTTTTAAACTTCAGCACAATTCCGAGTACAATGGAAGAGTTCCAAAGCTTTTTTAAACTTCAGTAGAATTCTGAGAACAATGGGAGGGTTCCAAAGCATTTATAAACTTCAGAAGAATTCCAGGAACAATGGGAGAGTTCTACAGACGGATTGAAAAAAACAATAACATTCCAAGTACAATAGGAGAGTTCCAAAGCATTTTTAATCTTCAGCAGAATTCCGAGAACAATGGAAGAGTTCCAAAGCAATTTTATACTTCAGCAAAATTCCGAGAACAATGGAAGAGTTCCAAAGCATTTTTAAACTTCAGTAGAATTCCGAGAACAATGGGAGAGTTCTACAGATTGATTTAAAAAAACAGTAACATTCCGAGAACAATGGGAGAGTTCCAAAGAATTTTTAAACTTCAGCAGAATTCCGAGAACAATGGGAGAGTTTTACAGATTGATCTAAAAAAACAGTAACATTCCGAGAACAATGGGAGAGTTCCAAAGCATTTTTAAACTTCAGTAGAATTCCGAGAACAATGGGAGAGTTCTACAGACTGATTTAAAAAAACAATAACATTGCAAGAACAATGGAAGAGTTCCAAAGCATTTTTAAACTTCAGCAGAAATCCGAGAACAATGGAAGAGTTCCAAAGCATTTTTAAACTTCAGTAAAATTCCGAGAACAATGGGAGAGTTCTACAGACTGATTTAAAAAAACAATAACATTCTGAGAGCAATGGGGGAGTTCCAAAGCATTTTTAAACTTCAGCAGAATTCCGAGTACAATGGAAGAGTTCCAAAGCTTTTTTAAACTTCAGTAGAATTCTGAGAACAATGGGAGGGTACTACAGACTGATTTAAAAATACAATAACATTCTGAGAACAATGGGAGAGCTCCAAAGCATTTTTAAACTTCAGCAGAATTCCAAGAACAATGGGAGAGTTTTACAGATTGATTTAAAAAAAATTAACATTCCGAGAACAATGGGAGTGTTCCAAAGCATTTTTAAACTTCAGTAGAACTCCGAGAACAATGGGAGAGTTCTACAGACTGATTTAAAAAAACAATAGCATTCCAAGAACAATAGGAGAGTTCCAAAGCATTTTTAAACTTCAGCAGAATTCTGAGAACCATGGAAGAGTTCCAAAGCATTTTTAAACTTCAGCAGAATTCAGAGAACAATGGAAGAGTTCCTAAGCATTTTTAAACTTCAACAGAATTCCGAGAACAATGGAAGAGTTCCATAGTATTTTTAAATTTCAGCAGAATTCCGAAAACAATGGAAGAGTTCTACAGATTGATTTAAAAAAAATGTAACATTCCAAGAACAATGGGAGAGTTCCAAAGCTTTTTTAATCTTCAGTAGAACTCCGAGAACAATGGGAGAGTTCTACAGACTGATTTGAAAAAACAATAGCATTCCAAGAACAATAGGAGAGTTCCAAAGCATTTTTAAACTTCAGCAGAATTCCTAGAACAATGGAAGAGTTCCAAAGCATTTCTAAACTTCAGTAGAATTCCGAGAACAATGGGAGAGTTCTACAGTCTGATTTAAAAAAACAATAACATTACGAGAACAATGGGAGAGTTCCAAAGCATTTTTAAACTTCAGCAGAATTCCGAGAACAATGGAAGAGTTCCAAAGCATTTTTAAACTTCAGCAGAATTCAGAGAACAATGGAAGAGTTCCAATGCATTTTTAAACTTCAACAGAATTCCGAGAACAATGGGAGAGTTCCAAAGCATTTTTAAACTTCAGTAGAATTCCGAGAACAATGGGAGAGTTCTACAGAATGATTTTAAAAAACAATAACATTCCGAGAACAATGGGGGACTTCCAAAGCATTTTTAAACTTCACTAGAATTCTGAGATCAATGGAAGAGTTCCAAAGCTTTATTAAACTTCGGTAGAATTCTGAGAACAAGGGAAGAGTTCCAAAGCATTTCTAAACATCAGTAGAATTCCGAGAACAATGGGAGAGTTCCAAAGCATTTTTAAACGTCAGCAGAATTCCGAGAACAAAGGAAGAGTTCCAAAGCATTTTTACACTTCAGTAGAATTCCGAGAACAATGGGAGAGATCTATAGTCTGATTTAAAAAAACAATAGCATTCCAAGAACAATAGGAGAGTTCCAAAGCATTTTTAAACTTCAGCAGAATTCCGAGAACAAAGGAAGAGTTCCAAAGCATTTTTACACTTCAGTAGAATTCCGAGAACAATGGGAGAGTTCTACAGCCTGATATAAAAAAACAATAACATTCCGAGAACAATGGGAGAGTTCCTAAGCATTTTTAAACTTCAGCAGAATTCCGAGAACAATGGAAGTGTTCCAAAGCATTTTTAAACTTCAGCAGAATTCAGAGAACAATGGAAGAGTTCCAAAGCATTTTTAAACTTCAACAGAATTCCGAGAACAATGGAAGAGTTCCAAAGTATTTTTAAATTTCAGCAGAATTCCGAGAACAATGGAAGAGTTCTACAGATTGATTTAAAAAAACAGTAACATTCCGAGAACAATGGGATTGTTCCAAAGCATTTTTCAACTTCAGCAGAATTCCGAGTACAATACAAGATTTCCAAAGCATTTTTAAACTTCAGTAGAATTCCGAGAACAATGGGAGAGTTCAACAGACTGATTTAAAAAAACAATAACATTCCGAGAAAAAAGGGAGAGTTCCAAAGCATTTTTAATCTTCAGCAGAATTCCGAGAACAATGGAAGAGTTCCAAAGCAATTTTAAACTTCAGCAGAATTCCGAGAACAAGGGGAGAGTTCTATTGATTGATTTAAAAAAACAGTAACATTCCGAGAACAATGGGAGAGTTCCAAAGCATTTTTAAACTTCAGTAGAATTCCGAGAACAATGGGAGAGTTCTACAGACTGATATAAAAAAACAATAACATTCCAAGAACAATGGGAGAGTTCCAAAGCATTTTTAAACTTCAGCAGAAATCTGAGAAAAAGGGGAGAGTTCCAAAGCATTTTTAAACTTCAGTAGAATTCCGAGAACAATGAGAGAGTTCTACAGACTGATTTTAAAAAACAAAAACATTCCGAGAACAATGGGGGACTTCCAAAGCATTTTTAAACTTCAGCAGAATTCCGAGTACAATGGAAGAGTTCCAAAGCTTTATTAAACTTCGGTAGAATTCTGAGAACAATGGAAGAGTTCCAAAGCATTTCTAAACATCAGTAGAATTCCGAGAACAATGGGAGAGTTCTACAGACTGATTTAAAAAAACAATAACATTCCGAGAACAATGGGAGAGTTCCAAAGCATTTTTAAACATCAGCAGAATTTCGAGAAAAATGGAAGATTTCCAAAGTATTTTTAAACTTCAGTAGAATACCGAGAACAAGGGGAGAGTTCTACAGACTGATTTAAAAAAACAATAGCATTCCAATAATAGGAGAGTTCCAAAGCATTTTTAAACTTCAGCAGAATTGCGAGAACAATGGAAGAGTTCCAAAGCATTTTTAAACTTCAGTAGAATTCCGAGAACAATGGGAGAGTTCTACAGTCTGATTTAAAAAAAACAATAACATTCCGAGAACAATGGGAGAGTTCCAAAGCATTTTTAAACTTCAGCAGAATTCCGAGAACAATGGAAGAGTTCCAAAGCATTTTTAAACTTCAGCAGAATTCAGAGAACAATGGAAGAGTTCCAATGCATTTTTAAACTTCAACAGAATTCCGAGAACAATGCAAGAGTTTCAAAGCATTTTTAAACTTCAGCAGAATTCCGAGAACAATGGAAGAGTTCCAAAGCATTTTTAAACTTCAGCAGAATTCAGAGAACAATGGAAGAGTTCCATTGCATTTTTAAACTTCAACAGAATTCCGAGAACAATGCAAGAGTTTCAAAGCATTTTTAAACTTCAGCAGAATTCCGAGAACAATGGAGGAGTTCCAAAGCATTTTTAAACTTCAGCAGAATACTGAGAACAATGGAGGAGTTCCAAACCATTTTTAAACTTCAGCAGAATACCGAGAACAATGGAAGATTTCCAAAGCATTTCTAAACTTCAGTAGAATTACGAGAACAACGGGAGAGTTCTACAGACTGATTTAAAAAAACAATAACATTCTGAGAGCAATGGGGGAGTTCCAAAGCATTTTTAAACTTCAGCACAATTCCGAGTACAATGGAAGAGTTCCAAAGCTTTTTTAAACTTCAGTAGAATTCTGAGAACAATGGGAGGGTTCCAAAGCATTTATAAACTTCAGAAGAATTCCAGGAACAATGGGAGAGTTCTACAGACGGATTGAAAAAAACAATAACATTCCAAGTACAATAGGAGAGTTCCAAAGCATTTTTAATCTTCAGCAGAATTCCGAGAACAATGGAAGAGTTCCAAAGCAATTTTATACTTCAGCAAAATTCCGAGAACAATGGAAGAGTTCCAAAGCATTTTTAAACTTCAGTAGAATTCCGAGAACAATGGGAGAGTTCTACAGATTGATTTAAAAAAACAGTAACATTCCGAGAACAATGGGAGAGTTCCAAAGAATTTTTAAACTTCAGCAGAATTCCGAGAACAATGGGAGAGTTTTACAGATTGATCTAAAAAAACAGTAACATTCCGAGAACAATGGGAGAGTTCCAAAGCATTTTTAAACTTCAGTAGAATTCCGAGAACAATGGGAGAGTTCTACAGACTGATTTAAAAAAACAATAACATTGCAAGAACAATGGAAGAGTTCCAAAGCATTTTTAAACTTCAGCAGAAATCCGAGAACAATGGAAGAGTTCCAAAGCATTTTTAAACTTCAGTAAAATTCCGAGAACAATGGGAGAGTTCTACAGACTGATTTAAAAAAACAATAACATTCTGAGAGCAATGGGGGAGTTCCAAAGCATTTTTAAACTTCAGCAGAATTCCGAGTACAATGGAAGAGTTCCAAAGCTTTTTTAAACTTCAGTAGAATTCTGAGAACAATGGGAGGGTACTACAGACTGATTTAAAAATACAATAACATTCTGAGAACAATGGGAGAGCTCCAAAGCATTTTTAAACTTCAGCAGAATTCCAAGAACAATGGGAGAGTTTTACAGATTGATTTAAAAAAAATTAACATTCCGAGAACAATGGGAGAGTTCCAAAGCATTTTTAAACTTCAGTAGAACTCCGAGAACAATGGGAGAGTTCTACAGACTGATTTAAAAAAACAATAGCATTCCAAGAACAATAGGAGAGTTCCAAAGCATTTTTAAACTTCAGCAGAATTCTGAGAACCATGGAAGAGTTCCAAAGCATTTTTAAACTTCAGCAGAATTCAGAGAACAATGGAAGAGTTCCTAAGCATTTTTAAACTTCAACAGAATTCCGAGAACAATGGAAGAGTTCCATAGTATTTTTAAATTTCAGCAGAATTCCGAAAACAATGGAAGAGTTCTACAGATTGATTTAAAAAAAATGTAACATTCCAAGAACAATGGGAGAGTTCCAAAGCTTTTTTAATCTTCAGTAGAACTCCGAGAACAATGGGAGAGTTCTACAGACTGATTTGAAAAAACAATAGCATTCCAAGAACAATAGGAGAGTTCCAAAGCATTTTTAAACTTCAGCAGAATTCCTAGAACAATGGAAGAGTTCCAAAGCATTTCTAAACTTCAGTAGAATTCCGAGAACAATGGGAGAGTTCTACAGTCTGATTTAAAAAAACAATAACATTACGAGAACAATGGGAGAGTTCCAAAGCATTTTTAAACTTCAGCAGAATTCCGAGAACAATGGAAGAGTTCCAAAGCATTTTTAAACTTCAGCAGAATTCAGAGAACAATGGAAGAGTTCCAATGCATTTTTAAACTTCAACAGAATTCCGAGAACAATGGGAGAGTTCCAAAGCATTTTTAAACTTCAGTAGAATTCCGAGAACAATGGGAGAGTTCTACAGAATGATTTTAAAAAACAATAACATTCCGAGAACAATGGGGGACTTCCAAAGCATTTTTAAACTTCACTAGAATTCTGAGATCAATGGAAGAGTTCCAAAGCTTTATTAAACTTCGGTAGAATTCTGAGAACAAGGGAAGAGTTCCAAAGCATTTCTAAACATCAGTAGAATTCCGAGAACAATGGGAGAGTTCCAAAGCATTTTTAAACGTCAGCAGAATTCCGAGAACAAAGGAAGAGTTCCAAAGCATTTTTACACTTCAGTAGAATTCCGAGAACAATGGGAGAGATCTATAGTCTGATTTAAAAAAACAATAGCATTCCAAGAACAATAGGAGAGTTCCAAAGCATTTTTAAACTTCAGCAGAATTCCGAGAACAAAGGAAGAGTTCCAAAGCATTTTTACACTTCAGTAGAATTCCGAGAACAATGGGAGAGTTCTACAGCCTGATATAAAAAAACAATAACATTCCGAGAACAATGGGAGAGTTCCTAAGCATTTTTAAACTTCAGCAGAATTCCGAGAACAATGGAAGTGTTCCAAAGCATTTTTAAACTTCAGCAGAATTCAGAGAACAATGGAAGAGTTCCAAAGCATTTTTAAACTTCAACAGAATTCCGAGAACAATGGAAGAGTTCCAAAGTATTTTTAAATTTCAGCAGAATTCCGAGAACAATGGAAGAGTTCTACAGATTGATTTAAAAAAACAGTAACATTCCGAGAACAATGGGATTGTTCCAAAGCATTTTTCAACTTCAGCAGAATTCCGAGTACAATACAAGATTTCCAAAGCATTTTTAAACTTCAGTAGAATTCCGAGAACAATGGGAGAGTTCAACAGACTGATTTAAAAAAACAATAACATTCCGAGAAAAAAGGGAGAGTTCCAAAGCATTTTTAATCTTCAGCAGAATTCCGAGAACAATGGAAGAGTTCCAAAGCAATTTTAAACTTCAGCAGAATTCCGAGAACAAGGGGAGAGTTCTATTGATTGATTTAAAAAAACAGTAACATTCCGAGAACAATGGGAGAGTTCCAAAGCATTTTTAAACTTCAGTAGAATTCCGAGAACAATGGGAGAGTTCTACAGACTGATATAAAAAAACAATAACATTCCAAGAACAATGGGAGAGTTCCAAAGCATTTTTAAACTTCAGCAGAAATCTGAGAAAAAGGGGAGAGTTCCAAAGCATTTTTAAACTTCAGTAGAATTCCGAGAACAATGAGAGAGTTCTACAGACTGATTTTAAAAAACAAAAACATTCCGAGAACAATGGGGGACTTCCAAAGCATTTTTAAACTTCAGCAGAATTCCGAGTACAATGGAAGAGTTCCAAAGCTTTATTAAACTTCGGTAGAATTCTGAGAACAATGGAAGAGTTCCAAAGCATTTCTAAACATCAGTAGAATTCCGAGAACAATGGGAGAGTTCTACAGACTGATTTAAAAAAACAATAACATTCCGAGAACAATGGGAGAGTTCCAAAGCATTTTTAAACATCAGCAGAATTTCGAGAAAAATGGAAGATTTCCAAAGTATTTTTAAACTTCAGTAGAATACCGAGAACAAGGGGAGAGTTCTACAGACTGATTTAAAAAAACAATAGCATTCCAATAATAGGAGAGTTCCAAAGCATTTTTAAACTTCAGCAGAATTGCGAGAACAATGGAAGAGTTCCAAAGCATTTTTAAACTTCAGTAGAATTCCGAGAACAATGGGAGAGTTCTACAGTCTGATTTAAAAAAAACAATAACATTCCGAGAACAATGGGAGAGTTTCAAAGCATTTTTAAACTTCAGCAGAATTCCGAGAACAATGGAAGAGTTCCAAAGCATTTTTAAACTTCAGCAGAATTCAGAGAACAATGGAAGAGTTCCAATGCATTTTTAAACTTCAACAGAATTCCGAGAACAATGCAAGAGTTTCAAAGCATTTTTAAACTTCAGCAGAATTCCGAGAACAATGGAGGAGTTCCAAAGCATTTTTAAACTTCAGCAGAATACCGAGAACAATGGAAGATTTCCAAAGCATTTCTAAACTTCAGTAGAATTACGAGAACAACGGGAGAGTTCTACAGACTGATTTAAAAAAACAATAACATTCTGAGAGCAATGGGGGAGTTCCTAAGCATTTTTAAACTTCAGCACAATTCCGAGTACAATGGAAGAGTTCCAAAGCTTTTTTAAACTTCAGTAGAATTCTGAGAACAATGGAAGTGTTCCAAAGCATTTTTAAACTTCAGCAGAATTCAGAGAACAATGGAAGAGTTCCAAAGCATTTTTAAACTTCAACAGAATTCCGAGAACAATGGAAGAGTTCCAAAGTATTTTTAAATTTCAGCAGAATTCCGAGAACAATGGAAGAGTTCTACAGATTGATTTAAAAAAACAGTAACATTCCGAGAACAATGGGATTGTTCCAAAGCATTTTTCAACTTCAGCAGAATTCCGAGTACAATAGAAGATTTCCAAAGCATTTTTAAACTTCAGTAGAATTCCGCGAACAATGGGAGAGTTCAACAGACTGATTTAAAAAAACAATAACATTCCGAGAAAAAAGGGAGAGTTCCAAAGCATTTTTAATCTTCAGCAGAATTCCGAGAACAATGGAAGAGTTCCAAAGCAATTTTAAACTTCAGCAGAATTCCGAGAACAAGGGGAGAGTTCTATTGATTGATTTAAAAAAACAGTAACATTCCGAGAACAATGGGAGAGTTCCAAAGCATTTTTAAACTTCAGTAGAATTCCGAGAACAATGGGAGAGTTCTACAGACTGATAAAAAAAACAATAACATTCCAAGAACAATGGGAGAGTTCCAAAGCATTTTTAAACTTCAGCAGAATCTGAGAAAAATGGGAGAGTTTCAAAGCATTTTTAAACTTCAGTAGAATTCCGAGAACAATGGGAGAGTTCTACAGACTGATTTTAAAAAACAAAAACATTCCGAGAACAATGGGGAACTTCCAAAGCATTTTTAAACTTCACCAGAATTCCGAGTACAATGGAAGAGTTGCAAAGCTTTATTAAACTTCGGTAGAATTCTGAGAACAATGGAAGAGTTCCAAAGCATTTCTAAACATCAGTAGAATTCCGAGAACAATGGGAGAGTTCTACAGACTGATTTAAAAAAACAATAACATTCCGAGAACAATGGGAGAGTTCAAAAGCATTTTTAAACATCAGCAGAATTTCAAGAAAAATGGAAGATTTCCAAAGTATTTTTAAACTTCAGTAGAATACCGAGAACAATGGGAGAATTCTACAGACTGATTTAAAAAAACAATAGCATTCCAATAACAATAGGAGAGTTCCAAAGCATTTTTAAACTTCAGCAGAATTGCGAGAACAATGGAAGAGTTCCAAAGCATTTTTAAACTTCAGTAGAATTCCGAGAACAATGGGAGAGTTCTACAGTCTGATTAAAAAAAAACAATAACATTCCGAGAACAATGGGAGAGTTCCAAAGCATTTTTAAACTTCAGCAGAATTCCGAGAACAATGGAAGAGTTCCAAAGCATTTTTAAACTTCAGCAGAATTCAGAGAACAATGGAAGA
This sequence comes from Phyllobates terribilis, assembly GCF_046119375.1. Lineage (NCBI taxonomy): Eukaryota > Metazoa > Chordata > Amphibia > Anura > Dendrobatidae > Phyllobates > Phyllobates terribilis. Next base: position 29,135,474 of record NW_027362765.1, on the reverse strand, counting down.
GTTCCAATGCATTTTTAAACTTCAACAGAATTCCGAGAACAATGGAAGAGTTTCAAAGCATTTTTAAACTTCAGCAGAATTCCGAGAACAATGGAGGAGTTCCAAAGCATTTTTAAACTTGAGCAGAATACCGAGAACAATGGAAGATTTCTAAAACATTTCTAAACTTCAGTAGAATTACGAGAACAACGGGAGAGTTCTACAGACTGATTTAAAAAAACAATAACATTCTGAGAGCAATGGGGGAGTTCCTAAGCATTTTTAAACTTCAGCACAAATCCGAGTACAATGGAAGAGTTCCAAAGCTTTTTTAAACTTCAGTAGAATTCTGAGAACAATGGGAGGGTTCCAAAGCATTTATAAACTTCAGAAGAATTCCAAGAACAATGGGAGAGTTCTACAGACGGATTGAAAAAAACAATAACATTCCAAGAACAATAGGAGAGTTCCAAAGCATTTTTAAACTTCATCAGAATTCCGAGAACAATGGAAGAGTTCCAAAGCATTTTTACACTTCAGTAGAATTCCGAGAACAATGGGAGAGTTCTATAGTCTGATTTAAAAAAACAATAACATTCCGAGAACAATGGGAGAGTTCCAAAGCATTTTTCAACTTCAACAGAATTCCGAGAACAATAGAAGATTTCAAAAGCATTTTTAAACTTCAGTATAATTCCGAGAACAATGGGAGAGTTCAACAGAGTGATTTAAAAAAAACAATAACATTCCGAGAACAAAGAGAGAGTTCCAAAGCATTTTTAATCTTCAGCAGAATTCCGAGAACAATGGAAGAGTTCCAAAGCAATTTTAAACTTCAGCAAAATTCTGAGAACAATGGAAGAGTTCCAAAGCATTTTTAAACTTCAGTAGAATTCCGAGAACAATGGGAGAGTTCTACAGATTGATGTAAAAAAACAGTAACATTCTGAGAACAATGGGAGAGTTCCAAAGAATTTTTAAACTTCAGCAGAATTCCGAGAGCAATGGGAGAGTTCTACAGATTGATCTAAAAAAAGAGTAACATTCCGAGAACAATGGGAGAGTTCCCAAGCATTTTTAATCTTCAGTAGAATTCCGCGAACAATGGGAGAGTTCAACAGACTGATTTAAAAAAACAATAACATTCCGAGAAAAAAGGGAGAGTTCCAAAGCATTTTTAATCTTCAGCAGAATTCCGAGAACAATGGAAGAGTTCCAAAGCAATTTTAAACTTCAGCAAAATTCCGAGAACAAGGGGAGAGTTCTAATGATTGATTTAAAAAAACAGTAACATTCCGAGAACAATGGGAGAGTTCCAAAGCATTTTTAAACTTCAGTAGAATTCCGAGAACAATGGGAGAGTTCTACAGACTGATATAAAAAAACAATAACATTCCAAAAACAATGGGAGAGTTCCAAAGCATTTTTAAACTTCAGCAGAAATCTGAGAAAAATGGGAGAGTTTCAAAGCATTTTTAAACTTCAGTAGAATTCCGAGAACAATGGGAGACTTCTACAGACTGATTTAAAAAAACAATAACATTCTGAGAGCAATGGGGGAGTTCCAAAGCATTTTTAAACTTCAGCAGAATTCCGAGTACAATGGAAGGGTTCCAAAGCTTTTTTAAACTTCAGTAGAATTCTGAGAACAATGGAAGGGTACTACAGACTGATTTAAAAATACAATAACATTCTGAGAACAATGGGAGAGCTCCAAAGCATTTTTAAACTTCAGCAGAATTCCAAGAACAATGGGAGAGTTTTACAGATTGATTTAAAAAAAATTAACATTCCGAGAACAATGGGAGAGTTCTACAGACTGATTTAAAAAAAACAATAGCATTCAAAGAACAATAGGAGAGTTCCAAAGCATTTTTAAGCTTCAGCAGAATTCCGAGAACAATGGAAGAGTTCCAAAGCATTTTTAAACTTCAGCAGAATTCAGAGAACAATGGAAGAGTTCCTAAGCATTTTTAAACTTCAAAAGAATTCCGAGAACAATGGAAGAGTTCCAAAGTATTTTTAAATTTCAGCAGAATTCCGAGAACAATGGAAGAGTTCTACAGATTGATTTAAAAAAACAGTAACATTCCAAGAACGATGGGAGAGTTCCAAAGCATTTTTAATATTCAGTAGAACTCCGAGAACAATGGGAGAGTTCTACAGACTGATTTGAAAAAACAATAGCATTCCAAGAACTTTAAGAGAGTTCCAAAGCATTTTTAAACTTCAGCAGAATTCCGAGAACAATGGAAGTGTTCCAAAGCATTTTTAAACTTCAGCAGAATTCAGAGAACAATGGAAGAGTTCCAAAGCATTTTTAAACTTCAACAGAATTCCGAGAACAATGGAAGTGTTCCAAAGCATTTTTAAACTTCAGCAGAATTCAGAGAACAATGGAAGAGTTCCAAAGCATTTTTAAACTTCAACAGAATTCCGAGAACAATGGAAGAGTTCCAAAGTATTTTTAAATTTCAGCAGAATTCCGAGAACAATGGAAGAGTTCTACAGATTGATTTAAAAAAACAGTAACATTCCGAGAACAATGGGATTGTTCCAAAGCATTTTTCAACTTCAGCAGAATTCCGAGTACAATACAAGATTTCCAAAGCATTTTTAAACTTCAGTAGAATTCCGAGAACAATGGGAGAGTTCAACAGACTGATTTAAAAAAACAATAACATTCCGAGAAAAAAGGGAGAGTTCCAAAGCATTTTTAATCTTCAGCAGAATTCCGAGAACAATGGAAGAGTTCCAAAGCAATTTTAAACTTCAGCAGAATTCCGAGAACAAGGGGAGAGTTCTATTGATTGATTTAAAAAAACAGTAACATTCCGAGAACAATGGGAGAGTTCCAAAGCATTTTTAAACTTCAGTAGAATTCCGAGAACAATGGGAGAGTTCTACAGACTGATATAAAAAAACAATAACATTCCAAGAACAATGGGAGAGTTCCAAAGCATTTTTAAACTTCAGCAGAAATCTGAGAAAAAGGGGAGAGTTCCAAAGCATTTTTAAACTTCAGTAGAATTCCGAGAACAATGAGAGAGTTCTACAGACTGATTTTAAAAAACAAAAACATTCCGAGAACAATGGGGGACTTCCAAAGCATTTTTAAACTTCAGCAGAATTCCGAGTACAATGGAAGAGTTCCAAAGCTTTATTAAACTTCGGTAGAATTCTGAGAACAATGGAAGAGTTCCAAAGCATTTCTAAACATCAGTAGAATTCCGAGAACAATGGGAGAGTTCTACAGACTGATTTAAAAAAACAATAACATTCCGAGAACAATGGGAGAGTTCCAAAGCATTTTTAAACATCAGCAGAATTTCGAGAAAAATGGAAGATTTCCAAAGTATTTTTAAACTTCAGTAGAATACCGAGAACAAGGGGAGAGTTCTACAGACTGATTTAAAAAAACAATAGCATTCCAATAATAGGAGAGTTCCAAAGCATTTTTAAACTTCAGCAGAATTGCGAGAACAATGGAAGAGTTCCAAAGCATTTTTAAACTTCAGTAGAATTCCGAGAACAATGGGAGAGTTCTACAGTCTGATTTAAAAAAAACAATAACATTCCGAGAACAATGGGAGAGTTCCAAAGCATTTTTAAACTTCAGCAGAATTCCGAGAACAATGGAAGAGTTCCAAAGCATTTTTAAACTTCAGCAGAATTCAGAGAACAATGGAAGAGTTCCAATGCATTTTTAAACTTCAACAGAATTCCGAGAACAATGCAAGAGTTTCAAAGCATTTTTAAACTTCAGCAGAATTCCGAGAACAATGGAGGAGTTCCAAAGCATTTTTAAACTTCAGCAGAATACCGAGAACAATGGAAGATTTCCAAAGCATTTCTAAACTTCAGTAGAATTACGAGAACAACGGGAGAGTTCTACAGACTGATTTAAAAAAACAATAACATTCTGAGAGCAATGGGGGAGTTCCTAAGCATTTTTAAACTTCAGCACAATTCCGAGTACAATGGAAGAGTTCCAAAGCTTTTTTAAACTTCAGTAGAATTCTGAGAACAATGGAAGTGTTCCAAAGCATTTTTAAACTTCAGCAGAATTCAGAGAACAATGGAAGAGTTCCAAAGCATTTTTAAACTTCAACAGAATTCCGAGAACAATGGAAGAGTTCCAAAGTATTTTTAAATTTCAGCAGAATTCCGAGAACAATGGAAGAGTTCTACAGATTGATTTAAAAAAACAGTAACATTCCGAGAACAATGGGATTGTTCCAAAGCATTTTTCAACTTCAGCAGAATTCCGAGTACAATAGAAGATTTCCAAAGCATTTTTAAACTTCAGTAGAATTCCGCGAACAATGGGAGAGTTCAACAGACTGATTTAAAAAAACAATAACATTCCGAGAAAAAAGGGAGAGTTCCAAAGCATTTTTAATCTTCAGCAGAATTCCGAGAACAATGGAAGAGTTCCAAAGCAATTTTAAACTTCAGCAGAATTCCGAGAACAAGGGGAGAGTTCTATTGATTGATTTAAAAAAACAGTAACATTCCGAGAACAATGGGAGAGTTCCAAAGCATTTTTAAACTTCAGTAGAATTCCGAGAACAATGGGAGAGTTCTACAGACTGATAAAAAAAACAATAACATTCCAAGAACAATGGGAGAGTTCCAAAGCATTTTTAAACTTCAGCAGAATCTGAGAAAAATGGGAGAGTTTCAAAGCATTTTTAAACTTCAGTAGAATTCCGAGAACAATGGGAGAGTTCTACAGACTGATTTTAAAAAACAAAAACATTCCGAGAACAATGGGGAACTTCCAAAGCATTTTTAAACTTCACCAGAATTCCGAGTACAATGGAAGAGTTGCAAAGCTTTATTAAACTTCGGTAGAATTCTGAGAACAATGGAAGAGTTCCAAAGCATTTCTAAACATCAGTAGAATTCCGAGAACAATGGGAGAGTTCTACAGACTGATTTAAAAAAACAATAACATTCCGAGAACAATGGGAGAGTTCAAAAGCATTTTTAAACATCAGCAGAATTTCAAGAAAAATGGAAGATTTCCAAAGTATTTTTAAACTTCAGTAGAATACCGAGAACAATGGGAGAATTCTACAGACTGATTTAAAAAAACAATAGCATTCCAATAACAATAGGAGAGTTCCAAAGCATTTTTAAACTTCAGCAGAATTGCGAGAACAATGGAAGAGTTCCAAAGCATTTTTAAACTTCAGTAGAATTCCGAGAACAATGGGAGAGTTCTACAGTCTGATTAAAAAAAAACAATAACATTCCGAGAACAATGGGAGAGTTCCAAAGCATTTTTGAACTTCAGCAGAATTCCGAGAACAATGGAAGAGTTCCAAAGCATTTTTAAACTTCAGCAGAATTCAGAGAACAATGGAAGAGTTCCAATGCATTTTTAAACTTCAACAGAATTCCGAGAACAATGGAAGAGTTTCAAAGCATTTTTAAACTTCAGCAGAATTCCGAGAACAATGGAGGAGTTCCAAAGCATTTTTAAACTTGAGCAGAATACCGAGAACAATGGAAGATTTCTAAAGCATTTCTAAACTTCAGTAGAATTACGAGAACAACGGGAGAGTTCTACAGACTGATTTAAAAAAACAATAACATTCTGAGAGCAATGGGGGAGTTCCTAAGCATTTTTAAACTTCAGCACAAATCCGAGTACAATGGAAGAGTTCCAAAGCTTTTTTAAACTTCAGTAGAATTCTGAGAACAATGGGAGGGTTCCAAAGCATTTATAAACTTCAGAAGAATTCCAAGAACAATGGGAGAGTTCTACAGACGGATTGAAAAAAACAATAACATTCCAAGAACAATAGGAGAGTTCCAAAGCATTTTTAAACTTCATCAGAATTCCGAGAACAATGGAAGAGTTCCAAAGCATTTTTACACTTCAGTAGAATTCCGAGAACAATGGGAGAGTTCTATAGTCTGATTTAAAAAAACAATAACATTCCGAGAACAATGGGAGAGTTCCAAAGCATTTTTCAACTTCAACAGAATTCCGAGAACAATAGAAGATTTCAAAAGCATTTTTAAACTTCAGTATAATTCCGAGAACAATGGGAGAGTTCAACAGAGTGATTTAAAAAAAACAATAACATTCCGAGAACAAAGAGAGAGTTCCAAAGCATTTTTAATCTTCAGCAGAATTCCGAGAACAATGGAAGAGTTCCAAAGCAATTTTAAACTTCAGCAAAATTCCGAGAACAATGGAAGAGTTCCAAAGCATTTTTAAACTTCAGTAGAATTCCGAGAACAATGGGAGAGTTCTACAGATTGATGTAAAAAAACAGTAACATTCTGAGAACAATGGGAGAGTTCCAAAGAATTTTTAAACTTCAGCAGAATTCCGAGAGCAATGGGAGAGTTCTACAGATTGATCTAAAAAAAGAGTAACATTCCGAGAACAATGGGAGAGTTCCCAAGCATTTTTAATCTTCAGTAGAATTCCGCGAACAATGGGAGAGTTCAACAGACTGATTTAAAAAAACAATAACATTCCGAGAAAAAAGGGAGAGTTCCAAAGCATTTTTAATCTTCAGCAGAATTCCGAGAACAATGGAAGAGTTCCAAAGCAATTTTAAACTTCAGCAAAATTCCGAGAACAAGGGGAGAGTTCTAATGATTGATTTAAAAAAACAGTAACATTCCGAGAACAATGGGAGAGTTCCAAAGCATTTTTAAACTTCAGTAGAATTCCGAGAACAATGGGAGAGTTCTACAGACTGATATAAAAAAACAATAACATTCCAAAAACAATGGGAGAGTTCCAAAGCATTTTTAAACTTCAGCAGAAATCTGAGAAAAATGGGAGAGTTTCAAAGCATTTTTAAACTTCAGTAGAATTCCGAGAACAATGGGAGACTTCTACAGACTGATTTAAAAAAACAATAACATTCTGAGAGCAATGGGGGAGTTCCAAAGCATTTTTAAACTTCAGCAGAATTCCGAGTACAATGGAAGGGTTCCAAAGCTTTTTTAAACTTCAGTAGAATTCTGAGAACAATGGAAGGGTACTACAGACTGATTTAAAAATACAATAACATTCTGAGAACAATGGGAGAGCTCCAAAGCATTTTTAAACTTCAGCAGAATTCCAAGAACAATGGGAGAGTTTTACAGATTGATTTAAAAAAAATTAACATTCCGAGAACAATGGGAGAGTTCTACAGACTGATTTAAAAAAAACAATAGCATTCAAAGAACAATAGGAGAGTTCCAAAGCATTTTTAAGCTTCAGCAGAATTCCGAGAACAATGGAAGAGTTCCAAAGCATTTTTAAACTTCAGCAGAATTCAGAGAACAATGGAAGAGTTCCTAAGCATTTTTAAACTTCAAAAGAATTCCGAGAACAATGGAAGAGTTCCAAAGTATTTTTAAATTTCAGCAGAATTCCGAGAACAATGGAAGAGTTCTACAGATTGATTTAAAAAAACAGTAACATTCCAAGAACGATGGGAGAGTTCCAAAGCATTTTTAATATTCAGTAGAACTCCGAGAACAATGGGAGAGTTCTACAGACTGATTTGAAAAAACAATAGCATTCCAAGAACTTTAAGAGAGTTCCAAAGCATTTTTAAACTTCAGCAGAATTCCGAGAACAATGGAAGAGTTCCAAAGCATTTTTAAACTTCAGCAGAATTCAGAGAACAATGGAAGAGTTCCAATGCATTTTTAAACTTCAACAGAATTCCGAGAACAATGGAAGAGTTCCAAAGCATTTTTAAACTTCAGCAGAATTCCGAGAACAATGGAAGAGTTCCAAAGCGTTTTAAACTTCAGCAGAATTCCAAGAACAATGGGAGAGTTCTACAGATTGATTTGAAAAAAATTAACATTCCGAGAACAATGGGAGAGTTCCAAAGCATTTTTAAACTTCAGTAGAATTCCGAGAACAATGGAAGAGTTCCAAAGCATTTTTACACTTCAGTAGAATTCCGAGAACAATGGGAGAGTTCTATAGTCTGATTTAAAAAAACAATAACATTCCGAGAACAATAGGAGAGTTATGAAGCATTTTTAAACTTCAGCAGAATTCCGAAAACCATGGAAGAGTTCCAAAGCATTTTTAAACTTCAGCAGAATTCAGAGAACAATGGAAGAGTTCCAAAGCATTTTTAAACTTCAGTAGATTTCCAAGAACAATGGGAGAGTTCTACAGATTGATTTAAAAAAACAGTAACATTCCGAGAACAATGGGAGAGTTCCAAAGAATTTTTAATCTTCAGCAGAATTCCGAGAGCAATGGGAGAGTTCTACAGATTGATCTAAAAAAACAGTAACATTCCGAGAACAATGGGATAGTTCCAAAGCATTTTTAATCTTCAGTAGAATTCCGAGAACAATGGGAGAGTTCTACAGATTGATTTAAAAAAAGAATAACATTCCAGGACCAATGGAAGAGTTCCAAAGCATTTTTAAACTTCAGCAGAAATCCGAGAACAATGGAAGAGTTCCAAAGCATTTTTAAACTTCAGTAAAATTCCGAGAACAATGGGACAGTTCTACAGACTGATTTAAAAAAACAATAACATTCTGAGAGCAATGGGGGAGTTCCAAAGCATTTTTAAACTTCAGCAGAATTCCGAGTACAATGGAAGAGTTCCAAAGCTTTTTTAAACTTCAGTAGAATTCTGAGAACAATGGGAGGGTACTACAGACTGAGATAAAAATACAATAACATTCTTAGAACAATGGAAGAGTTCCAAAGCATTTTTAAACTTCAGAAGAATTCCAAGAACAATGGGAGAGTTCTACAGACTGATTGAAAAAAACAATAACATTCTGAGAACAATGGGAGAGCTCCAAAGCATTTTTAAACTTCAGCAGAATTCCAAGTACAATGGGAGAGTTTTACAGATTGATTTAAAAAAAATTAACATTCCGAGAACAATTGGAGAGCTCCAAAGCATTTTTAAACTTCCGTAGAATTCCGAGAACAATGGGAGAGTTCTACAGACTGATTTAAAAAAACAATAGCATTCCAAGAACAATAGGAGAGTTCCAAAGCATTTTTAAACTTCAGCAGAATTCCGAGAACAAAGGAAGAGTTCCAAAGCATTTTTACACTTCAGTAGAATTCCGAGAACAATGGGAGAGTTCTATAGTCTGATTTAAAAAAACAATAACATTCCAAGAACAATGGGAGAGTTCCAAAGCATTTTTAAACTTCAGCAGAATTCCAAGGACCATGGAAGAGTTCCAAAGCATTTTTAAACTTCAGCAGAATTCAGAGAACAAGGGAAGAGTTCCTAAGCATTTTTAAACTTCAACAGAATTCCGAGAACAATGAAAGAGTTCCAAAGTATTTTTAAATTTCAGCAGAATTCCGAGAACAATGGAAGACTTCTACAGATTGATTTAAAAAAACAGTAACATTCCAAGAACAATGGGAGAGTTCCAAAGCATTTTTAATCTTCAGTAGAACTCCGAGAACAATGGGAGAGTTCTACAGACTGATTTAAAAAAACAATAGCATTCCAAGAACAATAGGAGAGTTCCAAAGCATTTTTAAACTTCAGCAGAATTCCGAGAACAATGGAAGAGTTCCAAAGCATTTTTAAACTTCAGCAGAATTCAGAGAACAATGGAAGAGTTCCAATGCATTTTTAAACTTCAACAGAATTCCGAGAACAATGGAAGAGTTCCAAAGCATTTTTAAACTTCAGCAGAATTCCGAGAACAATGGAAGAGTTCCAAAGCGTTTTAAACTTCAGCAGAATTCCAAGAACAATGGGAGAGTTCTACAGATTGATTTGAAAAAAATTAACATTCCGAGAACAATGGGAGAGTTCCAAAGCATTTTTAAACTTCAGTAGAATTCCGAGAACAATGGAAGAGTTCCAAAGCATTTTTACACTTCAGTAGAATTCCGAGAACAATGGGAGAGTTCTATAGTCTGATTTAAAAAAACAATAACATTCCGAGAACAATGGGAGAGTTATGAAGCATTTTTAAACTTCAGCAGAATTCCGAAAACCATGGAAGTGTTCCAAAGCATTTTTAAACTTCAGCAGAATTCAGAGAACAATGGAAGAGTTCCAAAGCATTTTTAAACTTCAGTAGATTTCCAAGAACAATGGGAGAGTTCTACAGATTGATTTAAAAAAACAGTAACATTCCGAGAACAATGGGAGAGTTCCAAAGAATTTTTAATCTTCAGCAGAATTCCGAGAGCAATGGGAGAGTTCTACAGATTGATCTAAAAAAACAGTAACATTCCGAGAACAATGGGATAGTTCCAAAGCATTTTTAATCTTCAGTAGAATTCCGAGAACAATGGGAGAGTTCTACAGATTGATTTAAAAAAAGAATAACATTCCAGGACCAATGGAAGAGTTCCAAAGCATTTTTAAACTTCAGCAGAAATCCGAGAACAATGGAAGAGTTCCAAAGCATTTTTAAACTTCAGTAAAATTCCGAGAACAATGGGACAGTTCTACAGACTGATTTAAAAAAACAATAACATTCTGAGAGCAATGGGGGAGTTCCAAAGCATTTTTAAACTTCAGCAGAATTCCGAGTACAATGGAAGAGTTCCAAAGCTTTTTTAAACTTCAGTAGAATTCTGAGAACAATGGGAGGGTACTACAGACTGAGATAAAAATACAATAACATTCTTAGAACAATGGAAGAGTTCCAAAGCATTTTTAAACTTCAGAAGAATTCCAAGAACAATGGGAGAGTTCTACAGACTGATTGAAAAAAACAATAACATTCTGAGAACAATGGGAGAGCTCCAAAGCATTTTTAAACTTCAGCAGAATTCCAAGTACAATGGGAGAGTTTTACAGATTGATTTAAAAAAAATTAACATTCCGAGAACAATTGGAGAGCTCCAAAGCATTTTTAAACTTCCGTAGAATTCCGAGAACAATGGGAGAGTTCTACAGACTGATTTAAAAAAACAATAGCATTCCAAGAACAATAGGAGAGTTCCAAAGCATTTTTAAACTTCAGCAGAATTCCGAGAACAAAGGAAGAGTTCCAAAGCATTTTTACACTTCAGTAGAATTCCGAGAACAATGGGAGAGTTCTATAGTCTGATTTAAAAAAACAATAACATTCCAAGAACAATGGGAGAGTTCCAAAGCATTTTTAAACTTCAGCAGAATTCCAAGGACCATGGAAGAGTTCCAAAGCATTTTTAAACTTCAGCAGAATTCAGAGAACAAGGGAAGAGTTCCTAAGCATTTTTAAACTTCAACAGAATTCCGAGAACAATGAAAGAGTTCCAAAGTATTTTTAAATTTCAGCAGAATTCCGAGAACAATGGAAGACTTCTACAGATTGATTTAAAAAAACAGTAACATTCCAAGAACAATGGGAGAGTTCCAAAGCATTTTTAATCTTCAGTAGAACTCCGAGAACAATGGGAGAGTTCTACAGACTGATTTAAAAAAACAATAGCATTCCAAGAACAATAGGAGAGTTCCAAAGCATTTTTAAACTTCAGCAGAATTCCGAGAACAATGGAAGAGTTCCAAAGCATTTTTAAACTTCAACAGAATTCCGAGAACAATGGAAAAGTTCCAAAGTATTTTTAAACTTCAGCAGAATTCCGAGAACAATGGAAGAGTTCCAAAGCATTTTTACACTTCAGTAGAATACCGAGAACAATGGGAGAGTTCTACAGCCTGATTTAAAAAAACAATAACATTCCGAGAACAATGGGAGAGTTCCAAAGCATTTTTAAACTTCAACAGAATTCAGAGAACAATGGAAGAGTTCCAAAGCATTTTTAAACTTCAACAGAATTCCGAGAACAATGGAAGAGTTCCAAAGTATTTTTAAATTTCAGCAGAATTCCGAGAACAATGGAAGAGTTCTACAGATTGATTTAAAAAAACAGTAACATTCCGAGAACAATGGGATTGTTCCAAAGCATTTTTAAACTTCAGTAGAATTCCGCGAACAATGGGAGAGTTCAACAGACTGATTTAGAAAAACAATAACATTCCGAGAAAAAAGGGAGAGTTCCAAAGCATTTTTAAACTTCAGCAGAATTCTGAGAACAAAGGAAGAGTTCCAAAGCATTTTTACACTTCAATAGAATTCCAAGAACAATGGGAGAGTTCTATAGTCTGATTTAAAAAAACAATAACATTCCGAGAACAATGGGAGAGTTCCAAAGCATTTTTCAACTTCAACAGAATTCCGAGAACAATAGAAGATTTCAAAAGCATTTTTAAACTTCAGTATAATTCCGAGAACAATGGGAGAGTTCAACAGAGTGATTTAAAAAAAACAATAACATTCCGAGAACAAAGAGAGAGTTCCAAAGCATTTTTAATCTTCAGCAGAATTCCGAGAACAATGGAAGAGTTCCAAAGCAATTTTAAACTTCAGCAAAATTCCGAGAACAATGGAAGAGTTCCAAAGCATTTTTAAACTTCAGTAGAATTCCGAGAACAATGGGAGAGTTCTACAGATTGATGTAAAAAAACAGTAACATTCTGAGAACAATGGGAGAGTTCCAAAGAATTTTTAAACTTCAGCAGAATTCCGAGAGCAATGGGAGAGTTCTACAGATTGATCTAAAAAAAGAGTAACATTCCGAGAACAATGGGAGAGTTCCCAAGCATTTTTAATCTTCAGTAGAATTCCGCGAACAATGGGAGAGTTCAACAGACTGATTTAAAAAAACAATAACATTCCGAGAAAAAAGGGAGAGTTCCAAAGCATTTTTAATCTTCAGCAGAATTCCGAGAACAATGGAAGAGTTCCAAAGCAATTTTAAACTTCAGCAAAATTCCGAGAACAAGGGGAGAGTTCTAATGATTGATTTAAAAAAACAGTAACATTCCGAGAACAATGGGAGAGTTCCAAAGCATTTTTAAACTTCAGTAGAATTCCGAGAACAATGGGAGAGTTCTACAGACTGATATAAAAAAACAATAACATTCCAAAAACAATGGGAGAGTTCCAAAGCATTTTTAAACTTCAGCAGAAATCTGAGAAAAATGGGAGAGTTTCAAAGCATTTTTAAACTTCAGTAGAATTCCGAGAACAATGGGAGACTTCTACAGACTGATTTAAAAAAACAATAACATTCTGAGAGCAATGGGGGAGTTCCAAAGCATTTTTAAACTTCAGCAGAATTCCGAGTACAATGGAAGGGTTCCAAAGCTTTTTTAAACTTCAGTAGAATTCTGAGAACAATGGAAGGGTACTACAGACTGATTTAAAAATACAATAACATTCTGAGAACAATGGGAGAGCTCCAAAGCATTTTTAAACTTCAGCAGAATTCCAAGAACAATGGGAGAGTTTTACAGATTGATTTAAAAAAAATTAACATTCCGAGAACAATGGGAGAGTTCTACAGACTGATTTAAAAAAAACAATAGCATTCAAAGAACAATAGGAGAGTTCCAAAGCATTTTTAAGCTTCAGCAGAATTCCGAGAACAATGGAAGAGTTCCAAAGCATTTTTAAACTTCAGCAGAATTCAGAGAACAATGGAAGAGTTCCTAAGCATTTTTAAACTTCAAAAGAATTCCGAGAACAATGGAAGAGTTCCAAAGTATTTTTAAATTTCAGCAGAATTCCGAGAACAATGGAAGAGTTCTACAGATTGATTTAAAAAAACAGTAACATTCCAAGAACGATGGGAGAGTTCCAAAGCATTTTTAATATTCAGTAGAACTCCGAGAGCAATGGGAGAGTTCTACAGACTGATTTGAAAAAACAATAGCATTCCAAGAACTTTAAGAGAGTTCCAAAGCATTTTTAAACTTCAGCAGAATTCCGAGAACAATGGAAGAGTTCCAAAGCATTTTTAAACTTCAGCAGAATTCAGAGAACAATGGAAGAGTTCCAATGCATTTTTAAACTTCAACAGAATTCCGAGAACAATGGAAGAGTTCCAAAGCATTTTTAAACTTCAGCAGAATTCCGAGAACAATGGAAGAGTTCCAAAGCGTTTTAAACTTCAGCAGAATTCCAAGAACAATGGGAGAGTTCTACAGATTGATTTGAAAAAAATTAACATTCCGAGAACAATGGGAGAGTTCCAAAGCATTTTTAAACTTCAGTAGAATTCCGAGAACAATGGAAGAGTTCCAAAGCATTTTTACACTTCAGTAGAATTCCGAGAACAATGGGAGAGTTCTATAGTCTGATTTAAAAAAACAATAACATTCCGAGAACAATAGGAGAGTTATGAAGCATTTTTAAACTTCAGCAGAATTCCGAAAACCATGGAAGAGTTCCAAAGCATTTTTAAACTTCAGCAGAATTCAGAGAACAATGGAAGAGTTCCAAAGCATTTTTAAACTTCAGTAGATTTCCAAGAACAATGGGAGAGTTCTACAGATTGATTTAAAAAAACAGTAACATTCCGAGAACAATGGGAGAGTTCCAAAGAATTTTTAATCTTCAGCAGAATTCCGAGAGCAATGGGAGAGTTCTACAGATTGATCTAAAAAAACAGTAACATTCCGAGAACAATGGGATAGTTCCAAAGCATTTTTAATCTTCAGTAGAATTCCGAGAACAATGGGAGAGTTCTACAGATTGATTTAAAAAAAGAATAACATTCCAGGACCAATGGAAGAGTTCCAAAGCATTTTTAAACTTCAGCAGAAATCCGAGAACAATGGAAGAGTTCCAAAGCATTTTTAAACTTCAGTAAAATTCCGAGAACAATGGGACAGTTCTACAGACTGATTTAAAAAAACAATAACATTCTGAGAGCAATGGGGGAGTTCCAAAGCATTTTTAAACTTCAGCAGAATTCCGAGTACAATGGAAGAGTTCCAAAGCTTTTTTAAACTTCAGTAGAATTCTGAGAACAATGGGAGGGTACTACAGACTGAGATAAAAATACAATAACATTCTTAGAACAATGGAAGAGTTCCAAAGCATTTTTAAACTTCAGAAGAATTCCAAGAACAATGGGAGAGTTCTACAGACTGATTGAAAAAAACAATAACATTCTGAGAACAATGGGAGAGCTCCAAAGCATTTTTAAACTTCAGCAGAATTCCAAGTACAATGGGAGAGTTTTACAGATTGATTTAAAAAAAATTAACATTCCGAGAACAATTGGAGAGCTCCAAAGCATTTTTAAACTTCCGTAGAATTCCGAGAACAATGGGAGAGTTCTACAGACTGATTTAAAAAAACAATAGCATTCCAAGAACAATAGGAGAGTTCCAAAGCATTTTTAAACTTCAGCAGAATTCCGAGAACAAAGGAAGAGTTCCAAAGCATTTTTACACTTCAGTAGAATTCCGAGAACAATGGGAGAGTTCTATAGTCTGATTTAAAAAAACAATAACATTCCAAGAACAATGGGAGAGTTCCAAAGCATTTTTAAACTTCAGCAGAATTCCAAGGACCATGGAAGAGTTCCAAAGCATTTTTAAACTTCAGCAGAATTCAGAGAACAAGGGAAGAGTTCCTAAGCATTTTTAAACTTCAACAGAATTCCGAGAACAATGAAAGAGTTCCAAAGTATTTTTAAATTTCAGCAGAATTCCGAGAACAATGGAAGACTTCTACAGATTGATTTAAAAAAACAGTAACATTCCAAGAACAATGGGAGAGTTCCAAAGCATTTTTAATCTTCAGTAGAACTCCGAGAACAATGGGAGAGTTCTACAGACTGATTTAAAAAAACAATAGCATTCCAAGAACAATAGGAGAGTTCCAAAGCATTTTTAAACTTCAGCAGAATTCCGAGAACAATGGAAGAGTTCCAAAGCATTTTTAAACTTCAGCAGAATTCAGAGAACAATGGAAGAGTTCCAATGCATTTTTAAACTTCAACAGAATTCCGAGAACAATGGAAGAGTTCCAAAGCATTTTTAAACTTCAGCAGAATTCCGAGAACAATGGAAGAGTTCCAAAGCGTTTTAAACTTCAGCAGAATTCCAAGAACAATGGGAGAGTTCTACAGATTGATTTGAAAAAAATTAACATTCCGAGAACAATGGGAGAGTTCCAAAGCATTTTTAAACTTCAGTAGAATTCCGAGAACAATGGAAGAGTTCCAAAGCATTTTTACACTTCAGTAGAATTCCGAGAACAATGGGAGAGTTCTATAGTCTGATTTAAAAAAACAATAACATTCCGAGAACAATGGGAGAGTTATGAAGCATTTTTAAACTTCAGCAGAATTCCGAAAACCATGGAAGAGTTCCAAAGCATTTTTAAACTTCAGCAGAATTCAGAGAACAATGGAAGAGTTCCAAAGCATTTTTAAACTTCAGTAGATTTCCAAGAACAATGGGAGAGTTCTACAGATTGATTTAAAAAAACAGTAACATTCCGAGAACAATGGGAGAGTTCCAAAGAATTTTTAATCTTCAGCAGAATTCCGAGAGCAATGGGAGAGTTCTACAGATTGATCTAAAAAAACAGTAACATTCCGAGAACAATGGGATAGTTCCAAAGCATTTTTAATCTTCAGTAGAATTCCGAGAACAATGGGAGAGTTCTACAGATTGATTTAAAAAAAGAATAACATTCCAGGACCAATGGAAGAGTTCCAAAGCATTTTTAAACTTCAGCAGAAATCCGAGAACAATGGAAGAGTTCCAAAGCATTTTTAAACTTCAGTAAAATTCCGAGAACAATGGGACAGTTCTACAGACTGATTTAAAAAAACAATAACATTCTGAGAGCAATGGGGGAGTTCCAAAGCATTTTTAAACTTCAGCAGAATTCCGAGTACAATGGAAGAGTTCCAAAGCTTTTTTAAACTTCAGTAGAATTCTGAGAACAATGGGAGGGTACTACAGACTGAGATAAAAATACAATAACATTCTTAGAACAATGGAAGAGTTCCAAAGCATTTTTAAACTTCAGAAGAATTCCAAGAACAATGGGAGAGTTCTACAGACTGATTGAAAAAAACAATAACATTCTGAGAACAATGGGAGAGCTCCAAAGCATTTTTAAACTTCAGCAGAATTCCAAGTACAATGGGAGAGTTTTACAGATTGATTTAAAAAAAATTAACATTCCGAGAACAATTGGAGAGCTCCAAAGCATTTTTAAACTTCCGTAGAATTCCGAGAACAATGGGAGAGTTCTACAGACTGATTTAAAAAAACAATAGCATTCCAAGAACAATAGGAGAGTTCCAAAGCATTTTTAAACTTCAGCAGAATTCCGAGAACAAAGGAAGAGTTCCAAAGCATTTTTACACTTCAGTAGAATTCCGAGAACAATGGGAGAGTTCTATAGTCTGATTTAAAAAAACAATAACATTCCAAGAACAATGGGAGAGTTCCAAAGCATTTTTAAACTTCAGCAGAATTCCAAGGACCATGGAAGAGTTCCAAAGCATTTTTAAACTTCAGCAGAATTCAGAGAACAAGGGAAGAGTTCCTAAGCATTTTTAAACTTCAACAGAATTCCGAGAACAATGAAAGAGTTCCAAAGTATTTTTAAATTTCAGCAGAATTCCGAGAACAATGGAAGACTTCTACAGATTGATTTAAAAAAACAGTAACATTCCAAGAACAATGGGAGAGTTCCAAAGCATTTTTAATCTTCAGTAGAACTCCGAGAACAATGGGAGAGTTCTACAGACTGATTTAAAAAAACAATAGCATTCCAAGAACAATAGGAGAGTTCCAAAGCATTTTTAAACTTCAGCAGAATTCCGAGAACAATGGAAGAGTTCCAAAGCATTTTTAAACTTCAACAGAATTCCGAGAACAATGGAAAAGTTCCAAAGTATTTTTAAACTTCAGCAGAATTCCGAGAACAATGGAAGAGTTCCAAAGCATTTTTACACTTCAGTAGAATACCGAGAACAATGGGAGAGTTCTACAGCCTGATTTAAAAAAACAATAACATTCCGAGAACAATGGGAGAGTTCCAAAGCATTTTTAAACTTCAACAGAATTCAGAGAACAATGGAAGAGTTCCAAAGCATTTTTAAACTTCAACAGAATTCCGAGAACAATGGAAGAGTTCCAAAGTATTTTTAAATTTCAGCAGAATTCCGAGAACAATGGAAGAGTTCTACAGATTGATTTAAAAAAACAGTAACATTCCGAGAACAATGGGATTGTTCCAAAGCATTTTTAAACTTCAGTAGAATTCCGCGAACAATGGGAGAGTTCAACAGACTGATTTAGAAAAACAATAACATTCCGAGAAAAAAGGGAGAGTTCCAAAGCATTTTTAAACTTCAGCAGAATTCTGAGAACAAAGGAAGAGTTCCAAAGCATTTTTACACTTCAATAGAATTCCAAGAACAATGGGAGAGTTCTATAGTCTGATTTAAAAAAACAATAGCATTCCAAGAAAAATAGGAGAGTTCCAAAGCATTTTTAAACTTCAGTAGAATTCCGAGAACAATGGGAGAGTTCTACAGACTGATTTTAAAAAACAATAACATTCCGAGAACAATGGGGGACTTCCAAAGCATTTTTAAATTTCAGCAGAATTCCGAGTACAATGGAAGAGTTCCAAAGCATTTTTAAACTTCGGTAGAATTCTGAGAACAATGGAAGAGTTCCAAAGCATTTCTAAACATCAGTAGAATTCCGAGAACAATGGGAGAGTTCTACACACCGATTTAAAAAAACAATAACATTCCATGAACAATGGGAGAGTTCCAAAGCATTTTTAAACGTCAGCAGAATTCCGAGAACAAAGGAAGAGTTCCAAAGCATTTTTACACTTCAGTAGAATTCCGAGAACAATGGGAGAGTTCTATAGTCTGATTTAAAAAAAACAATAACATTCCGAGAACAATGGGAGAGTTCCAAAGCATTTTTAAACTTCAGCAGAATTCCGAGAACAATGGAAGTGTTCCAAAGCTTTTTTAAACTTCAGTAGAATTCAGAGAACAATGGGAGAGTTCTACAGACTGATTTAAAAAACCAATAACATTCCAAGAACAATGGGAGAGTTCCTAAGCATTTTTAAACTTCATCAGAAATCCGAGTACAATGGAAGAGTTCCAAAGCATTTTTAAACTTCAGTGGAATTCCGAGAACAATGGGAGAGTTCTACAGACTGATTTAAAAAAACAATAACATTCTGAGAGCAATGGGGGTGTTCCAAAGCTTTTTTAAACTTCAGAAGAATTCCAAAAACAATGGGAGAGTTCTACAGACTGACTGAAATAAACAATAACATTCCAATAACAATGGGAGAGCTCCAAAGCATTTTTAAACCTCAGCAGATTTCCGAGAACCATAGAAGAGTTCTACAGATTGATTTAGAAAAACAGTAACATTCCAAGAACAATGGGAGAGTTCCAAAGCATTTTTAATCTTCAGTAGAATTCCGTGAACAATGGGAGAGTTCTACAGACTGGTTTAAAAAAACAATAGCTTTACAAGAACAATAGGAGAG
Source organism: Phyllobates terribilis (assembly GCF_046119375.1). NCBI lineage: Eukaryota > Metazoa > Chordata > Amphibia > Anura > Dendrobatidae > Phyllobates > Phyllobates terribilis. The sequence continues at coordinate 29,116,169 of NW_027362765.1, read as the reverse complement.
TTCCAAAGCATTTTTAAACTTCAGCAGAATTCCAAGAACAATGGAAGAGTTCCAAAGCATTTTTACACTTCAGTAGAATTGCAAAAACAATGGGAGAGTTCTCCAGCCTGATTTAAAAAAACAATAACATTCCGAGAACAATGGGAGAGTTCCAAAGCATTTTTAAACTTCAGCAGAATTCCGAGAACAATGGAAGTGTTCCAAAGCTTTTTTAAACTTCAGCAGAATTCCGAGAACAATGGAAGAGTTCCAAAGCAATTTTAAACTTCAGCAGAATTCCGAGAACAATGGAAGAGTTCCAAAGCATTTTTAAAATTCAGTAGAATTCCGATATCAATGGGAGAGTTCTACAGATTGATTTAAAAAAAACAGTAACATTCAGAGAGCAATGGGAGAGTTCCAAAGAATTTTTAAACTTCAGCAGAATTCCGAGAACAATGGGAAAGTTCTACAGACTGATTTAAAAAAACAATAACATTCCAAGAACAAAGTAGAGTTCCAAAGCATTTTTAAACTTCAGTAGAATTCCGAGAACAATGGGAGAGTTCTACAGTCTGATTTTAAAAAACAATAACATTCCGAGAACAATGGGGAACTTCCAAAGCATTTTTAAACTTCCGCAAAATTTCGAATACAATGGAAGAGTTCCAAAGCTTTATTAAACTTCAGTAGAATTCTGAGAACATCAGAAGAGTTCCAAAGCATTTCTAAACATAAGTAGAATTCCGAGAACAATGGGAGAGTTCTACAGACTGATTTAAAAAAACAATAACATTCCGAGAACAATGGGAGAGTTCCAAAGCATTTTTAAACGTCAGCAGAATTTCGAGAACAATGGAAGATTTCCAAAGAATTTTTAAACTTCAGTAGAATTCCGAGAACAATGGGAGAGTTCTACAGACTGATTTAAAAAAACAATAGCATTCCAAGAACAATAGGAGAGTTCCAAAGCATTTTTAAACTTCAGCAGAATTGCGAGAACAATGGAAGAGTTCCAAAGCATGTTTATACTTCAGTAGAATTCCGAGAACAATGGGAGAGTTCTACAGTCTGATTTAAAAAAACAATAACATTCCGAGAACAATGGAAGAGTTCCAAAGCATTTTTAAACTTCAGCAGAATTCCGAGAACAATGGAAGAGTTCAAAAGCATTTTTAAACTTCAGCAGAATTCAGAGAACAATGGAAGAGTTCCAATGCATTTTTAAACTTCAAAAGAATTCTGAGAACAATGGAAGAGTTCCAAAGCATTTTTAAACTTCAACAGAATTCTGAGAACAATGGAAAAGTTCCAAAGTATTTTTAAACTTCAGCAGAATTCCGAGAACAATGGAAGAGTTCCAAAGCATTTTTACACTTCAGTAGAATACCGAGAACAATGGGAGAGTTCTACAGCCTGATTTAAAAAAACAATAACATTGCGAGAACAATGGGAGAGTTCCAAAGCATTTTTAAACTTCAACAGAATTCAGAGAACAATGGAAGAGTTCCAAAGCATTTTTAAACTTCAACAGAATTCCGAGAACAATGGAAGAGTTCCAAAGTATTTTTAAATTTCAGCAGAATTCCGAGAACAATGGAAGAGTTCTACAGATTGATTTAAAAAAACAGTAACATTCCGAGAACAATGGGATTGTTCCAAAGCATTTTTAAACTTCAGTAGAATTCCGCGAACAATGGGAGAGTTCAACAGACTGATTTAGAAAAACAATAACATTCCGAGAAAAAAGGGAGAGTTCCAAAGCATTTTTAAACTTCAGCAGAATTCTGAGAACAAAGGAAGAGTTCCAAAGCATTTTTACACTTCAATAAAATTCCAAGAACAATGGGAGAGTTCTATAGTCTGATTTAAAAAAACAATAGCATTCCAAGAAAAATAGGAGAGTTCCAAAGCATTTTTAAACTTCAGTAGAATTCCGAGAACAATGGGAGAGTTCTACAGACTGATTTTAAAAAACAATAACATTCCGAGAACAATGGGGCACTTCCAAAGCATTTTTAAATTTCAGCAGAATTCCAAGTACAATGGAAGAGTTCCAAAGCATTTTTAAACTTCGGTAGAATTCTGAGAACAATGGAAGAGTTCCAAAGCATTTCTAAACATCAGTAGAATTCCGAGAACAATGGGAGAGTTCTACACACTGATTTAAAAAAACAATAACATTCCATGAACAATGGGAGAGTTCCAAAGCATTTTTAAACTTCAGCAGAAATCTGAGAAAAATGGGAGAGTTTCAAAGCATTTTTAAACTTCAGTAGAATTCCGAGAACAATGGGAGACTTCTACAGACTGATTTAAAAAAACAATAACATTCTGAGAGCAATGGGGGTGTTCCAAAGCATTTTTAAACTTCAGCAGAATTCCGAGTACAATGGAAGGGTTCCAAAGCTTTTTTAAACTTCAGTAGAATTCTGAGAACAATGGAAGGGTACTACAGACTGATTTAAAAATACAATAAGATTCTGAGAACAATGGGAGAGCTCCAAAGCATTTTTAAACTTCAGCAGAATTCCAAGAACAATGGGAGAGTTTTACAGATTGATTTAAAAAAAATTAACATTCCGAGAACAATGGGAGAGTTCTACAGACTGATTTAAAAAAAACAATAGCATTCCAAGAACAATAGGAGAGTTCCAAAGCATTTTTAAGCTTCAGCAGAATTCCGAGAACAATGGAAGAGTTCCAAAGCATTTTTAAACTTCAGCAGAATTCAGAGAACAATGGAAGAGTTCCTAAGCATTTTTAAACTTCAACAGAATTCCGAGAACAATGGAAGAGTTACAAAGTATTTTTAAATTTCAGCAGAATTCCGAGAACAATGGAACAGTTCTACAGATTGATTTAAAAAAACAGTAACATTCCAAGAACAATGGGAGAGTTCCAAAGCATTTTTAATATTCAGTAGAACTCCGAGAACAATGGGAGAGTTCTACAGACTGATTTGAAAAAACAATAGCATTCCAAGAACTTTAAGAGAGTTCCAAAGCATTTTTAAACTTCAGCAGAATTCCGAGAACAATGGAAGAGTTCCAAAGCATTTTTAAACTTCAGCAGAATTCAGAGAACAATGGAAGAGTTCCAATGCATTTTTAAACTTCAACAGAATTCCGAGAACAATGGAAGAGTTCCAAAGCATTTTTAAACTTCAGCAGAATTCTGAGAACAAGGGGAGAGTTCTAATGATTGATTTAAAAAAACAGTAACATTCCGAGAACAATGGGAGAGTTCCAAAGCATTTTTAAACTTCAGTAGAATTCCGAGAACAATGGGAGAGTTCTACAGACTGATATAAAAAAACAATAACATTCCAAGAACAATGGGAGAGTTCCAAAGCATTTTTAAACTTCAGCAGAAATCTGAGAAAAATGGGAGAGTTTCAAAGCATTTTTAAACTTCAGTAGAATTCCGAGAACAATGGGAGACTTCTACAGACTGATTTAAAAAAACAATAACATTCTGAGAGCAATGGGGGAGTTCCAAAGCATTTTTAAACTTCAGCAGAATTCCGAGTACAATGGAAGGGTTCCAAAGCTTTTTTAAACTTCAGTAGAATTCTGAGAACAATGGAAGGGTACTACAGACTGATTTAAAAATACAATAACATTCTGAGAACAATGGGAGAGCTCCAAAGCATTTTTAAACTTCAGCAGAATTCCAAGAACAATGGGAGAGTTTTACAGATTGATTTAAAAAAAATTAACATTCCGAGAACAATGGGAGAGTTCTACAGACTGATTTAAAAAAAACAATAGCATTCAAAGAACAATAGGAGAGTTCCAAAGCATTTTTAAGCTTCAGCAGAATTCCGAGAACAATGGAAGAGTTCCAAAGCATTTTTAAACTTCAGCAGAATTCAGAGAACAATGGAAGAGTTCCTAAGCATTTTTAAACTTCAAAAGAATTCCGAGAACAATGGAAGAGTTCCAAAGCATTTTTAAATTTCAGCAGAATTCCGAGAACAATGGAAGAGTTCTACAGATTGATTTAAAAAAACAGTAACATTCCAAGAACGATGGGAGAGTTCCAAAGCATTTTTAATATTCAGTAGAACTCCGAGAACAATGGGAGAGTTCTACAGACTGATTTGAAAAAACAATAGCATTCCAAGAACTTTAAGAGAGTTCCAAAGCATTTTTAAACTTCAGCAGAATTCCGAGAACAATGGAAGAGTTCCAAAGCATTTTTAAACTTCAGCAGAATTCAGAGAACAATGGAAGAGTTCCAATGCATTTTTAAACTTCAACAGAATTCCGAGAACAATGGAAGAGTTCCAAAGCATTTTTAAACTTCAGTAGAATTCCGAGAACAATGGAAGAGTTCCAAAGCATTTTTACACTTCAGTAGAATTCCGAGAACAATGGGAGAGTTCTATAGTCTGATTTAAAAAAACAATAACATTCCGAGAACAATGGGAGAGTTATGAAGCATTTTTAAACTTCAGCAGAATTCCGAAAACCATGGAAGAGTTCCAAAGCATTTTTAAACTTCAGCAGAATTCAGAGAACAATGGAAGAGTTCCAAAGCATTTTTAAACTTCAGTAGATTTCCAAGAACAATGGGAGAGTTCTACAGATTGATTTAAAAAAACAGTAACATTCCGAGAACAATGGGAGAGTTCCAAAGAATTTTTAATCTTCAGCAGAATTCCGAGAGCAATGGGAGAGTTCTACAGATTGATCTAAAAAAACAGTAACATTCCGAGAACAATGGGATAGTTCCAAAGCATTTTTAATCTTCAGTAGAATTCCGAGAACAATGGGAGAGTTCTACAGATTGATTTAAAAAAAGAATAACATTCCAGGACCAATGGAAGAGTTCCAAAGCATTTTTAAACTTCAGCAGAAATCCGAGAACAATGGAAGAGTTCCAAAGCATTTTTAAACTTCAGTAAAATTCCGAGAACAATGGGACAGTTCTACAGACTGATTTAAAAAAACGATAACATTCTGAGAGCAATGGGGGAGTTCCAAAGCATTTTTAAACTTCAGCAGAATTCCGAGTACAATGGAAGAGTTCCAAAGCTTTTTTAAACTTCAGTAGAATTCTGAGAACAATGGGAGGGTACTACAGACTGAGATAAAAATACAATAACATTCTTAGAACAATGGAAGAGTTCCAAAGCATTTTTAAACTTCAGAAGAATTCCAAGAACAATGGGAGAGTTCTACAGACTGATTGAAAAAAACAATAACATTCTGAGAACAATGGGAGAGCTCCAAAGCATTTTTAAACTTCAGCAGAATTCCAAGTACAATGGGAGAGTTTTACAGATTGATTTAAAAAAAATTAACATTCCGAGAACAATTGGAGAGCTCCAAAGCATTTTTAAACTTCCGTAGAATTCCGAGAACAATGGGAGAGTTCTACAGACTGATTTAAAAAAACAATAGCATTCCAAGAACAATAGGAGAGTTCCAAAGCATTTTTAAACTTCAGCAGAATTCCGAGAACAAAGGAAGAGTTCCAAAGCATTTTTACACTTCAGTAGAATTCCGAGAACAATGGGAGAGTTCTATAGTCTGATTTAAAAAAACAATAACATTCCAAGAACAATGGGAGAGTTCCAAAGCATTTTTAAAACTTCAGCAGAATTCCAAGGACCATGGAAGAGTTCCAAAGCATTTTTAAACTTCAGCAGAATTCAGAGAACAAGGGAAGAGTTCCTAAGCATTTTTAAACTTCAACAGAATTCCGAGAACAATGAAAGAGTTCCAAAGTATTTTTAAATTTCAGCAGAATTCCGAGAACAATGGAAGACTTCTACAGATTGATTTAAAAAAACAGTAACATTCCAAGAACAATGGGAGAGTTCCAAAGCATTTTTAATCTTCAGTAGAACTCCGAGAACAATGGGAGAGTTCTACAGACTGATTTAAAAAAACAATAGCATTCCAAGAACAATAGGAGAGTTCCAAAGCATTTTTAAACTTCAGCAGAATTCCGAGAACAATGGAAGAGTTCCAAAGCATTTTTAAACTTCAGCAGAATTCAGAGAACAATGGAAGAGTTCCAAAGCATTTTTAAACTTCAACAGAATTCCGAGAACAATGGAAGAGTTCCAAAGCATTTTTAAACTTCAGCAGAATTCCGAGAACAATGGAAGAGTTCCAAAGCGTTTTAAACTTCAGCAGAATTCCAAGAACAATGGGAGAGTTCTACAGATTGATTTGAAAAAAATTAACATTCCGAGAACAATGGGAGAGTTCCAAAGCATTTTTAAACTTCAGTAGAATTCCGAGAACAATGGAAGAGTTCCAAAGCATTTTTACACTTCAGTAGAATTCCGAGAACAATGGGAGAGTTCTATAGTCTGATTTAAAAAAACAATAACATTCCGAGAACAATGGGAGAGTTATGAAGCATTTTTAAACTTCAGCAGAATTCCGAAAACCATGGAAGAGTTCCAAAGCATTTTTAAACTTCAGCAGAATTCAGAGAACAATGGAAGAGTTCCAAAGCATTTTTAAACTTCAGTAGATTTCCAAGAACAATGGGAGAGTTCTACAGATTGATTTAAAAAAACAGTAACATTCCGAGAACAATGGGAGAGTTCCAAAGAATTTTTAATCTTCAGCAGAATTCCGAGAGCAATGGGAGAGTTCTACAGATTGATCTAAAAAAACAGTAACATTCCGAGAACAATGGGATAGTTCCAAAGCATTTTTAATCTTCAGTAGAATTCCGAGAACAATGGGAGAGTTCTACAGATTGATTTAAAAAAAGAATAACATTCCAGGACCAATGGAAGAGTTCCAAAGCATTTTTAAACTTCAGCAGAAATCTGAGAACAATGGAAGAGTTCCAAAGCATTTTTAAACTTCAGTAAAATTCCGAGAACAATGGGACAGTTCTACAGACTGATTTAAAAAAACAATAACATTCTGAGAGCAATGGGGGAGTTCCAAAGCATTTTTAAACTTCAGCAGAATTCCGAGTACAATGGAAGAGTTCCAAAGCTTTTTTAAACTTCAGTAGAATTCTGAGAACAATGGGAGGGTACTACAGACTGAGATAAAAATACAATAACATTCTTAGAACAATGGAAGAGTTCCAAAGCATTTTTAAACTTCAGAAGAATTCCAAGAACAATGGGAGAGTTCTACAGACTGATTGAAAAAAACAATAACATTCTGAGAACAATGGGAGAGCTCCAAAGCATTTTTAAACTTCAGCAGAATTCCAAGTACAATGGGAGAGTTTTACAGATTGATTTAAAAAAAATTAACATTCCGAGAACAATTGGAGAGCTCCAAAGCATTTTTAAACTTCCGTAGAATTCCGAGAACAATGGGAGAGTTCTACAGACTGATTTAAAAAAACAATAGCATTCCAAGAACAATAGGAGAGTTCCAAAGCATTTTTAAACTTCAGCAGAATTCCGAGAACAAAGGAAGAGTTCCAAAGCATTTTTACACTTCAGTAGAATTCCGAGAACAATGGGAGAGTTCTATAGTCTGATTTAAAAAAACAATAACATTCCAAGAACAATGGGAGAGTTCCAAAGCATTTTTAAACTTCAGCAGAATTCCAAGGACCATGGAAGAGTTCCAAAGCATTTTTAAACTTCAGCAGAATTCAGAGAACAAGGGAAGAGTTCCTAAGCATTTTTAAACTTCAACAGAATTCCGAGAACAATGAAAGAGTTCCAAAGTATTTTTAAATTTCAGCAGAATTCCGAGAACAATGGAAGACTTCTACAGATTGATTTAAAAAAACAGTAACATTCCAAGAACAATGGGAGAGTTCCAAAGCATTTTTAATCTTCAGTAGAACTCCGAGAACAATGGGAGAGTTCTACAGACTGATTTAAAAAAACAATAGCATTCCAAGAACAATAGGAGAGTTCCAAAGCATTTTTAAACTTCAGCAGAATTCCGAGAACAATGGAAGAGTTCCAAAGCATTTTTAAACTTCAACAGAATTCCGAGAACAATGGAAAAGTTCCAAAGTATTTTTAAACTTCAGCAGAATTCCGAGAACAATGGAAGAGTTCCAAAGCATTTTTACACTTCAGTAGAATACCGAGAACAATGGGAGAGTTCTACAGCCTGATTTAAAAAAACAATAACATTCCGAGAACAATGGGAGAGTTCCAAAGCATTTTTAAACTTCAACAGAATTCAGAGAACAATGGAAGAGTTCCAAAGCATTTTTAAACTTCAACAGAATTCCGAGAACAATGGAAGAGTTCCAAAGTATTTTTAAATTTCAGCAGAATTCCGAGAACAATGGAAGAGTTCTACAGATTGATTTAAAAAAACAGTAACATTCCGAGAACAATGGGATTGTTCCAAAGCATTTTTAAACTTCAGTAGAATTCCGCGAACAATGGGAGAGTTCAACAGACTGATTTAGAAAAACAATAACATTCCGAGAAAAAAGGGCGAGTTCCAAAGCATTTTTAAACTTCAGCAGAATTCTGAGAACAAAGGAAGAGTTCCAAAGCATTTTTACACTTCAATAGAATTCCAAGAACAATGGGAGAGTTCTATAGTCTGATTTAAAAAAACAATAGCATTCCAAGAAAAATAGGAGAGTTCCAAAGCATTTTTAAACTTCAGTAGAATTCCGAGAACAATGGGAGAGTTCTACAGACTGATTTTAAAAAACAATAACATTCCGAGAACAATGGGGGACTTCCAAAGCATTTTTAAATTTCAGCAGAATTCCGAGTACAATGGAAGAGTTCCAAAGCATTTTTAAACTTCGGTAGAATTCTGAGAACAATGGAAGAGTTCCAAAGCATTTCTAAACATCAGTAGAATTCCGAGAACAATGGGAGAGTTCTACACACCGATTTAAAAAAACAATAACATTCCATGAACAATGGGAGAGTTCCAAAGCATTTTTAAACGTCAGCAGAATTCCGAGAACAAAGGAAGAGTTCCAAAGCATTTTTACACTTCAGTAGAATTCCGAGAACAATGGGAGAGTTCTATAGTCTGATTTAAAAAAAACAATAACATTCCGAGAACAATGGGAGAGTTCCAAAGCATTTTTAAACTTCAGCAGAATTCTGAGAACAATGGAAGTGTTCCAAAGCTTTTTTAAACTTCAGTAGAATTCAGAGAACAATGGGAGAGTTCTACAGACTGATTTAAAAAACCAATAACATTCCAAGAACAATGGGAGAGTTCCTAAGCATTTTTAAACTTCATCAGAAATCCGAGTACAATGGAAGAGTTCCAAAGCATTTTTAAACTTCAGTGGAATTCCGAGAACAATGGGAGAGTTCTACAGACTGATTTAAAAAAACAATAACATTCTGAGAGCAATGGGGGTGTTCCAAAGCTTTTTTAAACTTCAGAAGAATTCCAAAAACAATGGGAGAGTTCTACAGACTGACTGAAATAAACAATAACATTCCAATAACAATGGGAGAGCTCCAAAGCATTTTTAAACCTCAGCAGATTTCCGAGAACCATAGAAGAGTTCTACAGATTGATTTAGAAAAACAGTAACATTCCAAGAACAATGGGAGAGTTCCAAAGCATTTTTAATCTTCAGTAGAATTCCGTGAACAATGGGAGAGTTCTACAGACTGGTTTAAAAAAACAATAGCTTTACAAGAACAATAGGAGAGTTCCAAAGCATTTTTAAACTTCAGCAGAATTCCAAGAACAATGGAAGAGTTCCAAAGCATTTTTACACTTCAGTAGAATTGCAAGAACAATGGGAGAGTTCTCCAGCCTGATTTAAAAAAACAATAACATTCCGAGAACAATGGGAGAGTTCCAAAGCATTTTTAAACTTCAGCAGAATTCCGAGAACAATGGAAGTGTTCCAAAGCTTTTTTAAACTTCAGCAGAATTCCGAGAACAATGGAAGAGTTCCAAAGCAATTTTAAACTTCAGCAGAATTCCGAGAACAATGGAAGAGTTCCAAAGCATTTTTAAAATTCAGTAGAATTCCGATATCAATGGGAGAGTTCTACAGATTGATTTAAAAAAACAGTAACATTCAGAGAACAATGGGGAACTTCCAAAGCATTTTTAAACTTCCGCAAAATTTCGAATACAATGGAAGAGTTCCAAAGCTTTATTAAACTTCAGTAGAATTCTGAGAACATCAGAAGAGTTCCAAAGCATTTCTAAACATAAGTAGAATTCCGAGAACAATGGGAGAGTTCTACAGACTGATTTAAAAAAACAATAACATTCCGAGAACAATGGGAGAGTTCCAAAGCATTTTTAAACGTCAGCAGAATTTCGAGAACAATGGAAGATTTCCAAAGAATTTTTAAACTTCAGTAGAATTCCGAGAACAATGGGAGAGTTCTACAGACTGATTTAAAAAAACAATAGCATTCCAAGAACAATAGGAGAGTTCCAAAGCATTTTTAAACTTCAGCAGAATTGCGAGAACAATGGAAGAGTTCCAAAGCATGTTTATACTTCAGTAGAATTCCGAGAACAATGGGAGAGTTCTACAGTCTGATTTAAAAAAACAATAACATTCCGAGAACAATGGAAGAGTTCCAAAGCATTTTTAAACTTCAGCAGAATTCCGAGAACAATGGAAGAGTTCAAAAGCATTTTTAAACTTCAGCAGAATTCAGAGAACAATGGAAGAGTTCCAATGCATTTTTAAACTTCAAAAGAATTCTGAGAACAATGGAAGAGTTCCAAAGCATTTTTAAACTTCAACAGAATTCTGAGAACAATGGAAAAGTTCCAAAGTATTTTTAAACTTCAGCAGAATTCCGAGAACAATGGAAGAGTTCCAAAGCATTTTTACACTTCAGTAGAATACCGAGAACAATGGGAGAGTTCTACAGCCTGATTTAAAAAAACAATAACATTGCGAGAACAATGGGAGAGTTCCAAAGCATTTTTAAACTTCAACAGAATTCAGAGAACAATGGAAGAGTTCCAAAGCATTTTTAAACTTCAACAGAATTCCGAGAACAATGGAAGAGTTCCAAAGTATTTTTAAATTTCAGCAGAATTCCGAGAACAATGGAAGAGTTCTACAGATTGATTTAAAAAAACAGTAACATTCCGAGAACAATGGGATTGTTCCAAAGCATTTTTAAACTTCAGTAGAATTCCGCGAACAATGGGAGAGTTCAACAGACTGATTTAGAAAAACAATAACATTCCGAGAAAAAAGGGAGAGTTCCAAAGCATTTTTAAACTTCAGCAGAATTCTGAGAACAAAGGAAGAGTTCCAAAGCATTTTTACACTTCAATAAAATTCCAAGAACAATGGGAGAGTTCTATAGTCTGATTTAAAAAAACAATAGCATTCCAAGAAAAATAGGAGAGTTCCAAAGCATTTTTAAACTTCAGTAGAATTCCAAGAACAATGGGAGAGTTCTACAGACTGATTTTAAAAAACAATAACATTCCGAGAACAATGGGGCACTTCCAAAGCATTTTTAAATTTCAGCAGAATTCCAAGTACAATGGAAGAGTTCCAAAGCATTTTTAAACTTCGGTAGAATTCTGAGAACAATGGAAGAGTTCCAAAGCATTTCTAAACATCAGTAGAATTCCGAGAACAATGGGAGAGTTCTACACACTGATTTAAAAAAACAATAACATTCCATGAACAATGGGAGAGTTCCAAAGCAATTTTAAACTTCAGCAGAAATCTGAGAAAAATGGGAGAGTTTCAAAGCATTTTTAAACTTCAGTAGAATTCCGAGAACAATGGGAGACTTCTACAGACTGATTTAAAAAAACAATAACATTCTGAGAGCAATGGGGGTGTTCCAAAGCATTTTTAAACTTCAGCAGAATTCCGAGTACAATGGAAGGGTTCCAAAGCTTTTTTAAACTTCAGTAGAATTCTGAGAACAATGGAAGGGTACTACAGACTGATTTAAAAATACAATAAGATTCTGAGAACAATGGGAGAGCTCCAAAGCATTTTTAAACTTCAGCAGAATTCCAAGAACAATGGGAGAGTTTTACAGATTGATTTAAAAAAAATTAACATTCCGAGAACAATGGGAGAGTTCTACAGACTGATTTAAAAAAAACAATAGCATTCCAAGAACAATAGGAGAGTTCCAAAGCATTTTTAAGCTTCAGCAGAATTCCGAGAACAATGGAAGAGTTCCAAAGCATTTTTAAACTTCAGCAGAATTCAGAGAACAATGGAAGAGTTCCTAAGCATTTTTAAACTTCAACAGAATTCCGAGAACAATGGAAGAGTTACAAAGTATTTTTAAATTTCAGCAGAATTCCGAGAACAATGGAAGAGTTCTACAGATTGATTTAAAAAAACAGTAACATTCCAAGAACAATGGGAGAGTTCCAAAGCATTTTTAATATTCAGTAGAACTCCGAGAACAATGGGAGAGTTCTACAGACTGATTTGAAAAAACAATAGCATTCCAAGAACTTTAAGAGAGTTCCAAAGCATTTTTAAACTTCAGCAGAATTCCGAGAACAATGGAAGAGTTCCAAAGCATTTTTAAACTTCAGCAGAATTCAGAGAACAATGGAAGAGTTCCAATGCATTTTTAAACTTCAACAGAATTCCGAGAACAATGGAAGAGTTCCAAAGCATTTTTAAACTTCAGCAGAATTCCGAGAACAATGGAAGAGTTCCAAAGCGTTTTAAACTTCAGCAGAATTCCAAGAACAATGGGAGAGTTCTACAGATTGATTTAAAAAAAATTAACATTCCGAGAACAATGGGAGAGTTCCAAAGCATTTTTAAACTTCAGTAGAATTCCGAGAACAATGGAAGAGTTCCAAAGCATTTTTACACTTCAGTAGAATTCCGAGAACAATGGGAGAGTTCTATAGTCTGATTTAAAAAAACAATAACATTCCGAGAACAATGGGAGAGTTATGAAGCATTTTTAAACTTCAGCAGAATTTCGAAAACCATGGAAGAGTTCCAAAGCATTTTTAAACTTCAGCAGAATTCAGAGAACAATGGAAGAGTTCCAAAGCATTTTTAAACTTCAGTAGATTTCCCAGAACAATGGGAGAGTTCTACAGATTGATTTAAAAAAACAGTAACATTCCGAGAACAATGGGAGAGTTCCAAAGAATTTTTAAACTTCAGCAGAATTCCGAGAGCAATGGGAGAGTTCTACAGATTGATCTAAAAAAACAGTAACATTCCGAGAACAATGGGATAGTTCCAAAGCATTTTTAATCTTCAGTAGAATTCCGAGAACAATGGGAGAGTTCTACAGATTGATTTAAAAAAAGAATAACATTCCAGGACCAATGGAAGAGTTCCAAAGCATTTTTAAACTTCAGCAGAAATCCGAGAACAATGGAAGAGTTCCAAAGCATTTTTAAACTTCAGTAAAATTCCGAGAACAATGGGACAGTTCTACAGACTGATTTAAAAAAACAATAACATTCTGAGAGCAATGGGGGAGTTCCAAAGCATTTTTAAACTTCAGCAGAATTCCGAGTACAATGGAAGAGTTCCAAAGCTTTTTTAAACTTCAGTAGAATTCTGAGAACAATGGGAGGGTACTACAGACTGAGATAAAAATACAATAACATTCTTAGAACAATGGAAGAGTTCCAAAGCATTTTTAAACTTCAGAAGAATTCCAAGAACAATGGGAGAGTTCTACAGACTGATTGAAAAAAACAATAACATTCTGAGAACAATGGGAGAGCTCCAAAGCATTTTTAAACTTCAGCAGAATTCCAAGTACAATGGGAGTTTTACAGATTGATTTAAAAAAAATTAACATTCCGAGAACAATTGGAGAGCTCCAAAGCATTTTTAAACTTCCGTAGAATTCCGAGAACAATGGGAGAGTTCTACAGACTGATTTAAAAAAACAATAGCATTCCAAGAACAATAGGAGAGTTCCAAAGCATTTTTAAACTTCAGCAGAATTCCGAGAACAAAGGAAGAGTTCCAAAGCATTTTTACACTTCAGTAGAATTCCGAGAACAATGGGAGAGTTCTGTAGTCTGATTTAAAAAAACAATAACATTCCAAGAACAATGGGAGAGTTCCAAAGCATTTTTAAACTTCAGCAGAATTCCAAGGACCATGGAAGAGTTCCAAAGCATTTTTAAACTTCAGCAGAATTCAGAGAACAAGGGAAGAGTTCCTAAGCATTTTTAAACTTCACCAGAATTCCGAGAACAATGAAAGAGTTCCAAAGTATTTTTAAATTTCAGCAGACTTCCGAGAACAATGGAAGAGTTCTACAGATTGATTTAAAAAAACAGTAACATTCCAAGAACAATGGGAGAGTTCCAAAGCATTTTTAATCTTCAGTAGAACTCCGAGAACAAGGGGAGAGTTCCACAGACTGATTTAAAAAAACAATAGCATTCCAAGAACAATAGGAGAGTTCCAAAGCATTTTTAAACTTCAGCAGAATTCCGAGAACAATGGAAGAGTTCCAAAGCATTTTTAAACTTCAACAGAATTCCGAGAACAATGGAAAAGTTCCAAAGTATTTTTAAACTTCAGCAGAATTCCGAGAACAATGGAAGAGTTCCAAAGCATTTTTACACTTCAGTAGAATACCGAGAACAATGTGAGAGTTCTACAGCCTGATTTAAAAAAACAATAACATTCCGAGAACAATGGGAGAGTTCCAAAGCATTTTTAAACTTCAACAGAATTCAGAGAACAATGGAAGAGTTCCAAAGCATTTTTAAACTTCAACAGAATTCCGAGAACAATGGAAGAGTTCCAAAGTATTTTTAAATTTCAGCAGAATTCCGAGAACAATGGAAGAGTTCTACAGATTGATTTAAAAAAACAGTAACATTCCGAGAACAATGGGATTGTTCCAAAGCATTTTTAAACTTCAGTAGAATTCCGCGAACAATGGGAGAGTACAACAGACTGATTTAGAAAAACAATAACATTCCGAGAAAAAAGGGAGAGTTCCAAAGCATTTTTAAACTTCAGCAGAATTCTGAGAACAAAGGAAGAGTTCCAAAGCATTTTTACACTTCAATAGAATTCCAAGAACAATGGGAGAGTTCTATAGTCTGATTTAAAAAAACAATAGCATTCCAAGAAAAATAGGAGAGTTCCAAAGCATTTTTAAACTTCAGTAGAATTCCGAGAACAATGGGAGAGTTCTACACACCGATTTAAAAAAACAATAACGTTCCGAGAACAATGGGGGACTTCCAAAGCATTTTTAAATTTCAGCAGAATTCCGAGTACAATGGAAGAGTTCCAAAGCATTTTTAAACTTCGGTAGAATTCTGAGAACAATGGAAGAGTTCCAAAGCATTTCTAAACATCAGTAGAATTCCGAGAACAATGGGAGAGTTCTACACACCGATTTAAAAAAACAATAACATTCCATGAACAATGGGAGAGTTCCAAAGCATTTTTACACTTCAGTAGAATTCCGAGAACAATGGGAGAGTTCTACAGTCTGATTTAAAAAAACAATAGCATTCCAAGAACAATAGGAGAGTTCCAAAGCATTTTTAAACTTCAGCAGAATTCCGAGAACAAAGGAAGAGTTCAAAAGCATTTTTACACTTCATTAGAATTCCGAGAACATTGGGAGAGTTCTATAGTCTGATTTAAAAAAAACAATAACATTCCGAGAACAATGGGAGAGTTCCAAAGCATTTTTAAACTTCAGCAGAATTCCGAGAACAATGGAAGTGTTCCAAAGCTTTTTTAAACTTCAGCAGAATTCAGAGAACAATGGGAGAGTTCTACAGACTGATTTAAAAAACCAATAACATTCCAAGAACAATGGGAGAGTTCCTAAGCATTTTTAAACTTCAGCAGAAATCCGAGTACAATGGAAGAGTTCCAAAGCATTTTTAAACTTCAGTGGAATTCCGAGAACAATGGGAGAGTTCTACAGACTGATTTAAAAAAACGATAACATTCTGAGAGCAATGGGGGTGTTCCAAAGCTTTTTTAAACTTCAGAAGAATTCCAAAAACAATGGGAGAGTTCTACAGACTGACTGAAATAAACAATAACATTCCAATAACAATGGGAGAGCTCCAAAGCATTTTTAAACCTTAGCAGATTTCCGAGAACCATAGAAGAGTTCTACAGATTGATTTAGAAAAACAGTAACATTCCAAGAACAATGGGAGAGTTCCAAAGCATTTTTAATCTTCAGTAGAATTCCGTGAACAATGGGAGAGTTCTACAGACTGGTTTAAAAAAACAATAGCTTTACAAGATCAATAGGAGAGTTCCAAAGCATTTTTAAACTTCAGCAGAATTCCAAGAACAATGGAAGAGTTCCAAAGCATTTTTACACTTCAGTAGAATTGCAAGAACAATGGGAGAGTTCTCCAGCCTGATTTAAAAAAACAATAACATTCCGAGAACAATGGGAGAGTTCCAAAGCATTTTTAAACTTCAGCAGAATTCCGAGAACAATGGAAGAGTTCCAAAGCATTTTTAAACTTCAACAGAATTCCAAGAACAATGGAAGAGTTCCAAAGTATTTTCAAATTTCAGCAGAATTCCGAGAACAATGGAAGAGTTCTACAGATTGATTTAAAAAAACAGTAACATTCTGAGAACAATGGGAGAGTTCCAAAGCATTTTTCAACTTCAGCAGAATTCCGAGTACAATGGAAGATTTTCAAAGCATTTTTAAACTTCAGTAGAATTCCGAGAACAATGGGAGAGTTCAACAGACTGATTTAAAAAAACAATAACATTCCGAGAAAAAAGGGACAGTTCCAAAGCATTTTTAATCTTCAGCAGAATTCCGAGAACAATGGAAGAGTTCCAAAGCAATTTTAAACTTCAGCAGAATTCCGAGAACAATGGAAGAGTTCCAAAGCATTTTTAAAATTCAGTAGAATTCCGATATCAATGGGAGAGTTCTACAGATTGATTTAAAAAAACAGTAACATTCTGAGAGCAATGGGAGA
Source organism: Phyllobates terribilis (assembly GCF_046119375.1). Lineage (NCBI taxonomy): Eukaryota > Metazoa > Chordata > Amphibia > Anura > Dendrobatidae > Phyllobates > Phyllobates terribilis. The sequence continues at coordinate 29,099,343 of NW_027362765.1, read as the reverse complement.
GTTCCAAAGAATTTTTAAACTTCAGCAGAATTCCGAGAACAATGGGAAAGTTCTACAGACTGATTTAAAAAAACAATAACATTCCAAGAACAAAGTAGAGTTCCAAAGCATTTTTAAACTTCAGTAGAATTCCGAGAACAATGGGAGAGTTCTACAGTCTGATTTTAAAAAACAATAACATTCCGAGAACAATGGGGAACTTCCAAAGCATTTTTAAACTTCCGCAAAATTCCGAATACAATGGAAGAGTTCCAAAGCTTTATTAAACTTCAGTAGAATTCTGAGAACATCAGAAGAGTTCCAAAGCATTTCTAAACATAAGTCGAATTCCGAGAACAATGGGAGAGTTCTACAGACTGATTTAAAAAAACAATAACATTCCGAGAACAATGGGAGAGTTCCAAAGCATTTTTAAACGTCAGCAGAATTTCGAGAACAATGGAGGATTTCCAAAGAATTTTTAAACTTCAGTAGAATTCCAAGAACAATGGGAGAGTTCTACAGACTGATTTAAAAAAAAAATAGCATTCCAAGAACAATAGGAGAGTTCCAAAGCATTTTTAAACTTCAGCAGAATTGCGAGAACAATGGAAGAGTTCCAAAGCATGTTTATACTTCAGTAGAATTCCGAGAACAATGGGAGAGTTCTACAGTCTGATTTAAAAAAACAATAACATTCCGAGAACAATGGAAGAGTTCCAAAGCATTTTTAAACTTCAAAAGAATTCTGAGAACAATGGAAGAGTTCCAAAGCATTTTTAAACTTCAACAGAATTCCGAGAACAATGGAAAAGTTCCAAAGTATTTTTAAACTTCAGCAGAATTCCGAGAACAATGGAAGAGTTCCAAAGCATTTTTACACTTCAGTAGAATACCGAGAACAATGGGAGAGTTCTACAGCCTGATTTAAAAAAACAATAACATTCCGAGAACAATGGGAGAGTTCCAAAGCATTTTTAAACTTCAACAGAATTCAGAGAACAATGGAAGAATTCCAAAGCATTTTTAAACTTCAACAGAATTCCGAGAACAATGGAAGAGTTCCAAAGTATTTTTAAATTTCAGCAGAATTCCGAGAACAATGGAAGAGTTCTACAGATTGATTTAAAAAAACAGTAACATTCCGAGAACAATGGGATTGTTCCAAAGCATTTTTAAACTTCAGTAGAATTCCGAGAACAATGGGAGAGTTCAACAGACTGATTTAGAAAAACAATAACATTCCGAGAAAAAAGGGAGAGTTCCAAAGCATTTTTAAACTTCAGCAGAATTCTGAGAACAAAGGAAGAGTTCCAAAGCATTTTTACACTTCAATAGAATTCCAAGAACAATGGGAGAGTTCTATAGTCTGATTTAAAAAAACAATAGCATTCCAAGAAAAATAGGAGAGTTCCAAAGCATTTTTAAACTTCAGTAGAATTCCGAGAACAATGGGAGAGTTCTACAGACTGATTTTAAAAAACAATAACATTCCGAGAACAATGGGGGACTTCCAAAGCATTTTTAAATTTCAGCAGAATTCCAAGTACAATGGAAGAGTTCCAAAGCATTTTTAAACTTCGGTAGAATTCTGAGAACAATGGAAGAGTTCCAAAGCATTTCTAAACATCAGTAGAATTCCGAGAACAATGGGAGAGTTCTACACACTGATTTAAAAAAACAATAACATTCCATGAACAATGGGAGAGTTACAAAGCATTTTTAAACGTCAGCAGAATTCCGAGAACAAAGGAAGAGTTCCAAAGCATTTTTACACTTCAGTAGAATTCCGAGAACAATGGGAGAGTTCTATAGTCTGATTTAAAAAAACAATAGCATTCCAAGAACAATAGGAGAGTTCCAAAGCATTTTTAAACTTCAGCAGAATTCCGAGAACAAAGGAAGAGTTCAAAAGCATTTTTACACTTCAGTAGAATTCCGAGAACATTGGTAGAGTTCTATAGTCTGATTTAAAAAAACAATAACATTCCGAGAACAATGGGAGAGTTCCAAAGCATTTTTAAACTTCAGCAGAATTCCGAGAACAATGGAAGTGTTCCAAAGCTTTTTTAAACTTCAGCAGAATTCAGAGAACAATGGGAGAGTTCTACAGACTGATTTAAAAAACCAATAACATTCCAAGAACAATGGGAGAGTTCCTAAGCATTTTTAAACTTCAGCAGAAATCCGAGTACAATGGAAGAGTTCCAAAGCATTTTTAAACTTCAGTGGAATTCCGAGAACAATGGGAGAGTTCTACAGACTGATTTAAAAAAACGATAACATTCTGAGAGCAATGGGGGTGTTCCAAAGCTTTTTTAAACTTCAGAAGAATTCCAAAAACAATGGGAGAGTTCTACAGACTGACTGAAATAAACAATAACATTCCAATAACAATGGGAGAGCTCCAAAGCATTTTTAAACCTCAGCAGATTTCCGAGAACCATAGAAGAGTTCTACAGATTGATTTAGAAAAACAGTAACATTCCAAGAACAATGGGAGAGTTCCAAAGCATTTTTAATCTTCAGTAGAATTCCGTGAACAATGGGAGAGTTCTACAGACTGGTTTAAAAAAACAATAGCTTTACAAGATCAATAGGAGAGTTCCAAAGCATTTTTAAACTTCAGCAGAATTCCAAGAACAATGGAAGAGTTCCAAAGCATTTTTACACTTCAGTAGAATTGCAAGAACAATGGGAGAGTTCTCCAGCCTGATTTAAAAAAACAATAACATTCCGAGAACAATGGGAGAGTTCCAAAGCATTTTTAAACTTCAGCAGAATTCCGAGAACAATGGAAGTGTTCCAAAGCTTTTTTAAACTTCAGCAGAATTCAGAGAACAATGGAAGAGTTCCAAAGCATTTTTAAACTTCAACAGAATTCCAAGAACAATGGAAGAGTTCCAAAGTATTTTTAAATTTCAGCAGAATTCTGAGAACAATGGAAGAGTTCTACAGATTGATTTAAAAAAACAGTAACATTCTGAGAACAATGGGAGAGTTCCAAAGCATTTTTCAACTTCAGCAGAATTCCGAGTACAATGGAAGATTTCCAAAGCATTTTTAAACTTCAGTAGAATTCCGAGAACAATGGGAGAGTTCAACAGACTGATTTAAAAAAACAATAACATTCCGAGAAAAAAGGGACAGTTCCAAAGCATTTTTAATCTTCAGCAGAATTCCGAGAACAATGGAAGAGTTCCAAAGCAATTTTAAACTTCAGCAGAATTCCGAGAACAATGGAAGAGTTCCAAAGCATTTTTAAAATTCAGTAGAATTCCGATATCAATGGGAGAGTTCTACAGATTGATTTAAAAAAACAGTAACATTCTGAGAACATCAGAAGAGTTCCAAAGCATTTCTAAACATAAGTAGAATTCCGAGAACAATGGGAGAGTTCTACAGACTGATTTAAAAAAACAATAACATTCCGAGAACAATGGGAGAGTTCCAAAGCATTTTTAAACGTCAGCAGAATTTCGAGAACAATGGAAGATTTCCAAAGAATTTTTAAACTTCAGTAGAATTCCGAGAACAATGGGAGAGTTCTACAGACTGATTTAAAAAAACAATAGCATTCCAAGAACAATAGGAGAGTTCCAAAGCATTTTTAAACTTCAGCAGAATTGCGAGAACAATGGAAGAGTTCCAAAGCATGTTTATACTTCAGTAGAATTCCGAGAACAATGGGAGAGTTCTACAGTCTGATTTAAAAAAACAATAACATTCCGAGAACAATGGAAGAGTTCCAAAGCATTTTTAAACTTCAGCAGAATTCCGAGAACAATGGAAGAGTTCAAAAGCATTTTTAAACTTCAGCAGAATTCAGAGAACAATGGAAGAGTTCCAATGCATTTTTAAACTTCAAAAGAATTCTGAGAACAATGGAAGAGTTCCAAAGCATTTCTAAACTTCAGCAGAATTCCGAGAACAATGGAAGATTTCCAAAGCATTTTTAAACTTCAGCGGAATTCTAAGTACAATGGGAGAGTTCTACAGACTGATTTAAAAAAGCAATAACATTCCGAGAACAAAGGGAGAGTTCATAAGCATTTTTAATCTTCAGCAGAATTCCGAGAACAATGGAAGAGTTACAAACCATTTTTCAACTTTAGTAGAATTCCGAGAACAATAGAAGAGTTCCAAAGCATTTTCAAACTTCAGTAGAATTCCGAGGACAATGGGAGAGTTCTACAGACTGATTTAAAAAAACAGTAACATTCCGAGAACAATGGGAGAGTTCCAAAGAATTTTTAAACTTCAGCAGAATTCCGAGAACAATGGGAGAATTCTACAGATTTAAAAAAACAGTAACATTCCGAGAACAATGGGAGAGTTCCACAAAATTTTTAAACTTCAGCAGAAATCCTAGAACAATGAAAGAATTCCAAAGCATTTTTAAACTTCAGTAGAATTCCGAGAACAATGGAAGAGTTCCAAAGCATTTTTAAACTTCAGCAGAATACTGAGAACAATGGAAGAGTTCCAAAGCATTTCTAAACATCAGTAGAATTCCAAGAACAATGGGAGAGTTCTACAGACTGATTTATAAAAAACAATAGCATTCCGAGAACAATGGGAGAGTTCGAAAGCATTTCTAAACTTCAGCAGAGTTCCGAGAACAATGGAAGATTTCCAAAGAATTTTTAAACTTCAGTAGAATTCCGAGAACAATGGGAGAGTTCTACAAACTGATTTAAAAAAACAATTACATTTCGAGAACAATGGGAGAGTTCCAAAGCATTTTTAATCTTCAGCAGAATTCCAAGAACAATGGAAGAGTTCCAAAGCATTTTTAAACTTCAGCAGATTTCCAAGAACAATGGAAGAGTTCCAAAGCATTTCTAAACTTCAGCAGAATTCCGAGAACAATGGAAGATCTCCAAAGCATTTTTAAACTTCATCAGAATTCCGAGAACAATGGAGTAGTTCCAAAACATTTTTAAACTTAGCAGAATTACGAGAACAATGGGAGAGTTCCAAAGCATTTTTAAACTTCAGTAGAATTCCGAGAACAATGGGAGAGTTCTACAGACTGATTTAAAAAAACAATAGCATTCCAAGAACAATAGGAGAGTTTCAAAGCATTTTTAAACTTCAGCAGAATTCCGAGAACAATGGAAGTGTTCCAAAACATTTTTACACTTCAGTAGAATTCCGAGAACAATGGAAGAGTTCTACAGATTGATTTAAAAAAACAGTAACATTCCGAGAACAAAGGGAGAGTTCCAAAGGATTTTTCAACTTCAGCAGAATTCTGAGTAGAATAGATGATTTCCAAAGCATTTGTAAACTTCAGTAGAATTCTGAGAACAATGGGAGAGTTCAACAGACTGATTTAAAAAAACAATAACATTTCGAGAACAATGGGAGAGTTCCAAAGCATTTTTAATCTTCAGCAGAATTCCGAGAACAATGGAAGAGTTCCAAAGCATTTTTAAACTTCAGCAGATTTCCAAGAACAATGGAAGAGTTCCAAAGCATTTCTAAACTTCAGCAAAATTCCAAAAACAATGGAAGAGTTCCAAAGCATTTTTAAACTTCAGCAGAATTCCGAGAACAATGGAAGAGCTCCAAAGCATTTTTAAACTTCAGCAGAATTCCGAGAACAATGGAGTAGTTCCAAAACATTTTTAAACTTAGCAGAATTCCGAGAGCAATGGAAGAGTTCCAAAGCATTTTTAAACTTCAGCAGAATTCCGAGAACAATGGGAGAGTTCTAAAGACTGATTTAAAAAAACAATAGCATTCCAAGAACAATAGGAGAGTTCCAAAGCATTTTTAAACTTCAGCAGAATTGCGAGAACAATGGAAGAGTTCCAAAGCATGTTTATACTTCAGTAGAATTCCGAGAACAATGGGAGAGTTCTACAGTCTGATTTAAAAAAACAATAACATTCCGAGAACAATGGAAGAGTTCCAAAGCATTTTTAAACTTCAGCAGAATTCCGAGAACAATGGAAGAGTTCAAAAGCATTTTTAAACTTCAGCAGAATTCAGAGAACAATGGAAGAGTTCCAATGCATTTTTAAACTTCAAAAGAATTCTGAGAACAATGGAAGAGTTCCAAAGCATTTCTAAACTTCAGCAGAATTCCGAGAACAATGGAAGATTTCCAAAGCATTTTTAAACTTCAGCGGAATTCTAAGTACAATGGGAGAGTTCTACAGACTGATTTAAAAAAGCAATAACATTCCGAGAACAAAGGGAGAGTTCATAAGCATTTTTAATCTTCAGCAGAATTCCGAGAACAATGGAAGAGTTACAAACCATTTTTCAACTTTAGTAGAATTCCGAGAACAATAGAAGAGTTCCAAAGCATTTTCAAACTTCAGTAGAATTCCGAGGACAATGGGAGAGTTCTACAGACTGATTTAAAAAAACAGTAACATTCCGAGAACAATGGGAGAGTTCCAAAGAATTTTTAAACTTCAGCAGAATTCCGAGAACAATGGGAGAATTCTACAGATTTAAAAAAACAGTAACATTCCAAGAACAATGGGAGAGTTCCACAAAATTTTTAAACTTCAGCAGAAATCCTAGAACAATGAAAGAATTCCAAAGCATTTTTAAACTTCAGTAGAATTCCGAGAACAATGGAAGAGTTCCAAAGCATTTTTAAACTTCAGCAGAATACTGAGAACAATGGAAGAGTTCCAAAGCATTTCTAAACATCAGTAGAATTCCAAGAACAATGGGAGAGTTCTACAGACTGATTTATAAAAAACAATAGCATTCCGAGAACAATGGGAGAGTTCGAAAGCATTTCTAAACTTCAGCAGAGTTCCGAGAACAATGGAAGATTTCCAAAGAATTTTTAAACTTCAGTAGAATTCCGAGAACAATGGGAGAGTTCTACAAACTGATTTAAAAAAACAATTACATTTCGAGAACAATGGGAGAGTTCCAAAGCATTTTTAATCTTCAGCAGAATTCCAAGAACAATGGAAGAGTTCCAAAGCATTTTTAAACTTCAGCAGATTTCCAAGAACAATGGAAGAGTTCCAAAGCATTTCTAAACTTCAGCAAAATTCCAAAAACAATGGAAGAGTTCCAAAGCATTTTTAAACTTCAGCAGAATTCCGAGAACAATGGAAGTGTTCCAAAACATTTTTACACTTCAGTAGAATTCCGAGAACAATGGAAGAGTTCTACAGATTGATTTAAAAAAACAGTAACATTCCGAGAACAAAGGGAGAGTTCCAAAGGATTTTTCAACTTCAGCAGAATTCTGAGTAGAATAGATGATTTCCAAAGCATTTGTAAACTTCAGTAGAATTCTGAGAACAATGGGAGAGTTCAACAGACTGATTTAAAAAAACAATAACATTTCGAGAACAATGGGAGAGTTCCAAAGCATTTTTAATCTTCAGCAGAATTCCGAGAACAATGGAAGAGTTCCAAAGCATTTTTAAACTTCAGCAGATTTCCAAGAACAATGGAAGAGTTCCAAAGCATTTCTAAACTTCAGCAAAATTCCAAAAACAATGGAAGAGTTCCAAAGCATTTTTAAACTTCAGCAGAATTCCGAGAACAATGGAAGAGCTCCAAAGCATTTTTAAACTTCAGCAGAATTCCGAGAACAATGGAGTAGTTCCAAAACATTTTTAAACTTAGCAGAATTCCGAGAGCAATGGAAGAGTTCCAAAGCATTTTTAAACTTCAGCAGAATTCCGAGAACAATGGGAGAGTTCTACAGATTGATTTAAAAAAACAGTAACATTCTGAGAACAATGGGAGAGTTCCAAAGCATTTTTAATCTTCAGTAGAATTCCGAGAACAATGGGAGAATTCAACAGACTGATTTAAAAAAACAATAACATTCCAAGAACAATGGGGGAGTTCCAAAGCATTTTTACACTTCAGCAGAATTCCGAGTACAATGGGAGAGTTCCAAAGCCTTTTTAAACTTCAGTAGAATTCTGAGAACAATGGGAGGGTTCTACAGACTGATTTAAAAAAACAATAACATTCTGAGAACAATGGGAGAGTTCCAAAGCATTTTTAAAATTCAGAAGCATTCCAAGAACAATAGGAGAGTTCTACAGACTGATTAAAAAAAACAATAACATTCTGAGAACAATGGGAGAGCTCCAAAGCATTTTTAAACTTCAGCAGAATTCCAAGAACAATGGGAGAGTTCTACAGATTGATTTAAAAAAAATTAACATTCCGAGAACAATGGGAGAGTTCCAAAGCATTTTTAAATTTCAGTAGAATTCCGAGAACAAAGGGAGAGTTCTACAGACTGATTTAAAAAAACAGTAGCATTCCAAGAACAATAGGAGAGTTCCAAAGCATTTTTAAACTTCAGCAGAATTCTGAGAACAATGGAAGAGTTCCAAAGCATTTTTACACTTCAGTAGAATTCCGAGAACAATGGGAGAGTTCTATAGTCTGATTTAAAAAAACAATAACATTCCGAGAACAATGGGAGAGTTCCAAAGCATTTTTAAACTTCAGCAGAATTCCGAGAACCAAGGAAGAGTTCCAAAGCATTTTTAAACTTCAGCAGAATTCAGAGAACAATGGAATAGTTCCAAAGCATTTTTAAACTTCAACAGAATTCCGAGAACCATGGAAGAGTTTCAAAGTATTTTTAAATTTCAGCAGAATTCCGAGAACAATGGAAGAGTTCTACAGATTGATTTAAAAAACAGTAACATTCCAAGAACAATGGGAGAGTTCCAAAGAATTTTAATCTTCAGTAGAATTCCAAGAACAATGGGAGAGTTCTACAGACTGATTTAAAAAACAATAGCATTCCAAGAACAATAGGAGGGTTCCAAAGCATTTTTAAACTTCAGCAGAATTCCGAGAACAATGGAAGTGTTCCAAGGCATTTTTAAACTTCAGAAGAATTCAGAGAACAATGGAAGCGTTCCAAAGCATTTTTAAACTTCAACAGAATTTCGAGAACAACGGAAGAGTTCAAAGGATTTTTAAATTTCAGCAGAATTCCGAGAACAATGGAAGAGTTCTACAGATTGATTTAAAAAAAACAGTAACATTCCGAGAACAATGGGAGAGTTCCAAAGCATTTTTAATCTTCAGTAGAATTCCGAGAACAATGGGAGAATTCAACAGACTGATTTAAAAAAACAATAACATTCCAAGAACAATGGGAGAGTTCCAAAGCATTTTTAAACTTCAGCAGAAATCCGAGAACAATGGAAGAGTTCCAAAGCATTTTTAAACTTCAGTAGAATTCCGAGAACAATGGGAGAGTTCTACAGACTGATTTAAAAAAACAATAACATTCTGAGAGCAATGGGGGAGTTCCAAAGCATTTTTACACTTCAGCAGAATTCCGAGTACAATGGGAGAGTTCCAAAGCCTTTTTAAACTTCAGTAGAATTCTGAGAACAATGGGAGGGTTCTACAGACTGGTTTAAAAAAACAGTAACATTCCGAGAACAATGGGAGAGTTCCAAAGGATTTTTCAACTTCAGCAGAATTCTGAGTAGAATAGAAGATTTCCAAAGCATTTTTAAACTTCAGTAGAATTCCGAGAACAATGGGAGAGTTCAACAGACTGATTTAAAGAAACAATAACATTCCAAGAACAAAGTGAGAGTTCCAAAGCATTTTTAATCTTCAGCAAAATTCCGAGAACAATGGGAGAGTTCTACAGACTGATTTAAAAAAACAATAACATTCCAAGAACAATGGGAGAGATCCAAAGCATTTTTAAACTTCAGCAGAAATCCGAGAACAATGGAAGAGTGCCAAAGCATTTTTAAACTTCAGTAGTATTCCGAGAACAATGGGAGAGTTCTACAGACTGATTTTAAAAAACAATAACATTCCGAGAACAATGGGGGACTTCCAAAGCATTTTTAAACTTCAGCAGAATTCCGAGTACAATGGAAGAGTTCCAAAGCTTTATTAAACTTCAGTAGAATTCTGAGAACAATGAAAGGTTCCAAAGCATTTTTAAACTTCAGCAGTATTCCGAGAACAATGGGAGACTTCCAAAGCATTTCTAAACTTCAGCAGAATTCCAAGAACAATGGAAGAGTTCCAAAGCATTTTTAAACTTCAGCAGAATTCAGAGAACAATGGAAGAGTTCCAAAGCATTTTTAAACTTCAACAGAATTCCGAGAACAATGGAGGAGTTCCAAAGTATTTTTAAATTTCAGCAGAATTCCAAGAACACTGGAAGAGTTCTACAGATTGACTTAAAAAAACAGTAACATTCCGAGAACAATGGGAGAGTTCCATAGCATATTTCAACTTCAGCAGAATTCTGAGAACAATAGAAGATTTCCAAAGCATTTTTAAGCTTCAGTAGAATTCCAAGAACAATGGTAGAGTTCAACAGAGTGAATTAAAAAAACAGTAACATTCCGAGAACAAATGGAGAGTTCCAAAGAATTTTTCAACTTCAGCAGAATTCCAAGAACAATGGGAGAGTTCTACAGATTGATTTAAAAAAACAGTAACATTCCGAGAACAATGGGAGAGTTCTACAGACTGATTTAAAAAAACAGTAACATTCCAAGAACAATGGGAGAGTTCCAAAGCATTTTTAAACTTCAGCAGAAATCCGAGAACAATGGAAGAGTTCCAAAGCATTTTTAAACTTCAGTAGAATTCCGAGAACAATGGGAGAGTTCTACAGACTGATTTAAAAAAACGATAACATTCTGAGAACAATGGGGGTGTTCCAAAGCATTTTTACACTTCAGCAGAATTCCGAGTACAATGGAAGAGTTCCAAAGCTTTTTTAAACTTCAGTAGAATTCTGAGAACAATGGGAGGGTTCTACAGACTGATTTAAAAAAACAATAACATTCTGAGAACAATGGGAGAGTTCCAAAGCATTTTTAAAATTCAGAAGCATTCCAAGAATAATAGGAGAGTTCTACAGACTGATTAAGAAAACAATAACATTCTGAGAACAATGGGAGAGCTCCAAAGCATTTTTAAACTTCAGCAGAATTCCAAGAACAATGGGAGAGTTCTACAGATTGATTTAAAAAAAATTAACATTCCGAGAACAATGGGAGAGTTCCAAAGCATTTTTAAATTTCAGTAGAATTCCGAGAACAAAGGGAGAGTTCTACAGACTGATTTAAAAAAACAGTAGCATTCCAAGAACAATAGGAGAGTTCCAAAGCATTTTTAAACTTCAGCAGAATTCTGAGAACAATGGAAGAGTTCCAAAGCATTTTTACACTTCAGTAGAATTCCGAGAACAATGGGAAAGTTCTATAGTCTGATTTAAAAAAACAATAACATTCCGAGAACAATGGGAGAGTTCCAAAGCATTTTTAAACTTCAGCAGAATTCCGAGAACCATGGAAGAGTTCCAAAGCATTTTTAAACTTCAGCAGAATTCACAGAACAATGGAATAGTTCCAAAGCATTTTTAAACTTCAACAGAATTCCGAGAACCATGGAAGAGTTCCAAAGTATTTTTAAATTTCAGCAGAATTCAGAGAACAATGGAAGAGTTCTACAGATTGATTTAAAAAACAGTAACATTCCAAGAACAATTGGAGAGTTCCAAAGAATTTTAATCTTCAGTAGAATTCCAAGAACAATGGGAGAGTTCTACAGACTGATTTAAAAAAACAATAGCATTCCAAGAACAATAGGAGGGTTCCAAAGCATTTTTAAACTTCAGCAGAATTCCGAGAACAATGGAAGTGTTCTAAAGCATTTTTAAACTTCAGAAGAATTCAGAGAACAATGGAAGCATTACAAAGCATTTTTAAACTTCAACAGAATTCCGAGAACAACGGAAGAGTTCAAAGGATTTTTAAATTTCAGCAGAATTCCGAGAACAATGGAAGAGTTCTACAGATTGATTTAAAAAAACAGTAACATTCCGAGAACAATGGGAGAGTTCCAAAGGATTTTTCAACTTCAGCAGAATTCCGAGTAGAATAGAAGATTTCCAAAGCACTTTTAAACTTCAGTAGAATTCCGAGAACAATGGGAGAGTTCAACAGACTGATTTAAAGAAACAATAACATTCCAAGAACAAAGTGAGAGTTCCAAAGCATTTTTAATCTTCAGCAAAATTCCGAGAACAATGGGAGAGTTCTACAGACTGATTTAAAAAAACAATAACATTCCAAGAACAATGGGAGAGATCCAAAGCATTTTTAAACTTCAGCAGAAATCCGAGAACAATGGAAGAGTTCCAAAGCATTTTTAAACTTCAGTAGTATTCCGAGAACAATGGGAGAGTTCTACAGACTGATTTTAAAAAACAATAACATTCCGAGAACAATGGGGGACTTCCAAAGCATTTTTAAACTTCAGCAGAATTCCGAGTACAATGGAAGAGTTCCAAAGCTTTATTAAACTTCAGTAGAATTCTGAGAACAATGGAAGAGTTCCAAAGCATTTCTAAACATCAGTAGAATTCCGAGAACAATGGGAGAGTTCTACAGACTGATTTAAAAAAACAGTAACATTCCAAGAACAATGGGAGAGTTCTACAGACTGACTTAAAAAACAATAGCATTCCAAGAACAATAGGAGGGTTCCAAAGCATTTTTAAACTTCAGCAGAATTCCGAGAACAATGGAAGTGTTCCAAGGCATTTTTAAACTTCAACAGAATTCCGAGAACAACGGAAGAGTTCAAAGGATTTTTAAATTTCAGCAGAATTCCGAGAACAATGGAAGAGTTCTACAGATTGATTTAAAAAAACAGTAACATTCCGAGAACAATGGGAGAGTTCCAAAGGATTTTTCAACTTCAGCAGAATTCTGAGTAGAATAGAAGATTTCCAAAGCATTTTTAAACTTCAGTAGAATTCCGAGAACAATGGGAGAGTTCAACAGACTGATTTAAAGAAACAATAACATTCCAAGAACAAAGTGAGAGTTCCAAAGCATTTTTAATCTTCAGCAAAATTCCGAGAACAATGGGAGAGTTCTACAGACTGATTTAAAAAAACAATAACATTCCAAGAACAATGGGAGAGATCCAAAGCATTTTTAAACTTCAGCAGAAATCCGAGAACAATGGAAGAGTGCCAAAGCATTTTTAAACTTCAGTAGTATTCCGAGAACAATGGGAGAGTTCTACAGACTGATTTTAAAAAACAATAACATTCCGAGAACAATGGGGGACTTCCAAAGCATTTTTAAACTTCAGCAGAATTCCGAGTACAATGGAAGAGTTCCAAAGCTTTATTAAACTTCAGTAGAATTCTGAGAACAATGAAAGGTTCCAAAGCATTTTTAAACTTCAGCAGTATTCCGAGAACAATGGGAGACTTCCAAAGCATTTCTAAACTTCAGCAGAATTCCAAGAACAATGGAAGAGTTCCAAAGCATTTTTAAACTTCAGCAGAATTCAGAGAACAATGGAAGAGTTCCAAAGCATTTTTAAACTTCAACAGAATTCCGAGAACAATGGAGGAGTTCCAAAGTATTTTTAAATTTCAGCAGAATTCCAAGAACACTGGAAGAGTTCTACAGATTGACTTAAAAAAACAGTAACATTCCGAGAACAATGGGAGAGTTCCATAGCATATTTCAACTTCAGCAGAATTCCGAGAACAATAGAAGATTTCCAAAGCATTTTTAAGCTTCAGTAGAATTCCAAGAACAATGGTAGAGTTCAACAGAGTGAATTAAAAAAACAGTAACATTCCGAGAACAAATGGAGAGTTCCAAAGAATTTTTCAACTTCAGCAGAATTCCAAGAACAATGGGAGAGTTCTACAGATTGATTTAAAAAAACAGTAACATTCCGAGAACAATGGGAGAGTTCTACAGACTGATTTAAAAAAACAATAACATTCCAAGAACAATGGGAGAGTTCCAAAGCATTTTTAAACTTCAGCAGAAATCCGAGAACAATGGAAGAGTTCCAAAGCATTTTTAAACTTCAGTAGAATTCCGAGAACAATGGGAGAGTTCTACAGACTGATTTAAAAAAACGATAACATTCTGAGAACAATGGGGGTGTTCCAAAGCATTTTTACACTTCAGCAGAATTCCGAGTACAATGGAAGAGTTCCAAAGCTTTTTTAAACTTCAGTAGAATTCTGAGAACAATGGGAGGGTTCTACAGACTGATTTAAAAAAACAATAACATTCTGAGAACAACGGGAGAGTTCCAAAGCATTTTTAAAATTCAGAAGCATTCCAAGAATAATAGGAGAGTTCTACAGACTGATTAAGAAAACAATAACATTCTGAGAACAATGGGAGAGCTCCAAAGCATTTTTAAACTTCAGCAGAATTCCAAGAACAATGGGAGAGTTCTACAGATTGATTTAAAAAAAATTAACATTCCGAGAACAATGGGAGAGTTCCAAAGCATTTTTAAATTTCAGTAGAATTCCGAGAACAAAGGGAGAGTTCTACAGACTGATTTAAAAAAACAGTAGCATTCCAAGAACAATAGGAGAGTTCCAAAGCATTTTTAAACTTCAGCAGAATTCTGAGAACAATGGAAGAGTTCCAAAGCATTTTTACAGTTCAGTAGAATTCCGAGAACAATGGGAAAGTTCTATAGTCTGATTTAAAAAAACAATAACATTCCGAGAACAATGGGAGAGTTCCAAAGCATTTTTAAACTTCAGCAGAATTCCGAGAACCATGGAAGAGTTCCAAAGCATTTTTAAACTTCAGCAGAATTCAGAGAACAATGGAATAGTTCCAAAGCATTTTTAAACTTCAACAGAATTCCGAGAACCATGGAAGAGTTCCAAAGTATTTTTAAATTTCAGCAGAATTCAGAGAACAATGGAAGAGTTCTACAGATTGATTTAAAAAACAGTAACATTCCAAGAACAATTGGAGAGTTCCAAAGAATTTTAATCTTCAGTAGAATTCCAAGAACAATGGGAGAGTTCTACAGACTGATTTAAAAAAACAATAGCATTCCAAGAACAATAGGAGGGTTCCAAAGCATTTTTAAACTTCAGCAGAATTCCGAGAACAATGGAAGTGTTCCAAAGCATTTTTAAACTTCAGAAGAATTCAGAGAACAATGGAAGCATTACAAAGCATTTTTAAACTTCAACAGAATTCCGAGAACAACGGAAGAGTTCAAAGGATTTTTAAATTTCAGCAGAATTCCGAGAACAATGGAAGAGTTCTACAGATTGATTTAAAAAAACAGTAACATTCCGAGAACAATGGGAGAGTTCCAAAGGATTTTTCAACTTCAGCAGAATTCCGAGTAGAATAGAATATTTCCAAAGCATTTTTAAACTTCAGTAGAATTCCGAGAACAATGGGAGAGTTCGACAGACTGATTTAAAGAAACAATAACATTCCAAGAACAAAGTGAGAGTTCCAAAGCATTTTTAATCTTCAGCAAAATTCCGAGAACAATGGGAGAGTTCTACAGACTGATTTAAAAAAACAATAACATTCCAAGAACAATGGGAGAGATCCAAAGCATTTTTAAACTTCAGCAGAAATCCGAGAACAATGGAAGAGTTCCAAAGCATTTTTAAACTTCAGTAGTATTCCGAGAACAATGGGAGAGTTCTACAGACTGATTTTAAAAAACAATAACATTCCGAGAACAATGGGGGACTTCCAAAGCATTTTTAAACTTCAGCAGAATTCCGAGTACAATGGAAGAGTTCCAAAGCTTTATTAAACTTCAGTAGAATTCTGAGAACAATGGAAGAGTTCCAAAGCATTTCTAAACATCAGTAGAATTCCGAGAACAATGGGAGAGTTCTACAGACTGATTTAAAAAAACAGTAACATTCCAAGAACAATGGGAGAGTTCTACAGACTGATTTAAAAAACAATAGCATTCCAAGAACAATAGGAGGGTTCCAAAGCATTTTTAAACTTCAGCAGAATTCCGAGAACAATGGAAGTGTTCCAAGGCATTTTTAAACTTCAACAGAATTCCGAGAACAACGGAAGAGTTCAAAGGATTTTTAAATTTCAGCAGAATTCCGAGAACAATGGAAGAGTTCTACAGATTGATTTAAAAAAACAGTAACATTCCGAGAACAATGGGAGAGTTCCAAAGGATTTTTCAACTTCAGCAGAATTCTGAGTAGAATAGAAGATTTCCAAAGCATTTTTAAACTTCAGTAGAATTCCGAGAACAATGGGAGAGTTCAACAGACTGATTTAAAGAAACAATAACATTCCAAGAACAAAGTGAGAGTTCCAAAGCATTTTTAATCTTCAGCAAAATTCCGAGAACAATGGGAGAGTTCTACAGACTGATTTAAAAAAACAATAACATTCCAAGAACAATGGGAGAGATCCAAAGCATTTTTAAACTTCAGCAGAAATCCGAGAACAATGGAAGAGTGCCAAAGCATTTTTAAACTTCAGTAGTATTCCGAGAACAATGGGAGAGTTCTACAGACTGATTTTAAAAAACAATAACATTCCGAGAACAATGGGGGACTTCCAAAGCATTTTTAAACTTCAGCAGAATTCCGAGTACAATGGAAGAGTTCCAAAGCTTTATTAAACTTCAGTAGAATTCTGAGAACAATGAAAGGTTCCAAAGCATTTTTAAACTTCAGCAGTATTCCGAGAACAATGGGAGACTTCCAAAGCATTTCTAAACTTCAGCAGAATTCCAAGAACAATGGAAGAGTTCCAAAGCATTTTTAAACTTCAGCAGAATTCAGAGAACAATGGAAGAGTTCCAAAGCATTTTTAAACTTCAACAGAATTCCGAGAACAATGGAGGAGTTCCAAAGTATTTTTAAATTTCAGCAGAATTCCAAGAACACTGGAAGAGTTCTACAGATTGACTTAAAAATACAGTAACATTCCGAGAACAATGGGAGAGTTCCATAGCATATTTCAACTTCAGCAGAATTCCGAGAACAATAGAAGATTTCCAAAGCATTTTTAAGCTTCAGTAGAATTCCAAGAACAATGGTAGAGTTCAACAGAGTGAATTAAGAAAACAGTAACATTCCGAGAACAAATGGAGAGTTCCAAAGAATTTTTCAACTTCAGCAGAATTCCAAGAACAATGGGAGAGTTCTACAGATTGATTTAAAAAAACAGTAACATTCCGAGAACAATGGGAGAGTTCAACAGACTGATTTAAAAAAACAATAACATTCCAAGAACAATGGGAGAGTTCCAAAGCATTTTTAAACTTCAGCAGAAATCCGAGAACAATGGAAGAGTTCCAAAGCATTTTTAAACTTCAGTAGAATTCCGAGAACAATGGGAGAGTTCTACAGACTGATTTAAAAAAACGATAACATTCTGAGAACAATGGGGGTGTTCCAAAGCATTTTTACACTTCAGCAGAATTCCGAGTACAATGGAAGAGTTCCAAAGCTTTTTTAAACTTCAGTAGAATTCTGAGAACAATGGGAGGGTTCTACAGACTGATTTAAAAAAACAATAACATTCTGAGAACAACGGGAGAGTTCCAAAGCATTTTTAAAATTCAGAAGCATTCCAAGAATAATAGGAGAGTTCTACAGACTGATTAAGAAAACAATAACATTCTGAGAACAATGGGAGAGCTCCAAAGCATTTTTAAACTTCAGCAGAATTCCAAGAACAATGGGAGAGTTCTACAGATTGATTTAAAAAAAATTAACATTCCGAGAACAATGGGAGAGTTCCAAAGCATTTTTAAATTTCAGTAGAATTCCGAGAACAAAGGGAGAGTTCTACAGACTGATTTAAAAAAACAGTAGCATTCCAAGAACAATAGGAGAGTTCCAAAGCATTTTTAAACTTCAGCAGAATTCTGAGAACAATGGAAGAGTTCCAAAGCATTTTTACACTTCAGTAGAATTCCGAGAACAATGGGAAAGTTCTATAGTCTGATTTAAAAAAACAATAACATTCCGAGAACAATGGGAGAGTTCCAAAGCATTTTTAAACTTCAGCAGAATTCCGAGAACCATGGAAGAGTTCCAAAGCATTTTTAAACTTCAGCAGAATTCAGAGAACAATGGAATAGTTCCAAAGCATTTTTAAACTTCAACAGAATTCCGAGAACCATGGAAGAGTTCCAAAGTATTTTTAAATTTCAGCAGAATTCAGAGAACAATGGAAGAGTTCTACAGATTGATTTAAAAAACAGTAACATTCCAAGAACAATTGGAGAGTTCCAAAGAATTTTAATCTTCAGTAGAATTCCAAGAACAATGGGAGAGTTCTACAGACTGATTTAAAAAAACAATAGCATTCCAAGAACAATAGGAGGGTTCCAAAGCATTTTTAAACTTCAGCAGAATTCCGAGAACAATGGAAGTGTTCCAAAGCATTTTTAAACTTCAGAAGAATTCAGAGAACAATGGAAGCATTACAAAGCATTTTTAAACTTCAACAGAATTCCGAGAACAACGGAAGAGTTCAAAGGATTTTTAAATTTCAGCAGAATTCCGAGAACAATGGAAGAGTTCTACAGATTGATTTAAAAAAACAGTAACATTCCGAGAACAATGGGAGAGTTCCAAAGGATTTTTCAACTTCAGCAGAATTCCGAGTAGAATAGAATATTTCCAAAGCATTTTTAAACTTCAGTAGAATTCCGAGAACAATGGGAGAGTTCAACAGACTGATTTAAAGAAACAATAACATTCCAAGAACAAAGTGAGAGTTCCAAAGCATTTTTAATCTTCAGCAAAATTCCGAGAACAATGGGAGAGTTCTACAGACTGATTTAAAAAAACAATAACATTCCAAGAACAATGGGAGAGATCCAAAGCATTTTTAAACTTCAGCAGAAATCCGAGAACAATGGAAGAGTTCCAAAGCATTTTTAAACTTCAGTAGTATTCCGAGAACAATGGGAGAGTTCTACAGACTGATTTTAAAAAACAATAACATTCCGAGAACAATGGGGGACTTCCAAAGCATTTTTAAACTTCAGCAGAATTCCGAGTACAATGGAAGAGTTCCAAAGCTTTATTAAACTTCAGTAGAATTCTGAGAACAATGGAAGAGTTCCAAAGCATTTCTAAACATCAGTAGAATTCCGAGAACAATGGGAGAGTTCTACAGACTGATTTAAAAAAACAGTAACATTCCAAGAACAATGGGAGAGTTCCAAAGCATTTTTAAACTTCATTAGAAATCCGAGAACAATGGAAGAGTTCCAAAGCATTTTTAAACTTCAGTAGAATTCCGAGAACAATGGGAGAGTTCTACAGACTGATTTAAAAAAACAATAACATTCTGAGAGCAATGGGGGAGTTCCAAAGCATTTTTGCACTTCAGCAGAATTCTGAGTACAATGGAAGAGTTCCAAAGCTTTTTTAAACTTCAGTAGAATTCTGAGAACAATGGGAGGGTTCTACAGACTGATTTAAAAAAACAATAACATTCTGAGAACAATGGGAGAGTTCCAAAGCATTTTTAAACTTCAGAAGCATTCCAAGAACAATGGGAGAGTTCTACAAACTGATTGAAAAAACAATGACATTCCGAGAACAATGGAAGAGTTCCAAAGCATTTTTAAACTTCAGTAGAATTCCGAGAACAATGGGAGAGTTCTACAGACTGATTTAAAAAAACAGTAGCATTCCAAGAACAATAGGAAAGTTCCAAAGCATTTTAAAACTTCAGCAGAATTCCGAGAACAATGGAAGAGTTCCAAAGCATTTTTAAACTTCAGCAGAATTCAGAGAACAATGGAATAGTTCCAAAGCATTTTTAAACTTCAACAGAATTCCGAGAACCATGGAAGAGTTCCAAAGTATTTTTAAATTTCAGCAGAATTCCGAGAACAATGGAAGAGTTCTACAGATTGATTTAAAAAAACAGTAATATTCCAAGAACAATGGGAGAGTTCCAAAGCATTTTTAATCTTCAGTAGAATTCCGAGAACAATGGGAGAGTTATACAGACTGATTTAAAAAAACAATAGCATTTCAAGAACAATGGAAGAGTTACAAAGCATTTTTACACTTCAGCAGAATTCCGAGAACAATGGGAGAGTTCTACAGCCTGATTTAAAAAAACTGTAACATTCCGAGAACAATGGGAGATTTCCAAAGGATTTTTCAACTTCAGCAGAATTCCGAGTAGAATAGAAGATTTCCAAAGCATTTTTAAACTTCAGTAGAATTCCGAGAACAATGGGAGAGTTCAACAGACTGATTTAAAGAAACAATAACATTCCAAGAACAAAGGGAGAGTTCCAAAGCATTTTTAATCTTCAGCAGAATTCCGAGAAAAATGGAAGAGTTCCAAAGCATTTTTAATTTTCAGCAGAATTCCGAGATCAATGGGAGAGTTTTACAGATTGAAATAAAATAACAGTAACATTTTGAGAACAATGGGAGTGTTCCAAAAATGTTTTAAACGTCAGCAGAATTCCGAGAACAATGGGAGAGTTCTACAGATTGATTTAAAAAAACAGTAACATTCCGAGTACAATGGAAGAGTTCCAAAGCTTTATTAAACTTCAGTAGAATTCTGATAACAATGGAAGAGTTCCAAAGCATTTCTAAACATCAGTAGAATTCCGAGAACAATGGGAGAGTTCTACAGACTGATTTAAAAAAAAAATAACATTAAGAGAACAATGGGAGAGTTCCAAAGCATTTTTAAACTTCAGTAGAATTCCGAGAACAATGGGAGAGTTCTACAGACTGATTTAAAAAAACAATAGCATTCCAAGAACAATAGGAGAGTTCCAAAGCATTTTTAAACTTCAGCAGAATTCCGAGAACAATGGAAGATTTCCAAAGAATTTTTAAACTTCAGCAGAATTCTGTGTACAATGGGAGAGTTCTACAGACTGATTTAAAAAAGCAATAACATTCTGAGAACAAAGGGAGAGTTCATAAGCATTTTAAATCTTCAGCAGAATTCCGAGAACAATGGAAGAGTTACAAAGCATTTTTAAACTTCAGCAGAATTCCGATAACAATGGAAGAGTTCCAAAGCATTTTCAAACTTCAGTAGAATTCCGAGAACAATGGGAGAGTTCTACAGACTGATTTAAAAGACAGTAACATTCCGAGAACAATGGGAGAGTTCCAAAGAATTTTTAAACTTCAGCAGAATTCCGAGAACAATGGGAGAATTATACAGAATGATTTAAAAAAACAGTAACATTCTGAGAACAATGGGAGAGTTCCAAAAAATGTTTTAAACTTCAGCAGAATTCCGAGAACAATGGGAGGGTTCTACAGACTGATTTAAAAAAATAATAACATTCCAAGAACAATGGGAGAGTTCCAAAGCATTTTTAAACTTCAGCAGAAATCCGAGAACAATGGAAGAGTTCCAAAGCATTTTTAAACTTCAGTAGAATTCCGAGAACAAAGGGAGTGTTCTACAGACTGATTTTAAAAAACAATAACATTCCGAGAACAATGGGGGAGTTACAAGGCATTTTTAAATTTCAGCAGAATTCCGAGTACAATGGAATAGTTCCAAAGCTTTATTAAACTTCAGTAGAATATTGAGAACAATGGAAGAGTTCCAAAGCATTGTTAAACTTCAGCAGAATTCCGAGAGCAATAGAAGAGTTCCAAAGCATTTTTAAACTTCAGCAGAATTCCGAGAACAATGGAAGAGTTCCAAAGCATTTTTAAACTTCAGCAGAATACTGAGAACAATGGAAGAGTTCCAAAACATTTCTAAACATCAGTAGAATTCCAAGAACAATGGGAGAGTTCTACAGACTGATTTATAAAAAACTATAGCATTCCAAGAACAACGGGAGAGTTCCAAAGCATTTTTAAACTTCAGCAGAATTCAGAGAACAATGGAAGAGTTCCAATGCATTTTTAAACTTCAACAGAATTCCCAGAACAATGGAAAAGTTCCAGAGCATTTTTAAACTTCAGCAGAATTCCGAGAACAATGGAAGAGTTCCAAAGCATTTTAAACTTCAGCAGAATACCGAGAACAATGGAAGAGTTCCAAAGCATTTCTAAACTTCAGTAGAATTACGAGAACAACGGGAGAGTTCTACAGACTGATTTAAAAAAACAATAACATTTCGTAAAAATGGGAGAGTTCCAAAGCATTTTTAATCTTCAGCAGAATGCCGAGAACAATGGAAGAGTTCCAAAGCATTTTTAAACTTCAGCAGTTTTCCAAGAAAAATGGAAGAGTTCCAAAGCATTTCTAAACTTCAGCAGAATTCCGAGAACAATGGAAGAGTTCCAAAGCTTTTTTAAACTTCAGCAGAATTCCGAGAACAATGGAAGAGCTCCAAAGCATTTTTCAACTTCAGCAGAATTCCGAGAACAATGGAGTAGTTCCAAAACATTTTTAAACTTAGCAGAATTCCGAGAACAATGGAAGAGTTCCAAAGCATTTTTAAACTTCAGTAGAATTCCGAGAACAATGGGAGAGTTCTATAGATTGATTTAAACAAACAATAACATTCCGAGAACAATGGGAGAGGTCCAAAGCATTTTTAAACTTCAGCAGATTTCGGAGAACAATGGAAGATTTCCAAAGAAATTTTTAAACTTCAGCAGAATTCTGAGAACAATGGGAGAGTTCTACAGACTGATTTAAAAAAGCAATAACATTCCGAGAACAAAGGGAGAGTTCATAAGCATTTTTAATCTTCAGTAGAATTCCGAGAACAATGGGAGAGTTCTACAGACTGATTTAAAAAAACAGTAACATTCCGAGAACAATGGGAGAGTTCCAACGAATTTTTAAACTCCAGCAGAATTCCGAGAACAATGGGAGAATTCTACAGACTGATTTTAAAACACAATAACATTCCGAGAACAATGGAGAAGTTACAAAGCATATTTAAACTTCAGTAGAATTCCGAGTGCAATGGAAGAGTTCCAAAGCTTTATTAAACTTCAGTACAATTCTGAGAACAATGGAAGAGTTCCAAAGCATTGTTAAACTTCAGCAGAATTCCGAGAACAATGGAAGAGTTCCAAAGCATTTTTAAACTTCAGCAGAATTCCGAGAACAATGGATGAGTTCCAAAGCATTTTTAAACTTCAGCAGAATACTGAGAACAATGGAAGTGTTCCAAAGCATTTCTAAATATCAGTAGAATTCCAAGAACAATGGGAGAGTTCTACAGACTGATTTATAAAAAACAATAGCATTCCGAGAACAATGGGAGAGTTCCAAAGCATTTTTAAACTTCAGCAGAATTCCGAGACTAATGGAAGATTTCCTAAGAATTTTTAAACTTCAGTAGAATTCCGAGAACAATGGGAGAGTTCTACAGACTGATTTAAAAAAACAATAACATTTCGTAAAAATGGGAGAGTTCCAAAGCATTTTTAATCTTCAGCAGAATGCCGAGAACAATGGAAGAGTTCCAAAGCATTTTTAAACTTCAGCAGATTTCCAAGAACAATGGAAGAGTTCCAAAGCATTTCTAAACTTCAGCAGAATTCCGAGAACAATGGAAGAGTTCCAAAGCTTTTTTAAACTTCAGCAGAATTCCGAGAACAATGGAAGATCTCCAAAGCATTTTTAAACTTCAGCAGAATTCCGAGAACAATGGAGTAGTTCCAAAACATTTTTAAACTTAGCAGAATTCCGAGAACAATGGAAGAGTTCCAAAGCATTTTTAAGCTTCAGTAGAATTCCGAGAACAATGGGAGAGTTCTATAGATTGTTTAAATCAAACAATAACATTCCGAGAACAATGGGAGAGGTCCAAAGCATTTTTAAACTTCAGCAGAATTCCGAGAACAATGAAAGAGTTCCAAAGCATTTTTAAACTTCAGCAGTATTCCGAGAACATTGGGAGAGTTCCAAAGCATTTTTAAACTTCAGCAGAATTCCGGGAACAATAGAAGAGTTCCAAATCATTTTTAAACTTCAGTAGAATTCTGAGAACAATGGGAGAGTTCTACCGGCTGTTTTAAAAAACAATAGCATTCCGAGAAAAATGGGAGAATTCCAAAGCATTTTTTAACTTCATTCGAATTCCGAGAACAATGGAAGTGTTCCAAAGCATTTTTAGACTTCAGCAGAAATCCGAGAACAGTGGAAATGTTCCAAACATTTTTAAACTTCAGCAGATTTCCGAGAGCAATGGAAGAGTTCCAAAACATTTTTAAACTTCAGCAGAATTCCGAGTACAATAGAAGAGTTCCAAAGCATTTTTAAACTTCAGTAGAATTCCGAGAACAATGGAAGTGTTGCAAAACATTTTTAAAATTCAGCAGAATTCCGAGAACAATGGGAGAGTTCTACAGACTGATTTAAAAAAACAATAACATTTCGAGAACAATGGGAGAGTTCCAAAGCATTTTTAATCTTCAGCAGAATTCCGAGAACAATGGAAGAGTTCCAAAGCATTTTTAAACTTCAGCAGAATTCCGAGAACAATGGAAGAGTTCCAAAGCATTATTAAACTTCAGCAGAATTCCGAGAACAATGGAAGAGCTCCAAATCATTTTTAAGCTTCAGCAGAATTCCGAGAACAATGGAAGAGTTCCAAAACCTTTTTAAACTTAGCAGTATTCCGAGAACAATGGAAGAGTTCCAAAGCATTTTTAAACTTCAGTAGAATTCCGAGAACAATGTGAGACTTCTATAGATTGATTTAAACAAACAATAACATTCCAAGAACAATGGGAGAGTTCCAAAGCATTTTTAAATTTCAGCAGAATTCAGAGATTAATGAAAGAGTTCCAAAGCATTTTTGAACTTCATCAGAATTCCGAGAACAATGGGAGAGTTCCAAAGCATTTTTAAACTTCAGCAGAACTCCGAGAACAATGGAAGAGTTCCAAATCATTTTTAAACTTCAGTTGAGTTATGAGAACAATGGGAGAGTTCTACAGACTGATTTAAAAAAAACAATAACATTCTGAGAAAAATGGGAGAGTTCTAAAGCATTTTTTAACTTCATTCGAATTCCGAGAACAATGGAAGAGTTCCAAAGCATTTTGAAACTTCAACAGAATTCCGAGAACAATGGAAGAGTTCCAAAGCATTTTTAAACTTCAGCAGAATACTGAGAACAATGGAAGAGTTCCAAAGCATTTCTAAACATCAGTAGAATTCCGAGAACAATGGGAGAGTTCTACAGACTGATTTAAAAAAACAATAACATTCCGAGAACAATGGGAGAGTTCCAAAGCATTTTTAAACTTCAGCAGAATTCCGAGAACAATGGAAGATTTCCAAAGAATTTTTAAACTTCAGTAGAGTTCCAAGAACAATGGGAGAGTTCTACAGACTGATTTAAAAAAACAATAACATTTCGAGAACAATGGGAGAGTTCCAAAGCATTTTTAATCTTCAGCAGAATTCCGAGAACAATGGTAGAGTTCCAAAGCATTTTTAAACTTCAGCAGAATTCCGAGAACAATGGAAGAGTACCAAAGCATTTCTAAACTTCAGCAGAATTCCGAGAACAATGGAAGAGTTCCAAAGCATTTTTAAACTTCAGCAGAATTCAGAGAACAATGGAAGAGCTCCAAAGCATTTTTAAACTTCAGCAGAATTCCGAGAACAATGGAGTGGTTCCAAAACATTTTTAAACTTCAGCAGAATTCCGAGAACAATGGAAGAGTTCCAAAGCATTTTTAAACTTCAGTAGAATTCTGAGAACAATGGGAGCATTCTATAGATTGATTTAAACAAACAATAACATTCCGAGAACAATGGGAGAGGTCCAAAGCATTTTTAAACTTCAGCAGAATTCCGAGCACAATGAAAGAGTTCCAAAACATTTTTAAAATTCAGCAGTATTCCGAGAACAATGGGAGAGTTCCAAAGCATTTTTAAACTTCAGCAGAATTCCGGGAACAATGGAAGTGTTCCAAATCATTTTTAAACTTCAGTAGAATTCTGAGAACAATGGGAGAGTTCTACAGACTGTTTTAAAAAACAATAACATTCCGAGGAAAATGGGGGAGTTCCAAAGCATTTTTAAGCTTCAGCAGAATTCCGAGTACAATAGAAGTGTTCAAAAGCTTTTTTAACCCCTTAACAACATTTGGCGTACTAATACGTGTCTGTGCCCTGGGACTAAAGAGCCAGACACATATTAGTACTAGTGTTGAGCCACCCCCGTAGTGTTCGGGTTCGGTTCGGTTCGTCGAACACCGGGATGTTCGAGGAACTGTTCGTCGAACTGTTTGTTGAACACCTTAGAACACCGTCGAACACCGTTAAAACCAATGGCAGGCAAACAAAAACACATAGAAACACATAGAAAACACCTTCAAACGTGTCCAAAAGCTGACAAACTGCTCAGAAGACGCTCTCTTTAAAAAAGCCGGCCGGCAATTCAGCAGCGGCATACACCGGTACCCGACAATTTATACAAGAAGGAATAGAGCCTCACACATAGATTAGATAGATAGAAACATGTCAGTCACATATATAATAAGTACAGTGACAGTGTTGCTTACTGTACTTGTCATTTAATGTAAAGGATTTATTAAAAAAAATAATAGTGTTTTCATGCACCGTCTCTTTAAGAAATCCGGCCGGCAATTCAGCAGTGGTACCCGACAATTTATAACAGAAAGAATAGAGCATCACACATAGATAGATATAAACATGTCAATCACATATATAATAAGTACAGTGATAGTGTTGGTTACTGTACTTGTCATTTAGTGTAAAGGATTTATTTAAAAAAATAATAGTGTTTTCATGCACCGTCTCTTTAAAAAAGCCGGCCGGCAATTCAGCATCTGTACCCGACAATTTAGAACAGAAAGATAGAGCATCACACATAGATTAGATAGATAGAAACATGTCAGTCACATATATATATGAAGTACAGTGACAGTATTGCTTACTGTACTTGTCATTTAGTGTAAAGGATTTATTTAAAAAAATAATAGTGTTTTCATGCACCGTCTCTTTAAAAAAGCCGGCCGGCAATTCAGCATCTGTACCCGACAATTTAGAACAGAAAGATAGAGCATCACACATAGATTAGATAGATAGAAACATGTCAGTCACAAATATATGAAGTACAGTGACAGTGTTGATTACTGTACTTGTCATTTAGTGTTAAAATAAAGGATTTATTAAAAAAAAAATTGGCGTGGGGGTCCCCGTAATTTTAGTCTCTAGCGGAGGTTAAGCAGATGGCTGGGGCAGATGTTTGAAGCCTGGAAAGGGTTAATACTCATGGAGCTTCCCAGGCTACTAATATCAGCCCCCAGCTGAATACCTAGCCTTTGCTAGCTATTAAAATGGGGGATCCCCCCCAAAAAATGACGTGGGGTCCCCCCTATTTTAATAGCTAGCAAAGGCTAAGCAGACAGCTGGGGGCTGATATTAATAGCCCAGGAAGGGAGCCATGAATATTGGCCCCCTCCCAGGCTAGAAACACCAGCCGTCAGCCACCCCAGAAATGGCGCATCCATAGGATGCTCCAATTCTAGCACTTAGCCTCGCTCTTCCACGCTGCCCTGGTGCGGTGGCAGGGGGTAATAGGGCTGGGGTTGATGTCAGCTTATAATGCCAGCTGACATCAAGCCCAGGTTAGTAATGGAGAGGCGTCTATAAGACACCCCCATTACTAACCCCATAGTCAAAGTTAAAAAAAACAAAACACCCAGAATAAAGTCCTTTAATTGAAATAAACACACAATTCTTTATTGTTCTAAATTAAACCATACTTACCGTCACGCCCATTCCAGCTGAAGCCAACGATCTCCTGCAATAAAAGAAAAATAATAAAGCAACATCATCCTTACCTTTCCATGGTTCCCACGACAGCTTCAGCTCTGCTACATCGAGATGACAGGCTGGACCGCAGCAGAACGCTGCCATCCAGTCTGTCATCCCGCAGACACTGAGAAGCGCAGGCATGCTTGCGCTCCTCAGTGTCTCTCTGTGACGGCATAAAGATGAGCCGAGGTCATGTCCAATGAACTCAGCTCACCTCATGCACGTCACTGACAGCGTGGGAAAATTCTCCTGCACTCAGCGCTTCAGCGTGAGAATTTTCCCACGCTGTCAGTGACGTGCATGAGGTGAGCTCATGTCCAATGAACTCAGCTCACCTCATGTACGTCACTGACAGCGTGGGAGAATTCTCACGCTGAAGCGCTGAGTGCAGGAGAATTCTCCCACGCTGTCAGTGACGTGCATGAGGCTGATATTTAAATTTGGCGCACAAATCGGTGATTGGTCGCGGGCAGCGTCTGCGACCAATCAGCACGGTAGTGTTTAACTTTGGTGGCAAGATCAGTGATTGGTCGCGCGCCAAGACCGCGACCAATCACCGATTTGGGCGCCACATTTAAATATCGGCCGCGACCAATCAGCACAGCGTTGTTTAAATGTGGATCCAAGATCGGTGATTGGTCGCGGCCGATATTTAAATGTGGCGCCCAAATCGGTGATTGGTCGCGGTCTTGGCGCAAGACCAATCACTGATCTTGCCGCCAAAGTTAAACACTACCGTGCTGATTGGTCGCGGACGCTGCCTGCGACCAATCACCGATTTTTTCCCCAAATTTAAATATCCGACCAATCAGCACAGTAGTGTTTAACTTTGGCGGCAAGATCAGTGATTGGTCGCGGTCAAGACGGCAACCAATCACCGATTTGTGCCGCAGATTTGAATAGTGGCCGCGACCAATTGGATGTCAGCGCTAGAGATGAGCGTTGTTCTACTCAAACTGTTCGCCAATCTCAAATTCGAGCTGTTTTGGGCGGTGTTCGAGCCGTTCGGCGAACACGAACAATTTGAGAAAAATTCGGCTGTTCGAGGTTATGTTCGATAACTGTTCGTGCACCAAAATCATAACTGGATTTTTTCTCAGTAATGATGAAAATTAATGTTAATACGCAGTTTGAGTGTACAGCGGGGTGGGGGGAGGGGCAGGGGATGGATCTCTGCAGGAACAATGAAGATCTCCATTTTTTTTTCTCTTTCCCGCATTTACAGTGGGGAGGTGCAATCTGTCAGCCTATCAGCAGCGCACACACGGAGCGAAGTGCTTTTTTTCACACAAGCAAGGGCATGTGTCATTGGCAGTGTATGTCACATGTCCTTGCCCTATAAGACCAAGCCATTTTCCCCGTCGCCACCATTTTCTCACTGCTGCAGCTGCGTGTTAGATGGCACCGCTGTTGCTGTGTGCGCTATACCTTGTTAATTTCAAGCCAAATTTCGCACAAATATACAGATAGCTTGGGAGTAGGGAATAGTTGTGATTGCAGTCCTTTTAAGGACTAGGTTACAGCATTTCCTACGACTTTTATCAGGCAGGTCTGTGCTCTTAAATAGATAAATTGTGGGAGTAAAGACTAATTGTAATTGGAGTCCTTTTCAGGACTAGGTTACATCAGTTCCTATCAGTTTTTGCCAGGCAGGTCTGTGCCAGTGCTGTGCAAGTTTTTTTCACAGCATTTGGCTGAATCTAGCAAAGCTAATCCTTTTTGGCCTATTGCAGAGTGTGTTAGTCAGTGGAGTAGCCTATCTGTGTTGCAAGATATACCATCTGTGTATAGAATACCAATTTTTTTACTGCACCTAGTGAAGTAAAATCTTTTGGGCATAGCATCATTCTATTAGTCCATCTATACTGACCTCCATCAGGTTGCAAACTGAATCTAATTTTTTTCTGCATCTAGCTCTGAAAAAATATTTGGCCTTCTAGCAGTGTGTCGGACTTTCTCTATTAGTCCATCTATACTGACCTCCATCAGGTTGCAAATTCAAAATAATTTTTATCTGCATCTACAGTACTTCTGAAAAAATATTTGGGCTTCTAGCTGTGTGTGGGACTTGTTGTATTAGTCCATCTATACTGACCTCCATCAGGTTGCAAACTGAATATATTTTTTTCTGCATCTACCTCTGAAAAAATATTGGGCTTCTAGCTGTGTGTGGGACTTGTTGTATTAGTCCATCTATACTGACCTCCATCAGGTTGCAAACTGAATATATTTTTTTCTGCATCTACCTCTGAAAAAATATTGGGCTTCTAGCTGTGTGTGGGACTTGTTGTATTAGTCCATCTATACTGACCTCCATCAGGTTGCAAACTGAATATAAATTTTTTCTTCATCTAGCTCTGAAAAAATATTTGGGCTTCTAGTAGTGTGTCGGACTTTCTCTATTAGTACATCTATACTGACCTCCATCAGGTTGCAAATTAAAAATAATTTTTATCTGCATCTACAGTACCTCTGAAAAAATATTTGGCCTTCTAGCAGTGTGTCGGACTTTCTCTATTAGTCCATCTATACTGACCTCCATCAGGTTGAAAATTCAAAATAATTTTTATCTGCATCTACAGTACCTCTGAAAAAATATTTGGGCTTCTAGCTGTGTGCGGGACTTGTTGTATTAGTCCATCTATACTGACCTCCATCAGGTTGCAAACTGAATATATTTTTTTCTGCATCTACCTCTGAAAAAATATTGGGCTTCTAGCTGTGTGTGGGTCTTGTTCTATTAATCCATCTATACAGACCTCCATCAGGTTGCAAACTGAATATAATTTTTTTCTGCATCTAGCTCTGAAAAAATATTTGGCCTTCTAGTAGTGTGTGGGACTTTCTCTGTTAGTCCATCTATACTGACCTCCATCAGGTTGCAAACTGAATATATTTTTTTCTGCATCTACCTCTGAAAAAATATTGGGCTTCTAGCTGTGTGTGGGTCTTGTTCTATTAATCCATCTATACTGACCTCCATCAGGTTGCAAACTGAATATAATTTTTTTCTGCATCTAGCTCTGAAAAAATATTTGGCCTTCTAGTAGTGTGTCGGACTTTCTCTATTAGTCCATCTATACTGACCTCCATCAGGTTGCAAATTAAAAATAATTTTTATCTGCATCTACAGTACCTCTGAAAAAATATTTGGGCTTCTAGCTGTGTGTGGGACTTGTTGTATTAGTCCATCTATACTGACCTCCATCAGGTTGCAAACTGAATATATTTTTTTCTGCATCTACCTCTGAAAAAATATTGGGCTTCTAGCTGTGTGTGGGACTTGTTGTATTAGTCCATCTATACTGACCTCCATCAGGTTGCAAACTGAATATATTTTTTTCTGCATCTACCTCTGAAAAAATATTGGGCTTCTAGCTGTGTGTGGAACTTGTTGTATTAGTCCATCTATACTGACCTCCATCAGGTTGCAAACTGAATATATTTTTTTCTGCATCTACCTCTGAAAAAATATTGGGCTTCTAGCTGTGTGTGGGACTTATTGTATTAGTCCATCTATGCTGACCTCCATCAGGTTGCAAATTGAATATAATTTTTTTCTGCATCTAACCCAGCCAATAGTTTTGGCCTAATACCACAGTTTGGCCACTCAGCTCTGCTCGGTTCCCATCCATTGTTTTTTTGTGCAAACAACTCCAGAGTTGTGAATTAGTTAACCACCAAAATGAGTGGAAAAAGGCCTGCTGCTGGTGGAAAGGGGAATAGGCGTGTTGGGAAGGGGAAAAAAGGTTGTGTCCGTGGGGTAGGTGTTAAAGCAACAGTAACATCTGCAGAAGAAAGACCATCTTCCAGCCAAACTAAAATGTCTACTTCTTTTAGCGGACAATGTGATAAGATCCCTTTCTTACGGCCACGCCAATCGCTACAAATTCCAGATGAGGCACAAAAACAGCAGGTGCTTCAATGGATATCAAGTGCTCCTTTAAGTGGGCTCTCCTCCACATCAACTTCAACATCACAAATACTCCAGTCCTCAAAGGTGTCACCCAAATCGCACTTGCTTCCTCACAGCTCCCAAATCTCCAGCTGCCCGTCTGAGTATGAGGTAGAACAGATGGTTGAGTCTGCAGAGCTGTTTACTCATACTATAGCCTGGGAATCAGAGGTCGACTCCAGCGCTTCTGTGAATCCAGACGAGGAAATGATCTGCACTGATGCCCAGAATCTTTATGAGTCGGATCCAGGACCAGACGCAGAAGGTTCTGACCATAATGTAGACCCTCATTCCCAAACTGTAACTCCTGTTGGTGGAGACAATGAGGAAGACGATGATAAGACTCAAATACCTGATTGGAGCGACAACTTTAGTTTTTTGTCAGGGCAGGAACAGGTTGGCTCTGAGGACGACGGGTGTGATAACACACAGGGTGATGATGATGAGGTTGGAGATCCCACTTACTGTCAACCCACAGTCAGCCAAGAGATGAGGTCAGCAGAGGAGGTGGAGGAAGATGCTAGTGACGACGAGGTCAGGTTGCGCCTTCCTGGACAGAGACGTAGTACTGGAAGCACGTCAACAACTGCATCCTCAAACACAACTCTGCCTCTCACCACAAGTCGTGGTGGCTCTTCAGGTCGCATGGGTGCTAAGCCTTGCATAGCCTGGGCATTTTTTCAGATCGATAAAGATGACCCAACTCGTGTTATCTGTAACATTTGTCAGCAAAAGCTAAGTAGAGGCCAAAAAATACATAGTTTGAGTACTTCATGCATGAACCGGCACATGGACATGAAGCATAAGTTGCAGTGGGAAGCTCAGTGTGCTACAATGCGGCCTAGCCGGCCGGGCCAACCACCGTCTGCCATATCTTGTGCATCCGCGGCCTCTTCATCCTCTGTGACTGGGGGGACAGCAGTCACACCTGTTTTGGGGCGCAGACCTGCCACCTCTTTACCCGCAACAGCCAGCGTGATTGGCAGGTCATCATTTTCTTTGGAGGTGGTAACACCAGCTGGTGTTGAGCGCTGTCCGACATCGATAGCACCACCTTTGGATCAAGGCAACCTAACATGTCCGCCTGCATCTTCCTCACAGACCGGCAGTTTGCCGGGGACACCCTTATCAACCCCGTCTAAGCACAATAGCCAGCCCTCGGTCCCTCAGATGTGGACAAGTAAAAGACCATTTCCTCCTAGCCATGAGAAAGCTAAGAGGTTTAATTTCACCATCTGCAAGCTCTTGGCTACAGAAATGCTGCCTTTCCGCCTGGTGGACACAGAGGATTTTCGAGACCTTATGTCCGTCGCAGTGCCCCAGTACCAGATGCCCAGTCGGCACTACTTCTCAAAGAAAGGTGTGCCTGCGCTCCACCAGCATGTCGCACACAACATCACCGCTTCTTTGAGAAACTCTGTGTGTGACAGGGTGTATTTCACCACAGACACTTGGACGAGTAGGCATGGACAGGGGCGTTACATGTCGCTGACTGGGCACTGGTTAACTATGGTGACAGCAGGACAAGGGGCTGCTGTCCAAGTCTTGCCGTCCCCACGAGTTGTGCGTCAATCCTCTTTATGTCAAAGTTCCTCCACTGCTTCTGCCTCCTCAACCTCCTCTCGGTCTTCCACCTGCACCCAAAGCCTGTCTGGTCATGCCACAAGCTTTCTAACTGCGCAGAAGGGATCCTGCACACCTCCTTACTATGCTGGCAGTAGAGCTCAACGTCATCAGGCGGTTTTTACTTTGAAATGTCTGGGAAATGTGAGTCACACAGCTGAGGAGTTGTGGTCAGCTCTGGAGAACCAATTTCATGAATGGTTGTCTCCACTGGACCTGAAACCAGGGAAGGCCGTGTGCGACAATGCTGCAAACCTGGGTGCGGCCCTTCGCCGGGGCAATGTCACACACGTGCCTTGTATGGCTCACGTGTTGAACCTGGTTGTCCAGCAATTTTTAGCCCACTATCCCAGACTAGATGGCCTTCTGCAGAGGGCACGGTCGCTGTGTGCTCACTTCCGCCATTCGCATCCCGCAGCTCAGCGACTTACATCTCTACAGAACTCATTGGGCCTGCCACTTCACCGGCTAAAATGCGATGTGCCTACCCGGTGGAATTCAACTCTGCACATGTTGCAGCGACTGTGGCAGCACCGACAAGCCCTGGTGCAATACGTTCTGACGTATAGCCTGGGCCAACGAGATTCAGAGGTGGGGCAAATCACGCTGGAGGAGTGGTCTCAGATCAGGGACCTATGCACCCTTCTGCACAGTTTTGAAATGGCGACGAAGATGTTTAGTGCTGACGATGCCATTATCAGCATGACTATTCCGGTGATTTACATGCTGGAGCACATGTTAAACAGAATTCGGAGTCAGGTGGTGGCACAAGAGGAGGTGGAGGAAGTAGAGGAGGAGGAGTTGTATGCGGAAGGGCTAACATCTGCAAGGTCCAGACGGTCGGCAGCACCAAGGCGGCAGGCATGTGAGGGTGGGGGAGATGGTTTTACCAGGGCGCATGGTAGCAGCCAAACTAGTGAGGAAGGTGCAGGAGCCCAGGAAGAAGTGGAGGACGAACTGATGGAAGACTCATCAGATGAGGGAGACCTTGATCACATTTCTGTTGTGCGAGGTTGGGGGGAGAGGACAGAGGAAGGAAGCATGATTGTTACCTCGCCACCAACACAACAGGGACTTGGTGCTCCTGGATGCGCAACACACGAGTGCCTTCTTGCTGCACTACCTGCAACATGACCCTCGAATTGTGAGAATTAGAAATAATCCTGACTACTGGGTTGCCACACTGTTAGATCCCCGGTACAAAAGTAAATTTGCAGAAATTATTCCTGCCATAGAAAGAGATGCACGCATGCAGGAGTATCAGCAGAGACTGTTGCAGAATCTTACATGTGCTTTTCCACAAAATACCAGTGGTGCACGTAGTGAATCTCACAGTTCCAACTTGCCAACCGTGGGACCGTCAAGTGTTCAGCACTCAAACCGTAACAGAACCACAGTATCTGCTGGTAACATCAATTTTGCGGAATCATTTCACCACTTTTTTAGCCCATCCTTTGCAAGGCCACAGGAGACAAGAAGTCTGACACATAGTCAACGCCTAGAGACGATGGTACAGGAGTATCTCCAAGTAAACATTGAAGCCACGACTGTGTCACTGGACCCTTGCTCTTTTTGGGCTTCCAATCTGGATAAATGGCCGGAGCTAGCCACTTACGCCTTGGAGATCTTGTCATGCCCCGCAGCCAGCGTTCTGTCTGAACGTGTGTTCAGCGCTGCTGGTGGTGTGCTGACAGATAAGCGCACGCGGCTCTCCACTGATAATGTAGACAGACTCACGTTCATAAAGATGAACAAATCATGGATCCGAAACGACTTTTCTACCCCTGTGTCATCCTGGGGAGAGTAAATGCTTGATGATTGGTTAAAATCACCCTACCAACCGTTTTAAGCTTTCAAATTACTAATCATGTTTATCTGTATCTTGACTGGAAAATAATTTGGGCTTTGTAGCAGTGTGCAGCACTGATCCTATTAGGCCATCTATAATAAGCTCCACCAGATTTAAAATTAAAAATAATTTTTAGCTGCATCTAGCCCGGAAAATAATTTTGGGGCTCCGAGATGCGCAAGACACATAAGTGCCTTCTTGCTGCACTACCTGCAGCATGACCCTCATATTGTCAGAATTCGAAGTAATCATGACTACTGGGTTGCCACACTCTTAGATCCCCCAAACTTTTCGATCAACCTTTTCATTTTAATAAAGACCAAAAAAATGGTCATTTTTGAAATTATAAGCATTAGCAGGTTGTTAGAAACTGAAATCAAACAGTTTTCAACTCAAAACTTTATTCTAGGTGATGTTACATTTTCACATAGGACCCCTTGTTCGAAAGGAGCTTCTGAACTCTCTCGTCCATTGAATTTGTCAGGTTTTGGATGGTTTCTGCTTCAATTGTTTTGCATGAGGACAGAATACCCTCCCAGAGCTGTTGCTTAGATGTGAACTGCCTCCCGCCATCATAGACACTCCTTTTAATGATGCTCCAAAGGTTCTGAATGGGGTAGAGGTCAGGGGAGCATGGGGGTCACACCATAAGTTTGTCCCCTTTTATGCCCATATCAGCCAGAGATGCAGATGTTTTATGTGCAGCATGAGATGGTGCATTATCATGCAGAAAAATGATCTTGCTGTGAAATACACGGTTCTTCTTCTTGAACCATGGCAGGAAGTGCTGTTTGAGAAAATCCACATACATTATGGAGTTCATCTTTAGCGCCTTCAGGGATCCTAAAGGGGCCGACAATCTCTCTCCCCATGATTCCAGCCCAAAACATTACTCCACCTCCTCCTTGTTGGCGCTGTAGCCGTGTTTGCGTGGGGTGTCCATCAACCAGCCATCCTCCACTCCATCCATCTGGACCATCGAGCGCTGCACGGCACTCATCCGTGAACAAAACAGTTTTGAAATCAGTCTTCATGTAATGTTTGGCCCACTGGAGCCGTTTCTGCTTGTGTGAAGTGGATAGAGGAGGTCGACAGGATGGCGTATGCACAGCTGCAAACCTCTGAAGGACCCTGCATCTTGTTGTTTGGGGGACGTTGGAGGCACCAGCAGCTTCAAAAACTTGTCTGCTGCTATGACAAGGCTTTCTTGCCGCTGCTCTTTTAACCTGACGTAATTGCCTGTAGGAAAGAGTCCTCAATTTGCCCTTATCAGCACGCACACGTGTGTACTGTGAATCAGCTACATACTTCTTGATTGCCAAGACACTTCATCCTGATCATCGCACAATGTTGATTGTAGTCATGCCTTGACCTAAACACTCCACAATTTGTTGCTTCTCAGCAGCCGACACATCCTTTTTCTTTCCCATTTTGGCAGAAAATGTAGGCTGCTTAATAATGTGAGAGAGCCTTCTTAAGTAGTCTTGCCTTTCATTGGACACACCTGCCAAACTAATTAGCACAGGTGTCTGCAATTGCTTACAGTGATATAAAGAGCCCTGACACACATCACCATCAATGAGTTTAACTGACAAACAAACAAATTCTTCCCTTATCACTCCTAAACACTTTTTGCATAATAATTTGGAACGCAGTGTACATGTGCTTTTCCACAAAACACCAGTGGTTCACGTAGTGAATCTTACAGTTCTAACTTGCCAACCGTGGTCTGTATGGAATTGTTCAATAAAGGGCCCAAAATTAAGATAACATAGATGGGAGAGGTCTCTATGAATAGGAATTCCTAAGTATTTGATACCCTGTGAGGGCCAGGCAAAGGGAAAGTTGGACTGGATGGAATCCTATATGGATTTGGGGAGGGAGACATCGAGGGCCTCAGACTTCGCTGCATTGATTTTAAAATTTTACCATGTAACAAAGTGATCTATTTCAGCCATAACAGCAGGGATGGATATATGTGATTGAGTGATATATACTAGGACATCATCAGCAAATAGAGAGCACTTGTACTCGGTGCCTCCCACCTCAATCCACCTAATATTGGGGTTATGGAGAATTGATGAGAGCAGGTGCTCCGTCACTAGGATGTATAAGAGAGGGGACAGAGGACATCCCTGCCTTGTCCCATTGGTGATTGTGAAAGGTGATGAAAATGTTCTGACGCACCCCCTGGGCCTTGGGACACCCGGAGCCGGACCCTTTTTGGTGGATGCTGGTGGTTGTAGTCTTCGTGGCGGCGACCCGGTTCCGTGGCTCAGGGCGGTCAAACAAGTGGCGGAACTATTTATGTGGTTTTGATGTTTAAATGTCCGACTACGCCACCCGTGGATTGCGGTCAGAGTGAACCGCCGCTACAGGGCAGACCGCTGAGGCTGGTGTTGTGGGTGCACCCCTGGGATCCCTTCATTCCTCGTTCCTGGAGCCTTCTCCGCTCCTCTTCCTTCCTTCTCCCTCTTCCAGGCCTGGGCCTCTGTTACTAGGCCCGCCTCCGGAGCAGAGCTCATGCAGAGCCCCTGCTCCCTGCCACTTCTGCTCAGACTTCTCTGCACTGAACTAAGATGGTGCCCACCTTTTATACTCCCTTCTCAATGCACCCAGGAACTGCTTCCTCCCTGCTCCTGCACTACAGGGTTCCCCTTCCTCAGTGTTCCCTCCCCCCACTCCAGCCAGGGACAGGGACTGTCGTGCCCATCTCAGGGGCATATTGGTCGCCCTGCCCCACGGCAATGTGGTGTAATGCATGCAGGTGTCGGGTCCTGATCCACACTCCATCCTTACCTGAGAGTGAGATATCACACCTCTGGGTGAGGTGCAATACGTCTGTAGCAACCAAGCCCTCAGGGTGCTACAGTTCCATTTATCTTCAGCCTAGGTGACGTATTGCGATACAGGGCCGTGATTTTGGCTATAAAAGGGTCCCCTAGACCCCTACCCCAAGCTTTTTAAGAGAATCATATATGGCGTGCCAGGAGACTCTATGGAATGCTTTCTCAGCATCCAACGAGAGTATCTAATTACAAATTTTTAACTGCATCTAGCCCAGGAAATACTTTGTGCCTAGTAGCAGTGTCTGCTAGTCAGCGGATTATCCCGGCTGTTAAGCAAGCTACACCACCTGTAGTTTAGACACTTAATTTTTTCAAAGGAAATGCTTCGGGACCATGGGATACTTAGTGAAGAGCATCAGGAGGCACCCCAAGGCATAGGGGCTGGGACTGGCAGTAGGATGCCTTGCGGTGGACAGCCGAGCTCGATCCTTATAAAAGCTTTTTAACTGCAGCAGCTTTAGTGGACGCTACTGGAGCTGGAATTACCGCGGCTGCTGGCATGAGACTTGCCCTCCAATAGATCCTTGTAAATGGATTTAAAGTGTATTCATTCAAATTAGAGAGACAATTTAAATTAAAAAGCTTAGAGCTGCCTCCACCACAGGGGGGCTCGCTCGACCCACCAGCGGACAGGCACCAGTATTGGGAGAGGGGGGCTGGCCGTCAGGGTTCACCGCGGCTCTGGCACAAACCCGGCGACACGGAGGTGGCACGGGCAGGAGCGGACTGGCCATGTCGGCTTCTCACTTTTTGGATTTTAGAAGGGCATGACATGCCTATATCTGTGTCTCCCCCTCCTTTTACTCCTCCACCTCTTTTATTTTCGCATGACTATATGTACTTGTCACTTTTCCATGTGTTAGTTATGTCTTCTGAGCAGTTTGTCAGCTTTTGGACACCTTTGAAGGTGTTTTCTATGTGTTTCTATGTGTTTTTGTTTGCCTGCCATTGGTTTTAACGGTGTTCGAAGGTGTTCGACGAACAGTTCGGCGAACACACGGGTGTTCGACGAACCGAACCGAACTCGAATACTACGGCGGTGGCTCAACACTAGTCAGCGCCGCTCCCTGGTCCTCCCATCACACCCTAGCCGCATTGAACAGGCAGCGGCGCTGCCTGTTCGGATACTTCCGCTGCGAGAACCCGGGACATGAGCGGGCTCTCACAGCAGAAGTATCCCGACCCGCAGCGCCGCTCCCCGGTCCTCCCTTCACACCCTAGCCGCTGATGTCCCCACAGTATCCGCATGGTGTTACAAAGGTCCGGACATTTGTGTTAAAAATCGCTGATTGGTCGCCAAAAATCACCGATTTGGGCGCCAAATTTAAATATCAGCTGCGACCAATCACCGATTTGGGCGCCAAATTTAAATATCCTCCGCGACCAATCACCCATCTTGGCTCCACATTTAAACACCGCTGTACTGATTGGTCGCGGACGCTATTTAAATGTGGCGCCAAAATCGGTGATTGGTCGCGCCCCGCGTCGGTGACCAATCAGCACAGCGGTGTTTAAATGTGGAGCCAAGATTGGTGATTGGTTGCGGCCGATTTTCAAATTTGGCGCCCAAATCGGTGATTGGTCGCGGGCAGCGCCCGCGACCAATCAGCGATTTTTAACACAAATGTCCGGATCTTTGTAACACCATGCGGATACTGTGGGGACATCAGTGGCTAGGGTGTCATGGGAGGACCGGGGAGCGGCGCTGCGGGTCGGGATACTTCTGCTGCGAGCAGTCGCTCATCTCCCGGCTTCTCGCAACGGAAGTATCCGACCAGGCAGCGGCGCTCCCCGGTCCTCACCAATACGATTAGCTGATTGGTCGCTCTCTCCGCACGCGACCAATCAGTGATCTTGGCGCTAAAGTTAAACACCGCTCTGCTGATTGGTCGCGGACGCTGCCCGCGACCAATCACCGATTTGGGCGCCACATTTAAATAGCGGCCGCGACCAATCAGCGAGCTTGGCGCCAAATTTAAACAACGCTCTGCTGATTGGTCGCGGACGCCAGACGCATCCAATCAGTGAGATTGGCGCCAAATTTAAACAACGCTCTGCTGATTGGTCGCGGACGCCAGACGCGTCCAATCAGTGAGATTGGCGCCAAATTTAAACAAAGCTCTGCTGACTGGTCGCGGACTCCAGCCGTTGCTGGGACACCCCGTTGCTAGGACACCCCAGCCCTGGCCCCAGACTGCTATGATCAGTGCAATCGCGCCGATCGTAGCGTGACCGCGCGGTGACAGGGTGGTCATGGGGCGGTGACCGGCTTGTGACCTTACCCCCCCTTATCTTTTTTTCTGCGTCCTGCCGCGGTCTCCAGCTCTGGTCCGAGTCTGCAACTCCACTCTCGGTCACCAGCACCGGGCTCCTGGTCACCAGCGCCGGGCTCCCGGTCTCCTGCTCGGGGTCTTCTGTTCCAGTCCTGCTGACCCTTTGGTAAGTCCATCTCTGATCTCCCCTCATCCACCCCAATCCCCCTCTTCCCACTCCCCTGTCTTTTTACCCCCCTTCCCACCCCAATCCGCCTCACCCCAGTGTCCCTGTTAATTCTTTTGGTTCTGATTAGTGTTGAGCCACCCCCGTAGTGTTCGGGTTCGGTTCGGTTCGTCGAACACCGTGATGTTCGAGGAACTGTTCGTCGAACTGTTCGTCGAACACCTTAGAACACCGTTAAAACCAATGGCAGGCAAACAAAAACACATAGAAACACATAGAAAACACCTGCAAAGGTGTCCAAAAGCTGACAAACTGCTCAGAAGACACTCTCTTTAAAAAAGCCGGCCGGCAAATTCAGCAGCGGCATACACCGGTACCCGACAATTTAGACAAGAAGGAATAGAGCATCACACATAGATTAGATAGATAGAAACATGTCAGTCACACATATAAGAAGCACAGTGACAGTGTTGGTTACTGCACTTGTCATTTAGTGTAAAGGATTTATTAAAAAAAATATTAGTGTTTTCATGCACCGTCTCTTTAAAAAAGCCGGCCGGCAATTCAGCATCTGTACCCGACAATTTAGAACAGAAAGAATAGAGCTTCACACATAGATTAGATAGATAGAAACATGTCAGTCACATATATAATAAGTACAGTGATAGTGTTGCTTACTGTACTTGTCATTTAGTGTAAAGGATTTATTTAAAAAAATAATAGTGTTTTCATGCACTGTCTCTTTAAAAAAGCCGGCCGGCAATTCAGCAGCGGTACCCGACAATTTAGAACAGAAAGATAGAGCATCACACATAGATTAGATAGATAGAAACATGTCAGTCACATATATATGAAGTACAGTGATAGTGTTGGTTACTGTACTTGTCATTTAGTATTAAAATAAAGGATTTATTATTAAAAAAATTGGCGTGGGGTTCCCCTTAATTTTAGGCTCTAGCGGAGGTTAAGCAGACGGCTGGAGCAGATGTTTGAAGCCTGGGAAGGGGGTAACACCCACGGAGCTTCCCAGGCTACTAATATCAGCCCCCAGCTGAATACATAGCCTTTACTAGCTATTAAAATGGGGGACCCCCCAAAAAAAATGACGTGGGGTCCCCCCTAATTTAATAGCTAGCAAAGGCTAGGCAGACAGCTGGGGGCTGATATTAATAGCCAAGGAAGGGAGCCATGAATATTGGCCCCCTCCCAGGCTAGAAACACCAGCCGTCAGCCGCCCCAGAAATGGCGCATTCATAGGATGCGCCAATTCTGGCACTTAGCCTCGCTCTTCCACGCTGCCCTGGTGCGGTGGCAGGGGTAATAGGGTTGGGGTTGATGTCAGCTTATAATGCCAGCTGACATCAAGCCCAGGTTAGTAATGGAGAGGCGTCTATAAGACACCCCCATTACTAACCCCATAGTCAAAGTTAAAAAAAACACAAACACCCAGAATAAAGTCCTTTAATTGAAATAAAGACACAATCCTTTATTGTTCTAAATTAAACCATACTTACCATCACGCCCATTCCAGCTGAAGCCAACGATCTCCTGCAATAAAAGAAAAATAATAAAGCAACCTCATCCTTACCTTTCCATGGTTCCCACGACAGCTTCAGCTCTGCTACATCGAGATGACAGGCTGGACCGCAGCAGAACGCTGCCATCCAGCCTGTCATCCCGCAGACACTGAGAAGCGCAGGCTTGCTTGCGCTGCTCAGCGTCTCTCTGTGACGACATCCAGATGAGCCGAGTTCATGTCCAATGAACTCGGCTCACCTCATGCACGTCACTGACAGCGTGGGAAAATTCTCACGCTGAAGCGCTGATTGCAGGAGAATTTTCCCACGCTGTCAGTGACGTGCAGGAGTTGAGCTGAGTTCATTGGACATGAGCTCACCTCATGCACATCACTGACAGCGTGGGAGAATTCTCCTGCACTCAGCACTTCAGCGTGAGAATTTTCCCACGCTGTCAGTGACGTGCATGAGGTGAGCCGAGTTCATTGGACATGACCTCGGCTCATCTGGATGCCGTCACAGCGAGACAGTGAGGAGCGCAAGCATGCCTGCGCTTCTCAGTGTCTGCGGGATGACAGACTGGATGGCAGCGTTCTGCTGCGGTCCAGCCAGTCATCTCGATGTAGCAGAGCTGAAGTTGTCGTGGGAACCATGGAAAGGTAAGGATGAGGTTGGTTTATTATTTTTCTTTTATTGCAGGAGATCGTTGGCTTCAGCTGGAATGGGTATAATGGTAAGTATGGTTTAATATAGAACAATAAAGAATTGTGTCTTTATTTCAATTAAAGGACTTTATTCTGGGTGTTGTGTTTTTTTTAAATACTTTACTAGAAATTCATGGCGGTCATGTCTAATACTGGCGTGACCCCATGAATTTTGGGCTTGGGGCCAGCTGATAATACCAAGCTGGCCCTAACCCCTTTATTACCCAGTGAGCCACCGCACCAGGGCCCTGGATGAGTTGGGTACAGCGCCAGAAGATGGCGCTTCTATGAACGCGCCATTTTCCGGGGTGGCTGCGGACTGCAATTTGTAGCGGGGGGGGCCCAGAAAGCTTGGGCCTCCCTGCGCTGCAGATTCCAGCCCCCAGCTGCCTAGTTATACCTGGCTGGACACAAAAATAGTGCGAAGCCCCACTTCAATTTTTTTTAATTATTTCATGAAATTCATGAAATAATTAAGAAAAAAAGGCCTTCCCTATATTGTTGTGTCCGGCCAGGTACAAATAGGTAGCTGGTGGTTGGGGGCAGCCCGTTCCTGCCTGCTGTACCTGGCTGGACACAAATATAGTGCGAAGCCCCACTTCAATTTTTTTTAATTATTTCATGAAATTCATGAAATAATTAAGAAAAAAAGGCCTTCCCTATAATGTTGTGTCCGGCCAGGTACAAATAGGCAGCTGGTGGTTGGGGGCAGCCCGTTCCTGCCTGCTGTACCTGGCTGGACACAAATATAGTGCGAAGCCCCACTTCAATTTTTTTTAATTATTTCATGAAATTCATGAAATAATTAAGAAAAAAAGGGCTTCCCTATATTGTTGTGTCCGGCCAGGTACAAATAGGCAGCTGGTGGTTGGGGGCAGCCCGTTCCTGCCTGCTGTACCTGGCTGGACACAAATATAGTGCGAAGCCCCACTTCAATTTTTTTTAATTATTTCATGAAATTCATGAAATAATTAAGAAAAAAAGGGCTTCCCTATATTGTTGTGTCCGGCCAGGTACAAATAGGCAGCTGGTGGATGGGGGCAGCCCGTTCCTGCCTGCTGTACCTGGCTGGACACAAATATAGTGCGAAGCCCCACTTCAATTTTTTTAAATTATTTCAGGAAATTCATGAAATAATTTAAAAAAAATTGACGTGGGACTTCGCACTATATTTGTGTCCAGCCAGGTACAGCAGGCAGGAACGGGCTGCCCCCAACCACCAGCTGCCTATTTGTACCTGGCCGGACACAACAATATAGGGAAGCCCTTTTTTTCTTAATTATTTCATGAAATAATTTAAAGAAAATTGACGTGGGGCTTCGCCCTGTTTTTGTGTCCAGCCAGGTACAACTAGGCAGCTGGGGGCTGGAATCCGCAGCGCAGGGAGGCCCAAGCTTTCTGGGCCACCCCCGCTGCAAATTGCAGTCCGCAGCCACCCCGGAAAATGGCGCGTTCATAGAAGCGCCATCTTCTGGCGCTGTACCCAACTCATCCAGGGCCCTGATGCGGTGGCTCACTGGGTAATAAAGGGGTTAGGGCCAGCTTGGCATTATCAGCTGGCCCTAAGCCCGAAATTCATGGGGTCACGCCAATATTAGACATGACCACCATGAATTTCTAGTAAAGTATTTAAAAAAAACACAACACCCAGAAAAAAGTCCTTTAATTGAAATAAACACACAATTCTTTATTGTTCTAAATTAAACCATACTTACCATCACGCCCATTCCAGCTGAAGCCAACGATCTCCTGAAATAAAAGAAAAATAATAAAGCAACATCATCCTTACCTTTCCATGGTTCCCATGACAGCTTCAGCTCTGCTACATCGAGATGACAGGCTGGACCGCAGCAGAACGCTGCCATCCAGCCTGTCATCCCGCAGACACTGAGAAGCGCAGGCTTGCTTGCGCTCCACAGTGTCTCTCTGTGAGGGCATCCAGATGAGCCGAGTTAATGTCCAATGAACTCGGCTCACCTCATGCACGTCACTGACAGCGTGGGAAAATTCTCCTGCACTCAGCGCTTCAGCGTGGGAGAATTCTCACACTGAAGCGCTGAGTGCAGGAGAATTCTCCCACGCTGTCAGTGACGTGCAGGAGGTGAGCTGAGTTCATTGGACATGAGCTCACCTTATGCACGTCACTGACAGCGTGGGAAAATTCTCCTGCACTCAGCGCTTCAGCGTGGGAGAATTCTCACGC
Source organism: Phyllobates terribilis (assembly GCF_046119375.1). NCBI lineage: Eukaryota > Metazoa > Chordata > Amphibia > Anura > Dendrobatidae > Phyllobates > Phyllobates terribilis. The sequence goes on along the minus strand of NW_027362765.1, from coordinate 29,054,682 downwards.
TGAAGCGCTGAGTGCAGGAGAATTCTCCCACGCTGTCAGTGACGTGCAGGAGGTGAGCTGAGTTCATTGGACATGAGCTCACCTTATGCACGTCACTGACAGCGTGGGAGAATTCTCCTGCAATCAGCGCTTCAGCGTGAGAATTTTCCCACGCTGTCAGTGACGTGCATGAGGTGAGCCGAGTTCATTGGACATGAACTCGGCTCATCTGGATGTCGTCACAGAGAGACGCTGAGCAGCGCAAGCAAGCCTGCGCTTCTCAGTGTCTGCGGGATGACAGGCTGGATGGCAGCGTTCTGCTGCGGTCCAGCCTGTCATCTCGATGTAGCAGAGCTGAAGCTGTCGTGGGAACCATGGAAAGGTAAGGATGAGGTTGCTTTATTATTTTTCTTTTATTGCAGGAGATCGTTGGCTTCAGCTGGAATGGGCGTGACGGAAAGTATGGTTTAATTTAGAACAATAAAGGATTGTGTCTTTATTTCAATTAAAGGACTTTATTCTGGGTGTTTGTGTTTTTTTTAACTTTGACTATGGGGTTAGTAATGGGGGTGTCTTATAGACGCCTCTCCATTACTAACCTGGGCTTGATGTCAGCTGGCATTATAAGCTGACATCAACCCCAACCCTATTACCCCCTGCCACCGCACCAGGGCAGCGTGGAAGAGCGAGGCTAAGTGCCAGAATTGGCGCATCCTATGAATGCGCCATTTCTGGGGCGGCTGACGGCTGGTGTTTCTAGCCTGGGAGGGGGCCAATATTCATGGCTCCCTTCCTTGGCTATTAATATCAGCCCCCAGCTGTCTGCCTAGCCTTTGCTAGCTATTAAATTAGGGGGGACCCCACGTCATTTTTTTTGGGGGGTCCCCCATTTTAATAGCTAGTAAAGGCTATGTATTCAGCTGGGGGCTGATATTAGTAGCCTGGGAAGCTCCGTGGGTATTACCCCCTTCCCAGGCTTCAAACATCTGCCCCAGCCGTCTGCTTAACCTCCGCTAGAGCCTAAAATTAAGGGGAACCCCACGCCAATTTTTTTAATAATAAATCCTTTATTTTAATACTAAATGACAAGTACAGTAACCAACACTATCACTGTACTTCATATATATGTGACTGACATGTTTCTATCTATCTAATCTATGTGTGAAGCTCTATTCTGTCTGTTATAAATTGTCGGGTACCGCTGCTGAATTGCCGGCCGGCTTTTTTAAAGAGACGGTGCATGAAAACACTATTATTTTTTTTGATAAATCCTTTACACTAAATGACAAGTACAGTAAGCAACACTGTCACTGTACTTCATATATATGTGACTGACATGTTTCTATCTATCTAATCTATGTGTGAAGCTCTATTCTGTCTGTTATAAATTGTCGGGTACAAATGCTGAATTGCCGGCCGGCTTTTTTAAAGAGACGGTGCATGAAAACACTATTATTTTTTTTGATAAATCCTTTACGCTAAATGACAAGTACAGTAAGCAGCACTTTCACTGTACTTCGTATATATGTGGCTGACATGTTTATATCTATCTAATCTATGTGTGAAGCTCTATTCTTTCTGTTCTAAATTGTCGGGTACCGGTGTATGCCGCTGCTGAATTGCCGGCTTTTCATGTTTCACTGTTGGCACTGTTCCCATCGATTTGGGCAATCACTGTAATGCCACAACCACCATGGCTGTGGCATTACAGTGAGTGGCAGACAATCCCTGCATGATTGGTGCTCTAAATAGCGCCAGACATGCAGGACACGCTTTTGGTGCACGAACAGTTATCGAACATAACCTCGAACAGCCGAATTTTTTGCAAATCGTTCGGGTTCGTCGAACAACTCGAACACCGCCCAAAACAGCTCGAATTTGAGATTGGCGAACAGTTCTAGTCGAACACCGCTCATCTCTAGTTCTGATCTCCAGCTCCAGTACCGGTCTCCTGCTCCGGGCTCCTGGTCTCCTGCACCGGGCTCCTGGTCTCCTGCTCCGGGCTCCCGGGCTCCTGCTCAGGGCTCCTGCTCCGGGCTCCCGGTCACCAGCTTTGGGCTCCTGGTCTCCTGCTCCGGGCTCCCGGTCACCTGCTCTGGGTCTTCTGTTCCAGTCCTGCTGACCCTTTGGTAAGTCCATCTCTGATCTCCCCTCATCCACCCCAATCCCCCTCTTCCCACTCCCCTGTCTTTTTCCCCTCTTCCCACTCCCCTGTCTTTTTACCCTCCTTCCCACCCCAATCCGCCTCACCCCAGTGTCCCTGTTAATTCTTTTGGTTCTGATCTCCAGCTCCAGTACCGGTCTCCTGCTCTGGGCTCCTGGTCTCCTGCTCCGGGTTCCTGGTCTCCTGCTCTGGGCTCCCGGGCTCCGGCTCCCGGTCAGCAGCGCCGGGCTCCTGGTCAGCAGCGCCGGGCTCCCGGGCTCCTGTGCCGGGCTACCGGTCTCCTGCTCCGGGCTCCTGCTCCGGGCTCCTGGTCTCCTGCTCTGGGCTCCTGGTCTCCTGCTCCGGGCTTCCAGTCTCCTGCTCCGGGCTTCCGGTCTCCTGCTCCGGGGTTCTGGTCTCCTGCTCCGGGCTTCCGGTCTCCTGCTCCAGGCTCCCGGTCTCCTGCTCCGGGCTCCCGGTCTCCTGCTCTGCGCTACTGCTCCGGGCTCCTGCTCCGGGCTCCCGGTCTCCTGTGCCAGGCTCCCGGTCACCAGCGCCGGGCTCCTGCTCCGGACTCCCGGTCCTGAAAGAAGAACAAAGAGGACTTTGGCAAGTAATCTCTGATCTCCCATCATCCAACCCAATTCCCTTCTTCCCACTCCCACACATCTGTGCGCACATCCAGCAGCCGCCGAGTATTGATCGGTGACATAGTTCACCAATCCACACTCGTGCTCGCTGTTTGCACCACATACAGTATTTCCATTTTCCACACACTCTAAATAAAGTACTGACACACACACACTCTCAATAAAGTATTGACACACACGCACCACATACATAATAAACAATGTCCTGCTCATCCCAAACTCAGTATTCAGCGGAGGAGGCATACGCTATTCTTGCCTCCGACACTGACAGAGAGGGTGAGGATCCCACATTTCTTTGTTTTTCCGACTCCTCGTTGTCTTCCTCCTTCTCTTCTTCCTCCTCTTCCTCAGGTTCTGCTGGCCCGCCCCGCCGTCGTCGCAGGAGAGATGTTCCAGAGCCCCCCACTACTGAGCCTATATGGACTTCGCCCCCCGAAAATTATGAGCTGCTGATTCCTGATTTCGTACCGGAATCAAGAATCAAGTTTGACACCACCGGCCTCACAGAAATAGACTTTTTCAAAGTCTTTTTCTCTGAGGATTTTATAAACCTCATGGTGGGCCAAACTAATTTATACGCTCATCAATTTTTAGAACAAAACCCCTCTTCATCATTTTCTAACTGGTCTCCTGTAGACACAGTTGAAATGATGAAGTTTTGGGGCCTGGTCCTTCTTATGGGGATCTTGAAGAAGCCCGAGCTTCGGCAATACTGGAGTGTTGACGTTTTGTATAACACTTCAGTGTTCCGAATGGTCATGCTCCGGACACGCTTTCAGGCCATCTAAAAGTTCTTGCAATACTAAGATAATGCAAGGTGTCCTGCACGTGATGACCTGAACTTTGATCGTCTTTTCAAAGTTCGGCCGGTCATCGAACACTTCAACAACAAGTTTGGTGAAGTGTATGTGCCCCAAGGGGACATCTGTGTGGATGAGTCCTTAATTTCTTTTAAGGGGCGGCTTGGATTCCGGCAGTACCTGCCCAGTAAGAGGGCAAGGTACGGGATCAAGCTGTATAAACTTTGTGAGAGTACCTCAGGATACACTCACAAGTTTAGAGTTTATGAAGGGAAGGACTCCTGGATTGAACCCCCTGAATGCCCCCCTGTTCTGGGAGTGAGTGGGAAAATTGTGTGGGACTTGGTGCACCCACTGCTTGATAAAGGTTATCACCTCTACGTGGATAACTTTTATACAAGTATCCCGCTCTTCAAGTCCCTCTCTGCGCGACGTACCGAAGCCTGCGGTACTGTCCGCAAAAATCAGAAAGGCCTCCCAAAGACGCTAATTGGCCAGCTGCTCAGAAGGGGTGAGAGCAGAGCCCAATGTAGCGACCACCTGTTGATGGTCAAGTACAAGGACAAAAGGGATGTTCTTTTCTTGACCACCATACATGGTGATGGCAGCACACTCAGCACTGTACGAGGTTCCACTACACAGGTCGTCAAACCAGACTGTGTAGTGGGGTACAACAAGTACATGGGGGGAGTTGATCTCTCTGATCAAGTCCTCTAGCCGTACAGTGCTTTGAGAAAGGCCAGAGTGTGGTACAAGAAGCTGGCCATGCACACTGTACAGATGGCAATGCACAACGCTTTCCTTCTGTCACAATGTGCAGGCCAGACTTCTGCGTCGTATTTTCAGTTTCAGGAAACAGTTATCAAGGCCCTGATATTTGGCAGTGGTGACAGAGCGGGCCCCAGTACTTCTGGAATTGAAGGACCGAGAATTGTACCAGGCCAGCATTTCCCAGGGCTGATCCCTCACAGCGGAAAAAAAGGAAAGTCACAAAAGAGGTGCCGAGTGTGTTATAAAAGTGGAATACGCAAGGACACCATTTATCAATGTGACACCTGCCCTGACAAACCTGGCCTGTGTATGAAAGACTGCTTCAAAGGGTACCATACTTCGATGGACTAGTAAATTAATTTCTGACTTATGACAACCTGACGAACACTACACAGATGACGTAGTGTTCGTCAGGTTGTCCTAAGTCAGTTGTGTAGTGTTCGTCAGATTGTCCTACACAACTGATGTATAACACTACATTACAAAATTCAAAAATCAACTAACACTACCAAAAAGGGGGCACTTGTTATGCATTTCACTGTTTAGGCACATCAGAGGCTCTGAGAACATGACATGACGCCCGCAGACCATTCCATCAAAGTCTGCGTTCAAAAGCGTCACTCCTTCCCTTCCGAGCCCTTACATGCGCCCAAACAGTAGTTTTTTCCAACACATGGGGTATACGCGTACTCAGGAGAAATTGCACAACAACTTATGGGGTGAAATTTCTCCTGGTACCCTTGTGAAAATATTTTTTTTTGCATTTTTGTGGAGAAAATGTTTTTTTTTTTATTTTCACAAGTCAACATTATGATTTTCTCTGAAGAACCTGGGGGTTCAATGGGCTCACCACACATCTATATAAGTTCCCTGGGGGGTCTAGTTTCAAAAATGGGGTCACTTGTGGGGGAGCTCCAATGTTTAGACACACAGGGGCTCTCCAAACGCAACATGGTGTCCACTAACAAATTGGAACCATGTCGCGTTTGGAGAGCTCCTGTGTGTCTAAACATTGGAGCTCCCCCACAAGTGACCCCATTTTGGAAACTAGACCCCCCAAGGCACCTATCTAGATGCATAGTGAGCACTTGAAACCCCCAGGTGCTTCACAAATTGATCCATAAAAATGAAAAAGTGAAAAATAAAAAAAACACTTTTTCATTTTTATGATTCAATTTGTGAAGCACCTGGGGGCTCCAAGTGCTCACTATGCATCTAGATAGGTGCCTTGGGGGGTCTAGTTTCCAAAATGGGGTCACTTGTGGGGGAGCTCCAATGCTTGGGCACACAGGGGCTCTCCAAACGCAACATGGTGTCCGCTAACAATTTCAGACGATTTTCCATTCAATTTGTTAGCGGACACCATGTTGCATTTGGAGAGTCCCTGTGTGCCCAAACATTGGAGCTCCCCCACAAGTGACCCCATTTTGGAAACTAGACCCCCCAAGGCACATATCTAGATGCATAGTGAGCACTTGGATCCCCCAGGTGCTTCACAAATTGATTCGTAAAAATGAAAAAGTGTTTTTTTTTTCACTTTTTCATATTTATGAATCAATTTGTGAAGCACCTGGGGGTTCCAACTGCTCACTATGCATCTAGATAGGTGCCTTGGGGGGTCTAGTTTCCAAAATGGGGTCACTTGTGGGGGAGCTCCAATGTTTGGGCACACAGGGACTCTCCAAATGCAACATGGTGTCCGCTAACAAATTGAATGGAAAATCGGCTCAAATTATTAGCGGACACCATGTTGCGTTTGGAGAGCCTCTGTGTGCCCAAACATTGGAGCTCCCCCACAAGTGACCCCATTTTGGAAACTAGACCCCCCCAAGGCACCTATCTAGATGCATAGTGAGCAGTTGGAACCCCCAGGTGCTTCACAAATTGATTCGTAAAAATGAAAAAGTGAAAAAAAAAACACTTTTTCATTTTTATGAATCAATTTGTGAAGCACCTGAGGGTTCCAAGTGCTTACTATGCATCTATATAGGTGCCTTTGGGGGTCTAGTTTCCAAAATGGGGTCACTTGTGGGGGAGCTCCAATGTTTAGGCACATCAGAGGCTCTCCAAACTCAACATGGCGTCCGCTAATAATTCAAGCAAATTTTACAATCAAAAAGTCAAATGGCACTCCTTCCCTTCCGAGCCCTGCCGTGCACCCAAACAGTGTTTTTTCCCCACATATAGGGTATTTTCGTGCCCAGGGGAAATTGCACAACAAATTTTGGGGTCCATTTTTTCTTGTTACCCCTGTTAAAATAAAAAAAATTGGGTCTAAAGTAACATTTTTGTGAAAAAAGTTAAATGTTAATTTTTTTATTCCACATTCCAAAAATTCCTGTGAAGCACCTGAAGGGTTAATAAAATTCTTGAATGTGGTTTAGAGCACCTTGAGGGGTGCAGTTTTTAGAATGGTGTCACTTTTGGGTATTTTCTGTCATTAACACCTCTCAAAGTGACTTCAAATGTGATGTGGTCCCTAAAAAAATGGTTTTGTAAATTTTGTTGGAAAAATGAGAAATCGCTGGTCAAATTTTAACCCTTATAGCTCCCTAACAAAAAAAAATTTTGGTTCCAAAATTGTGCTGATGTAAATTAGACATGTGGGAAATTTATTAAATATTTTGTGTGACATATCTCTCTAATTTAGGGGCATAAAAATTCAAAGTTTGAAAATTGCAAAATTTTCTAAATTTTTGCCAAATTTCCATTTTTTTCACAAATAAACGCAAGTGATATCAAAGAAATTTTACCACAATCATGAAGTACAATAAGTCACGAAAAAACAATCTCAGAATCAGGGGGATCTGTTGAAGCGTTCCAGAGTAATTACCTCATAAAGTGACAGTAGTCAGAATTGCAAAAATTGGCCTGGTCATTAACGTGCAAACCACCCTCGGGGGTTAAGGGGTTAAACTTAAGTAGAATTCTGAGAACAATGGGAGAGATCTACAGACTGTTTTAAAAAAACAATAACATTCCGAAAACAATGGGAGAGTTCCAAAGCATTTTTAAACTTCAGTAGAATTCCGAGAACAATGGGAGAGTTCTACAGATTGATTTAACAGTAACATTCCGAGAACAATGGGAGAGTTCCAAAGAATTTTTAAACTTCAGCAGAATTCCGAGAACAATAGGAGAGTTCTACAGATTGATTTAAAAAAAACAGTAACATTCCGAGAACAATGGAAGAGTTCCAAAGCATTTTTAAACTTCAGTAGTATTCCGAGAACAATGGGAGAGTTCTACAGACTGATTTAAAAAAACAATAACATTCAAAGAACAATGGGAGAGCTCTAAAGCATTTTTAAACTTCAGCAGAATTCCTAGAACAATGGAAGAGTTCCAAAGCATTTTTAAACTTCAGTAGGATACCGAGAACAATGGGAGTTCCACAGACTGATTTAAAAAAACAATAACATTCCGAAAACAATGGGAGAGTTCCAAAGCATTTTTAAACTTCAGAAGAATTCTGAGAACAATGGAAGAGTTCCAAAGCATTTTTAAACTTCAGCAGAATTCAGAGAACAATGGAAGAGTTCCAAAGCATTTTTAAACTTCAGCAGAATTCCGAGAACAATGGAAGAGTCCCAAAGCATTTTTAAACTTCAGCAGAACTCTAAGAACAATGGAAGAGTTCCAAAGTATTTTTAATCTTCAACAGAATTCAGAGAACAATGGAAGAGTTCCAAAGCATTTTTACACTTCAGTAGAATTCCAAGAACAATAGGAAAGATCTACAGATTGATTTAAAAAAACAGTAACATTCCGAGAACAATAGGAGAGTTCCAAAGCATTTTTAAACTTCAGCAGAATTCCGAGAACAATGGGAGAGTTGTACAGACTGATTTAAAAAACAATAACATTCCAAGAACAATGGCAGAGTTCCAAAGCATTTTTAAACTTCAGCAGTATTCCGAGAACAATGGAAGAGTTCCAAAGCATTTTTAAACTTCAGTAGTATTCCGAGAACAATGGGAGAGTTCTACAGACTGATTTAAAAAAACAATAACATTCAAAGAACAATGGGAGAGCTCCAAAGCATTTTTAAACTTCAGCAGAATTCCTAGAACAATGGAAGAGTTCCAAAGCATTTTTAAACTTCAGTAGGATACCGAGAACAATGGGAGTTCCACAGACTGATTTAAAAAAACAATAACATTCCGAAAACAATGGGAGAGTTCCAAAGCATTTTTAAACTTCAGAAGAATTCTGAGAACAATGGAAGAGTTCCAAAGCATTTTTAAACTTCAGCAGAATTCAGAGAACAATGGAAGAGTTCCAAAGCATTTTTAAACTTCAGCAGAATTCCGAGAACAATGGAAGAGTCCCAAAGCATTTTTAAACTTCAGCAGAACTCTAAGAACAATGGAAGAATTCCAAAGCATTTTTAATCTTCAACAGAATTCACAGAACAATGGAAGAGTTCCAAAGCATTTTTACACTTCAGTAGAATTCCAAGAACAATAGGAAAGATCTACAGATTGATTTAAAAAAACAGTAACATTCCGAGAACAATAGGAGAGTTCCAAAGCATTTTTAAACTTTAGCAGAATTCCGAGAACAATGGGAGAGTTGTACAGACTGATTTAAAAAACAATAACATTCCAAGAACAATGGCAGAGTTCCAAAGCATTTTTAAACTTCAGCAGTATTCTGAGAACAATGGAAGAGTTCCAAAGCATTTTTAAACTTCAGCAGAATTCCAAGAACAATGGGAGAGTTCTACAGACTGATTTTAAAAAACAATAACATTCCGAGAACAATGGGGGAGTTCCAAAGCATTTTTAAACTTCAGCAGAATTCCGAGAAAAACGGAAGAGTTCCAAAGCTTTTTTAAACTTCAGCAGAATTCTGAGAACAAAGGGAGAGTTCCACAGGCTATTTTTAACCTTCAACAGAATTCCGAGAACAATGGAAGAGTTCCAAAGCATTTTTAAACTTCAGCAGAATTCCGAGAACAATGGAGGAGTTCTACAGACTTATTTAAAATAACAATAGCATTCCGAGAACAATGGGAGAGTTCCAAAGCATTTTTAAACTTCAGCAGAATTCCGAGAACAATGGAAGAGTTCCAAAGCATTTTTAAACTTTAGCAGAATTCCTAGATCAATGGTAGAGCTCCAAAGCATTTTTAAACTTCAGCAGAATTCCGAGAACAATGGAGGAGTTGCAAAGCATTTTTAAACGTCATCAAAATTCCGAGAACAATGGAAGAGTTCCAAAACATTTTTAAACTTAGCAGAATTCCGAGAACAATGAAAGAGTTCCAAAGCATTTTTAAACTTCAGTAGAATTCCGAGAACAATGGGAGAGTTCCACAGACTGATTTAAAAAAAAAATTAACATTCCGAGAACAATGGGAGAGTTCCAAAGCATTTTTAATCTTCAGCAGAATTCCGAGAACAATGGGAGAGGTCCAAAGAATTTTTAAACTTCAGCAGAATTCCTAGAACAATGGGAGAGGTCTACAGATTGATTTTAAAAAAACATTAACATTCCGAGAACAATGGGACAGTTCCAAAGCATTTCTAAACTTCAGTAGAATTCCGAGAACAATGGGAGAGTTCTACAGACTGATTTTAAAAAACAATAACATTGTGAGAACAATGGGGGAGTTCCAAAGCATTTTTAAACTTCAGCAGAATTCCGAGTACAACGGAAGAGTTCCAAAGCTTTTTTAAACTTCAGTAGAATTCTGAGAACAATGGGAGAGATGCAAAGCATTTTTAATCTTCAGAAGAATTCCGAGAAAAATGGGAGAGTTCTACAGACTGATTTTAAAAAACAATAACATTCCGAGAACAATGGGAGAGTTCCAAAGCATTTTTAAACTTCAGCAGAATTCCGAGAACAATGGAACAGTTCCAAAGCATTTTTAAACTTCAGCAGAATTCCGAGATCAATGGAAGAGTTCCAAAGCATTTTTAAACTTCAGCAGAATTCCGAGAACAATAGAAGGGTTGCAAAGCATTTTTAAACTTCATCAAAATTCAGAGAACAATGGAAGAGTTCCAAAACTTTTTTAAACTTAGCAGAATTCCGAGAACAATGGAAGAGTTCCAAAGCATTTTTAAACTTCAGTAGAATTCCGAGAACAATGGGAGAGTTCTACAGACTGATTTAAAAAACAATAACATTCCAAGAACAATGGGAGAGTTCCAAACCATTTTTAAACTTCAGCAGAATTCCGAGAACAATGGAAGAGTTCCAAAGCATTTTTAAACTTCAGTAGAATTCCGTGAACAATGTGAGAGTTCTACAGACTGATTTAAAAAAACAATAACATTCCGAGAACAATGGGGGAGTTCCAAAGCATTTTTAAACTTCAGCACAATTCCGAGTACAATGGAAGAGTTCCAAAGTTTTTTAAAACTTCAGTAGAATTCTGAGAACAATGGGAGAGTTGCAAAGCATTTTTAAACCTCAAAAGAATTCCGAGAACAATGGGAGAGTTCTACAGACTGATTTAAAAAAACAATAACATTCCGAGAACAATGGGATAGTTCCAAAGCATTTTTATACTTCATAAGAATTCCGAGAACAATGGGAGAGTTCTACAGAATAATTTTAAAAAACAATAACATTCCAAGAACAATGGGAGAGTTCCAAAGCATTTTTAAACTTCAGCAGAATTCCGAGAGCAATGGAAGAGTTCCGAAGTATTTTTAAACTTTAGCAGAATTCTGAGAACAATGGAAGAGTTCCAAAGCATTTTTAAACTTCAGCAGAATTCTGAGACCATTTGAAGAGTTCGGAAGCATTTTTAAACTTCACCAGAATTCCGAGAAAAATTTAAGAGTTAAAAAGCTTTTTTAAACTTCAGCAGAATTCTGAGAACAATGAGAGAGTTCTACAGACTTATTTAAAATAACAATAGCATTCCGCGAACAATGGGAGAGTTCCAAAGCATTGTTAAACTTCAGCAGAATTCCGAGAACAATGGAAGAGTTCCAAAGCATTTTTAAACTTTAGCAGAATTCCTAGATCAATGGTAAAGCTCCAAAGCATTTTTAAACTTCAGCAGAATTCCGAGAACAATGGAAGAGTTGCAAAGCATTTTTAAACTTCATCAAAATTCCGAGAACAATGGAAGAGTTCCAAAACATTTTTAAACTTCAGTAGAATTCCGTGAACAATGTGAGAGTTCTACAGACTGATTTAAAAAAACAATAACATTCCGAGAACAATGGGGGAGTTCCAAAGCATTTTTAAACTTCAGCAGAATTCCGAGTACAATGGAAGAGTTCCAAAGTATTTTTAAACTTCAGTAGAATTCTGAGAACAATGGGAGAGTTGCAAAGCATTTTTAAACCTCAGAAGAATTCCGAGAACAATGGGAGAGTTCTACAGACTGATTTAAAAAACACAATAACATTCCGAGAACAATGGGAGAGTTCCAAAGCATTTTTATACTTCATAAGAATTCCGAGAACAATGGGAGAGTTCTACAGACTAATTTATAAAAACAATAACATTCCAAGAACAATGGGAGAGTTCCAAAGCATTTTTAAACTTCAGCAGAATTCCGAGAGCAATGGAAGAGTTCCGAAGTATTTTTAAACTTTAGCAGAATTCTGAGAACAATGGAAGAGTTCCAAAGCATTTTTAAGCTTCAGCAGAATTCTGAGAACATTTGAAGAGTTCCGAAGCATTTTTAAACTTCAGCAGAATTCCGAGAAAAATTTAAGAGTTAAAAAGCTTTTTTAAACTTCAGCAGAATTCCGAGAACAATGGGAGAGATCTACAGACTTATTTAAAAAAACAATAGCATTCCGAGAACAATGGGAGAGTTCCAAAGCATTTTTAAACTTCTGCAGAATTCCGAGAACAAAGGAAGAGTTACAAAGCATTTTTAAACTTTAGCTGAAATACTAGATCAATGATAGAGCTCCAAAGCATTTTTAAACTTCAGCAGAATTCCGAGAACAATGCAAGAGTTGCAAAGCATTTTTAAACTTCATCAAAATTCCGAGAACAATGGAAGAGTTCCAAAACATTTTTAAACTTAGAAGAATTCCGAGAACAATGAAAGAGTTCCAAAGAATTTTTAAACTTCAGCAGAATTCCGAGAACAATGGGAAAGGTCTACAGATTGATTTAAAAAATACATTAACATTCCGAGAACAATGGAACAGTTCCAAAGCATTTTTAGTCTTCAGCAGAATTCCGAGAACAATGGGAAAGTTCTACAGACTGATTTTAAAAAACAATAACATTCCGAGAACAATGGGGGAGTTCCAAAGCATTTTTAAACTTCAGCAGAATTCCGAGTACAATGGAAGAGTTCCAAAGCTTTTTTAAACTTCAGTAGAATTCTGACAACAATGGGAGAATTGCAAAGCATTTTTAAACCTCAGAAGAATTCCGAGAACAATGGGAGAGTTCTAGAGACTGATTTAAAAAAACAATAACATTCCAAGAACAATGGGAGAGTTCCAAAGCATTTTTAAACTTCAGCAGAATTCCGAGAACAATGGAAGAGCTCCAAAGCATTTTTAAACTTCAGCAGAATTCCGAGAACAATGGAAGAGTTCCAAAGCATTTTTAAACTTCAGCAGAATTCCGAGATCAATGGAAGAGCTCCAAAGCATTTTTAAACTTCAGCAGAATTTCGAGAACAATGGAAGAGTTGCAAAGCATTTTTAAACTTAATCAAATTTCCGAGAACAATGGAAGAGTTCCAAAACATTTTTAAACTTAGCAGAATTCCGAAAACAATGAAAGAGTTCCAAAGCATTTTTAATCTTCAGCAGAATTCTGAGAGCAATGGGAGAGTTCCAAAGAATTTTTAAACTTCAGCAGAATTCCGAGAACAGTGGGAGAGGTCTACAGATTGATATAAAAAATACATTAACATTCCGAGAACAATGGGAGAGTTCCAAAGCATTTTTAGTCTTCAGCAGAATTCCGAGAACAATGGGAGAGTTCTACAGACTGATTTTAAAAAACAATAACATTCCGAGAACAATGGGGGAGTTCCAAAGCATTTTTAAACTTCAGCAGAATTCCGAGTACAATGGAAGAGTTCCAAAGCTTTTTTAAACTTCAGTAGAATTCTGAGAACAATGGGAGAGTTGCAAAGCATTTTTAAACCTCAGCAGAATTCCGAGAACAATGGGAGAGTTCTACAGACTGATTTAAAAAAACAATAACATTCCGAGAACAATGGGAGAGTTCCAAAGCATTTTTAAACTTCAGCAGATTTCCGAGAACAATGGAAGAGTTCCAAAGTATTTTTAAACTTCAGCAGAATTCCGAGATCAATGGAAGAGTTCCAAAGCATTTTTAAACTTCAGCAGAATTCCGAGAACAATGAGACAGTTCCAAAGCATTTTTAAACTTCAGTAGAATTCCGAGAACAATGGGAGAGTTCTACAGACTGATTTTAAAAAATAAAAACATTCCGAGAACAATGGGGGAGTTCCAAAGCATTTTTAAACTTCAGCAGAATTCATAGAACAATGGAAGAGTTCCAAATCTTTTTTAAACTTAAGCAATATTCAGAGAACAATGAAAGAGTTCCAAAGCATTTTTAAACTTCAGCAGAATTTCGAGAACAATGGGAGAGTTCTACAGACTTTTTTAAAAAAACAATAACATTCCGAGAACAATTGGAGAGTTCCAATGCATTTTTAAACTTCAGAAGAAATTCAAGAACAATGGGAGAGTTCTACAGACTGTTTTAAAAAAAACAATAACATTCTGAGAACAATGGGAGAGTTCCATAGCATTTTTAAACTTCAACAGAATTCCCAGAACAATGGAAGAGTTCCAAAGCATTTTTAAACTTCAGTAGAATTCCGAGAACAATGGGAGAGTTCCACAGCATTTTTAAACTTTAGCAGAATTCCGAGAACAATGGGAGAGTTCCAAAACATTTTTAAACTTAGCAGAATTCCGAGAACAATGAAAGAGTTCCAAAGCATTTTTAAACTTCAGAAGAATTCCGAGAACAATGGGACAGTTCCAAAGCATTTTTAAACTTCGGTAGAATTCCGAGAACAATGGGAGAGTTCTACAGACTGATTTTAAAAAACAATAACATTCCGAGAACAATGGGGGAGTTCCAAAGCATTTTTAAACTTCAGCAGAATTCCGAGTACAACAGAAAGAAGAGTTCCAAAGCTTTTTTAAACTTCAGTAGAATTCTGAGAACAATGGGAGAGATGCAAAGCATTTTTAATCTTCAGAAGAATTCCGAGAACAATGGGAGAGTTCTACAGACTGATTTAAAAAAACAATAACATTCCGAGAACAATGGGAGAGTTCCAAAGCATTGTTAAACTTCAGCAGAATTCCGAGAACAATGGAAGAGTTGCAAAGCATTTTTAAACTTCATCAAAATTACAAGAACAATGGAAGAGTTCCAAAGCATTTTTAAACTTCAGCAGTATTCAGGGAACAATGGAAGAGTTCTACAGACTGATTTAAAAAAACAATAACATTCCGAGAACAATGGGAGAGTTCCAAAGCATTTTTAAACTTCAGCAGAATTCAGAGAACAATGGAAGAGTTCCAAAGCATTTTTAAACTTCAGTAGAATACCGAGTACAATGGAAGAGTTCCAAAGCTTTTTTAAACTTCAGTAGAATTCTGAGAACAATGGGAGAGTTCTACAGACTGATTTAAAAAAACAATAAGAGAACAATGGGGGAGTTCCAAAGCATTTTTAAACTTCAGCAGAATTCCGAGAACAATGGAAGAGTTCCAAAGCATTTTTAAACTTCAGTAGAATACCGAGTACAATGGAAGAGTTCCAAAGCTTTTTTAAACTTCAGTAGAATTCTGAGAACAATGGGAGAGTTCCAAACCATTTTTAAACTTCAGAAGAATTTCAAGAACAATGGGAGAGTTCTACAGACTGTTTTAAAAAAAACAATAACATTCCAAGAACAATGGGAGAGTTCCAAAGCATTTTTAAACTTCAGCAAAATTTCCCGAACAATGGTAGAGTTCCAAAGCATTTTTAAACTTCAGTAGAATTCCGAGAACAATGGGAGAGTTCCACAGCATTTTTAAACTTCAGCAGAATTCCGAGAACAATGGGAGAGTTCTACAGACTGATTCTAAAAAACAATAATATTCTGAGAACAATGGGGGAGTTCCAAAGCATTTTTAAACTTCTGCAGAATTCCTAGAACAATGGAAGAGTTCTAAAGCATTTTTAAACTTCAGTAGGATACCGAGAACAATGGGAGTTCCACAGACTGATTTAAAAAAACAATAACATTCCGAAAACAATGGGAGAGTTCCAAAGCATTTTTAAACTTCAGGAGAATTCTGAGAACAATGGAAGAGTTCCAAAGCATTTTTAAACTTCAGCAGAATTCAGAGAACAATGGAATAGTTTCAAAACATTTTTAAACTTCAGCAGAATTCCGAGAACAATGGAAGAGTCCCAAAGCATTTTTAAACTTCAGCAGTACTCTGAGAACAATGGAAGACTTCCAAAGCATTTTTAAACTTCAGTAGAATTCCGATAACAATGGGAGAGTTTTACAGACTGATTTAAAAAAAAAATAACATTCCAAGAACAATGGGAGAGTTCCAAAGCATTTTTAATCTTCAACAGAATTCCGAGAACAATGGAAGAGTTCCAAAGCATTTTTAAACTTCAGTAGAATTCCGAGAACAATGGGAGAGTTGTACAGACTGATTTAAAAAAACAATAACATTCCAAGAACAATGGGAGAGTTCCAAAGCATTTTTAAACTTCAGCAGTATTCCGAGAACAAAGGAAGAGTTCCAAAGCATTTTTAAACTTCAGCAGAATTCCAAGAACAATGGGAGAGTTCTACAGACTGATTTTAAAAAACAATAACATTCCGAGAACAATGGGGGAGTTCCAAAGCATTTTTAAACTTCAGCAGAATTCCAAGTACAACGGAAGAGTTCCAAAGCTTTTTTAAACTTCATCAGAATTACGAGAACAAAGGGAGAGTTCCACAGGCTATTTTTAAACTTCAACAGAATTCCGAGAACAATGGAAGAGTTCCGAAGCATTTTTAAACTTCAGCAGAATTCCGAGAAAAATTTAAGAGTTACAAAGCTTTTCTAAACTTCAGCAGAATTCCGAGAACAATGGGAGAGTTCTACAGACTTATTTAAAATAACAACAGCATTCCGAGAACAATGGGGGAGTTCCAAAGCATTTTTAAACTTCAGCAGAATTCCGAGAACAATGGAAGAGCTCCAAAGCATTTTTAAACCTCAGCAGAATTCCGAGAACAATGGAAGAGTTCCAAAGCATTTTTAAACTTCAGCAGAATTCCGAGATCAATGGAAGAGCTCAAAAGCATTTTTAAACTTCAGCAGAATTTCGAGAACAATGGAAGAGTTGCAAAGCATTTTTAAACTTCATCAAAATTCCGAGAACAATGGAAGAGTTCCAAAGCATTTTTAAACTTCAGTAGAATTCCGAGAAAAATGGGACAGTTCCACAGACTGATTTAAAAAAAACAATAACATTCCGAGAACAATGGGAGAGTTCCAAACCATTTTTAATCTTCAGCAGAATTCCGAGAACAATGGGAGAGTTCCAAAGAATTTTTAAACTTCAGAAGAATTCCGAGAACAATGGGAGAGGTCTACAGATTGATGTAAAAAAAAACATTAACATTCCGAGAACAATGGGACAGTTCCAAAGCATTTTTAAACTTCAGTAGAATTCCGAGAACAATGGGAGAGTTCTACAGACTGATTTTAAAAAACAATAACATTCTGAGAACAATGGGGGAGTTCCAAAGCATTTTTAAACTTCAGCAGAATTCCGAGTACAACGGAAGAGTTCCAAAGCTTTTTTAAACTTCAGTAGAATTCTGAGAACAATGGGAGAGATGCAAAGCATTTTAAATCTTCAGAAGAATTCCGAGAAAAATAGGAGAGTTCTACAGACTGATTTAAAAAAAACAATAACATTCCGAGAACAATGGGAGAGTTCCAAAGCATTTTTAAACTTCAGCAGAATTCCAAGAACAATGGAAGAGTTCCAAAGCATTTTTAAACTTCAGCAGAATTCCGATATCAATGGAAGAGTTCCAAAGCATTTTTAAACTTCAGCAGAATTCAGAGAACAATGGAAAGGTTGCAAAGCATTTTTAAACTTCATCAAAATTCCGAGAACAATGGAAGAGTTCCAAAACATTTTTAAACTTAGCAGGATTCTGAGAACAATGGAAGAGTTCCAAAGCATTTTTAAACTTCAGTAGAATTCCGAGAACAATGGGAGGGTTCTACAGACTGATTTAAAAAACAATAACATTCCAAGAACAATGGGAGAGTTCCAAACCATTTTTAAACTTCAGCAGAATTCCGAGAACAATTGAAGAGTTCCAAAGCATTTTTAAACTTCAGTAGAATTCCGTGAACAATGTGAGAGTTCTACAGACTGATTTAAAAAAACAATAACATTCCGAGAACAATGGGGGAGTTCCAAAGCATTTTTAAACTTCAGCAAAATTCCGAGTACAATGGAAGAGTTCCAAAGCTTTTTTAAACTTCAGTAGAATTCTGAGAACAATGGGAGAGTTGCAAAGCATTTTTAAACCTCAGAAGAATTCCGAGAACAATGGGAGAGTTCTACAGACTGATTTAAAAAAACAATAACATTCCGAGAACAATGGGAGAGTTCCAAAGCATTTTTATACTTCATAAGAATTCCGAGAACAATGGGAGAGTTCTACAGACTAATTTAAAAAAACAATAACATTCCAAGAACAATGGGAGAGTTCCAAAGCATTTTTAAACTTCAGCAGAATTCCGAGAGCAATGGAAGAGTTCCGAAGTATTTTTAAACTTTAGCAGAATTTTGAGAACAATGGAAGAGTTCCAAAGCATTTTTAAACTTCAACAGATTTCTGAGAACATTTGAACAGTTCCAAAGCATTTTTAAACTTCAGCAGAATTCCGAGATCAATGGAAGAGCTCCAAAGCATTTTTAAACTTCAGCAGAATTCTGAGAACAATGGAAGAGTTGCAAAGCATTTTTAAACTTCATCAAAATTCCAAGAACAATGGAAGAGTTCCAAAGCATTTTTAAACTTCAGCAGTATTCAGAGAACAATGGAAGGGTAACAAAGCATTTTTAAACTTCAGCAGAATTCCGAGAACAATGGGAGAGTTCTACGGACTGATTTTAAAAAACAATAACATTCAGAGAACAATGGGGGAGTTCCAAAGCATTTTTAAACTTCAGCACAATTCCGAGTACAATGGAAGCGTTCCAAAGCTCTTTTAAACTTCAGTAGAATTCTGAGAACAATGGGAGAGTTCCAAAGCATTTTTAAACTTCAGAAGAATTTCAAGAACAATGGCAGAGTTCTACAGACTGTTTTAAAAAAACAATAACTTTCCGAGAACAATGAGAGAGTTCCAAAGCATATTTAAACTTCAGCAGAATTTCCAGAACAATGGAAGAGTTCCAAAGCATTTTTAAACTTCAGTAGAATTCCGAGAACAATGGGAGAGTTCCACAGCATTTTTAAACTTCAGCAGAATTCCGAGAACAATGGGAGAGTTCTACAGACTGATTCTAAAAAACAATAATATTCTGAGAACAATGGGGGAGTTCCAAAGCATGTTTAAACTTCAGCAGAATCCGAGTACAATGGAAGAGTTCCAAAGCTTTTTTAAACTTCAGTAGAATTCTGAGAACAATGGGAGAGTTGCAAAGCATTTTTAAACCTCAGAAGAATTCCGAGAACAATGGGAGAGTTCTACAGACTGATTTTAAAAAACAATAACATTCCGAGAACAATGAGAGAGTTCCAAAGCATTTTTATACTTCATAAGAATTCCGAGAAAAATGGGAGAGTTCTACAGACTAATTTAAAAAAACAATAACATTCCAAGAACAATGGGAGAGTTCCAAAGCATTTTTAAACTTCAGCAGAATTCCGAGAGCAATGGAAGACTTCCGAAGTATTTTTAAACTTTAGCAGAATTCTGAGAACAATGGAAGAGTTGCAAAGCATTTTTAAACTTCAGCAAAATTCCAAGAACAATGGAAGAGTTCAAAAACATTTTTAAACTTCAGCAGAATTCCGATAACAAAGGGAGAGTTCCACAGGCTATTTTTAAACTTCAACAGAATTCCGAGAACAATGGAAGAGTTCCAAAGCATTTTTAAACTTCAGCAGAATTCTGAGAACATTTGAAGAGTTTCGAACCATTTTTAAACTTCAGCAGAATTCCGAGAACAATGGGAGAGTTCTACAGACTGATTTAAAAAACAATAACATACTAAGAACAATGGGAGAGTTCCAAACCATTTTTAAACTTCAGCAGAATTCCGAGAACAATGGAAGAGTTCCAAAGCATTTTTAAACTTCAGTAGAATTCCGTGAACAATGGGAGAGTTCTACAGACTGATATAAAAAAACAATAACATTCCGAGAACAATGGGAGAGTTCCAAAGCATTTTTAAACTTCAGCAGAATTCCTAGAAAAATGGAAGAGTTCCAAAGCTTTTTTAAACTTCAGCAGTATTCAGAGAACAATGGAAGAGTTCCACAGCATTTTTAAACTTTAGCAGAATTCCGAGAACAATGGGAGAGTTCCAAAACATTTTTAAACTTAGCAGAATTCCGAGAACAATGAAAGAGTTCCAAAGCATTTATAAACTTCAGAAGAATTCCGAGAACAATGGAACAGTTCCAAAGCATTTTTAAACTTCGGTAGAATTCCGAGAACAATGGGAGAGTTCTACAGACTGATTTTAAAAAACAATAACATTCCGAGAACAATGGGGGAGTTCCAAAGCATTTTTAAACTTCAGCAGAATTCCGAGTACAACAGAAGAGTTCCAAAGCTTTTTTAAACTTCAGTAGAATTCTGAGAACAATGGGAGAGATGCAAAGCATTTTTAATCTTCAGAAGAATTCCGAGAACAATGGGAGAGTTCTACAGACTGATTTAAAAAAACAATAACATTCCGAGAACAATGGGAGAGTTCCAAAGCATTTTTAAACTTCAGCAGAATTCCGAGATCAATGGAAGAGCTCCAAAGCTTTGTTAAACTTCAGCAGAATTCCGAGAACAATGGAAGAGTTGCAAAGCATTTTTAAACTTCATCAAAATTACAAGAACAATGGAAGAGTTAAAAAGCATTTTTAAACTTCAGCAGTATTCAGGGAACAATGGAAGAGTTCTACAGACTGATTTAAAAAAACAATAACATTCCGAGAACAATGGGAGAGTTCCAAAGCATTTTTAAACTTCAGCAGAATTCCGAGAACAATGGAAGAGTTCCAAAGCATTTTTAAACTTCAGTAGAATACCGAGTACAATGGAAGAGTTCCAAAGCTTTTTTAAACTTCAGTAGAATTCTTAGAACAATGGGAGAGTTCTACAGACTGATTTAAAAAAACAATAACATTCCGAGAACAATGGGGGAGTTCCAAAGCATTTTTAAACTTCAGCAGAATTCCGAGAACAATGGAAGAGTTCCAAAGCATTTTTAAACTTCAGTAGAATACCGAGTACAATGGAAGAGTTCCAAAGCTTTTTTAAACTTCAGTAGAATTCTGAGAACAATGGGAGAGTTCCAAACCATTTTTAAACTTCAGAAGAATTTCAAGAACAATGGGAGAGTTCTACAGACTGTTTTAAAAAAAACAATAACATTCCAAGAACAATGGGAGAGTTCCAAAGCATTTTTAAACTTCAGCAAAATTTCCCGAACAATGGTAGAGTTCCAAAGCATTTTTAAACTTCAGTAGAATTCCGAGAACAATGGGAGAGTTCCACAGCATTTTTAAACTTCAGCAGAATTCCGAGAACAATGGGAGAGTTCTACAGACTGATTCTAAAAAACAATAATATTCTGAGAACAATGGGGGAGTTCCAAAGCATTTTTAAACTTCTGCAGAATTCCTAGAACAATGGAAGAGTTCTAAAGCATTTTTAAACTTCAGTAGGATACCGAGAACAATGGGAGTTCCACAGACTGATTTAAAAAAACAATAACATTCCGAAAACAATGGGAGAGTTCCAAAGCATTTTTAAACTTCAGGAGAATTCTGAGAACAATGGAAGAGTTCCAAAGCATTTTTAAACTTCAGCAGAATTCAGAGAACAATGGAATAGTTTCAAAACATTTTTAAACTTCAGCAGAATTCCGAGAACAATGGAAGAGTCCCAAAGCATTTTTAAACTTCAGCAGTACTCTGAGAACAATGGAAGACTTCCAAAGCATTTTTAAACTTCAGTAGAATTCCGATAACAATGGGAGAGTTTTACAGACTGATTTAAAAAAAAAATAACATTCCAAGAACAATGGGAGAGTTCCAAAGCATTTTTAATCTTCAACAGAATTCCGAGAACAATGGAAGAGTTCCAAAGCATTTTTAAACTTCAGTAGAATTCCGAGAACAATGGGAGAGTTGTACAGACTGATTTAAAAAAACAATAACATTCCAAGAACAATGGGAGAGTTCCAAAGCATTTTTAAACTTCAGCAGTATTCCGAGAACAAAGGAAGAGTTCCAAAGCATTTTTAAACTTCAGCAGAATTCCAAGAACAATGGGAGAGTTCTACAGACTGATTTTAAAAAACAATAACATTCCGAGAACAATGGGGGAGTTCCAAAGCATTTTTAAACTTCAGCAGAATTCCAAGTACAACGGAAGAGTTCCAAAGCTTTTTTAAACTTCATCAGAATTACGAGAACAAAGGGAGAGTTCCACAGGCTATTTTTAAACTTCAACAGAATTCCGAGAACAATGGAAGAGTTCCGAAGCATTTTTAAACTTCAGCAGAATTCCGAGAAAAATTTAAGAGTTACAAAGCTTTTCTAAACTTCAGCAGAATTCCGAGAACAATGGGAGAGTTCTACAGACTTATTTAAAATAACAACAGCATTCCGAGAACAATGGGGGAGTTCCAAAGCATTTTTAAACTTCAGCAGAATTCCGAGAACAATGGAAGAGCTCCAAAGCATTTTTAAACTTCAGCAGAATTCCGAGAACAATGGAAGAGTTCCAAAGCATTTTTAAACTTCAGCAGAATTCCGAGATTAATGGAAGAGCTCAAAAGCATTTTTAAACTTCAGCAGAATTTCGAGAACAATGGAAGAGTTGCAAAGCATTTTTAAACTTCATCAAAATTCCGAGAACAATGGAAGAGTTCCAAAACATTTTTAAACTTAGCAGAATTCCGAGAACAATGAAAGAGTTCCAAAGCATTTTTAAACTTCAGTAGAATTCCGAGAAAAATGGGAGAGTTCCACAGACTGATTTAAAAAAAACAATAACATTCCGAGAACAATGGGAGAGTTCCAAAGCATTTTTAATCTTCAGCAGAATTCCGAGAACAATGGGAGAGTTCCAAAGAATTTTTAAACTTCAGAAGAATTCCGAGAACAATGGGAGAGGTCTACAGATTGATTTAAAAAAAAACATTAACATTCCGAGAACAATGGGACAGTTCCAAAGCATTTTTAAACTTCAGTAGAATTCCGAGAACAATGGGAGAGTTCTACAGACTGATTTTAAAAAACAATAACATTCTGAGAACAATGGGGGAGTTCCAAAGCATTTTTAAACTTCAGCAGAATTCCGAGTACAACGGAAGAGTTCCAAAGCTTTTTTAAACTTCAGTAGAATTCTGAGAACAATGGGAGAGATGCAAAGCATTTTAAATCTTCAGAAGAATTCCGAGAAAAATAGGAGAGTTCTACAGACTGATTTAAAAAAAACAATAACATTCCGAGAACAATGGGAGAGTTCCAAAGCATTTTTAAACTTCAGCAGAATTCCGAGAACAATGGAAGAGTTCCAAAGCATTTTTGAACTTCAGCAGAATTCCGATATCAATGGAAGAGTTCCAAAGCATTTTTAAACTTCAGCAGAATTCAGAGAACAATGGAAAGGTTGCAAAGCATTTTTAAACTTCATCAAAATTCCGAGAACAATGGAAGAGTTCCAAAACATTTTTAAACTTAGCAGAATTCTGAGAACAATGGAAGAGTTCCAAAGCATTTTTAAACTTCAGTAGAATTCCGAGAACAATGGGAGGGTTCTACAGACTGATTTAAAAAACAATAACATTCCAAGAACAATGGGAGAGTTCCAAACCATTTTTAAACTTCAGCAGAATTCCGAGAACAATTGAAGAGTTCCAAAGCATTTTTAAACTTCAGTAGAATTCCGTGAACAATGTGAGAGTTCTACAGACTGATTTAAAAAAACAATAACATTCCGAGAACAATGGGGGAGTTCCAAAGCATTTTTAAACTTCAGCAAAATTCCGAGTACAATGGAAGAGTTCCAAAGCTTTTTTAAACTTCAGTAGAATTCTGAGAACAATGGGAGAGTTGCAAAGCATTTTTAAACCTCAGAAGAATTCCGAGAACAATGGGAGAGTTCTACAGACTGATTTAAAAAAACAATAACATTCCGAGAACAATGGGAGAGTTCCAAAGCATTTTTATACTTCATAAGAATTCCGAGAACAATGGGAGAGTTCTACAGACTAATTTAAAAAAACAATAACATTCCAAGAACAATGGGAGAGTTCCAAAGCATTTTTAAACTTCAGCAGAATTCCGAGAGCAATGGAAGAGTTCCGAAGTATTTTTAAACTTTAGCAGAATTTTGAGAACAATGGAAGAGTTCCAAAGCATTTTTAAACTTCAACAGATTTCTGAGAACATTTGAACAGTTCCAAAGCATTTTTAAACTTCAGCAGAATTCCGAGATCAATGGAAGAGCTCCAAAGCATTTTTAAACTTCAGCAGAATTCTGAGAACAATGGAAGAGTTGCAAAGCATTTTTAAACTTCATCAAAATTCCAAGAACAATGGAAGAGTTCCAAAGCATTTTTAAACTTCAGCAGTATTCAGAGAACAATGGAAGGGTAACAAAGCATTTTTAAACTTCAGCAGAATTCCGAGAACAATGGGAGAGTTCTACGGACTGATTTTAAAAAACAATAACATTCAGAGAACAATGGGGGAGTTCCAAAGCATTTTTAAACTTCAGCACAATTCTGAGTACAATGGAAGCGTTCCAAAGCTCTTTTAAACTTCAGTAGAATTCTGAGAACAATGGGAGAGTTCCAAAGCATTTTTAAACTTCAGAAGAATTTCAAGAACAATGGCAGAGTTCTACAGACTGTTTTAAAAAAACAATAACTTTCCGAGAACAATGAGAGAGTTCCAAAGCATTTTTAAACTTCAGCAGAATTTCCAGAACAATGGAAGAGTTCCAAAGCATTTTTAAACTTCAGTAGAATTCCGAGAACAATGGGAGAGTTCCACAGCATTTTTAAACTTCAGCAGAATTCCGAGAACAATGGGAGAGTTCTACAGACTGATTCTAAAAAACAATAATATTCTGAGAACAATGGGGGAGTTCCAAAGCATGTTTAAACTTCAGCAGAATCCAAGTACAATGGAAGAGTTCCAAAGCTTTTTTAAACTTCAGTAGAATTCTGAGAACAATGGGAGAGTTGCAAAGCATTTTTAAACCTCAGAAGAATTCCGAGAACAATGGGAGAGTTCTACAGACTGATTTTAAAAAACAATAACATTCCGAGAACAATGAGAGAGTTCCAAAGCATTTTTATACTTCATAAGAATTCCGAGAAAAATGGGAGAGTTCTACAGACTAATTTAAAAAAACAATAACATTCCAAGAACAATGGGAGAGTTCCAAAGCATTTTTAAACTTCAGCAGAATTCCGAGAGCAATGGAAGACTTCCGAAGTATTTTTAAACTTTAGCAGAATTCTGAGAACAATGGAAGAGTTGCAAAGCATTTTTAAACTTCAGCAAAATTCCAAGAACAATGGAAGAGTTCAAAAACATTTTTAAACTTCAGCAGAATTCCGATAACAAAGGGAGAGTTCCACAGGCTATTTTTAAACTTCAACAGAATTCCGAGAACAATGGAAGAGTTCCAAAGCATTTTTAAACTTCAGCAGAATTCTGAGAACATTTGAAGAGTTTCGAACCATTTTTAAACTTCAGCAGAATTCCGAGAACAATGGGAGAGTTCTACAGACTGATTTAAAAAACAATAACATACTAAGAACAATGGGAGAGTTCCAAACCATTTTTAAACTTCAGCAGAATTCCGAGAACAATGGAAGAGTTCCAAAGCATTTTTAAACTTCAGTAGAATTCCGTGAACAATGGGAGAGTTCTACAGACTGATATAAAAAAACAATAACATTCTGAGAACAATGGGAGAGTTCCAAAGCATTTTTAAACTTCAGCAGAATTCCTAGAAAAATGGAAGAGTTCCAAAGCTTTTTTAAACTTCAGCAGTATTCAGAGAACAATGGAAGAGTTCCAAAGCATTTTTAAACTTCAGCAGAATTCCGAGAACAATGGGAGAGTTCTACAGACTTTTTTAAAAAAACAATAACATTCCGAGAACAATTGGAGAGTTCCAAAGCATTTTTAAACTTCAGAAGAAATTCAAGAACAATGGGAGAGTTCTACAGACTGTTTTAAAAAAACAATAACATTCCGAGAACATTGGGAGAGTTCCAAAGCATTTTTAAACTTCAGCAGAATTCCCAGAACAATGGAAGAGTTTCACAGCATTTTTAAACTTCAGCAGAATTCCGAGAACAATGGGAGAGTTCCAAACCATTTTTAAACTTCAGCAGAATTCCGAGAACAATGGAAGAGTTCCAAAGCATTTTTAAACTTCAGTAGAATTCCGTGAACAATGGGAGAGTTCTACAGACTGATATAAAAAAACAATAACATTCCGAGAACAATGGGAGAGTTCCAAAGCATTTTTAAACTTCAGCAGAATTCCTAGAAAAATGGAAGAGTTCCAAAGCTTTTTTAAACTTCAGCAGTATTCAGAGAACAATGGAAGAGTTCCAAAGCATTTTTAAACTTCAGCAGAATTCCGAGAACAATGGGAGAGTTCTACAGACTCTTTTAAAAAAACAATAACATTCTGAGAACAATTGGAGAGTTCCAAAGCATTTTTAAACTTCAGAAGAAATTCAAGAACAATGGGAGAGTTCTACAGACTGTTTTAAAAAAACAATAACATTCCGAGAACATTGGGAGAGTTCCAAAGCATTTTTAAACTTCAGCAGAATTCCCAGAACAATGGAAGAGTTTCACAGCATTTTTAAACTTCAGTAGAATTCCGAAAACAATGGGAGAGTTCCACAGACTGATTTAAAAAAAACAATAACATTCCGAGAACAATGGGAGAGTTCCAAAGCGTTTCTAATCTTCAGAAGAATTCCGAGAACAATGAAAGAGTTCCAAAGCATTTTTAAACTTCAGCAGTATTCAGAGAACAATGGAAGGGTAACAAAGCATTTTTAAACTTCAGCAGAATTCCGAGAACAATGGGAGAGTTCTACGGACTGATTTTAAAAAACAATAACATTCAGAGAACAATGGGGGAGTTCCAAAGCATTTTTAAACTTCAGCACAATTCCGAGTACAATGGAAGCGTTCCAAAGCTCTTTTAAACTTCAGTAGAATTCTGAGAACAATGGGAGAGTTCCAAAGCATTTTTAAACTTCAGAAGAATTCCGAGAACAATGTGAGAGTTCTACAGACTGATTTAAAAAACAATAACATTCCAAGAACAATGGGAGAGTTCCAAACCATTTTTAAACTTCAGCAGAATTCCGAGAACAATTGAAGAGTTCCAAAGCATTTTTAAACTTCAGTAGAATTCCGTGAACAATGTGAGAGTTCTACAGACTGATTTAAAAAAACAATAACATTCCGAGAACAATGGGGGAGTTCCAAAGCATTTTTAAACTTCAGCAAAATTCCGAATACAATGGAAGAGTTCCAAAGCTTTTTTAAACTTCAGTAGAATTCTGAGAACAATGGGAGAGTTGCAAAGCATTTTTAAACCTCAGAAGAATTCCGAGAACAATGGGAGAGTTCTACAGACTGATTTAAAAAAACAATAACATTCCGAGAACAATGGGAGAGTTCCAAAGCATTTTTATACTTCATAAGAATTCCGAGAACAATGGGAGAGTTCTACAGACTAATTTAAAAAAACAATAACATTCCAAGAACAATGGGAGAGTTCCAAAGCATTTTTAAACTTCAGCAGAATTCCGAGAGCAATGGAAGAGTTCCGAAGTATTTTTAAACTTTAGCAGAATTTTGAGAACAATGGAAGAGTTCCAAAGCATTTTTAAACTTCAACAGATTTCTGAGAACATTTGAACAGTTCCGAAGCATTTTAAAACTTCAGCAGAATTCCGAGAAAAATGGAAGAGTTACAAAGCTTTTTTAAACTTCAGCAGAATTCCGAGAACAATGGGAGAGTTCTACAGACTTATTTAAAAACACAATAGCATTCCGAGAACAATGGGAGAGTTCCAAAGCATTTTTAAACTTCAGCAGAATTCCGAGAACAAAGGAAGAGTTCCAAAGCATTTTTAACTTTAGCAGAATTCCTAGATCAATGATAGAGCTCCAAAGCATTTTTAAACTTCAGCAGAATTCCGAGAACAATGCAAGAGTTGCAAAGCATTTTTAAACTTCATCAAAATTCCGAAAACAATGGAAGAGTTCCAAAACATTTTTAAACTTAGCAGAATTCCGAGAACAATGGAAGAGTTCCAAAGCATTTTTAAACTTCAGTAGAATTCCGAGAAAAATGGGAGAGTTCCACAGACTGATTTAAAAAAAACAATAACATTCCGAGAACAATGGGAGAGATCCAAAGCATTTTTAATCTTCAGCAGAATTCCGAGAGCAATGGGAGAGTTCCAAAGAATTTTTAAACTTCAACAGAATTCCGAGAACAATGGGAGAGGTCTACAATTGATTTAAAAAATACATTAACATTCCGAGAACAATGGAAGAGTTCCAAAGCATTTTTAGTCTTCAGCTGAACTCCGAGAACAATGGGAGAGTTCTACAGACTGATTTTAAAATACAATAACATTCTGAGAACAATGGGTGAGTTCCATGGCATTTTTAAACTTCAGCAGAATTCCGAGTACAATGGAAGAGTTCCAAAGCTTTTTTAAACTTCAGTAGAATTCTGAGAACAATGGGAGAGTTGCAAAGCATTTTTAAACCTCAGAAGAATTCCGAGAAAAATGGGAGAGTTCCACAGACTGATTTAAAAAAAACAATAACACTCCGAGAACAATGAAAGAGTTCCAAAGCATTTTTAATCTTCAGCATAATTCCGAGAGCAATGGGAGAGTTCCAAAGAATTTTTAAACTTCAGCAGAATTCCGAGAACAATGGGAGAGGTCTACAGATTAATTTAAAAAATACATTAACATTCCGAGAACAATGGAACAGTTCCAAAGCATTTTTAGTCTTCAGCAGAATTCCGAGAACAATGGGAGAGTTCTACAGACTGATTTTAAAAAACAATAAAATTCCGAGAACAATGGGGGAGTTCCAAAGCATTTTTAAACTTCAGCAGAATTCCGATTACAATGGAAGAGTTACAAAGCTTTTTTAAGCTTCAGTAGAATTCTGAGAACAATGGGAGAGTTGCAAAGCATTTTCAAACCTCAGAAGAATTCCGAGAACAATGGGAGAGTTCTACAGACTGATTTAAAAAAACAATAACATTCCGAGAACAATGGGTGAGTTCCAAAGCATTTTTCAACTTCAGCAGAATTCCGAGAACAATGGAAGAGCTCCAAAGCATTTTTAAACTTCAGCAGAATTCCGAGAACAATGGAAGAGTTCCAAAACATTTTAAAACTTCAGCAGAATTCCGAGATCAATGGCAGAGCTCCAAAGCATTTTTAAACTTCAGCAGAATTTCGAGAACAATGGAAGAGTTGCAAAGCATGTTTAAACTTCATCAAAATTCCGAGAACAATGGAAGAGTTCCAAAACATTTTTAAACTTAGCAGAATTCCGAGAACAATGGAAGAGTTCCAAAGCATTTTTAAACTTCAGTAGAATTCCGAGAACAATGGGAGAGCTCTACAGACTGATTTAAAAAACAATAACATTCCAAGAACAATGGGAGAGTTCCAAACCATTTTTAAACTTCAGCAGAATTCGGAGAACAATGGAAGAGTTCCAAAGCATTTTTAAACTTCAGTAGAATTCCGAGAAAAATGGGAGAGTTCCACAGACTGATTTAAAAAAAACAATAACATTCCGAGAACAATGGGAGAGATCCAAAGCATTTTTAATCTTCAGCAGAATTCCGAGAGCAATGGGAGAGTTCCAAAGAATTTTTAAACTTCAACAGAATTGCGAGAACAATGGGAGAGGTCTACAATTGATTTAAAAAATACATTAACATTCCGAGAACAATGGAAGAGTTCCAAAGCATTTTTAGTCTTCAGCTGAACTCCGAGAACAATGGGAGAGTTCTACAGACTGATTTTAAAATACAATAACATTCTGAGAACAATGGGTGAGTTCCATAGCATTTTTAAACTTCAGCAGAATTCCGAGTACAATGGAAGAGTTCCAAAGCTTTTTTAAACTTCAGTAGAATTCTGAGAACAATGGGAGAGTTGCAAAGCATTTTTAAACCTCAGAAGAATTCCGAGAAAAATGGGAGAGTTCCACAGACTGATTTAAAAAAAACAATAACACTCCGAGAACAATGAAAGAGTTCCAAAGCATTTTTAATCTTCAGCATAATTCCGAGAGCAATGGGAGAGTTCCAAAGAATTTTTAAACTTCAGCAGAATTCCGAGAACAATGGGAGAGGTCTACAGATTAATTTAAAAAATACATTAACATTCCGAGAACAATGGAACAGTTCCAAAGCATTTTAAGTCTTCAGCAGAATTCCGAGAACAATGGGAGAGTTCTACAGACTGATTTTAAAAAACAATAAAATTCCGAGAACAATGGGGGAGTTCCAAAGCATTTTTAAACTTCAGCAGAATTCCGAGTACAATGGAAGAGTTACAAAGCTTTTTTAAGCTTCAGTAGAATTCTGAGAACAATGGGAGAGTTGCAAAGCATTTTCAAACCTCAGAAGAATTCCGAGAACAATGGGAGAGTTCTACAGACTGATTTAAAAAAACAATAACATTCCGAGAACAATGGGTGAGTTCCAAAGCATTTTTCAACTTCAGCAGAATTCCGAGAACAATGGAAGAGCTCCAAAGCATTTTTAAACTTCAGCAGAATTCCGAGAACAATGGAAGAGTTCCAAAACATTTTTAAACTTCAGCAGAATTCCGAGATTAATGGCAGAGCTCCAAAGCATTTTTAAACTTCAGCAGAATTTCGAGAACAATGGAAGAGTTGCAAAGCATGTTTAAACTTCATCAAAATTCCGAGAACAATGGAAGAGTTCCAAAACATTTTTAAACTTAGGAGAATTCCGAGAACAATGGAAGAGTTCCAAAGCATTTTTAAACTTCAGTAGAATTCCGAGAACAATGGGAGAGCTCTACAGACTGATTTAAAAAACAATAACATTCCAAGAACAATGGGAGAGTTCCAAACCATTTTTAAACTTCAGCAGAATTCGGAGAACAAGGGAAGAGTTCCAAAGCATTTTTAAACTTCAGTAGAATTCCGTGAACAATGGGAGAGTTCTACAGATTGATTTAAAAAAACAATAACATTCCGAGAACAATGGGGGAGTTCCAAAGCATTTTTAAACTTCAGCAGAATTCCGAGTACAATGGAAGAGTTCCAAAGCTTTTTTAAACTTCAGTAGAATTCTGAGAACAATGGGAGAGTTGCAAAGCATTTTTAAACCTCAGAAGAATTCCGAGAACAATAGGAGAGTTCTACAGACTGATTTAAAAAAACAATAACATTCCGAGAACAATGGGAGTGTTCCAAAGCATTTTTATACTTCATAAGAATTCTGAGAACAATGGAAGAGTTGCAAAGCATTTTTAAACTTCATCAAAATTCCAAGAACAATGGAAGAGTTCAAAAACATTTTTAAACTTCAGCAGAATTCCGAGAACAAAGGGAGAGTTCCAAAGGCTATTTTTAAACTTCATCAGAATTCCGAGAACAATGGAAGTGTTCCAAAGCATTTTTAAACTTCAACAGAATTATGAGAACATTTGAAGAGTTCCGAAGCATTTTTAAACTTCAGCAGAATTCCGAGAAAAATGGAAGAGTTAAAAAGCTTTTTTAAACTTCAGCAGAATTCCGAGAACAATGGGAGAGTTCTACAGACTTATTTAAAAAAAACAATAGCATTCCGAGAACAATGGGAGAGTTCCAAAGCATTTTTAAACTTCAGCAGAATTCCGAGAACAATGGGAGAGTTCCAAAGCATTTTTAATCTTCAGCAGAATTCCGAGAACAATGGGAGAGTTCCAAAGAGTTTTTAAACTTCAGCAGAATTCCGAGAACAATGGGAAAGGTCTACAGATTGATTTAAAAAAAACATTAACATTCCGAGAACAATGGAACAGTTTCAAAGAATTTTAATCTTCAGCAGAATTCCGAGAACAGTGGGAGAGTTCTACAGACTGATTTTAAAAAACAATAACATATCGACAACAATGGGGGAGTTCCAAAGCATTTTTAAACTTCAGCAGAATTCCGAGTACAATGTAAGAGTTCCAAAGCTTTTTTAAACTTCAGTAGAATTCTGAGAACAATGGGAGAGTTGCAAAGCATTTTTAAACCTCAGAAGAATTCCGAGAACAATGGGAGAGTTCTACAGACTGATTTAAAAAAACAATAACATTCCGAGAACAATGGGAGAGTTCCAAAGCATTTTTATACTTCATAAGAATTCCGAGAACAATGGCAGAGTTCTACAGACTAATTTATGAAAACAGTAACATTCCAAGAACAATGGGAGAGTTCCAAAGCATTTTTAAACTTCAGCAGAATTCCGAGAAAAATGGAAGTGTTCCAAAGCATTTTTAAACTTTAGCAGAATTCCTCGATCAATGGTAGAGCTCCAAAGCATTTTCAAACTTAGCAGAATTCCGAGAACAATGAAAGAGTTCCAAAGCATTTTTAAACTTCAGAAGAATTCCGAGAACAATGGGAGAGTTCTACAGACTGATTTTAAAAAACAAAAACATTCCGAGAACAATGGGGGAGTTCCAAAGCATTTTTAAACTTCAGCAGAATTCCTAGAACAATGGAAGAGTTCCAAATCTTTTTTAAACTTCAGCAGTATTCAGAGAACAATGGAAGAGTTCCAAAGCATTTTTAAACTTCAGCAGAATTCTGAGAACAATGGGAGAGTTCTACAGACTTTTTTAAAAAAACAATAACATTCCGAGAACAATTGGAGAGTTCCAAAGCATTTTTAAACTTCAGAAGAAATTCAAGAACAATGGGAGAGTTCTAGAGACTGTTTTAAAAAAACAATAACATTCCGAGAACAATGGGAGAGTCCCATAGCATTTTTAAACTTCAGCAGAATTCCCAGAACAATGGAAGAGTTCCAAAGCATTTTAAAACTTCAGTAGAATTCCGAGAACAATGGGAGAGTTCCACAGCATTTTTAAACTTTAGCAGAATTCCGAGAACAATGGGAGAGTTCCAAAACATTTTTAAACTTAGCAGAATTCCTAGAACAATGAAAGAGTTCCAAAGCATTTTTAAACTTCAGTAGAATTCCGAAAACAATGGGAGAGTTCCACAGACTGATTTAAAAAAAACAATAACATTCCGAGAACAATGGGAGAGTTCCAAAGCATGTTTAATCTTCAGCAGAATTCCGAGAACAATGGGAGAGTTCCAAAGAATTTTTAAACTTCAGCAGAATTCCGAGAACAATTGGAGAGGTCTACAGATTGATTTAAAAAAAACATTAACATTCCGAGAACAATGGGACAGTTCCAAAGCATTTTTAAACTTCGGTAGAATTCCGAGAACAATGGGAGAGATGCAAAGCATTTTTAATCTTCAGAAGAATTCCGAGAACAATGTAAGAGTTCTACAGACTGATTTAAAAAAACAATAACATTCCGAGAACAATGGGAGAGTTCCAAAGCATTTTTAAACTTCAGCAGAATTCCGAGAACAATGGAAGAGTTCCAAAGCATTTTTAAACTTCAGCAGAATTCCGAGATCAATGGAAGAGCTCCAAAGCATTTTTAAACTTCAGCAGAATTCTGAGAACAATGGAAGAGTTGCAAAGCATTTTTAAACTTCATCAAAATTCCAAGAACAATGGAAGAGTTCCAAAGCATTTTTAAACTTCAGCAGTATTCAGAGAACAATGGAAGGGTAACAAAGCATTTTTAAACTTCAGCAGAATTCCGAGAACAATGGGAGAGTTCTACGGACTGATTTTAAAAAACAATAACATTCAGAGAACAATGGGGGAGTTCCAAAGCATTTTTAAACTTCAGCACAATTCCGAATACAATGGAAGCGTTCCAAAGCTCTTTTAAACTTCAGTAGAATTCTGAGAACAATGGGAGAGTTCCAAAGCATTTTTAAACTTCAGAAGAATTTCAAGAACAATGGCAGAGTTCTACAGACTGTTTTAAAAAAACAATAACTTTCCGAGAACAATGAGAGAGTTCCAAAGCATTTTTAAACTTCAGCAGAATTTCCAGAACAATGGAAGAGTTCCAAAGCATTTTTAAACTTCAGTAGAATTCCGAGAACAATGGGAGAGTTCCACAGCATTTTTAAACTTCAGCAGAATTCCGAGAACAATGGGAGAGTTCTACAGACTGATTCTAAAAAACAATAATATTCTGAGAGCAATGGGGGAGTTCCAAAGCATGTTTAAACTTCAGCAGAATCCGAGTACAATGGAAGAGTTCCAAAGCTTTTTTAAACTTCAGTAGAATTCTGAGAACAATGGGAGAGTTGCAAAGCATTTTTAAACCTCAGAAGAATTCCGAGAACAATGGGAGAGTTCTACAGACTGATTTTAAAAAACAATAACATTCCGAGAACAATGAGAGAGTTCCAAAGCATTTTTATACTTCATAAGAATTCCGAGAAAAATGGGAGAGTTCTACAGACTAATTTAAAAAAACAATAACATTCCAAGAACAATGGGAGAGTTCCAAAGCATTTTTAAACTTCAGAAGAATTCCGAGAGCAATGGAAGACTTCCGAAGTATTTTTAAACTTTAGCAGAATTCTGAGAACAATGGAAGAGTTGCAAAGCATTTTTAAACTTCAGCAAAATTCCAAGAACAATGGAAGAGTTCAAAAACATTTTTAAACTTCAGCAGAATTCCGATAACAAAGGGAGAGTTCCACAGGCTATTTTTAAACTTCAACAGAATTCCGAGAACAATGGAAGAGTTCCAAAGCATTTTTAAACTTCAGCAGAATTCTGAGAACATTTGAAGAGTTTCAAACCATTTTTAAACTTCAGCAGAATTCCGAGAACAATGGGAGAGTTCTACAGACTGATTTAAAAAACAATAACATACTAAGAACAATGGGAGAGTTCCAAACCATTTTTAAACTTCAGCAGAATTCCGAGAACAATGGAAGAGTAACAAAGCATTTTTAAACTTCAGTAGAATTCCGTGAACAATGGGAGAGTTCTACAGACTGATATAAAAAAACAATAACATTCCGAGAACAATGGGAGAGTTCCAAAGCATTTTTAAACTTCAGCAGAATTCCTAGAAAAATGGAAGAGTTCCAAAGCTTTTTTAAACTTCAGCAGTATTCAGAGAACAATGGAAGAGTTCCAAAGCATTTTTAAACTTCAGCAGAATTCCGAGAACAATGGGAGAGTTCTACAGACTTTTTTAAAAAAACAATAACATTCCGAGAACAATTGGAGAGTTCCAAAGCATTTTTAAACTTCAGAAGAAATTCAAGAACAATGGGAGAGTTCTACAGACTGTTTTAAAAAAACAATAACATTCCGAGAACATTGGGAGAGTTCCAAAGCATTTTTAAACTTCAGCAGAATTCCCAGAACAATAGAAGAGTTTCACAGCATTTTTAAACTTCAGCAGAATTCCGAGAACAATGGGAGAGTTCCAAACCATTTTTAAACTTCAGCAGAATTCCGAGAACAATGGAAGAGTTCCAAAGCATTTTTAAACTTCAGTAGAATTCCGTGAACAATGGGAGAGTTCTACAGACTGATATAAAAAAACAATAACATTCCGAGAACAATGGGAGAGTTCCAAAGCATTTTTAAACTTCAGCAGAATTCCTAGAAAAATGGAAGAGTTCCAAAGCTTTTTTAAACTTCAGCAGTATTCAGAGAACAATGGAAGAGTTCCAAAGCATTTTTAAACTTCAGCAGAATTCCGAGAACAATGGGAGAGTTCTACAGACTTTTTTAAAAAAACAATAACATTCCGAGAACAATTGGAGAGTTCCAAAGCATTTTTAAACTTCAGAAGAAATTCAAGAACAATGGGAGAGTTCTACAGACTGTTTTAAAAAAACAATAACATTCCGAGAACATTGGGAGAGTTCCAAAGCATTTTTAAACTTCAGCAGAATTCCCAGAACAATGGAAGAGTTTCACAGCATTTTTAAACTTCAGCAGAATTCCGAGAACAATGGGAGAGTTCCAAAACATTTTTAAGCTTAGCAGAATTCCAAGAACAATGAAAGAGTTCCAAAGCATTTTTAAACTTCAGTAGAATTCCGAAAACAATGGGAGAGTTCCACAGACTGATTTAAAAAAAACAATAACATTCCGAGAACAATGGGAGAGTTCCAAAGCGTTTCTAATCTTCAGAAGAATTCCGAGAACAATGGAAGAGTTCCAAAGCATTTTTAAACTTCAGCAGTATTCAGAGAACAATGGAAGGGTAACAAAGCATTTTTAAACTTCAGCAAAATTCCGAGAACAATGGGAGAGTTCTACGGACTGATTTTAAAAAACAATAACATTCAGAGAACAATGGGGGAGTTCCAAAGCATTTTTAAACTTCAGCACAATTCCGAGTACAATGGAAGCGTTCCAAAGCATTTTTAAACTTCAGTAGAATTCCGTGAACAATGTGAGAGTTCTACAGACTGATTTAAAAAAACAATAACATTCCGAGAACAATGGGGGAGTTCCAAAGCATTTTTAAACTTCAGAAGAATTCCGAGAACAATGGGAGAGTTCTACAGACTGATTTTAAAAAACAATAACATTCTGAGAACAATGGGGGAGTTCCAAAGCATTTTTAAACTTCAGCAGAATTCCGAGTACAACGGAAGAGTTCCAAAGCTTTTTTAAACTTCAGTAGAATTCTGAGAACAATGGGAGAGATGCAAAGCATTTTAAATCTTCAGAAGAATTCCGAGAAAAATAGGAGAGTTCTACAGACTGATTTAAAAAAAACAATAACATTCCGAGAACAATGGGAGAGTTCCAAAGCATTTTTAAACTTCAGCAGAATTCCGAGAACAATGGAAGAGTTCCAAAGCATTTTTAAACTTCAGCAGAATTCCGATATCAATGGAAGAGTTCCAAAGCATTTTTAAACTTCAGCAGAATTCAGAGAACAATGGAAAGGTTGCAAAGCATTTTTAAACTTCATCAAAATTCCGAGAACAATGGAAGAGTTCCAAAACATTTTTAAACTTAGCAGAATTCTGAGAACAATGGAAGAGTTCCAAAGCATTTTTAAACTTCAGTAGAATTCCGAGAACAATGGGAGGGTTCTACAGACTGATTTAAAAAACAATAACATTCCAAGAACAATGGGAGAGTTCCAAACCATTTTTAAACTTCAGCAGAATTCCGAGAACAATTGAAGAGTTCCAAAGCATTTTTAAACTTCAGTAGAATTCCGTGAACAATGTGAGAGTTCTACAGACTGATTTAAAAAAACAATAACATTCCGAGAACAATGGGGGAGTTCCAAAGCATTTTTAAACTTCAGCAAAATTCCGAGTACAATGGAAGAGTTCCAAAGCTTTTTTAAACTTCAGTAGAATTCTGAGAACAATGGGAGAGTTGCAAAGCATTTTTAAACCTCAGAAGAATTCCGAGAACAATGGGAGAGTTCTACAGACTGATTTAAAAAAACAATAACATTCCGAGAACAATGGGAGAGTTCCAAAGCATTTTTATACTTCATAAGAATTCCGAGAACAATGGGAGAGTTCTACAGACTAATTTAAAAAAACAATAACATTCCAAGAACAATGGCAGAGTTCCAAAGCATTTTTAAACTTCAGCAGAATTCCGATAGCAATGGAAGAGTTCCGAAGTATTTTTAAACTTTAGCAGAATTTTGAGAACAATGGAAGAGTTCCAAAGCATTTTTAAACTTCAACAGATTTCTGAGAACATTTGAACAGTTCCGAAGCATTTTTAAACTTCAGCAGAATTCCGAGAAAAATGGAAGAGTTACAAAGCTTTTTTAAACTTCAGCAGAATTCCGAGAACAATGGGAGAGTTCTACAGACTTATTTAAAAACACAATAGCATTCCGAGAGCAATGGGAGAGTTCCAAAGCATTTTTAAACTTCAGCAGAATTCCGAGAACAAAGGAAGAGTTCCAAAGCATTTTTAACTTTAGCAGAATTCCTAGATCAATGATAGAGCTCCAAAGCATTTTTAAACTTCAGCAGAATTCCGAGAACAATGCAAGAGTTGCAAAGCATTTTTAAACTTCATCAAAATTCCGAGAACAATGGAAGAGTTCCAAAACATTTTTAAACTTAGCAGAATTCCGAGAACAATGGAAGAGTTCCAAAGCATTTTTAAACTTCAGTAGAATTCCGAGAAAAATGGGAGAGTTCCACAGACTGATTTAAAAAAAACAATAACATTCCGAGAACAATGGGAGAGATCCAAAGCATTTTTAATCTTCAGCAGAATTCCGAGAGCAATGGGAGAGTTCCAAAGAATTTTTAAACTTCAACAGAATTCCGAGAACAATGGGAGAGGTCTACAATTGATTTAAAAAATACATTAACATTCCGAGAACAATGGAAGAGTTCCAAAGCATTTTTAGTCTTCAGCTGAACTCCGAGAACAATGGGAGAGTTCTACAGACTGATTTTAAAATACAATAACATTCTGAGAACAATGGGTGAGTTCCATAGCATTTTTAAACTTCAGCAGAATTCCGAGTACAATGGAAGAGTTCCAAAGCTTTTTTAAACTTCAGTAGAATTCTGAGAACAATGGGAGAGTTGCAAAGCATTTTTAAACCTCAGAAGAATTCCGAGAAAAATGGGAGAGTTCCACAGACTGATTTAAAAAAAACAATAACACTCCGAGAACAATGAAAGAGTTCCAAAGCATTTTTAATCTTCAGCATAATTCCGAGAGCAATGGGAGAGTTCCAAAGAATTTTTAAACTTTAGCAGAATTCCGAGAACAATGGGAGAGGTCTACAGATTAATTTAAAAAATACATTAACATTCCGAGAACAATGGAACAGTTCCAAAGCATTTTTAGTCTTCAGCAGAATTCCGAGAACAATGGGAGAGTTCTACAGACTGATTTTAAAAAACAATGAAATTCCGAGAACAATGGGGGAGTTCCAAAGCATTTTTAAACTTCAGCAGAATTCCGAGTACAATGGAAGAGTTACAAAGCTTTTTTAAGCTTCAGTAGAATTCTGAGAACAATGGAAGAGTTGCAAAGCATTTTCAAACCTCAGAAGAATTCCGAGAACAATGGGAGAGTTTTACAGACTGATTTAAAAAAACAATAACATTCCGAGAACAATGGGTGAGTTCCAAAGCATTTTTCAACTTCAGCAGAATTCCGAGAACAATGGAAGAGCTCCAAAGCATTTTTAAACTTCAGCAGAATTCCGAGAACAATGGAAGAGTTCCAAAACATTTTTAAACTTCAGCAGAATTCCGAGATCAATGGCAGAGCTCCAAAGCATTTTTAAACTTCAGCAGAATTTCGAGAACAATGGAAGAGTTGCAAAGCATGTTTAAACTTCATCAAAATTCCGAGAACAATGGAAGAGTTCCAAAACATTTTTAAACTTAGCAGAATTCCGAGAACAATGGAAGAGTTCCAAAGCATTTTTAAACTTCAGTAGAATTCCGAGAACAATGGGAGAGCTCTACAGACTGATTTAAAAAACAATAACATTCCAAGAACAATGGGAGAGTTCCAAACCATTTTTAAACTTCAGCAGAATTCGGAGAACAAGGGAAGAGTTCCAAAGCATTTTTAAACTTCAGTAGAATTCCGTGAACAATGGGAGAGTTCTACAGATTGATTTAAAAATACAATAACATTCCGAGAACAATGGGGGAGTTCCAAAGCATTTTTAAACTTCAGCAGAATTCCGAGTACAATGGAAGAGTTCCAAAGCTTTTTTAAACTTCCGTAGAATTCTGAGAACAATGGGAGAGTTGCAAAGCATTTTTAAACCTCAGAAGAATTCCGAGAACAATAGGAGAGTTCTACAGACTGATTTAAAAAAACAATAACATTCCGAGAACAATGGGAGTGTTCCAAAGCATTTTTATACTTCATAAGAATTCTGAGAACAATGGAAGAGTTGCAAAGCATTTTTAAACTTCATCAAAATTCCAAGAACAATGGAAGAGTTCAAAAACATTTTTAAACTTCAGCAGAATTCCGAGAACAAAGGGAGAGTTCCAAAGGCTATTTTTAAACTTCATCAGAATTCCGAGAACAATGGAAGTGTTCCAAAGCATTTTTAAACTTCAACAGAATTATGAGAACATTTGAAGAGTTCCGAAGCATTTTTAAACTTCAGCAGAATTCCGAGAAAAATGGAAGAGTTAAAAAGCTTTTTTAAACTTCAGCAGAATTCCGAGAACAATGGCAGAGTTCTACAGACTTATTTAAAAAAAACAATAGCATTCCGAGAACAATGGGAGAGTTCCAAAGCATTTTTAAACTTCAGCAGAATTCCGAGAACAATGGGAGAGTTCCAAAGCATTTTTAATCTTCAGCAGAATTCCGAGAACAATGGGAGAGTTCCAAAGAGTTTTTAAACTTCAGCAGAATTCCGAGAACAATGGGAAAGGTCTACAGATTGATTTAAAAAAAACATTAACATTCCGAGAACAATGGAACAGTTCCAAAGAATTTTAATCTTCAGCAGAATTCCGAGAACAGTGGGAGAGTTCTACAGACTGATTTTAAAAAACAATAACATATCGAGAACAATGGGGGAGTTCCAAAGCATTTTTAAACTTCAGCAGAATTCCGAGTACAATGTAAG
This sequence comes from Phyllobates terribilis, assembly GCF_046119375.1. Lineage (NCBI taxonomy): Eukaryota > Metazoa > Chordata > Amphibia > Anura > Dendrobatidae > Phyllobates > Phyllobates terribilis. Next base: position 29,014,338 of record NW_027362765.1, on the reverse strand, counting down.
AGTTCCAAAGCTTTTTTAAACTTCAGTAGAATTCTGAGAACAATGGGAGAGTTGCAAAGCATTTTTAAACCACAGAAGAATTCCGAGAACAATGGGAGAGTTCTACAGACTGATTTAAAAAAACAATAACATTCCGAGAACAATGGGAGAGTTCCAAAGCATTTTTATACTTCATAAGAATTCCGAGAACAATGGCAGAGTTCTACAGACTAATTTATGAAAACAGTAACATTCCAAGAACAATGGGAGAGTTCCAAAGCATTTTTAAACTTCAGCAGAATTCCGAGAAAAATGGAAGTGTTCCAAAGCATTTTTAAACTTTAGCAGAATTCCTCGATCAATGGTAGAGCTCCAAAGCATTTTCAAACTTAGCAGAATTCCGAGAACAATGAAAGAGTTCCAAAGCATTTTTAAACTTCAGTAGAATTCCGAGAACAATGGGAGAGTTCCACAGACTGATTTAAAAAAAACAATAACATTCCGAGAACAATGGGAGAGTTCCAAAGCATTTTTAATCTTCAGCAGAATTCCGAGAACAATGGGAGAAATCCAAAGAATTTTTAAACTTCAGCAGAATTCCGAGAACAATGGGAGAGGTCTACAGATTGATTTAAAAAAAACTTTAACATTCCGAGAACAATGGGACAGTTCCAAAGCATTTTTAAACTTCAGTAGAATTCCGAGAACAATGGGAGAGTTCTACAGACTGATTTTAAAAAACAAAAACATTCCGAGAACAATGGGGGAGTTCCAAAGCATTTTTAAACTTCAGCAGAATTCCTAGAACAATGGAAGAGTTCCAAATCTTTTTTAAACTTCAGCAGTATTCAGAGAACAATGGAAGAGTTCCAAAGCATTTTTAAACTTCAGCAGAATTCTGAGAACAATGGGAGAGTTCTAGAGACTGTTTTAAAAAAACAATAACATTCCGAGAACAATGGGAGAGTCCCATAGCATTTTTAAACTTCAGCAGAATTCCCAGAACAATGGAAGAGTTCCAAAGCATTTTAAAACTTCAGTAGAATTCCGAGAACAATGGGAGAGTTCCACAGCATTTTTAAACTTTAGCAGAATTCCGAGAACAATGGGAGAGTTCCAAAACATTTTTAAACTTAGCAGAATTCCTAGAACAATGAAAGAGTTCCAAAGCATTTTTAAACTTCAGTAGAATTCCGAAAACAATGGGAGAGTTCCACAGACTGATTTAAAAAAAACAATAACATTCCGAGAACAATGGGAGAGTTCCAAAGCATGTTTAATCTTCAGCAGAATTCCGAGAACAATGGGAGAGTTCCAAAGAATTTTTAAACTTCAGCAGAATTCCGAGAACAATTGGAGAGGTCTACAGATTGATTTAAAAAAAACATTAACATTCCGAGAACAATGGGACAGTTCCAAAGCATTTTTAAACTTCGGTAGAATTCCGAGAACAATGGGAGAGATGCAAAGCATTTTTAATCTTCAGAAGAATTCCGAGAACAATGTAAGAGTTCTACAGACTGATTTAAAAAAACAATAACATTCCGAGAACAATGGGAGAGTTCCAAAGCATTTTTAAACTTCAGCAGAATTCCGAGAACAATGGAAGAGTTCCAAAGCATTTTTAAACTTCAGCAGAATTCCGAGATCAATGGAAGAGCTCCAAAGCATTTTTAAACTTCAGCAGAATTCTGAGAACAATGGAAGAGTTGCAAAGCATTTTTAAACTTCATCAAAATTCCAAGAACAATGGAAGAGTTCCAAAGCATTTTTAAACTTCAGCAGTATTCAGAGAACAATGGAAGGGTAACAAAGCATTTTTAAACTTCAGCAGAATTCCGAGAACAATGGGAGAGTTCTACGGACTGATTTTAAAAAACAATAACATTCAGAGAACAATGGGGGAGTTCCAAAGCATTTTTAAACTTCAGCACAATTCCGAGTACAATGGAAGCGTTCCAAAGCTCTTTTAAACTTCAGTAGAATTCTGAGAACAATGGGAGAGTTCCAAAGCATTTTTAAACTTCAGAAGAATTTCAAGAACAATGGCAGAGTTCTACAGACTGTTTTAAAAAAACAATAACTTTCCGAGAACAATGAGAGAGTTCCAAAGCATTTTTAAACTTCAGCAGAATTTCCAGAACAATGGAAGAGTTCCAAAGCATTTTTAAACTTCAGTAGAATTCCGAGAACAATGGGAGAGTTCCACAGCATTTTTAAACTTCAGCAGAATTCCGAGAACAATGGGAGAGTTCTACAGACTGATTCTAAAAAACAATAATATTCTGAGAACAATGGGGGAGTTCCAAAGCATGTTTAAACTTCAGCAGAATCCGAGTACAATGGAAGAGTTCCAAAGCTTTTTTAAACTTCAGTAGCATTCTGAGAACAATGGGAGAGTTGCAAAGCATTTTTAAACCTCAGAAGAATTCCGAGAACAATGGGAGAGTTCTACAGACTGATTTTAAAAAACAATAACATTCCGAGAACAATGAGAGAGTTCCAAAGCATTTTTATACTTCATAAGAATTCCGAGAAAAATGGGAGAGTTCTACAGACTAATTTAAAAAAACAATAACATTCCAAGAACAATGGAAGAGTTGCAAAGCATTTTTAAACTTCAGCAAAATTCCAAGAACAATGGAAGAGTTCAAAAACATTTTTAAACTTCAGCAGAATTCCGATAACAAAGGGAGAGTTCCACAGGCTATTTTTAAACTTCAACAGAATTCCGAGAACAATGGAAGAGTTCCAAAGCATTTTTAAACTTCAGCAGAATTCTGAGAACATTTGAAGAGTTTCGAACCATTTTTAAACTTCAGCAGAATTCCGAGAACAATGGGAGAGTTCTACAGACTGATTTAAAAAACAATAACATACTAAGAACAATGGGAGAGTTCCAAACCATTTTTAAACTTCAGCAGAATTCCGAGAACAATGGAAGAGTTCCAAAGCATTTTTAAACTTCAGTAGAATTCCGTGAACAATGGGAGAGTTCTACAGACTGATATAAAAAAACAATAACATTCCGAGAACAATGGGAGAGTTCCAAAGCATTTTTAAACTTCAGCAGAATTCCTAGAAAAATGGAAGAGTTCCAAAGCTTTTTTAAACTTCAGCAGTATTCAGAGAACAATGGCAGAGTTCCAAAGCATTTTTAAACTTCAGCAGAATTCCGAGAACAATGGGAGAGTTCTACAGACTTTTTTAAAAAAACAATAACATTCCGAGAACAATTGGAGAGTTCCAAAGCATTTTTAAACTTCAGAAGAAATTCAAGAACAATGGGAGAGTTCTACAGACTGTTTTAAAAAAACAATAACATTCCGAGAACATTGGGAGAGTTCCAAAGCATTTTTAAACTTCAGCAGAATTCCCAGAACAATGGAAGAGTTTCACAGCATTTTTAAACTTCAGCAGAATTCCGAGAACAATGGGAGAGTTCCAAACCATTTTTAAACTTCAGCAGAATTCCGAGAACAATGGAAGAGTTCCAAAGCATTTTTAAACTTCAGTAGAATTCCGTGAACAATGGGAGAGTTCTACAGACTGATATAAAAAAACAATAACATTCCGAGAACAATGGGAGAGTTCCAAAGCATTTTTAAACTTCAGCAGAATTCCTAGAAAAATGGAAGAGTTCCAAAGCTTTTTTAAACTTCAGCAGTATTCAGAGAACAATGGAAGAGTTCCAAAGCATTTTTAAACTTCAGCAGAATTCCGAGAACAATGGGAGAGTTCTACAGACTTTTTTAAAAAAACAATAACATTCCGAGAACAATTGGAGAGTTCCAAAGCATTTTTAAACTTCAGAAGAAATTCAAGAACAATGGGAGAGTTCTACAGACTGTTTTAAAAAAACAATAACATTCCGAGAACATTGGGAGAGTTCCAAAGCATTTTTAAACTTCAGCAGAATTCCCAGAACAATGGAAGAGTTTCACAGCATTTTTAAACTTCAGCAGAATTCCGAGAACAATGGGAGAGTTCCAAACCATTTTTAAACTTCAGCAGAATTCCGAGAACAATGGAAGAGTTCCAAAGCATTTTTAAACTTCAGTAGAATTCCGTGAACAATGGGAGAGTTCTACAGACTGATATAAAAAAACAATAACATTCCGAGAACAATGGGAGAGTTCCAAAGCATTTTTAAACTTCAGCAGAATTCCTAGAAAAATGGAAGAGTTCCAAAGCTTTTTTAAACTTCAGCAGTATTCAGAGAACAATGGAAGAGTTCCAAAGCATTTTTAAACTTCAGCAGAATTCCGAGAACAATGGGAGAGTTCTACAGACTTTTTTAAAAAAACAATAACATTCCGAGAACAATTGGAGAGTTCCAAAGCATTTTTAAACTTCAGAAGAAATTCAAGAACAATGGGAGAGTTCTACAGACTGTTTTAAAAAAACAATAACATTCCGAGAACATTGGGAGAGTTCCAAAGCATTTTTAAACTTCAGCAGAATTCCCAGAACAATGGAAGAGTTTCACAGCATTTTTAAACTTCAGCAGAATTCCGAGAACAATGGGAGAGTTCCAAAACATTTTTAAGCTTAGCAGAATTCCAAGAACAATGAAAGAGTTCCAAAGCATTTTTAAACTTCAGTAGAATTCCGAAAACAATGGGAGAGTTCCACAGACTGATTTAAAAAAAACAATAACATTCCGAGAACAATGGGAGAGTTCCAACGCGTTTCTAATCTTCAGAAGAATTCCGAGAACAATGGAAGAGTTCCAAAGCATTTTTAAACTTCAGCAGTATTCAGAGAACAATGGAAGGGTAACAAAGCATTTTTAAACTTCAGCAGAATTCCGAGAACAATGGGAGAGTTCTACGGACTGATTTTAAAAAACAATAACATTCAGAGAACAATGGGGGAGTTCCAAAGCATTTTTCAACTTCAGCACAATTCCGAGTACAATGGAAGCGTTCCAAAGCTCTTTTAAACTTCAGTAGAATTCTGAGAACAATGGGAGAGTTCCAAAGCATTTTTAAACTTCAGAAGAATTTCAAGAACAATGGCAGAGTTCTACAGACTGTTTTAAAAAAACAATAACTTTCCGAGAACAATGAGAGAGTTCCAAAGCATTTTTAAACTTCAGCAGAATTTCCAGAACAATGGAAGAGTTCCAAAGCATTTTTAAACTTCAGTAGAATTCCAAGAACAATGGGAGAGTTCCACAGCATTTTTAAACTTCAGCAGAATTCCGAGAACAATGGGAGAGTTCTAGAGACTGATTCTAAAAAACAATAATATTCTGAGAACAATGGGGGAGTTCCAAAGCATGTTTAAACTTCAGCAGAATCCGAGTACAATGGAAGAGTTCCAAAGCTTTTTTAAACTTCAGTAGAATTCTGAGAACAATGGGAGAGTTGCAAAGCATTTTTAAACCTCAGAAGAATTCCGAGAACAATGGGAGAGTTCTACAGACTGATTTTAAAAAACAATAATATTCCGAGAACAATGAGAGAGTTCCAAAGCATTTTTATACTTCATAAGAATTCCGAGAAAAATGGGAGAGTTCTACAGACTAATTTAAAAAAACAATAACATTCCAAGAACAATGGGAGAGTTCCAAAGCATTTTTAAACTTCAGCAGAATTCCGAGAGCAATGGAAGACTTCCGAAGTATTTTTAAACTTTAGCAGAATTCTGAGAACAATGGAAGAGTTGCAAAGCATTTTTAAACTTCAGCAAAATTCCAAGAACAATGGAAGAGTTCAAAAACATTTTTAAACTTCAGCAGAATTCCGATAACAAAGGGAGAGTTCCACAGGCTATTTTTAAACTTCAACAGAATTCCGAGAACAATGGAAGAGTTCCAAAGCATTTTTAAACTTCAGCAGAATTCTGAGAACATTTGAAGAGTTTCGAACCATTTTTAAACTTCAGCAGAATTCCGAGAACAATGGGAGAGTTCTACAGACTGATTTAAAAAACAATAACATTCTAAGAACAATGGGAGAGTTCCAAACCATTTTTAAACTTCAGCAGAATTCCGAGAACAATGGAAGAGTTCCAAAGCATTTTTAAACTTCAGTAGAATTCCGTGAACAATGGGAGAGTTCTACAGACTGATATAAAAAAACAATAACATTCCGAGAACAATGGGAGAGTTCCAAAGCATTTTTAAACTTCAGCAGAATTCCTAGAAAAATGGAAGAGTTCCAAAGCTTTTTTAAACTTCAGCAGTATTCAGAGAACAATGGAAGAGTTCCAAAGCATTTTTAAACTTCAGCAGAATTCCGAGAACAATGGGAGAGTTCTACAGACTTTTTTAAAAAAACAATAACATTCCGAGAACAATTGGAGAGTTCCAAAGCATTTTTAAACTTCAGAAGAAATTCAAGAACAATGGGAGAGTTCTACAGACTGTTTTAAAAAAACAATAACATTCCGAGAACATTGGGAGAGTTCCAAAGCATTTTTAAACTTCAGCAGAATTCCCAGAACAATGGAAGAGTTTCACAGCATTTTTAAACTTCAGCAGAATTCCGAGAACAATGGGAGAGTTCCAAACCATTTTTAAACTTCAGCAGAATTCCGAGAACAATGGAAGAGTTCCAAAGCATTTTTAAACTTCAGTAGAATTCCGTGAACAATGGGAGAGTTCTACAGACTGATATAAAAAAACAATAACATTCCGAGAACAATGGGAGAGTTCCAAAGCATTTTTAAACTTCAGCAGAATTCCTAGAAAAATGGAAGAGTTCCAAAGCTTTTTTAAACTTCAGCAGTATTCAGAGAACAATGGAAGAGTTCCAAAGCATTTTTAAACTTCAGCAGAATTCCGAGAACAATGGGAGAGTTCTACAGACTTTTTTAAAAAAACAATAACATTCCGAGAACAATTGGAGAGTTCCAAAGCATTTTTAAACTTCAGAAGAAATTCAAGAACAATGGGAGAGTTCTACAGACTGTTTTAAAAAAACAATAACATTCCGAGAACATTGGGAGAGTTCCAAAGCATTTTTAAACTTCAGCAGAATTCCCAGAACAATGGAAGAGTTTCACAGCATTTTTAAACTTCAGCAGAATTCCGAGAACAATGGGAGAGTTCCAAAACATTTTTAAGCTTAGCAGAATTCCAAGAACAATGAAAGAGTTCCAAAGCATTTTTAAACTTCAGTAGAATTCCGAAAACAATGGGAGAGTTCCACAGACTGATTTAAAAAAAACAATAACATTCCGAGAACAATGGGAGAGTTCCAAAGCGTTTCTAATCTTCAGAAGAATTCCGAGAACAATGGAAGAGTTCCAAAGCATTTTTAAACTTCAGCAGTATTCAGAGAACAATGGAAGGGTAACAAAGCATTTTTAAACTTCAGCAGAATTCCGAGAACAATGGGAGAGTTCTACGGACTGATTTTAAAAAACAATAACATTCAGAGAACAATGGGGGAGTTCCAAAGCATTTTTCAACTTCAGCACAATTCCGAGTACAATGGAAGCGTTCCAAAGCTCTTTTAAACTTCAGTAGAATTCTGAGAACAATGGGAGAGTTCCAAAGCATTTTTAAACTTCAGAAGAATTTCAAGAACAATGGCAGAGTTCTACAGACTGTTTTAAAAAAACAATAACTTTCCGAGAACAATGAGAGAGTTCCAAAGCATTTTTAAACTTCAGCAGAATTTCCAGAACAATGGAAGAGTTCCAAAGCATTTTTAAACTTCAGTAGAATTCCAAGAACAATGGGAGAGTTCCACAGCATTTTTAAACTTCAGCAGAATTCCGAGAACAATGGGAGAGTTCTACAGACTGATTCTAAAAAACAATAATATTCTGAGAACAATGGGGGAGTTCCAAAGCATGTTTAAACTTCAGCAGAATCCGAGTACAATGGAAGAGTTCCAAAGCTTTTTTAAACTTCAGTAGAATTCTGAGAACAATGGGAGAGTTGCAAAGCATTTTTAAACCTCAGAAGAATTCCGAGAACAGTGGGAGAGTTCTACAGACTGATTTTAAAAAACAATAATATTCCGAGAACAATGAGAGAGTTCCAAAGCATTTTTATACTTCATAAGAATTCCGAGAAAAATGGGAGAGTTCTACAGACTAATTTAAAAAAGCAATAACATTCCAAGAACAATGGGAGAGTTCCAAAGCATTTTTAAACTTCAGCAGAATTCCGAGAGCAATGGAAGACTTCCGAAGTATTTTTAAACTTTAGCAGAATTCTGAGAACAATGGAAGAGTTGCAAAGCATTTTTAAACTTCAGCAAAATTCCAAGAACAATGGAAGAGTTCAAAAACATTTTTAAACTTCAGCAGAATTCCGATAACAAAGGGAGAGTTCCACAGGCTATTTTTAAACTTCAACAGAATTCCGAGAACAATGGAAGAGTTCCAAAGCATTTTTAAACTTCAGCACAATTCTGAGAACATTTGAAGAGTTTCGAACCATTTTTAAACTTCAGCAGAATTCCGAGAACAATGGGAGAGTTCTACAGACTGATTTAAAAAACAATAACATTCTAAGAACAATGGGAGAGTTCCAAACCATTTTTAAACTTCAGCAGAATTCCGAGAACAATGGAAGAGTTCCAAAGCATTTTTAAACTTCAGTAGAATTCCGTGAACAATGGGAGAGTTCTACAGACTGATATAAAAAAACAATAACATTCCGAGAACAATGGGAGAGTTCCAAAGCATTTTTAAACTTCAGCAGAATTCCTAGAAAAATGGAAGAGTTCCAAAGCTTTTTTAAACTTCAGCAGTATTCAGAGAACAATGGAAGAGTTCCAAAGCATTTTTAAACTTCAGCAGAATTCCGAGAACAATGGGAGAGTTCTACAGACTTTTTTAAAAAAACAATAACATTCCGAGAACAATTGGAGAGTTCCAAAGCATTTTTAAACTTCAGAAGAAATTCAAGAACAATGGGAGAGTTCTACAGACTGTTTTAAAAAAACAATAACATTCCGAGAACATTGGGAGAGTTCCAAAGCATTTTTAAACTTCAGCAGAATTCCCAGAACAATGGAAGAGTTTCACAGCATTTTTAAACTTCAGCAGAATTCCGAGAACAATGGGAGAGTTCCAAAACATTTTTAAGCTTAGCAGAATTCCAAGAACAATGAAAGAGTTCCAAAGCATTTTTAAACTTCAGTAGAATTCCGAAAACAATGGGAGAGTTCCACAGACTGATTTAAAAAAAACAATAACATTCCGAGAACAATGGGAGAATTCCAAAGCGTTTCTAATCTTCAGAAGAATTCCGAGAACAATGGAAGTGTTCCAAAGCATTTTTAAACTTCAGCAGTATTCAGAGAACAATGGAAGGGTAACAAAGCATTTTTAAACTTCAGCAGAATTCCGAGAACAATAGGAGAGTTCTACGGACTGATTTTAAAAAACAATAACATTCAGAGAACAATGGGGGAGTTCCAAAGCATTTTTAAACTTCAGCACAATTCCGAGTACAATGGAAGCGTTCCAAAGCTCTTTTAAACTTCAGTAGAATTCTGAGAACAATGGGAGAGTTCCAAAGCATTTTTAAACTTCAGAAGAATTTCAAGAACAATGGCAGAGTTCTACAGACTGTTTTAAAAAAACAATAACTTTCCGAGAACAATGAGAGAGTTCCAAAGCATTTTTAAACTTCAGCAGAATTTCCAGAACAATGGAAGAGTTCCAAAGCATTTTTAAACTTCAGTAGAATTCCAAGAACAATGGGAGAGTTCCACAGCATTTTTAAACTTCAGCAGAATTCCGAGAACAATGGGAGAGTTCTACAGACTGATTCTAAAAAACAATAATATTCTGAGAACAATGGGGGAGTTCCAAAGCATGTTTAAACTTCAGAAGAATCCGAGTACAATGGAAGAGTTCCAAAGCTTTTTTAAACTTCAGTAGAAGTCTGAGAACAATGGGAGAGTTGCAAAGCATTTTTAAACCTCAGAAGAATTCCGAGAACAATGGGAGAGTTCTACAGACTGATTTTAAAAAACAATAACATTCCGAGAACAATGAGAGAGTTCCAAAGCATTTTTATACTTCATAAGAATTCCGAGAAAAATGGGAGAGTTCTACAGACTAATTTAAAAAAACAATAACATTCCAAGAACAATGGGAGAGTTCCAAAGCATTTTTAAACTTCAGCAGAATTCCGAGAGCAATGGAAGACTTCCGAAGTATTTTTAAACTTTAGCAGAATTCTGAGAACAATGGAAGAGTTGCAAAGCATTTTTAAACTTCAGCAAAATTCCAAGAACAATGGAAGAGTTCAAAAACATTTTTAAACTTCAGCAGAATTCCGATAACAAAGGGAGAGTTCCACAGGCTATTTTTAAACTTCAACAGAATTCCGAGAACAATGGAAGAGTTCCAAAGCATTTTTAAACTTCAGCAGAATTCTGAGAACATTTGAAGAGTTTCGAACCATTTTTAAACTTCAGCAGAATTCCGAGAACAATGGGAGAGTTCTACAGACTGATTTAAAAAACAATAACATTCTAAGAACAATGGGAGAGTTCCAAACCATTTTTAAACTTCAGCAGAATTCCGAGAACAATGGAAGAGTTCCAAAGCATTTTTAAACTTCAGTAGAATTCAGTGAACAATGGGAGAGTTCTACAGACTGATATAAAAAAACAATAACATTCCGAGAACAATGGGAGAGTTCCAAAGCATTTTTAAACTTCAGCAGAATTCCTAGAAAAATGGAAGAGTTCCAAAGCTTTTTTAAACTTCAGCAGTATTCAGAGAACAATGGAAGAGTTCCAAAGCATTTTTAAACTTCAGCAGAATTCCGAGAACAATGGGAGAGTTCTACAGACTTTTTTAAAAAAACAATAACATTCCGAGAACAATTGGAGAGTTCCAAAGCATTTTTAAACTTCAGAAGAAATTCAAGAACAATGGGAGAGTTCTACAGACTGTTTTAAAAAAACAATAACATTCCGAGAACATTGGGAGAGTTCCAAAGCATTTTTAAACTTCAGCAGAATTCCCAGAACAATGGAAGAGTTTCACAGCATTTTTAAACTTCAGCAGAATTCCGAGAACAATGGGAGAGTTCCAAAACATTTTTAAGCTTAGCAGAATTCCAAGAACAATGAAAGAGTTCCAAAGCATTTTTAAACTTCAGTAGAATTCCGAAAACAATGGGAGAGTTCCACAGACTGATTTAAAAAAAACAATAACATTCCGAGAACAATGGGAGAGTTCCAAAGCGTTTCTAATCTTCAGAAGAATTCCGAGAACAATGGGAGAGTTCCAAAGAATTTTTAAACTTCAGCAGAATTCCGAGAACAATGGGAGAGGTCTACAGATTGATTTAAAAAAACAATAGCATTCCGAGAACAATGGGAGAGTTCCAAAGCATTTTTAAACTTCAGCAGAATTCCGAGAACAATGGGAGAGTTCCAAAGCATTTTTAATCTTCAGCAGAATTCCGAGAACAATGGGAGAGTTCCAAAGAGTTTTTAAACTTCAGCAGAATTCTGAGAACAATGGGAAAGGTCTACAGATTGATTTAAAAAAAACATTAACATTCCGAGAACAATGGAACAGTTCCAAAGAATTTTAATCTTCAGCAGAATTCTGAGAACAATGGGAGAGTTCTACAGACTGATTTTAAAAAACAATAACATATCGAGAACAATGGGGGAGTTCCAAAGCATTTTTAAACTTCAGCAGAATTCCGAGTACAATGTAAGAGTTCCAAAGCTTTTTTAAACTTCAGTAGAATTCTGAGAACAATGGGAGAGTTGCAAAGCATTTTTAAACCTCAGAAGAATTCCGAGAACAATGGGAGAGATCTACAGACTGATATAAAAAAACAATAACATTCCGAGAACAATGGGAGAGTTCCAAAGCATTTTTATACTTCATAAGAATTCCGAGAACAATGGCAGAGTTCTACAGACTAATTTATGAAAACAGTAACATTCCAAGAACAATGGCAGAGTTCCAAAGCATTTTTAAACTTCAGCAGAATTCCGAGAAAAATGGAAGTGTTCCAAAGCATTTTTAAACTTTAGCAGAATTCCTCGATCAATGGTAGAGCTCCAAAGCATTTTTAAACTTAGCAGAATTCCGAGAACAATGAAAGAGTTCCAAAGCATTTTTAAACTTCAGTAGAATTCCGAGAACAATGGGAGAGTTCCACAGACTGATTTAAAAAAAACAATAACATTCCGAGAACAATGGGAGAGTTGCAAAGCATTTTTAAACCTCAGAAGAATTCCGAGAACAATGGGAGAGTTCTACAGACTGATTTAAAAAAACAATAACATTTCGAGAACAATGGGTGAGTTCCAAAGCATTTTTCAACTTCAGCAGAATTCCGAGAACAATGGAAGAGCTCCAAAGCATTTTTTAACTTCAGCAGAATTCCGAGAACAATGGAAGAGTTCCAAAACATTTTTAAACTTCAGCAGAATTCCGAGATCAATGGCAGAGCTCCAAAGCATTTTTAAACTTCAGCAGAATTTCGAGAACAATGGAAGAGTTGCAAAGCATGTTTAAACTTCATCAAAATTCCGAGAACAATGGAAGAGTTCCAAAACATTTTTAAACTTAGCAGAATTCCGAGAACAATGGAAGAGTTCCAAAGCATTTTTAAACTTCAGTAGAATTCCGAGAACAATGGGAGAGCTCTACAGACTGATTTAAAAAACAATAACATTCCAAGAACAATGGGAGAGTTCCAAACCATTTTTAAACTTCAGCAGAATTCGGAGAACAAGGGAAGAGTTCCAAAGCATTTTTAAACTTCAGTAGAATTCCGTGAACAATGGGAGAGTTCTACAGATTGATTTAAAAAAACAATAACATTCCGAGAACAATGGGGGAGTTCCAAAGCATTTTTAAACTTCAGCAGAATTCCGAGTACAATGGAAGAGTTCCAAAGCTTTTTTAAACTTCAGTAGAATTCTGAGAACAATGGGAGAGTTGCAAAGCATTTTTAAACCTCAGAAGAATTCCGAGAACAATAGGAGAGTTCTACAGACTGATTTAAAAAAACAATAACATTCCGAGAACAATGGGAGTGTTCCAAAGCATTTTTATACTTCATAAGAATTCTGAGAACAATGGAAGAGTTGCAAAGCATTTTTAAACTTCATCAAAATTCCAAGAACAATGGAAGAGTTCAAAAACATTTTTAAACTTCAGCAGAATTCCGAGAACAAAGGGAGAGTTCCAAAGGCTATTTTTAAACTTCATCAGAATTCCGAGAACAATGGGAGTGTTCCAAAGCATTTTTATACTTCATAAGAATTCTGAGAACAATGGAAGAGTTGCAAAGCATTTTTAAACTTCATCAAAATTCCAAGAACAATGGAAGAGTTCAAAAACATTTTTAAACTTCAGCAGAATTCCGAGAACAAAGGGAGAGTTCCAAAGGCTATTTTTAAACTTCATCAGAATTCCGAGAACAATGGAAGTGTTCCAAAGCATTTTTAAACTTCAACAGAATTATGAGAACATTTGAAGAGTTCCGAAGCATTTTTAAACTTCAGCAGAATTCCGAGAAAAATGGAAGAGTTAAAAAGCTTTTTTAAACTTCAGCAGAATTCCGAGAACAAAGGGAGAGTTCTACAGACTTATTTAAAAAAAACAATAGCATTCCGAGAACAATGGGAGAGTTCCAAAGCATTTTTAAACTTCAGCAGAATTCCGAGAACAATGGGAGAGTTCCAAAGCATTTTTAATCTTCAGCAGAATTCCGAGAACAATGGGAGAGTTCCAAAGAGTTTTTAAACTTCAGCAGAATTCCGAGAACAATGGGAAAGGTCTACAGATTGATTTAAAAAAAACATTAACATTCCGAGAACAATGGAACAGTTCCAAAGAATTTTAATCTTCAGCAGAATTCCGAGAACAATGGGAGAGTTCTACAGACTGATTTTAAAAAACAATAACATATCGAGAACAATGGGGGAGTTCCAAAGCATTTTTAAACTTCAGCAGAATTCCGAGTACAATGTAAGAGTTCCAAAGCTTTTTTAAACTTCAGTAGAATTCTGAGAACAATGGGAGAGTTGCAAAGCATTTTTAAACCTCAGAAGAATTCCGAGAACAATGGGAGAGTTCTACAGACTGATTTAAAAAAACAATAACATTCCGAGAACAATGGGAGAGTTCCAAAGCATTTTTAAACTTCAGCAGAATTCCGAGAAAAATGGAAGTGTTACAAAGCATTTTTAAACTTTAGCAGAATTCCTCGATCAATGGTAGAGCTCCAAAGCATTTTCAAACTTAGCAGAATTCCGAGAACAATGAAAGAGTTCCAAAGCATTTTTAAACTTCAGTAGAATTCCGAGAACAATGGGAGAGTTCCACAGACTGATTTAAAAAAAACAATAACATTCCGAGAACAATGGGAGAGTTCCAAAGCATTTTTAATCTTCAGCAGAATTCCGAGAACAATGGGAGAAATCCAAAGAATTTTTAAACTTCAGCAGAATTCCGAGAACAATGGGAGAGGTCTACAGATTGATTTAAAAAAAACTTTAACATTCCGAGAACAATGGGACAGTTCCAAAGCATTTTTAAACTTCAGTAGAATTCCGAGAACAATGGGAGAGTTCTACAGACTGATTTTAAAAAACAAAAACATTCCGAGAACAATGGGGGAGTTCCAAAGCATTTTTAAACTTCAGCAGAATTCCTAGAACAATGGAAGAGTTCCAAATCTTTTTTAAACTTCAGCAGTATTCAGAGAACAATGGAAGAGTTCCAAAGCATTTTTAAACTTCAGCAGAATTCTGAGAACAATGGGAGAGTTCTACAGACTTTTTTAAAAAAACAATAACATTCCGAGAACAATTGGAGAGTTCCAAAGCATTTTTAAACTTCAGAAGAAATTCAAGAACAATGGGAGAGTTCTAGAGACTGTTTTAAAAAAACAATAACATTCCGAGAACAATGGGAGAGTCCCATAGCATTTTTAAACTTCAGCAGAATTCCCAGAACAATGGAAGAGTTGGAAAGCATTTTAAAACTTCAGTAGAATTCCGAGAACAATGGGAGAGTTCCACAGCATTTTTAAACTTTAGCAGAATTCCGAGAACAATGGGAGAGTTCCAAAACATTTTTAAACTTAGCAGAATTCCTAGAACAATGAAAGAGTTCCAAAGCATTTTTAAACTTCAGTAGAATTCCGAAAACAATGGGAGAGTTCCACAGACTGATTTAAAAAAAACAATAACATTCCGAGAACAATGGGAGAGTTCCAAAGCATGTTTAATCTTCAGCAGAATTCCGAGAACAATGGGAGAGTTCCAAAGAATTTTTAAACTTCAGCAGAATTCCGAGAACAATTGGAGAGGTCTACAGATTGATTTAAAAAAAACATTAACATTCCGAGAACAATGGGACAGTTCCAAAGCATTTTTAAACTTCGGTAGAATTCCGAGAACAATGGGAGAGATGCAAAGCATTTTTAATCTTCAGAAGAATTCCGAGAACAATGTAAGAGTTCTACAGACTGATTTAAAAAAACAATAACATTCCGAGAACAATGGGAGAGTTCCAAAGCATTTTTAAACTTCAGCAGAATTCCGAGAACAATGGAAGAGTTCCAAAGCATTTTTAAACTTCAGCAGAATTCCGAGATCAATGGAAGAGCTCCAAAGCATTTTTAAACTTCAGCAGAATTCTGAGAACAATGGAAGAGTTGCAAAGCATTTTTAAACTTCATCAAAATTCCAAGAACAATGGAAGAGTTCCAAAGCATTTTTAAACTTCAGCAGTATTCAGAGAACAATGGAAGGGTAACAAAGCATTTTTAAACTTCAGCAGAATTCCGAGAACAATGGGAGAGTTCTACGGACTGATTTTAAAAAACAATAACATTCAGAGAACAATGGGGGAGTTCCAAAGCATTTTTAAACTTCAGCACAATTCTGAGTACAATGGAAGCGTTCCAAAGCTCTTTTAAACTTCAGTAGAATTCTGAGAACAATGGGAGAGTTCCAAAGCATTTTTAAACTTCAGAAGAATTTCAAGAACAATGGCAGAGTTCTACAGACTGTTTTAAAAAAACAATAACTTTCCGAGAACAATGAGAGAGTTCCAAAGCATTTTTAAACTTCAGCAGAATTTCCAGAACAATGGAAGAGTTCCAAAGCATTTTTAAACTTCAGTAGAATTCCGAGAACAATGGGAGAGTTCCACAGCATTTTTAAACTTCAGCAGAATTCCGAGAACAATGGGAGAGTTCTACAGACTGATTCTAAAAAACAATAATATTCTGAGAACAATGGGGGAGTTCCAAAGCATGTTTAAACTTCAGCAGAATCCGAGTACAATGGAAGAGTTCCAAAGCTTTTTTAAACTTCAGTAGAATTCTGAGAACAATGGGAGAGTTGCAAAGCATTTTTAAACCTCAGAAGAATTCCGAGAACAATGGGAGAGTTCTACAGACTGATTTTAAAAAACAATAACATTCCGAGAACAATGAGAGAGTTCCAAAGCATTTTTATACTTCATAAGAATTCTGAGAAAAATGGGAGAGTTCTACAGACTAATTTAAAAAAACAATAACATTCCAAGAACAATGGGAGAGTTCCAAAGCATTTTTAAACTTCAGTAGAATTCCGAGAGCAATGGAAGACTTCCGAAGTATTTTTAAACTTTAGCAGAATTCTGAGAACAATGGAAGAGTTGCAAAGCATTTTTAAACTTCAGCAAAATTCCAAGAACAATGGAAGAGTTCAAAAACATTTTTAAACTTCAGCAGAATTCCGATAACAAAGGGAGAGTTCCACAGGCTATTTTTAAACTTCAACAGAATTCCGAGAACAATGGAAGAGTTCCAAAGCATTTTTAAACTTCAGCAGAATTCTGAGAACATTTGAAGAGTTTCGAACCATTTTTAAACTTCAGCAAAATTCCGAGAACAATGGGAGAGTTCTACAGACTGATTTAAAAAACAATAACATTCTAAGAACAATGGGAGAGTTCCAAACCATTTTTAAACTTCAGCAGAATTCCGAGAACAATGGAAGAGTTCCAAAGCATTTTTAAACTTCAGTAGAATTCCGTGAACAATGGGAGAGTTCTACAGACTGATATAAAAAAAAATAACATTCCGAGAACAATGGGAGAGTTCCAAAGCATTTTTAAACTTCAGCAGAATTCCTAGAAAAATGGAAGAGTTCCAAAGCTTTTTTAAACTTCAGCAGTATTCAGAGAACAATGGAAGAGTTCCAAAGCATTTTTAAACTTCAGCAGAATTCCGAGAACAATGGGAGAGTTCTACAGACTTTTTTAAAAAAACAATAACATTCCGAGAACAATTGGAGAGTTCCAAAGCATTTTTAAACTTCAGAAGAAATTCAAGAACAATGGGAGAGTTCTACAGACTGTTTTAAAAAAACAATAACATTCCGAGAACATTGGGAGAGTTCCAAAGAATTTTTAAACTTCAGCAGAATTCCCAGAACAATGGAAGAGTTTCACAGCATTTTTAAACTTCAGCAGAATTCCGAGAACAATGGGAGAGTTCCAAAACATTTTTAAGCTTAGCAGAATTCCAAGAACAATGAAAGAGTTCCAAAGCATTTTTAAACTTCAGTAGAATTCCGAAAACAATGGGAGAGTTCCACAGACTGATTTAAAAAAAACAAAAACATTCCGAGAACAATGGGAGAGTTCCAAAGCGTTTCTAATCTTCAGAAGAATTCCGAGAACAATGGGAGAGTTCCAAAGAATTTTTAAACTTCAGCAGAATTCCGAGAACAATGGGAGAGGTCTACAGATTGATTTAAAAAAAACATTAACATTCCGAGAACAATGGGACAGTTCCAAAGCATTTTTAAACTTCGGTAGAATTCCGAGAACAATGGGAGAGTTCTACAGACTTATTTAAAAAAACAATAGCATTCCGAGAACAATGGGAGAGTTCCAAAGCATTTTTAAACTTCAGCAGAATTCCGAGAACAATGGGAGAGTTCCAAAGCATTTTTAATCTTCAGCAGAATTCCGAGAACAATGGGAGAGTTCCAAAGAGTTTTTAAACTTCAGCAGAATTCTGAGAACAATGGGAAAGGTCTACAGATTGATTTAAAAAAAACATTAACATTCCGAGAACAATGGAACAGTTCCAAAGAATTTTAATCTTCAGCAGAATTCCGAGAACAATGGGAGAGTTCTACAGACTGATTTTAAAAAACAATAACAAATCGAGAACAATGGGGGAGTTCCAAAGCATTTTTAAACTTCAGCAGAATTCCGAGTACAATGTAAGAGTTCCAAAGCTTTTTTAAACTTCAGTAGAATTCTGAGAACAATGGGAGAGTTGCAAAGCATTTTTAAACCTCAGAAGAATTCCGAGAACAATGGGAGAGTTCTACAGACTGATATAAAAAAAAATAACATTCCGAGAACAATGGGAGAGTTCCAAAGCATTTTTATACTTCATAAGAATTCCGAGAACAATGGCAGAGTTCTACAGACTAATTTATGAAAACAGTAACATTCCAAGAACAATGGGAGAGTTCCAAAGCATTTTTAAACTTCAGCAGAATTCCGAGAAAAATGGAAGTGTTCCAAAGCATTTTTAAACTTTAGCAGAATTCCTCGATCAATGGTAGAGCTCCAAAGCATTTTTAAACTTAGCAGAATTCCGAGAACAATGAAAGAGTTCCAAAGCATTTTTAAACTTCAGTAGAATTCCGAGAACAATGGGAGAGTTCCACAGACTGATTTAAAAAAAACAATAACATTCCGAGAACAATGGGAGAGTTCCAAAGCATTTTTAATCTTCAGCAGAATTCCGAGAACAATGGGAGAAATCCAAAGAATTTTTAAACTTCAGCAGAATTCCGAGAACAATGGGAGAGGTCTACAGATTGATTTAAAAAAAACTTTAACATTCCGAGAACAATGGGACAGTTCCAAAGCATTTTTAAACTTCAGTAGAATTCCGAGAACAATGGGAGAGTTCTACAGACTGATTTTAAAAAACAAAAACATTCCGAGAACAATGGGGGAGTTCCAAAGCATTTTTAAACTTCAGCAGAATTCCTAGAACAATGGAAGAGTTCCAAATCTTTTTTAAACTTCAGCAGTATTCAGAGAACAATGGAAGAGTTCCAAAGCATTTTTAAACTTCAGCAGAATTCCGAGAACAATGGGAGAGTTCTACAGACTTTTTTAAAAAAACAATAACATTCCGAGAACAATTGGAGAGTTCCAAAGCATTTTTAAACTTCAGAAGAAATTCAAGAACAATGGGAGAGTTCTAGAGACTGTTTTAAAAAAACAATAACATTCCGAGAACAATGGAAGAGTCCCATAGCATTTTTAAACTTCAGCAGAATTCCCAGAACAATGAAAGAGTTCCAAAGCATTTTTAAACTTCAGTAGAATTCCGAGAACAATGGGAGAGTTCCACAGCATTTTTAAACTTTAGCAGAATTCCGAGAACAATGGGAGAGTTCCAAAACATTTTTAAACTTAGCAGAATTCCTAGAACAATGAAAGAGTTCCAAAGCATTTTTAAACTTCAGTAGAATTCCGAAAACAATGGGAGAGTTCCACAGACTGATTTAAAAAAAACAATAACATTCCGAGAACAATGGGAGAGTTCCAAAGCATTTTTAATCTTCAGCAGAATTCCGAGAACAATGGGAGAGTTCCAAAGAATTTTTAAACTTCAGCAGAATTCCGAGAACAATTGGAGAGGTCTACAGATTGATTTAAAAAAAACATTAACATTCCGAGAACAATGGGACAGTTCCAAAGCATTTTTAAACTTCGGTAGAATTCCGAGAACAATGGGAGAGTTCTACAGACTGATTTTAGAAAACAATAACATTCCGAGAACAATGGGGGAGTTCCAAAGCATTTTTAAACTTCAGCAGAATTCCGAGTACAACGGAAGAGTTCCAAAGCTTTTTTAAACTTCAGTAGAATTCTGAGAACAATGGGAGAGATGCAAAGCATTTTTAATCTTCAGAAGAATTCCGAGAACAATGTAAGAGTTCTACAGACTGATTTAAAAAAACAATAACATTCCGAGAACAATGGGAGAGTTCCAAAGCATTTTTAAACTTCAGCAGAATTCCGAGAACAATGGAAGAGTTCCAAAGCATTTTTAAACTTCAGCAGAATTCCGAGATCAATGGAAGAGCTCCAAAGCATTTTTAAACTTCAGCAGAATTCTGAGAACAATGGAAGAGTTGCAAAGCATTTTTAAACTTCATCAAAATTCCAAGAACAATGGAAGAGTTCCAAAGCATTTTTAAACTTCAGCAGTATTCAGAGAACAATGGAAGGGTAACAAAGCATTTTTAAACTTCAGCAGAATTCCGAGAACAATGGGAGAGTTCTACGGACTGATTTTAAAAAACAATAACATTCAGAGAACAATGGGGGAGTTCCAAAGCATTTTTAAACTTCAGCACAATTCCGAGTACAATGGAAGCGTTCCAAAGCTCTTTTAAACTTCAGTAGAATTCTGAGAACAATGGGAGAGTTCCAAAGCATTTTTAAACTTCAGAAGAATTTCAAGAACAATGGCAGAGTTCTACAGACTGTTTTAAAAAAACAATAACTTTCCGAGAACAATGAGAGAGTTCCAAAGCATTTTTAAACTTCAGCAGAATTTCCAGAACAATGGAAGAGTTCCAAAGCATTTTTAAACTTCAGTAGAATTCCGAGAACAATGGGAGAGTTCCACAGCATTTTTAAACTTCAGCAGAATTCCGAGAACAATGGGAGAGTTCTACAGACTGATTCTAAAAAACAATAATATTCTGAGAACAATGGGGGAGTTCCAAAGCATGTTTAAACTTCAGCAGAATCCGAGTACAATGGAAGAGTTCCAAAGCTTTTTTAAACTTCAGTAGAATTCTGAGAACAATGGGAGAGTTGCAAAGCATTTTTAAACCTCAGAAGAATTCCGAGAACAATGGGAGAGTTCTACAGACTGATTTTAAAAAACAATAACATTCCGAGAACAATGAGAGAGTTCCAAAGCATTTTTATACTTCATAAGAATTCCGAGAAAAATGGGAGAGTTCTACAGACTAATTTAAAAAAACAATAACATTCCAAGAACAATGGGAGAGTTCCAAAGCATTTTTAAACTTCAGCAGAATTCCGAGAGCAATGGAAGACTTCCGAAGTATTTTTAAACTTTAGCAGAATTCTGAGAACAATGGAAGAGTTGCAAAGCATTTTTAAACTTCAGCAAAATTCCAAGAACAATGGAAGAGTTCAAAAACATTTTTAAACTTCAGCAGAATTCCGATAACAAAGGGAGAGTTCCACAGGCTATTTTTAAACTTCAACAGAATTCCGAGAACAATGGAAGAGTTCCAAAGCATTTTTAAACTTCAGCAGAATTCTGAGAACATTTGAAGAGTTTCGAACCATTTTTAAACTTCAGCAGAATTCGGAGAACAATGGGAGAGTCCTACAGACTGATTTAAAAAACAATAACATTCTAAGAACAATGGGAGAGTTTCAAACCATTTTTAAACTTCAGCAGAATTCCGAGAACAATGGAAGATTTCCAAAGCATTTTTAAACTTCACTAGAATTCCGTGAACAATGGGAGAGTTCTACAGACTGATATAAAAAAACAATAACATTCCGAGAACAATGGGAGAGTTCCAAAGCATTTTTAAACTTCAGCAGAATTCCTAGAAAAATGGAAGAGTTCCAAAGCTTTTTTAAACTTCAGCAGTATTCAGAGAACAATGGAAGAGTCCCAAAGCATTTTTAAACTTCAGCAGAATTCAGAGAACAATGGGAGAGTTCTACAGACTTTTTTAAAAAAACAATAACATTCCGAGAACAATTGGAGAGTTCCAAAGCATTTTTAAACTTCAGAAGAAATTCAAGAACAATGGGAGAGTTCTATAGACTGTTTTAAAAAAACAATAACATTCCGAGAACATTGGGAGAGTTCCAAAGCATTTTTAAACTTCAGCAGAATTCCCAGAACAATGGAAGAGTTTCACAGCATTTTTAAACTTCAGCAGAATTCCGAGAACAATGGGAGAGTTCCAAAACATTTTTAAGCTTAGCAGAATTCCAATAACAATGAAAGAGTTCCAAAGCATTTTTAAACTTCAGTAGAATTCCGAAAACAATGGGAGAGTTCCACAGACTGATTTAAAAAAAACAATAACATTCCGAGAACAGTGGGAGAGTTCCAAAGCGTTTCTAATCTTCAGAAGAATTCCGAGAACAATGGGAGAGTTCCAAAGAATTTTTAAACTTCAGCAGAATTCCGAGAACAATGGGAGAGGTCTACAGATTGATTTAAAAAAAACATTAACATAACGAGAACAATGGGACAGTTCCAAAGCATTTTTAAACTTCGGTAGAATTCCGAGAACAATGGGAGAGTTCTACAGACTGATTTTAAAAAACAATAACATTCCGAGAACAATGGGGGAGTTCCAAAGCATTTTTAAACTTCAGCAGAATTCCGAGTACAAGGGAAGATTTCCAAAGCATTTTTAAACTTCAGTAGGATTCTGAGAACAATGGGAGAGATGCAAAGCATTTTTAATCTTCAGAAGAATTCCGAGAACAATGGGAGAGTTCTACAGACTGATTTAAAAAAACAATAACATTCCGAGAACAATGGGAGAGTTCCAAAGCATTTTTAAACTTCAGCAGAATTCCGAGAACAATGGAAGAGTTCCAAAGCATTTTTTAACTTCAGCAGAATTCCGAGATCAATGGAAGAGCTCCAAAGCATTTTTAAACTTCAGCAGAATTCCGAGAACAATGGAAGAGTTGCAAAGCATTTTTAAACTTCATCAAAATTCCGAGAACAATGGAAGAGTTCAAAATCATTTTTAAACTTAGCAGAATTCCGAGAACAATGGAAGAGTTCCAAAGCATTTTTAAACTTAGCAGAATTCCGAGAACAATGGGAGAGTTCTACAGACTGATTTAAAAAAACAATAACATTCCAAGAACAATGGGAGAGTTCCAAAGCAGTTTTAAACTTCAGTAGAATTCCGAGAACAATGGAAGAGTTCCAAAGCATTTTTAAACTTCAGCAGTATTCAGAGAACAATGGAAGAGTAAAAAAGCATTTTTAAACTTCAGCAGAATTCCGAGAACAATGGGAGAGTTCTCCAGACTGATTTTAAAAAACAATATCATTCCGAGAACAATGGGAGAGTTCCAAAGCATATTTAAACTTCAGCAGAATTCCGAGTACAACGGAAGAGTTCCAAAGCTTTTTTAAACTTCAGTAAAATTCTGAGAACAATGGGAGAGATGCAAAGCATTTTTAATCTTCAGAAGAATTCCGAGAACAATGGGAGAGTTCTACAGACTGATTTTAAAAAACAACATCATTCCGAGAACAATGGGAGAGTTCCAAAGCATATTTAAACTTCAGTAGAATTCCGAGTACAACGGAAGAGTTCCAAAGCTTTTTTAAACTTCAGTAAAATTCTGAGAACAATGGGAGAGATGCAAAGCATTTTTAAACTTCAGCAGAATTCCGAGAACAATTGGAGAGGTCTACAGATTGATTTAAAAAAAACATTAACATTCCGAGAACAATGGGACAGTTCCAAAGCATTTTTAAACTTCGGTAGAATTCCGAGAACAATGGGAGAGTTCTACAGACTGATTTTAGAAAACAATAACATTCCGAGAACAATGGGGGAGTTCCAAAGCATTTTTAAACTTCAGCAGAATTCCGAGTACAACGGAAGAGTTCCAAAACTTTTTTAAACTTCAGTAGAATTCTGAGAACAATGGGAGAGATGCAAAGCATTTTTAATCTTCAGAAGAATTCCGAGAACAATGTAAGAGTTCTACAAACTGATTTAAAAAAACAATAACATTCCGAGAACAATGGGAGAGTTCCAAAGCATTTTTAAACTTCAGCAGAATTCCGAGAACAATGGAAGAGTTCCAAAGCATTTTTAAACTTCAGCAGAATTCCGAGATCAATGGAAGAGCTCCAAAGCATTTTTAAACTTCAGCAGAATTCTGAGAACAATGGAAGAGTTGCAAAGCATTTTTAAACTTCATCAAAATTCCAAGAACAATGGAAGAGTTCCAAAGCATTTTTAAACTTCAGCAGTATTCAGAGAACAATGGAAGGGTAACAAAGCATTTTTAAACTTCAGCAGAATTCCGAGAACAATGGGAGAGTTCTACGGACTGATTTTAAAAAACAATGACATTCAGAGAACAATGGGGGAGTTCCAAAGCATTTTTAAACTTCAGCACAATTCCGAGTACAATGGAAGCGTTCCAAAGCTCTTTTAAACTTCAGTAGAATTCTGAGAACAATGGGAGAGTTCCAAAGCATTTTTAAACTTCAGAAGAATTTCAAGAACAATGGCAGAGTTCTACAGACTGTTTTAAAAAAACAATAACTTTCCGAGAACAATGAGAGAGTTCCAAAGCATTTTTAAACTTCAGCAGAATTTCCAGAACAATGGAAGTGTTCCAAAGCATTTTTAAACTTCAGTAGAATTCCGAGAACAATGGGAGAGTTCCACAGCATTTTTAAACTTCAGCAGAATTCCGAGAACAATGGGAGAGTTCTACAGACTGATTCTAAAAAACAATAATATTCTGAGAACAATGGGGGAGTTCCAAAGCATGTTTAAACTTCAGCAGAATCCGAGTACAATGGAAGAGTTCCAAAGCTTTTTTAAACTTCAGTAGAATTCTGAGAACAATGGGAGAGTTGCAAAGCATTTTTAAACCTCAGAAGAATTCCGAGAACAATGGGAGAGTTCTACAGACTGATTTTAAAAAACAATAACATTCCGAGAACAATGAGAGAGTTCCAAAGCATTTTTATACTTCATAAGAATTCCGAGAAAAATGGGAGAGTTCTACAGACTAATTTAAAAAAACAATAACATTCCAAGAACAATGGGAGAGTTCCAAAGCATTTTTAAACTTCAGCAGAATTCCGAGAGCAATGGAAGACTTCCAAAGTATTTTTAAACTTTAGCAGAATTCTGAGAACAATGGAAGAGTTGCAAAGCATTTTTAAACTTAGCAGAATTCCGAGAACAATGGGAGAGTTCCAAAGCATTTTTAATCTTCAGCAGAATTCCGAGAACAATGGGAGAGTTCCAAAGAGTTTTTAAACTTCAGCAGAATTCCGAGAACAATGGGAAAGGTCTACAGATTGATTTAAAAAAAACATTAACATTCCGAGAACAATGGAACAGTTCCAAAGAATTTTAATCTTCAGCAGAATTCCGAGAACAATGGGAGAGTTCTACAGACTGATTTTAAAAAACAATAACATATCGAGAACAATGGGGGAGTTCCAAAGCATTTTTAAACTTCAGCAGAATTCCGAGTACAATGTAAGAGTTCCAAAGCTTTTTTAAACTTCAGTAGAATTCTGAGAACAATGGGAGAGTTGCAAAGCATTTTTAAACCTCAGAAGAATTCCGAGAACAATGGGAGAGTTCTACAGACTGATTTAAAAAAACAATAACATTCCGAGAACAATGGGAGAGTTCCAAAGCATTTTTATACTTCATAAGAATTCCGAGAACAATGGCAGAGTTCTACAGACTAATTTATGAAAACAGTAACATTGCAAGAACAATGGGAGAGTTCCAAAGCATTTTTAAACTTCAGCAGAATTCCGAGAAAAATGGAAGTGTTCCAAAGCATGTTTAAACTTTAGCAGAATTCCTCGATCAATGGTAGAGCTCCAAAGCATTTTTAAACTTAGCAGAATTCCGAGAACAATGAAAGAGTTCCAAAGCATTTTTAAACTTCAGTAGAATTCCGAGAACAATGGGAGAGTTCCACAGACTGATTTAAAAAAAACAATAACATTCCGAGAACAATGGGAGAGTTCCAAAGCATTTTTAATCTTCAGCAGAATTCCGAGAACAATGGGAGAAATCCAAAGAATTTTTAAACTTCAGTAGAATTCCGAGAACAATGGGAGAGTTCTACAGACTGATTTTAAAAAACAAAAACATTCCGAGAACAATGGGGGAGTTCCAAAGCATTTTTAAACTTCAGCAGAATTTCTAGAACAATGGAAGAGTTCCAAATCTTTTTTAAACTTCAGCAGTATTAAGAGAACAATGGGAGAGTTCCAAAGCATTTTTAAACTTCAGCAGAATTCCGAGAACAATGGGAGAGTTCTACAGACTTTTTTAAAAAAACAATAACATTCCGAGAACAATTGGAGAGTTCCAAAGCATTTTTAAAATTCAGAAGAAATTCAAGAACAATGGGAGAGTTCTAGAGACTGTTTTAAAAAAACAATAACATTCCGAGAACAATGGGAGAGTCCCATAGCATTTTTAAACTTCAGCAGAATTCCCAGAACAATGGAAGAGTTCCAAAGCATTTTTAAACTTCAGTAGAATTCCGAGAACAATGGGAGAGTTCCACAGCATTTTTAAACTTTAGCAGAATTCCGAGAACAATGGGAGAGTTCCAAAACATTTTTAAACTTAGCAGAATTCCTAGAACAATGAAAGAGTTCCAAAGCATTTTTAAACTTCAGTAGAATTCCGAAAACAATGGGAGAGTTCCACAGACTGATTTAAAAAAAACAATAACATTCCGAGAACAATGGGAGAGTTCCAAAGCATTTTTAATCTTCAGCAGAATTCCGAGAACAATGGGAGATTTCCAAAGAATTTTTAAGCTTCAGCAGAATTCCGAGAACAATTGGAGAGGTCTACAGATTGATTTAAAAAAAACATTAACATTCCGAGAACAATGGGACAGTTCCAAAGCATTTTTAAACTTTGGTAGAATTCCGAGAACAATGGGAGAGTTCTACAGACTGATTTTAGAAAACAATAACATTCCGAGAACAATGGGGGAGTTCCAAAGCATTTTTAAACTTCAGCAGAATTCCGAGTACAACGGAAGAGTTCCAAAGCTTTTTTAAACTTCAGTAGAATTCTGAGAACAATGGGAGAGATGCAAAGCATTTTTAATCTTCAGAAGAATTCCGAGAACAATGTAAGAGTTCTACAGACTGATTTAAAAAAACAATAACATTCCGAGAACAATGGGAGAGTTCCAAAGCATTTTTAAACTTCAGCAGAATTCCGAGAACAATGGAAGAGTTCCAAAGCATTTTTAAACTTCAGCAGAATTCCGAGATCAATGGAAGAGCTCCAAAGCATTTTTAAACTTCAGCAGAATTCTGAGAACAATGGAAGAGTTGCAAAGCATTTTTAAACTTCATCAAAATTCCAAGAACAATGGAAGAGTTCCAAAGCATTTTTAAACTTCAGCAGTATTCAGAGAACAATGGAAGGGTAACAAAGCATTTTTAAACTTCAGCAGAATTCCGAGAACAATGGGAGAGTTCTACGGACTGATTTTAAAAAACAATAACATTCAGAGAACAATGGGGGAGTTCCAAAGCATTTTTAAACTTCAGCACAATTCCGAGTACAATGGAAGCGTTCCAAAGCTCTTTTAAACTTCAGTAGAATTCTGAGAACAATGGGAGAGTTCCAAAGCATTTTTAAACTTCAGAAGAATTTCAAGAACAATGGCAGAGTTCTACAGACTGTTTTAAAAAAACAATAACTTTCCGAGAACAATGAGAGAGTTCCAAAGCATTTTTAAACTTCAGCAGAATTTCCAGAACAATGGAAGAGTTCCAAAGCATTTTTAAACTTCAGTAGAATTCCGAGAACAATGGGAGAGTTCCACAGCATTTTTAAACTTCAGCAGAATTCCGAGAACAATGGGAGAGTTCTACAGACTGATTTAAAAAAACAATAACATTCCGAGATCAATGGAAGAGCTCCAAAGCATTTTTAAACTTCAGCAGAATTCTGAGAACAATGGAAGAGTTGCAAAGCATTTTTAAACTTCATCAAAATTCCAAGAACAATGGAAGAGTTCCAAAGCATTTTTAAACTTCAGCAGTATTCAGAGAACAATGGAAGGGTAACAAAGCATTTTTAAACTTCAGCAGAATTCCGAGAACAATGGGAGAGTTCTACGGACTGATTTTAAAAAACAATAACATTCAGAGAACAATGGGGGAGTTCCAAAGCATTTTTAAACTTCAGCACAATTCCGAGTACAATGGAAGCGTTCCAAAGCTCTTTTAAACTTCAGTAGAATTCTGAGAACAATGGGAGAGTTCCAAAGCATTTTTAAACTTCAGAAGAATTTCAAGAACAATGGCAGAGTTCTACAGACTGTTTTAAAAAAACAATAACTTTCCGAGAACAATGAGAGAGTTCCAAAGCATTTTTAAACTTCAGCAGAATTTCCAGAACAATGGAAGAGTTCCAAAGCATTTTTAAACTTCAGTAGAATTCCGAGAACAATGGGAGAGTTCCACAGCATTTTTAAACTTCAGCAGAATTCCGAGAACAATGGGAGAGTTCTACAGACTGATTCTAAAAAACAATAATATTCTGAGAACAATGGGGGAGTTCCAAAGCATGTTTAAACTTCAGCAGAATCCGAGTACAATGGAAGAGTTCCAAAGCTTTTTTAAACTTCAGTAGAATTCTGAGAACAATGGGAGAGTTGCAAAGCATTTTTAAACCTCAGAAGAATTCCGAGAACAATGGGAGAGTTCTACAGACTGATTTTAAAAAACAATAACATTCCGAGAACAATGAGAGAGTTCCAAAGCATTTTTATACTTCATAAGAATTCCGAGAAAAATGGGAGAGTTCTACAGACTAATTTAAAAAAACAATAACATTCCAAGAACAATGGGAGAGTTCCAAAGCATTTTTAAACTTCAGCAGAATTCCGAGAGCAATGGAAGACTTCCGAAGTATTTTTAAACTTTAGCAGAATTCTGAGAACAATGGAAGAGTTGCAAAGCATTTTTAAACTTCAGCAAAATTCCAAGAACAATGGAAGAGTTCAAAAACATTTTTAAACTTCAGCAGAATTCCGATAACAAAGGGAGAGTTCCACAGGCTATTTTTAAACTTCAACAGAATTCCGAGAACAATGGAAGAGTTCCAAAGCATTTTTAAACTTCAGCAGAATTCTGAGAACATTTGAAGAATTTCGAACCATTTTTAAACTTCAGCAGAATTCCGAGAACAATGGGAGAGTTCTACAGACTGATTTAAAAAACAATAACATTCTAAGAACAATGGGAGAGTTCCAAACCATTTTTAAACTTCAGCAGAATTCCGAGAACAATGAAAGAGTTCCAAAACATTTTTAAACTTCAGTAGAATTCCGTGAACAATGGGAGAGTTCTACAGACTAATTTAAAAAAACAATAACATTCCGAGAACAATGGGAGAGTTCCAAAGCATTTTTAAACTTCAGCAGAATTCCTAGAAAAATGGAAGAGTTCCAAAGCTTTTTTAAACTTCAGCAGTATTCAGAGAACAATGGAAGAGTTCCAAAGCATTTTTAAACTTCAGCAGAATTCCGAGAACAATGGGAGAGTTCTACAGACTTTTTTAAAAAAACAATAACATTCCGAGAACATTGGGAGAGTTCCAAAGCATTTTTAAACTTCAGCAGAATTCCCAGAACAATGGAAGAGTTTCACAGCATTTTTAAACTTCAGCAGAATTCCGAGAACAATGGGAGAGTTCCAAAACATTTTTAAGCTTAGCAGAATTCCAAGAACAATGAAAGAGTTCCAAAGCATTTTTAAACTTCAGTAGAATTCCGAAAACAATGGGAGAGTTCCACAGACTGATTTAAAAAAAACAATAACATTCCGAGAACAATGGGAGAGTTTCAAAGCGTTTCTAATCTTCAGAAGAATTCCGAGAACAATGGGAGAGTTCCAAAGAAGTTTTAAACTTCAGCAGAATTCCGAGAACAATGGGAGAGGTCTACAGATTGATTTAAAAAAAACATTAACATTCCGAGAGCAATGGGACAGTTCCAAAGCATTTTTAAACTTCGGTAGAATTCCAAGAACAATGGGAGAGTTCTACAGACTGATTTTAAAAAACAATAACATTCCGAGAACAATGGGGGAGTTCCAAAGCATTTTTAAACTTCAGCAGAATTCCGAGTACAAGGGAAGAGTTCCAAAGCATTTTTAAACTTCAGTAGGATTCTGAGAACAATGGGAGAGATGCAAAGCATTTTTAATCTTCAGAAGAATTCCGAGAACAATGGGAGAGTTCTACAGACTGATTTAAAAAAACAATGACATTCCAAGAACAATGGGGGAGTTCCAAAGCATTTTTAAACTTCAGTAGAATACTGAGAACAATGGGAGAGTTCCAAAGCATTTTTAAACTTCAGAAGAATTTCAAGAACAATGGGAGAGTTCTACAGACGGTTTTAAAAGAACAATAACTTTCCGAGAACAATGGGAGAGTTCCAAAGCATTTTAAACTTCAGCAGAATTCCGAGAACAATGTAAGAGTTGCAAAGCATTTTTAAACTTCATCAAAATTCCGAGAACAATGGAAGAGTTCCAAAACATTTTTAAACTTAGCAGAATTCCAAGAACAATGAAAGAGTTCCAAAGCATTTTTAAACTTCAGTAGAATTCCGAGAACAATGGGAGAGTTCCACAGACTGATTTAAAAAAAACAATAACATTCCGAGAACAATGGGAGAGATCCAAAGCATTTTTAATCTTCAGCAGAATTCCGAGAGCAAAGGGAGAGTTCCAAAGAATTTTTAAACTTCAGCAGAATTCCGAGAACAATGGGAGAGGTCTACAGATTGATTTAAAAAAAACATTAACATTCCGAGAACAATGGAACAGTTCCAAAGCATTTTTAATCTTCAGCAGAATTCCGAGAACAATGGGAGAGTTCTACAGACTGATTTTAAAAAACAATAACATTCCGAGAACAATGGGGGAGTCCCAAAGCATTTTTAAACTTCAGCAGAATTCCGAGTACAATGGAAGAGTTCCAAAGCTTTTTTAAACTTCAGTAGAATTCTGAGAACATTTGAAGAGTTTCGAACCATTTTTAAACTTCAGCAGAATTCCGAGAACAATGGGAGAGTTCTACAGACTGATTTAAAAAACAATAACATTCTAAGAACAATGGGAGAGTTCCAAACCATTTTTAAACTTCAGCAGAATTCCGAGAACAATGGGAGAGTTCCAAAACATTTTTAAGCTTAGCAGAATTCCAAGAACAATGAAAGAGTTCCAAAGCATTTTTAAACTTCAGTAGAATTCCGAAAACAATGGGAGAGTTCCACAGACTGATTTAAAAAAAACAATAACATTCCGAGAACAATGGGAGAGTTCCAAAGCGTTTCTAATCTTCAGAAGAATTCCGAGAACAATGGGAGAGTTCCAAAGAATTTTTAAACTTCAGCAGAATTCCGAGAACAATGGGAGAGGTCTACAGATTGATTTAAAAAAAACATTAACATTCCGAGAACAATGGGACAGTTCCAAAGCATTTTTAAACTTCGGTAGAATTCCGAGAACAATGGGAGAGTTCTACAGACTGATTTTAAAAAACAATAACATTCCGAGAACAATGGGGGAGTTCCAAAGCATTTTTAACCTTCAGTAGGATTCTGAGAACAATGGGAGAGATGCAAAGCATTTTTAATCTTCAGAAGAATTCCGAGAACAATGGGAGAGTTCTACAGACTGATTTAAAAAAACAATAACATTCCGAGAACAATGGGAGAGTTCCAAAGCATTTTTAAACTTCAGCAGAATTCCGAGAACAATGGAAGAGTTCCAAAGCATTTTTTAACTTCAGCAGAATTCCGAGATCAATGGAAGAGCTCCAAAGCATTTTTAAACTTCAGCAGAATTCCGAGAACAATGGAAGAGTTGCAAAGCATTTTTAAACTTCATCAAAATTCCGAGAACAATGGAAGAGTTCAAAATCATTTTTAAACTTAGCAGAATTCCGAGAACAATGGAAGAGTTCCAAAGCATTTTTAAACTTCAGTAGAATTCCGAGAACAATGGGAGAGTTCTACAGACTGATTTAAAAAAACAATAACATTCCAAGAACAATGGGAGAGTTCCAAAGCAGTTTTAAACTTCAGTAGAATTCCGAGAACAATGGAAGAGTTCCAAAGCATTTTTAAACTTCAGCAGTATTCAGAGAACAATGGAAGAGTAACAAAGCATTTTTAAACTTCAGCAGAGTTCCGAGAACAATGGGAGAGTTCTACAGACTGATTTTAAAAAACAATATCATTCCGAGAACAATGGGAGAGTTCCAAAGCATATTTAAACTTCAGCAGAATTCCGAGTACAACGGAAGAGTTCCAAAGCTTTTTTAAACTTCAGTAAAATTCTGAGAACAATGGGAGAGATGCAAAGCATTTTTAATCTTCAGAAGAATTCCGAGAACAATGGGAGAGTTCTACAGACTGATTTTAAAAAACAATATCATTCCGAGAACAATGGGAGAGTTCCAAAGCATATTTAAACTTCAGCAGAATTCCGAGTACAACGGAAGAGTTCCAAAGCTTTTTTAAACTTCAGTAAAATTCTGAGAACAATGGGAGAGATGCAAAGCATTTTTAAACTTCAGCAGAATTCCGAGAACAATGGGAGAGTTCTACAGACTGATTTTAAAAAACAATAACATTCCAAGAACAATGGGGGAGTTCCAAAGCATTTTTAAACTTCAGTAGAATACTGAGAACAATGGGAGAGTTCCAAAGCATTTTTAAACTTCAGAAGAATTTCAAGAACAATGGGAGAGTTCTACAGACGGTTTTAAAAAAACAATAACATTCCGAGAACAATGGGAGACTTCCAAAGCATTTTAAACTTCAGCAGAATTCCGAGAACAATGGAAGAGTTCCAAAGCATTTTTAAACTTCAACAGAATTCCGAGATCAATGGAAGAGCTCCAACGCATTTTTAAACTTCAGCAGAATTTCGAGAACAATGGAAGAGTTCCAAAGCATTATTAAACTTCAGCAGAATTCCGAGTACAATGGAAGAGTTCCAAAGCTTTTTTAAACTTCAGTAGAATTCTGAGAACAATGGGAGAGTTGCAAAGCATTTTTAAACCTCAGAAGAATTACGAGAACAATGGGAGAGTTCTACAGACTGATTTAAAAAAAGAATAACATTCCGAGAACAATGGGAGAGTTCCAAAGCATTTTTAAACTTCAGCAGAATTCCGAGAACAATGGAAGAGTTCCAAAGCATTTTTAAACTTCAGCAGAATTCCGAGAACAATGAAAGAGTTTCAAAACATTTTTAAACTTAGCAGAATTCCGAGAACAATGGGAGAGTTCCAAAGCATTTTTAAACTTCAGCAGAATTCCGAGAACAATGGAAGAGTTGCAAAGCATTTTTAAACTTCATCAAAAATCCGAGAACAATGGAAGAGTTCAAAAACATTTTTAA
Source organism: Phyllobates terribilis (assembly GCF_046119375.1). Taxonomy (NCBI): domain Eukaryota; kingdom Metazoa; phylum Chordata; class Amphibia; order Anura; family Dendrobatidae; genus Phyllobates; species Phyllobates terribilis. The sequence continues at coordinate 28,981,142 of NW_027362765.1, read as the reverse complement.
ACTTAGCAGAATTCTGAGAACAATGGGAGAGTTCTACAGACTGATTTTAAAAAACAATAACATTCCAAGAACAATGGGAGAGTTCCAAAGCATTTTTAAACTTCAGTAGAATTCTGAGAACAATGGGAGAGCTCCAAAGCATTTTTAAACTTCAGCAGAATTCCGAGAACAATGGAAGAGTTGCAAAGCATTTGTAAAATTCATCAAAAATCCGAGAACAATGGAAGAGTTCAAAAACATTTTTAAACTTAGCTGAATTCCGAGAACAATGGGAGAGTTCTACAGACTGATTTTAAAAAACAATAACATTCCAAGAACAATGGGGGAGTTCCAAAGCATTTTTAAACTTCAGCAGAATTCTGAGAACAATGGGAGAGTTCCAAAGCATTTTTAAACTTCAGAAGAATTTCAAGAACAATGGGAGAGTTCTACAGACTGTTTTAAAAAAACAATAACATTCCGAGAACAATGGGAGAGTTCCAAAGCATTTTAAACTTCAGCAGAATTCCGAGAACAATGCAAGAGTTGCAAAGCATTTTTAAACTTCATCAAAATTCTGAGAACAATGGAAGAGTTCCAAAACATTTTTAAACTTAGCAGAATTCCGAGAACAATGAAAGAGTTTCAAAGCATTTTTAAACTTCAGTAGAATTCCGAGAACAATGGGAGAGTTCCACAGACTGATTTAAAAAAAACAATAACATACCGAGAACAATGGGAGAGTTCCAAAGAATTTTCAATCTTCAGCAGAATTCCGAGAGCAAAGGGAGAGGTCTACAGATTGATTTAAAAAAAACATTAACATTCCGAGAACAATGAAACAGTTCCAAAGCATTTTTAATCTTCAGCAGAATTACGAGAACAATGGGAGAGTTCTACAGACTGATTTTAAAAAACAATAACATTCCGAGAACAATGGGGGAGTTCGAAGGCATTTTTAAACTTCAGCAGAATTCCGAGTACAATGGAAGAGTTCCAAAGCTTTTTTAAACTTCAGTAGAATTCTGAGAACAATGGGAGAGTTGCAAATCATTTTTAAACCTCAGAAGAATTCCGGGAACAATGGGAGAGTTCTACAGACTGATTTAAAATAACAATAACATTCCGAGAACAATGGGAGAGTTCCAAAGCATTTTTAAACTTCAGCAGAATTCCGAGAACAATGGAAGAGCTCCAAAGCATTTTTAAACTTCAGCAGAATTCCGAGAACAATGGAAGAGTTCCAAAGCATTTTTAAACTTCAACAGAATTCCGAGATCAATGGAAGAGCTCCAAAGCATTTTTAAACTTCAGCAGAATTTCGAGAACAATGAAAGAGTTCCAAAGCATTTTTAGACTTCAGCAGAATTCCGAGTACAATGGAAGAGTTCCAAAGCTTTTTTAAACTTCAGTAGAATTCTGAGAACAATGGGAGAGTTGTAAAGCATTTTTAAACCTCAGAAGAATTCCGTGAACAATGGGAGAGATCTACAGACTGATTTAAAAAAACAATAACATTCTGAGAACAATGGGAGAGTTCCAAAGCATTTTTATACTTCAAAAGAATTCCGAGAACAATGGGAGAGTTCTACAGACTAATTTAAAAAAACAATAACATTCCAAGAACAATGGGAGAGTTCCAAAGCATTTTTAAACTTCAGCAGAATTCCGAGAGCAATGGAAGAGTTCCGAAGTATTTTTAAACTTTAGCAGAATTCTGAGAACAATGGAAGAGTTGCAAAGCATTTTTAAACTTCATCAAAATTCCGAGAACAATGGAAGAGTTCCAAAGCATTTTTAAACTTCAGCAGAATTCCGAGAACAATGAAAGAGTTTCAAAACATTTTTAAACTTAGCAGAATTCCGAGAACAATGGGAGAGTTCCAAAGCATTTTTAAACTTCAGCAGAATTCCGAGAACAATGGAAGAGTTGCAAAGCATTTTTAAACTTCATCAAAAATCCGAGAACAATGGAAGAGTTCAAAAACATTTTTAAACTTAGCAGAATTCTGAGAACAATGGGAGAGTTCTACAGACTGATTTTAAAAAACAAAAACATTCCAAGAACAATGGGAGAGTTCCAAAGCATTTTTAAACTTCAGTAGAATTCTGAGAACAATGGGAGAGCTCCAAAGCATTTTTAAACTTCAGCAGAATTCCGAGAACAATGGAAGAGTTGCAAAGCATTTTTAAACTTCATCAAAATTCCGAGAACAATGGAAGAGTTCAAAAACATTTTTAAACTTCAGCAGAATTCCAAGAACAAAGGGAGAGTTCCACAGGCTATTTTTAAACTTCAACAGAATTCCGAGAACAATGGAAGAGTTCCAAAGCATTTTTAAACTTCAGTAGAATTCTGAGAACAATGGGAGAGCTCCAAAGCATTTTTAAACTTCAGCAGAATTCCGAGAAAAATGGAAGAGTTACAAAGCTTTTTTAAACTTCAGCAGAATTCCGAGAACAATGGGAGAGTTCTACAGACTTATTTAAAAAAACAATAGCATTCCGAGAACAATGGGAGCGTTCCAAAGCATTTTTAAACTTCAGCAGAATTCCGAGAACAATGGAAGAGTTCCAAAGCATTTTTAAACTTCAGCAGAATTCCTAGATCAATGGTAGAGCTCCAAAGCATTTTTAAACTTCAGCAGAATTCCGAGAACAATGAAAGAGTTTCAAAACATTTTTAAACTTAGCAGAATTCCGAGAACAATGGGAGAGTTCCAAAGCATTTTTAATCTTCAGCCGAATTCCGAGAACAATGGGAGAGTTCCAAAGAGTTTTTAAACTTCAGCAGAATTCCGAGAACAATGGGAGAGGTCTACAGATTGATTTAAAAAAAAATTAACATTCCGAGAACAATGGAACAGTTCCAAAGCATTTTTAATCTTCAGCAGAATTACGAGAACAATGGGAGAGTTCTACAGACTGATTTTAAAAAACAATAACATAACGAGAACAATGCGGGAGTTCCAAAGCATTTTTAAACTTCAGCAGAATTCCGAGAACAATGGGAGAGTTCTACAGACTTATTTAAAAAAATAATAGCATTCCGAGAACAATGGGAGAGTTCCAAAGCATTTTTAAACTTCAGCAGAATTCCGAGAACAATGGAAGAGTTCCAAAGCATTTTTAAACTTTAGCAGAATTCCTAGATCAATGGCAGAGGTCCAAAGCATTTTTAAACTTCAGCAGAATTCCGAGCACAATGAAAGAGTTCCAAAACATTTTTAAACTTAGCAGAATTCCGAGAACAATGGGAGAGTTCCAAAGCATTTTTAATCTTCAGCAGAATTCCGAGAACAATGGGAGAGTTCCAAAGAGTTTTTAAACTTCAGCAGAATTCCGAGAACAATGGGAGAGGTCTACAGATTGATTTAAAAAAAACATTAACATTCCGAGAACAATGGAACAGTTCCAAAGCATTTTTAATCTTCAGCAGAATTCCGAGAACAATGGGAGAGTTCTACAGCCTGATTTTAAAAAACAATAACATAACGAGAACAATGGGGGAGTTCCAAAGCATTTTTAAACTTCAGCAGAATTCCGAGTACAATGGAAGAGTTCCAAAGCTTTTTTAAACTTCAGTAGAATTCTGAGAACAATGGGAAAGTTGCAAAGAATTTTTAAACATCAGAAGAATTCCGAGAACAATGGGAGAGTTCTACAGACTGATTTAAAAAAACAATAACATTCCGAGAATAATGGGAGAGTTCCAAAGCATTTTTATATTTCAGAAGAATTCCGAGAACAATGGGAGAGGTCTACAGACTAATTTAAGAAAACAAGAACATTCCAAGAACAATGGGAGAGTTCCAAAGCATTTTTAAACTTCAGCAGAATTCCGAGAGGAATGGAAGAGTTCCGAAGTATTTTTAAACTTTAGCAGAATTCTGAGAACAATGGAAGAGTTGCAAAGCAATTTTAAACTTCATCAAATTTCCGAGAACAATGGAAGAGTTCCAAAGCATTTTTAAACTTCAGCAGAATTCTGAGAACTTTTGAAGAGTTCCGAAGCATTTTTAAATTTCAGCAGAATTCCGAGATAAATGGAAGAATTACAAAGCTTTTTTAAACTTCATCAGAATTCCGAGAACAATGGGAGAGTTCTACAGACTTATTTAAAAAAACAATAGCATTCCGAGAACAATGTGAGAGTTCCTAAGCATTTTTAAACTTCAGCAGAATTCCGAGAACAATGGAAGAAATCCAAAGCATTTTTAAACTTTAACAGAATTCATAGATCAATGGTAGAGCTCCAAAGCATTTTTAAACTTCATCAGAATTCCGAGAACAATGGAAGAGTTGCAAAGCATTTTTAAACTTCATCAAAATTCCGAGAACAATGGAAGAGTTCCGAAACATTTTTAAACTTAGCAGACGTCCGAGAACAAAGAAAGAGTTCCAAAGCATTTTTAAACTTCAGTAGAATTCCGAGAACAATGGGAGAGTTCCACAGACTGATTTAAAAAAAACAATAACATTACGAGAACAATGGGAGAGTTCCAAAGCATTTTTAATCTTCAGCAGAATTCCGAGAACAATGGGAGAAATCCAAAGAATTTTTAAACTTCAGCAGAATTCCGAGAACAATGGGAGAGGTCTACAGATTGATTTAAAAAAAACATTAACATTCCGAGAACAATGGGACAGTTCCAAAGCATTTTTAAACTTCAGTAGAATTCCGAGAACAATGGGAGAGTTCTACAGACTGATTTTAAAAAACAATAACATTCCGAGAACAATGGGGGAGTTCCAAAGCATTTTTAAACTTTAGCAGAATTTCGAGTACAATGGAAGAGTTCCAAAGCTTTTTTAAACTTCAGTAGAATTCTGAGAACAATGGGAGAGATGCAAAGCATTTTTAATATTCAGAAGAATTCCGAGAACAATGGGAGAGTTCTACAGACTGATTTAAAAAACAATAACATTCCGAGAACAATGGGAGAGTTCCAAAGCATTTTTAAACTTCAGCAGAATTCCGAGAACAATGGAAGAGTTCCAAAGCATTTTTAAACTTCAGCAGAATTCCGAGATCAATGGAAGAGCTCCAAAGCATTTTTAAACTTCAGCAGAATTCCGAGAACAATGGAAGAGTTGCAAAGCATTTTTAAACTTCATCAAAATTCCGAGAACAATTGAAGAGTTCCAAAACATTTTTAAACTTAGCAGAATTCCGAGAACAATGGAAGAGTTCCAAAGCATTTTTAAACTTCAGTAGAATTCCGAGAACAATGGGAGAGTTCTACAGACTGATTTTAAAAAACAATAACATTCCGAGAACAATGGGGGAGTTCCAAAGCATTTTTAAACTTTAGCAGAATTTCGAGTACAATGGAAGAGTTCCAAAGCTTTTTTAAACTTCAGTAGAATTCTGAGAACAATGGGAGAGATGCAAAGCATTTTTAATATTCAGAAGAATTCCGAGAACAATGGGAGAGTTCTACAGACTGATTTAAAAAACAATAACATTCCGAGAACAATGGGAGAGTTCCAAAGCATTTTTAAACTTCAGCAGAATTCCGAGAACAATGGAAGAGTTCCAAAGCATTTTTAAACTTCAGCAGAATTCCGAGATCAATGGAAGAGCTCCAAAGCATTTTTAAACTTCAGCAGAATTCCGAGAACAATGGAAGAGTTGCAAAGCATTTTTAAACTTCATCAAAATTCCGAGAACAATTGAAGAGTTCCAAAACATTTTTAAACTTAGCAGAATTCCGAGAACAATGGAAGAGTTCCAAAGCATTTTTAAACTTCAGTAGAATTCCGTGAACAATGGGAGAGTTCTACAGACTGATTTAAAAAACAATAACATTCCGAGAACAACGGGAGAGTTCCAAAGCATTTTTAAACTTCAGCAGAATTCCTAGAACAATGGAAGAGTTCCAAAGCTTTTTTAAACTTCAGCAGTATTCAGAGAACAATGGAAGAGTTCCAAAGCATTTTTAAACTTCAGCAGAATCCCGAGAACAATGGGAAAGTTCTACAGACTTTTTTAAAAAAACAATAACATTCCGAGAACAATTGGAGAGTTCCAAAGCATTTTTAAACTTCAGAAGAAATTCAAGAACAATGGGAGAGTTCTACAGACTGTTTTAAAAAAACAATAACATTCCGAGAACAATGGGAGAGTTCCAAAGCATTTTTAAACTTCAGCAGAATTCCCAGAACAATGGAAGAGTTCCAAAGCATTTTTAAACTTCAGTAGAATTCCGAGAACAATGGGAGAGTTCCAAAACATTTTTAAACTTAGCAGAATTCCAAGAACAATGAAAGAGTTCCAAAGCATTTTTAAACTTCAGTAGAATTCCGAGAACAATGGGAGAGTTCCAAAGAATTTTTAAACTTCAGCAGAATTCCGAGAACAATGGGAGAGGTCTACAGATTGATTTAAAAAATCCATTAACATTCCGAGAACAATGGGACAGTTCCAAAGCATTTTTAAACTTCAGCAGAATTCCGAGAACAATGGAAGAGTTCAAAAACATTTTTAAACTTAGCAGAATTCCGAGAACAATGGAAGAGTTCCAAAGCATTTTTAAACTTCAGTAGAATTCCGAGAACAATGCGAGAGTTCTACAGACTGATTTAAAAAACAATAACATTCCAAGAACAATGGGAGAGTTCCAAAGCAGTTTTAAACTTTAGCAGAATTCCGAGAACAATGGAAGAGTTCCAAAGCATTTTTAAACTTCAGCAGTATTCAGAGAACAATGGAAGAGTTCCAAAGCATTTTTAAACTTCAGTAGAATTCCGAGAACAATGCGAGAGTTCTACAGACTGATTTTAAAAAACAATAACATTCCGAGAACAATGGGGGAGTTCCAAAGCATTTTTAAACTTCAGCAGAATTCCGAGTACAGTGGAAGAGTTCCAAAGCTTTTTTGAACTTCAGTAGAATTCTGAGAACAATGGGAGAGTTCCAAAGCATTTTTAAACTTCAGAAGAATTTCAAGAACAATGGGAGAGTTCTACAGACTGTTTTAAAAAAACAATAACATTCTGAGAACAATTGGAAAGTTCCAAAGCATTTTTAAACTTCAGCAGAATTCCCAGAACAATGGAAGAGTTCCAAAGCATTTTTAAACTTCAGTAGAATTCCGAGAACAATGGGAGAGTTCCACAGCATTTTTAAACTTCAGCAGAATACCGAGAACAATGGGAGAGTTCTACAGACTGATTCTAAAAAACATTAATATTCCGAGAACAATGGGGGAGTTCCAAAGCATTTTTAAACTTCAGTAGAATTCTGAGAACAATGGTAGAGTTGCAAAGCATTTTTAAACCTCAGAAGAATTTTTCGAGAACAATGGGAGAGTTCTACAGACTGATTTAAAAAAACAATAACATTCCGAGAACAATGGGAGAGTTCCAAAGCATTTTTATACTTCATAAGAATTCCGATAAAAATGGCAGAGTTCTACAGACTAATTTAAAAAAACAATTACATTCCAAGAACAATGGGAGAGTTCCAAAGCATTTTTAAACTTCAGCAGAATTCCGAGAGCAATGGAAGACTTCCGAAGTATTTTTAAACTTTAGCAGAATTCTGAGAACAATGGGAGAGTTGCAAAGCATTTTTAAACTTCATCAAAATTCCGAGAACAATGGAAGACTTCAAAAACATTTTTAAACTTCAGCAGAATTCCGAGAACAAAGGGAGAGTTCCACAGGCTATTTTTAAACTTCAACAGAATTCCGAGAACAATGGAAGAGTTCCAAAGCATTTTTAAACTTCAGCAGAATTCTGAGAACATTTGAAGAGTTTCGAAGCATTTTTAAACTTCAGCAGAATTCCGAAAAAAATGGAAGAGTTACAAAGCTTTTTTAAACTTCACCAGAATTCCGAGAACAATGGGAGAGTTCTACAGACTGATATAAAAAACAATAGCATTCCAAGAACAATGGGAGATTTCCAAAGCATTTTTAAACTTCAGCTGAATTCCGAGAACAATGGAAGACTTCCAAAGCATTTTTAAACTTCAGCAGAATTCCTAGATCAATGGTAGAGCTCCAAAGCATTTTTAAACTTCAGCAGAATTCCGAGAACAATGGAAGAGTTGCAAAGCATTTTTAAACTTCATCAAAATTCCGAGAACAATGGAAGAGTTCCAAAACATTTTTAAACTTAGCAGAATTCCGAGAGCAATGAAAGAGTTCCAAAGCATTTTTAAACTTCAGTAGAATTCCGAGAACAATGGGAGAGCTCCACAGACTGATTTAAAAAAAACAATAACATTCCGAGAACAATGGGAGAAATCCAAAGCATTTTTAATCTTCAGCAGAATTCCGAGAACAATGGGAGAGTTCCAAAGAATTTATAAACTTCAGCAGAATCCCGAGAACAATGGGAGAGGTCTACAGACTGATTTAAAAAAAACATTAACATTCCGAGAACAATGGGACAGTTCCAAAGCATTTTTAAACTTCAGCAGAATTCCGAGTACAACGGAAGTGTAGTGTTGAGCCACCCCCGTAGTGTTCGAGTTCGGTTCGGTTCGTCGAACACCCGTGTGTTCGCCGAACTGTTCTTCGAACTGTTCGTCGAACACCTTCGAACACCGTTAAAACCAATGGCAGGCAAACAAAAACACATAGAAACACATAGAAAACACCTTCAAAGGTGTCCAAAAGCTGACAAACTGCTCTGAAGACACAACTAACACATGGAAAAGTGACAAGTACATATAGTCATGCGAAAAGAAAAGAGGTGGAGGAGTAAAAGGAGGGGGAGACACAGATATAGGCATGTCATGCCCTTCTAAAATCCTAAAAGTGAGAAGCCGACACGTTCAGTCCGCTCCTGCCCGTGCCACCTCCGTGTCGCCGGGTTTGTGCCAGAGCCGCGGTGAACCCTGACGGCCAGCCCCCCTCTCCCAATACTGGTGCCTGTCCGCTGGTGGGTCGAGAGAGCCCCCCTGTGGTGGAGGCAGCTCTAAGCTTTTTAATTTAAATTGTCTCTCTAATTTGAATGAATACACTTTAAATCCATTTACAAGGATCTATTGGAGGGCAAGTCTCATGCCAGCAGCCGCGTAATTCCAGCTCCAGTAGCGTCCACTAAAGCTGCTGCAGTTAAAAAGCTTTTATAAGGATCGAGCTCGGCTGTCCACCGCAAGGCATCCTACTGCCAGTCCCAGCCCCTATGCCTTGGGGTGCCTCCTGATGCTCTTCACTGAGTATCCCGTGGTCTCGAAGCATTTCCTTTGAAAAAATTAAGTGTCAAAACTACAGGTGGTGTAGCTTGCTTAACAGCCGGGATAATCCGCTGACTAGCAGACACTGCTACTAGGCACAAAGTATTTCCTGGGCTAGATGCAGTTAAAAATTTGCAATTAGATACTCTCGTTGGATGCTGAGAAAGCATTCCATAGAGTCTCCTGGCACGCCATATATGATTCTCTTAAAAAGCTTGGGGTAGGGGTCAAGGGGACCCTTTTATAGCCAAAATCACGGCCCTGTATCGCAATACGTCACCTAGGCTGAAGATAAATGGAACTGTATTACCCTGAGGGCTCGGTTGCTACAGAGGTATTGCACCTCACCCAGAGGTGTGATATCTCACTCTCAGGTAAGGATGGAGTGTGGATCAGGACCCGACACCTGCATGCATTACACCACATTGCCGTGGGGCAGGGCGACCAATATGCCCCTGAGATGGGCACGACAGTCCCTGTCCCTGGCTGGAGTGGGGGGAGGGAACACTGAGGAAGGGGAACCTTGTAGTGCAGGAGCAGGGAGGAAGCAGTTCCTGGGTGCATTGAGAAGGGAGTATAAAAGGTGGGCACCATCTTAGTTCAGTGCAGAGAAGTCTGAGCAGAAGTGGCAGGGAGCAGGGGCTCTGCATGAGCTCTGCTCCGGAGGCGGGCCTAGTAACAGAGGCCCAGGCCTGGAAGAGGGAGAAGGAAGAGGAGCGGAGAAGGCTCCAGGAACGAGGAATGAAGGGATCCCAGGGGTGCGGACGGGCGAGTCGCCACCGCACGCCCGAATCCACCTGCGTGGAGGGGTCAGGCCAAAGGGGGAGACCGGTCCCCGAAACTAGTGGAGGCAGGAAACGACCCTCAGCTAGAAACCGGAGGCTGTAACATTTTATGTGGCGCAGCCCCTCGCTACACCCGCTAGGAAGGCACCACATAGGGTCAGGGAAACTGGCGCCAAGTTTACCAAGAGGAGGCCCGAGGCAGCCGGACAGAAGGGTTGGTAAGAAAGGCCAGACAAAGGACACACAAAGGGGGTCCTGTGAAGTGCTACAAAGTTATCTGGGAGTTGTCTGAGCCCCTCACCTGGTGAGCACAGTACGACGTGGGCAGCCGTTACCTGCAGACGTGGTCTGGATAATAAGAACTGTGAGTAAAGGCCCTGGACTGCATCACTGACTCCGTGTCATTAATGCTGCTGCCCTGCACCATCACCCCCATCCTCCGCATACACTGCCCTGAGGCTATACTCCTCCCGTGGGGAGTTATGCTACGCTCTGCTGCACCCACAACACCAGCCTCAGCGGTCTGCCCTGGAGCGGCGGTTCACTCTGACCGCAATCCACGGGTGGCGTAGTCGGACATTTAAACATCAAAACCACATAAATAGTTCCGCCACTGGTTTGACCACCCTGAGCCACGGAACCGGGTCACCGCCACGGAGACTACAACCACCAGCATCCACCAAAAAGGGTCCGGCTCCGGGTGTCCCAAGGCCCAGGGGGCGCGTCAGAACATTTTCATCACCTTTCACAATCACCAATGGGACAAGGCAGGGATGTTCTCTGTCCCCTCTCTTATACATCCTAGTGACGGAGCACCTGCTCTCATCAATTCGCCATAACCCCAATATTAGGTGGATTGAGGTGGGAGGCACCGAGTACAAGTGCTCTCTATTTGCTGATGATGTCCTAGTATATATCACTCAATCACATATATCCATCCATGCTGTTATGGCTGAAATAGATCACTTTGTTACATGGTCAAATTTTAAAATCAATGCAGCGAAGTCTGAGGCCCTCGATGTCTCCCTCCCCAAATCCATATAGGATTCCATCCAGTCCAACTTTCCCTTTGCCTGGCCCTCACATGGTATCAAATACTTAGGAATTCCTATTCATAGAGACCTCTCCCATCTATGTTATCTTAATTTTGGGCCCTTTATTGAACAACTCCATACAGACCACGGTTGGCAAGTTAGAACTGTAAGATTCACTACATGAACCACTGGTGTTTTGTGGAAAAGCACATGTACACTGTGTTCCAAATTATTATGCAAAAAGTGTTTAGGAGTGATAAGGGAAGAATTTGTTTGTTTGTCAGTTAAACTCATTGATGGTGATGTGTGTCAGGGCTCTTTATATCACTGTAAGCAATTGCAGACACCTGTGCTAATTAGTTTGGCAGGTGTGTCCAATGAAAGGCAAGACTACTTAAGAAGGCTGTCTCACATTATTAAGCAGCCTACATTTTCTGCCAAAATGGGAAAGAAAAAGGATGTGTCGGCTGCTGAGAAGCAACAAATTGTGGAGTGTTTAGGTCAAGGCATGACTACAATCAACATTGTGCGATGATCAGGATGAAGTGTCTTGGCAATCAAGAAGTATGTAGCTGATTCACAGTACACACGTGTGCGTGCTGATAAGGGCAAATTGAGGACTCTTTCCTACAAGCAATTACGTCAGGTTAAAAGAGCAGCGGCAAAAAAGCCTTGTCATAGCAGCAGACAAGTTTTTGAAGCTGCTGGTGCCTCCAACGTCCCCCGAACAACAAGATGCAGGGTCCTTCAGAGGTTTGCAGCTGTGCATACGCCATCCTGTCGACCTCCTCTATCCACTTCACACAAGCAGAAATGGCTCCAGTGGGAAAACATTACATGAAGACTGATTTCAAAACTGTTTTGTTCACGGATGAGTGCCGTGCAGCGCTCGATGGTCCAGATGGATGGAGTGGAGGATGGCTGGTTGATGGACACCCCACACAAACACGGCTACAGCGCCAACAAGGAGGAGGTGGAGTAATGTTTTGGGCTGGAATCATGGGGAGAGAGATTGTCGGCCCCTTTAGGATCCCTGAAGGCGCTAAAGATGAACTCCATAATGTATGTGGATTTTCTCAAATAGCACTTCCTGCCATGGTTCAAGAAGAAGAACCGTGTATTTCACAGAAGATCATTTTTTTGCATGATAATGCACCATCTCATGCTGCACATAAAACATCTGCATCTCTGGCTGATATGGGCATAAAAGGGGACAAACTTATGGTGTGACCCCCATGCTCCCCTGACCTCTACCCCATTCAGAACCTCTGGAGCATCATCAAAAGGAGTGTCTATGATGGCGGGAGGCAGTTCACATCTAAGCAACAGCTCTGGGAGGGTATTCTGTCCTCATGCAAAACAATTGAAGCAGAAACCATCCAAAACCTGACAAATTCAATGGACGAGAGAGTTCAGAAGCTCCTTTCGAACAAGGGGTCCTATGTGAAAATGTAACATCACCTAGAATAAAGTTTTGAGTTGAAAACTGTTTGATTTCAGTTTCTAATAACCTGCTAATGCTTATAATTTCAAAAATGACTATTTTTTTGGTCTTTATTAAAATGAAAAGGTTGATCGAAAAGTTTGGGGGATCTAAGAGTGTGGCAACCCAGTAGTCATGATTACTTCGAATTCTGACAATATGAGGGTCATGTTGCAGGTAGAGATGAGCGTTGTTCTACTCGAACTGTTCGCCAATCTCAAATTCGAGCTGTTTTGGGCGGTGTTCGAGCCGTTCGGCTAACACGAACAATTTGAGAAAAATTCGGCTGTTCGAGGTTATGTTCGATAACTGTTCGTGCACCAAAATCATAACTGGATTTTTTCTCAGTAATGATGAAAATTAATGTTAATACGCAGTTTGAGTGTACAGCGGGGTGGGGGGAGGGGCAGGGGATGGATCTCTGCAGGAACAATGAAGATCTCCATTTTTTTTTCTCCTTCCCGCATTTGCAGTGGGGAGGTGCAATCTGTCAGCCTATCAGCAGCGCACACACGGAGCGAAGTGCTTTTTTTCACACAAGCAAGGGCATGTGTCATTGGCAGTGTATGTCACATGTCCTTGCCCTATAAGACCAAGCCATTTTCCCCGTCGCCACCATTTTCTCACTGCTGCAGCTGCGTGTTAGACGGCACCACTGTTGCTGTGTGCGCTAAACCTTGTTAATTTCAAGCCAATTTTCGCACAAATCTACAGATAGCTTGGGAGTAGGGAATAGTTGTGATTGCAGTCCTTTTAAGGACTAGGTTACAGCATTTCCTACGACTTTTATCAGGCAGGTCTGTGCTCTTAAATAGATAGATTGTGGGAGTAAAGACTAATTGTAATTGGAGTCCTTTTCAGGACTAGGTTACATAAGTTCCTATCAGTTTTTGCCAGGCAGGTCTGTGCCAGTGCTGTGCAAGTTTTTTTCACAGCATTTTGCTGAATCTAGCAAAGCTAATCCTTTTTGGGATATTGCAGAGTGTGTTAGTCAGTGGAGTAGCCTATCTGTGTTGCAAGATAATATATTGGGCTTCTAGCTGTGTGTGGGACTTGTTGTATTAGTCCATGTATACTGACCTCCATAAGGTTGCAAACTGAATATAATTTTTTTCTGCATCTACCTCTGAAAAAATATTTGGCCTTCTAGCTGTGTGTGGGACTTGTTCTATTAGTCCATCTATACTGACCTCCATAAGGTTGCAAACTGAATATAATTTTTTTCTGCATCTACCTCTGAAAAAATATTGGGCTTCTAGCTGTGTGTGGGACTTGTTCTATTAATCCATCTATACAGACCTCCATCAGGTTGCAAACTGAATATATTTTTTTCTGCATCTACCTCTGAAAAAATATTGGGCTTCTAGCTGTGTGTGGGACTTGTTCTATTAATCCATCTATACAGACCTCCATCAGGTTGCAAACTGAATATATTTTTTTCTGCATCTACCTCTGAAAAAATATTGGGCTTCTAGCTGTGTGTGGGACTTGTTCTATTAATCCATCTATACAGACCTCCATCAGGTTGCAAACTGAATATAATTTTTTCTGCATCTACCTCTGAAAAAATATTGGGCTTCTAGCTGTGTGTGGGACTTGTTGTATTAGTCCATCTATACTGACCTCCATAAGGTTGCAAACTGAATATAATTTTTTTCTGCATCTACCTCTGACAAAATATTTGGCCTTCTAGCTGTGTTTGGGACTTGTTCTATTAGTCCATCTATACTGACCTCCATAAGGTTGCAAACTGAATATAATTTTTTTCTGCATCTACCTCTGAAAAAATATTGGGCTTCTAGCTGTGTGTGGGACTTGTTCTATTAATCCATCTATACAGACCTCCATCAGGTTGCAAACTGAATATATTTTTTTCTGCATCTACCTCTGAAAAAATATTGGGCTTCTAGCTGTGTGTGGGACTTGTTCTATTAATCCATCTATACAGACCTCCATCAGGTTGCAAACTGAATATATTTTTTTCTGCATCTACCTCTGAAAAAATATTGGGCTTCTATCTGTGTGTGGGACTTGTTGTATTAGTCCATCTATACTGACCTCCATAAGGTTGCAAACTGAATATAATTTTTTTCTGCATCTACCTCTGACAAAATATTTGGCCTTCTAGCTGTGTGTGGGACTTGTTCTATTAGTCCATCTATACTGACCTCCATAAGGTTGCAAACTGAATATATTTTTTTTCTGCATATACCTCTGAAAAAATATTTGGCCTTCTAGCTGTGTGTGGGACTTGTTCTATTAGTCCATCTATACTGACCTCCATAAGGTTGCAAACTGAATATAATTTTTTTCTGCATCTACCTCTGAAAAAATATTTGGCCTTCTAGCTGTGTGTGGGACTTGTTCTATTAGTCCATCTATACTGACCTCCATAAGGTTGCAAACTGAATATAATTTTTTTCTGCATCTACCTCTAAAAAAATATTGGGCATCTAGCTGTGTGTGGGACTTGTTCTATTAATCCATCTATACAGACCTCCATCAGGTTGCAAACTGAATATATTTTTTTCTGCATCTACCTCTGAAAAAATATTGGGCTTCTAGCTGTGTGTGGGACTTGTTCTATTAATCCATCTATACAGACCTCCATCAGGTTGCAAACTGAATATATTTTTTTCTGCATCTACCTCTGAAAAAATATTGGGCTTCTAGCTGTGTGTGGGACTTGTTGTATTAGTCCATCTATACTGACCTCCATAAGGTTGCAAACTGAATATAATTTTTTTCTGCATCTACCTCTGAAAAAATATTGGGCTTCTAGCTGTGTGTGGGACTTGTTCTATTAATCCATCTATACAGACCTCCATCAGGTTGCAAACTGAATATATTTTTTCTGCATCTAACTCTGAAAAAATATTGGGCTTCTATCTGTGTGTGGGACTTGTTGTATTAGTCCATCTATACTGACCTCCATAAGGTTGCAAACTGAATATAATTTTTTTCTGCATCTACCTCTCACAAAATATTTGGCCTTCTAGCTGTGTGTGGGACTTGTTCTATTAGTCCATCTATACTGACCTCCATAAGGTTGCAAACTGAATATATTTTTTTTCTGCATCTACCTCTGAAAAAATATTTGGCCTTCTAGCAGTGTGTGGGACTTGTTCTATTAGTCCATCTATACTGACCTCCATAAGGTTGCAAACTGAATATAATTTTTTTCTGCATCTACCTCTGAAAAAATATTTGGCCTTCTAGCTGTGTGTGGGACTTGTTCTATTAGTCCATCTATACAGACCTCCATCAGGTTGCAAATTGAATATAATTTTTTTCTGCATCTAACCCAGCCAATAGTTTTGGCCTAATACCACAGTTTGGCCACTCAGCTCTGCTCGGTTCCCATCCATTGTTTTTTTGTGCAAACAACTCCAGAGTTGTGAATTAGTTAACCACCAAAATGAGTGGAAAAAGGCCTGCTGCTGGTGGAAAGGGGAATAGGCGTGTTGGGAAGGGGAAAAAAGGTTGTGTCCGTGGGGTAGGTGTTAAAGCAACAGTAACATCTGCAGAAGAAAGACCATCTTCCAGCCAAACTAAAATGTCTACTTCTTTTAGCGGACAATGTGATAAGATCCCTTTCTTACGGCCACGCCAATCGCTACAAATTCCAGATGAGGCACAAAAACAGCAGGTGCTTCAACGGATATCAAGTGCTCCTTTAAGTGGGCTCTCCTCCACATCAACTTCAACATCACAAATACTCCAGTCCTCAAAGGTGTCACCCAAATCGCACTTGCTTCCTCACAGCTCCCAAATCTCCAGCTGCCCGTCTGAGTATGAGGTAGAACAGATGGTTGAGTCTGCAGAGCTGTTTACTCATACTATAGCCTGGGAATCAGAGGTCGACTCCAGCGCTTCTGTGAATCCAGACGAGGAAATGATCTGCACTGATGCCCAGAATCTTTATGAGTCGGATCCAGGACCAGACGCAGAAGGTTCTGACCATAATGTAAACCCTCATTCCCAAACTGTAACTCCTGTTGGTGGAGACAATGAGGAAGACGATGATAAGACTCAAATACCTGATTGGAGCGACAACTTTAGTTTTTTGTCAGGGCAGGAACAGGTTGGCTCTGAGGACGACGGGTGTGATAACGCACAGGGTGATGATGATGAGGTTGGAGATCCCACTTACTGTCAACCCACAGTCAGCCAAGAGATGAGGTCAGCAGAGGAGGTGGAGGAAGATGCTAGTGACGACGAGGTCAGGTTGCGCCTTCCTGGACAGAGACGTAGTACTGGAAGCACGTCAACAACTGCATCCTCAAACACAACTCTGCCTCTCACCACAAGTCGTGGTGGCTCTTCAGGTCGCATGGGTGCTAAGCCTTGCATAGCCTGGGCATTTTTTCAGATCGATGACCCAACTCGTGTTATCTGTAACATTTGTCAGCAAAAGCTAAGTAGAAGCCAAAAAATACATAGTTTGAGTACTTCATGCATGAACCGGCACATGGACATGAAGCATAAGTTGCAGTGGGAAGCTCAGTGTGCTACAATGCGGCCTAGCCGGCCGGGCCAACCACCGTCTGCCATATCTTGTGCATACGCGGCCTCTTCATCCTCTGTGACTGGGGGGACAGCAGTCACACCTGTTTTGGGGCGCAGACCTGCCACCTCTTTACCCGCAACAGCCAGCGTGATTGGCAGGTCATCATTTTCTTTGGAGGTGGTAACACCAGCTGGTGTTGAGCGCTGTCCGACATCGATAGCACCACCTTTGGATCAAGGCAACCTAACATGTCCGCCTGCATCTTCCTCACAGACCGGCAGTTTGCCGGGGACACCCTTATCAACCCTGTCTAAGCACAATAGCCAGCCCTCGGTCCCTCAGATGTGGACAAGTAAAAGACCATTTCCTCCAAGCCATGAGAAAGCTAAGAGGTTGAATTTCACCATCTGCAAGCTCTTGGCTACAGAAATGCTGCCTTTCCGCCTGGTGGACACAGAGGATTTTCGAGACCTTATGTCCGTCGCAGTGCCCCAGTACCAGATGCCCAGTCGGCACTACTTCTCAAAGAAAGGTGTGCCTGCGCTCCACCAGCATGTCGCACACAACATCACCGCTTCTTTGAGAAACTCTGTGTGTGACAGGGTGCATTTCACCACAGACACTTGGACGAGTAGGCATGGACAGGGGCGTTACATGTCGCTGACTGGGCACTGGGTAACTATGGTGACAGCAGGACAAGGGGCTGCTGTCCAAGTCTTGCCGTCCCCACGAGTTGTGCGTCAATCCTCTTTATGTCAAAGTTCCTCCACTGCTTCTGCCTCCTCAACCTCCTCTCGGTCTTCCACCTGCACCCAAAGCCTGTCTGGTCATGCCACAAGCTTTCTAACTGCGCAGAAGAGATCCTACACACCTCCTTACTATGCTGGCAGTAGGGCTCAACGTCATCAGGCGGTTTTTACATTGAAATGTCTGGGAAATGTGAGTCACACAGCTGAGGAGTTGTGGTCAGCTCTGGAGAACCAATTTCATGAATGGTTGTCTCCACTGGACCTGAAACCAGGTAAGGCCATGTGCGACAATGCTGCAAACCTGGGTGCGGCCCTTCGCCGGGGCAATGTCACACACGTGCCTTGTATGGCTCACGTGTTGAACCTGGTTGTCCAGCAATTTTTAGCCCACTATCCCAGACTAGATGGCCTTCTGCAGAGGGCACGGTCGCTGTGTGCGCACTTCCGCCGTTCGCATCCCGCAGCTCAGCGACTTACATCTCTACAGAAGTCGTTGGGCCTGCCACTTCACCGGCTAAAATGCGATGTGCCTACCCGGTGGAATTCAACTCTGCACATGTTGCAGCGACTGTGGCAGCACCGACAAGCCCTGGTGCAATACGTTCTGACGTATAGCCTGGGCCAACGAGATTCAGAGGTGGGGCAAATCACGCTGGAGGAGTGGTCTCAGATCAGGGACCTATGCACCCTTCTGCACAGTTTTGAAATGGCGACGAAGATGTTTAGTGCTGACGATGCCATTATCAGCATGACTATTCCAGTGATTTACATGCTGGAGCACATGTTAAACAGAATTCGGAGTCAGGTGGTGGCACAAGAGGAGGTGGAGGAAGTAGAGGAGGAGGAGTTGTATGCGGAAGGGCTAACATCTGCAAGGTCCAGACGGTCGGCAGCACCAAGGCGGCAGGCATGTGAGGGTGGGGGAGATGGTTTTAGCAGGGCGCATGGTAGCAGCCAAACTAGTGAGGAAGGTGCAGGAGCCCAGGAAGAAGTGGAGGACGAACTGATGGAAGACTCATCAGATGAGGGAGACCTTGATCACATTTCTGTTGTGCGAGGTTGGGGGGAGAGGACAGAGGAAGGAAGCATGATTGTTACCTCGCCACCAACACAACAGGGACTTGGTGCTCCTGGATGCGCAACACACATGAGTGCCTTCTTGCTGCACTACCTGCAACATGACCCTCGAATTGTGAGAATTAGAAATAATCCTGACTACTGGGTTGCCACACTGTTAGATCCCCGGTACAAAAGTAAATTTGCAGAAATTATTCCTGCCATAGAAAGGGATGCACGCATGCAGGAGTATCAGCAGAGACTGTTGCAGAATCTTACATGTGCTTTTCCACAAAATACCAGTGGTGCACGTAGTGAATCTCACAGTTCCAACTTGCCAACCGTGGGACCGTCAAGTGTTCAGCACTCAAACCGTAACAGAACCACAGTATCTGCTGGTAACATCAATTTTGCGGAATCATTTCACCACTTTTTTAGCCCATCCTTTGCAAGGCCACAGGAGACAAGAAGTCTGACACATAGTCAACGCCTAGAGACGATGGTACAGGAGTATCTCCAAGTAAACATTGAAGCCACGACTGTGTCACTGGACCCTTGCTCTTTTTGGGCTTCCAATCTGGATAAATGGCCGGAGCTAGCCACTTACGCCTTGGAGATCTTGTCATGCCCCGCAGCCAGCGTTCTGTCTGAACGTGTGTTCAGCGCTGCTGGTGGTGTGCTGACAGATAAGCGCACGCGGCTCTCCACTGATAATGTAGACAGACTCACGTTCATAAAGATGAACAAATCATGGATCCGAAACGACTTTTCTACCCCTGTGTCATCCTGGGCTTTGTAGCAGTGTGCAGCACTGATCCTATTAGGCCATCTATACTAAAGCTTCACTAGATTTAAAATTAATAATAATTTTTAGCTGCATCTAGCCTGGAAAATAATTTTGGGGCTCCGAGATGCGCAAGACACATAAGTGCCTTCTTGCTGCACTACCTGCAGCATGACCCTCATATTGTCAGAATTCGAAGTAATCATGACTACTGGGTTGCCACACTCTTAGATCCCCCAAACTTTTCGATCAACCTTTTCATTTTAATAAAGACCAAAAAAATGGTCATTTTTGAAATTATAAGCATTAATGTGAGAGAGCCTTCTTAAGTGGTCTTGCCTTTCATTGGACACACCTGCCAAACTAATTAGCACAGGTGTCTGCAATTGCTTACAGTGATATAAAGAGCCCTGACACACATCACCATCAATGAGTTTAACTGACAAACAAACAAATTCTTCCCTTATCACTCCTAAACACTTTTTGCATAATAATTTGGAACGCAGTGTACATGTGCTTTTCCACAAAACACCAGTGGTTCACGTAGTGAATCTTACAGTTCTAACTTGCCAACCGTGGTCTGTATGGAGTTGTTCAATAAAGGGCCCAAAATTAAGATAACATAGATGGGAGAGGTCTCTATGAATAGGAATTCCTAAGCATTTGATACCCTGTGAGGGCCAGGCAAAGGGAAAGTTGGACTGGATGGAATCCTATATGGATTTGGGGAGGGAGACATCGAGGGCCTCAGACTTCGCTGCATTGATTTTAAAATTTGACCATGTAACAAAGTGATCTATTTCAGCCATAACAGCATGGATGGATATATGTGATTGAGTGATATATACTAGGACATCATCAGCAAATAGAGAGCACTTGTACTCGGTGCCTCCCACCTCAATCCACCTAATATTGGGGTTATGGCGAATTGATGAGAGCAGGTGCTCCGTCACTAGGATGTATAAGAGAGGGGACAGAGGACATCCCTGCCTTGTCCCATTGGTGATTGTGAAAGGTGATGAAAATGTTCTGACGCACCCCCTGGGCCTTGGGACACCCGGAGCCGGACCCTTTTTGGTGGATGCTGGTGGTTGTAGTCTTCGTGGCGGCGACCCGGTTCCGTGGCTCAGGGTGGTCAAACCAGTGGCGGAACTATTTATGTGGTTTTGATGTTTAAATGTCCGACTACGCCACCCGTGGATTGCGGTCAGAGTGAACCGCCGCTACAGGGCAGACCGCTGAGGCTGGTGTTGTGGGTGCAGCAGAGCGTAGCATAACTCCCCACGGGAGGAGTATAGCCTCAGGGCAGTGTATGCGGAGGATGGGAGTGATGGTGCAGGGCAGCAGCAGTAATGACACGGAGTCAGTGATGCAGTTCAGGGCCTTTACTCACAGTTCTTATTATCCAGACCACGTCTGCAGGTAACGGCTGCCCACGTCGTACTGTGCTCACCAGGTGAGGGGCTCAGACAACTCCCAGATAACTTTGAAGCGCTTCACAGGACCCCCTTTGTGTGTCCTTTGTCTGGCCTGTCTGTCCGGCTGCCTCGGGCCTCCTCTTGGTAAACTTGGCGCCAGTTTCCCTGACCCTTTGTGGTGCCTTCCTAGCGGGTGTAGCGGGTGTAGCGAGGGGCTGCGCCACATAAAATGTCAGAGCCTCTGGTTTCTAGCTGAGGGTCGTTTCCTGCCTCCACTAGTTTCAGTGACGGGTCTCCCCCTTTGGCCTGACCCCTCCACGCAGGTGGATTCGGGCGTGCGGTGGCGACTCACCCGTCCGCACCCCTGGGATCCCTTCATTCCTCGTTCCTGGAGCCTTCTCCGCTCCTCTTCCTTCCTTCTCCCTCTTGCAGGCCTGGGCCTCTGTTACTAGGCCCGCCTCCGGAGCAGAGCTCATGCAGAGCCCCTGCTCCCTGCCACTTCTGCTCAGACTTCTCTGCACTGAACTAAGATGGTGCCCACCTTTTATACTCCCTTCTCAATGCACCCAGGAACTGCTTCCTCCCTGCTCCTGCACTACAGGGTTCCCCTTCCTCAGTGTTCCCTCCCCCCATTCCAGCCAGGGACAGGGACTGTCGTGCCCATCTCAGGGGCATATTGGTCGCCCTGCCCCACGACAATGTGGTGTAATGCATGCAGGTGTCGGGTCCTGATCCACACTCCATCCTTACCTGAGAGTGAGATATCACACCTCTGGGTGAGGTGCAATACGTCTGTAGCAACCGAGCCCTCAGGGTGCTACAGTTCCATTTATCTTCAGCCTAGGTGACGTATTGTGATACAGGGCCGTGATTTTGGCTATAAAAGGGTCCCCTTGACCCCTACCCCAAGCTTTTTAAGAGAATCATATATGGCGTGCCAGGAGACTCTATGGAATGCTTTCTCAGCATCCAACGAGAGTATCTACTTACAAATTTTTAACTGCATCTAGCCCAGGAAATACTTTGTGCCTAGTAGCAGTGTCTGCTAGTCAGCGGATTATCCCGGCTGTTAAGCAAGCTACACCACCTGTAGTTTGGACACTTAATTTTTTCAAAGGAAATGCTTCGGGACCACGGGATACTCAGTGAAGAGCATCAGGAGGCACCCCAAGGCATAGGGGCTGGGACTGGCAGTAGGATGCCTTGCGGTGGACAGCCGAGCTCGATCCTTATAAAAGCTTTTTAACTGCAGCAGCTTTAGTGGACGCTACTGGAGCTGGAATTACGCGGCTGCTGGCATGAGACTTGCCCTCCAATAGATCCTTGTAAATGGATTTAAAGTGTATTCATTCAAATTAGAGAGACAATTTAAATTAAAAAACTTAGAGCTGCCTCCACCACAGGGGGGCTCGCTCGACCCACCAGCGGACAGGCACCAGTATTGGGAGAGGGGGGCTGGCCGTCAGGGTTCACCGCGGCTCTGGCACAAACCCGGCGACACGGAGGTGGCACGGGCAGGAGCGGACTGAACGTGTCGGCTTCTCACTTTTTGGATTTTAGAAGGGCATGACGTGCCTATATCTGTGTCTCCCCCTCCTTTTACTCCTCCACCTCTTTTCTTTTCTCATGACTATATGTACTTGTCACTTTTCCATGTGTTAGTTGTGTCTTCTGAGCAGTTTGTCAGCTTTTGGACACCTTTGAAGGTGTTTTCTATGTGTTTCTATGTGTTTTTGTTTGCCTGCCATTGGTTTTAACGGTGTTCGAAGGTGTTCGACGAACAGTTCGACGAACAGTTCGGCGAACACACGTGTGTTCGACGAACCGAACCGAACTCGAACACTACGGGGGTGGCTCAACACTAGTTGCAGGTAGTGCAGCAAGAAGGCACTTATGTGTCTTGCGCATCTCGGAGCCCCAAAATTATTTTCCGGGCTAGATGCAGCTAAAAATTATTATTAATTTTAAATCTGGTGGAGCTTAGTATAGATGGCCTAATAGGATCAGTGCTGCACACTGCTACAAAGCCCAAATTATTTTCCAGCCAAGATACAGATAAACATGATTAGTAATTTTAAATCTGGTGGAGCTTATTATAGATGGCCTAATAGAATCAGTGCTGCACACTGCTACAAAGCCCAAATTATTTTCCAGCCAAGATACAGATAAACATGATTAGTAATTTGAAAGCTTGAAACGGTTGGTAGGGTGATTTTAACCAATCATCCATGTTTTACTTTCCCCAGGATGACACAGGGGTAGAAAAGTCGTTTCGGATCCATGATTTGTTCATCTTTATGAACGTGAGTCTGTCTACATTATCAGTGGAGAGCCGCGTGTGCTTATCTGTCAGCACACCACCAGCAGCGCTGAACACACGTTCAGACAGAACGCTGGCTGCGGGGCATGACAAGATCTCCAAGGCGTAAGTGGCTAGCTCCGGCCATTTATCCAGATTGGAAGCCCAAAAAGAGCAAGGGTCCAGTGACACAGTCATGGCTTCAATGTTTACTTGGAGATACTCCTGTACCATTGTCTCTAGGCGTTGACTATGTGTCAGACTTCTTGTCTCCTGTGGCCTTGCAAAGGATGGGCTAAAAAAGTGGTGAAATGATTTCGCAAAATTGATGTTACCAGCAGATACTGTGGTTCTGTTGTGGTTTGAGTGCTGAACACTTGACGGTCCCACAGTTGGCAAGTTGGAACTGTGAGATTCACTACGTGCACCACTGGTGTTTTGTGGAAAAGCACATGTAAGATTCTGCAACAGTCTCTGCTGATACTCCTGCATGCGTGCATCCCTTTCTATGGCAGGAATAATTTCTGCAAATTTACTTTTGTACCGGGGATCTAACAGTGTGGCAACCCAGTAGTCAGGATTATTTCTAATTCTCCCAATACGAGGGTCATGTTGCAGGTAGTGCAGCAAGAAGGCACTCATGTGTGTTGCGCATCCAGTAGCACCAAGTCCCTGTTGTGTTGGTGGCGAGGTAACAATCATGCTTCCTTCCTCTGTCCTCTCCCCCCAACCTCGCACAAAAGAAATGTGATCAAGGTCTCCCTCATCTGATGAGTCTTCCATCAGCTCGTCCTCCACTTCTTCCTGGGCTCCTGCACCTTCCTCACTAGTTTGGCTGCTACCATGCGCCCTGGTAAAACCATCTCACCCACCCTCACATGCCTGTCGCCTTGGTGCTGCCGACCGTCTTGACCTTGCAGATGTTAGCCCTTCCGCATACAACTCCTCCTCCTCTACTTCCTCCACCTCCTCTTGTGCCACCACCTGACTCCGAATTCTGTTTAACATGTGCTCCAGCATGTAAATCACCGGAATAGTCATGCTGATAATGGCATCGTCAGCACTAAACATCTTCGTCGCCATTTCAAAACTGTGCAGAAGGGTGCATAGGTCCCTGATCTGAGACCACTCCTCCAGCGTGATTTGCCCCACGTCTGGATCTCGTTGGCCCAGGCTATATGTCAGAACGTATTGCACCAGGGCTTGTCGGTGCTGCCACAGTCGCTGCAACATGTGCAGAGTTGAATTCCACCGGGTAGGCACATTGCATTTTAGCCAGTGAAGTGGCAGGCCCAACGACTTCTGTAGAGATGTAAGTCGCTGAGCTGCGGGATGCGAACGGCGGAAGTGAGCACACAGCGACCGTGCCCTCTGCAGAAGGCCATCTAGTCTGGGATAGTGGGCTAAAAATTGCTGGACAACCAGGTTCAACACGTGAGCCATACAAGGCACGTGTGTGACATTGCCCCGGCGAAGGGCCGCACCCAGGTTTGCAGCATTGTCGCACACGGCCTTCCCTGGTTTCAGGTCCAGTGGAGACAACCATTCATGAAATTGGTTCTCCAGAGCTGACCACAACTCCTCAGCTGTGTGACTCACATTTCCCAGACATTTCAAAGTAAAAACCGCCTGATGACGTTGAGCCCTACTGCCAGCATTGTAAGGCGGTGTGCAGGATCCCTTCTGCGCAGTTAGAAAGCTTGTGGCATGACCAGACAGGCTTTGGGTGCAGGTGGAAGACCGAGAGGAGGTTGAGGAGGCAGAAGCAGTGGAGGAACTTTGACATAAAGAGGATTGACGCACAACTCGTGGGGACGGCAAGACTTGGACAGCAGCCCCTTGTCCTGCTGTCACCATAGTTACCCAGTGCCCAGTCAGTGACATGTAACGCCCCTGTCCATGCCTACTCGTCCAAGTGTCTGTGGTGAAATGCACCCTGTCACACACAGAGTTTCTCAAAGAAGCGGTGATGTTGTGTGCGACATGCTGGTGGAGCGCAGGCACACTTTTCTTTGAGAAGTAGTGCCGACTGGGCATCTGGTACTGGGGCACTGCGACGGACATAAGGTCTTGAAAATCCTCTGTGTCCACCAGGCGGAAAGGCAGCATTTCTGTAGCCAAGAGCTTGCAGATGGTGAAATTCAACCTCTTAGCTTTCTCATGGCTAGGAGGAAATGGTCTTTTACTTGTCCACATCTGAGGGACCGAGGGCTGGCTATTGTGCTTAGACGGGGTTGATAAGGGTGTCCCCGGCAAACTGCCGGTCTGTAAGGAAGATGCAGGCGGACATGTTAGGTTTCCTTGATCCAAAGGTGGTGCTATCGATGTCGGACAGCGCTCAACACCAGCTGGTGTTACCACCTCCAAAGAAAATGATGACCTGCTAATCACGCTGGCTGTTGCGGGTAAAGAGGTGGCAGGTCTGCGCCCCAAAACAGGTGTGACTGCTGTCCCCCCAGTCACAGAGGATGAAGAGGCCGCGGATGCACAAGATATGGCAGACGGTGGTTGGCCCGGCCGGCTAGGCCGCATTGTAGCACACTGAGCTTCCCACTGCAACTTATTCTTCATGTCCATGTGCCGGTTCATGCATGAAGTACTCAAACTATGTATTTTTTGGCCTCTACTTAGCTTTTGCTGACAAATGTTACAGATAACACGAGTTGGGTCATCTTTATCGATCTGAAAAAATGCCCAGGCTATGCAAGGCTTAGCACCCATGCGACCTGAAGAGCCACCACGACTTGTGGTGAGAGGCAGAGTTGTGTTTGAGGATGCAGTTGTTGACGTTCTTCCAGTACTACGTCTCTGTCCAGGAAGGCGCAACCTGACCTCGTCGTCACTAGCATCTTCCTCCACCTCCTCTGCTGACCTCATCTCTTGGCTGACTGTGGGTTGACAGTAAGTGGGATCTCCAACCTCATTATCATCACCCTGTGCGTTATCACACCCGTCGTCCTCAGAGCCAACCTGTTCCTGCCCTGACAAAAAACTAAAGTTGTCGCTCCAATCAGGTATTTGAGTCTCATCATCGTCTTCCTCATTGTCTCCACCAACAGGAGTTACAGTTTGGGAATGAGGGTCTACATTATGGTCAGAACCTTCTGCGTCTGGTCCTGGATCCGACTCATAAAGATTCTGGGCATCAGTGCAGATCATTTCCTCGTCTGGATTCACAGAAGCGCTGGAGTTGACCTCTGATTCCCAGGCTATAGTATGAGTAAACAGCTCTGCAGACTCAACCATTTGTTCTACCTCATACTCAGACGGGCAGCTGGAGATTTGGGAGCTGTGAGGAAGCAAGTGCGATTGGGGTGACACCTTTGAGGACTGGAGTATCTGTGATGTTGAAGTTGATGTGGAGGAGAGCCCACTTAAAGGAGCACTTGATATCCGTTGAAGCACCTGCTGTTTTTGTGCCTCATCTGGAATTTGTAGCGATTGGCGTGGCCGTAAGAAAGGGATCTTATCACATTGTCCGCTAAAAGAAGTAGACATTTTAGTTTGGCTGGAAGATGGTCTTTCTTCTGCAGATGTTACTGTTGCTTTAACACCTACCCCACGGACACAACCTTTTTTCCCCTTCCCAACACGCCTATTCCCCTTTCCACCAGCAGCAGGCCTTTTTCCACTCATTTTGGTGGTTAACTAATTCACAACTCTGGAGTTGTTTACACAAAAAAACAACGGATGGGAACCGAGCAGAGCTGAGTGGCCAAACTGTGGTATTAGGCCAAAACTATTGGCTGGGTTAGATGCAGAAAAAAATTATATTCAATTTGCAACCTGATGGAGGTCAGTATAGATGGACTAATAGAACAAGTCCCACACACAGCTAGAAGCCCAAATACTTTTTCAGAGGTAGATGCAGAAAAAAAAATATTCAGTTTGCACCCGGATGAAGGTCAGTATAGATGGACTAATAGAGAAAGTCCCACACACTGCTAGAAGGCCAAATATTTTTTCAGAGCTAGATGCAGACAAAAAATTATTTTGAATTTGCAACCTGATGGAGGTCAGTATAGGTGGACTAATAGAACAAGTCCCACACACTGCTAGAAGGCCAAATATTTTTTCAGAGCTAGATGCAGAAAAAAATTATATTCAGTTTGCAACCTGATGGAGGTCAGTATAGATGGACTAATAGAGAAAGTCCCACACACTGCTAGAAGGCCAAATATTTTTTCAGAGCTAGATGCAGAAAAAAATTATATTCAGTTTGCAACCTGATGGAGGTCAGTATAGATGGACTAATAGAGAAAGTCCCACACACTGCTAGAAGGCCAAATATTTTTTCAGAGCTAGATGCAGAAAAAAATTATATTCAGTTTGCAACCTGATGGAGGTCTGTATAGATGGATTAATAGAACAAGTCCCACACACAGCTAGAAGCCCAATATTTTTTCAGAGGTAGATGCAGAAAAAAATATATTCAATTTGCAACCTGATGGAGGTCAGTATAGATGGACTAATACAACAAGTCCCACACACAGCTAGAAGCCCAATATTTTTTCAGAGCTAGATGCAGAAAAAAATTATATTCAATTTGCAACCTGATGGAGGTCAGTATAGATGGAGTAATAGAACAAGTCCCACACACAGCTAGAAGCCCAAATATTTTTTCAGAGCTAGATGCAGATAAAAATAATTTTTAATTTGCAACCTGATGGAGGTCAGTATAGATGGACTAATAGAGTAAGTCCCACACACTGCTAGAAGGCCAAATATTTTTTCAGAGCTAGATGCAGAAAAAAATTATATTTAGTTTGCAACCTGATGGAGGTCAGTATAGGTGGACTAATAGAACAAGTCCCACACACTGCTAGAAGGCCAAATATTTTTTCAGAGCTAGATGCAAAAAAAAATTATATTCAGTTTACAACCTGATGGAGGTCAGTATAGATGGACTAATAGAGAAAGTCCCACACACTGCTAGAAGGCCAAATATTTTTTCAGAGCTAGATGCAGAAAAAAATTATATTCAGTTTGCAACCTGATGGAGGTCAGTATAGATGGACTAATAGAGAAAGTCCCACACACTGCTAGAAGGCCAAATATTTTTTCAGAGCTAGATGCAGAAAAAAATTATATTCAGTTTGCAACCTGATGGAGGTCTGTCTTGATGGATTAATAGAACAAGTCCCACACACAGCTAGAAGCCCAATATTTTTTCAGAGGTAGATGCAGAAAAAAATATATTCAGTTTGCAACCTGATGGAGGTCAGTATAGATGGACTAATACAACAAGTCCCACACACAGCTAGAAGCCCAATATTTTTTCAGAGCTGGATGCAGAAAAAAATTATATTCAATTTGCAACCTGATGGAGGTCAGTATAGATGCAGTAATAGAACAAGTCCCACACACAGCTAGAAGCCCAAATATTTTTTCAGAGTTAGATGCAGATAAAAATTATTTTTAATTTGCAACCTGATGGAGGTCAGTATAGATGGACTAATAGAGAAAGTCCCACACACTGCTAGAAGGCCAAATATTTTTTCAGAGCTAGATGCAGAAAAAAATTATATTCAGTTTGCAACCTGATGGAGGTCTGTATAGATGGATTAATAGAACAAGTCCCACACACAGCTAGAAGCCCAATATTTTTTCAGAGGTAGATGCAGAAAAAAATATATTCAGTTTGCAACCTGATGGAGGTCAGTATAGATGGACTAATACAACAAGTTCCACACACAGCTAGAAGCCCAATATTTTTTCAGAGCTAGATGCAGAAAAAAATTATATTCAATTTGCAACCTGATGGAGGTCAGTATAGATGGAGTAATAGAACAAGTCGCACACACAGCTAGAAGCCCAAATATTTTTTCAGAGCTAGATGCAGATAAAATTATTTTTAATTTGCAACCTGATGGAGGTCAGTATAGATGGACTAATAGAGAAAGTCCCAAACACTGCTAGAAGGCCAAATATTTTTTCAGAGCTAGATGCAGAAAAAAATTATATTCAGTTTGCAACCTGATGGAGGTCAGTATAGATGGACTAATAGAGAAAGTCCCACACACTGCTAGAAGGCCAAATATTTTTTCAGAGCTAGATGCAGAAAAAAATTATATTCAGTTTGCAACTTGATGGAGGTCAGTATAGATGAACTAATAGAGAAAGTCCCACACACTGCTAGAAGGCCAAATATTTTTTCAAAGCTAGATGGATAAAAAAATTATATTCAGTTTGCAACCTGATGGAGGTCTGTATAGAAGAATTAATAGAACAAGTCCCACACACAGCTAGAAGCCCAATATTTTTTCAGAGGTAGATGCAGAAAAAAATATATTCAGTTTGCAACCTGATGGAGGTCAGTATAGATGGCTAATACAACAAGTCCCACACACAGCTAGAAGCCCAATATTTTTTCAGAGCTAGATGCAGAAAAAAATTATATTCAATTTGCAACTTGATGGAGGTCAGTATAGATGGAGTAATAGAACAAGTCCCACACATAGCTAGAAGCCCAAATATTTTTTCAGAGCTAGATGCAGATAAAAATTATTTTTAATTTGCAACCTGATGGAGGTCAGTATAGATGGACTAATAGAGAAAGTCCCACATACTGCTAGAAGGCCAAATATTTTTTCAGAGCTAGATGCAGAAAAAAATTATATTCAGTTTGCAACCTGATGGAGGTCAGTATAGATGGACTAATAGAGAAAGTCCCACACACTGCTAGAAGGCCAAATATTTTTTCAGAGCTAGATGCAGAAAAAAATTATATTCAGTTTGCAACCTGATGGAGGTCAGTATAGATGGACTAATAGAGAAAGTCCCACACACTGCTAGAAGGCCAAATATTTTTTCAGAGCTAGATGCAGAAAAAAATTATATTCAGTTTGAAACCTGATGGAGGTCTGTATAGATGGATTAATAGAACAAGTCCCACACACAGCTAGAAGCCCAATATTTTTTCAGAGGTAGATGCAGAAAAAAATATATTCAGTTTGCAACCTGATGGAGGTCAGTAGAGATGGACTAATAAAACAAGTCCCACACACAGCTAGAAGCCCAATATTTTTTCAGAGCTAGATGCTGAAAAAAATTATATTCAATTTGCAACCTGATGGAGGTCAGTATAGATGGAGTAATAGAACAAGTCCCACACACAGCTAGAAGCCCAAATATTTTTTCAGAGGTAGATGCAGAAAAAAATTATATTCAGTTTGCAACCTGATGGAGGTCTGTAAAGATGGATTAATAGAACAAGTCCCACACACAGCTACAAGCCCAATATTTTTTCAGAGGTAGATGCAGAAAAAAATATATTCAGTTTGCAACCTGATGGAGGTCAGTATAGATGGACTAATAGAGAAAGTCCCACACACTGTTAGAAGGCCAAATATTTTTTCAGAGCTTGATGCAGAAAAAAATTATATTCAATTTGCAACCTGATGGAGGTAAGTATAGATGGACTAATAGAATGATGCTATGCCCAAAAGATTTTACTTCACTAGGTGCAGTAAAAAAATTGGTATTCTATACACAGGTGGTATATCTTGCAACACAGATAGGCTACTCCACTGACTAACACACTCTGCAATACGCCAAAAAGGATTAGCTTTGCTAGATTCAGCCAAATTCTGTGAAAAAAACTTGCACAGCACTGGCACAGACTGCTAGGAACTGATGTAACCTAGTCCTGAAAAGGACTCCAATTACAATTAGTCTTTACTCCCACAACCTATCTATTTAAGAGCACAGACCTGCCTGATAAAAGTCGTAGGAAATGCTGTAACCTAGTCCTTAAAAGGACTGCAATCACAACTATTCCCTACTCCCAAGCTATCTGTAGATTTGTGCGAAAATTGGCTTGAAATTAACAAGGTATAGCGCACACAGCAACAGCGGTGCCGTCTAACACGCAGCTGCAGCAGTGAGAAAATGGTGGCGACGGGGAAAATGGCTTGGTCTTATAGGGCAAGGACATGTGACATACACTGCCAATGACACATGCCCTTGCTTGTGTGAAAAAAAGCACTTCGCTCCGTGTGTGCGCTGCTGATAGGCTGACAGATTGCACCTCCCCACTGTAAATGCAGGAAAGAGAAAAAAAAATGGAGATCTTCATTATTCCTGCAGAGATCCATCCCCTGCCCCTCCCCCGACCCCGCTGTACACTCAAACTGCGTATTAACATTAATTTTCATCATTACTGAGAAAAAATCCAGTTATGATTTTGGTGCATGAACAGTTATCGAACATAACGTCGAACAGCCGAATTTTTCTCAAATCGTTCGTGTTCGCCGAACGGCTCGAACACCGCCCAAAACAGCTCGAATATGAGATTGGCGAACAGTTCGAGTAGAACAACGCTCATCTCTACGGAAGAGTTCCAAAGCTATTTTAAACTTCAGTAGAATTCTGAGAACAATGGGAAAGATGCAAAGCATTTTTAATCTTCAGAAGAATTCCGAGAACAATGGGAGAGTTCCAAAGCATTTTTAAACTTCAGCAGAATTCCGAGAACAATGGAAGAGTTCCAAAGCATTTTTAAACTTGAGCAGAATTCCGAGATCAATGGAAGAGTTTCAAAGCATTTTTAAACTTCAGCAGAATTCTGAGAACAATGGGAGAGTTCCAAAGCATTTTTAAACTTCATCAAAATTCCGAGAACAATGGAAGAGTTCCAAAACATTTTTAAACTTAGCAGAATTCCGAGAACAATGGGAAAGTTCTACAGACTGATTTAAAGAAAAATAACATTCCAAGAACAATGGGAGAGTCCAAACCATTTTTAAATTTCAGCAGAATTCTGAGAACAATGGAAGAGTTCCAAAGCATTTTTAAACTTCAGTAAAATTCCGTGAACAATGGGAGAGTTCTACAGACTGATTTAAAAAAACAATAACATTCCGAGAACAATGGGAGAGTTCCAAAGCATTTTTAAACTTCAGCAGAATTCTGAGAACAATGGAAGAGTTCCAAAGCATTTTTAAGTTTTAGCAGAATTCTGAGAACAATGGAAGAGTTGCAAAGCATTTCTAAACTTCATCAAAATTCCGAGAACAATGAAAGAGTTCAAAAACATTTTTAAACGTCAGCAGAATTCCGAGAACAAAGGGAGAGTTCCACAGGCTATTTTTAAACTTCAACAGAATTCCGAGAACAATGGAAGAGTTCCAATGCATTTTTAAACTTCAGCAGAATTCTGAGAACATTTGAAGAGTACCGAAGCATTTTTAAACTTCAGCAGAATTCCGAGAAAAATGGAAGAGTTACAAATAGTGTTGAGCCACCCCCGTAGTGTTCGAGTGCGGTCCGGTTCGTCGAACACCCGTGTGTTCGCCGAACTGTTCGTCGAACTGTTCGTCGAACACCTTCGAACACCGTTAAAACCAATGGCAGGCAAACAAAAACACATAGAAACACTTGGAAAACACCTTCAAAGGTGTCCAAAAGCTGACAAACTGCTCAGAAGACATAACTAACACATGGAAAAGTGACAAGTACATATAGTCATGCGAAAATAAAAGAGGTGGAGGAGTAAAAGGAGGGGGAGACACAAATATAGGCATGTCATGCCCTTCTAAAATCCAAAAAGTGAGAAGCCGACACGGCCAGTCCGCTCCTGCCCGTGCCACCTCCGTGTTGCCGGGTTTGTGACAGAGCCGCGGTGAACCCTGATGGCCAGCCCCCCTCTCCCAATACTGGTGCCTGTCCGCTGGTGGGTCGAGCGAGCCCCCCTGTGGTGGAGGCAGCTCTAAGCTTTTTAATTTAAATTGTCTCTCTAATTTGAATGAATACACTTTAAATCCATTTACAAGGATCTATTGGAGGGCAAGTCTCATGCCAGCAGCAGCGTAATTCCAGCTCCAGTAGCGTCCACTAAAGCTGCTGCAGTTAAAAAGCTTTTATAAGGATCGAGCTCGGCTGTCCACCGCAAGGCATCCTACTGCCAGTCCCAGCCCCTATGCCTTGGGGTGCCTCCTGATGCTCTTCACTGAGTATCCCATGGTCCCGAAGCATTTCCTTTGAAAAAATTAAGTGTCTAAACTACAGGTGGTGTAGCTTGCTTAAGAGCCGGAATAATCCGCTGACTAGCAGACACTGCTACTAGGCACAAAGTATTTCCTGGGCTAGATGCAGTTAAAAATTTGTAATTAGATACTCTCGTTGGATGCTGAGAAAGCATTCCATAGAGTCTCCTGGCACGCCATATATGATTCTCTTAAAAAGCTTGGGGTAGGGGTCTAGGGGACCCTTTTATTGCCAAAATCACGGCCCTGTATCACAATAGTCACCTAGGCTGAAGATAAATGGAACTGTAGCACCCTAAGGGCTCGGTTGCTACAGAGGTATTGCACCTCACCCAGAGGTGTGATATCTCACTCTCAGGTAAGGATGGAGTGTGGATCAGGATCCGACACCTGCATGCATTACACCACATTGCCGTGGGGCAGGGCGACCAATATGCCTCAGAGATGGGCACGACAGTCCCTGTCCCTGGCTGGAGTGGGGGGAGGGAACACTGAGGAAGGGGAACCCTGTAGTGCAGGAGCAGGGAGGAAGCAGTTCCTGGGTGCATTGAGAAGGGAGTATAAAAGGTGGGCACCATCTTAGTTCAGTGCAGAGAAGTCTGAGCAGAAGTGGCAGGGAGCAGGGGCTCTGCATGAGCTCTGCTCCGGAGGCGGACCTAGTAACAGAGGCCCAGGCCTGGAAGAGGGAGAAGGAAGGAAGAGGAGCGGAGAAGGCTCCAGGAACGAGGAATGAAGGGATCCCAGGGGTGCGGAAGGGCGAGTCGCCACCGCACGCCCGAATCCACCTGCGTGGAGGGGTCAGGCCAAAGGGGGAGACCGGTCCCCGAAACTAGTGGAGGCAGGAAACGACCCTCAGCTAGAAACCGGAGGCTGTGACATTTTATGTGGCGCAGCCCCTCGCTACACCCGCTAGGAAGGCACCACATAGGGTCAGGGAAACTGGCGCCAAGTTTACCAAGAGGAGGCCCGAGGCAGCCGGACAGAAGGGTTGGTAAGAAAGGCCAGACAAAGGAGGTCCTGTGATGCGCTCCAAAGTTATCTGGGAGTTGTCTGAGCCCCTCACCTGGTGAGCACAGTACGACGTGGGCAGCCGCTACCTGCAGACGTGGTCTGGATAATAAGAACTGTGAGTAAAGGCCATGGACTGCATCACTGACTCCGTGTCGTTACTGCTGCTGCCCTGCACCATCACCCCCATCCTCTGCATACACTGCCCTGAGGCTATACTCCTCCCGTGGGGAGTTATGCTACGCTCTGCTGCACCCACAACACCAGCCTCAGCGGTCTGCCCTGCAGCGGCGGTTCACTCTGACCGCAATCCACGGGTGGCATAGTCGGACATTTAAACATCAAAACCACATAAATAGTTCCGCCACTGGTTTGACCACCCTGAGCCACGGAACCGGGTCGCCGCCACGAAGACTACAACCACCAGCATCCACCAAAAAGGGTCCGGCTCCGGGTGTCCCAAGGCCCAGGGGGTGCATCAGAACATTTTCATCACCTTTCACAATCACCAATGGGACAAGGCAGGGATGTCCTCTGTCCCCTCTCTTATACATCCTAGTGACGGAGCACCTGCTCTCATCAATTCGCCGTAACCCCAATATTAGGTGGATTGAGGTGGGAGGCACCGAGTACAAGTGCTCTCTATTTGCTGATGATGTCCTAGTATATATCACTCAATCACATATATCCATTCATGCTGTTATGGCTGAAATAGATCACTTTGTTACATGGTCAAATTTTAAAATCAATGCAGCGAAGTCTGAGGCCCTTGATGTCTCCCTCCCCAAATCCATATAGGATTCCATCCAGTCCAACTTTCCCTTTGCCTGGCCCTCACAGGGTATCAAATACTTAGGAATTCCTATTCATAGAGACCTCTCCCATCTATGTTATCTTAATTTTGGGCCCTTTATTGAACAACTCCATACAGACCACGGTTGGCAAGTTAGAACTGTAAGATTCACTACGTGAACCGCTGGTGTTTTGTGGAAAAGCACATGTACACTGCGTTCCAAATTATTATGCAAAAAGTGTTTAGGAGTGATAAGGGAAGAATTTGTTTGTCAGTTAAACTCATTGATGGTGATGTGTGTCAGGGCTCTTTATATCACTGTAAGCAATTGCAGACACCTGTGCTAATTAGTTTGGCAGGTGTGTCCAATGAAAGGCAAGACTACTTAAGAAGGTTGTCTCACATTATTAAGCAGCCTACATTTTCTGCCAAAATGGGAAAGAAAAAGGATGTGTCGGCTGCTGAGAAGCAACAAATTGTGGAGTGTTTAGGTCAAGGCATGACTACAATCAACATTGTGCGATGATCAGGATGAAGTGTCTTGGCAATCAAGAAGTATGTAGCTGATTCACAGTACACATGTGTGCGTGCTGATAAGGGCAAATTGAGGACTCTTTCCTACAGGCAATTACGTCAGGTTGAAAGAGCAGCGGCAAAAAAGCCTTGTCATAGCAGCAGACAAGTTTTTGAAGCTGCTTGTGCCTCCAACGTCCCCGAACAACAAGATGCAGGGTCCTTCAGAGGTTTGCAGCTGTGCATACACCATCCTGTCGACCTCCTCTATCCACTTCACACAAGCAGAAACGGCTCCAGTGGGCCAAACATTACATGAAGACTGATTTCAAAACTGTTTTGTTCACGGATGAGTGCCGTGCAGCGCTCGATGGTCCAGATGGATGGAGTGGAGGATGGCTGGTTGATGGACACCCCACGCAAACACGGCTACAGCGCCAACAAGGAGGAGGTGGAGTAATGTTTTGGGCTGGAATCATGGGGAGAGAGATTGTCGGCCCCTTTAGGATCCCTGAAGGCGCTAAAGATGAACTCCATAATGTATGTGGATTTTCTCAAACAGCACTTCCTGCCATGGTTCAAGAAGAACAACCGTGTATTTCACAGCAAGATCATTTTTCTGCATGATAATGCACCATCTCATGCTGCACATAAAACATCTGCATCTCTGGCTGATATGGGCATAAAAGGGGACAAACTTTTGGTGTGACCCCCATGCTCCCCTGACCTGTACCCCATTCAGAACCTTTGGAGCATCATTAAAAGGAGTGTCTATGATGGCGGGAGGCAGTTCACATCTAAGCAACAGCTCTGGGAGGGTATTCTGTCCTCATGCAAAACAATTGAAGCAGAAACCATCCAAAACCTGACAAATTCAATGGACGAGAGAGTTCAGAAGCTCCTTTCGAACAAGGGGTCCTATGTGAAAATGTAACATCACCTAGAATAAAGTTTTGAGTTGAAAACTGTTTGATT
This sequence comes from Phyllobates terribilis, assembly GCF_046119375.1. Lineage (NCBI taxonomy): Eukaryota > Metazoa > Chordata > Amphibia > Anura > Dendrobatidae > Phyllobates > Phyllobates terribilis. Next base: position 28,944,576 of record NW_027362765.1, on the reverse strand, counting down.
TCAGTTTCTAACAACCTGCTAATGCTTATAATTTCAAAAATGACCATTTTTTTGGTCTTTATTAAAATGAAAAGGTTGATCGAAAAGTTTGGGGGATCTAAGAGTGTGGCAACCCAGTAGTCATGATTACTTCGAATTCTGACAATATGAGGGTCATGCTGCAGGTAGTGCAGCAAGAAGGCACTTATGTGTCTTGCGCATCTCGGAGCCCCAAAATTATTTTCCGGGCTAGATGCAGCTAAAAATTATTATTAATTTTAAATCTGGTGAAGCTTTAGTATAGATGGCCTAATAGGATCAGTGCTGCACACTGCTACAAAGCCCAAATTATTTTCCGGGCTAGATGCAGCTAAAAATTATTATTAATTTTAAATCTGGTGAAGCTTTAGTATAGATGGCCTAATAGGATCAGTGCTGCACACTGCTACAAAGCCAAAATTATTTTCCAGTCAAGATACAGATAAACATGATTAGCAATTTGAAAGCTTAAAACGGTTGGTAGGGTGATTTTAACCAATCATCAAGCTTTTACTCTCCCCAGGATGACACAGGGGTAGAAAAGTCGTTTCGGATCCATGATTTGTTCATCTTTATGAACGTGAGTCTGTCTACATTATCAGTGGAGAGCCGCGTGCGCTTATCTGTCAGCACACCACCAGCAGCGCTGAACACACGTTCAGACAGAACGCTGGCTGCGGGGCATGACAAGATCTCCAAGGCGTAAGTGGCTAGCTCCGGCCATTTATCCAGATTGGAAGCCCAAAAAGAGCAAGGGTCCAGTGACACAGTCGTGGCTTCAATGTTTACTTGGAGATACTCCTGTACCATCGTCTCTAGGCGTTGACTATGTGTCAGACTTCTTGTCTCCTGTGGCCTTGCAAAGGATGGGCTAAAAAGTGGTGAAATGATTCCGCAAAATTGATGTTACCAGCAGATACTGTGGTTCTGTTACGGTTTGAGTGCTGAACACTTGACGGTCCCACGGTTGGCAAGTTGGAACTGTGAGATTCACTACGTGCACCACTGGTATTTTGTGGAAAAGCACATGTAAGATTCTGCAACAGTCTCTGCTGATACTCCTGCATGCGTGCATCCCTTTCTATGGCAGGAATAATTTCTGCAAATTTACTTTTGTACCGGGGATCTAACAGTGTGGCAACCCAGTAGTCAGGATTATTTCTAATTCTCACAATTCGAGGGTCATGTTGCAGGTAGTGCAGCAAGAAGGCACTCATGTGTGTTGCGCATCCAGGAGCACCAAGTCCCTGTTGTGTTGGTGGCGAGGTAACAATCATGCTTCCTTCCTCTGTCCTCTCCCCCCAACCTCGCACAACAGAAATGTGATCAAGGTCTCCCTCATCTGATGAGTCTTCCATCAGTTCGTCCTCCACTTCTTCCTGGGCTCCTGCACCTTCCTCACTAGTTTGGCTGCTACCATGCTCCCTGGTAAAACCATCTCCCCCACCCTCACATGCCTGCCGCCTTGGTGCTGCCGACCGTCTGGACCTTGCAGATGTTAGCCCTTCCGCATACAACTCCTCCTCCTCTACTTCCTCCACCTCCTCTTGTGCCACCACCTGACTCCGAATTCTGTTTAACATGTGCTCCAGCATGTAAATCACCGGAATAGTCATGCTGATAATGGCATCGTCAGCACTAAACATCTTCGTCGCCATTTCAAAACTGTGCAGAAGGGTGCATAGGTCCCTGATCTGAGACCACTCCTCCAGCGTGATTTGCCCCACCTCTGAATCTCGTTGGCCCAGGCTATACGTCAGAACGTATTGCACCAGGGCTTGTCGGTGCTGCCACAGTCGCTGCAACATGTGCAGAGTTGAATTCCACCGGGTAGGCACATCGCATTTTAACCGGTGAAGTGGCAGGCCCAACGACTTCTGTAGAGATGTAAGTCGCTGAGCTGCGGGATGCGAACAGCGGAAGTGAGCACACAGCGACCGTGCCCTCTGCAGAAGGCCATCTAGTCTGGGATAGTGGGCTAAAAATTGCTGGACAACCAGGTTCAACACGTGAGCCATACAAGGCACGTGTGTGACATTGCCCCGGCGAAGGGCCGCACTCAGGTTTGCAGCATTGTCGCACACGGCCTTCCCTGGTTTCAGGTCCAGTGGAGACAACCATTCATGAAATTGGTTCTCCAGAGCTGACCACAACTCCTCAGCTGTGTGACTCACATTTCCCAGACATTTCAATGTAAAAACCGCCTGATGACGTTGAGCCCTACTGCCAGCATAGTAAGGAGGTGTGCAGGATCCCTTCTGCGCAGTTAGAAAGCTTGTGGCATGACCAGACAGGCTTTGGGTGCAGGTGGAAGACCGAGAGGAGGTTGAGGAGGCAGAAGCAGTGGAGGAACTTTGACATAAAGAGGATTGACGCACAACTCGTGGGGACGGCAAGACTTGGACAGCAGCCCCTTGTCCTGCTGTCACCATAGTTACCCAGTGCCCAGTCAGCGACATGTAACGCCCCTGTCCATGCCTACTCGTCCAAGTGTCTGTGGTGAAATGCACCCTGTCACACACAGAGTTTCTCAAAGAAGCGGTGGTGTTGTGTGCGACATGCTGGTGGAGCGCAGGCACACCTTTCTTTGAGAAGTAGTGCCGACTGGGCATCTGGTACTGGGGCACTGCGACGGACATAAGGTCTCGAAAATCCTCTGTGTCCACCAGGCGGAAAGGCAGCATTTCTGTAGCCAAGAGCTTGCAGATGGTGAAATTCAACCTCTTAGCTTTCTCATGGCTAGGAGGAAATGGTCTTTTACTTGTCCACATCTGAGGGACCGAGGGCTGGCTATTGTGCTTAGACGGGGTTGATAAGGGTGTCCCCGGCAAACTGCCGGTCTGTGAGGAAGATGCAGGCGGACATGTTAGGTTGCCTTGATCCAAAGGTGGTGCTATCGATGTCGGACAGCGCTCAACACCAGCTGGTGTTCCCACCTCCAAAGAAAATGATGACCTGCCAATCACGCTGGCTGTTGCGGGTAAAGAGGTGGCAGGTCTGCGCCCCAAAACAGGTGTGACTGCTGTCCCCCCAGTCACAGAGGATGAAGAGGCCACGGATGCACAAGATATGGCAGACGGTGGTTGGCCCGGCCGGCTAGGCCGCATTGTAGCACACTGAGCTTCCCACTGCAACTTATGCTTCATGTCCATGTGCCAGTTCATGCATGAAGTACTCAAACTATGTATTTTTTGGCCTCTACTTAGCTTTTGCTGACAAATGTTACAGATAACACGAGTTGGGTCATCTTTATCGATCTGAAAAAATGCCCAGGCTATGCAAGGCTTAGCACCCATGCGACCTGAAGAGCCACCACGACTTGTGGTGAGAGGCAGAGTTGTGTTTGAGGATGCAGTTGTTGACGTGCTTCCAGTACTACGTCTCTGTCCAGGAAGGCGCAACCTGACCTCGTCGTCACTAGCATCTTCCTCCACCTCCTCTGCTGACCTCATCTCTTGGCTGACTGTGGGTTGACAGTAAGTGGGATCTCCAACCTCATCATCATCACCCTGTGCGTTATCACACCCGTCGTCCTCAGAGCCAACCTGTTCCTGCCCTGACAAAAAACTAAAGTTGTCGCTCCAATCAGGTATTTGAGTCTTATCATCGTCTTCCTCATTGTCTCCACCAACAGGAGTTACAGCTTGGGAATGAGGGTCTACATTATGGTCAGAACCTTCTGCGTCTGGTCCTGGATCCGACTCATAAAGATTCTGGGCATCAGTGCAGATCATTTCCTCGTCTGGATTCACAGAAGCGCTGGAGTCGACCTCTGATTCCCAGGCTATAGTATGAGTAAACAGCTCTGCAGACTCAACCATCTGTTCTACCTCATACTCAGACGGGCAGCTGGAGATTTGGGAGCTGTGAGGAAGCAAATGCGATTGGGGTGACACCTTTGAGGACTGGAGTATTTGTGATGTTGAAGTTGATGTGGAGGAGAGCCCACTTAAAGGAGCACTTGATATCCGTTGAAGCACCTGCTGTTTTTGTGCCTCATCTGGAATTTGTAGCGATTGGCGTGGCCGTAAGAAAGGGATCTTATCACATTGTCCGCTAAAAGAAGTAGACATTTTAGTTTGGCTGGAAGATGGTCTATCTTCTGCAGATGTTACTGTTGCTTTAACACCTACCCCACGGACACAACCTTTTTTCCCCTTCCCAACACGCCTATTCCCCTTTCCACCAGCAGCAGGCCTTTTTCCACTCATTTTGGTGGCTAACTAATTCACAATTCTGGAGTTGTTTGCACAAAAAAACAATGGATGGTAACCGAGCAGAGCTGAGTGGCCAAACTGTGGTATTAGGCCAAAACTATTGGCTGGGTTAGATGCAGAAAAAAATTATATTCAATTTGCAACCTGATGGAGGTCAGTATAGATGGACTAATACAACAAGTCCCACACACAGCTAGAAGCCCAATATTTTTTCAGAGGTAGATGCAGAAAAAAATATATTCAGTTTGCAACCTGATGGAGGTCAGTATAGATGGACTAATACAGCAAGTCCCACACACAGCTAGAAGCCCAAATATTTTTTCAGAGGTACTGTAGATGCAGATAAAAATTATTTCTAATTTGCAACCTGATGGAGGTCAGTATAGATGGACTAACAGAGAAAGTCCCACACACTGCTAGAAGGCCAAATATTTTTTCAGAGCTAGATGCAGAAAAAATATATATTCAGTTTGGAACCTGATGGAGGTCAGTATAGATGGACTAACAGAGAAAGTCCCACACACTGCTAGAAGGCCAAATATTTTTTCAGAGCTAGATGCACAAAAAAATTATATTCAGTTTGCAACCTGATGGAGGTCTGTATAGATGGATTAATAGAACAAGACCCACACACAGCTAGAAGCCCAATATTTTTTCAGAGGTAGATGCAGAAAAAAATATATTCAGTTTGCAACCTTATGGAGGTCTGTATAGATAGATTAATAGAACAAGACCCACACACAGCTAGAAGCCCAATATTTTTTCAGAGGTAGATGCAGAAAAAAATATATTCAGTTTGCAACCTAATGGAGGTCAGTATAGATGGACTAATACAACAAGTCCCACACACAGCTAGAAGCCCAATATTTTTTCAGAGGTAGATGCAGAAAAAAATATATTCAGTTTGCAACCTGATGGAGGTCAGTATATATGGACTAATACAACAAGTCCCACACACAGCTAGAAGCCCAATATTTTTTCAGAGGTAGATGCAGAAAAAAATATATTCAGTTTGCAACCTGATGGAGGTCAGTATAGATGGACTAATACAACAAGTCCCACACACAGCTAGAAGCCCAATATTTTTTCAGAGGTAGATGCAGAAAAAAATATATTCAGTTTGCAAACTGATGGAGGTCAGTATAGATGGACTAATACAACAAGTTCCACACACAGCTAGAAGCCCAAATATTTTTTCAGAGGTACTGTAGATGCAGATAAAAATTATTTTTAATTTGCAACCTGATGGAGGTCAGTATAGATGGACTAATAGAGAAAGTCCGACACACTGCTAGAAGGCCAAATATTTTTTCAGAGCTAGATGCAGAAAAAAACTATATTCAGTTTGCAACCTGATGGAGGTCAGTATAGATGGACTAACAGAGAAAGTCCCACACACTGCTAGAAGGCCAAATATTTTTTCAGAGCCAGATGCAGAAAAAAATTATATTCAGTTTGCAACCTGATGGAGGTCTGTATAGATGGATTAATAGAAAAAGACCCACACACATCTAGAAGCCCAATATTTTTTCAGAGGTAGATGCAGAAAAAAATATATTCAGTTTGCAACCTGATGGAGGTCTGTATAGATGGATTAATAGAACAAGACCCACACACAGCTAGAAGCCCAATATTTTTTCAGAGGTAGATGCAGAAAAAAATATATTCAGTTTGCAACCTGATGGAGGTCTGTATAGATGGATTAATAGAACAAGACCCACACACAGCTAGAAGCCCAATATTTTTTCAGAGGTAGATGCAGAAAAAAATATATTCAGTTTGCAACCTGATGGAGGTCAGTATAGATGGACTAATACAACAAGTCCCACACACAGCTAGAAGCCCAATATTTTTTCAGAGGTAGATGCAGAAAAAAATATATTCAGTTTGCAACCTGATGGAGGTCAGTAAAGATGGACTAATACAACAAGTCCCACACACAGCTAGAAGCCCAATATTTTTTCAGAGGTAGATGCAGAAAAAAATATATTCAGTTTGCAACCTGATGGAGGTCAGTATAGATGGACTAATACAACAAGTCCCACACACAGCTAGAAGCCCAATATTTTTTCAGAGGTAGATGCAGAAAAAAATATATTCAGTTTGCAACCTGATGGAGGTCAGTATAGATGGACTAATACAACAAGTCCCACACACAGCTAGAATCCCAATATTTTTTCAGAGGTAGATGCAGAAAAAAATATATTCAGTTTGCAACCTGATGGAGGTCAGTATAGATGGACTAATACAACAAGTCCCACACACTGCTAGAAGCCCAAATATTTTTTCAGAGGTACTGTAGATGCAGATAAAAACTATTTTTAATTTGCAACCTGATGGAGGTCAGTATAGATGGACTAATAGAGAAAGTTCGACACACTGCTAGAAGGCCAAATATTTTTTCAGAGCTAGATGCCAAAAAAAATTATATTCAGTTTGCAACCTGATGGAGGTCAGTATAGATGGACTAATAGAATGATGCTATGCCCAAAAGATTTTACTTCACTAGGTGCAGTAAAAAAATTGGTATTCTATACACAGGTGGTATATCTTGCAACACAGATAGACTACTCCACTGACTAACACACTCTGCAAAAGGCCAAAAAGGATTAGCTTTGCTAGATTCAGCCAAATGCTGTGAAAAAAACTTGCACAGCACTGGCACAGACCTGCCTGGCAAAAACTGATAGGAACTGATGTAACCTAGTCCTGAAAAGGACTCCAATTACAATTAGTCTTTACTCCCACAATCTATCTATTTAAGAGCACAGACCTCCCTGATAAAAGTCGTAGGAAATGCTGTAACCTAGTCCTTAAAAGGACTGCAATCACAACTATTCCCTACTCCCAAGCTATCTGTATATTTGTGCGAAAATTGGCTTGAAATTAACAAGGTATAGCGCACACAGCAACAGCGGTGCCGTCTAACACGCAGCTGCAGCAGTGAGAAAATGGTGGCGACGGGGAAAATGGCTTGGTCTTATAGGGCAAGGACATGTGACATACACTGCCAATGACACATGCCCTTGCTTGTGTGAAAAAAAGCACTTCGCTCCGTGTGTGCGCTGCTGATAGGCTGACAGATTGCACCTCCCCACTGCAAATGCGGGAAAGAGAAAAAAAAATGGAGATCTTCATTGTTCCTGCAGAGATCCATCCCCTGCCCCTCCCCCCACCCCGCTGTACATTCAAACTGCGTATTAACATTAATTTTCATCATTACTGAGAAAAAATCCAGTTATGATTTTGGTGCACGAACAGTTATCGAACATAACCTCGAACAGCCGAATTTTTCTCAAATTGTTCGTGTTCGCCGAACGGCTCGAACACCGCCCAAAACAGCTCGAATTTGAGATTGGCGAACAGTTCGAGTAGAACAACGCTCATCTCTAGTGCAGAGTTGAATTCCACCGGGTAGGCACATCGCATTTTAGCCGGTGAAGTGGCAGGCCCAACGACTTCTGTAGAGATGTAAGTCGCTGAGCTGCGGGATGCGAACGGCGGAAGTGAGCACACAGTGACCGTGCCCTCTGCAGAAGGCCATCTAGTCTGGGATAGTGGGCTAAAATTTGCTGGACAACCAGGTTCAACACGTGAGCCATACAAGGCACGTGTATGTCATTGCCCCGGCGAAGGGCCGCACCCAGGTTTGCAGCATTGTCGCACACGGCCTTCCCTGGTTTCAGGTCCAGTGGAGACAACCATTCATGAAATTGGTTCTCCAGAGCTGACCACAACTCCTCAGCTGTGTGACTCACATTTCCCAGACATTTCAATGTAAAAACCGCCTGATGACGTTGAGCCCTACTGCCAGCATAGTAAGGAGGTGTGCAGGATCCCTTCTGCGCAGTTAGAAAGATTGTGGCATGACCAGACAGGCTTTGGGTGCAGGTGGAAGACCGAGAGGAGGTTGAGGAGGCAGAAGCAGTGGAGGAACTTTGACATAAAAAGGATTGACACACAACTCGTGGGGACGGCAAGACTTGGATAGCAGCCCCTTGTCCTGCTGTCACCATAGTTACCCAGTGCCCAGTCAGCGACATGTAACGCCCCTGTCCATGCCTACTCGTCCAAGTGTCTGTGGTGAAATGCACCCTGTCACACACAGAGTTTCTCAAAGAAGCGGTGATGTTGTGTGCGACATGCTGGTGGAGCGCAGGCACACCTTTCTTTGAGAAGTAGTGCCGACTGGGCATCTGGTACTGGGGCACTGCGACGGACATAAGGTCTCGAAAATCCTCTGTGTCCACCAGGCGGAAAGGCAGCATTTCTGTAGCCAAGAGCTTGCAGATGGTGAAATTCAACCTCTTAGCTTTCTCGTGGCTAGGAGGAAATGGTCTTTTACTTGTCCACATCTGAGGAACCGAGGGTTGGCTATTGTGCTTAGACGGTGTTGATAAGGGTGTCCCCGGCAAACTGCCGGTCTGTGAGGAAGATGCAGGCGGACATGTTAGGTTGCCTTGATCCAAAGGTGGTGCTATCGATGTCGGACAGCGCTCAACACCAGCTGGTGTTACCACCTCCAAAGAAAATGATGACCTGCCAATCATGCTGGCTGTTGCGGGTAAAGAGGTGGCAGGTCTGCGCCCCAAAACAGGTGTGACTGCTGTCCCCCCAGTCACAGAGGATGAAGAGGCCGCATATGCACAAGATATGGCAGACGGTGGTTGGCCCGGCCGGCTAGGCCGCATTGTAGCACACTGAGCTTCCCACTGCAACTTATGCTTCATGTCCATGTGCCGGTTCATGCATGAAGTACTCAAACTATGTATTTTTTGGCCTCTACTTAGCTTTTGCTGACAAATGTTACAGATAACACGAGTTGGGTCATCTTTATCGATCTGAAAAAATGCCCAGGCTATGCAAGGCTTAGCACCCATGCGACCTGAAGAGCCACCACGACTTGTGGTGAGAGGCAGAGTTGTGTTTGAGGATGCAGTTGTTGACGTGCTTCCAGTACTACGTCTCTGTCCAGGAAGGCGCAACCTGACCTCGTCGTCACTAGCATCTTCCTCCACTTCCTCTGCTGACCTCATCTCTTGGCTGACTGTGGGTTGACAGTAAGTGGGATCTCCAACCTCATCATCATCACCCTGTGCGTTATCACACCCGTCGTCCTCAGAGCCAACCTGTTCCTGCCCTGACAAAAAACTAAAGTTGTCGCTCCAATCAGGTATTTGAGTCTTATCATCGTCTTCCTCATTGTCTCCACCAACAGGAGTTACAGTTTGGGAATGAGGGTCTACATTATGGTCAGAACCTTCTGCGTCTGGTCCTGGATCCGACTCATAAAGATTCTGGGCATCAGTGCAGATCATTTCCTCGTCTGGATTCACAGAAGCGCTGGAGTCGACCTCTGATTCCCAGGCTATAGTATGAGTAAACAGCTCTGCAGACTCAACCATCTGTTCTACCTCATACTCAGACGGGCAGCTGGAGATTTGGGAGCTGTGAGGAAGCAAGTGCGATTGGGGTGACACCTTTGAGGACTGGAGTATTTGTGATGTTGAAGTTGATGTGGAGGAGAGCCCACTTAAAGGAGCACTTGATATCCGTTGAAGCACCTGCTGTTTTTGTGCCTCATCTGGAATTTGTAGCGATTGGCGTGGCCATAAGAAAGGGATCTTATCACATTGTCCGCTAAAAGAAGTAGACATTTTAGTTTGGCTGGAAGATGGTCTTTCTTCTGCAGATGTTACTGTTGCTTTAACACCTACCCCACGGACACAACCTTTTTTCCCCTTCCCAACATGCCTATTCCCCTTTCCACCAGCAGCAGGCCTTTTTCCACTCATTTTGGTGGTTAACTAATTCACAACTCTGGAGTTGTTTGCACAAAAAAACAATGGATGGGAACCGAGCAGAGCTGAGTGGCCAAACTGTGGTATTAGGCCAAAACTATTGGCTGGGTTAGATGCAGAAAAAAATTATATTCAATTTGCAACCTGATGGAGGTCTGTATAGATGGATTAATAGAACAAGTCCCACACACAGCTAGAAGCCCAATATTTTTTCAGAGGTAGATGCAGAAAAAAATATATTCAGTTTGCAACCTGATGGCGGTCAGTATAGATGGAATAATACAAGTCCCACACACAGCTAGAAGCCCAATATTTTTTCAGAGGTAGATGCAGAAAAAAAATATATTCAGTTTGCAACCTGATGGAGGTCTGTATAGATGGATTAATAGAACAAGTCCCACACACAGCTAGAAGCCCAATATTTTTTCAGAGGTAGATGCAGAAAAAAATATATTCAGTTTGCAACCTGATGGAGGTCTGTATAGATGGATTAATAGAACAAGTCCCACACACAGCTAGAAGCCCAATATTTTTTCAGAGGTAGATGCAGAAAAAAATATATTCAGTTTGCAACCTGATGGAGGTCTGTATAGATGGATTAATAGAACAAGTCCCACACACAGCTAGAAGCCCAATATTTTTTCAGAGGTAGATGCAGATAAAAATATATTTAGTTTGCAACCTGATGGAGGTCTGTATAGATGGATTAATAGAACAAGTCCCACACACAGCTAGAAGCCCAATATTTTTTCAGAGCTAGATGCAGAAAAAAATATATTCAGTTTGCAACCTGATGGAGGTCTGTATAGATGGATTAATAGAACAAGTCCCACACACAGCTAGAAGCCCAATATTTTTTCAGAGGTAGATGCAGAAAAAAATATATTCAGTTTGCAACCTGATGGAGATCTGTATAGATGGATTAATAGAACAAGTCCCACACACAGCTAGAAGCCCAATATTTTTTCAGAGCTAGATGCAGAAAAAAATATATTCAGTTTGCAACCTGATGGAGGTCTGTATAGATGGATTAATAGAACAAGTCCCACACACAGCTAGAAGCCCAATATTTTTTCAGAAGTAGATGCAGAAAAAAATATATTCAGTTTGCAACCTGATGGAGGTCTGTATAGATGGATTAATAGAACAAGCCCCACACACAGCTAGAAGCCCAATATTTTTTCAGAGCTAGATGCAGAAAAAAATATATTCAGTTTGCAACCTGGTGGAGGTCAGCATAGATGGATTAATAGAACAAGTCCCACACACAGCTAGAAGCCCAATATTTTTTCAGAGGTAGATGCAGAAAAAAATATATTCATTTTGCAACCTGATGGAGTTCTGTATAGATGGATTAATAGAACAAGTCCCACACAGCTAGAAGCCCAATATTTTTTCAGAGCTAGGTAAAGAAAAAAATATATTCAGTTTGCAACCTGATGGAGGTCTGTATAGATGGATTAATAGAACAAGTCCCACACACAGCTAGAAGCCCAATATTTTTTCAGAGGTAGATGCAGAAAAAAATATATTCAGTTTGCAACCTGATGGAGGTCTGTATAGATGGATTAATAGAACAAGTCCCACACACAGCTAGAAGCCCAATATTTTTTCAGAGGTAGATGCAGAAAAAAAATATATTCAGTTTGCAACCTGATGGAGGTCAGTATAGATGGATCAATAGAGAAAGTCCCACACACTGCTAGAAGGCCAATTATTTTTTCAGCGCTAGTAGCAGACAAAAAATTATTTTTAATTTGCAACCTGATGGAGGTCAGTATAGATGGACTAATAGAGAAAGTCCCACACACTGCTAGAAGGCCAAATATTTTTTCAGAGCTAGATGCAGATATAAATTATTTTTAATTTGCAACCTGATGGAGGTCAGTATAGATGGACTAATAGAGAAAGTCCCACACACTGCTAGAAGGCCAAATATTTTTTCAGAGCTAGATGCAGAAAAAAATTATATTCAGTTTGCAACCTGATGGAGGTCCGTATAGATGGACTAATAGAACAAGTCCCACACACAGCTAGAAGCCCAAATATTTTTTCAGAGCTAGATGCAGAAAAAAATTATATTCAATTTGCAACCTGATGGAGGTCAGTATAGATGGACTAATAGAATGATGCTATGCCCAATAGATTTTACTTCACTAGGTGCAGTAAAAAAATTGGTATTCTATACACAGGTGGTATATCTTGCAACACAGATAGGCTACTCCACTGACTAACACACTCTGTTAGTCACAATAGGCCAAAAAGGATTAGCTTTGCTAGATTCAGCCAAATGCTGTGAAAAAAACTTGCACAGCACTGGCACAGACCTGCCTGGCAAACACTGATAGGAACTGATGTAACCTAGTCCTGAAAAGGACTGCAATTACAATTAGTCTTTACTCCCACAATCTATCTATTTAAGAGCACAGACCTGCCTGATAAAAGTCGTAGGAAATGCTGTAACCTAGTCCTTAAAAGGACTGCAATCACAACTATTCCCTACTCCCAAGCTATCTGTAGATTTGTGCGAAAATTGGCTTGAAATTAACAAGGTATAGCGAACACAGCAACAGCGGTGCCGTCTAACACGCAGCTGCAGCAGTGAGAAAATGGTGGCGATGGGGAAAATGGCTTGGTATTATAGGGCAAGGACATGTGACATACACTGCCAATGACTCATGCCCTTGCTTGTGTGAAAAAAAGCACTTCGCTCCGTGTGTGCGCTGCTGATAGGCTGACAGATTGCACCTCCCCACTGTAAATGCGGGAAAGAGAAAAAAAAATGGAGATCTTCATTATTCCTGCAGAGATCCATACCCTGCCCCTCCCCCCACCCCGCTGTACACTCAAACTGCGTATTAACATTAATTTTCATCATTACTGAGAAAAAATCCAGTTATGATTTTGGTGCACGAACAGTTATCGAACATAACCTAGAACAGCCGAATTTTTCTCAAATCGTTCGTGTTCGCCGAACGGCTCGAACACCGCCCAAAACAGCTCGAATTTGAGATTGGCTAACAGTTCGAATCGAACAACGCTCATCTCTAGTTGCAAAGCATTTTTAAACTTCAGAATAATTCCGAGAACAATGGGAGAGTTCTACAGACTGATTTAAAAAAACAATAACATTCCGAGAACAATGGGAGAGATCCAAAGCATTTTTAAACTTCAGATGAATTCCGAGAAAAATGGGAGAGTTCTACAGTCTGATTTAAAAAAACAATAACATTCCGAGAAGAATGGGAGAGTTCCAAAGCATTTTTAAACTTCAGCAAAATTCCGAGAGCAATGGAAGAGTTCCGAAGCATTTTTAAACTTTAGCAGAATTCCGAGAACAATGTAAGAGTTGCAAAGCATTTTTAAACTTCATCAACATTCTGAGAACAATGGAAGAGTTCCAAAACATTTTTAAACTTCACAAGAATTGCGAGAACAATGAGAGAGTTCCACAGGCTATTTTTAAACTTCAACAGAATTCCGAGAACAATGGAAGAGTTCCAAAGCATTTTTAAACTTCAGCAGAATTCCGAGAACAATGGAATAGTTCCAAAGCATTTTTAAACTTCAGCAGAATTCTGAGAACAATGGAAGAGTTCCAAAGCATTTTTAAACTTCAGCAGAATTCGAGAACAATGGAAGAGTTCCAATGCATTTCTAAACTTCAGTAGAATTCCAAGAAAATTGGGAGAGTTATATAGACTGATTTAAAAAAACAATAACATTCCGAGAACAAAGGGAGAGTTCCAAAGCATTTTTAATCTTCAGCAGAATTCCGAGAACAATGGAAGAGTTCCAAAGCATTTTTAAACTTCAGTAGAATTCCAAGAACTATGGGAGAGTTCTACAGACTGATTTAAATAAACAATAACATTCCGAGAGGAATGGGAGAGTTCGAAAGAATTTTTAAACTTCAGCAGAATTCCGAGAACAATGGGAGAGTTCTACAGATTGATTTAAAAAAAACATTAACATTCCGAGAACAATGGGAGAGTTCCAGAGAATTTTTAAACTTCAGCAGAATTCCGAGAACAATGAAAGAGTTCCAAAGCATTTTTAAACTTCAGCAGAATTCCGAGAACAATGGATGAGTTCCAAAGCATTTTTAAACTTCAGCAGAATACCGAGAACAATGGAAGAGTTCCAAAACATTTTAACCTTCAGAAGAAATCCGAGAACAATGGGAGAGTTCTACAGACTGATTTAAAAAAACAATAACATTCCGAGAACAATGGGAGAGTTCCAAAGCATTTTTAAACTTCAGAAGAATTCCAAGAACAATGGAAGAGTGCTACAGACTGATTTAAAAAAACAATCGCATTCCGAGAACAATGGGAGAGTTCCAAAGCATTTTTAAACTTCAGCAGTATTCCGAGAACAATGAAAGAGTTCCAAAGCATTTTTAAACATCAGTAGAATTCCGAGAACAATCGGAGCGTTCTACAGACTGATATAAAAAACCATTAACATTCCGAGAACTATGGGAGAGTTCCAAAGCATTTTTAAACTTCAGCAGAATTCCGAGAACACTGGAACAGTTCCAAAGCATTTTTTAAACTTCAGCACAATTCAGAGAACAATGGAAGAGTTCCAAATCATTTTTAAACTTCAGCAGAATTCCAAGAACAATGAAAGAGTTCCAAAGCATTTTTAAACTTCAGTAGAATTCCAAGAACTATGGGAGAGTTCTACAGATTGATTTAAAAAACAGTAACATTCCGAGAGCAATGGGAGAGTTCCAAAGAATTTTTAAACTTCAGCAGAATTCCGAGAACAATGTGAGATTTATACAGATTGATTTAAAAAAACATTAACATTCCGAGAACAATGGGACAGTTCCAAAGCATTTTTAAACTTCAGCAGCATTCCGAGAACAATGAAAGAGTTCCAAAGCATTTTTAAACTTCAGCAGAATGCCAAGAACAATGGAAGAGTTCCAAAGCATTTTTAAACTTCAGCAGAATTTCGAGAACAATGGAAGAGTTCCAAAGTATTTTTAAACTTCAGCAGAATACCGAGAACAATAGCAGAGTTCCAAAGCATTTCTAACCTTCAGCAGAAATCCGAGAACAATAGGAAAGTTCTACAGACTGATTTAAAAAAACAATAACATTCCGAGAACAATGGGATAGTTCCAAAGCATTTTTAAACTTCAGAAGAATTCCAAGAACAATGGAAGAGTTCTACCGGCTGATTTAAAAAAACATTAGCATTACGATAACAATGGGTGAGTTCCAAAGCATTTTTAATCTTCAGCAGAATTCCGAGAACAATGAAACAGTTCCAAAGCATTTTTAAACTTCAGTAGAATTCCGAGAACAATGGGATTGTTCTACAGACTGATTTAAAAAAACAATAACATTCCGAGAACAATGGGAGAGTTCCAAAGCATTTTTAAACTTCAGCAGAATTCCGAGAACAATGGAAGAATTCTAAAGCATTTTTAAACTTCAGCAGAATTCCGAGAACAATGGAAGAGTTCCAAAGCATTTTTAAACTTCAGCAGAATTTCGTGAACAATGGAAGAGTTCCAAAGCATTTTTAAACTTCAGCAGAATACCGAGAACAATGGAAGAGTTCCAAAGCATTTCTAACCTTCAGTAGAAATCCGAGAACAATGGGAGAGTTCTACAGACTGATTTAAAAAAACAATAACATTCCGAGAACAATGGGAGAGTTCCAAAGCATTTTTAAACTTCAGAAGAATTCCAAGAACAATGGAAGAGTTCTACAGACTGATTTAAAAAAACATTAGCATTCCGAGAACAATGGGAGAGTTCCAAAGCATTTTTAAACTTCAGCAGAATTCCGAGAACAATGAAAGAGTTCCAAAGCATTTTTAAACATCAGTAGAATTCCGAGAACAATGGGAGAGTTCTACAGACTGATTTAAAAAACCAATAACATTCCGAGAACAATGGGAGAGTTCCAAAGCATTTTTAAACTTCAGCAGAATTCCGAGAACAATGGAAGAGTTTCAAAGCATTTTTAAACTTCAGCAGAATTCAGAGAACAATGGAAGAGTTCCAAAGCATTTTTAAACTTCAGCAGAATTCCTAGAACAATGGAAGAGTTCCAAAGCATTTTTAAACTTCAGTAGAATTACAAGAACTATGGGAGAGTTCTACAGATTGATTTAAAAAACAGTAACATTCCGAGAGCAATGGGAGAGTTCCAAAACATTTTTAAACTTCAGCAGAATTCCGAGAACAATGGAAGAGTTCCAAAGCATTTTTAAACTTCAGCAGAATTTCGAGAACAATGGAAGAGTTCCAAAGCATTTTTAAACTTCAGCAGAATTCCGAGAACAATGGAAGAGTTCCAAAGCATTTTTAAACTTCAGCAGAATTTCGAGAACAATGGAAGAGTTCCAAAGCATTTTTAAACTTCAGCAGAATACCGAGAACAATGGAAGAGTTCCAAAGCATTTCTAACCTTCAGTAGAAATCCGAGAACAATGGGAGAGTTCTACAGACTGATTTAAAAAAACAATAACATTCCGAGAACAATGGGAGAGTTCCAAAGCATTTTTAAACTTCAGAAGAATTCCAAGAACAATGGAAGAGTTCTACAGACTGATTTAAAAAAACATTAGCATTCCGATAACAATGGGAGAGTTCCAAAGCATTTTTAAACTTCAGCAGAATTCCGAGAACAATGAAAGAGTTCCAAAGCATTTTTAAACTTCAGTAGAATTCCGAGAACAATGGGAGAGTTCTACAGACTGATTTAAAAAACCAATAACATTCCGAGAACAATGGGAGAGTTCTAAAGCATTTTTAAACTTCAGCAGATTTCCGAGAACAATGGAAAAGTTCCAAAGCATTTTTAAACTTTAGCAGAATTGCTAGAACAATGGAAGCGTTCCAAAGCATTTTTAATCTTCAGCAGAATTGCTAGAACAATGGAAGCGTTCCAAAGCATTTTTAATCTTCAGCAGAATTCCGAGAACAATGTAAGAGTTCCAAAGCATTTTTAAACTTCAGTAGAATTCCGAGAACTATGGGAGAGTTCTACAGATTGATTTAAAAAACAGTAACATTCCGAGAACAATGGGAGAGTTCCAAAGAATTTTTAAACTTCAGCAGAATTCCGGGAACAATTGAAGAGTTTCAAAGCATTTTTAAACTTCAGTAGAATTCCGAGAACAATGAAAGAGTTCCAAACCATTTTTAAACATCAGTAGAATTCCGAGAACAATGGGAGAGTTCTACAGACTGATTTAAAAAACCAAAAACATTCCGAGAACAATGGGAGAGTTCCAAAGCATTTTTAAACTTCAGCAGAATTCCGAGAACAATGGAAAAGTTCCAAAGCATTTTTAAACTTCAGCAGAATTCAGAGAACAATGGAAAAGTTCCAAAGCATTTTTAAACTTCAGCAGAATTGCTAGAACAATGGAAGAGTTCCAAAGCATTTTTAATCTTCAGCAGAATTCCGAGAACAATGGAAGAATTCCAAAGCATTTTTAAACTTCAGTAGAATTCCGAGAACTATGGGAGAGTTCTCTAGATTGATTTAAAAAACAGTAACATTCCGAGAACAATGGGAGAGTTCCAAAGAATTTTTAAACTTCAGCAGAATTCCGGGAACAATGTGAGAGATCTACAGATTGATTTAAAAAAAACATTAACATTGCGAGAACAATGGGAGAGTTCCAAAGCATTTTTAAGATTCAGCAGAATTTCGAGATCAATTGAAGAGTTCCAAAGCATTTTTAGCCTTCAGTAGAATTCCGAGAACAATGGGAGAGTTCTACAGACTGATTTAAAAAGAACAATAACATTCCGAGAACAATGGGAGAGTTCCAAAACATTTTTAACCTTCAGCAGAATTCTGAGAACAATGGAAGAGTTACAAAGCATTTTTAAACTTCAGCAGAAGTCCGAGAACAATGGAAGAGTTACAAAGCATTTTTAAACTTCAGCAGAATTCCGAGAACAATGGAAGAGTTCCAAAGCATTTTTAACCTTCAGTAGAATTCCGAGAACAATGGGAGAGTTCTACTGACTGATTTAAAAAGAACAATAACATTCCGAGAACAATGGGAGAGTTCCAAAGCATTTTTAACCTTCAGCAGAATTCTGAGAACAATGGAAGAGTTCCAAAGCATTTTTAAACTTCAGCAGAAGTCCGAGAACAATGGAAGAGTTCCAAAGCATTTTTAAACTTCAGCAGAAGTCCGAGAACAATGGAAGAGTTCCAAAGCATTTTTAAACTTCAACAGAAGTCCGAGAACAATGGAAGAGTTCCAAAGCATTTTTAACATTCAGCAGAATACCGAGAACAATGGAAGAGTTCCAAAGCATTTTTAACCTTAAGTAGAAATCCGAGAACAATGCGAGAGTTCTACAGACTGATTTAAAAAAACAATAACATTCCGAGAACAATGGGAAAGTTCCAAAGCATTTTTAAACTTCAGAAAAGTTCCAAGAACAATGGGAGAGTTCTACAGACTGATTTAAAAAAACATTAACATTCTGAGAACAAAGAGAGAGTTCCAAAGCATTTTCAAACTTCAGAAGAATTCCGAGAACAATGGGAGAGTTCTACAGACTGATTTAAAAAGAACAATAACATTCCGAGAACAATGGGAGAGTTCCAAAGCATTTTTAACCTTCAGCAGAATTCTGAGAACAATGGAAGAGTTCCAAAGCATTTTTAAACTTCAGCAGAATTCCGAGAACAATGGAAGAGTTCCAAAGCATTTTTAAACTTCAGCAGATTCCGAGAACAATGGAAGAGTTCCAAAGCATTTTTAACATTCAGCAGAATACCGAGAACAATGGAAGAGTTCCAAAGCATTTTTAACCTTAAGTAGAAATCCGAGAACAATGGGAGAGTTCTACAGACTGATTTAAAAAAACAATAACATTCCGAGAACAATGGGAAAGTTCCAAAGCATTTTTAAACTTCAGATGATTTCCAAGAACAATGGGAGAGTTCTACAGACTGATTTAAAAAACAATAACATTCCGAGAACAAAGAGAGAGTTCCAAAGCATTTTCAAACTTCAGAAGAATTCCGAGAACAATGGAAGAGTTCCAAAGCATTTTTAAACTTCAGTAGAATTCCGAGAACAATGGGAGAGTTCTACAGACTGATTTAAAAAAACAATAACATTCCGAGAACAATGGGAGAGTTCCAAAGCATTTTTAAATTTCAGCAGAATTCCGAGAACAAAGGAAGAGTTCCAAAGCATTTTTAAACTTCAGCAGAATTGCTAGAACAATGGAAGAGTTCCAAAGCATTTTTAATCTTCAGCAGAATTCCGAGAACAATGGAAGAGTTCCAAACCATTTTTAAACTTCAGTAGAATTCCGAGAACTATGGGAGAGTTCTCCAGATTGATTTAAAAAACAGTAACATTCCGAGAACAATGGGAGAGTTCCAAAGAATTTTTAAACTTCAGCAGAATTCCGGGAACAATGTGAGAGATCTACAGATTGATGTAAAAAAAACATTAACTTTGCGAGAACAATGGGAGAGTTCCAAAGCATTTTTAAGCTTCAGCAGAATTCCGAGAAAAAATTGAAGAGTTCCAAAGCATTTTTAACCTTCAGTAGAATTCCGAGAACAATGGGAGAGTTCTACAGACTAATTTAAAAAGAACAATAACATTCCGAGAACAATGGGAGAGTTCCAAAGCATTTTTAAATTTCAGCAGAATTCCGAGAACAATGGAAGAGTTCCAAAGCATTTTTAAACTTCAGCAGAATTCCGAGAACAATGGAAGAGTTCCAAAGCATTTTTAAACTTCAGCAGAATTCTGAGAACAATGGAAGAGTTGCAAAGCATTTTTAAACTTCAGCAGAATACCAAGAACAATGGAAGAGTTCCAAAGCATTTCTAACCTTCAGTAGAAATCTGAGAACAATGGGAGAGTTCTACAGACTGATTTAAAAAAACAATAACATTCCGAGAACAATGGGAGAGTTCCAAAGCATTTTTAAACTTCAGAAGAATTCTATGAACAATGGGAGAGTTCTACAGACTGATTTAAAAAAACATTAACATTCTGAGAACAATGGAAGAGTTCCAAAGCATTTTTAAACTTCAGCAGAATTTTGAGAACAATGGAAGAGTTCCAAAGCATTTTTAAACTTCAGTAGAATTCCGAGAACAATGGTCGAGTTCTACAGATTGATTTAAAAAAACAGTAACATTCCGAGAACAATGGTAGAGTTCCAAAGAATTTTTAAACTTCACCAGAATTCGGAGAACAATGGGAGAGTTCTACAGATTGATTTAAAAAAACAATAACATTCCGACAACAATAGGAGAGTTCCAAAGCATTTTTAAACTTCAGCAGAATACCGAGAACAATTGAAGAGTTCCAAAGCACTTCTAACCTTCAGTAGAAATCCGAGAACAATGGGAGAGTTCTACAGACTGATTTAAAAAAACAATAACATTCCGAGAACAATGGGAGAGTTCCAAAGCATTTTTAAACTTCAGAAGAATTCCAAGAACAATGGAAGAGTTCTACAGACTGATTTAAAAAAACATTAGCATTCCGAGAACAATGGGAGAGTTCCAAAGCATTTTTAAACTTCAGCAGAATTCCGAGAACAATGAAAGAGTTCCAAAGCATTTTTAAACATCAGTAGAATTCCGAGAACAATGGGAGAGTTCTACAGACTGATTTAAAAAACCAATAACATTCCGAGAACAATGGGAGAGTTCCAAAGCATTTTTAAACTTCAGCAGAGTTCCGAGAACAATGGAAGTGTTCCAAAGCATTTTTAAACTTCAGCAGAATTCAGAGAACAATGGAAGAGTTCCAAATCATTTTTAAACTTCAGCAGAATTCCTAGAACAATGGAAGAGTCCCAAAGCATTTTTAAACTTCAGTAGAATTCCAAGAACTTTGGGAGAGTTCTACAGATTGATTTAAAAAACAGTAACATTCCGAGAGCAATGGGAGAGTTCCAAAGAATTTTTAAACTTCAGCAGAATTCTGAGAACAATGTGAGAGTTATACAGATTGATTTAAAAAAAACATTAACATTCCGAGAACAATGGGACAGTTCCAAAGCATTTTTAAACTTCAGCAGAATTGCGAGAACAATGAAAGAGTTCCAAAGCATTTTTAACCTTCAGTAGAATTCCGAGAACAATGGGAGAGTTCTACAGACTGATTTAAAAAGAACAATAACATTCCGAGAACAATGGGAGAGTTCCAAAGCATTTTTAAATTTCAGCAGAATTCCGAGAACAATGGAAGAGTTCCAAAGCATTTTTAAACTTCAGCAGAATTCCGAGAACAATGGAAGAGTTCCAAAGCATTTTTAAACTTCAGCAGAATTCTGAGAACAATGGAAGAGTTGCAAATCATTTTTAAACTTCAGCAGAATACCAAGAACAATGGAAGAGTTCCAAAGCATTTCTAACCTTCAGTAGAAATCTGAGAACAATGGGAGAGTTCTACAGACTGACTTAAAAAAACAATAACATTCCGAGAACAATGGGAGAGTTCCAAAGCATTTTTAAACTTCAGAAGAATTCTATGAACAATGGGAGAGTTCTACAGACTGATTTAAAAAAACATTAACATTCTGAGAACAATGGAAGAGTTCCAAAGCATTTTTAAACTTCAGCAGAATTTTGAGAACAATGGAAGAGTTCCAAAGCATTTTTAAACTTCAGTAGAATTCCGAGAACAATGGTCGAGTTCTACAGATTGATTTAAAAAAACAGTAACATTCCGAGAACAATGGTAGAGTTCCAAAGAATTTTTAAACTTCACCAGAATTCGGAGAACAATGGGAGAGTTCTACAGATTGATTTAAAAAAACAATAACATTCCGACAACAATAGGAGAGTTCCAAAGCATTTTTAAACTTCAGCAGAATACAGAGAACAATTGAAGAGTTCCAAAGCACTTCTAACCTTCAGTAGAAATCCGAGAACAATGGGAGAGTTCTACAGACTGATTTAAAAAAACAATAACATTCCGAGAACAATGGGAGAGTTCCAAAGCATTTTTAAACTTCAGAAGAATTCCAAGAACAATGGAAGAGTTCTACAGACTGAATTAAAAAAACATTAGCATTCCGAGAACAATGGGAGAGTTCCAAAGTATTTTTACACTTCAGCAGAATTCCGAGAACAATGAAAGAGTTCCAAAGCATTTTTAAACATCAGTAGAATTCCGAGAACAATGGGAGAGTTCTACAGACTTATTTAAAAAACCAATAACATTCCGAGAACAATGGGAGAGTTCCAAAGCATTTTTAAACTTCAGCAGAGTTCCGAGAACAATGGAAGAGTTCCAAAGCATTTTTAAACTTCAGCAGAATTCAGAGAACAATGGAAGAGTTCCAAATCATTTTTAAACTTCAGCAGAATTCCTAGAACAATGGAAGAGTCCCAAAGCATTTTTAAACTTCAGTAGAATTCCAAGAACTTTGGTAGAGTTCTACAGATTGATTTCAAAAACAGTAACATTCCGAGAGCAATGGGAGAGTTCCAAAGAATTTTTAAACTTCAGCAGAATTCTGAGAACAATGTGAGAGTTATACAGATTGATTTAAAAAAAACATTAACATTCCGAGAACAATGGGACAGTTCCAAAGCATTTTTAAACTTCAGCAGAATTGCGAGAACAATGAAAGAGTTCCAAAGCATTTTTAACCTTCAGTAGAATTCCGAGAACAATGGGAGAGTTCTACAGACTGATTTAAAAAAACAATAACATTCCGAGAACAATGGGAGAGTTCCAAAGCATTTTTAAACTTCAGAAGAATTCCGAGAACAATGGAAGAGTTCCAAAGCATTTTTAAACTTCAGCAGAATACCGAGAACAATGGAAGAGTTCCAAAGCATTTTTAAACTTCAGCAGAATACCGAGAACAATGGAAGAGTTCCAAAGCATTTCTAACGTTCAGTAGAAATCCGAGAACAATGGGAGAGTTCTACAGACTGATTTAAAAAAACAATAACATTCCGAGAACAATGGGAGAGTTTCAAAGCATTTTTAAACTTCAGAAGAATTCCAATAACAATGGAAGAGTTCTACAGACTGATTTAAAAAAACATTAGCATTCCGATAACAATGGGAGAGTCCCAAAGCATTTTTAAACTTCAGCAGAATTCCGAGAACAATGAAAGAGTTCCAAAGCATTTTTAAACATCAGTAGAATTCCGAGAACAATGGGAGAGTTCTACAGACTGATTTAAAAAAACAATAACATTCCGAGAACAATGGGAGAGTTCCAAAGCATTTTTAAACTTCAGCAGAATTCAGAGAACAATGGAAGGGTTCCAAAGCATTTTTAAACTTCAGTAGAATTCCGAGAACTATGGGAGAGTTCTCCAGATTGATTTAAAAAAACAGTAACATTCCGAGAACAATGAGAGAGTTCCAAAGAATTTTTAAACTTCAGCAGCATTCCGAGAACAATGAAAGAGTTCCAAAGCATTTTTAAACTTCAGCAGAATTCCGAGAACAATGGAAGAGTTCCAAAGCATTTTTAAACTTCAGCAGAATGCCGAGAACAATGGAAGAGTTCCAAAGCATTTTTAATCTTCAGCAGAATACCGAGAACAATGGCAGAGTTCCAAAGCATTTCTAACCTTCAGTAGAAATCCGAGAACAATAGGAAAGTTCTACAGACTGATTTAAAAAAACAATAACATTCCGAGAACAATGGGATAGTTCCAAAGCATTTTTAAACTTCAGAAGAATTCCAAGAACAATGGAAGAGTTCTACCGGCTGATTTAAAAAAACATTAGAATTACGATAACAATGGGTGAGTTCCAAAGCATTTTTAATCTTCAGCAGAATTCCGAGAACAATGAAAGAGTTCCAAAGCATTTTTAAACTTCAGTAGAATTCCGAGAACAATGGGAGGGTTCTACAGACTGATTTAAAAAAACAATAACATTCCGAGAACAATGGGAGAGTTCCAAAGCATTTCTAAACTTCAGCAGAATTCCGAGAACAATGGAAGAATTCTAAAGCATTTTTAAACTTCAGCAGAATTCCGAGAACAATGGAAGAGTTCCAAAGCATTTTTAAACTTCAGCAGAATTCCGAGAACAATGGAAGAGTTTCAAAGCATTTTTAAACTTCAGCAGAATTCAGAGAACAATGGAAGAGTTCCAAAGCATTTTTAAACTTCAGCAGAATTCCTAGAACAATGGAAGAGTTCCAAAGCATTTTTAAACTTCAGTAGAATTCCAAGAACTATGGGAGAGTTCTACAGATTGATTTAAAAAACAGTAACATTCCGAGAGCAATGGGAGAGTTCCAAAACATTTTTAAACTTCAGCAGAATTCCAAGAACAATGGAAGAGTTCCAAAGCATTTTTAAACTTCAGCAGAATTTCGAGAACAAAGGAAGAGTTCCAAAGCATTTTTAAACTTCAGCAGAATTGCTAGAACAATGGAAGAGTTCCAAAGCATTTTTAATCTTCAGCAGAATTCCGAGAACAATGGAAGAGTTCCAAACCATTTTTAAACTTCAGTAGAATTCCGAGAACTATGGGAGAGTTCTCCAGATTGATTTAAAAAACAGTAACATTCCGAGAACAATGGGAGAGTTCCAAAGAATTTTTAAACTTCAGCAGAATTCCGGGAACAATGTGAGAGATCTACAGATTGATGTAAAAAAAACATTAACTTTGCGAGAACAATGGGAGAGTTCCAAAGCATTTTTAAGCTTCAGCAGAATTCCGAGAAAAATTGAAGAGTTCCAAAGCATTTTTAACCTTCAGTAGAATTCCGAGAACAATGGGAGAGTTCTACAGACTGATTTAAAAAGAACAATAACATTCCGAGAAAAATGGGAGAGTTCCAAAGCATTTTTAAATTTCAGCAGAATTCCGAGAACAATGGAAAAGTTCCAAAGCATTTTTAAACTTCAGCAGAATTCCGAGAACAATGGAAGAGTTCCAAAGCATTTTTAAACTTCAGCAGAATTCTGAGAACAATGGAAGAGTTCTACAGACTGATTTAAAAAAACATTAACATTCTGAGAACAATGGAAGAGTTCCAAAGCATTTTTAAACTTCAGCAGAATTTTGAGAACAATGGAAGAGTTCCAAAGCATTTTTAAACTTCAGTAGAATTCCGAGAACAATGGTCGAGTTCTACAGATTGATTTAAAAAAACAGTAACATTCCGAGAACAATGGTAGAGTTCCAAAGAATTTTTAAACTTCACCAGAATTCGGAGAACAATGGGAGAGTTCTACAGATTGATTTAAAAAAACAATAACATTCCGACAACAATAGGAGAGTTCCAAAGCATTTTTAAACTTCAGCAGAATACCGAGAACAAGTGAAGAGTTCCAAAGCACGTCTAACCTTCAGTAGAAATCCGAGAACAATGGGAGAGTTCTACAGACTGATTTAAAAAAACAATAACATTCCGAGAACAATGGGAGAGTTCCAAAGCATTTTTAAACTTCAGAAGAATTCCAAGAACAATGGAAGAGTTCTACAGACTGATTTAAAAAAACATTAGCATTCCGAGAACAATGGGAGATTTCCAAAGCATTTTTAAACTTCAGCAGAATTCCGAGAACAATGAAAGAGTTCCAAAGCATTTTTAAACATCAGTAGAATTCCGAGAACAATGGGAGAGTTCTACAGACTGATTTAAAAAACCAATAACATTCCGAGAACAATGGGAGAGTTCCAAAGCATTTTTAAACTTCAGCAGAGTTACGAGAACAATGGAAGAGTTCCAAAGCATTTTAAAACTTCAGCAGAATTCAGAGAACAATGGAAGAGTTCCAAATCATTTTTAAACTTCAGCAGAATTCCTAGAACAATGGAAGAGTCCCAAAGCATTTTTAAACTTCAGTAGAATTCCAAGAACTTTGGGAGAGATCTACAGATTGATTTAAAAAACAGTAATATTCCGAGAGCAATGGGAGAGTTCCAAAGAAATTTTAAACTTCAGCAGAATTCTGAGAACAATGTGAGAGTTATACAGATTGATTTAAAAAAAACATTAACATTCCGAGAACAATGGGACAGTTCCAAAGCATTTTTAAACTTCAGCAGAATTGCGAGAACAATGAAAGAGTTCCAAAGCATTTTTAACCTTCAGTAGATTTCCGAGAACAATGGGAGAGTTCTACAGACTGATTTAAAAAAACAATAACATTCCGAGAACAATGGGAGAGTTCCAAAGCATTTTTAAACTTCAGCAGAATTCCGAGAACAATGGAAGAGTTCCAAAGCATTTTTAAACTTCAGCAGAATTTCAAGAACACTGGAAGAGTTCCAAAGCATTTTTAAACTTCAGCAGAATACCGAGAACAATGGAAGAGTTCCAAAGCATTTCTAACGTTCAGTAGAAATCCGAGAACAATGGGAGAGTTCTACAGACTGATTTAAAAAAACAATAACATTCCGAGAACAATGGGAGAGTTCCAAAGCATTTTTAAACTTCAGAAGAATTCCAATAACAATGGATGAGTTCTACAGACTGATTTAAAAAAAAATTAGCATTCCGATAACAATGGGAGAGTCCCAAAGCATTTTTAAACTTCAGCAGAATTCCGAGAACAATGAAAGAGTTCCAAAGCATTTTTAAACATCAGTAAAATTCCGAGAACAATGGGAGAGTTCTACAGACTGATTTAAAAAAACAATAACATTCCGAGAACAATGGGAGAGTTCCAAAGCATTTTTAAACTTCAGCAGAATTCCGAGAACAATGGAAAAGTTCCAAAGCATTTTTAAACTTCAGCAGAATTCAGAGAACAATGGAAGAGTTCCAAAGCATTTTTAAACTTCAGTAGAATTCCGAGAACTATGGGAGAGTTCTCCAGATTGATTTAAAAAACAGTAACATTCCGAGAACAATGGGAGAGTTCCAAAGAATTTTTAAACTTCAGCAGAATTCCGGGAACAATGTGAGAGATCTACAGATTGATTTAAAAAAAGATTAACATTGCGAGAACAATGGGAGAGTTCCAAAGCATTTTTAAGCTTCAGCAGAATTCCGAGAACAATTGAAGAGTTCCAAAGCATCTTTAACCTTCAGTAGAATTCCGAGAACAATGGGAGAGTTCTACAGACTGATTTAAAAGGAACAATAACATTCCGAGAACAATGGGAGAGTTCCAAAGCATTTTTAACCTTCAGCAGAATTCTGAGAACAATGGAAGAGTTCCAAAGCATTTTTAAACTTCAGCAGAAGTCCGAGAACAATGGAAGAGTTCCAAAGCATTTTTAAACTTCAGTAGAATTCCGAGAACAATGGTCAAGTTCTACAGATTGATTTAAAAAAACAGTAACATTCTGAGAACAATGGCAGAGTTCCAAAGAAGTTTTAAACTTCACCAGAATTCGGAGAACAATGGGAGAGTTCTACAGATTGATTTAAAAAAACAATAACATTCCGACAACAATGGGAGAGTTCCAAAGCATTTCTAAACTTCAGTAGAATTCCGACAACAATGGGAGAGTTCTGCAGACTGATTTAAAAAAACAATAACATTCCAAGAACAATGGGAGAGTTCCAAAGCATTTTTAAACTTCAGCAGAATTCCAAGAACAATGGAACAGTTTCAAAGCATTTTTAAACATCAGTAGAATTCCGAGAACAATGGGAGAGTTCTACAGACTGATTTTAAAAAAACAATAACATTCCGAGAACAATGGGAGAGTTCCAAAGCATTTCTAAACTTCAGCAGAATTCCGAGAACAATGGAAGAGTTCCAAAGCATTTTTAAACTTCAGCAGAATTCCGAGAACAATGGAAGAGTTCCAAAGCATTTTTAAACTTCAGCAGAATTTCGAGAACACTGGAAGAGTTCCAAAGCATTTTTAAACTTCAGCAGAATACCGAGAACAATGGAAGAGTTCCAAAGCATTTCTAACGTTCAGTAGAAATCCGAGAACAATGGGAGAGTTCTACAGACTGATTTAAAAAAACAGTAACATTCCGAGAACAATGGGAGAGTTCCAAAGCATTTTTAAACTTCAGAAGAATTCCAATAACAATGGAAGAGTTCTACAGACTGATTTAAAAAAACATTAGCATTCCGATAACAATGGGAGAGTCCCAAAGCATTTTTAAACTTCAGCAGAATTCCGAGAACAATGAAAGAGTTCCAAAGCATTTTTAAACATCAGTAGAATTCCGAGAACAATGGGAGAGTTCTACAGACTGATTTAAAAAACCAATAACATTCCGAGAACAATGGGAGAGTTCCAAAGCATTTTTAAACTTCAGCAGAATTGCTAGAACAATGGAAAAGTTCCAAAGCATTTTTAAACTTCAGCAGAATTCAGAGAACAATGGAAGAGTTCCAAAGCATTTTTAAACTTCAGTAGAATTACGAGTACTATGGGAGAGTTCTCCAGATTGATTTAAAAAACAGTAACATTCCGAGAACAATGGGAGAGTTCCAAAGAATTTTTAAACTTCAGCAGAAATCCAGGAACAATGTGAGAGATCTACAGATTGATTTAAAAAAAACATTAACATTGCGAGAACAATGGGAGAGCTCCAAAGCATTTTTAAGCTTCAGCAGAATTCCGAGAACAATTGAAGAGTTCCAAAGCATTTTTAACCTTCAGTAGAATTCCGAGAACAATGGGAGAGTTCTACTGACTGATTTAAAAAGAACAATAACATTTCGAGAACAATGGGAGAGTTCCAAAGCATTTTTAACCTTCAGCAGAATTCTGAGAACAATGGAAGAGTTCCAAAGCATCTTTAAACTTCAGCAGAAGTCCGAGAACAATGGAAGAGTTCCAAAGCATTTTTAAGCTTCAGCAGAATTCCGAGAACAATGGAAGAGTTCCAAAGCATTTTTAACATTCAGCAGAATGCCAAGAACAATGGAAGAGTTCCAAAGCATTTTTAACCTTAAGTAGAAATCCGAGAACAATGGGAGAGTTCTACAGACTGACTTAAAAAAACAATAACATTCCGAGAACAATGGGAAAGTTCCAAAGCATTTTTAAACTTCAGATGAGTTCCAAGAACAATAGGAGAGTTCTACAGACTGATTTTAAAAAACAATAACATTCCGAGAACAAAGAGAGAGTTCCAAAGCATTTTCAAACTTCAGAAGAATTGCGAGAACAATGGAAGAGTTCCAAAGCATTTTTAAACTTCAGTAGAATTCCGAGAACAATGGGAGAGTTCTACAGACTGATTTAAAAAAACAATAACATTCCGAGAACAATGGGAGAGTTCCAAAGCATTTTTAAATTTCAGCAGAATTCCGAGAACAATGGAAGAGTTCCAAAGCATTTTTAAACTTCAGCAGAATTGCTAAAACAATGGAAGAGTTCCAAAGCATTTTTAAACTTCAGTAGAATTCCGAGAACTATGGGAGAGTTCTCCAGATTGATTTAAAAAACAGTAACATTCCGAGAACAATGGGAGAGTTCCAAAGAATTTTTAAACTTCAGCAGAATTCCGGGAACAATGTGAGAGATCTATAGATTGAAGTAAAAAAAACATTAACATTGCGAGAACAATGGGAGAGTTCCAAAGCATTTTTAAGCTTCAGCAGAATTCCGAGAACAATTGAAGAGTTCCAAAGCATTTTTAACCTTCAGTAGAATTCCGAGAACAATGGGAGAGTTCTACAGACTGATGTAAAAAGAACAATAACATTCCGAGAACAATGGGAGAGTTCCAAAGCATTTTTAACCTTCAGCAGAATTCTGAGAACAATGGAAGAGTTCCAAAGCATTTTTACACTTCAGCAGAAGTCCGAGAACAATGGAAGAGTTCCAAAGCATTTTTAAACTTCAGCAGAATTCCGAGAACAATGGAAGAGTTCCAAAGCATTTTTAACATT
This sequence comes from Phyllobates terribilis, assembly GCF_046119375.1. Lineage (NCBI taxonomy): Eukaryota > Metazoa > Chordata > Amphibia > Anura > Dendrobatidae > Phyllobates > Phyllobates terribilis. The sequence goes on along the minus strand of NW_027362765.1, from coordinate 28,914,755 downwards.
CAGCAGAATACCGAGAACAATGGAAGAGTTCCAAAGCATTTTTAACCTTAATTAGAAATCCGAGAACAATGGGAGAGTTCTACAGACTGATTTAAAAAAACAATAACATTCCGAGAACAATGGGAAAGTTCCAAAGCATTTTTAAACTTCAGAAGAGTTCCAAGAACAATGGGAGAGTTCTACAGACTGATTTAAAAAAACATTAACATTCCGAGAACAAAGAGAGAGTTCCAAAGCATTTTCAAACTTCAGAAGAATTCCGAGAACAATGGAAGAGTTCCAAAGCATTTTTAAACTTCAGTAGAATTCCGAGAACAATGGGAGAGTTCTACAGACTGATTTAAAAAAACAATAACATTCCGAGAACAATGGGAGATTTCCAAAGCATTTTTAAATTTCAGCAGAATTCCGAGAACAATGGAAGAGTTCCAAAGCATTTTTAAACTTCAGCAGAATTCTGAGAACAATGGAAGAGTTGCAAAGCATTTTTAAACTTCAGCAGAATACCGCTAACAATGGAAGAGTTCCAAAGCATTTCTAACCTTCAGTAGAAATCCGAGAACAATGGGAGAGTTCTACAGACTGATTTAAAAAAACAATAACATTCCGAGAACAATGGGAGAGTTCCATAGCATTTTTAAACTTCAGAAGAATTCCATGAACAATGGGAGAGTTCTACAGACTGATTTAAAAAAACATTAACATTCTGAGAACAATGGGAGAGTTCCAAAGCATTTTTAAACTTCAGTAGAATTTTGAGAACAATGGAAGAGTTCCAAAGCATTTTTAAACTTCAGTAGAATTCCGAGAACAATGGTCAAGTTCTACAGATTGATTTAAAAAAACAGTAACATTCCGAGAACAATGGCAGAGTTCCAAAGAATTTTTAAACTTCACCATAATTCGGAGAACAATGGGAGAGTTCTACAGATTGATTTAAAAAAACAATAACATTCCGACAACAATGGGAGAGTTTCAAAGCATTTCTAAACTTCAGTAGAATTCCGACAACAATGGGAGAGTTGTACAGACTGATTTAAAAAAACAATAACATTCCAAGAACAATGGGAGAGTTCCAAAGCATTTTTAAACTTCAGCAGAATTTCAAGAACAATGGAAGAGTTTCAAAGCATTTTTAAACATCAGTAGAATTCCGAGAACAATGGGAGAGTTCTACAGACTGATTTTAAAAAAACAATAACATTCCGAGAACAATGGGAGAGTTCCAAAGCATTTTTAAACTTCAGCAGAATTCCAAGAACAATGGAAGAGTTCCAAAGCATTTTTAAACTTCAGCAGAATTCCGAGAACAATGGAAGAGTTCCAAAGCATTTTTAAACTTCAGCAGAATTCTGAGAACAATGAAAGAGTTCCAAAGCATTTTTAAACTTCAGCTGAACACCGGGAACAATGGAAGAGTTCCAAAGCATTTCTAACCTTCACTAGAAATCCGAGAACAATGTGAGAGTTCGACAGACTGATTTAAAAAAACAATAACATTCCGAGAACAATGGGAGAGTTCCAAAGCATTTTTAAACTTCAGTAGAATTCCGAGAACAATGGTAGAGTTCTACAGATTTATTTAAAAAAACAGTAACATTCCGAGAACAATGGGAGAGTTCCAAAGAATTTTTAAACTTCACAAGAATTTCGAAAACAATGGGAGAGTTCTACAGATTGATTTAAAAAACATTAACATTCCGACAACAATGGGAGAGTTCCAAAGCATTTTGAAACTTCAGCAGAATTCTGAGAACAATGGAAGAGTTCCAAAGCATTTTTAAACTTCAGCAGAATTCTGAGAACAATGGAAGAGTTCCAAAGCATTTTTAACATTCAGCAGAATGCCAAGAACAATGGAAGAGTTCCAAAGCATTTTTAACCTTAAGTAGAAATCCGAGAACAATGGAAGAGTTCTACAGACTGATTTAAAAAAACAATAACATTCCGAGAACAATGGGAAAGCTCCAAAGCATTTTTAAACTTCAGATGAGTTCCAAGAACAAGAGGAGAGTTCAACAGACTGATTTAAAAAAACAATAACATTCAGAGAACAAAGAGAGAGTTCCAAAGCATTTTCAAACTTCAGAAGAATTGCGAGAACAATGGAAGAGTTCCAAAGCATTTTTAAACTTCAGTAGAATTCCGAGAACAATGGGAGAGTTCTACAGACTGATTTAAAAAAACAATAACATTCCGAGAACAATGGGAGAGTTCCAAAGCATTTTTAAATTTCAGCAGAATTCCGAGAACAATGGAAGAGTTCCAAAGCATTTTTAAACTTCAGCAGAATTGCTAGAACAATGGAAGAGTTCCAAAGCATTTTTAATTTTCAGCAGAATTCTGAGAACAATGGAAGAGTTCCAAAGCATTTTTAAACTTCAGTAGAATTCCGAGAACTATGGGAGAGTTCTCCAGATTGATTAAAAAAACAGTAACATTCCGAGAACAATAGGAGAGTTGCAAAGAATTTTTAAACTTCAGCAGAATTCCGGGAACAATGTGAGAGATCTATAGATTGATGTAAAAAAAACATTAACATTCCGAGAACAATGGGAGAGTTCCAAAGCATTTTTAACCTTCAGCAGAATTCTGAGAACAATGGAAGAGTTCCAAAGCATTTTTAAACTTCAGCAGAAGTCCGAGAACAATGGAAGAGTTCCAAAGCATTTTTAAACTTCAGCAGAATTCCGAGAACAATGGAAGAGTTCCAAAGCATTTTTAACATTCAGCAGAATACCGAGAACAATGGAAGAGTTCCAAAGAATTTTTAACCTTAATTAGAAATCCGAGAACAATGGGAGAGTTCTACAGACTGATTTAAAAAAACAATAACATTCCGAGAACAATGGGAAAGTTCCAAAGCATTTTTAAACTTCAGAAGAGTTCCAAGAACAATGGGAGAGTTCTACAGACTGATTTAAAAAAACATTAACATTCCGAGAACAAAGAGAGAGTTCCAAAGCATTTTCAAACTTCAGAAGAATTCCGAGAACAATGGAAGAGTTCCAAAGCATTTTTAAACTTCAGTAGAATTCCGAGAACAATGGGAGAGTTCTACAGACTGATTTAAAAAAACAATAACATTCCGAGAACAATGGGAGATTTCCAAAGCATTTTTAAATTTCAGCAGAATTCCGAGAACAATGGAAGAGTTCCAAAGCATTTTTAAACTTCAGCAGAATTCTGAGAACAATGGAAGAGTTGCAAAGCATTTTTAAACTTCAGCAGAATACCGCTAACAATGGAAGAGTTCCAAAGCATTTCTAACCTTCAGTAGAAATCCGAGAACAATGGGAGAGTTCTACAGACTGATTTAAAAAAACAATAACATTCCGAGAACAATGGGAGAGTTCCATAGCATTTTTAAACTTCAGAAGAATTCCATGAACAATGGGAGAGTTCTACAGACTGATTTAAAAAAACATTAACATTCTGAGAACAATGGGAGAGTTCCAAAGCATTTTTAAACTTCAGTAGAATTTTGAGAACAATGGAAGAGTTCCAAAGCATTTTTAAACTTCAGTAGAATTCCGAGAACAATGGTCAAGTTCTACAGATTGATTTAAAAAAACAGTAACATTCCGAGAACAATGGCAGAGTTCCAAAGAATTTTTAAACTTCACCATAATTCGGAGAACAATGGGAGAGTTCTACAGATTGATTTAAAAAAACAATAACATTCCGACAACAATGGGAGAGTTTCAAAGCATTTCTAAACTTCAGTAGAATTCCGACAACAATGGGAGAGTTGTACAGACTGATTTAAAAAAACAATAACATTCCAAGAACAATGGGAGAGTTCCAAAGCATTTTTAAACTTCAGCAGAATTTCAAGAACAATGGAAGAGTTTCAAAGCATTTTTAAACATCAGTAGAATTCCGAGAACAATGGGAGAGTTCTACAGACTGATTTTAAAAAAACAATAACATTCCGAGAACAATGGGAGAGTTCCAAAGCATTCTTAAACTTCAGCAGAATTCCAAGAACAATGGAAGAGTTCCAAAGCATTTTTAAACTTCAGCAGAATTCCGAGAACAATGGAAGAGTTCCAAAGCATTTTTAAACTTCAGCAGAATTCTGAGAACAATGAAAGAGTTCCAAAGCATTTTTAAACTTCAGCTGAACACCGGGAACAATGGAAGAGTTCCAAAGCATTTCTAACCTTCACTAGAAATCCGAGAACAATGTGAGAGTTCGACAGACTGATTTAAAAAAACAATAACATTCCGAGAACAATGGGAGAGTTCCAAAGCATTTTTAAACTTCAGTAGAATTCCGAGAACAATGGTAGAGTTCTACAGATTTATTTAAAAAAACAGTAACATTCCGAGAACAATGGGAGAGTTCCAAAGAATTTTTAAACTTCACAAGAATTTCGAAAACAATGGGAGAGTTCTACAGATTGATTTAAAAAACATTAACATTCCGACAACAATGGGAGAGTTCCAAAGCATTTTGAAACTTCAGCAGAATTCTGAGAACAATGGAAGAGTTCCAAAGCATTTTTAAACTTCAGCAGAATTCTGAGAACAATGGAAGAGTTCCAAAGCATTTTTAACATTCAGCAGAATGCCAAGAACAATGGAAGAGTTCCAAAGCATTTTTAACCTTAAGTAGAAATCCGAGAACAATGGAAGAGTTCTACAGACTGATTTAAAAAAACAATAACATTCCGAGAACAATGGGAAAGCTCCAAAGCATTTTTAAACTTCAGATGAGTTCCAAGAACAAGAGGAGAGTTCAACAGACTGATTTAAAAAAACAATAACATTCAGAGAACAAAGAGAGAGTTCCAAAGCATTTTCAAACTTCAGAAGAATTGCGAGAACAATGGAAGAGTTCCAAAGCATTTTTAAACTTCAGTAGAATTCCGAGAACAATGGGAGAGTTCTACAGACTGATTTAAAAAAACAATAACATTCCGAGAACAATGGGAGAGTTCCAAAGCATTTTTAAATTTCAGCAGAATTCCGAGAACAATGGAAGAGTTCCAAAGCATTTTTAAACTTCAGCAGAATTGCTAGAACAATGGAAGAGTTCCAAAGCATTTTTAATTTTCAGCAGAATTCTGAGAACAATGGAAGAGTTCCAAAGCATTTTTAAACTTCAGTAGAATTCCGAGAACTATGGGAGAGTTCTCCAGATTGATTAAAAAAACAGTAACATTCCGAGAACAATAGGAGAGTTGCAAAGAATTTTTAAACTTCAGCAGAATTCCGGGAACAATGTGAGAGATCTATAGATTGATGTAAAAAAAACATTAACATTCCGAGAACAATGGGAGAGTTCCAAAGCATTTTTAACCTTCAGCAGAATTCTGAGAACAATGGAAGAGTTCCAAAGCATTTTTAAACTTCAGCAGAAGTCCGAGAACAATGGAAGAGTTCCAAAGCATTTTTAAACTTCAGCAGAATTCCGAGAACAATGGAAGAGTTCCAAAGCATTTTTAACATTCAGCAGAATACCGAGAACAATGGAAGAGTTCCAAAGAATTTTTAACCTTAATTAGAAATCCGAGAACAATGGGAGAGTTCTACAGACTGATTTAAAAAAACAATAACATTCCGAGAACAATGGGAAAGTTCCAAAGCATTTTTAAACTTCAGAAGAGTTCCATGAACAATGGGAGAGTTCTACAGACTGATTTAAAAAAACATTAACATTCCGAGAACAAAGAGAGAGTTCCAAAGCATTTTCAAACTTCAGAAGAATTCCGAGAACAATGGAAGAGTTCCAAAGCATTTTTAAACTTCAGTAGAATTCCGAGAACAATGGGAGAGTTCTACAGACTGATTTAAAAAAACAATAACATTCCGAGAACAATGGGAGAGTTCCAAAGCATTTTTAAATTTCAGCAGAATTCCGAGAACAATGGAAGAGTTCCAAAGCATTTTTAAACTTCAGCAGAATTCCGAGAACAATGGAAGAGTTCCAAAGCATTTTTAAACTTCAGCAGAATTCTGAGAACAATGGAAGAGTTGCAAAGCATTTTTAAACTTCAGCAGAATACCGCTAACAATGGAAGAGTTCCAAAGCATTTCTAACCTTCAGTAGAAATCCGAGAACAATGGGAGAGTTCTACAGACTGATTTAAAAAAACAATAACATTCCGAGAACAATGGGAGAGTTCCATAGCATTTTTAAACTTCAGAAGAATTCCATGAACAATGGGAGAGTTCTACACACTGATTTAAAAAAACATTAACATTCTGAGAACAATGGGAGAGTTCCAAAGCATTTTTAAACTTCAGTAGAATTTTGAGAACAATGGAAGAGTTCCAAAGCATTTTTAAACTTCAGTAGAATTCCGAGAACAATGGTCAAGTTCTACAGATTGATTTAAAAAAACAGTAACATTCCGAGAACAATGGCAGAGTTCCAAAGAAATTTTAAACTTCACCAGAATTCGGAGAACAATGGGAGAGTTCTACAGATTGATTTAAAAAAACAATAACATTCCGACAACAATGGGAGAGATCCAAAGCATTTCTAAACTTCAGTAGAATTCCGACAACAATGGGAGAGTTCTACAGACTGATTTAAAAAAACAATAACATTCCAAGAACAATGGGAGAGTTCCAAAGCATTTTTAAACTTCAGCAGAATTTCAAGAACAATGGAAGAGTTTCAAAGCATTTTTAAACATCAGTAGAATTCCGAGAACAATGGGAGAGTTCTACAGACTGATTTTAAAAAAACAATAACATTCCGAGAACAATGGGAGAGTTCCAAAGCATTTTTAAACTTCAGCAGAATTCCGAGAACAATGGAAGAGTTCCAAAGCATTTTTAAACTTCAGCAGAATTCCGAGAACAATGGAAGAGTTCCAAAGCATTTTTAAACTTCAGCAGAATTCTGAGAACAATGAAAGAGTTCCAAAGCATTTTTAAACTTCAGCTGAACACCGGGAACAATGGAAGAGTTTCAAAGCATTTCTAACCTTCACTAGAAATCCGAGAACAATGTGAGAGTTCGACAGACTGATTTAAAAAAACAATAACATTCCGAGAACAATGGGAGAGTTCCAAAGCATTTTTAAACTTCAGAAGAATTCCAAGAACAATGGGAGAGTTCTACAGACTGATTTTAAAAAACTTAACATTCTGAGAACAATGGGAAAGTTCCAAAGCATTTTTAAACTTCAGTAGAATTCTGAGAACAATGGTAGAGTTCTACAGATTGATTTAAAAAAACAGTAACATTCCGAGAACAATGGGAGAGTTCCAAAGAATTTTTAAACTTCACAAGAATTTCGAAAACAATGGGAGAGTTCTACAGATTGATTTAAAAAACATTAACATTCCGACAACAAAGGGAGAGTTCCAAAGCATTTTGAAACTTCAGCAGAATTCCAGGAACAATGGAAGAGTTCCAAAGCATTTTTAAACATCAGTAGAATTCCGAGAACAATGGGAGAGTTCTACAGACTGATTTAAAAAAACAAAAACATTCCGAGAACAATGGGAGAGTTCCAAAGCATTTTTCAACTTCAGCAGAATTCCGAGAACAATGGAAGAGTTCCAAAACATTTTTAAACTTCAGCAGAATTCCGAGAACAATGGAAGAGTTTCAAAGCATTTTTAAACATCAGTAGAATTCCGAGAACAATGGGAGAGTTCTACAGACTGATTTTAAAAAAACAATAACATTCCGAGAACAATGGGAGTGTTCCAAAACATATCTAAACTTCAGCAGAATTCCAAGAACAATTGAAGAGTTCCAAAGCATTTTTAAACATCAGTAGAATTCCGAGAACAATGGGAGAGTTCTACAGACTGATTTTAAAAAAACATTAACATTCTGAGAACAATGGAAGAGTTCCAAAGCATTTTTAAACTTCAGTAGAATTCCGAGAACAATGGTCGAGTTCTACAGATTGATTTTAAAAAAAACAGTAACATTCCGAGAACAATGGGAGAGTTCCAAAGAATTTTTAAACTTCACCAGAATTCGGAGAACAATGGGAGAGTTCTACAGATTGATTTAAAAAAACAATAACATTCCGACAACAATGGGAGAGCTCCAAAGCATATCTAAACTTCAGCAGAATTCCAAGAACAATGGAAGAGTTCCAAAGCATTTTTAAACATCAGTAGAATTCGGAGAACAATGGGAGAGTTCTGCAGACTGATTTTAAAAAAACAATAACATTCCGAGAACAATGGAAGTGTTCCAAAGCATTTTTAAACTTCAGCAGATTTCCGAAAACAATGGAAGAGTTCCAAAGCATTTTTAAACTTCAGCAGAATTCTGAGAACAATGAAAGAGTTCCAAAGCATTTTTAAACTTCAGCAGAATACCGAGAACAATGGAAGAGTTCCAAAGCATTTCTAACCTTCACTAGAAATCTGAGAACAATGGGAGAGTTCGACAGACTGATTTAAAAAAACAATAACATTCAGAGAACAATGGGAGAGTTCCAAAGCATTTTTCAACTTCAGCAGAATTCCGAGAACAATGGAAGAGTTCCAAAGCATTTTTAAACTTCAGCAGAATTCCGAGAACAATGGAAGAGTTCCAAAGCATTTTTAAACTTCAGCAGTATTCAGAGAACAATGGAAGAGTAACAAAGCATTTTTAAGCTTCAGCAGAATTCCGAGAACAATGGGAGAGTTCTACAGACTGATTTTAAAAAACAATAACATTCCGAGAACAATGGGGGAGTTCCAAAGTATTTTTAAACTTCAGCATAATTCCGAGTAAAATGGAAGAGTTCCAAAGCTTTTTTTAAACTTCAGTAGAATTCTGATAACAATGGGAGAGTTCCAAAGAATTTTTAAACTTCAGAAGAATTTCAAGAACAATGGGAGAGTTCTACAGACTGTTTTAAAAAACCAATTACATTCCGAGAACAATGGGAGAGTTCCAAAGCATTTTTAAACTTCAGCAGAATTCCCAGAACAATGGAAGAGTTCCAAAGCATTTTTAAACTTCAGTAGAATTCCGAGAACAATGGGAGAGTTCCACAGCATTTTTAAACTTCAGCAGAATTCCGAGAATAGGAGAGTTCTACAGACTGATTTTAAAAAAACAATAACATTCCGAGAACAATGGGGGAGTTACAAAGCATTTTTAAACTTCAGCAGAATTCCGAGTACAATGGAAGAGTTCCAAAGCTTTTTTAAAGTTCAGTAGAATTCTGAGAGCAATGAGAGAGTTGCAAAGCATTTTTAAACCTCAGAAGAATTCCGGAACAATGGGAGAGTTCTACAGACTGAATTAAAAAAACAATAACATTCCGAGAACAATGGGAGAGTTCCAAAGCATTTTTATACTTCATAAGAATTGCGAGAACAATGGGAGAGTTCTACAGACTAATTTAAAAAAACAATAACATTCCAAGAACAATGGGAGAGTTCCAAAGCATTTTTAAACTTCAGCAGAATTCCGAGAGCAATGGAAGAGTTCCGAAGTATTTTTAAACTTTAGCAGTATTCTGAGAACTAAGGGAGAGTTCCACAGGCTATTTTTAAACTTCAACAGAATTCCGAGAACAATGGAAGAGTTCCAAAGCATTTTCAAACTTCAGCAGAATTCTGAGAACATTTGAAGAGTTCCGAAGCATTTTCAAACTTCAGCAGAATTGCGAGAAAAATGGAAGAGTTACAAAGCTTTTTTAAACTTCAGCAGAATTCCGAGAACAATGGGAGAGTTCTACAGACTTATTTAAAAAAACAATAGCATTCCGAGAACAATGGGAGAGTTGCAAAGCATTTTTAAACTTCATCAAAATTCCGTGAACAATGGAAGAGTTCCAAAACATTTTTAAGCTTAGCAGAATTAAGAGAACAATGAAAAAGTTCCAAAGCATTTTTAAGCTTCAGTAGAATTGCGAGAACAATGGGAGAGTTCCACAGACTGATTTAAAAAAAACAATAACATTCCGAGAACAATGGGAAAGTTCCAAAGCATTTTAATCTTCAGCAGAATTCCGAGAACAATGGGAGAGTTCCAAAGAATTTTTAAACTTCAGCAGAATTCCGAGAACAATGGGAGAGGTCTACAGATTGATTTAAAAAAAACAATAACATTCCGAGAACAATGGGACAGTTCCAAAGCATTTTTAAACTTCAGTAGAATTTCGAGAACAATGGGAGAGTTCTATAGACTGATTTAAAAAAACAATAACATTCCAAGAACAATGGGAGAGTTTCAAAGCATTTTTAAACTAAAGCTGAATTCCGAGAACCATGGAAGAGTTCCGAAGCATTTTTAAACTTCAGCAGAATTCAGAGAAACATGGAAGAGTTCCAAAGCATTTTTAAACTTCAGTAGAATTCCAACAACAATGGGAGAGTTCTACAGACTGATTTAAAAAAACAATAACATTCCGAGAACAATGGGAGTGTTCCAAAGCATTTTTAAACTTCAGCAGAATTCCGAGAACAATGGAAGCGTTCCAAAGCATTTTTAAACATCAGCAGAATTCTGAGAACAATGGAAGAGTTCCAAAACATTTTTAAACTTCAGCAGAATACCGAGAACAATGTAAGAGTTCCAAAGCATTTCTAAACTTCAGTAGAATTCCGAAAACAATGTGAGTGTTCTACAGACTGATTTAAAAAAACAATAACTTTCCGAGAACAATGGGAGAGTTCCAAAGCATTTTTAAACTTCAGAAGAATTCCAAGAACAATGGGAGAGTTCTACAGACTGATTTAAAAAAACAATAACATTCCGAGAACAATGGGAGAGTTCCAAAGCATTTTTAAACTTCAGCAGAATTCCTAGAACAATGGAAGAGTTCCAAAGCATTTTTAAACTTCAATAGATTTCCGAGAACAATGGGAGAGTTCTACAGATTGATTTAAAAAAACAGTTACATTCTGAGAACAATGGGAGAGTTCTACAGATTGATTAAAAAAAACATTAACATTATGACAGTAATGGGAGAGTTCCAAAGCATTTCTAAACTTCAGTAGAATTCCGAGAACAATGGGAGAGTTCTACAGACTGTTTTTTAAAAACAATAACATTCCAAGAACAATGGGGGAGTTCCAAAGCATTTTTAAATTTCAGCAGAATTCCAAGTACAATGCTAGAGTTCCCAAGCATTTTTAAACTTCAGAAGAATTCCAAGAACAATGGGAGAGTGCTACAGACTGATTTAAAAAAACAATAACATTCCGAGAACAATGGGAGAGATTCAAAGCATTTTTAAACTTCAGAAGAATTCCGAGAACAATTGGAGAGTTCTACAGACTGATTTTAAAAAAATAATATCATTCTGAGAACAATGGGAGAGTTCCAAAGCATTTTTAAACTTCAGCATAATTCCGAGAACAATGGAAGAGTTCCAAAGCATTTTTAAACTTCAGCAGAATTCCGAGAACAATGGAAGAGTTCCAAAGCATTTTTAAACTTCAGCAGAATACCGAGAACAATGGAAGAGTTCCAAAGCATTTCTAACCTTCAGTAGAAATCTGAGAACAATGGGAGAGTTCTACAGACTGATTTTAAAAAAATAATATCATTCTGAGAACAATGGGAGAGTTCCAAAGCATTTTGAAACTTCAGCAGAATACCGAGAACAATGAAGGAGTTCCAAAGCATTTATTAACTTCAGTAGAATTACGAGAACAATGGGAGAGTTCTATAGACTGATTTAAAAAAACAATATCTTTCCGAGAACAAAGGGAGAGTTCCAAATCATTTTTAATCTTCAGCAGAATTCCGAGAACAATGGAAGAGTTCCAAAGCATTTTTAAACTTCACCAGAATTCCAAAAACAATGGAAGAGTTGCAAAGCATTTTAAAACTTCAGTAGAATTCAGAAAACAATAAGAGAGTTCTACAGATTGATTTAATAAAACAGTAACATTCGGAGAACAATGGGAGTGTTCCAAAGCATTTTTAATATTCAGCAGAATTCCCAGAACAATGGATGAGTTCCAAAGCATTTTTAAACTTCAGTAGAATTCCGAGAACTATGGGAGAGTTCTAAAGATTGATTTAAAAAAACAGTAACATTCCGAGAACAATGGGAGAGTTCCAAAGTATTTTTAAACTTCAGCAGAATTCCGAGAACAAAGTGAGAGTTCTACAGATTGATATGAAAAAACAATAACATTCCGAGAACAATGGGAGAGTTCCAAAGCATTTTTAAACTTCAGCAGAATTCCGAGAACAATGGGAGAGTTCTGCAGACTGATTTTAAAAAAACATTAACATTCTGAGAACAATGGGAGTCTTCCAAAGCATTCTTAAACTTCAGCAGAATTTTGAGAACAATGGAAGAGTTCCAAAGCATTTTTAAACTTCAGTAGAATTCCGAGAACAATGATCGACTTCTACAGATTGATTTAAAAAAACAGTAACATTCCGAGAACAATGGGAGAGTTCCAAAGAATTTTTAAACTTCACCAGAATTCGGAGAACAATGGGAGAGTTCTACAGATTGATTTAAAAAAACAATAACATTCCGAGAACAATGGGAGAGTTCCAAGGCATTTTTAAACTTCAGCAGAATTCCAAGAACAATGGAAGTGTTCCAAAGCATTTTTAAACTTCAGCAGAATTCCGAAAACAATGGAAGAGTTCCAAAGCATTTTTAAACTTCAGCAGAATTCTGAGAACAATGAAAGAGTTCCAAAGCATTTTTAAACTTCAGCAGAATACCGAGAACAATGGAAGAGTTCTACAGTCTGATTTAAAAAACCAATAACATTCCGAGAACAATGGGAAAGTTCCAAAGCATTTTTAAACTTCAGCAGAATTCCGAGAAAAATTGAAGAGTTCCAAAGCATTTTTAAACTTCAGCAGAATTCCGAGAACAATGGAAGAGTTCCAAAGCATTTTTAAACTTCAGTAGAATTCCGAGAACAATGGGAGAGTTCTACAGAATGATTTAAAAAACAATAACATTCCAAGAACAATGGGAGAGTTCCAAACCATTTTTAAACTTCAGCAGAATTCTGAGAACAATGGAAGAGTTCCAAAGCATTTTTAAACTTCAGTAGAATTCCGTGAACAATGGGAGAGTTCTACAGTCTGATTTAAAAAAACAATAACATTCCGAGAACAATGGGAGAGATCCAAAGCATTTTTAAACTTCAGCAGAATTCCGAGAACAATGGAAGAGTTCCAAAGCATTTTTAAACTTCAGCAGTATTCAGAGAACAATGGAAGAGTAACAAAGCATTTTTAAGCTTCAGCAGAATTCCGAGAACAATGGGAGAGTTCTACAGACTGATTTTAAAAAAACAATAACATTCCGAGAACAATGGGAGAGTTCCAAAGCATTTTTAAACTTCAGCACAATTCCGAGAACAATGGGAGAGTTCTGCAGACTGATTTAAAAAAACATTAACATTCTGAGAACAATGGGAGTGTTACAAAGCATTCTTAAACTTCAGCAGAATTTTGAGAACAATGGAAGAGTTCCAAAGCATTTTTAAACTTCAGTAGAATTCCGAGAACAATGATCGACTTCTACAGATTGATTTAAAAAAACAGTAACATTCCGAGAACAATGGGAGAGTTCCAAAGAATTTTTAAACTTCACCAGAATTCGGAGAACAATGGGAGATTTCTACAGATTGATTTAAAAAAACAATAACATTCCGACAACAATGGGAGAGTTCCAAAGCATTTCTAAACTTCAGCAGAATTCCAAGAACAATGGAAGAGTTCCAAAGCATTTTTAAACATCAGTAGAATTCCGAGAACAATGGGAGAGTTCTACAGACTGATTTTAAAAAAACAATAACATTCCGAGAACAATGGGAGAGTTCCAAAGCATTTTTAAACTTCAGCAGAATTCCAAGAACAATGGAAGTGTTCCAAAGCATTTTTAAACTTCAGCAGAATTCCGAGAACAATGGATGAGTTCCAAAGCATTTTTAAACTTCATCAAAATTCTGAGAACAATGGAAGAGTTCCACAACATTTTTAAACTTCAGCATAATTCCGACAACAATGGAAGAGTTCGAAAGCATTTTTAAACTTCAGCAGAATTACGAGAACAATGGCAGAGTTCCAAAGCATTTTTAAACTTCAGCAGAATACCGAGAACAATGGAAGAGTTCCAAAGCATTTCTAACCTTCAGTAGAAATCTGAGAACAATGGGAGAGTTCTACAGACTGATTTTAAAAAAACAATATGATTCTGAGAACAATGGGAGAGTTCCAAAGCATTTTTAAACTTCAGCAAAATTCCGAGACCAATGGAAGGGTTCCAAAGAATTTTGAAACTTCAGCAGAATACCGAGAACAAAGAAAGAGTTCCAAAGCATTTCTTAACTTCAGTAGAATTACGAGAACAATGGGAGAGTTCTATAGACTGATTTAAAAAAACAATAACATTCCGAGAACAAAGGGAGAGTTCCAAAGCATTTTTAATCTTCAGCAGAATTCCGAGAACAATGGAAGAGTTCCAAAGCATTTTTAAACTTCAGCAGAATTCCGAAAACAATTGAAGAGTTGTAAAGCATTTTAAAACTTCAGTAGAATTCAGAAAACAATGGGAGAGTTCAACAGATTGATTTTGAAAAACAATAACATTCCGAGAACAATGGGGTGTTCCAAAGCATTTTTAAACTTCAGCAGAATTCCGAGTACAATGGAAGAGCTCCAAAACATTTTTAAACTTCAGTAGAATTCTGAGAACAATGGGAGAGTTGCAAAGCATTTTTAAATTTCAGAATAATTCCGAGAACAATGGGAGAGTTCTACAGACTGATTTAAAAAAACAATAACATTCCGAGAACAATGGGAGAGATCGAAAGCATTTTTAAACTTCAGAAGAATTCAGAGAAAAATGGGAGAGTTCTACAGTCTGATTTAAAAAAACAATAACATTCCGAAAACAATGGGAGAGTTCCAAAGCATTTTAGAACTTCAGCAAAATTCCGAGAGCAATGGAAGAGTTCCGAAGCATTTTTAAACTTTAGCAGAATTCCGAGAACAATGTAAGAGTTGCAAAGCATTTTTAAACTTCATCAAAAATCTGAGAACAATGGAAGAGTTCCAAAACATTTTTAAACTTCTGCATAATTCCGAGAACAATGGAAGAGTTCCAAAGCATTTTAAACTTCAGCAGAATTCCGAGAACAATGGAAGAGTTCCAAAGCATTTTTAAACTTCAGCAGAATACCGAGAACAATGGAAGAGTTCCAAAGCATTTCTAACCTTCAGTAGAAATCCGAGAACAATGGGAGAGTTCTACAGACTGATTTTAAAAAAACAATATCATTCTGAGAGCAATGGAAGAGTTCCAAAGCATTTTTAAACTTCAGCAGAATTCCGAGAACAATGGAAGGGTTCCAAAGCATTTTGAAACTTCAGCAGAATACCGAGAACAATGAAAGAGTTCCAAAGCATTTCTTAACTTCAGTAGAATTATGAGAACAATGGGAGAGATCTATAGACTGATTTAAAAAACAATAACATTCCAAGAACAAAGGGAGAGTTCCAAAGCATTTTTAATCTTCAGCAGAATTCCGAGAACAATGGAAGAGTTCCAAAGAATTTTTAAACTTCATCAGAATTCCGAGAACAATGTGAGAGTTCTACAGATTGATTTGAAAAAAACATTAACATTCCGAGAACAATGTGAGAGTTCCAAAGCATTTTTAAACTTCAGTAGAATTCCAAGAACAATGGGAGAGTTCTACAGACTGATTTAAAAAAACAATAACATTCCAAGAACAATGGGAGAGTTCCAAAGCATTTTTAAACTTCAGCAGAATTCCGAGAATAATGGAAGAGTTCCAAAGCATTTTTAAACTTCAGCAGAATTCTCAGAACAATGGAAGAGTTCCAAAGCATTTTTAAACTTCATTAGAATTCCGAGAACAATGGGAGAGTTCTACAGACTGATTTTGAAAAACAATAACATTCCGAAAACAATGGGGTGTTCCAAAGCATTTTTAAACTTCAGCAGAATTCCGAGTACAATGAAAGAGTTCCAAAGCATTTTTAAACTTCAGTAGATTTCTGAGAACAATGGGAGAGTTGCAAAGCATTTTTAAACTTCAGAATAATTCCGAGACCAATGGGAGAGTTCTACAGACTGATTTAAAAAAACAATAACATTCCGAAAAAAATGGGAGAGATCCAAAGCATTTTTAAACTTCAGAAGAATTCCGAGAAAAATGGGAGAGTTCTACAGTCTGATTTAAAAAAACAATAACATTCCGAGAACAATGGGAGAGTTCCAAACCATTTTTAAACTTCAGCAAAATTCCGAGAGCAATGGAAGAGTTCCGAAGCATTTTTAAACTTCATCAAAATTCTGAGAACAATGGAAGAGTTCCAAAACATTTTTAAACTTCAGTAGAATTCTGAGAATAATGGAAGAGTTACAAAGCATTTTTAAACTTCAGCAGAATTCCGAGAACAATGGAAGAGTTCCAAAGCATTTTTAAACTTCAGCAGAATTCCGAGTACAATGGAAGAGTTCCAAAGCATTTTTAAACTTCAGTAGAATTCCGAAAACAATGGGAGAGTTCTTCAGATTGATTTAAAAAACAGTAACATTCCGAGAACAATGGGAGAGTTCCAAAGAATTTTTAAACTTCACCAGAATTCCGAGAGCAATGTGAGAGATATACAGATTGATTGAAAAATAACATTAACATTCCGAGAACAATGGGAGAGTTCCAAAGCATTTTTAAACTTCAGCAGAATTCCGAGAATAATGGAAGAGTTCCAAAGCATTTTTAAACTTCAGTAGAATTCTGAGAACAATGGGAGAGTTCCAAAGCATTTTTAAACTTCAGCAGAATTCCGAGAATAATGGAAGAGTTCCAAAGCATTTTTAAACTTCAGTAGAATTCTGAGAACAATGGGAGAGTTCTAAAGACTGATTTAAACTAACAATAACATTTCGAGAACAATGGGAGAGTTAAAAAGCATTTTTAAACTTCAGCAGAATTCCGAGAACAATGGAACAGTTCCAAAGCATTTTTAAACTTCAGCTGAATTCCGAGAACAATGGAAGAGTTCCAAAGCATTTTTAAACTTCAGCAGAATTCTCAGAACAATGGAAGAGTTCCAAAGCATTTTTAAACTTCAGCAGAATACCGAGAACAATGGAAGAGTTCCAAAGCATTTCTAACCTTCAGTAGAAATCCGAGAACAATGGGAGAGTTCTATAGACTGATTTAAAAAACAATAACATTCCGAGAACAATGGGAGAGTTCCAAAGCATTTTTAAACTTCAGAAGAATTCCAAGAACAATGGGAGAGTTCTACAGACTGATTTAAAAAAACAATAACATTCTGAGAACAATGAAAGAGTTCCAAAGCATTTTTAAACTTCAGAAGAATTCCAAGAACAATGGGAGAGTTCTACAGTCTGATTTAAAAAAACAATAACATTCCGAGAACAATGGGAGAGTTCCAAACCATTTTTAAACTTCAGCAAAATTCCGAGAGCAATGGAAGAGTTCCGAAGCATTTTTAAACTTCATCAAAATTCTGAGAACAATGGAAGAGTTCCAAAACATTTTTAAACTTCAGTAGAATTCTGAGAATAATGGAAGAGTTACAAAGCATTTTTAAACTTCAGCAGAATTCCGAGAACAATGGAAGAGTTCCAAAGCATTTTTAAACTTCAGCAGAATTCCGAGTACAATGGAAGAGTTCCAAAGCATTTTTAAACTTCAGTAGAATTCCGAAAACAATGGGAGAGTTCTTCAGATTGATTTAAAAAACAGTAACATTCCGAGAACAATGGGAGAGTTCCAAAGAATTTTTAAACTTCACCAGAATTCCGAGAGCAATGTGAGAGATATACAGATTGATTGAAAAATAACATTAACATTCCGAGAACAATGGGAGAGTTCCAAAGCATTTTTAAACTTCAGCAGAATTCCGAGAATAATGGAAGAGTTCCAAAGCATTTTTAAACTTCAGTAGAATTCTGAGAACAATGGGAGAGTTCCAAAGCATTTTTAAACTTCAGCAGAATTCCGAGAATAATGGAAGAGTTCCAAAGCATTTTTAAACTTCAGTAGAATTCTGAGAACAATGGGAGAGTTCTAAAGACTGATTTAAACTAACAATAACATTTCGAGAACAATGGGAGAGTTAAAAAGCATTTTTAAACTTCAGCAGAATTCTGAGAACAATGGAACAGTTCCAAAGCATTTTTAAACTTCAGCTGAATTCCGAGAACAATGGAAGAGTTCCAAAGCATTTTTAAACTTCAGCAGAATTCTCAGAACAATGGAAGAGTTCCAAAGCATTTTTAAACTTCAGCAGAATACCGAGAACAATGGAAGAGTTCCAAAGCATTTCTAACCTTCAGTAGAAATCCGAGAACAATGGGAGAGTTCTATAGACTGATTTAAAAAACAATAACATTCCGAGAACAATGGGAGAGTTCCAAAGCATTTTTAAACTTCAGAAGAATTCCAAGAACAATGGGAGAGTTCTACAGACTGATTTAAAAAAACAATAACATTCTGAGAACAATGAAAGAGTTCCAAAGCATTTCTTAACTTCAGTAGAATTACGAGAACAATGGGAGAGTTCTACAGACTGATTTAAAAAAACAATAATATTCCGAGAACAAAGGGAGAGTTCCAAAGCATTTTTAATCTTCAGCAGAATTCCGAGAACAATGGAGGAGTTCCAAAGCATTTTTAAACTTCAGCATAATTCCGAAAATAATGGAAGAGTTGCAAAGCATTTTAAAATTTCAGTAGAATTCAGAAAACAATGGAAGAGTTCCAAAGCATTTTCAATCTTCAGCAGAATTCCGAGAACAATGGATGAGTTCCAAAGCATTTTTAAACTTCATCAAAATTCTGAGAACAATGGAAGGGTTCCAAAACATTTTTAAACTTCAGCATAATTCAGAGAACAATGGAAGAGTTCCAAAGCATTTTCAAACTTCAGCAGAATTCCGAGAACAATGGAAGAGTTCCAAAGCATTTTTAAACTTCAGCAGAATACCGAGAACAATGGAAGAGTTCCAAAGCATTTCTAACCATCAGTAGAAATCCGAGAACAATGGGAGAGTTCTACAGACTGATTTTAAAAAAACAATATCATTCTGAGAACAATGGGAGAGTTCCAAAGCATTTTTAAACTTCAGCAAAATTCCAAGACCAATGGAAGGGTTCCAAAGCATTTTGAAACTTCAGCAGAATACCGAGAACAATGAAAGAGTTCCAAAGCATTTCTTAACTTCAGTAGAATTACGAGAACAATGGGAGAGTTCTATAGACTGATTTAAAAAAACAATAACCTTCCGAGAACAAAGGGCGAGTTCCAAAGCATTTTTAATCTTCAGCAGAATTCCGAGAACAATGGAAGAGTTCCAAAGCATTTTTAAACTTCAGCAGAATTCCGAAAACAATGGAAGAGTTGAAAAGCATTTTAAAACTTCAGTAGAATTCAGAAAACAATGGGAGAGTTCTACAGATTGATTTAATAAAACAGTAACATTCCGAGAACAATGGGAGAGTTCCAAAGCATTTTTAATCTTCAGCAGAATTCCGAGAACAATGGATGAGTTCCAAAGCATTTTTAAACTTCAGTAGAATTCCGAAAACTATGGGAGAGTTCTAAAGATTGATTTAAAAAAGCAGTAACATTCCGAGAACAATGGGAGAGTTCCAAAGAATTTTTAAACTTCAGCAGAATCCCGAGAACAATGTGAGAGTTCTACAGATTGATTTGAAAAAACAATAACATTCCGAGAACAATGGGAGAGTTCCAAAGCATTTTTAAACTTCAGCAGAATTCCGATAACAATGGAAGAGTTCAAAAGCATTTTTAAACTTCAGCAGAATTCTCAGAACAATGGAAGAGTTCCAAAGCATTTTTAAACTTCAGCAGAATACCGAGAACAATGGAAGAGTTCCAAAGCATTTCTAACCTTCAGTAGAAATCCGAGAACAATGGGAGAGTTCTATAGACTGATTTAAAAAACAATAACATTCCGAGAACAATGGGAGAGTTCCAAAGCATTTTTAAACTTCAGAAGAATTCCAAGAACAATGGAAGAGTTCTACAGACTGATTTAAAAAAACAATAACATTCTGAGAACAATGAAAGAGTTCCAAAGCATTTCTTAACTTCAGTAAAATTACGAGAACAATGGGAGAGTTCTATAGACTGATTTAAAAAAACAATAACATTCCGAGAACAAAGGGAGAGTTCCAAAGCATTTTAAAACTTCAGTAGAATTCAGAAAACAATGGGAGAGTTCTACAGATTGATTTAATAAAACAGTAACATTCCGAGAACAATGGGAGAGTTCCAAAGCATTTTTAATCTTCAGCAGAATTCCGAGAACAATGGATGAGTTCCAAAGCATTTTTAAACTTCATCTAAATTCTGAGAACAATGGAAGAGTTCCAAAACATTTTTAAACTTCAGCATAATTCAGAGAACAATGGAAGAGTTCCAAAGCATTTTTAAACTTCAGCAGAATTCCGAGAACAATGGAAGAGTTCCAAAGCATTTTTAAACTTCAGCAGAATACCGAGAACAATGGAAGAGTTCCAAAGCATTTCTAACCTTCAGTAGAAATCCGAGAACAATGGGAGAGTTCTACAGACTGATTTTAAAAAAACAATATCATTCTGAGAACAATAAGAGAGTTCCAAAGCATTTTTTAACTTCAGCAAAATTCCGAGACCAATGGAAGGGTTCCAAAGCATTTTGAAACTTCAGCAGAATACCGAGAACAATGAAAGAGTTCCAAAGCATTTCTTAACTTCAGTAGAATTACGAGAACAATGGGAGAGTTCTATAGACTGATTTAAAAAAACAATAACATTCCGAGAACAAAGGGCGAGTTCCAAAGCATTTTTAATCTTCAGCAGAATTCCGAGAACAAAGGAAGAGTTCCAAAGCATTTTTAAACTTCAGCAGAATTCCGAAAACAATGGAAGAGATGAAAAGCATTTTAAAACTTCAGTAGAATTCAGAAAACAATGGGAGAGTTCTACAGATTGATTTAATAAAACAGTAACATTCCGAGAACAATGGGAGAGTTCCAAAGCATTTTTAATCTTCAGCAGAATTC
The DNA here is from genome assembly GCF_046119375.1 of Phyllobates terribilis. Taxonomy (NCBI): domain Eukaryota; kingdom Metazoa; phylum Chordata; class Amphibia; order Anura; family Dendrobatidae; genus Phyllobates; species Phyllobates terribilis. The sequence goes on along the minus strand of NW_027362765.1, from coordinate 28,893,765 downwards.
CGAGAACAATGGATGAGTTCCAAAGCATTTTTAAACTTCAGTAGAATTCCGAGAACTATGGGAGAGTTCTAAAGATTGATTTAAAAAAACAGTAACATTCCGAGAACAATGGGAGAGTTCCAAAGAATTTTTAAACTTCAGCAGAATCCCGAGAACAATGTGAGAGTTCTACAGATTGATTTGAAAAAACATTAACATTCCGAGAACAATGGGAGAGTTCCAAAGCATTTTTAAACTTCAGTAGAATTCCAAGAACAATGGGAGAGTTCTACAGACTGATTTAAAAAAACAATAACATTCCAAGAACAATGGGAGAGTTCCAAAGCATTTTTAAACTTCAGCAGAATTCCGATAAAAATGGAAGAGTTCCAAAGCATTTTTAAACTTCAGTAGAATTCCGAGAACAATGGGAGAGTTCCACAGACTGATTTTGAAAAACAATAACATTCCGAGAACAATGGGGTGTTCCAAATCATTTTTAAACTTCAGCAGAATTCCGAGTACAATGGAAGAGTTCCAAAGCATTTTTAAACTTCAGTAGAATTCTGAGAAAAATGGGAGAGCTGCAAAGCATTTTTAAACTTCAGAATAATTCCGAGAACAATGGGAGAGTTCTACAGACTGATTTAAAAAAACAATAACATTCTGAGAAAAATGAGAGAGCTGCAAAGCATTTTTAAACTTCAGAATAATTCCGAGAACAATGGGAGAGTTCTACAGTCTGATTTAAAAAAACAATAACATTCCGAGAACAATGGGAGAGTTCCAAAGCATTTTTAATCTTCAGCAGAATTCCGAGAACAATGGATGAGTTCCAAAGCATTTTTAAACTTCAGTAGAATTCCGAAAACTATGGGAGAGTTCTAAAGATTGATTTAAAAAAGCAGTAACATTCCGAGAACAATGGGAGAGTTCCAAAGAATTTTTAAACTTCAGCAGAATCCCGAGAACAATGTGAGAGTTCTACAGATTGATTTGAAAAAACATTAACATTCCGAGAACAATGGGAGAGTTCCAAAGCATTTTTAAACTTCAGCAGAATTCCGATAACAATGGAAGAGTTCCAAAGCATTTTTAAACTTCAGCAGAATTCTCAGAACAATGGAAGAGTTCCAAAGCATTTTTAAACTTCAGCAGAATACCGAGAACAATGGAAGAGTTCCAAAGCATTTCTAACCTTCAGTAGAAATCCGAGAACAATGGGAGAGTTCTATAGACTGATTTAAAAAACAATAACATTCCGAGAACAATGGGAGAGTTCCAAAGCATTTTTAAACTTCAGAAGAATTCCAAGAACAATGGAAGAGTTCTACAGACTGATTTAAAAAAACAATAACATTCTGAGAACAATGAAAGAGTTCCAAAGCATTTCTTAACTTCAGTAGAATTACGAGAACAATGGGAGAGTTCTATAGACTGATTTAAAAAAACAATAACATTCCGAGAACAAAGGGAGAGTTCCAAAGCATTTTTAATCTTCAGCAGAATTCCGAGAACAATGGAGGAGTTCCAAAGCATTTTTAAACTTCAGCAGAATTCCGAAAACAATGGAAGAGTTGCAAAGCATTTTAAAACTTCAGTAGAATTCAGAAAACAATGGGAGAGTTCTAAAGATTGATTTAATAAAACAGAAACATTCCGAGAACAATGGGAGAGTTCCAAAGCATTTTTAATCTTCAGCAGAATTCCGAGAACAATGGATGAGTTCCAAAGCATTTTTAAACTTCATCTAAATTATGAGAATAATGGAAGAGTTCCAAAACATTTTTAAACTTCAGCATAATTCAGAGAACAATGGAAGAGTTCCAAAGCATTTTTAAACTTCAGCAGAATTCCGAGAACAATGGAAGAGTTCCAAAGCATTTTTAAACTTCAGCAGAATACCGAGAACAATGGAAGAGTTCCAAAGCATTTCTAACCTTCAGTAGAAATCCGAGAACAATGGGAGAGTTCTACAGACTGATTTTAAAAAAACAATATCATTCTGAGAACAATAAGAGAGTTCCAAAGCATTTTTAAACTTCAGCAAAATTCCGAGACCAATGGAAGGGTTCCAAAGCATTTTGAAACTTCAGCAGAATACCGAGAACAATGAAAGAGTTCCAAAGCATTTCTTAACTTCAGTAGAATTACGAGAACAATGGGAGAGTTCTATAGACTGATTTAAAAAAACAATAACATTCCGAGAACAAAGGGCGAGTTCCAAAGCATTTTTAATCTTCAGCAGAATTCCGAGAACAATGGAAGAGTTCCAAAGCATTTTTAAACTTCAGCAGAATTCCGAAAACAATGGAAGAGATGAAAAGCATTTTAAAACTTCAGTAGAATTCAGAAAACAATGGGAGAGTTCTACAGATTGATTTAATAAAACAGTAACATTCCGAGAACAATGGGAGAGTTCCAAAGCATTTTTAATCTTCAGCAGAATTCCGAGAACAATGGATGAGTTCCAAAGCATTTTTAAACTTCAGTAGAATTCCGAGAACTATGGGAGAGTTCTAAAGATTGATTTAAAAAAACAGTAACATTCCGAGAACAATGGGAGAGTTCCAAAGAATTTTTAAACTTCAGCAGAATCCCGAGAACAATGTGAGAGTTCTACAGATTGATTTGAAAAAACATTAACATTCCGAGAACAATGGGAGAGTTCCAAAGCATTTTTAAACTTCAGTAGAATTCCAAGAACAATGGGAGAGTTCTACAGACTGATTTAAAAAAACAATAACATTCCAAGAACAATGGGAGAGTTCCAAAGCATTTTTAAACTTCAGCAGAATTCCGATAACAATGGAAGAGTTCCAAAGCATTTTTAAACTTCAGTAGAATTCCGAGAACAATGGGAGAGTTCCACAGACTGATTTTGAAAAACAATAACATTCCGAGAACAATGGGTGTTCCAAATCATTTTTAAACTTCAGCAGAATTCCGAGTACAATGGAAGAGTTCCAAAGCATTTTTAAACTTCAGTAGAATTCTGAGAACAATTGGAGAGCTGCAAAGCATTTTTAAACTTCAGAATAATTCCGAGAACAATGGGAGAGTTCTACAGACTGATTTAAAAAAACAATAACATTCCGAGAAAAATGAGAGAGATCCAAAGCATTTTTAAACTTCAGAAGAATTTCGAGAAAAATGGGAGAGTTCTACAGTCTGATTTAAAAAAACAATAACATTCCGAGAACAATGGGAGAGTTCCAAAGCATTTTTAATCTTCAGCAGAATTCCGAGAACAATGGATGAGTTCCAAAGCATTTTTAAACTTCAGTAGAATTCCGAAAACTATGGGAGAGTTCTAAAGATTGATTTAAAAAAGCAGTAACATTCCGAGAACAATGGGAGAGTTCCAAAGAATTTTTAAACTTCAGCAGAATCCCGAGAACAATGTGAGAGTTCTACAGATTGATTTGAAAAAACATTAACATTCCGAGAACAATGGGAGAGTTCCAAAGCATTTTTAAACTTCAGCAGAATTCCGATAACAATGGAAGAGTTCCAAAGCATTTTTAAACTTCAGCAGAATTCTCAGAACAATGGAAGAGTTCCAAAGCATTTTTAAACTTCAGCAGAATACCGAGAACAATGGAAGAGTTCCAAAGCATTTCTAACCTTCAGTAAAAATCCGAGAACAATGGGAGAGTTCTATAGACTGATTTAAAAAACAATAACATTCCGAGAACAATGGGAGAGTTCCAAAGCATTTTTAAACTTCAGAAGAATTCCAAGAACAATGGAAGAGTTCTACAGACTGATTTAAAAAAACAATAACATTCTGAGAACAATGAAAGAGTTCCAAAGCATTTCTTAACTTCAGTAGAATTACGAGAACAATGGGAGAGTTCTATAGACTGATTTAAAAAAACAATAACATTCCGAGAACAAAGGGAGAGTTCCAAAGCATTTTTAATCTTCAGCAGAATTCCGAGAACAATGGAGGAGTTCCAAAGCATTTTTAAACTTCAGCAGAATTCCGAAAACAATGGAAGAGTTGCAAAGCATTTTAAAACTTCAGTAGAATTCAGAAAACAATGGGAGAGTTCTACAGATTGATTTAATAAAACAGAAACATTCCGAGAACAATGGGAGAGTTCCAAAGCATTTTTAATCTTCAGCAGAATTCCGAGAACAATGGATGAGTTCCAAAGCATTTTTAAACTTCATCTAAATTCTGATTACAATGGAAGAGTTCCAAAACATTTTTAAACTTCAGCATAATTCAGAGAACAATGGAAGAGTTCCAAAGCATTTTTAAACTTCAGCAGAATTCCGAGAACAATGGAAGAGTTCCAAAGCATTTTTAAACTTCAGCAGAATACCGAGAACAATGGAAGAGTTCCAAAGCATTTCTAACCTTCAGTAGAAATCCGAGAACAATGGGAGAGTTCTACAGACTGATTTTAAAAAAACAATATCATTCTGAGAACAATAAGAGAGTTCCAAAGCATTTTTTAACTTCAGCAAAATTCCGAGACCAATGGAAGGGTTCCAAAGCATTTTGAAACTTCAGCAGAATACCGAGAACAATGAAAGAGTTCCAAAGCATTTCTTAACTTCAGTAGAATTACGAGAACAATGGGAGAGTTCTATAGACTGATTTAAAAAAACAATAACATTCCGAGAACAAAGGGCGAGTTCCAAAGCATTTTTAATCTTCAGCAGAATTCCGAGAACAATGGAAGAGTTCCAAAGCATTTTTAAACTTCAGCAGAATTCCGAAAACAATGGAAGAGTTGAAAAGCATTTTAAAACTTCAGTAGAATTCAGAAAACAATGGGAGAGTTCTACAGATTGATTTAATAAAACAGTAACATTCCGAGAACAATGGGAGAGTTCCAAAGCATTTTTAATCTTCAGCAGAATTCCGAGAACAATGGATGAGTTCCAAAGCATTTTTAAACTTCAGTAGAATTCCGAGAACAATGGGAGAGTTCTAAAGATTGATTTAAAAAAACAGTAACCTTCCGAGAACAATGGGAGAGTTCCAAAGAATTTTTAAACTTCAGCAGAATCCCGAGAACAATGTGAGAGTTCTACAGATTGATTTGAAAAAACATTAACATTCCGAGAACAATGGGAGAGTTCCAAAGCATTTTTAAACTTCAGTAGAATTCCAAGAACAATGGGAGAGTTCTACAGACTGATTTAAAAAAACAATAACATTCCAAGAACAATGGGAGAGTTCCAAAGCATTTTTAAACTTCAGCAGAATTCCGATAACAATGGAAGAGTTCCAAAGCATTTTTAAACTTCAGTAGAATTCCGAGAACAATGGGAGAGTTCCACAGACTGATTTTGAAAAACAATAACATTCCGAGAACAATGGGGTGTTCCAAATCATTTTTAAACTTCAGCAGAATTCCGAGTACAATGGAAGAGTTCCAAAGCATTTTTAAACTTCAGTAGAATTCTGAGAACAATGGGAGAGCTGCAAAGCATTTTTAAACTTCAGAATAATTCCGAGAACAATGGGAGAGTTCTACAGACTGATTTAAAAAAACAATAACATTCCGAGAACAATGGGAGAGTTCCAAAGCATTTTTAAACTTCAGAAGAATTCCGAGAAAAATGGGAGAGTTCTACAGTCTGATTTAAAAAAACAATAACATTCCGAGAACAATGGGAGAGTTCCAAAGCATTTTTAAACTTCAGCAAAATTCCGAGAGCAATGGAAGAGTTCCGAAGCATTTTTAAACTTTAGCAGAATTCCGAGAACAATGTAAGAGTTGCAAAGCATTTTTAAACTTCATCAAAATTCTGAGAACAATGGAAGAGTTCCAAAACATTTTTAAACTTCAGCATAATTCCGAGAACAATGGAAGAGTTCCAAATCATTTTAAACTTCAGCAGAATTCCGAGAACAATGGAATAGTTCCAAAGCATTTTTAAACTTCAGCAGAATACCAAGAACAATGGAAGAGTTCCAAAGCATTTCTAACCTTCAGTAGAAATCCGAGAACAATGGGAGAGTTCTACAGACTGATTTTAAAAAAACAATATCATTCTGAGAACAATGGGAGAGTTCCAAAGCATTTTTAAACTTCAGCAGAATTCCGAGAACAATGGAAGGGTTCCAAAGCATTTTGAAACTTCAGCAGAATACCGAGAACAATGAAAGAGTTCCAAAGCATTTCTTAACTTCAGTAGAATTACGAGAACAATGGGAGAGTTCAATAGACTAATTTAAAAAACAACAACATTCCGAGAACAAAGGGAGAGTTCCAAAGCATTTTTAATCTTCAGCAGAATTCCGAGAACAATGGAAGAGTTCCAAAGCATTTTTAAACTTCAGCAGAATTCCGAAAACAATGGATGAGTTGTAAAGCATTTTAAAACTTCAGTAGAATTCAGAAAACAATGGGAGCGTTCTACAGACTGATTTTGAAAAACAATAACATTCCGAGAACAATGGGGTGTTCCAAAGCATTTTTAAACTTCAGTAGATTTCTGAGAACAATGGGAGAGTTGCAAAGCATTTTTAAACTTCAGAATAATTCCGAGAACAATGGCAGAGTTCTACAGACTGATTTAAAAAAACAATAACATTCTGAAAAAAATGGGAGAGATCCAAAGCATTTTTAAACTACAGAAGAATTCCGAGAAAAATGGGAGAGTTCTACAGTCTGATTTAAAAAAACAATAACATTCCGAGAACAATGGGAGAGTTCCAAACCATTTTTAAACTTCAGTAGAATTCCAAGAACAATGGGAGAGTTCTACAGACTGATTTAAAAAAACAATAACATTCCAAGAACAATGGGAGAGTTCCAAAGCATTTTTAAACTTCAGCAGAATTCCGATAACAATGGAAGAGTTCCAAAGCATTTTTAAACTTCAGTAGAATTCCGAGAACAATGGGAGAGTTCCACAGACTGATTTTGAAAAACAATAACATTCCGAGAACAATGGGGTGTTCCAAATCATTTTTAAACTTCAGCAGAATTCCGAGTACAATGGAAGAGTTCCAAAGCATTTTTAAACTTCAGTAGAATTCTGAGAACAATGGGAGAGCTGCAAAGCATTTTTAAACTTCAGAATAATTCCGAGAACAATGGGAGAGTTCTACAGACTGATTTAAAAAAACAATAACATTCCGAGAAAAATGAGAGAGATCCAAAGCATTTTTAAACTTCAGAAGAATTCCGAGAAAAATGGGAGAGTTCTACAGTCTGATGTAAAAAAACAATAACATTCCGAGAACAATGGGAGAGTTCCAAAGCATTTTTAATCTTCAGCAGAATTCCGAGAACAATGGATGAGTTCCAAAGCATTTTTAAACTTCAGTAGAATTCCGAAAACTATGGGAGAGTTCTAAAGATTGATTTAAAAAAGCAGTAACATTCCGAGAACAATGGGAGAGTTCCAAAGAATTTTTAAACTTCAGCAGAATCCCGAGAACAATGTGAGAGTTCTACAGATTGATTTGAAAAAACATTAACATTCCGAGAACAATGGGAGAGTTCCAAAGCATTTTTAAACTTCAGCAGAATTCCGATAACAATGGAAGAGTTCCAAAGCATTTTTAAACTTCAGCAGAATTCTCAGAACAATGGAAGAGTTCCAAAGCATTTTTAAACTTCAGCAGAATACCGAGAACAATGGAAGAGTTCCAAAGCATTTCTAACCTTCAGTAAAAATCCGAGAACAATGGGAGAGTTCTATAGACTGATTTAAAAAACAATAACATTCCGAGAACAATGGGAGAGTTCCAAAGCATTTTTAAACTTCAGAAGAATTCCAAGAACAATGGAAGAGTTCTACAGACTGATTTAAAAAAACAATAACATTCTGAGAACAATGAAAGTGTTCCAAAGCATTTTTTAACTTCAGTAGAATTACGAGAACAATGGGAGAGTTCTATAGACTGATTTAAAAAAACAATAACATTCCGAGAACAAAGGGAGAGTTCCAAAGCATTTTTAATCTTCAGCAGAATTCCGAGAACAATGGAGGAGTTCCAAAGCATTTTTAAACTTCAGCAGAATTCCGAAAACAATGGAAGAGTTGCAAAGCATTTTAAAACTTCAGTAGAATTCAGAAAACAATGGGAGAGTTCTACAGATTGATTTAATAAAACAGAAACATTCCGAGAACAATGGGAGAGTTCCAAAGCATTTTTAATCTTCAGCAGAATTCCGAGAACAATGGATGAGTTCCAAAGCATTTTTAAACTTCATCTAAATTCTGATTACAATGGAAGAGTTCCAAAACATTTTTAAACTTCAGCATAATTCAGAGAACAATGGAAGAGTTCCAAAGCATTTTTAAACTTCAGCAGAATTCCGAGAACAATGGAAGAGTTCCAAAGCATTTTTAAACTTCAGCAGAATACCGAGAACAATGGAAGAGTTCCAAAGCATTTCTAACCTTCAGTAGAAATCCGAGAACAATGGGAGAGTTCTACAGACTGATTTTAAAAAAACAATATCATTCTGAGAACAATAAGAGAGTTCCAAAGCATTTTTTAACTTCAGCAAAATTCCGAGACCAATGGAAGGGTTCCAAAGCATTTTGAAACTTCAGCAGAATACCGAGAACAATGAAAGAGTTCCAAAGCATTTCTTAACTTCAGTAGAATTACGAGAACAATGGGAGAGTTCTATAGACTGATTTAAAAAAACAATAACATTCCGAGAACAAAGGGCGAGTTCCAAAGCATTTTTAATCTTCAGCAGAATTCCGAGAACAATGGAAGAGTTCCAAAGCATTTTTAAACTTCAGCAGAATTCCGAAAACAATGGAAGAGTTGAAAAGCATTTTAAAACTTCAGTAGAATTCAGAAAACAATGGGAGAGTTCTACAGATTGATTTAATAAAACAGTAACATTCCGAGAACAATGGGAGAGTTCCAAAGCATTTTTAATCTTCAGCAGAATTCCGAGAACAATGGATGAGTTCCAAAGCATTTTTAAACTTCAGTAGAATTCCGAGAACAATGGGAGAGTTCTAAAGATTGATTTAAAAAAACAGTAACATTCCGAGAACAATGGGAGAGTTACAAAGAATTTTTAAACTTCAGCAGAATCCCGAGAACAATGTGAGAGTTCTACAGATTGATTTGAAAAAACATTAACATTCCGAGAACAATGGGAGAGTTCCAAAGCATTTTTAAACTTCAGTAGAATTCCAAGAACAATGGGAGAGTTCTACAGACTGATTTAAAAAAACAATAACATTCCAAGAACAATGGGAGAGTTCCAAAGCATTTTTAAACTTCAGCAGAATTCCGATAACAATGGAAGAGTTCCAAAGCATTTTTAAACTTCAGTAGAATTCCGAGAACAATGGGAGAGTTCCACAGACTGATTTTGAAAAACAATAACATTCCGAGAACAATGGGGTGTTCCAAATCATTTTTAAACTTCAGCAGAATTCCGAGTACAATGGAAGAGTTCCAAAGCATTTTTAAACTTCAGTAGAATTCTGAGAACAATGGGAGAGCTGCAAAGCATTTTTAAACTTCAGAATAATTCCGAGAACAATGGGAGAGTTCTACAGACTGATTTAAAAAAACAATAACATTCCGAGAACAATGGGAGAGTTCCAAAGCATTTTTAAACTTCAGAAGAATTCCGAGAAAAATGGGAGAGTTCTACAGTCTGATTTAAAAAAACAATAACATTCCGAGAACAATGGGAGAGTTCCAAAGCATTTTTAAACTTCAGCAAAATTCCGAGAGCAATGGAAGAGTTCCGAAGCATTTTTAAACTTTAGCAGAATTCCGAGAACAATGTAAGAGTTGCAAAGCATTTTTAAACTTCATCAAAATTCTGAGAACAATGGAAGAGTTCCAAAACATTTTTAAACTTCAGCATAATTCCGAGAACAATGGAAGAGTTCCAAATCATTTTAAACTTCAGCAGAATTCCGAGAACAATGGAATAGTTCCAAAGCATTTTTAAACTTCAGCAGAATACCGAGAAAAATGGAAGAGTTCCAAAGCATTTCTAACCTTCAGTAGAAATCCGAGAACAATGGGAGAGTTCTACAGACTGATTTTAAAAAAACAATATCATTCTGAGAACAATGGGAGAGTTCCAAAGCATTTTTAAACTTCAGCAGAATTCCGAGAACAATGGAAGGGTTCCAAAGCATTTTGAAACTTCAGCAGAATACCGAGAACAATGAAAGAGTTCCAAAGCATTTCTTAACTTCAGTAGAATTACGAGAACAATGGGAGAGTTCAATAGACTAATTTAAAAAACAATAACATTCCGAGAACAAAGGGAGAGTTCCAAAGCATTTTTAATCTTCAGCAGAATTCCGAGAACAATGGAAGAGTTCCAAAGCATTTTTAAACTTCAGCAGAATTCCGAAAACAATGGATGAGTTGTAAAGCATCTTAAAACTTCAGTAGAATTCAGAAAACAATGGGAGCGTTCTACAGACTGATTTTGAAAAACAATAACATTCCGAGAACAATGGGGTGTTCCAAAGCATTTTTAAACTTCAGTAGATTTCTGAGAACAATGGGAGAGTTGCAAAGCATTTTTAAACTTCAGAATAATTCCGAGAACAATGGCAGAGTTCTACAGACTGATTTAAAAAACCAATAACATTCTGAAAAAAATGGGAGAGATCCAAAGCATTTTTAAACTACAGAAGAATTCCGAGAAAAATGGGAGAGTTCTACAGTCTGATTTAAAAAAACAATAACATTCCGAGAACAATGGGAGAGTTCCAAACCATTTTTAAACTTCAGCAAAATTTCGAGAGCAATGGAAGCGTAGAGATGAGCGTTGTTCTACTCGAACTGTTCGCCAATCTCGAATTCGAGCTGTTTTGGGCGGTGTTCGAGCCGTTCGGCGAACACGAACAATTTGAGAAAAATTCGGCTGTTCGAGGTTATGTTCGATAACTGTTCGTGCACCAAAATCATTAACTGGATTTTTTCTCAGTAATGATGAAAATTAATGTTAATACACAGTTTGAGTGTACAGCGGGGTGGGGGGAGGGGCAGGGGATGGATCTCTGCAGGAACAATGAAGATCTCCATTTTTTTTTCTCTTTCCCGCATTTGCAGTGGGGAGGTGCAATCTGTCAGCCTATCAGCAGCGCACACACGGAGCGAAGTGCTTTTTTTCACACAAGCAAGGGCATGTGTCATTGGCAGTGTATGTCACATGTCCTTGCCCTATAAGACCAAGCCATTTTCCCCGTCGCCACCATTTTCTCACTGCTGCAGCTGCGTGTTAGATGGCACCGCTGTTGCTGTGTGCGCTATACCTTGTTAATTTCAAGCCAATTTTCGCACAAATCTACAGATAGCTTTAGAGTAGGGAATAGTTGTGATTGCAGTCCTTTTAAGGACTAGGTTACAGCATTTCCTACGACTTTTATCAGGCAGGTCTGTGCTCTTAAATAGATAGATTGTGGGAGTAAAGACTAATTGTAATTGGAGTCCTTTTCAGGACTTGGTTACATCAGTTCCTATCAGTTTTTGCCAGGCAGGTCTGTGCCAGTGCTGTGCAAGTTTTTTTCACAGCATTTGGCTGAATCTAGCAAAGCTAATCCTTTTTGGCCAATTGCAGAGTGTGTTAGTCAGTGGAGTAGCCTATCGGTATTGCAAGATATACCACCTGTGTATAGAATACCAATTTTTTTACTGCACCTAGTGAAGTAAAATCTTTTGGGCATAGCATCATTCTATTAGTCCATCTATACTGACCTCCATCAGGTTGCAAATTGAATATAATTTTTTTCTGCATCTAGCTCTGAAAAAATATTGGGCTTCTAGCTGTGTGTGGGACTTGTTCTATTAATCCATCTATACAGACCTCCATCAGGTTGCAAACTGAATATATTTTTTTCTGCATCTACCTCTGAAAAAATATTGGGCTTCTAGCTGTGTGTGGGACTTGTTCTATTAATCCATCTATACAGACCTCCATCAGGTTGCAAACTGAATATATTTTTTTCTGCATCTACCTCTGAAAAAATATTGGGCTTCTAGCTGTGTGTGGGACTTGTTGTATTAGTCCATCTATACTGACCTCCATCAGGTTGCAAACTGAATATATTTTTTTCTGCATCTACCTCTGAAAAAATATTGGGCTTCTAGCTGTGTGTGGGACTTGTTCTATTAATCCATCTATACAGACCTCCATCAGGTTGCAAACTGAATATATTTTTTTCTGCATCTAGCTCTGAAAAAATATTGGGCTTCTAGCTGTGTGTGGGACTTGTTCTATTAATCCATCTATACAGACCTCCATCAGGTTGCAAACTGAATATATTTTTTTCTGCATCTACCTCTGAAAAAATATTGGGCTTCCAGCTGTCTGTGGGACTTGTTCTATTAATCCATCTATACAGACCTCCATCAGGTTGCAAACTGAATATATTTTTTTCTGCATTTAGCTCTGAAAAAATATTGGGCTTCTAGCTGTGTGTGGGACTTGTTCTATTAATCCATCTATACAGACCTCCATCAGGTTGCAAACTGAACATAATTTTTTTCTGCATCTAGCTCTGAAAAAATATTGGGCTTCTAGCTGTGTGTGGGACTTGTTCTATTAATCCATCTATACAGACCTCCATCAGATTGCAAACTGAATATATTTTTTTCTGCATCTACCTCTGAAAAAATATTGGGCTTCTAGCTGTGTGTGGGACTTGTTCTATTAATCCATCTATACAGACCTCCATCAGGTTGCAAACTGAATATATTTTTTTCTGCATCTACCTATGAAAAAATATTGGGCTTCTAGCTGTGTGGGACTTGTTGTATTAGTCCATCTATACAGACCTCCATCAGGTTGCAAACTGAATATATTTTTTTCTGCATCTACCTCTGAAAAAATATTGGGCTTCTAGCTGTGTGTGGGACTTGTTGTATTAGTCCATCTATACTGACCTCCATCAGGTTGCAAACTGAATATATTTTTTTCTGCATCTACCTCTGAAAAAATATTGGGCTTCTAGCTGTGTGTGGGACTTGTTCTATTAATCCATCTATACAGACCTCCATCAGGTTGCAAACTGAATATATTTTTTTTCTGCATCTACCTCTGAAAAAATATTGGGCTTCTAGCTGTGTGTGGGACTTGTTGTATTAGTCCATCTATACTGACCTCCATCAGGTTGCAAACTGAATATATTTTTTTCTGCATCTACCTCTGAAAAAATATTGGGCTTCTAGCTGTGTGTGGGACTTGTTCTATTAATCCATCTATACAGACCTCCATCAGGTTGCAAACTGAATATATTTTTTTCTGCATCTAGCTCTGAAAAAATATTGGGCTTCTAGCTGTGTGTGGGACTTGTTCTATTAATCCATCTATACAGACCTCCATCAGGTTGCAAACTGAATATATTTTTTTTCTGCATCTACCTCTGAAAAAATATTGGGCTTCTAGCTGTGTGTGGGACTTGTTCTATTAATCCATCTATACAGACCTCCATCAGGTTGCAAACTGAATATATTTTTTTCTGCATCTAGCTCTGAAAAAATATTGGGCTTCTAGCTGTGTGTGGGACTTGTTCTATTAATCCATCTATACAGACCTCCATCAGGTTGCAAATTGAATATAATTTTTTTCTGCATCTAACCCAGCCAATAGTTTTGGCCTAATACCACGGTTTGGCCACTCAGCTCTGCTCGGTTCCCATCCATTGTTTTTTTGTGCAAACAACTCCAGAGTTGTGAATTAGTTAACCACCAAAATGAGTGGAAAAAGGCCTGCTGCTGGTGGAAAGGGGAATAGGCGTGTTGGGAATGGGAAAAAAGGTTGTGTCCGTGGGGTAGGTGTTAAAGCAACAGTAACATCTGCAGAAGAAAGACCATCTTCCAGCCAATCTAAAATGTCTACTTCTTTTAGCGGACAATGTGATAAGATCCCTTTCTTACGGCCATGCCAATCGCTACAAATTCCAGATGAGGCACAAAAACAGCAGGTGCTTCAACCGATATCAAGTGCTCCTTTAAGTGGGCTCTCCTCCACATCAACTTCAACATCACAAATACTCCAGTCCTCAAAGGTGTCACCCCAATCGCACTTGCTTCCTCACAGCTCCCAAATCTCCAGCTGCCCGTCTGAGTATGAGGTAGAACAGATGGTTGAGTCTGCAGAGCTGTTTACTCATACTTTAGCCTGGGAATCAGAGGTCGACTCCAGCGCTTCTGTGAATCCAGACGAGGAAATGATCTGCACTGATGCCCAGAATCTTTATGAGTCGGATCCAGGACCAGACGCAGAAGGTTCTGACCATAATGTAGACCCTCATTCCCAAACTGTAACTCCTGTTGGTGGAGAAAATGAGGAAGACGATGATAAGACTCAAATACCTGATTGGAGCGACAACTTTAGTTTTTTGTCAGGGCAGGAACAGGTTGGCTCTGAGGACGACGGGTGTGATAATGCACAGGGTGATGATGATGAGGTTGGAGATCCCACTTACTGTCAACCCACAGTCAGCCAAGAGATGAGGTCAGCAGAGGAGGTGGAGGAAGATGCTAGTGACGACGAGGTCAGGTTGCGCCTTCCTGGACAGAGACGTAGTACTGGAAGCACGTCAACAACTGCATCCTCAAACACAACTCTGCCTCTCACCACAAGTCGTGGTGGCTCTTCAGGTCGCATGGGTGCTAAGCCTTGCATAGCCTGGGCATTTTTTCAGATCGATAAAGATGATCCAACTCGTGTTATCTGTAACATTTGTCAGCAAAAGCTAAGTAGAGGCCAAAAAATACATAGTTTGAGTACTTCATGCATGAACCGGCACATGGACATGAAGCATAAGTTGCAGTGGGAAGCTCAGTGTGCTACAATGCGGCGTAGCCGGCCGGGCCAACCACCGTCTGCCATATCTTGTGCATCCGCGGCCTCTTCATCCTCTGTGACTGGGGGGACAGCAGTCACACCTGTTATGGGGCGCAGACCTGCCACCTCTTTACCCGCAACAGCCAGCGTGATTGGCAGGTCATCATTTTCTTTGGAGGTGGTAACACCAGCTGGTGTTGAGCGCTGTCCGACATCGATAGCACCACCTTTGGATCAAGGCAACCTAACATGTCCGCCTGCATCTTCCTCACAGACCGGCAGTTTGCCGGGGACACCCTTATCAACCCCGTCTAAGCACAATAGCCAGCCCTCGGTCCCTCAGATGTGGACAAGTAAAAGACCATTTCCTCCTAGCCATGAGAAAGCTAAGAGGTTGAATTTCACCATCTGCAAGCTCTTGGCTACAGAAATGCTGCCTTTCCGCCTGGTGGACACAGAGGATTTTCGAGACCTTATGTCCGTCACAGTGCCCCACTACCAGATGCCCAGTCGGCACTACTTCTCAAAGAAAGGTGTGCCTGCGCTCCACCAGGATGTCACACACAACATCACCGCTTCTTTGAGAAACTCTGTGTGTGACAGGGTGCATTTCACCACAGACACTTGGACGAGTAGGCATGGACAGGGGCGTTACATGTCGCTGACTGGGCACTGGGTAACTATGGTGACAGCAGGACAAGGGGCTGCTGTCCAAGTCTTGCCGTCCCCACGAGTTGTGCGTCAATCCTCTTTATGTCATTTTTCCTCCACTGCTTCTGCCTCCTCAACCTCCTCTCGGTCTTCCACCTGCACCCAAAGCCTGTCTGGTCATGCCACAAGCTTTCTAACTGCGCAGAAGGGATCCTGCACACCTCCTTACTATGCTGGCAGTAGGGCTCAACGTCATCAGGTGGTTTTTACATTGAAATGTCTGGGAAATGTGAGTCACACAGCTGAGGAGTTGTGGTCAGCTCTGGAGAACCAATTTCATGAATGGTTGTCTCCACTGGACCTGAAACCAGGGAAGGCCGTGTGCGACAATGCTGCAAACCTGGGTGCGGCCCTTCGCCGGGGCAATGTCACACACGTGCCTTGTATGGCTCACGTGTTGAACCTGGTTGTCCAGCAATTTTTAGCCCACTATCCCAGACTAGATGGCCTTCTGCAGAGGGCACGGTCACTGTGTGCTCACTTCCGCCGTTCGCATCCCGCAGCTCAGCGACTTACATCTCTACAGAAGTCGTTGGGCCTGCCACTTCACCGGCTAAAATGCGATGTGCCTACCCGGTGGAATTCAACTCTGCACATGTTGCAGCGACTGTGGCAGCACCGACAAGCCCTGGTGCAATACGTTCTGACGTATAGCCTGGGCCAACGAGATTCAGAGGTGGGGCAAATCACGCTGGAGGAGTGGTCTCAGATCAGGGACCTATGCACCCTTCTGCACAGTTTTGAAATGGCGACGAAGATGTTTAGTGCTGACGATGCCATTATCAGCATGACTATTCCGGTGATTTACATGCTGGAGCACATGTTAAACAGAATTCGGAGTCAGGTGGTGGCACAAGAGGAGGTGGAGGAAGTAGAGGAGGAGGAGTTGTATGCGGAAGGGCTAACATCTGCAAGGTCCAGACGGTCGGCAGCACCAAGGCGGCAGGCATGTGAGGGTGGGGGAGATGGTTTTACCAGGGCGCATGGTAGCAGCCAAACTAGTGAGGAAGGTGCAGGAGCCCAGGAAGAAGTGGAGGACGAACTGATGGAAGACTCATCAGATGAGGGAGACCTTGATCACATTTCTGTTGTGCGAGGTTGGGGGGAGAGGACAGAGGAAGGAAGCATGATTGTTACCTCGCCACCAACACAACAGGGACTTGGTGCTCCTGGATGCGCAACACACATGAGTGCCTTCTTGCTGCACTACCTGCAACATGACCCTCGAATTGTGAGAATTAGAAATAATCCTGACTACTGGGTTGCCACACTGTTAGATCCCCGGTGCAAAAGTAAATTTGCAGAAATTATTCCTGCCATAGAAAGGGATGCACGCATGCAGGAGTATCAGCAGAGACTGTTGCAGAATCTTACATGTGCTTTTCCACAAAATACCAGTGGTGCACGTAGTGAATCTCACAGTTCCAACTTGCCAACCGTGGGACCATCAAGTGTTCAGCACTCAAACCGTAACAGAACCACAGTATCTGCTGGTAACATCAATTTTGCGGAATCATTTCACCACTTTTTTAGCCCATCCTTTGCAAGGCCACAGGAGACAAGAAGTCTGACACATAGTCAACGCCTAGAGACGATGGTACAGGAGTATCTCCAAGTAAACATTGAAGCCACTACTGTGTCACTGGACCCTTGCTCTTTCTGGGCTTCCAATCTGGATAAATGGCTGGAGCTAGCCACTTACGCCTTGGAGATCTTGTCATGCCCCGCAGCCAGCGTTCTGTCTGAACGTGTGTTCAGCGCTGCTGGTGGTGTGCTGACAGATAAGCGCACGCGGCTCTCCACTGATAATGTAGACAGACTCACGTTCATAAAGATGAACAAATCATGGATCCGAAACGACTTTTCTACCCCTGTGTCATCCTGGGGAGAGTAAAAGCTTGATGATTGGTTAAAATCACCCTACCAACCGTTTTAAGCTTTCAAATTACTAATCATGTTTATCTGTATCTTGGCTGTAAAATAATTTGGGCTTTGTAGCAGTGTGCAGCACTGATTCTATTAGGCCATCTATAATAAGCTCCACCAGATTTAAAATTACTAATCATGTTTATCTGTATCTTGACTGGAAAATAATTTGGGCTTTGTAGCAGTGTGCAGCACTGATCCTATTAGGCCATCTATACTAAAGCTTCACCAGATTTAAAATTAATAATAATTTTTAGCTGCATCTAGCCCGGAAAATAATTTTGGGGCTCCGAGATGCGCAAGACACATAAGTGCCTTCTTGCTGCACTACCTGCAGCATGACCCTCATATTGTCAGAATTCGAAGTAATCATGACTACTGGGTTGCCACACTCTTAGATCCCCAAAACTTTTCGATCAACCTTTTCATTTTAATAAAGACCAAAAAAATGGTCATTTTTGAAATTATAAGCATTAGCAGGTTGTTAGAAACTGAAATCAAACAGTTTTCAACTCAAAACTTTATTCTAGGTGATGGTACATTTTCACATAGGACCCCTTGTTCGAAAGGAGCTTCTGAACTCTCTCGTCCATTGAATTTGTCAGGTTTTGGATGGTTTCTGCTTCAATTGTTTTGCATGAGGACAGAATACCCTCCCAGAGCTGTTGCTTAGATGTGAACTGCCTCCCGCCATCATAGACACTCCTTTTAATGATGCTCCAAAGGTTCTGAATGGGGTACAGGTCAGGGGAGCATGGGGGTCACACCATAAGTTTGTCCCCTTTTATGCCCATATCAGCCAGAGATGCAGATGTTTTATGTGCAGCATGAGATGGTGCATTATCATGCAGAAAAATGATCTTGCTGTGAAATACACGGTTCTTCTTCTTGAACCATGGCAGGAAGTGCTGTTTGAGAAAATCCACATACATTATGGAGTTCATCTTTAGCGCCTTCAGGGATCCTAAAGGGGCCGACAATCTCTCTCCCCATGATTCCAGCCCAAAACATTACTCCACCTCCTCCTTGTTGGTGCTGTAGCCGTGTTTGCGTGGGGTCTCCATCAACCAGCCATCCTCCACTCCATCCATCTGGACCATCGAGCGCTGCACGGCACTCATCCGTGAACAAAACAGTTTTGAAATCAGTCTTCATGTAATGTTTGGCCCACTGGAGCCGTTTCTGCTTGTGTGAAGTGGATAGAGGAGGTCGACAGGATGGCGTATGCACAGCTGCAAACCTCTGAAGGACCCTGCATCTTGTTGTTCGGGGGACGTTGGAGGCACAAGCAGCTTCAAAAACTTGTCTGCTGCTATGACAAGGCTTTTTTGCCGCTGCTCTTTCAACCTGACGTAATTGCCTGTAGGAAAGAGTCCTCAATTTGCCCTTATCAGCACGCACACGTGTGTACTGTGAATCAGCTACATACTTCTTGATTGCCAAGACACTTCATCCTGATCATCGCACAATGTTGATTGTAGTCATGCCTTGACCTAAACACTCCACAATTTGTTGCTTCTCAGCAGCCGACACATCCTTTTTCTTTCCCATTTTGGCAGAAAATGTAGGCTGCTTAATAATGTGAGACAACCTTCTTAAGTAGTCTTGCCTTTCATTGGACACACCTGCCAAACTAATTAGCACAGGTGTCTGCAATTGCTTACAGTGATATAAAGAGCCCTGACACACATCACCATCAATGAGTTTAACTGACAAACAAACAAATTCTTCCCTTATCACTCCTAAACACTTTTTGCATAATAATTTGGAACGCAGTGTACATGTGCTTTTCCACAAAACACCAGTGGTTCACGTAGTGAATCTTACAGTTCTAACTTGCCAACCGTGGTCTGTATGGAGTTGTTCAATAAAGGGCCCAAAATTAAGATAACATAGATGGGAGAGGTCTCTATGAATAGGAATTCCTAAGTATTTGATACCCTGTGAGGGCCAGGCAAAGGGAAAGTTGGACTGGATGGAATCCTATATGGATTTGGGGAGGGAGACATCGAGGGCCTCAGACTTCGCTGCATTGATTTTAAAATTTGACCATGTAACAAAGTGATCTATTTCAGCCATAACAGCATGGATGGATATATGTGATTGAGTGATATATACTAGGACATCATCAGCAAATAGAGAGCACTTGTACTCGGTGCCTCCCACCTCAATCCACCTAATATTGGGGTTATGGCGAATTGATGAGAGCAGGTGCTCCGTCACTAGGATGTATAAGAGAGGGGACAGAGGACATCCCTGCCTTGTCCCATTGGTGATTGTGAAAGGTGATGAAAATGTTCTGATGCACCACCTGGGCCTTGGGACACCCGGAGCCGGACCCTTTTTGGTGGATGCTGGTGGTTGTAGTCTTCGTGGCGGTGACCCGGTTCCGTGGCTCAGGGTGGTCAAACCAGTGGCGGAACTATTTATGTGGTTTTGATGTTTAAATGTCCGACTACGCCACCCGTGGATTGCGGTCAGAGTGAACCGCCGCTGCAGGGCAGACCGCTGAGGCTGGTGTTGTGGGTGCAGCAGAGCATAGCATAACTCCCCACGGGAGGAGTATAGCCTTAGGGCAGTGTATGCGGAGGATGGGGGTGATGGTGCAGGGCAGCAGCAGTAACGACACGGAGTCAGTGATGCAGTCCAGGGCCTTTACTCACAGTTCTTATTATCCAGACCACGTCTGCAGGTAATGGCTGCCCACGTCGTACTGTGCTCACCAGGTGAGGGGCTCAGACAACTCCCAGATAACTTTGGAGCGCTTCACAGGACCCCCTTTGTGTGTCCTTTGTCTGGCCTTTCTTACCAACCCTTCTGTCCGGCTGCCTCGGGCCTCCTCTTGGTAAACTTGGCGCCAGTTTCCCTGACCCTATGTGGTGCCTTCCTAGCGGGTGTAGCGAGGGGCTGCGCCACATAAAATGTCACAGCCTCCGGTTTCTAGCTGAGGGTCGTTTCCTGCCTCCACTAGTTTCGGGGACCGGTCTCCCCCTTTGGCCTGACCCCTCCATGCAGGTGGATTCGGGCGTGCGGTGGCGACTCGCCCGTCCGTACCCCTGGGATCCCTTCATTCCTCGTTCCTGGAGCCTTCTCCGCTCCTCTTCCTTCCTTCTCCCTCTTCCAGGCCTGGGCCTCTGTTACTAGGCCCGCCTCCGGAGCAGAGCTCATGCAGAGCCTCTGCTCCCTGCCACTTCTGCTCAGACTTCTCTGCACTGAACTAAGATGGTGCCCACCTTTTATACTCCCTTCTCAATGCACCCAGGAACTGCTTCCTCCCTGCTCCTGCACTACAGGGTTCCCCTTCCTCAGTGTTCCCTCCCCCCACTCCAGCCAGGGACAGGGACTGTCGTGCCCATCTCAGAGGCATATTGGTCGCCCTGCCCCATGGCAATGTGGTGTAATGCATGCAGGTGTCGCGTCCTGATCCACACTCCATCCTTACCTGAGAGTGAGATATCACACCTCTGGGTGAGGTGCAATACCTCTGTAGCAACCGAGCCCTCAGGGTGCTACAGTTCCATTTATCTTCAGCCTAGGTGACGTATTGTGATACAGGGCCGTGATTTTGGCTATAAAGGGTCCCCTAGACCCCTACCCCAAGCTTTTTAAGAAAATCATATATGGCGTGCCAGGAGACTCTATGGAATGCTTTCTCAGCATCCAACGAGAGTATCTAATTACAAATTTTTAACTGCATTTAGCCCAGGAAATACTTTGTGCCTAGTAGCAGTGTCTGCTAGTCAGCGGATTATCCCGGCTGTTAAGCAAGCTACACCACCTGTAGTTTAGACACTTAATTTTTTCAAAGGAAATGCTTCAGGACCATGGGATACTCAGTGAAGAGCATCAGGAGGCACCCCAAGGCATAGGGGCTGGGACTGGCAGTAGGATGCCTTGCGGTGGACAGCCGAGCTCGATCCTTATAAAAGCTTTTTAACTGCAGCAGCTTTAGTGGACGCTACTGGAGCTGGAATTACGCGGCTGCTGGCATGAGACTTGCCCTCCAATAGATCCTTGTAAATGGATTTAAAGTGTATTCATTCAAATTAGAGAGACAATTTAAATTAAAAAGCTTAGAGCTGCCTCCACCACAGGGGGGCTCGCTCGACCCACCAGCGGACAGGCACCAGTATTGGGAGAGGGGGGCTGGCCATCAGAGTTCTGGCACAAACCCGGCGACACGGAGGTGGCACGGGCAGGAGCGGACTGGCCGTCTCGGCTTCTCACTTTTTGGATTTTAGAAGGGCATGACATGCCTATATCTGTGTCTCCCCCTCCTTTTACTCCTCCACCTCTTTTATTTTCGCATGACTATATGTACTTGTCACTTTTCCATGTGTTAGTTATGTCTTCTGAGCAGTTTGTCAGCTTTTGGACACCTTTGAAGGTGTTTTCTATGTGTTTCTATGTGTTTTTGTTTGCCTGCCATTAGATTTAACGGTGTTCGAAGGTGTTCGACGAACAGTTCAACGAACAGTTCGGCGAACACACGGGTGTTCGACGAAGCGAACCGAACTCGAACACTACGGGGGTGGCTCAACACTATGGAAGAGTTCCGAAGCATTTGTAAACTTTAGCAGAATTCCGAGAACAATGTAAGAGTTGCAAAGCATTTTTAAACTTCATCAAAATTCTGAGAACAATGGAAGAGTTCCAAAACATTTTTAAACTTCACCAGAATTCCGAGAACAACGGGAGAGTTCCACAGGCTATTTTTAAACTTCAACAGAATTCCGAGAACAATGGAAGAGTTCCAAAGCATTTTTAAACTTCAGCAGAATTCCGAGAACAATGGAAGAGTTCCAAAGCATTTTTAAACTTCAGTAGAATCCCGAGAACTATGGGAGAGTTCTTCAGATTGATTTAAAAAACAGTAACATTCCGAGAACAATGGGAGAGTTCCAAAGAATTTTTAAACTTCACCAGAATTCCGAGAGCAATGTGAGAGATATACAGATTGATTGAAAAAAAACATTAACATTCCGAGAACAATGGGAGAGTTCCAAAGCATTTTTAAACTTCAGCAGAATTCCGAGAATAATCGAAGAGTTCCAAAGCATTTTTAAACTTCAGCAGAATTCTCAGAACAATGGAAGAGATCCAAAGCATTTTTAAACTTCAGCAGAATTCCGAGAACAATGGGAGAGTTCTAAAGACTTATTTAAAAAAACAATAACATTCCGAGAACAATGGGAGAGTTCCAAAGCATTTTTAAACTTCAGCAGAATTCCGAGAACAATGGAACAGTTCCAAAGCATTTTTAAACTTCAGCTGAATTCCGAGAACAATGGAAGAGTTCCAAAGCATTTTTAAACTTCAGCAGAATTCTCAGAACAATGGAAGAGTTCCAAAGCATTTTTAAACTTCAGCAGAATACCGAGAACAATGGAAGAGTTCCAAAGCATTTCTAACCTTCAGTAGAAATCCGAGAACAATGGGAGAGTTCTATAGACTGATTTAAAAAACAATAACATTCTGAGAACAATGGGAGAGTTCCAAAGCATTTTTAAACTTCAGCAGAATTTTGAGAACAATGGAAGAGTTCCAAAGCATTTTTAAACTTCAGTAGAATTCCAAGTACAATGGTATAGTTCTACAGATTGATTTAAAAAAACAGTAACATTCCGAGAACAATGGGAGAGTTCCAAAGAATTTTTAAATTTCACTAGAATTCCGAGAACAATGGGAGAGTTCTACAGATTGATTTAAAAAAACAATAACATTCTGAGAACAATGGGAGAGTTCCAAAGCATTTCTAAACTTTAGTAGAATTCCGAGAACAATGGGAGAGTTCTACAGACTGATTTAAAAAAACAATAACATTCTGAGAACAATGGGAGAGTTCCAAAGCATTTATAAACTTCAGCACAACTCCAAGAACAATAGAAGAGTTCCAAAGCATTTTTAAACATCAGTAGAATTCTGAGAACAATGGGAGAGCTCTACAGACTGATTTAAAAAAACAATAACATTCTGAGAACAATGGGAGAGTTCTAAAGCATTTTTAAACTTCAGCAGAATTCCGAGAACAATGGAAGAGTTCCAAAGCATTTTTAAACTTCAGCAGAATTCAGAGAACAATGGAAGAGTTCCAAAGCATTTTTATACTTCAGCAGAATTCCTAGAAAAATGGAAGAGTTCCAAAGCATTTTTAAGCTTCAGCAGAATAACGAGAACAATGGAAGAGTTCCAAAGCATTTCTAAACTTCAGTAGTATTCCGAGAACAATAGAAGAGTTCCAAAGCATTTTTAAACTTCAGCAGAATTTCAAGAACAATGGAAGAGTTCCAAAGCATTTTTAAACTTCAGCAGAATACCGAGAACAATGGAAGAGTTTCAAAGCATTTCTAACCTTCAGTAGAAATCTGAGAACAATGGGAGAGTTCTACAGACTGATTTTAAAAAAACAATATCATTCTGAGAACAATGGAAGAGTTCCAAAGCATTTTTAAACTTCAGCAGAATGCCGAGAACAATGGAAGAGTTCCAAAGCATTTTGAAACTTCAGCAGAATACCGAGAACAATGGAAGAGTTCCAAAGCATTTTTAAACTTCAGCAGAATTCCGAAAACAATGGAAGAGTTGCAAAGCATTTTAAAACTTCAGTAGAATTCAGAAAACAATGGGAGAGTTCTACAGATTGATTTAAAAAAACAGTAACATTCCTAGAACAATGGGAGAGGTCCAAAGAATTTCTAAACTTCAGTAGAATTCCGAGAACAATGTGAGAGTTCTACAGATTGATTTGAAAAAACATTAACATTCCGAGAACAATGGGAGAGTTCCAAAGCATTTTTAAACTTCAGTAGAATTCCAAGAACAATGGGAGAGTTCTACAGACTGATTTAAAAAAACAATAACATTCCGAGAACAATGGCGTGTTCCAAAGCATTTTTAAACTTCAGCAGAATTCCGAGTACAATGGAAGAGTTCCAAAGCATTTTTAAATTTCAGTAGAATTCTGAGAACAATGGGAGAGTTGCAAAGCATTTTTAAACTTCAAAATAATTCCGAGAACAATGGGAGAGTTCTACAGACTGATTTAAAAAAACAATAACATTCCGAGAAAAATGGGAGAGATCCAAAGCATTTTTAAACTTCAGAAGAATTCCGAGAAAAATGGGAGAGTTCTACAGTCTGATTTAAAAAAACAATAACATTCCGAGAACAATGGGAGAGTTCCAAAGCATTTTTATACTTCAGCAAAATTCCGAGAGCAATGGAAGAGTTCCGCAGCATTTTTAAACTTTAGCAGAATTCCGAGAACAATGTAAGAGTTGCAAAGCATTTTTAAACTTCATCAAAATTCTGAGAACAATGGAAGAGCTCCAAAACATTTTTAAACTTCTGCATAATTCCGAGAACAATGGAAGAGTTCCAAAGCATTTTTAAACTTCAGCAGAATTCTGAGAACAATGGAAGAGTTCCAAAGCATTTTTAAACTTCAGTAGAAATCCGAGAACAATGTGAGAGTTCTACAGATTGATTTGAAAAAACATTAACATTCCGAGAACAATGGGAGAGTTCCAAAGCATTTTTAAACTTCAGTAGAATTCCAAGAACAATGGGAGAGTTCTACAGACTGATTTAAAAAAACAATAACATTCCAAGAACAATGGGAGAGTTCCAAAGCATTTTTAAACTTCAGCAGAATTCCGAGAACAATGGATGTGTTCCAAAGCATTTTTAAACTTCAGTAGAATTCCGAGAACTATGGGAGAGTTCCAAAGAATTTTTAAACCTCAGCAGAATTCCGAGAACAATCTGAGAGTTCTACAGATTGATTTGAAAAAACATTAACATTCCAAGAACAATGGGAGTGTTCCAAAGCATTTTTAAACTTGAGTAGAATTCCAAGAACAATGGTAGAGTTCTACAGACTGATTTAAAAAAACAATAACATTCCAAGAACAATGGGAGAGTTCCAAAGCATTTTTAAACTTCAGCAGAATTCCGATAACAATGGAAGAGTTCCAAAGCATTTTTAAACTTCAGCAGAATTCCGTGAACAATGGGAGAGTTGTACAGAATGATTTTGAAAAACAATAACATTCCGAGAACAATGGGGTGTTCCAAAGCATTTTTAAACTTCAGCAGAATTCCGAGTACAATGAAACAGTTCCAAAGCATTTTTAAACTTCAGTAGATTTCTGAGAACAATGGGAGAGTTGCAAAGCATTTTTAAACTTCATCAAAATTTTGAGAACAATGGAAGAGTTCCAAAACATTTTTAAACTTCACCACAATTCCGAGAACAATGGGAGAGTTCCACAGGATATTTTTAAACTTCATCAGAATTCCGAGAACAATGAAAGAGTTCCAAAGCATTTTTAAACTTCAGCAGAATTCCGAGAACAATGGTAGAGTTCCAAAGCATTTGTAAACTTCAGCAGAATTCCGAGAACAATGGAAGAGTTCCAAAGCATTTTTAAACTTCAGTAGAATCCCAAGAACTATGGGAGAGTTCTTCAGATTGATTTAAAACACAGTAACATTCCGAGAACAATGGGAGAGTTCCAAAGCATTTTTAAACTTCAGCAGCATTCCGAGAACAATGGAACAGTTCCCAAGCATTTTTAAACTTCAGCTGAATTCCGAGAACAATGGAAGAGTTCCAAAGTATTTTTAAACTTCAGCAGAATTCCGAGAACAATGGAAGAGTTCCAAAGCATTTTTAAACTTCAGCAGAATACCGAGAACAATGGAAGATTTCCAAAGCATTTCTAACTTTCAGTAGAAATCCGAGAACAATGGGAGAGTTCTATAGACTGATTTAAAAAACAATAACATTCCGAGAACAATGGGAGAGTTCCAAAGCATTTTTAAACTTCAGAAGAATTCCAAGAACAATGGGAGAGTTCTACAGACTGATTTAAAAAAACAATAACATTCTGAGAACAATGGGAGTGTTCCAAAGCATTTTTAAACTTCAGCAGAATTTTGAGAACAATGGAAGAGTTCTAAAGCATTTTTAAACTTCAGTAGAATTCCAAGAACAATGGTATAGTTCTACAGATTGATTTAAAAAAACAGTAACATTCCGAGAACAATGGGAGAGTTCCAAAGAATTTTTAAATTTCACTAGAATTCCGAGAACAATGGGAGAGTTCTACAGATTGATTTAAAAAAAAAACATTCCGACAACAATGGGAGAGTTCCAAAGCATTTCTAACTTTAGTAGAATTCCGCGAACAATGGGAGAGTTCTACAGACTGATTTAAAAAAAACAATAACATTAGTGTTGAGCCACCCCCGTAGTGTTCGAGTTCGGTTCGGTTCGTCGAACACCCGTGTGTTCGCCGAACTGTTCGTCGAACTGTTCGTCGAACACCTTTAAAACCAATGGCAGGCAAACAAAAACACATAGAAACACATAGAAAACACCTTCAAAGGTGTCCAAAAGCTGACAAACTGCTCAGAAGACACAACTAACACATGGAAAAGTGACAAGTACATATAGTCATGCGAAAAGAAAAGAGGTGGAGGAGTAAAAGGAGGGGGAGACACAGATATAGGCATGTCATGCCCTTCTAAAATCCAAAAAGTGAGAAGCCGAGACGGCCAGTCCGCTCCTGCCCGTGCCACCTCCGTGTCGCCGGGTTTGTGCCAGAGCCGCGGTGAACCCTGACGGCCAGCCCCCCTCTCCCAATACTGGTGCCTGTCCGCTGGTGGGTCGAGAGAGCCCCCCTGTGGTGGAGGCAGCTCTAAGCTTTTTAATTTAAATTGTCCCTCTAATTTGAATGAATACACTTTAAATCCATTTACAAGGATCTATTGGAGGGCAAGTCTCATGCCAGCAGCCGCGTAATTCCAGCTCCAGTAGCGTCCACTAAAGCTGCTGCAGTTAAAAAGCTTTTATAAGGATCGAGCTCGGCTGTCCACCGCAAGGCATCCTAGTGCCAGTCCCAGCCCCTATGCCTTGGGGTGCCTCCTGATGCTCTTCACTAAGTATCCCGTGGTCACGAAGCATTTCCTTTGAAAAAATTAAGTGTCCAAACTACAGGTGGTGTAGCTTGCTTAACAGCCGGGATAATCCGCTGACTAGCAGACACTGCTACTAGGCACAAAGTATTTCCTGGGCTAGATGCAGTTAAAAATTTGTAAGTAGATACTCTCGTTGGATGCTGAGAAAGCATTCCATAGAGTCTCCTGGCACGCCATATATGATTCTCTTAAAAAGCTTGGGGTAGGGGTCTAGGGGACCCTTTTATAGCCAAAATCACGGCCCTGTATCACAATACGTCACCTAGGCTGAAGATAAATGGAACTGTAGCACCGAGGGCTCGGTTGCTACAGACGTATTGCACCTCACCCAGAGGTGTGATATCTCACTCTCAGATAAGGATGGAGTGTGGATCAGGACCCGACACCTGCATGCATTACACCACATTGCCGTGGGGCAGGGCGACCAATATGCCCCTGAGATGGGCACGACAGTCCCTGTCCCTGGCTGGAGTGGGGGGAGGGAACACTGAGGAAGGGGAACCCTGCAGTGCAGGAGCAGGGAGGAAGCAGTTCCTGGGTACATTGAGAAGGGAGTATAAAAGGTGGGCACCATCTTAGTTCAGTGCAGAGAAGTCTGAGCAGAAGTGGCAGGGAGCAGGGGCTCTGCATGAGCTCTGCTCCGGAGGCGGGCCTAGTAACAGAGGCCCAGGCCTGCAAGAGGGAGAAGGAAGGAAGAGGAGCGGAGAAGGCTCCAGGAACGAGGAATGAAGGGATCCCAGGGGTGCGGACGGGCGAGTCGCCACCGCACGCCCGAATCCACCTGCGTGGAGGGGTCAGGCCAAAGGGGGAGACCGGTCCCCGAACTAGTGGAGGCAGGAAACGACCCTCAGCTAGAAACCGGAGGCTCTGACATTTTATGTGGCGCAGCCCCTTGCTCCACCCGCTAGGAAGGCACCACATAGGGTCAGGGAAACTGGCGCCAAGTTTACCAAGAGGAGGCCCGAGGCAGCCGGACAGAAGTGTTGGTAAGAAAGGCCAGACAAAGGACACACAAAGGGGGTCCTGTGAAGCGCTCCAAAGTTATCTGGGAGTTGTCTGAGCCCCTCACCTGGTGAGCACAGTACGACGTGGGCAGCCGTTACCTGCAGACGTGGTCTGGATAATAAGAACTGTGAGTAAAGGCCCTGAACTGCATCACTGACTCCGTGTCGTTACTGCTGCTGCCCTGCACCATCACCCCCATCCTCCGCATACACTGCCCTGAGGCTATACTCCTCCCGTGGGGAGTTATGCTACGCTCTGCTGCACCCACAACACCAGCCTTAGCGGTCTGCCCTGTAGCGGCGGTTCACTCTGACCGCAATCCACGGGTGGCGTAGTCGGACATTTAAACATCAAAACCACATAAATAGTTCCGCCACTGGTTTGACCGCCCTGAGCCACGGAACCGGATCGCCGCCACGAAGACTACAACCACCAGCATCCACCAAAAAGGGTCCGGCTCCGGGTGTCCCAAGGCCCAGGGGGTGCGTCAGAACATTTTCATCACCTTTCACAATCACCAATGGGACAAGGCAGGGATGTCCTCTGTCCCCTCTCTTATACATCCTAGTGACGGAGCACCTGCTCTCATCAATTCGCCATAACCCCAATATTAGTTGGATTGAGGTGGGAGGCACCGAGTACAAGTGCTCTCTATTTGCTGATGATGTCCTAGTATATATCACTCAATCACATATATCCATCCCTGCTGTTATGGCTGAAATAGATCACTTTGTTACATGGTAAAATTTTAAAATCAATGCAGCGAAGTCTGAGGCCCTCGATGTCTCCCTCCCTAAATCCATATAGGATTCCATCCAGTCCAACTTTCCCTTTGCCTGGCCCTCACAGGGTATCAAATACTTAGGAATTCCTATTCATAGAGACCTCTCCCATCTATGTTATCTTAATTTTGGGCCCTTTATTGAACAATTCCATACAGACCACGGTTGGCAAGTTGGAAATGTGAGATTCACTATGTGCACCACTGGTATTTTGTGGAAAAGCACATGTAAGATTCTGCAACAGTCTCTGCTGATACTCCTGCATGCGTGCATCCCTTTCTATGGCAGGAATAATTTCTGCAAATTTACTTTTGTACCGGGGATCTAACAGTGTGGCAACCCAGTAGTCAGGATTATTTCTAATTCTCACAATTCGAGGGTCATGTTGCAGGTAGTGCAGCAAGAAGGCACTCATGTGTGTTGCGCATCCAGGAGCACCAAGTCCCTGTTGTGTTGGTGGCGAGGTAACAATCATGCTTCCTTCCTCTGTCCTCTCCCCCCAACCTCGCACAACAGAAATGTGATCAAGGTCTCCCTCATCTGATGAGTCTTCCATCAGTTCGTCCTCCACTTCTTCCTGGGCTCCTGCACCTTCCTCACTAGTTTGGCTGCTACCATGCGCCCTGGTAAAATCATCTCCCCCACCCTCACATGCCTGCCGCCCTGGTGCTGCCGACCGTCTGGACCTTGCAGATGTTAGCCCTTCCGCATACAACTCCTCCTCCTCTACTTCCTCCACCTCCTCTTGTGCCACCACCTGACTCCGAATTCTGTTTAACATGTGCTCCACCATGTAAATCACCGGAATAGCCATGCTGATAATGGCATCGTCAGCACTAAACATCTTCGTCGCCATTTCAAAACTGTGCAGAAGGGTGCATAGGTCCCTGATCTGAGACCACTCCTCCAGCGTGATTTGCCCCACCTCTGAATCTCGTTGGCCCAGGCTATACGTCAGAACGTATTGCACCAGGGCTTGTCGGTGCTGCCACAGTCGCTGCAACATGTGCAGAGTTGAATTCCACCGGGTAGGCACATCGCATTTTAGCCGGTGAAGTGGCAGGCCCAACGACTTCTGTAGAGATGTAAGTCGCTGAGCTGCGGGATGCGAACGGCGGAAGTGAGCACACAGCGACCGTGCCCTCTGCAGAAGGCCATCTAGTCTGGGATAGTGGGCTAAAAATTGCTGGACAACCAGGTTCAACACGTGAGCCATACAAGGCACGTGTGTGACATTGCCCCGGCGAAGGGCCGCACCCAGGTTTGCAGCATTGTCGCACACGGCCTTCCCTGGTTTCAGGTCCAGTGGAGACAACCATTCATGAAATTGGTTCTCCAGAGCTGACCACAACTCCTCAGCTGTGTGACTCACATTTCCCAGACATTTCAATGTAAAAACAGCCTGATGACGTTGAGCCCTACTGCCAGCATAGTAAGGAGGTGTGCAGGATCCCTTCTGCGCAGTTAGAAAGCTTGTGGCATGACCAGACAGGCTTTGGGTGCAGGTGGAAGACCGAGAGGAGGTTGAGGAGGCAGAAGCAGTGGAGGAAAAATGACATAAAGAGGATTGACGCACAACTCGTGGGGACGGCAAGACTTGGACAGCAGCCCCTTGTCCTGCTGTCACCATAGTTACCCAGTGCCCAGTCAGCGACATGTAACGCCCCTGTCCATGCCTACTCGTCCAAGTGTCTGTGGTGAAATGCACCCTGTCACACACAGAGTTTCTCAAAGAAGCGGTGATGTTGTGTGCGACATGCTGGTGGAGCGCAGGCACACCTTTCTTTGAGAAGTAGTGCCGACTGGGCATCTGGTACTGGGGCACTGCGACGGACATAAGGTCTCGAAAATCCTCTGAGTCCACCAGGCGGAAAGGCAGCATTTCTGTAGCCAAGAGCTTGCAGATGGTGAAATTCAACCTCTTAGCTTTCTCATGGCTAGGAGGAAATGGTCTTTTACTTGTCCACATCTGAGGGACCGAGGGCTGGCTATTGTGCTTAGACGGGGTTGATAAGGGTGTCCCCGGCAAACTGCCGGTCTGTGAGGAAGATGCAGGCGGACATGTTAGGTTGCCTTGATCCAAAGGTGGTGCTATCGATGTCGGACAGCGCTCAAGACCAGCTGGTGTTACCACCTCCAAAGAAAATGATGACCTGCCAATCACGCTGGCTGTTGCGGGTAAAGAGGTGGCAGGTCTGCGCCCCAAAACAGGTGTGACTGCTGTCCCCCCAGTCACAGAGGATGAAGAGGCCGCGGATGCACAAGATATGGCAGACGGTGGTTGGCCCGGCCGGCTAGACCGCATTGTAGCACACTGAGCTTCCCACTGCAACTTATGCTTCATGTCCATGTGCCGGTTCATGCATGAAGTACTCAAACTATGTATTTTTTGGCCTCTACTTAGCTTTTGCTGACAAATGTTACAGATAACACGAGTTGGGTCATCTTTATCGATCTGAAAAAATGCCCAGGCTATGCAAGGCTTAGCACCCATGCGACCTGAAGAGCCACCACGACTTGTGGTGAGAGGCAGAGTTGTGTTTGAGGATGCAGTTGTTGACGTGCTTCCAGTACTACGTCTCTGTCCAGGAAGGCGCAACCTGACCTCGTCGTCACTAGCATCTTCCTCCACCTCCTCTGCTGACCTCATCTCTTGGCTGACTGTGGGTTGACAGTAAGTGGGATCTCCGACCTCATCATCATCACCCTGTGCGTTATCACACCCGTCGTCCTCAGAGCCAACCTGTTCCTGCCCTGACAAAAAACTAAAGTTGTCGCTCCAATCAGGTATTTGAGTCTTATCATCGTCTTCCTCATTGTCTCCACCAACAGGAGTTACAGTTTGGGAATGAGGGTCTACATTATGGTCAGAACCTTCTGCGTCTGGTCCTGGATCCGACTCATAAAGATTCTGGGCATCAGTGCAGATCATTTCCTCGTCTGGATTCACAGAAGCGCTGGAGTCGACCTCTGATTCCCAGGCTATAGTATGAGTAAACAGCTCTGCAGACTCAACCATCTGTTCTACCTCATACTCAGACGGGCAGCTGGAGATTTGGGAGCTGTGAGGAAGCAAGTGCGATTTGGGTGACACCTTTGAGGACTGGAGTATTTGTGATGTTGAAGTTGATGTGGAGGAGAGCCCACCTAAAGGAGCACTTGATATCCGTTGAAGCACCTGCTGTTTTTGTGCCTCATCTGGAATTTGTAGCGATTGGCGTGGCCGTAAGAAAGGGATCTTATCACATTGTCCGCTAAAAGAAGTAGACATTTTAGTTTGGCTGGAAGATGGTCTTTCTTCTGCACCTACCCCACGGACACAACCTTTTTTCCCCTTCCCAACACGCCTATTCCCCTTTCCACCAGCAGCAGGCCTTTTTCCACTCATTTTGGTGGTTAACTAATTCACAACTCTGGAGTTGTTTGCACAAAAAAACAATGGATGGTAACCGAGCAGAGCTGAGTGGCCAAACTGTGGTATTAGGCCAAAACTATTGGCTGGGTTAGATGCAGAAAAAAATTATTTTTAATTTGCAACCTGATGGAGGTCAGTATAGATGGACTAATAGACCAAGTCCCACACACCGCTAGAAGCCCAAATATTTTTTCAGAGCTAGATGCAGAAAATTTTTTTATTCAATTTGCAACCTGATGGAGGTCAGTATAGATGGACTAATAGACCAAGTCCCACACACTGCTAGAAGCCCAAATATTTTTTCAGAGCTAGATGCAGAAAAAAATTATTTTTAATTTGCAACCTGATGGAGGTCAGTATAGATAGACTAATAGACCAAGTCCCACACACCGCTAGAAGCCCAAATATTTTTTCAGAGCTAGATGCAGAAAAAAATTATTTTTAATTTGCAACCTGATGGAGGTCAGTATAGATGGACTAATAGACCAAGTCCCACACACCGCTAGAAGCCCAAATATTTTTTCAGAGCTAGATGCAGAAAAAAATTATATTCAATTTGCAACCTGCTGGAGGTCAGTATAGAAGGACTAATAGAACAAGTCCCACACACTGCTAGAAGCCCAAATATTTTTTCAGAGCTAAATGAAGAAAAAAATTATTTTTAATTTGCAACCTGATGGAGGTCAGTATAGATGGACTAATAGACCAAGTCCCACACACTGCTAGAAGCCCAAATATTTTTTCAGAGCTAGATGCAGAAAAAAATTATTTTTAATTTGCAACCTGATGGAGGTCAGTATAGATGGACTAATAGACCAAGTCCCACACACTGCTAGAAGCCCAAATATTTTTTCAGAGCTAGATGCAGAAAAAAATTATTTTTAATTTGCAACCTGATGGAGGTCAGTATAGATGGACTAATAGACCAAGTCCCACACACCGCTAGAAGCCCAAATATTTTTTCAGAGCTAGATGCAGAAAAAAATTATATTCAATTTGCAACCTGCTGGACGTCAGTATAGAAGGACTAATAGAACAAGTCCCACACACTGCTAGAAGCCCAAATATTTTTTCAGAGCTAAATGAAGAAAAAAATTATTTTTAATTTGCAACCTGATGGAGGTCAGTATAGATGGACTAATAGACCAAGTCCCACACACTGCTAGAAGCCCAAATATTTTTTCAGAGCTAGATGCAGAAAAAAAATATTTTTAATTTGCAACCTGATGGAGGTCAGTATAGATGGACTAATAGACCAAGTCCCACACACCGCTAGAAGCCCAAATATTTTTTCAGAGCTAGATGCAGAAAATTTTTTTATTCAATTTGCAACCTGATGGAGGTCAGTATAGATGGACTAATAGACCAAGTCCCACACACTGCTAGAAGCCCAAATATTTTTTCAGAGCTAGATGCAGAAAAAAAATATTTTTAATTTGCAACCTGATGGAGGTCAGTATAGATGGACTAATAGACCAAGTCCCACACACTGCTAGAAGCCCAAATATTTTTTCAGAGCTAGATGCAGAAAAAAATTATTTTTAATTTGCAACCTGATGGAGGTCAGTATAGATGGACTAATAGAACAAGTCCCACACGCTGCTAGAAGCCCAAATATTTTTTCAGATATAAATGAAGAAAAAAATTATTTTTAATTTGCAACCTGATGGAGGTCAGTATAGATGGACTAATAGACCAAGTCCCACACACTGCTAGAAGCCCAAATATTTTTTCAGAGCTAGATGCAGAAAAAAATTATTTTTAATTTGCAACCTGATGGAGGTCAGTATAGATGGACTAATAGACCAAGTCCCACACACCGCTAGAAGCCCAAATATTTTTTCAGAGCTAGATGCAGAAAAAAATTATATTCAATTTGCAACCTGCTGGAGGTCAGTATAGAAGGACTAATAGAACAAGTCCCACACACTGCTAGAAGCCCAAATATTTTTTCAGAGCTAAATGAAGAAAAAAATTATTTTTAATTTGCAACCTGATGGAGGTCAGTATAGATGGACTAATAGACCAAGTCCCACACACTGCTAGAAGCCCAAATATTTTTTCAGAGCTAGATGCAGAAAAAAATTATATTCAGTTTGCAACCTGACTAATAGAATGATGCTATGCCCAAAAGATTTTACTTCACTAGGTGCAGTAAAAAAATTGGTATTCTATACACAGGTGGTATATCTTGCAACACAGATAGGCTACTCCACTGACTAACACACTCTGCAATAGGCCAAAAAGGATTAGCTTTGCTAGATTCAGCCAAATGCTGTGAAAAAAACTTGCACAGCACTGGCACAGACCTGCCTGGCAAAAACTGATAGGAACTGATGTAACCTAGTCCTGAAAAGGACTCCAATTACAATTAGTCTTTACTCCCACAATCTATCTATTTAAGAGCACAGACCTGCCTGATAAAAGTCATAGGAAATGCTGTAACCTAGTCCTTAAAAGGACTGCAATCACAACTATTCCCTACTCCCAAGCTATCTGTATATTTGTGCGAAAATTGGCTTGAAATTAACAAGGTATAGCGCACACAGCAACAGCGGTGCCGTCTAACACGCAGCTGCAGCAGTGAGAAAATGGTGGTGACGGGGAAAATGGCTTGGTCTTATAGGGCAAGGACATGTGACATACACTGCCAATCACACATGCCCTTGCTTGTGTGAAAAAAAGCACTTCGCTCCGTGTGTGCGCTGCTGATAGGCTGACAGATTGCACCTCCCCACTGCAAATGCGGGAAAGAGAAAAAAAAATGGAGATCTTCATTGTTCCTGCAGAGATCCATCCCCTGCCCCTCCCCCCGCCCCGCTGTACACTCAAACTGCGTATTAACATTAATTTTCATCATTACTGAGAAAAAATCCAGTTATGATTTTGGTGCACAAACAGTTATCGAACATAACCTCGAACAGCCGAATTTTTCTCAAATTGTTCGTGTTCGCCGACCGGCTCGAACACCGCCCAAAACAGCTCGAATTTGAGATTGGCGAACAGTTCGAGTAGAACAACGCTCATCTCTAAATAACATTCCAAGAACAATGGGAGAGTTTCAAAGCATTTTTAAACTTCAGCACAACTCCAAGAACAATAGAAGAGTTCCAAAGCATTTTTAAACATCAGTAGAATTCTGAGAACAATGGGAGAGCTCTACAGACTGATTTAAAAAAACAAAAACATTCCGAGAACAATGGGAGAGTTCCAAAGCATTTTTAAACTTCAGCAGAATTCCGAGAACAATGGAAGAGTTCCAAAGCACTTTTAAACTTCAGCAGAATTCAGAGAACAATGGAAGAGTTCCAAAGCATTTTTATACTTCAGCAGAATTCCGAGAACAATGGAAGAGTTCCAAAGCATTTTTAAACTTCAGTAGAATTCCGAGAACAATGGGAGAGTTCTACAAACTGATTTAAAAAAAACAATAACATTCCGAGAACAATGGGAGAGTTCCAAAGCATTTTTAAACTTCAGCAGAATTCCGAGAACAATGGAAGAGTTCCAAAGCATTTTTAAACTTCAGCAGAATTCCGAGAACAATGGAAGAGTTCCAAAGCATTTTTAAACTTCAGCAGAATTCCGAGAACAATGTGAGAGTTCTACAGATTGATTTAAAAAAACAATAACATTCCAAGAACAATGGGAGAGTTCCAAAGCATTTTTAAACTTCAGCAGAATTCCGATAACAATGGAAGAGATCCAAAGCATTTTTAAACTTCAGCAGAATTCCGAGAACAATGGGAGAGTTCTACAGAATGATTTTGAAAAACAATAACATTCCGAGAACAATGGGATGTTCCAAAGCATTTTTAAACTTCAGCAGAATTCCGAGTACAATGAAACAGTTCCAAAGCATTTTTAAACTTCAGTAGATTTCTGAGAACAATGGGAGAGTTGCAGAGCATTTTTAAACTTCAGAAGAATTCCGAGAACAATGGGAGAGTTCTACATACTGATTTAAAAAAACAATAACATTCCGAAAAAAATGGGAGAGATCCAAAGCATTTTTAAACTTCAGAAGAATTCCGAGAAAAATGGGAGAGTTCTACAGTCTGATTTAAAAAAATAATAACATTCCGAGAACAATGGGAGAGTTCCAAAGCATTTTTAAACTTCAGCAAAATTCCGAGAGCAATGGAAGAGTTCCGAAGCATTTTTAAACTTTAGCAGAATTCCGAGAACAATGTAAGAGTTGCAAAGCATTTTTAAACTTCATCAAAATTCTGAGAACAATGGAAGAGTTCCAAAACATTTTTAAACTTCATCACAATTCCGAGAACAATGGGAGAGTTCCACAGGCTATTTTTAAACTTCAGCAGAATTCCGAGAACAATGGAAGAGTTCCAAAGCATTTTTAAACTTCAGCAGAATTCCGAGAACAATGGAAGAGTTCCAAAGCATTTTTAAACTTCAGCTGAATTCCGAGAACAATGGAAGAGTTCCAAAGTATTTTTAAACTTCAACAGAATTCTCAGAACAATGGAAGAGTTCCAAAGCATTTTTAAATTTCAGCAGAATACCGAGAACAATGGAAGAGTTCCAAAGCATTTCTAACCTTCAGTAGAAATCCGAGAACAATGGGAGAGTTCTATAGACTGATTTAAAAAACAATAACATTCCGAGAACAATGGGAGAGTTCCAAAGCATTTTTAAACTTCAGAAGAATTCCAAGAACAATGGGAGAGTTCTACAGACTGATTTAAAAAAACAATAACATTCTGAGAACAATGGGAGAGTTCCAAAGCATTTTTAAACTTCAGCAGAATTTTGAGAACAATGGAAGAGTTCTAAAGCATTTTTAAACTTCAGTAGAATTCCAAGAACAATGGTATAGTTCTACAGATTGATTTAAAAAAACAGTAACATTCCGAGAACAATGGGAGAGTTCCAAAGAATTTTTAAATTTCACTAGAATTCCGAGAACAATGGGAGAGTTCTACAGATTGATTTAAAAAAAAAAACATTCCGACAACAATGGGAGAGTTCCAAAGCATTTCTAAACTTTAGTAGAATTCCGCGAACAATGGGAGAGTTCTACAGACTGATTTAAAAAAACAATAACATTCCAAGAACAATGGGAGAGTTTCAAAGCATTTTTAAACTTCAGCACAACTCCAAGAACAATAGAAGAGTTCCAAAGCATTTTTAAACATCAGTAGAATTCTGAGAACAATGGGAGAGCTCTACAGACTGATGTAAAAAAACAATAACATTCCGAAAAAAATGGGAGAGATCCAAAGCATTTTTAAACTTCAGAAGAATTCCGAGAAAAATGGGAGAGTTCTACAGTCTGATTTAAAAAAACAAAAACATTCCGAGAACAATGGGAGAGTTCCAAAGCATTTTTAAACTTCAGCAAAATTCCGAGAGCAATGGAAGAGTTCCGAAGCATTTTTAAACTTTAGCAGAATTCCGAGAACAATGTAAGAGTTGCAAAGCATTTTTAAACTTCATCAAAATTCTGAGAACAATGGAAGAGTTCCAAAACATTTTTAAACTTCACCACAATTCTGAGAACAATGGGAGAGTTCCACAGGCTATTTTTAAACTTCATCAGAATTCTGAGAACAATGAAAGAGTTCCAAAGCATTTTTAAACTTCAGCAGAATTCCGAGAACAATGGAAGAGTTCCAAAGCATTTTTAAACTTCAGCAGAATTCCGAGAACAATGAAAGAGTTCCAAAGCATTTTTAAACTTCAGTAGAATCCCGAGAACTATGGGAGAGTTCTTCAGATTGATTTAAAAAACAGTAACATTCCGAGAACAATGGGAGAGTTCCAAAGCATTTTTAAACTTCAGCAGAATTCCGATAACAATGGAAGAGTTCCAAAGCATTTTTAAACTTCAGTAGAATTCCGAGAACAATGGGAGAGTTCTAAAGACTGATTTAAAAAAACAATAACATTCCGAGAACAATGGGAGAGTTCCAAAGCATTTTTAAACTTCAGCAGCATTCCGAGAACAATGGAACAGTTCCAAAGCATTTTTAAACTACAGCTGAATTCCGAGAACAATGGAAGAGTTCCAAAGTATTTTTAAACTTCAGCAGAAATCCAAGAACAATGGAAGAGTTCCAAAGCATTTTTAAATTTCAGCAGAATACCGAGAACAATGGAAGAGTTCCAAAGCATTTCTAACCTACAGTAGAATTCCGAGAACAATGGGAGAGTTCTATAGACTGATTTAAAAAACAATAACATTCCGAGAACAATGGAAGAGTTCCAAAGCATTTTTAAACTTCAGTAGAATTCCGAGAACAATGGGAGAGTTCTACAAACTGATTTAAAAAAAACAATAACATTCCGAGAACATTGGGAGAGTTCCAAAGCATTTTTAAACTTCAGCAGAATTCCGAGAACAATGGAAGAGTTCCAAAGCATTTTTAAACTTCAGCAGAATTCCGAGAACAATGGAAGAGTTCCAAAGCATTTTTAAACTACAGCTGAATTCCGAGAACAATGTGAGAGTTATACAGATTTATTTAAAAAAAACATTAACATTCCGAGAACAATGGGAGAGTTCCAAAGCATTTTTAAACTTCAGCAGAATTCCGAGAACAATGAAAGAGTTCCAAAGCATTTTTAAACTTCAGTAGAATTCCAAGAACAATGGGAGAGTTCTAAAGACTGATTTAAAAAAACAATAACATTCTGAGAACAATGGGAGAGTTCCAAAGCATTTTTAAACTTCAGCAGAATTCCTAGAACAATGGAAGAGTTCCAAAGCATTTTTAAAGTTCAGCAGAATTCCGAGAACAATGGAAGAGTTCCAAAGCATTTTTAAACTTCAGCAGAATTCCGAGAACAATGGAAGAGTTCCAAAGCATTTTTAATTTTCAGCAGAATACCGAGAACAATGGAAGAGTTCCAAAGCATTTCTAACCTTCAGTAGAAATCCGAGAACAATGAAAGAGTTCCAAAGCATTTTTAAACATCAGTAGAATTCCGAGAACAATGGGAGAGTTCTACAGACTGATTTGAAAAACCAATAACATTCCGAGAACAGTGGGAGAGTTCCAAAGCATTTTTAAACTTCAGCAGAATTCCGAGAACAATGGAAGAGTTCCAAAGCATTTTTAAACTTCGGCAGAATTCATAGAACAATGGAAGAGTTCCAAAGCATTTTTAAACTTCAGCAGAATTGCTAGAACAATGGAAGAGTTCCAAAGCATTTTTAATATTCAGCAGAATTCCGAGAAGAAAGGAAGAGTTCCAAAGCATTTTTAAACTTCAGTAGAATTCCGAGAACTATAGAAGAGTTCTACAGATTGATTTAAAAAACAGTAACATTCCGAGAACAATGGGAGAGTTCCAAAGAATTTTTAAACTTCAGCAGAATTCCAAGAACAATGTGAGAGATCTACAGATTGATTTAAAAAAAAACATTAACATTGCGAGAACAATGGCAGAGTTCCAAAGCATTTTTAAGCTTCAGCAGAATTCAGAGAACAATTGAAGTGTTCCAAAGCATTTTTAAACTTCAATAGAATTCCGAGAACAATGGGAGAGTTCTACAGACTGATTTAAAAAAAACAATAACATTCCGAGAACAATGGGAGAGTTCCAAAGCATTTTTAACCTTCAGCAGAATTCCGAGAACAATGGAAGAGTTCCAAAGCATTTTTAAACTTCAGCAGAAGTCCGAGAACAATGGAAGAGTTCCAAAGCATTTTTAAACTTCAGCAGAATTCCGAGAACAATGGAAGAGTTCCAAACCATTTTTGAACTTCAGCAGAATACCGAGAACAATGGAAGAGTTCCAAAGCATTTTTATCCTTAAGTAGAAATCCGAGAACAATGGGAGAGTTCTACAGACTGATTTAAAAAAACAATAACATTCTGAGAACAATGGGAGAGTTCCAAAGCATTTTTAAACTTCAGAAGTGTTCCAAGAACAATGGGACAGTTCTACAGACTGATTTAAAAAAACATTAACATTCCGAGAACAAAGAGAGAGTTCCACAGCATTTTCAAACTTCAGAAGAATTCCGAGACCAATGGAAGAGTTCCAAAGCATTTTTAAACTTCAGTAGAATTGCGAGAACAATGGGAGAGTTCTACAGACTCATTTAAAAAAAACAATAACATTCCGAGAACAATGGGAGAGTTCCAAAGCATTTTTAAATTTCAGCAGAATTCCGAGAACAATGGAAGAGTTCCAAAGCATTTTTAAACTTCAGCAGAATTCCGAGAACAATGGAAGAGTTCCAAAGCATTTTTAAAATTCAGCAGAATACCGAGAACAATGGAAAAGTTCCAAAGCATTTCTAACCTTCAGTAGAAATCTGAGAACAATGGGAGAGTTCTACAGACTGATTTAAAAAAACAATAACATTCCGAGAACAATGGGAGAGTTCAAAAGCATTTTTAAACTTCAGAAGAATTCCATGAACAATGGGAGAGTTCTACAGACTGATTTAAAAAAACATTAACATTCTGAGAACAATGGGAGAGTTCCAAAGCATTTTTAAACTTCAGCAGAATTTTGAGAACAATGGAAGAGTTCCAAAGCATTTTTAAACTTCAGTAGAATTCCGAGAACAATGGTCAAGCTCTACAGATTGATTAAAAAAAACAGTAACATTCCGAGAACAATGGGAGAGTTCTAAAGAATTTTTAAACTTCACCAGAATTCGGAGAACAATGGGAGAGTTCTACAGATTGATTTAAAAAAACAATAACATTCCGACAACAATTGGATAGTTCCAAAGCATTTCTAAACTTCAGTAGAATTCCGAGAACAATGGGAGAGTTCTACAGACTGATTTAACAAAACAATAACATTACAAGAACAATGGGAGAGTTGCAATGCATTTTTAAACTTCAGCCGAATTCCGAGAACAATGGAAGAGTTCCAAAGCATTTTTAAACTTCAGCAGAATTCCGAGAACAATGGAAGAGTTCCAAAGCATTTTTAATCTTCAGCAGAATACCGAGAACAATGGAGGAGTTCCAAAGCATTTCTAACCTTCAGTAGAAATCCGAGAACAATGGGAGAGTTCCAAAGCATTTTTAAACTTCAGCAGAATTCCGAGAACAATGAAAGAGTTCCAAAGCATTTTTAAACATCAGTAGAATTCCGAGAACAATGGGAGAGTTCTACAGACTGATTTGAAAAACCAATAACATTCCGAGAACAGTGGGAGATTTCCAAAGCATTTTTAAACTTCAGCAGAATTCCGAGAACAATGGAAGAGTTCCAAAGCATTTTTAAACTTCAGCAGAATTCATAGAACAATGGAAGAGTTCCAAAGCATTTTTAAACTTCAGCAGAATTGCTAGAACAATGGAAGAGTTCCAAAGCATTTTTAATATTCAGCAGAATTCCGAGAAGAAAGGAAGAGTTCCAAAGCATTTTTAAACTTCAGTAGAATTCCGAGAACTATAGAAGAGTTCTACAGATTGATTTAAAAAACAGTAACATTCCGAGAACAATGGGAGAGTTCCAAAGAATTTTTAAACTTCAGCAGAATTCCAAGAAAAATGTGAGAGATCTACAGATTGATTTAAAAAAAAACATTAACATTGCGAGAACAATGGCAGAGTTCCAAAGCATTTTTAAGCTTCAGCAGAATTCAGAGAACAATTGAAGTGTTCAAAAGCATTTTTAAACTTCAATATAATTCCGAGAACAATGGGAGAGTTCTACAGACTGATTTAAAAAAAACAATAACATTCCGAGAACAATGGGAGAGTTCCAAAGCATTTTTAACCTTCAGCAGAATTCCGAGAACAATGGAAGAGTTCCAAAGCATTTTTAAACTTCAGCAGAAGTCCGAGAACAATGGAAGAGTTCCAAAGCATTTTTAAACTTCAGCAGAATTACGAGAACAATGGAAGAGTTCCAAAGCATTTTTAAACTTCAGCAGAATACCAAGAACAATGGAAGAGTTCCAAAGCATTTTTATCCTTAAGTAGAAATCCGAGAACAATGGGAGAGTTCTACAGACTGATTTAAAAAAACAATAACATTCTGAGAACAATGGGAGAGTTCCAAAGCA
Source organism: Phyllobates terribilis (assembly GCF_046119375.1). Classification (NCBI taxonomy): domain Eukaryota; kingdom Metazoa; phylum Chordata; class Amphibia; order Anura; family Dendrobatidae; genus Phyllobates; species Phyllobates terribilis. The sequence goes on along the minus strand of NW_027362765.1, from coordinate 28,851,179 downwards.
TTTTTAAACTTCAGAAGAGTTCCAAGAACAATGGGACAGTTCTACAGACTGATTTAAAAAAACATTAACATTCCGAGAACAAAGAGAGAGTTCCACAGCATTTTCAAACTTCAGAAGAATTCCGAGACCAATGGAAGAGTTCCAAAGCATTTTTAAACTTCAGTAGAATTGCGAGAACAATGGGAGAGTTCTACAGACTCATTTAAAAAAAACAATAACATTTCGAGAACAATGGGAGAGTTCCAAAGCATTTTTAAATTTCAGCAGAATTCCGAGAACAATGGAAGAGTTCCAAAGCATTTTTAAACTTCAGCAGAATTCCGAGAACAATGGAAGAGTTCCAAAGCATTTTTAAACTTCAGCAGAAATCTGAGAACAATGGAAGAGTTCCAAAGCATTTTTAAACTTCAGCAGAATACCGAGAACAATGGAAGAGTTCCAAAGCATTTCTAACCTTCAGTAGAAATCCGAGAACAATGGGAGAGTTCTACAGACTGATTTAAAAAAACAATAACATTCCGAGAACAATGGGAGAGTTCCAAAGCATTTTTAAACTTCAGAAGAATTCCATGAACAATGGGAGAGTTCTACAGACTGATTTAAAAAAACATTAACATTCTGAGAACAATGGGAGAGTTCCAAAGCATTTTTAAACTTCAGCAGAATTTTGAGAACAATGGAAGAGTTCCAAAGCATTTTTAAACTTCAGTAGAATTCCGAGAACAATGGTCGAGTTCTACAGATTGATTAAAAAAAACAGTAACATTCCGAGAACAATGGGAGAGTTCCAAAGAATTTTTAAACTTCACCAGAATTCGGAGAACAATGGGAGAGTTCTACAGATTGATTTAAAAAAACAATAACATTCCGACAACAATTGGATAGTTCCAAAGCATTTCTAAACTTCAGTAGAATTCCGAGAACAATGGGAGAGTTCTACAGACTGATTTAAAAAAACAATAACATTCCAAGAACAATGGGAGAGGTCCAAAGCATTTTTAAACTTCAGAAGAATACCAAGAACAATGGGAGATTTCTACAGACTGATTTAAAAAAGCATTAACATTCCGAGAACAATGGGAGAGTTCCAAAGTATTTTTAAACTTCAGAAGAATTCCAAGAACAATGGGAGAGTTCTACAGACTGATTTAAAAAATAATAACATTCTGAGAACAATGGGAGAGTTCCAAAGCATTTTTAAACTTCAGCAGAATTTTGAGAACAATGGAAGAGTTCTAAAGCATTTTTAAACTTCAGTAGAATTCCAAGAACAATGATATAGTTCTACAGATTGATTTAAAAAAACAGTAACATTCCGAAAACAATGGGAGAGTTCCAAAGAATTTTTAAATTTCACTAGAATTCCGAGAACAATGGGAGAGTTCTACAGATTGATTTAAAAAAAAAAAACATTCCGACAACAATGGGAGAGTTCCAAAGCATTTCTAAACTTTAGTAGAATTCCGCGAACAATGGGAGAGTTCTACAGACTGATTTAAAAAAACAATAACATTCCAAGAACAATGGGAGAGTTTCAAAGCATTTTTAAACTTCAGCACAACTCCAAGAACAATAGAAGAGTTTCTAAGCATTTTTAAACATCAGTAGAATTCTGAGAACAATGGGAGAGCTCTACAGACTGATTTAAAAAAACAATAACATTCCGAGAACAATGGGAGAGTTCCAAAGCATTTTTAAACTTCAGCAGAATTCCGAGAACAATGGAAGAGCTCCAAAGCATTTTTAAACTTCAGCAGAATTCAGAGAACAATGGAAGAGTTCCAAAGCATTTTTATACTTCAGCAGAATTCCGAGAACAATGGAAGAGTTCCAAAGCATTTTTAAACTTCAGTAGAATTCCGAGAACAATGGGAGAGTTCTACAAACTGATTTAAAAAAAACAATAACATTCCGAGAACAATGGGAGAGTTCCAAAGCATTTTTAAACTTCAGCAGAATTCCGAGAACAATGGAAGAGTTCCAAAGCATTTTTAAACTTCAGCAGAATTCCGAGAACAATGGGAGAGGTCCAAAGCATTTTTAAACTTCAGAAGAATTCCAAGAACAATGGGAGATTTCTACAGACTGATTTAAAAAAGCATTAACATTCCGAGAACAATGGGAGAGTTCCAAAGCATTTTTAAACTTCAGCAGAATTCCGAGAACAAAGGAAGAGTTCCAAAGCATTTTTAAACTTCAGTAGAATTCCGAGAACAATGGGAGAGTTCTACAGACTGATTTAAAAAAACAATAGCATTCCGAGAACAATGGGAGAGTTCCAAAGCATTTTTAAACTTCAGCAGAATTCCGAGAACAATGGTAGAGTTCCAAAGCATTTTTAAACTTCAGCAGAATACCGAGAACAATGGAAGAGTTCCAAAGCATTTTTAAACTTCAGCAGAATTACGAGAACAATGGAAGAGTTCCAAAGCATTTTTAAACTTCAGCAGAATTCCGAGAACAATGATAGAGTTTCAAAGCATTTTTAAACTTCAGCAGAATACCGAGAACAATGGAAGAGTTCCAAAGCATTTCTTACCTTCAGTAGAAATCCTATAACAATGGGAGAGTTCTACAGACTGATTTAAAAAAACAATAACATTCCGAGAACAATGGGAGAGTTCCAAAGCATTTTTAAACTTCAGCAGAATTTTGAGAACAATGGAAGAGTTCCAAAGCATTTCTAAACTTCAGTAGAATTCCGAGAACAATGGTAGAGTTCTACAGATTGATTTAAAAAAAACAGTAGCATTCTGAGAACTATGGGAGAGTTCCAAAGAATTTTTAAACTTCACCAGAATTCTGAGAACAATTGGAGAGTTCTACAGAATGATTTAAAAAAACATTAACATTCCGAGAGCAATGGGAGAGTTCCAAAGCATTTCTAAACTTCAGTAGAATTCCGAGAACAATGGGAGAGTTCTACAGACTGATTTAAAAAAACAATAACATTCCAAGAACAATGGGAGAGTTCCAAAGCATTTTTAAACTTCAGCAGAATTCCGAGAACAATGAAAGAGTTCCAAAGCATTTTTAAACTTCAGTAGAATTCCGAGAACAATGGGAGAGTTCTACAGACTGATTTAAAAAAACAATAACATTCCGAGAACAATGGGAGAGTTCCAAAGCATTTTTAAACTTCAGCAGAATTCCGAGAAAAAAGAAAGAGTTCCAAAGCATTTTTAAACTTCAGCAGTATTCCGAGAACAATGGAAGAGTTCCAAAGCATTTTTAAACTTCAGCAGAATTCCGAGAACAATGGAAGAGTTCCAAAGCATTTTTAAACTTCAGCAGAATTCCGAAAACAAAGAAAGAGTTCCACAGCATTTTTAAACTTCAGCAGTATTCCGAGAACAATGGAAGAGTTCCAAAGCATTTTTAAACTTCAGCAGAATACAGAGAACAATGGAAGAGTTCCAAAGCATTTCTAACCTTCAGTAGACATCCGAGAACAATGGGAGAGTTCCAAAGCATTTTTAAACTTCAGCAGAATTCCGAGAACAATGAAAGAGTTCCAAAGCATTTTTAAACATCAGTAGAATTCCGAGAACAATGGGAGAGTCCTACAGACTGATTTAAAAAACCAATAACATTACGAGAACAGTGGGAGAGTTCCAAAGCATTTTTAAACTTCAGCAGAATTCCGAGAACAATGGAAGAGTTCCAAAGCATTTTTAAACTTCAGCAGAATTGCTAGAACAATGGAAGAGTTCCAAAGCATTTTTAATCTTCAGAAGAATTCAGAGAACAATGGAAGAGTTCCAAAGCATTTTTAAACTTCAGTAGAATTCCGAGAACTATGGGAGAGTTCTACACATTGATTTAAAAAACAGTAATATTCCGAGAACAATGGGAGAGTTCCAAAGAATTTTTAAACTTCAGCAGAATTCCGAGAACAATGTGAGAGATCTACAGATTGATTTAAAAAAAACATTAACATTGCGAGAACAATGGGAGAGTTCCAAAGCATTTTTAAGCTTCAGCAGAATTCCGAAAACAATTGAAGAGTTCCAAAGCATTTTTAAACTTCAGTAGAATTCCGAGAACAATGGGAGAGTTCTACAGACTGATATAAAAAAAACAATAACATTCCGAGAACAATGGGAGAGTTCCAAAGCATTTTTAACCTTCAGCAGAATTCCGAGAACAATGGAAGAGTTCCAAAGCATTTTTAAACTTCAGCAGAAGTCCGAGAACAATGGAAGAGTTCCAAAGCATTTTTAAACTTCAGCAGAAATCCGAGAACAATGGAAGAGTTCCAAAGCATTTTTAAACTTCAGCAGAATAACGAGAAAAATGGAAGAGTTCCAAAGCATTTTTAACCTTAAGTAGAAATCTGAGAACAATGGGAGAGTTCTACAGACTGATTTAAAAAAACAATAACATTCCGAGAACAATGGGAGAGTTCCAAAGCATTTTTAAACTTCAGTAGAATTCCAAGAACTATGGGAGAGTTCTACAGATTGATTTAAAAAACAGTAACATTCCGAGAGCAATGGGAGAGTTCCAAAGAATTTTTAAACTTCAGTAGAATTCCGAGAACAATGTGAGAGTTATACAGATTGATTTAAAAAAAACATTAACATTCCGAGAACAATGGGATAGTTCCAAAGCATTTTTAAACTTCAGCAGAATTCCGAGAACAATGAAAGAGTTCCAAAGCATTTTTAAACTTCAGTAGAATTCCAAGAACAATGGGAGAGTTCTAAAGACTGATTTAAAAAAACAATAACATTCCGAGAACAATGGGAGAGTTCCAAAGCATTTTTAAACTTCAGCAGAATTCCTAGAACAATGGAAGAATTCCAAAGCATTTTTAAAGTTCTGCAGAATTCCGAGAACAATGGAAGAGTTCCTGTAACATACCTGGCGGCGTCCTTGCATGGTGGTCCATCTCCCACTGTGCAAGAGGGCGCACTTGATCTCCTATCCAGAATGTCTCTCTGGCTTCCCTCCATGCTGTCTGTTTGTGTCTGTTTCTGCTGCTTAAGGGCGGCGCCCGATCACTTCCTGCCTTTTGTACCTGCTGTGGGTCACACCCCTTGTGCGTCCTCAGCCTATTGCTGTCTGTCACTTGGTATATAGCTCAGCAGCTCCCTTCTATCCCTGCCTGAGCATAGTGTTTCCTTCAGTGTGTGCTTGCACTCTGAAGGTGCCAGGTCCCGTTCTTTGTTTCCTTGTCTGCCTTTCCTGGAGGCTGTATTTCCAGGCCTGTCTGAACTGACTCCTGTATGTCTCCTGCTTTGCGGTATTAGTTCCCGTGTCTGAACTGAGTCCTGTATGTCTCCTGCTTTGCGGTATTAGTTCCCGTGTCTGAACTGAGTCCTGTATGTCTCCTGCTTTGCGGTATCAGCTCCCGTGTCTGAACTGAGTCCTGTATGTCTCCTGCTTTGCGGTATTAGTTCCCGTGTCTGAACTGAGTCTTGTATGTCTCCTGCTTTGCGGTATTAGTTCCCGTGTCTGAACTGAGTCCTTTCTGTGTTCTCTTGTCTGTCCTGTCTGAACACACTCCTAGCCTGTTCCTCCCGCCTTCTAGGGGCCGATTACCTAGACCCGCTCCTGTATCTTGTCTGTCCTGTCTGAACACGCTCCTTGCCTGTTCGTCCCGCCTCTCTGGGGGCAGTATTCCCAGACCCGCTCCTGTATCCCGCTGCAGTGTCGGTCTCCTCCGTACACTCAGTTCCAGTCTGAACTCTCTCCTATCCTTTACCTGTTTTGCCTCTATGTCCGTTCCCTTCCTTTTTCTGCAGAGTCTGAACTCGTACCTAACTCCTGCTTGTTGTCTCTGCAAGTACTGTGTGAGTATCTGGCTCTGTCTTTCCCTTCCTGTCTGTTCCGTGTGAACAGAGCCCTGTCCTCCCTGCTCAGCCTTGTCTGCACTCTAGCTGTGCTTGCCTGTAACCCTCTGCCTGTATTGTTCCTTAGTCCCGGTGTGTACTGGGTCCTATCCCGCCTGTGTTCCTACCTGCTAGTGCCTCCCTGTCTGCACTCTAGCTGTGCTTGCCTTTACCCCCCTGCCTGCATACCCGCCTGCCTGCATACCAGTCGTGCCTGCCTATACCCACCAGTCTGTGTGCCAGCCTACCAGCCTGTTCCTGTATTCCCCTGTGTGGGTCAACAGCCGTGTCCGGGGTCTGTCCTGGAGTAGCACCTGGTCCCTCTGCTCGGTTCCTCCTTGGTGCACTGGCGTCGTATGCCGTCGTGCGACCCTGGTCGGATCGGGTGAATACCTAGTCACGCCCCTCCAGGCATTCACTCTCCGGCACGGTCCAGTGGAATCACTACCAATCACACGCACACGCCGCTTAGCCCGGGCGTGTGCATAACAGTTCCAAAGCATTTTTAAACTTCAGCAGAATTCCGAGAACAATGGAAGAGTTCCAAAGCATTTTTAATCTTCAGCAGAATACCGAGAACAATGGAAGAGTTCCAAAGCATTTCTAACCTTCAGTAGAAATCCGAGAACAATGGGAGAGTTCCAAAGCATTTTTAAACTTCAGCAGAATTCCGAGAACAATGAAAGAGTTCCAAAGCATTTTTAAACATCAGTAGAATTCCGAGAACAATGGGAGAGTTCTACAGACTGATTTGAAAAACCAATAACATTCCGAGAACAGTGGGAGAGTTCCAAAGCATTTTTAAACTTCAGCAGAATTCCGAGAACAATGGAAGAGTTCCAAAGCATTTTTAAACTTCAGCAGAATTCATAGAACAATGGAAGAGTTCCAAAGCATTTTTAAACTTCAGCAGAATTGCTGGAACAATGGAAGAGTTCCAAAGCATTTTTAATATTCAGCAGAATTCCGAGAAGAAAGGAAGAGTTCCAAAGCATTTTTAAACTTCAGTAGAATTCCGAGAACTATAGGAGAGTTGTACAGATTAATTTAAAAAACAGTAACATTCCGAGAACAATGGGAGAGTTCCAAAGAATTTTTAAACTTCAGCAGAATTCCAAGAACAATATGAGAGATCTACAGACTGATTTAAAAAAAACAATAACATTCCGAGAACAATGGGAGAGTTCCAAAGCATTTTGAAATTTCAGCAGAATTCCGAGAACAATGGAAGAGTTCCAAAGCAATTTTAAACTTCAGCAGAATTCCGAGAACAATGGAAGAGTTCCAAAGCATTTTTAAACTTCAGCAGAATTCTGAGAACAATGGAAGAGTTCCAAAGCATTTTTAAACTTCAGCAGAATACCGAGAACAATGGAAGAGTTCCAAAGCATTTCTAACCTTCAGTAGAAATCCGAGAACAATGGGAGAGTTCTACAGACTGATTTAAAAAAACAATAACATTCCGAGAACAATGGGAGAGTTCCAAAGCATTTTTAAACTTCAGAAGAATTCCATGAACAATGGGAGAGTTCTACAGACTGATTTAAAAAAACATTAACATTCTGAGAACAATGGGAGAGTTCCAAAGCACTTTGAAACTTCAGCAGAATTTTGAGAACAATGGAAGAGTTCCAAAGCATTTTTAAACTTCAGTAGAATTCCGAGAACAATGGTCGAGTTCTACAGATTGATTAAAAAAAACAGTAACATTCCGAGAACAATGGGAGAGTTCCAAAGAATTTTTAAACTTCACCAGAATTCGGAGAACAATGGGAGAGTTCTACAGATTGATTTAAAAAAACAATAACATTCCGACAACAATGGGATAGTTCCAAAGCATTTCTAAACTTCAGTAGAATTCCGAGAACAATGGGAGAGTTCTACAGACTGATTTAAAAAAACAATAACATTCCAAGAACAATGAGAGAGTTGCAATGCATTTTTAAACTTCAGCAGAATTTCAAGAACAATGGAAGAGTTCCAAAGAATTTTTAAACATCAGTAGAATTCCGAGAACAATGGGAGAGTTCTACAGAATGATTTTAAAAAAAGAACAACATTCCGAGAACAATGGGAGAGTTCCAAAGCAATTTTAAACTTCAGCAGAATTCCGAGAACAATGGAAGAGTTCCAAAGCATTTTTAAACTTCAGCAGAATTCCGAGAACAATGGAAGAGTTCCAAAGCATTTTTAAACTTCAGCAGAATTCTGAGAACAATGAAAGAGTTCCAAAGCATTTTTAAACTTCAGCAGAATACCGAGAACAATGGAAGAGTTCCAAAGCATTTCTAACCTTCACTAGAAATCCGAGAACAATGGGAGACTTTGACAGACTGATTTAAAAAAACAATAACATTCCGAGAACAATGGGAGAGTTCCAAAGCATTTTTAAACTTTAGAAGAATTCCAAGAACAATGGGAGAGTTCTACAGACTGATTTAAAAAAACTTTAACATTCTGAGAACAATGGGAAAGTTCCAAAGCATTTTTAAACTTCAGCAGAATTTTGAGACCAATGGAAGAATTCCAAAGCATTTTTAAACTTCAGTAGAATTCCGAGAACAATGGTAGAGTTCTACAGATTGATTTAAAAAAACAGTAACATTCCGAGAACAATGGGAGTGTTCCAAACACATTTTAAACTTCACCAGAATTTCGAAAACAATGGGAGAGTTCTACAGATTGATTTAAAAAACATTAAAATTCCGACAACAATGGGAGAGTTGCAAAGCATTTTTAAACTTCAGCAGAATTCCAGGAACAATGGAAGAGATCCAAAGCATTTTTAAACATCAGAAGAATTCCGAGAACAATGGGAGAGTTCTACAGACTGATTTAAAAAACCAATAACATTCCGAGAACAATGGGAGAGTTCTACAGAATGATTTAAAAAAAACAATAACATTCCAAGAACAATGGGAGAGTTCCAAAGCATTTTTAAACTTCAGCAGAATTCCGAGAACAATGGAAGAGTTCCAAAGCATTTTTAAACTTCAGCAGAATTCTGATAACAATGAAAGGTTTCCAAAGCATTTTTAAACTTCAGCAGAATACCGAGAACAATGGAAGAGTTCCAAAGCATTTTTAAACTTCAGTAGAATTCCGAGAACAATGGGAGAGTTCTACAGACTGATGTAAAAAAAACAATAACATTCCGAGAACAATGGGAGAGTTCCAAAGCATTTTTAACCTTCAGCAGAATTCCACGAACAATGGAAGAGCTCCAAAGCATTTTTAAACTTCAGCAGAAGTCCGACAACAATGGAAGTGTTCCAAAGCATTTTTAAACTTCAGCAGAATTCCGAGACCAATGGAAGAGTTCCAAAGCATTTTTAAACTTCAGCAGAATACCGAGAACAATGTAAGAGTTCTAAAGCATGTTTAACCTTAAGTAGAAATCCGAGAACAATGGGAGAGTTCTACAGACTGATTTAAGAAAACAATAACATTCCGAGAACAATGGGAGAGTTCCAAAGCATTTTTAAATTTCAGAAGAGTTCCAAGTACAATGGGAGAGTTCTACAGACTGATTTAAAAAAACATTAACATTCCGAGATCAAAGAGAGAGTTCCAAAGCATTTTTAAACTTCAGAAGAATTCCGAGAACAATGGGAGAGTTCTACAGAATGATTTTAAAAAAACAATAACATTTCGAGAACAATGGGAGAGTTCCAAAGCATTTTTAAACTTCAGCAGAATTCCGAGAACAATGGAAGAGTTCCAAAGCATTTTTAAACTTCAGCAGAATTCTGATAACAATGAAAGAGTTCCAAAGCATTTTTAAACTTCAGAAGAATTCCGAGAACAATGGGAGAGTTCTACAGACTGATTTAAAAAAACTTTAACATTCTGAGAACAATGGGAAAGTTACAAAGCATTTTTAAACTTCAGCAGAATTTTGAGAACAATGGAAGAATTCCAAAGCATTTTTAAACTTCAGTAGAATTCCGAGAACAATGGTAGAGTTCTACCGATTGATTTAAATAAACAGTAACATTCCGAGAACAATGGGAGAGTTCCAAAGAATTTTTAAACTTCACCAGAATTTCAAAAACAATGGGAGAGTTCTACAGATTGATTTAAAAAAACATTAACATTCCAACAACAATGGGAGAGTTCCAAAGCATTTTTAAACTTCAGCAGAATTCCAGGAACAATGGAAGAGTTCCAAAGCATTTTTAAACATCAGTAGAATTCCGAGAACAATGGGAGAGATCTGCAGACTGATTTAAAAAAAACAATAACATTCCGACAACAATGGGAGAGTTCCAAAGCATTTTTAAACTTCAGCAGAATTCCGAGAACAATGGAAGAATTCCAAAGCATTTTTAAACTTCAGCAGAATTCCGAGAGCAATGGGAGAGCTCCACAGGCTGTTTTTAAACTTCAACAGAATTCCGAGAACAATGGAAGAGTTCCAATGCATTTTTAAACTTCACTAGAATTACGAGTACAATGGAAGAGTTCCAAAGCTTTTTTAAACTTTAGTAGAATTCTGAGAACAATGGGAGAGTTCTACAGACTGATTTAAAAAGACAGGAACATTCCGAGAACAATGGGTGAGTTCTAAAGCATTTTTAAAGTTCAGCAGAATTCAGAGAACAATGGGAGAGTTATACCGACTGATTTAAAAAAACAATAACATTTCGAGAACAATGGGAGAATTCCAAAGCATTTTTAAACTTCAGCAGAATTCCGAGAACAATCGAAGAGTTCCAAAGCATTTTTAAACTTCAGCAGAATTCCGAGAACAATGGAAGAGTTCCAAAGCATTTTTAAACTTTAGTAGAATTCCGATAACAATGGGAGAGTTCTTCAGACTGATTTTAAAAAACAAAAACATTCCAAGAACAATGGGAGAGTTTCAAAGCATTTTTAAACTTCAGCAGAATTCCGAGTACAATGGAAGAGTTCCAAAGCTTTTTTAAACTTCAGTAGATTTCTGAGAACAAAGGGAGAGTTCTACAGACTGATTTACAAAAACAATAACATTCCAAGAGCAATGGGAGAATTCCAAAGCATTTCTAAACTTCAGCAGAATTCCAAGAACAATGGAAGAGCTCCAAACATTTTTAAGCTTCAGCACAAGTCCGACAACAATGGAAGAGTTGCAAAGCATTTTTAAACTTCATAAAAATTCCGAGAACAATGGAAAAGCTCCAAAACATTTTTAAATTTAGCAGAATTCCGAGAGCAATGGAAGAGTACCAAAACATTTTTAAACTTCAGTAGGATTCTGAGAACAATGGGAGAGTTCTATAGGTTGATTTATAAAAACAATAACATTCCGAGAACAATCGGAGAGTTCCAAAGCATTTTTTAACTTCATTAGAATTCTGAGAACAATGTAAGAGTTCCAAAGCATTTTTAAACTTCAGCTGAGATTCGAGAACAATGGAAGAGTTCCAAATATTTTTAAACTTCAGCAGAATTCCGAGAACAATGGAAGAGTTCCAAAGCATTTTTAAACTTCAGCAGAATTCCGAGAACAATGGAAGAGTTCCAAAACATTTTTAAAATTCAGCAGAATTCCGAGAACAATGGGAGAGTTCTATAGACTATTTTTAAACTTCAGCAAAAATTACGAGAACAATGAAACAGTTCCAAAGCTTTTTTAAACTTCAGTAGAATTCTGAGAACAATGGGAGTGTTCCACGGGCTATTTTTAAACTTCAAAAGAATTCCGAGAACAATCGAAGAATTCCAAAGCATTTTTAAACTTCAGCAGAATTCCGATAACAATGGGAGAGATGCACAGGCTGATTTAAAAAAATCAATAACATTCCGAGAAAAATGGGAGTGTTCCAAAGCATTTTTTAACTTCATCAGAATTCCGAGAACAATGGAAGAGTTCCATAGCATTTTTAAACTTCAGAAGATATCCGAGAACAATGGAAGAGTTCCAAAGCATTTTTAAACTTCAGTAGAATTCAGATAACAATGGGAGAGTTCTGCAGACTGATTTAAAAAAACAATAACATTCCGAGAACAATGGGAGAGTTCCAAAGCATTTTTAAACTTCAGCAGAATTCCGAGAACAATGGAAGAATTCCAAAGCATTTTTAAACTTCAGCAGAATTCCGAGAACAACGGAAGAGTTCCAAAACATTTTTAAACTTCAGCAGAATTCCGAGAGCAATGGGAGAGCCCCACAGGCTACTTTTAAACTTCAACAGAATTCCGAGAACAATGGAAGAGTTCCAATGCATTTTTAAACTTCAGTAGAATTCCGAGTACAATGGAAGAGTTCCAAAGCTTTTTAAACTTCAGTAGAATTCTGAGAACAATGGGAGAGTTCTACAGACTGATTTAAAAAGACAATAACATTCCGAGAACAATGGGTGAGTTCTAAAGCATTTTTAAAGTTCAGCAGAATTCAGAGAACAATGGGAGAGTTATACAAACTGATTTAAAAAATCAATAAGATTCCGAGAAAAATGGGAAAATTCCAAAGCATTTTTAAACTTCAGCAGAATTCCGAGAACAATCGAAGAGTTCCAAAGCATTTTTAAACTTCAGCAGAATTCCGAGAACAATGGAAGAGTTCCAAAGCATTTTTAAGCTTTAGTAGAATTCTGATAACAATGGGAGAGTTCTTCAGACTGATTTTAAAAAACAAAAACGTTCCAAGAACAATGGGAGAGTTCCAAAGCATTTTTAAACTTCAGCAGAATTCCGAGTACAATGGAAGAGTTCCAAAGCTTTTTTAAACTTCAGTAGATTTCTGAGAACAATGGGAGAGTTCTACAGACTGATTTACAAAAACAATAACATTCTGAGAACAATGGGAGAGGTCAAAAGCATTTTTAAAGTTCAGCAGAATTCAGAGAACAATGTGAGAGTTGTACAGACTGATTTTAAAAAACAAATAACATTCCAAGAACAATGGGAGAATTCCAAAGCATTTCTAAACTTCACCAGAATTCCAAGAACAATGGAAGAGTTCTAAAGCATTTTTAAACTTCAGCAGAATTCTGAGAACAATGGAACAGCTCCAAACATTTTTAAACTTCAGCACAAGTCCGACAACAATGGAAGAGTTGCAAAGCATTTTTAAACTTCATCAAAATTCCGAGAACAATGGAAGAGCTCCAAAACATTTTTGAATTTAGCAGAATTCCGAGAGCAATGGAAGAGTACCAAAACATTTTTAAACTTCAGTATGATTCCGAGAACAATGGGAGCGTTCTATAGGTTGATTTATAAAAACAATAACATTCCGAGAACAATCGGAGAGTTCCAAAGCATTTTTTAACTTCATTAGAATTCTGAGAACAATGTAAGAGTTCCAAAGCATTTTTAAACTTCAGCTGAGATCCGAGAACAATGGAAGAGTTCCAAAGCATTTTTAAACTTCAGCAGAATTCCGAGAACAATGGAAGAGTTCCAAAACATTTTTAAAATTCAGCAGAATCCCGAGAACAATGGGAGAGTTCTATAGACTATTTTTAAACTTCAGCAAAAATTACGAGAACAATGGAAGAGTTCCAAAGCTTTTTTAAACTTCAGTAGAATTCTGAGAACAATGGGAGAGTTCTACAGACTGATTTAAAAACAATAACATTCCGAGAACAATGGGAGAGTTCCAAAGCATTTTTAAACTGCAGTAGAATTCCGAGAACAATGAGAGAGTTCTATAGACTGATTTAAAAAAACAATAACATTCCGAGAACAATGGGAGAGTTCCAAAACATTTTTAAATTTCAGCAGAATTCCAAGAACAATGGAAGAGTTCCAAAGCTTTTTCTAACTTCACTAGAATTCCGAGAACAATGGAAGAGTTCCAAAGCTTTTTTAAACTTCAGTAGAATTCTGAGAACAATGGGAGAGTTCCACGGGCTATTTTTAAACTTCAAAAGAATTCCGAGAACAATGGAAGAATTCCAAAGCATTTTTAAACTTTAGCAGAATTCCGATAACAATGGGAGAGTTCTACAGGCTGATTTAAAAAATCAATAACATTCTGAGAAAAATGGGAGTGTTCCAAAGCATTTTTTAAATTCATCAGAATTCCGAGAACAATGGAAGAGCTCCATAGCATTTTTAAACTTCAGAAGAAATCCGAGAACAATGGAAGAGTTCCAAAGCATTTTTAAACTTCAGTAGAATTCCGATAACAATGGGAGAGTTCTGCAGACTGATTTAAAAAAAAAACAATAACATTCCGAGAACAATGGGAGAGTTCCAAAGCATTTTTAAACTTCAGAAGAATTCCGAGAACAATGGAAGAATTCCAAAGCATTTTTAAACTTCAGCAGAATTCCAAGAACAATGGAAGAGTTCCGAAGCATTTTTAAACTTCAACAGAATACCGAGAGCAATGGAAGAGTTGCAAAGCATTTTTAAACTTCATCAAAATTCCGAGAACAATGGAAGAGTTCCAAAACATTTTTAAACTTCAGCAGAATTCCGAGAGCAATGGGAGAGCACCACAGTAGTGTTGAGCCACCCCCGTAGTGTTCGAGTTCGGTACGGTTCGTCGAACACCCGTGTGTTCGCCGAACTGTTCGTCGAACTGTTCGTCGAACACCATCGAACACCGTTAAAACCAATGGCAGGCAAACAAAAACACATAGAAACACAAAGAAAACACCTTCAAAGGTGTCCAAAAGCTGACAAACTGCTCAGAAGACATTACTAACACATGGAAAAGTGACAAGTACATATAGTCATGCGAAGATAAAAGAGGTGGAGGAGTAAAAGGAGGGGGAGACACAGATATAGGCATGTCATGCCCTTCTACAATCCAAAAAGTGAGAAGCCGACACGGCCAGTCCGCTCCTGCCCGTGCCACCTCCGTGTCGCCGGGTTTGTGCCAGAGCCGCGGTGAACCCTGATGGCCAGCCCCCCTCTCCCAATACTGGTGTCTGTCCGCTGGTGGGTCGAGCGAGCCCCCCTGTGGTGGAGGCAGCTCTAAGCTTTTTAATTTAAATTGTCTCTCTAATTTGAATGAATACACTTTAAATCCATTTACAAGGATCTATTGGAGGGCAAGTCTCATGCCAGCAGCCGCGTAATTCCAGCTCCAGTAGCGTCCACTAAAGCTGCTGCAGTTAAAAAGCTTTATAAGGATTGAGCTCGGCTGTCCACCGCAAGGCATCCTACTGCCAGTCCCAGCCCCTATGCCTTAGGGTGCCTCCTGATGCTCTTCACTGAGTATCCCATGGTCCCGAAGCATTTCCTTTGAAAAAATTAAGTGTCTAAACTACAGGTGGTGTAGCTTGCTTAACAGCCGGGATAATCCACTGACTAGCAGACACTGCTACTAGGCACAAAGTATTTCCTGGGCTAGATGCAGTTAAAAATTTGTAATTAGATACTCTCGTTGGATGCTGAGAAAGCATTCCATAGAGTCTCCTGGCACGCCATATATGATTCTCTTAAAAAGCTTGGGGTAGGGGTCTAGGGGACCCTTTTATAGCCAAAATCACGGCCCTGTATCACAATACGTCACCTAGGCTGAAGATAAATGGAACTGTAGCACCCTGAGGGCTCGGTTGCTACAGAGGTATTGCACCTCACCCAGAGGTGTGATATCTCACTCTCAGGTAAGGATGGAGTGTGGATCAGGACCCGACACCTGCATGCATTACACCACATTGCCGTGGGGCAGGGCGACCAATATGCCTCTGAGATGGGCACGACAGTCCCTGTCCCTGGCTGGAGTGGGGGGAGGGAACACTGAGGAAGGGGAACCCTGTAGTGCAGGAGCAGGGAGGAAGCAGTTCCTGGGTGCATTGAGAAGGGAGTATAAAAGGTGGGCACCATCTTAGTTCAGTGCAGAGAAGTCTGAGCAGAAGTGGCAGGGAGCAGGGGCTCTGCATGAGCTCTGCTCCGGAGGCGGGCCTAGTAACAGAGGCCCAGGCCTGGAAGAGGGAGAAGGAAGGAAGAGGAGCGGAGAAGGCTCCAGGAACGAGGAATGAAGGGATCCCAGGGGTGCGGACGGGCGAGTCGCCACCGCACGCCCGAATCCACCTGCGTGGAGGGGTCAGGCCAAAGGGGGAGACCGGTCCCCGAAACTAGTGGAGGCAGGAAACGACCCTCAGCTAGAAACCGGAGGCTCTGACATTTTATGTGGCGCAGCCCCTCGCTACACCCGCTAGGAAGGCACCACATAGGGTCAGGGAAACTGGCGCCAAGTTTACCAAGAGGAGGCCCGAGGCAGCCGGACAGAAGGTTTGGTAAGAAAGGCCAGACAAAGGACACACAAAGGGGGTCCTGTGAAGCGCTCCAAAGTTATCTGGGAGTTGTCTGAGCCCCTCACCTGGTGAGCACAGTACGACGTGGGCAGCCGTTACCTGCAGACATGGTCTGGATAATAAGAACTGTGAGTAAAGGCCCTGGACTGCATCACTGACTCTGTGTCGTTACTGCTGCTGCCCTGCACATCACCCCTATCCTCCGCATACACTGCCCTGAGGCTATACTCCTCCCGTGGGGAGTTATGCTACGCTCTGCTGCACCCACAACACCAGCCTCAGCGGTCTGCCCTGCAGCGGCGGTTCACTTTGACCGCAATCCACGGGTGGCGTAGTCGGACATTTAAACATCAAAACCACATAAATAGTTCCGCCACTGGTTTGACCACCCTGAGCCACGGAACCGGGTCGCCGCCACGAAGACTACAACCACCAGCATCCACCAAAAAGGGTTCGGCTCCGGGTGTCCCAAGGCCCAGGGGGTGCATCAGAACATTTTCATCACCTTTCACAATCACCAATGGGACAAGGCAGGGATGTCCTCTGTCCCCTCTCTTATACATCCTAGTGACGGAGCACCTGCTCTCATCAATTCGCCATAACCCCAATATTAGGTGGATTGAGGTGGGAGGCACCGAGTACAAGTGCTCTCTATTTGCTGATGATGTCCTAGTATATATCACTCAATCACATATATCCATCCATGCTGTTATGGCTGAAATAGATCACTTTGTTACATGGTCAAATTTTAAAATCAATGCAGCGAAGTCTGAGGCCCTTGATGTCTCCCTCCCCAAATCCATATAGGATTCCATCCAGTCCAACTTTCCCTTTGCCTGGCCCTCACAGGGTATCAAATACTTAGGAATTCCTATTCATAGAGACCTCTCCCATCTATGTTATCTTAATTTTGGGCCCTTTATTGAACAACTCCATACAGACCACGGTTGGCAAGTTAGAACTGTAAGATTCACTACGTGAACCACTGGTGTTTTGTGGAAAAGCACATGTACACTGCGTTCCAAATTATTATGCAAAAAGTGTTTAGGAGTGATAAGGGAAGAATTTGTTTGTCAGTTAAACTCATTGATGGTGATGTGTGTCAGGGCTCTTTATATCACTGTAAGCAATTGCAGACACCTGTGCTAATTAGTTTGGCAGGTGTGTCCAATGAAAGGCAAGACTACTTAAGAAGGTTGTCTCACATTATTAAGCAGCCTACATTTTCTGCCAAAATGGGAAAGAAAAAGGATGTGTCGGCTGCTGAGAAGCAACAAATTGTGGAGTGTTTAGGTCAAGGCATGACTACAATCAACATTGTGCGATGATCAGGATGAAGTGTCTTGGCAATCAAGAAGTATGTAGCTGATTCACAGTACACACGTGTGCGTGCTGATAAGGGCAAATTGAGGACTCTTTCCTACAGGCAATTACGTCAGGTTGAAAGAGCAGCGGCAAAAAAGCCTTGTCATAGCAGCAGACAAGTTTTTGAAGCTGCTTGTGCCTCCAACGTCCCCCGAACAACAAGATGCAGGGTCCTTCAGAGGTTTGCAGCTGTGCATACGCCATCCTGTCGACCTCCTCTATCCACTTCACACAAGCAGAAAGGGCTCCAGTGGGCCAAACATTACATGAAGACTGATTTCAAAACTGTTTTGTTCACGGATGAGTGCCGTGCAGCGCTCGATGGTCCAGATGGATGGAGTGGAGGATGGCTGGTTGATGGACACCCCACGCAAACACGGCTACAGCGCCAACAAGGAGGAGGTGGAGTAATGTTTTGGGCTGGAATCATGGGGAGAGAGATTGTCGGCCCTTTTAGGATCCCTGAAGGCGCTAAAGATGAACTCCATAATGTATGTGGATTTTCTCAAACAGCACTTCCTGCCATGGTTCAAGAAGAAGAACCGTGTATTTCACAGCAAGATCATTTTTCTGCATGATAATGCACCATCTCATGCTGCACATAAAACATCTGCATCTCTGGCTGATATGGGCATAAAAGGGGACAAACTTATGGTGTGACCCCCATGCTCCCCTGACCTCTACCCCATTCAGAACCTTTGGAGCATCATTAAAAGGAGTGTCTATGATGGCGGGAGGCAGTTCACATCTAAGCAACAGCTCTGGGAGGGCATTCTGTCCTCATGCAAAACAATTGAAGCAGAAACCATCCAAAACCTGACAAATTCAATGGACGAGAGAGTTCAGAAGCTCCTTTCGAACAAGGGGTCCTATGTGAAAATGTACCATCACCTAGAATAAAGTTTTGAGTTGAAAACTGTTTGATTTCAGTTTCTAACAACCTGCTAATGCTTATAATTTCAAAAATGACCATTTTTTTGGTCTTTATTAAAATGAAAAGGTTGATCGAAAAGTTTGGGGGATCTAAGAGTGTGGCAACCCAGTAGTCATGATTACTTCGAATTCTGACAATATGAGGGTCATGCTGCAGGTAGTGCAGCAAGAAGGCACTTATGTGTCTTGCGCATCTCGGAGCCCCAAAATTATTTTCCGGGCTAGATGCAGCTAAAAATTATTATTAATTTTAAATCTGGTGAAGCTTTAGTATAGATGGCCTAATAGGATCAGTGCTGCACACTGCTACAAAGCCCAAATTATTTTCCAGTCAAGATACAGATAAACATGATTAGTAATTTTAAATCTGGTGGAGCTTATTATAGATGGCCTAACAGAATCAGTGCTGCACACTGCTACAAAGCCCAAATTATTTTCCAGCCAAGATACAGATAAACATGATTAGTAATTTGAAAGCTTAAAACGGTTGGTAGGGTGATTTTAACCAATCATCAAGCTTTTACTCTCCCCAGGATGACACAGGGGTAGAAAAGTCGTTTCGGATCCATGATTTGTTCATCTTTATGAACGTGAGTCTGTCTACATTATCAGTGGAGAGCCGCGTGCGCTTATCTGTCAGCACACCACCAGCAGCGCTGAACACACGTTCAGACAGAACGCTGGCTGCGGGGCATGACAAGATCTCCAAGGCGTAAGTGGCTAGCTCCGGCCATTTATCCAGATTGGAAGCCCAAAAAGAGCAAGGGTCCAGTGACACAGTCGTGGCTTCAATGTTTACTTGGAGATACTCCTGTACCATCGTCTCTAGGCGTTGACTATGTGTCAGACTTCTTGTCTCCTGTGGCCTTGCAAAGGATGGGCTAAAAAAGTGGTGAAATGATTCCGCAAAATTGATGTTACCAGCAGATACTGTGGTTCTGTTACGGTTTGAGTGCTAAACACTTGACGGTCCCACGGTTGGCAAGTTGGAACTGTGAGATTCACTACGTGCACCACTGGTATTTTGTGGAAAAGCACATGTAAGATTCTGCAACAGTCTCTGCTGATACTCCTGCATGCGTGCATCCCTTTCTATGGCAGGAATAATTTCTGCAAATTTACTTTTGTACCGGGGATCTAACAGTGTGGCAACCCAGTAGTCAGGATTATTTCTAATTCTCACAATTCGAGGGTCATGTTGCAGGTAGTGCAGCAAGAAGGCACTCATGTGTGTTGCGCATCCAGGAGCACCAAGTTCCTGTTGTGTTGGTGGCGAGGTAACAATCATGCTTCCTTCCTCTGTCCTCTCCCCCCAACCTCGCACAACAGAAATGTGATCAAGGCCTCCCTCATCTGATGAGTCATCCATCAGTTCGTCCTCCACTTCTTCCTGGGCTCCTGCACCTTCCTCACTAGTTTGGCTGCTACCATGCGCCCTGGTAAAACCATCTCCCCCACCCTCACATGCCTGCCGCCTTGGTGCTGCCGACCGTCTGGACCTTGCAGATGTTAGCCCTTCCGCATACAACTCCTCCTCCTCTACTTCCTCCACCTCCTCTTGTGCCACCACCTGACTCCGAATTCTGTTTAATATGTGCTCCAGCATGTAAATCAATGGAATAGTCATGCTGATAATGGCATCGTCAGCACTAAACATCTTCGTCGCCATTTCAAAACTGTGCAGAAGGGTGCATAGGTCCCTGATCTGAGACCACTCCTCCAGCGTGATTTGCCCCACCTCTGAATCTCGTTGGCCCAGGCTATACATCAGAACGTATTGCACCAGGGCTTGTCGGTGCTGCCACAGTCGCTGCAACATGTGCAGAGTTGAATTCCACCGGGTAGGCACATCGCATTTTAGCCGGTGAAGTGGCAGGCCCAACGACTTCTGTAGAGATGTAAGTCGCTGAGCTGCGGGATGCGAACGGCGGAAGTGAGCACACAGCGACCGTGCTGGACAACCAGGTTCAACACGTGAGCCATACAAGGCACGTGTGTGACATTGCCCCGGCGAAGGGCCGCACCCAGGTTTGCAGCATTGTCGCACACGGCCTTCCCTGGTTTCACGTCCAGTGGAGACAACCATTCATGAAATTGGTTCTCCAGAGCTGACCACAACTCCTCAGCTGTGTGACTCACATTTCCCAGACATTTCAATGTAAAAACCGCTTGATGACGTTGAGCCCTACTGCCAGCATAGTAAGGAGGTGTGCAGGATCCCTTCTGCGCAGTTAGAAAGCTTGTGGCATGACCAGACAGGCTTTGGGTGCAGGTGGAAGACGGAGAGGAGGTTGAGGAGGCAGAAGCAGTGGAGGAACTTTGACATAAAGAGGATTGACGCACAACTCGTGGGGACGGCAAGACTTGGACAGCAGCCCCTTGTCCTGCTGTCACCATAGTTACCCAGTGCCCAGTCAGCGACATGTAACGCCCCTGTCCATGCCTACTCGTCCAAGTGTCTGTGGTGAAATGCACCCTGTCACATACAGAGTTTCTCAAAGAAGCGGTGATGTTGTGTGCCACATGCTGGTGGAGCGCAGGCACACCTTTCTTTGAGAAGTAGTGCCGACTGGGCATCTGGTACTGGGGCACTGCGACGGACATAAGGTCTCGAAAATCCTCTGTGTCCACCAGGCGGAAAGGCAGCATTTCTGTAGCCAAGAGCTTGCAGATGGTGAAATTCAACCTCTTAGGTTTCTCATGGCTAGGAGGAAATGGTCTTTTACTTGTCCACATCTGAGGGACCGAGGGCTGGCTATTGTGCTTAGACGGGGTTGATAAGGGTGTCCCCGGCAAACTGCCGGTCTGTGAGGAAGATGCAGGCGGACATGTTAGGTTGCCTTGATCCAAAGGTGGTGCTATCGATGTCGGACAGCGCTCAACACCAGCTGGTGTTACCACCTCCAAAGAAAATGATGACCTGCCAATCACGCTGGCTGTTGCAGGTAAAGAGGTGGCAGGTCTGCGCCCCAAAACAGGTGTGACTGCTGTCCCCCCAGTCACAGAGGATGAAGAGGCCGCGGATGCACAAGATATGGCAGACGGTGGTTGGCCCGGTCGGCTAGGCCGCATTGTAGCACACTTAGCTTCCCACTGCAACTTATGCTTCATGTCCATGTGCCGGTTCATGCATGAAGTACTCAAACTATGTATTTTTTGGCCTCTACTTAGCTTTTGCTGACAAATGTTACAGATAACACGAGTTGGGTCATCTTTATCGATCTGAAAAAATGCCCAGGCTATGCAAGGCTTAGCACCCATGCGACCTGAAGAGCCACCACGACTTGTGGTGAGAGGCAGAGTTGTGTTTGAGGATGCAGTTGTTGATGTGCTTCCAGTACTACGTCTCTGTCCAGGAAGGCACAACCTGACCTCGTTGTCACTAGCATCTTCCTCCACCTCCTCTGCTGACCTCATCTCTTGGCTGACTGTGGGTTGACAGTAAGTGGGATCTCCAACCTCATCATCATCACCCTGTGCGTTATCACACCCGTCGTCCTCAGAGCCAACCTGTTCCTGCCCTGACAAAAAACTAAAGTTGTCGCTCCAATCAGGTATTTGAGTCTTATCATCGTCTTCCTCATTGTCTCCACCAACAGGAGTTACAGTTTGGGAATGAGGGTCTACATTATGGTCAGAACCTTCTGCGTCTGGTCCTGGATCCGACTCATAAAGATTCTGGGCATCAGTGCAGATCATTTCCTCGTCTGGATTCACAGAAGCGCTGGAGTCGACCTCTGATTCCCAGGCTATAGTATGAGTAAACAGCTCTGCAGACTCAACCATCTGTTCTACCTCATACTCAGACGGGCAGCTGGAGATTTGGGAGCTGTGAGGAAGCAAGTGCGATTGGGGTGACACCTTTGAGGACTGGAGTAATTGTGATGTTGAAGTTGATGTGGAGGAGAGCCCACTTAAAGGAGCACTTGATATCCGTTGAAGCACCTGCTGTTTTTGTGCCTCATCTGGAATTTGTAGCGATTGGCGTGGCCGTAAGAAAGGGATCTTATCACATTGTCCGCTAAAAGAAGTAGACATTTTAGTTTGGCTGGAAGATGGTCTTTCTTCTGCAGATGTTACTGTTGCTTTAACACCTACCCCACGGACACAACCTTTTTTCCCCTTCCCAACACGCCTATTCCCCTTTCCACCAGCAGCAGGCCTTTTTCCACTCATTTTGGTGGTTAACTAATTCACAACTCTGGAGTTGTTTGCACAAAAAAACAATGGATGGTAACCGAGCAGAGCTAAGTGGCCAAACTGTGGTATTAGGCCAAAACTATTGGCTGGGTTAGATGCAGAAAAAAATTATATTCAATTTGCAACCTGATGGAGGTCAGTATAGATGGACTAATACAACAAGTCCCACACACAGCTAGAAGCGCAAATATTTTTTCAGAGGTACAGTAGATGCAGATAAAAATTATTTTTAATTTGCAACCTGATGGAGGTCAGTATAGATGGACTAATAGAGAAAGTCCGACACACTGCTAGAAGGCCAAATATTTTTTCAGAGCTAGATGCAGAAAAAAATTATATTCAGTTTGCAACCTGATGGAGGTCTGTATAGATGGATTAATAGAACAAGACCCACACACAGCTAGAAGCCCAATATTTTTTCAGAGGTAGATGCAGAAAAAAATATATTCAGTTTGCAACCTGATGGAGGTCAGTATAGATGGACTAATAAAACAAGTCCCACACACAGCTAAAAGCCCAATATTTTTTCAGAGGTAGATGCAGAAAAAAAATATATTCAGTTTGCAACCTGATGGAGGTCTGTATAGATGGATTAATAGAACAAGTCCCACACACAGCTAGAAGCCCAATATTTTTTCAGAGCTAGATGCAGAAAAAAATATATTCAGTTTGCAACCTGATGGAGGTCTGTATAGATGGATTAATAGACAAGTCCCACACACAGCTAGAAGCCCAATATTTTTTCAGAGGTAGATGCAGAAAAAAATATATTCAGTTTGCAACCTGATGGAGGTCTGTATAGATGGATTAATAGAACAAGTCCCACACACAGCTAGAAGCCCAATATTTTTTCAGAGGTAGATGCAGAAAAATATATATATTCAGTTTGCAACCTGATGGAGGTCTGTATAGATGGATTAATAGAACAAGTCCCACACACAGCTAGAAGCCCAATATTTTTTCAGAGGTAGATGCAGAAAAAAATATATTCAGTTTGCAACCTGATGGAGGTCTGTATAGATGGATTAATAGAACAAGTCCCACACAAAGCTAGAAGCCCAATATGTTTTCAGAGGTAGATGCAGAAAAAAATATATTCAGTTTGCAACCTGATGGAGGTCAATATAGATGGACTAATACAACAAGTCCAACACACAGCTAGAAGCCCAATATTTTTTCAGAGGTAGATGCAGAAAAAAAATATATTCAGTTTGCAACCTGATGGAGGTCTGTATAGATGGATTAATAGAACAAGTCCCACACACAGCTAGAAGCCCAATATTTTTTCAGAGGTAGATGCAGAAAAAAATATATTCAGTAGATTTCTGAGAACAATGGGAGAGTTCTACAGACTGATTTACAAAAACAATAACATTCCGAGAACAATGGGAGAGGTCCAAAGCATTTTTAAAGTTCAGCCAAATTCAGAGAACAATGGGAGAGTTCTACAGACTGATTTTAAAAAACAATAACATTCCAAGAACAATGGGAGAATTCCAAAGCATTTCTAAACTTCAGCAGAATTCCAAGAACAATGGAAGAGTTCCAAAGCATTTTTAAACTTCAGCAGAATTCCGAGAACAATGGAAGAGCTCCAAAACATTTTTGAATTTAGCAGAATTCCAAGAGCAATGGAAGAGTACCAAAACATTTTTAAACTTCAGTAGGATTCCAAGAACAATGGGAGCGTTCTATAGGTTGATTTATAAAAACAATAACATTCCAAGAACAATCGGAGAGTTCCAAAGCATTTTTTAACTTCATTAGAATTCTGAGAAAAATGTAAGAGTTCCAAAGCATTTTTAAACTTCAGCTGAGATTCGAGAACAATGGAAGAGTTCCAAATATTTTTAAACTTCAGCAGAATTCCGAGAACAATGGAAGAGTTCCAAAGCATTTTTAGACTTCAGCAGAATTCCGAGAACAATGGAAGAGTTCCAAAACATTTTTAAAATTCAGCAGAATTCCGAGAACAATGGGAGAGTTCTATAGACTATTTTTAAACTTCAGCAAAAATTACGAGAACAATGGAAGAGTTCCATAGCTTTTTTAAACTTCAGTATAATTCTGAGAACAATGGGAGAGTTCTACAGACTGATTTAAAAACAATAACATTCCGAGAACAATGGGAGAGTTCCAAAGCATTTTTAAACTGCAGTAGAATTCTGAGAATAATGGGAGAGTTCTACAGACTGATTTAAAAAAACAATAACATTCCGAGAACAATGGGAGAGTTCCAAAACATTTTTAAATTTCAGCAGAATTCCAAGAACAATGGAAGAGTTCCAAAGCTTTTCTAACTTCACTAGAATTCCGAGAACAATGGAAGAGTTCCAAAGCTTTTTTAAACTTCAGTAGAATTCTGAGAACAATGGGAGAGTTCCACGGGCTATTTTTAAACTTCAAAAGAATTCCGAGAACAATGGAAGAATTCCAAAGCATTTTTAAACTTCAGCAGAATTCCGATAACAATGGGAGAGTTCTACAGGCTGATTTAAAAAATCAATAACATTCATAGAAAAATGGGAGTGTTCCAAAGCATTTTTTAACTTCATCACAATTCCGAGAACAATGGAGGAGTTCCATAGCATTTTTAAACTTCAGAAGAAATCCGAGAACAATGTAAGAGTTCCAAACATTTTTAAACTTCAGCAGAATTCCGAGAACAATGGAAGAGTTCCAAAGCATTTTTAAACTTCAGCAGAATGCTGAGAACAATGAAAGGGTTCCAAAGCATTTTTAAACTTCAGCAGAATTCCGAGTACAATGGAAGAGTTCCAAAACATTTTTAAACTTCAGCAGAATTCCGAGAACAATGGGAGTGTTCTACAGACTGATTTAATAAAACAATAACATTCCGAGAACAATGGGAGAGTTCCAAAGCATTTTTAAACTTCAGCAGGATTCCTAGAACAATGGAAGAATTCCAAAGCATTTTTAAACTTCAGCAGAATTCCAAGAACAATGGAAGAGTTCCGAAGCATTTTTAAACTTCAACAGAATTCCGAGAGCAATGGAAGAGTTGCAAAGCATTTTTAAACTTCATCAAAATTCCGAGAACAATGGAAGAGTTCCAAAATTTTTTTAAACTTCAGCAAAATTCCGAGAGCAATGGGAGAGTTCCACAGGCTATTTTTAAACTTCAACAGATTTCCGAGAACAATGGAAGAGTTCCAATGCATTTTTAAACTTCAGTAGAATTCGGAGTACAATGGAAGAGTTCCAAAGCTTTTTTAAACTTCAGCAGAATTCTGAGAACAATGGGAGAGTTCTACAGACTGATTTAAAAAAACAATAACATTCCGAGAACAATGGGAGAGTTCTAAAGCATTTTTAAAGCTCAGCAGAATTCAGAGAACAATGGGAGAGTTATACAGACTGATTTAAAAAAACAATAACATTCCGAGAACAATGGGAGAATTCCAAAGCATTTTTAAACTTCAGCAGAATTCCGAGAACAATCGAAGAGTTCCAAAGCACTTTTAAACTTCAGCAGAATTCCGAGAACAATGGAAGTGCTCCAAAGCATTTTTAAACTTCAGCACAATTCCGAGAACAATGGAAGAGTTGCAAAGCACTTTTAAACTTCATAAAAATTCCGAGAACAATGGAAGAGCTGCAAAGCATTTTTAAACTTCAGCACAATTCCGAGAACAATGGAAGAGTTCCAAAACATTTTTAATCTTCAGTAGGATTCAGAGAACAATTGGAGAGTTCTATAGGTTGATTTATAAAAACAATAACATTCCGAGAACAATCAGAGTGTTCCAAAGCATTTTTTAACTTCATTAGAATTCCGAGAACAATGGAAGAGTTCCAAAGCATTTTTAAACTTCAGCAGAATTCCGAGAACAATGGAAGAGTTCCAAAACATTTTTAAAATTCAGCAGAATTCCGAGAACAATGGGAGAGTTCTATAGACTATTTTTAAACTTCAGCAAAATTCCAAGAACAATGGAAGAGTTCCAAAGCATTTTTAAACTTCAGTAGAATTCCGATAACAATGGGAGAGTTCTGCAGACTGATTTAAAAAAACAATAACATTCCGAGAACAATGGGAGAGTTCCAAAGCATTTTTAAACTTCAGCAGAATTCCGAGAACAGTGGAAGAATTCCAAAGCATTTTTAAACTTCAACAGATTTCCAAGAACAATGGAAGAGTTCCGAAGCATTTTTAAACTTCAACAGAATTCTGAGAGCAATGGAAGAGTTGCAAAGCATTTTTAAACTTCATCAAAATTCCGAGAACAATGGAAGAGTTTTAAAACATTTTTAAGCTTCAGCAGAATTCCGAGAGCAATGGGAGAGCTCCACAGGCTATTTTTAAACTTCAACAGAATTCCGAGAACAATGGAAGAGTTCCAATGCATTTTTAAACTTCAGTAGAATTACGAGTACAATGGAAGAGTTCCAAAGCTTTTTTAAACTTCAGCAGAATTCTGAGAACAATGGGAGAGTTCTACAGACTGATTTAAAAAAACAATAACATTCCGAGAACAATGGGAGAATTCCGAAGCATTTTTAAACTTCAGCAGAATTCCGAGAACAATCGAAGAGTTCCAAAGCACTTTTAAACTTCAGCAGAATTCCGAGAACAATGGTAGAGTTCCAAAGCACTTTTAAACTTCATAAAAATTCCGAGAACAATGGAAGAGCTCCAAAACTTTTTTAAACTTTAGCAGAATTCTGAGAACAATGGGAGAGTTCCACAGGCTATTTTTAAACTTCAACAGAATTCCGAGAACAATGATAGCGTTCCGAAGCATTTTTAAACTTCAGCAGAATTCTGAGAACAATGGAAGAGCTGCAAAGCATTTTTAAACTTCAGCACAATTCCGAGAACAATGGAAGAGTTCCAAAACATTTTTAATCTTCAGTAGGATTCCGAGAACAATTGGAGAGTTCTATAGGTTGATTTATAAAAGCAATAACATTCCGAGAACAATCGGAGAGTTCCAAAGCATTTTTTAACTTCATTAGAATTCCGAGAACAATGGAAGAGTTCCAAAGCATTTTTAAACTTCAGCAGAGATTCGAGAACAATGGAAGAGTTCCAAAGCATTTTTAAACTTCAGCAGAATTCCGAGAACAATGGAAGAGTTCCAAAACATTTTTAAAATTCAGCAGAATTCTGAGAACAATGGGAGAGTTCTGCAGACCGATTTAAAAAAACAATAACATTCCAAGAACAATGGGAGAGTTCCAAAGCATTTTTAAACTTCAGCAGAATTCCGAGAACAATGGAAGAATTCCAAAGCATTTTTAAACTTCAACAGATTTCCAAGAACAATGGAAGAGTTCCGAAGCATTTTTAAACTTCAACAGAATTCCGAGAGCAATGGAAGAGTTGCAAAGCATTTTTAAACTTAATCAAAATTCCGAGAACAATGGAAGAGTTCCAAAACATTTTTAAGCTTCAACAGAATTCCGAGAGCAATGGGAGAGCTCCACAGGCTATTTTTAAACTTCAACAGAATTCCGAGAACAATGGAAGAGTTCCAATGCATTTTTAAACTTCAGTAGAATTCCGAGTACAATGGAAGAGTTCCAAAGCTTTTTTAAACTTCAGTAGAATTCTGAGAACAATGGGAGAGTTCTACAGACTGATTTAAAAAGACAATAACATTCCGAGAACAATGGGAGAGTTCTAAAGCATTTTTAAAGTTCAGCAGAATTCAGAGAACAATGGGAGAGTTATACAGACTGATTTAAAAAAACAATAACATTCCGAGAACAATGGGAGAATTCCAAAGCATTTTTAAACTTCACCAGAATTCCGAGAACAATCGAAGAGTTCCAAAGCATTTTTAAACTTCAGCACAATTCCGAGAACAATGGATGAGCTCCAAAGCATTTTTAAACTTCAGCACAATTCCGAGAACAATGGAAGAGCTCCAAAACATTTTTAAACTTCAGCAGAATTCCGAGAACAATTGAAGAGTTCCAAAGCATTTTTAAACTTCAGCACAATTCCGAGAACAATGGATGAGCTCCAAAGCATTTTTAAACTTCAGCACAATTCCGAGAACAATGGAAGAGCTCCAAAACATTTTTAAACTTCAGCAGAATTCCGAGAACAATGGGAGAGTTCCACAGGCTATTTTTAAACTTCAACAGAATTCCGAGAACAATGGTAGAGTTCCGAAGCATTTTTAAACTTCAGCAGAATTCTGAGAACAATGGAAGAGCTGCAAAGCATTTTAAAACTTCAGCACAATTCCGACAACAATGGAAGAGTTCCAAAACATTTTTAATCTTCAGTAGGATTCAGAGAACAATTGGAGAGTTCTATAGGTTGATTTATAAAAACAATAACATTCCGAGAACAATCGGAGAGTTCCAAAGCATTTTTTAACTTCATTAGAATTCCGAGAACAATGGAAGAGTTCAAAAGCATTTTTAAACTTCAGCAGAGATTCGAGAACAATGGAAGAGTTCCAAATATTTTTAAACTTCAGCAGAATTCCGAGAACAATGGAAGAGTACCAAAGCATTTTTAAACTTCAGCAGAATTCCGAGAACAATGGAAGAGTTCCAAAACATTTTTAAAATTCAGCAGAATTCCGAGAACAATTGGAGAGTTCTATAGACTATTTTTAAACTTCAGCAAAATTCCAAGAACAATTGAAGAGTTCGAAAGCATTTTTAAACTTCAGTAGAATTCCGATAACAATGGGAGAGTTCTGCAGACTGATTTAAAAAAACAATAACATTCCGAGAACAATGGGAGAGTTTCAAAGCATTTTTAAACTTCAGCAGAATTCCGAGAACAATGGGAGTGTTCTAAAGCATTTTTATAGTTCAGCAGAATTCAGAGAACAATGGGAGAGTTATACAGACTGATTTAAAAAAACAATAACATTCCGAGAACAATGGGAGAATTCCAAAGCATTTTTAAACTTCAGCAGAATTCCGAGAACAATCGAAGAGTTCCAAAGCATTTTTAAACTTCAGCAGAATTCCGAGAACAATGGAAGAGCTACAAAGCATTTTTAAACTTCAGCACAATTCCGAGAACAATGGAAGAGTTGCAAAGCATTTTTAAACTTCATAAAAATTCCGAGAACAATGGAAGAGCTCCAAAACATTTTTAAACTTCAGCAGAATTCCGAGAACAATGGGAGAGTTCCACAGGCTATTTTTAAACTTCAACAGAATTCCGAGAACAATGGTAGAGTTCCGAAGCATTTTTAAACTTCAGCAGAATTCTGAGAAAAAAGGAAGAGCTGCAAAGCATTTTTAAACTTCAGCACAATTCCGACAACAATGGAAGAGTTCCAAAACATTTTTAATCTTCAGTAGGATTCAGAGAACAATTGGAGAGTTCTATAGGTTGATTTATAAAAACAATAACATTCCGAGAACAATCGGAGAGTTCCAAAGCATTTTTTAAATTCATTAGAATTCCGAGAACAATGGAAGAGCTCCAAAGCATTTTTAAACTTCAGCAGAGATTCGAGAACAATGGAAGAGTTCCAAATATTTTTAAACTTCAGCAGAATTCCGAGAACAATGGAAGAGTTCCAAAGCATTTTTAAACTTCAGCAGAATTCCGAGAACAATGGAAGAGTTCCAAAACATTTTTAAAATTCTGCAGAATTCCGAGAACAATGGGAGAGTTCTAAAGCATTTTTAAAGTTCAGTAGAATTCAGAGAACATTGGGAGAGTTATACAGACTGATTTAAAAAAACAATAACATTCCGAGAAAAATGGGAGAGTTCTATAGACTATTTTTAAACTTCAGCAAAATTCCAAGAACAATGGAAGAGTTCCAAAGCATTTTTAAACTTCAGTAGAATTCCGATAACAATGGGAGAGTTCTGCAGACTGATTTTAAAAAACAAAAACATTCCGAGAACAAAGGGAGAGTTCCAAAGCATTTTTAAACTTCAGCAGAATTCCGAGTACAATGGAAGAGTTCCAAAGCTTTTTTAAACTTCAGTAGAATTCTGAGAATGGGAAAGTTCTACAGACTGATCTAAAGAAACAATAACATTGCAAGAACACTGGAAGAGTTCCAAGGAATGTTTAAACTTCAGCAGAATTCCGACAAATATGGAAGAATTCCAAAGCTTTTTTAAACTTCAATAGAATTCTGAGAACAATGGAAGAGCTCTACAGACTGATTTAAAAAAACAATAACATTCCGAGAACAATGGGAGAGATCCAAAGCATTTTTAAACTTCAGAAGAATTCTGAGAACAATTGGAGACTTCTACAGACTGATTTAAAAAAACAATAACATTTCGAGAACAATGGGAGAGTTCCAAAGCATTTTTAAACATCAGTAGAATACCGAGGACAATGGAAGAGTTCCAAAGCATTCTTAAACTTCAGTAGAATTCCGAGAACAATGGGAGAGTTCTACAGACTGATTTTAAAAAACAATAACATTCCGAGAACAATGGGGGAGTTCTAAAGCATTTTTAAACTTCAGCAGAATTCCGAGTACAATGGAAGAGTTCCAAAGCTTTTTTAAACTTCTGTAGAATTCTGAGAACAATGGAAAAGATCTACAGACCGATTTAAAAAAACAATAACATTCCGAGAACAATGGGAGAGTTCCAAAGCATTTTTAATCTTCAGCAGAATTCTGAGAACAATGGAAGAGTTCCAAAACATTTTTAAAATTCAGCAGAATTCCGAGAACAATGGGAGAGTTCTATAGACTATTTTTAAACTTCAGCAAAATTCCAAGAACAATGGAAGAGTTCCAAAGCATTTTTAAACTTCAGTAGAATTCCGATAACAATGGGAGAGTTCTGCAGACTGATTTTAAAAAACAAAAACATTCCGAGAACAAAGGGAGAGTTCCAAAGCATTTTTAAACTTCAGCAGAATTCCGAGTACAATGGAAGAGTTCCAAAGCTTTTTTAAACTTCAGTAGAATTCTGAGAACAATGGGAGAGTTCTACAGACTGATCTAAAGAAACAATAACATTGCAAGAACACTGGAAGAGTTCCAAGGAATGTTTAAACTTTAGCAGAATTCCGAGAAATATGGAAGAGTTCCAAAGCTTTTTAAACTTCAATAGAATTCTGAGAACAATGGAAGAGCTCTACAGACTGATTTAAAAAAACAATAACATTCCGAGAACAATGGGAGAGATCCAAAGCATTTTTAAACTTCAGAAGAATTCTGAGAACAATGGGAGACTTCTACAGACTGATTTAAAAAAACAATAACATTCCAAGAACAATGGGAGAGTTCCAAAGCATTTTTAAACCTCAGCAGAATACCGAGGACAATGGAAGAGTTCCAAAGCATTCTTAAACTTCAGTAGAAATCCGAGAACAATGGGAGAGTTCTACAGACTGATTTTAAAAAACAATAACATTCCGAGAACAATGGGGGAGTTCCAAAGCATTTTTAAACTTCAGCAGAATTCCGAGTACAATGGAAGAGTTCCAAATCTTTTTTAAACTTCTGTAGAATTCTGAGAACAATGGAAAAGATCTACAGACTGATTTAAAAAAACAATAACATTCCGAGAACAATGAGAGAGTTCCAAAGCATTTTTAAACTTCAGAAGAATTCCGAGAACAATCGGAGAGTTCTACACACTGATTTAAAAAAACAATAACATTCCGAGAAAAATTAGAGATTTCCAAAGCATTTTTAAACTTCAGCAGAATTACGAGAACAATGGAATAGTTCCAAACATTTTTAAACTTCAGCAGAATTCCGAGATCAATGGAAGAGCCCCAAAGCATTTTTAAACTTCAGCAGAATTCCGAGAACAATAGAAGAGTTCCAAAACATTTTTAAACTTCAGTAGAATTCCGAGTACAATGGAAGAGTTCCAAAGCTTTTTTAAACTTCAGTAGAATTCTGAGAACAATGGGAGAGTTCTACAGACTGATGTAAAAAGACAATAACATTCCGAGAACAATGGGAGAATTCCAAAGCATTTTTAAACTTCAGCAGAATTCCGAGAACAATCGAAGAGCTCCAAAGCATTTTTAAACTTCAGCACAATTCTGAGAACAATGGAAGAGTTGCAAAGCATTTTTAAACTTCATAAAAATTCTGAGAACAATGGAAGAGCTCCAAAACATTTTTAAACTTCAGCAGAATTCCGAGAACAATGGGGGAGTTCCACAGGCTATTTTTAAACTTCAACAGAATTCCGAGAACAATGGTAGAGTTCCGAAGCATTTTTAAACTTCAGCAGAATTCTGAGAACAATGGAAGAGCTGCAAAGCATTTTTAAACTTCAGCACAATTCCGAGAACAATGGAAGAGTTCCAAAACATTTTTAAACTTCAGTAGGATTCCGAGAACAATTGGAGAGTTCTATAGGTTGATTTATAAAAACAATAACATTCAGAGAACAATCGGAGAGTTCCAAAGCATTTTTTAACTTCATTAGATTTCCGAGAACAATGGAAGAGTTCCAAAGCATTTTTAAACTTCAGCAGAGATTCGAGAACAATGGAAGAGTTCCAAATATTTTTAAACTTCAGCAGAATTCCGAGAACAATGGAAGAGTTCCAAAGCATTTTTAAACTTCAGCAGAATTCCGAGAACAATGGAAGAGTTCCAAAACATTTTTAAAATTCAGCAGAATTCTGAGAACAATGGGAGAGTTCTATAGACTATTTTTAAACTTCAGCAAAATTCCAAGAACAATGGAAGAGTTCCAAAGCATTTTTAAACTTCAGTAGTATTCCGAGAACAATGGAAGAGTTCCAAAGAATTTTTAAACTTCAGTAGAATTCTGAGAACAATGGGAGAGTTCTACAGACTGATTTAAAGAAACAATAACATTCCGAGAACAATGGGAGAGTTCCAAAGCATTTTTAAGCTGCAGCAGAATTTCGATAACAATGGGAGAGTCCTACAGTCTGATTTAAAAAAACAATAACATTCCGAGAACAATGGGAGGGTTCCAAAACATTTTTAAATTTCAGCAGAATTCCGAGAACAATGGAAGATTTCCAAAACATTTTTAAAATTCAGCAGAATTCCGAGAACAATAGGAGAAATCTATAGACTATTTTTAAACTTCAGCAGAACTCCGAGAAGAATGGAAGAGTTCCAAAGCATTTTTAAACTTCAGCAGAATTCGGAGTACAATAGAAGAGTTCCAACGCTTATTTAAACTTCAGTAGATTTCTGAAAACAATGGGAGAGTTCTACAAACTGGTTTAAAAAACAATAACACTCCGAGAACAATGGGAGAGTTCCAAAGCATTTTTAAACTTCAGCAAAATTCCGAGAACAATGGGAGTGTTCTACAGACTGATTTAAACAAGCAATAACATTCCGAGAACAATGGGAGAGTTCCAAAGCATTTTTAAACTTCAGCAGAATTTCGAGAACAATAGAAGAGTTCCAAAGCATTTTTAAACTTCAGCAGAATTCCAAGAACAATGGAAGAGTTCCAAAGCATTTTTAAACTTCAGCAGAATTCTGAGAGCAATGGGAGAGTTCCACAGGCTATTTTTAAACTTCAACAGAATTCCGAGAACAATGTAAGAGTTCCAATGCATTTTTAAACTTCAGTAGGATTCCGAGTACAATGGAAGAGTTCCAAAGCTTTTTTAAACTTCAGTAGAATTCTGAGAACAATGGGAGAGTTCTACAGACTGATTTAAAAAAACAATAACATTCCGAGAACAATGGGAGAGTTCTAAAGCATTTTTAAAGTTCAGCAGAATTCAGAGAACAATGGGAGAGTTATACAGACTGATTTAAAAAAACAATAACATTCCGAGAACAATGGGAGAATTCCAAAGCATTTTTAAACTTCAGCAGAATTCCGAGAACAATCGAAGAGTTCCAAAGCATTTTTAAACTTCAGCAGAATTCCGAGAACAATGGGAGAGTTCCACAGGCTATTTTTAAACTTCAACAGAATTCCGAGAACAATGGTAGAGTTCCGAAGCATTTTTAAACTTCAGCAGAATTCTGAGAACAATGGAAGAGCTGCAATGCATTTTTAAACTTCAGCACAAATCCGAGAACAATGGAAGAGTTCCAAAACATTTTTAAACTTCAGTAGGATTCCGAGAACAATTGGAGAGTTCTATAGGTTGATTTATAAAAACAATAACATTCCGAGAACAATCGGAGAGTTCCAAAGCATTTTTTAACTTCATTAGAATTCCGAGAACAATGGAAGAGTTCCAAAGCATTTTTAAACTTCAGCAGAGATTCGAGAACAATGGAAGAGTTCCAAATATTTTTAAACTTCAGCAGAATTCCAAGAACAATGGAAGAGCTCCAAAGCATTTTTAAACTTCAGCAGAATTCCGAGAACAATGGAAGAGTTCCAAAACATTTTTAAAATTCAGCAGAATTCCGAGAACAATGGGAGAGTTCTATAGACTATTTTTAAACTTCAGCAAAATTCCAAGAACAATGGAAGAGTTCCAAAGCATTTTTAAACTTCAATAGAATTCCGATAACAATGGGAGAGTTCTGCAGACTGATTTTAAAAAACAAAAACATTCCGAGAACAATGGGAGAGTTCCAAAGCATTTTTAAACTTCAGCAGAATTCCGAGTACAATGGAAGAGTTCCAAAGCTTTTTTAAACTTCAGTAGAATTTGGAGAACAATGGGAGAGTTCTACAGACTGATTAAAAGAAACAATAACATTCCGAGAACAATGGGTGGGAGGGTTCCAAAGCATTTTTAAGCTGCAGCAGAATTCTGAGAACAATGGGAGAGTTCTACAGACTGATAGAAAAAAAACAATAACATTCCGAGAACAATGGGAGAGTTCCAAAACATTTTTAAATTTCAGCAGAATTCCGAGAACAATGGAAGAGTTCCAAAGCTTTTTCTAACTTCACTAGAATTCCGAGAACAATGGAAGAGTTCCAGAGCTTTTTTAAACTTCAGTAGAATTCTGAGAACAATGGGAGAGTTCCACGGGCTATTTTTAAACTTCAAAAGAATTCCGAGAACAATGGTAGAATTCCAAAGCATTTTTAAACTTCAGCAGAATTCCGAGAACAATGGAAGAGTTCTATATACTATTTTTAATCTTCAGCAGACTTCCGAGAAAAATGGAAGAGTTCCAAAGCATTTTTAAACTTCAGCAGAATTCCGATAACAATGGGAGTGTTCTACAGGCTGATTTAAAAAATCAATAACATTCTGAGAAAAATGGGAGAGTTCCAAAGCATTTTTTAACTTCATTAGAATTCCGAGAACAATGGAAGAGTTCCATAGCATTT
The DNA here is from genome assembly GCF_046119375.1 of Phyllobates terribilis. NCBI lineage: Eukaryota > Metazoa > Chordata > Amphibia > Anura > Dendrobatidae > Phyllobates > Phyllobates terribilis. The sequence goes on along the minus strand of NW_027362765.1, from coordinate 28,815,454 downwards.
TTAAACTTCAGAAGAAATCCGAGAACAATGGAAGAGTTCCAAACATTTTTAAACTTCAGCAGAATTCCGAGAACAATGGAAGAGTTCCAAAGCATTTTTAAACTTCAGCAGAATGCTGAGAACAATGAAAGGGTTCCAAAGCATTTTTAAACTTCAGCAGAATTCCGAGAACAAAGGAAGAGTTCCAAAACATTTTTAAAATTCAGCAGAATTCCGAGAACAAGGGGAGAAATCTATAGACTATTTTTAAACTTCAGCAGAACTCCGAGTAGAATGGAAGAGTTCCAAAGCATTTTTAAACTTCAGCAGAATTCCGAGTACAATGGAAGAGTTCCAACGCTTTTTTAAACTTCAGCAGATTTCTGAAAACAATGGGAGAGTTCTACAAACTGGTTTAAAAACAATAACACTCCGAGAACAATGGGAGAGTTCCAAAGCATTTTTAAACTTCAGCAGAATTCCGACAGCAATGGGAGAGCTCCACAGGCTATTTTTAAACTTCAACAGAATTCCGAGAGCAATGGAAGAGTTCCAATGCATTTTTAAACTTCAGTAGAATTCCGAGTACAATGGAAGAGTTCCAAAGCTTTTTAAAACTTCAGTAGAATTCTGAGAACAATGGAAGAGTTCTAAAGCATTTTTAAAGTTCAGCAGAATTCAGAGAACATTGGGAGAGTTATACATACTGATTTAAAAAAACAATAACATTCCGAGAACAATGGGAGAATTCCTAAGCATTTTTAAACTTCAGCAGAATTCCGAGAACAATCGAAGAGTTCCAAGGCATTTTTAAACTTCAGCAGAATTCCGAGAACAATGGAAGAGCTGCAAAACATTTTTAAACTTCAGCACAATTCCGAGAACAATGGAAGAGTTCCAAAACATTTTTAAACTTCAGTAGAATTCCGAGAACAATTGGAGAGTTCTATAGGTTGATTTATAAAAACAATAACATTCCAAGAACAATCGGAGAGTTCCAAAGCATTTTATAACTTTATTAGAATTCCGAGAACAATGGAAGAGTTCCAAAGCATTTTTAAACTTCAGCAGAATTCCGAGAACAATGGAAGAGTTCCAATGCATTTTTAAAATTCAGCAGAATTCCGAGAACAATGGAAGAGTTCCAAATCATTTCTAAACTTCAGCAGAGATTTGAGAACAATGGAAGAGTTCCAAATATTTTTAAACTTCAGCAGAATTCCGAGAACAATGGAAGAGTTCCAAAGCATTTTTAAACTTCAGCAGAATTCCGAGAACAATGGAAGAGTTCCAAAACATTTTTAAAATTCAGCAGAATTCCGAGAACAATGGGAGAGTTCTATAGACTATTTTTAAACTTCAGCAAAATTCCAAGAACAATGGAAGAGTTCCAAAGCATTTTTAAACTTCAGTAGAATTCCGATAACAATGGGAGAGTTCTGCAGACTGATTTTAAAAAACAAAAACATTCCGAGAACAAAGGGAGAGTTCCAAAGCATTTTTAAACTTCAGCAGAATTCCGACAGCAATGGGAGAGCTCCACAGGCTATTTTTAAACTTCAACAGAATTCCGAGAACAATGGAAGAGTTCCAATGCATTTTTAAACTTCAGTAGAATTCCGAGAACAATGGAAGAGTTCCAAAGCTTTTTAAAACTTCAGTAGAATTCTGAGAACAATGGGAGAGTTCTACAGACGAATTTAAAAAAACAATAACATTCCGAGAACAATGGGAGAGTTCTAAAGCATTTTTAAAGTTCAGCAGAATTCAGAGAACATTGGGAGAGTTATACATACTGATTTAAAAAAACAATAACATTCCGAGAACAATTGGAGAATTCCAAAGCATTTTTAAACTTCAGCAGAATTCCGAGAACAATCGAAGAGTTCCAAGGCATTTTTAAACTTCAGCAGAATTCCGAGAACAATGAAAGAGCTGCAAAACATTTTTAAACTTCAGTAGAATTCCGAGAACAATTGGAGAGTTCTATAGGTTGATTTATAAAAACAATAACATTCCAAGAACAATCGGAGAGTTCCAAAGCATTTTTTAACTTTATTAGAATTCCGAGAACAATGGAAGAGTTCCAAAGCATTTTTAAACTTCAGCAGAATTCCGAGAACAATGGAAGAGTTCCAATGCATTTTTAAAATTCAGCAGAATTCCGAGAACAATGGAAGAGTTCCAAAGCATTTCTAAACTTCAGCAGAGATTCGAGAACAATGGAAGAGTTCCAAATATTTTTAAACTTCAGCAGAATTCCGAGAACAATGGAAGAGTTCCAAAGCTTTTTTAAACTTCAGCAGAATTCCGAGAACAATGGAAGAGTTCCAAAACATTTTTAAAATTCAGCAGAATTCCGAGAACAATGGGAGAGTTCTATAGACTATTTTTAAACTTCAGCAAAATTCCAAGAACAATGGAAGAGTTCCAAAACATTTTTAAACTTCAGTAGAATTCCGATAACAATGGGAGAGTTCTGCAGACTGATTTTAAAAAACAAAAACATTCCGAGAACAAAGGGAGAGTTCCAAAGCATTTTTAAACTTCAGCAGAATTCCGAGTACAATGGAAGAGTTCCAAACCTTTTTTAAACTTCAGTAGAATTCTGAGAACAATGGGAGAGTTCTACAGACTGATCTGAAGAAACAATAACATTGCAAGAACACTGGAAGAGTTCCAAAGCTTTTTTAAACTTCTGTAGAATTCTGAGAACAATGAAAAAGATCTACAGACTGATTTAAAAAAACAATAACATTCCGAGAACAATGGGAGAGTTCCAAAGCATTTTTAAACTTCAGAAGAATTCCGAGAACAATGGAAGAGCCCCAAAGCATATTTAAACTTCAGCAGAATTCCGAGAACAATGGAAGAGTTACAAAGCATTTATAAACTTCATCAAAATTCCGAGAACAATGGAAGAGTTCCAAAACATTTTTTAACTTAGCAGAATTCCGAGAACAATGGAAGAGTTCCAAAGCATTTTTAAACTTCCGTAGAATTCTGAGAACAATGGGAGAATTCTACAGACTGATTTATAAAAAACAATAATATTCAGAGAACAATGGGAGAGTTCCAAAGAATTTTTTCATCTTCAACAGAATTCCGAGAACAAGGGAGGAGTTCCAAAGCATTTTTAAGCTTCAGCACAATAGCGAGAACAATGGAAGAGCTCCAAAGCATTTTTAAGCTTCAGTAGAATTACGAGAACAATGGGAGAGTTATACAGACTGATTTAAAAAAACAATAACATTCAAAGAACAATGGTGGAGTTCCAAAGCATTTTTAAACTTCAGCAGAATTCCGAGAAAAATGGAAGTGTTCCAAAGCATTTTTATACTTCAGCAGAATTCCGAGTACAATGGAAGAGTTCCAAAGCTTTTTTAACCTTCAGTAGAATTCTGAGAACAATGGGAGAGTTCCACAGGCTATTTTTAAACTTCAATAGAATTCTGAGAACAATTGGAGAGTTCTACAGACTGATTTAAAAAAACAATAACATTCCGAGAACAATGGGAGAGTTCCAAACCATTTTTAAACTTCAGCAGAATTCGGAGAACAGTGGAAGAGTTCCAAAGCATTTTTAAACTTCAGCAGAATTCCGAGAACAATGGAAGAGCTCCAAAGCATTTTTAAACTTCAGCATAATTCCGAGAACAAGGGAACAGTTGCAAAGCATTTTTAATCTTCATCAAAATTCCGAGAACAATGGAAGAGTTCCAAAACTTTTTTAAACTTAGCAGAATTCCGAGAACAATGGAAGAGTTTCAAAGCATTTTTAACCTTCAGTAGAATTCTGAGAACAATGGGATAATTCTATAGATTGATTTAAAAAGACAATAACATTCCGAGAACAATGAAAAAGTTCCAAAGCATTTTTAAACTTCAGCAGTACTTGGAGAACAAAGGGAGAATTCCAAAGCATTGATAAGTTTCAGCAGAATTCCGAGAACAATGGAAGAGTTCCAAATCATATTTAAACTTCAGTAGAATTCTGAGAACAATGGGAGAGTTCTACACACTTTTTTAAAAAAACAATAACATTCCGAGAAAAATGGGAGAGTTCCAAAGCATTTTTTAACTTCAGGAGAAATACGAGAACAATGGAAGAGTTCCAAAGGATTTTTAAAATTCAGATTAATTCCGAGAACAATGGGAGATTTCTATATACCATTTTTAAACTTCAGCAGAATTCCGAGAGCAATGAAAGGGTTCCAAAGCATTTTTAATCTTCAGCATAATGCCGAGAACAATGGAAGAGTTCCAAAGCATTTTTAAACTTCAGCAGAATTCCGAGAAAAATGGAAGAGTTCCAAAGCATTTTTAAAATTAAGACTAATTCCGAGAACAATGGGAGAGTTCTATATACCATTTTTAAACTTCAGCAGAATTCCGAGAACAATGGAAGAGTTCCAAAGCATTTTTAAACTTCAGCAGAATTCCGAGAAAAATGGAAGAGTTCCAAAGCATTTTTAAAATTCAGTAGAATTCTGAGAACAATGGGAGAGTTCTACAGACTGATCTAAAGAAACAATAACATTACAAGAACAATGGAAGAGTTCCAAAGAATGTTTAAACTTCAGCAGAATTCCGAGAAATATGGAAGAGTTCCAAAGCTTTATTAAACTTCAATAGAATTCTGAGAACAATGGAAGAGCTCTACAGACTGATTTAAAAAAAAAAATAACATTCCGAGAACAATGGGAGAGTTCCAAAGCATTTTTTAACTTCATTAGAATTCCGAGAGCAATGGAAGAGTTCCATAGCATTTTTAAACTTCAGTAGAAATCCGAGAACAATGGAAGAGTTCCAAACATTTTTAAACTTCACCAGAATGCCGAGAACAATGGAAGAGTTTCAAAGCATTTTTAAACTTCAGTAGAATTCCGAGAACAATGGGAGAGTTCTGCAGACTGATTTTAAAAAACAAAAACATTCCGAGAACAAAGGGAGAGTTCCAAAGCATTTTTAAACTTCAGCAGAATTCCGAGTACAATGGAAGAGTTCCAAAGCTTTTTTAAACTTCAGTAGAATTCTGAGAACAATGGGAGAGTTCTACAGACTGATCTAAAGAAACAATAACATTACAAGAACAATGGAAGAGTTCCAAAGAATGTTTAAACTTCAGCAGAATTCCGAGAAATATGTTAGAGTTCCAAAGCTTTATTAAACTTCAGTAGAATTCCGAGAACAATGGGAGAGTTCTACAGACTGATTTTAAAAAACAATAACATTCCGAGAACAATGGGGGAGTTCCAAAGCATTTTTAAACTTCAGCAGAATTGCGAGTACAATGGAAGAGTTCCAAAGCATTTTTAAACTTCTGTAGAATTCTGAGAACAATGGAAAAGATCTACAGACTGATTTAAAAAAACAATAACATTCCGAGAACAATGGGAGAGTTCCAAAGCATTTTTAAACTTCAGAAGAATTCCAAGAACAATGGGAGAGTTCTACACACTGATTTAAAAAAACAATAACATTCTGAGAAAAATGAGAGATTTCCAAAGCATTTTTAAACTTCAGCAGAATTATGAGAACAATGGAATAGTTCCAAAGCATTTTTAAACTTCAGCTGAATTCCGAGATCAATGGAAGTGCCCCAAAGCATTTTTAAACTTCAGCAGAATTCCAAGAACAATGGAAGAGTTGCAAAGCATTTTTAAACTTCATCAAAATTCCGAGAACAATGGAAGAGTTCCAAAACATTTTTTAACTTAGCAGAATTCCGAGAACAATGGAAGAGTTCTAAAGCATTTTAAAACTTCCGTAGAATTCTGAGAACAATGGGAGAATTCTACAGACTGATTTATAAAAAACAATAATATTCCAAGAACAATGGGAGAGTTCCAAAGAATTTTTTCATCTTCAACAGAATTCCGAGAACAAGGGAGGAGTTCCAAAGCATTTTTAAGCTTCAGCACAATACCGAGAACAATTGAAGAGCTCCAAAGCATTTTTAAGCTTCAGTAGAATTCCGAGAACAATGGGAGAGTTAAACGGACTGATTTAAAAAAACAATAACATTCCAAGAACAATGGGGGAGTTCCAAAGCATTTTTAAACTTCAGCAGAATTCCGAGAAAAATGGAAGTGTTCCAAAGCATTTTTATACTTCAGTAGAATTCTGATTACAATGGGAGAGTTCTACAGACTGATTTTAAAAAACAATAACATTCCAAGAACAATGGGGGAGTTCCATAGCATTTTTAAACTTCAGCAGAATTCCGATAACAATGGAAGAGTTCCAAAGCATTTTTAAACTTCAGCAGAATTCCGAAAACAATGGGAGAGTTCTACAGATTGATTTAAAAAAACAGTAATATTCCGAGAACAATGGGAGAGTTACAAAGCAGATTTAAACTTCAGTAGAATTCCGAGAACAATGGGTGAGTTCTACAGACAGATTTAAAAAAACAATAACATTCCAAGAACAAAGGGTGAGTTCCAAAGCATTTTTAATCTTCAGCAGAATTACGAAAACAATGGAAGAATTCCAAAGCATTTTTAAACTTCAGCAGAATCTTGAGAACAATGGAAGAGTTCCAAAGCATTTTTAAACTTCAGCACAATTCCGACAACAATGGGACAGTTCCAAAGCATTTTTAAACTTCAGCACAATTCTGAGAATAATGGAAGAGTTCCAAAGCATTTTTAAACTTCAACAAAATTCCGAGAACAATGGAAGAGTTCCAAAACATTTTTAAACTTCAGCAGAATTCCGAGAACAATGGGAGAGTTCCACAGGCTATTTTTAAACTTCAACAGAATTCCGAGAACAATGGAAGAGTTCCAAAGCATTTTTAAACTTCAGCAGAATTCCGAGTACAATGGAAGAGTTCCAAAGCTTTTCAAAACTTCAGTAGAATTCTGAGAACAATGGGAGAGTTCTACAGACTGATTTAAAAAACAATAACATTCCGAGAACAATTGGAGAGTTCCAAAGCATTTTTAAAGATCAGAAGAATTCAGAGAACAATGGTAGAGTTCTACAGACTGATTTAAAAAAATCAATAACATTCCGAGAACAATGGGAGGATTCCAAAGCATTTTTAAACTTAGGCAGAATTCCGAGAACAATGGAAGAGCTCCAAAGCATTTTTAAACTTCAGTAGAATTCCGAGAGCAATGGGAGAGCTCTATAGATTGATTTAACAAAACAATAACGCTCCGAGAACAATGGGAGAGTTCCAAAGCATTTTTAAACTTCAGCAGAATTCCGAGAACAATGAAAGAGTTACAAAGCATTTTTAAACTTCAGTAGAATTCCGAGAGCAATGGGAGAGCTCTATAGATTGATTTAACAAAACAATAACGCTCCGAGAAAAATGGGAGAATTCCAAAGCATTTTTTAACTTCACTAGAATTCCGAGAACAATGGTACAGTTCCAAAGCATTTTTAAACTTCAGCATAATTCCAAGAACAATGGAAGAGTTCCAAACATTTTTAAACTTCAGCAGAATTCCGAGTACAATGGAAGAGTTCCAAAGTATTTTTAAACTTCAGCAGAATTCAGAGTACAATGGAAGAGTTACAAAGCATTTTTAAACTTCTGTAGAATTCCGATAACAATGGGAGAGTTCTGCAGACTGATTTTAAAAAACAATAATATTCCAAGATCAATAAGAGAGTTCCAAAGCATTTTTAAACTTCAGCAGAATTCCGAGTACAATGGAAGAGTTCCAAAGCTTTTTTAAACTTCAGTAGAATTCTCAGAACAATGGGAGAGTTCTACAGACTGATTTAAAGAAACAATAACATTCCGAGAACAATGGGAGAGTTCCAAAGCATTTTTAAACTGCAGTAGAATTCCGAAAACAATGGGAGAGTTCAACAGACTGATTTAAAAAAACAGTAACATTCCGAGAACAATGGGAGAGTTCTAGAGACTAGAGATGAGCGTTGTTCTACTCGAACTGTTCGCCAATCTCAAATTCGAGCTGTTTTGGGCGGTGTTCGAGCCATTCGGCGAACACAAACAATTTGAGAAAAATTCGGCTGTTCGAGGTTATGTTCGATAACTGTTCGTGCACCAAAATCATAACTGGATTTTTTCTCAGTAATGATGAAAATTAATGTTATTACGCAGTTTGAATGTACAGCGGGGTGCGGGGAGGGGCAGGGGATGGATCTCTGCAGGAATAATGAAGATCTCCATTTTTTTTTCTCTTTCCCGCATTTGCAGTGGGGAGGTGCAGTCTGTTAGCCTATCAGCAGCGCACACACGGAGCGAACTGCTGTTTTTCACACAAGCAAGGGCATGTGTCATTGGCAGTGTATGTCACATGTCCTTGCCCTATAAGACCAAGCCATTTTCCCCGTCGCCACCATTTTCTCACTGCTGCAGCTGCATGTTAGACGGCACAGCTGTTGCTGTGTGCGCTATACCTTGTTAATTTCAAGCCAATTTTCACACAAATCTACAGATAGCTTGGGAGTAGGGAATAGTTGTGATTGCAGTCCTTTTAAGGACTAGGTTACATCAGTTCCTATCAGTGTTTGCCAGGCAGGTCTGTGCCAGTGCTGTGCAAGTTTTTTTCACAGCATTTGGCTGAATCTAGCAAAGCTAATCCTTTTTGGCCTATTGCAGAGTGTGTTAGTCAGTGGAGTAGCCTATCTGTGTTGCAAGATATACCACCTGTGTATAGAATACCAATTTTTTTACTGCACCTAGTGAAGTAAAATCTTTTGGGCATAGCATCATTCTATTAGTCCATCTATACTGACCTCCATCAGGTTGCAAATTGAATATAATTTTTTTCTGCATCTAGCTCTGAAAAAATATTTGGGCTTCTAGCAGTGTGTGGGACTTGTTCTATTAGTCCATCTATACTGACCTCCATCAGGTTGCAAACTGAATATAATTTTTTTCTGCATCTAGCTCTGAAAAAATATTTGGCCTTCTAGCAGTGTGTGGGACTTTCTCTATTAGTCCATCTATACTGACCTCCATCAGGTTGCAAATTAAAAATAATTTTTATCTGCATCTAGATCTGAAAAAATATTTGGCCTTCTAGCAGTGTGTGGGACTTTCTCTATTAGTCCATCTATACTGACCTCCATCAGGTTGCAAATTAAAAATAATTTTTATCTGCATCTACCTCTGAAAAAATATTTGGGCTTCTAGCTGTGTGTGGGACTTGTTCTATTAGTCCATCTATACTGAACTCCATCAGATTGCAAACTGAATATAATTTTTTTCTGCATCTAGCTCTGAAAAAATATTTGGCCTTCTAGCAGTGTGTGGGACTTTCTCTATTAGTCCATCTATACTGACCTCCTTCAGGTTGCAAACTGAATATATTTTTTTTTTGCATCTACCTCTGAAAAAATATTGGGCTTCTAGCTGTGTGTGGGACTTGTTCTATTAATCCATCTATACAGACCTCCATCAGGTTGCAAACTGAATATATTTTTTTTCTGCATCTACCTCTGAAAAAATATTGGGCTTCTAGCTGTGTGTGGGACTTGTTCTATTAATCCATTTATATAGACCTCCATCAGGTTGCAAACTGAATATAATTTTTTTCTGCATCTAGCTCTGAAAAAATAGTTGGCCTTCTAGCAGTGTGTGGGACATTCTCTATTAGTCCATCTATACTGACCTCCATCAGGTTGCAAATTAAAAATAATTTTTATCTGCATCTAGCTCTGAAAAAATATTTGGCCTTCTAGCAGTGTGTGGGACTTTCTCTATTAGTCCATCTATACTGACCTCCATCAGGTTGCAAATTAAAAATAATTTTTATCTGCATCTACCTCTGAAAAAATATTTGGGCTTCTAGCTGTGTGTGGGACTTGTTCTATTAGTCCATCTATACTGACCTCCATCAGGTTGCAAACTGAATATAATTTTTTTCTGCATCTAGCTCTGAAAAAATATTTGGCCTTCTAGCAGTGTGTGGGACTTTCTCTATTAGTCCATCTATACTGACCTCCATCAGGTTGCAAATTGAATATAATTTTTATCTGCATCTAGCTCTGAAAAAATATTGGGCTTCTAGCTGTGTGTGGGACTTGTTCTATTAGTCCATCTATACTGACCTCCATCAGGTTGCAAACTGAATATATTTTTTTCTGCATATACCTCTGAAAAAATATTGGGCTTCTAGCTGTGTGTGGGACTTGTTCTATTAATCCATCTATACAGACCTCCATCAGGTTGCAAACTGAATATATTTTTTTCTGCATCTACCTCTGAAAAAATATTGGGCTTCTAGCTGTGTGTGGGACTTGTTGTATTAGTCCATCTATACTGACCTCCATTAGGTTGCAAACTGAATATATTTTTTTCTGCATCTACCTCTGAAAAAATATTGGGCTTCTAGCTGTGTGTGGGACTTATTCTATTAATCCATCTATACAGACCTCCATCAGGTTGCAAACTGAATATATTTTTTTCTGCATCTACCTCTGAAAAAATATGTGGCCTTCTAGCAGTGTGTGGGACTTTCTCTATTAGTCCATCTATACTGACCTCCATCAGGTTGCAAACTGAATATAATTTTTTTCTGCATCTAGCTCTGAAAAAATATTTGGCCTTCTAGCAGTGTGTGGGACTTTCTCTATTAGTCCATCTATACTGACCTCCATCAGGTTGCAAATTAAAAATAATTTTTATCTGCATCTACAGTACCTCTGAAAAAATATTTGGGCTTCTAGCTGTGTGTGGGACTTGTTCAATTAGTCCATCTATACTGACCTCCATCAGTTTGCAAATTGAATATAATTTTTTTCTGCATCTAACCCAGCCAATAGTTTTGGCCTAATACCACAGTTTGGCCACTCAGCTCTGCTCGGTTCCCATCCATTGTTTTTTTGTGCAAACAACTCCAGAGTTGTGAATTAGTTAACCACCAAAATGAGTGGAAAAAGGCCTGCTGCTGGTGGAAAGGGGAATAGGCGTGTTGGGAAGGGGAAAAAAGGTTGTGTCCGTGGGGTAGGTGTTAAAGCAACAGTAACATCTGCAGAGGAAAGACCATCTTCCAGCCAAACTAAAATGTCTACTTCTTTTAGCGGACAATGTGATAAGATCCCTTTCTTACGGCCACGCCAATCGCTACAAATTCCAGATGAGGCACAAAAACAGCAGGTGCTTCAACGGATATCAAGTGCTCCTTTAAGTGGGCTCTCCTCCACATCAACTTCAACATCACAAATACTCCAGTCCTCAAAGGTGTCACCCCAATCGCACTTGCTTCCTCACAGCTCCCAAATCTCCAGCTGCCCGTCTGAGTATGAGGTAGAACAGATGGTTGAGTCTGCAGAGCTGTTTACTCATACTATAGCCTGGGAATCAGAGGTCGACTCCAGCGCTTCTGTGAATCCAGACGAGGAAATGATCTGCACTGATGCCCAGAATCTTTATGAGTCGGATCCAGGACCAGACGCAGAAGGTTCTGACCATAATGTAGACCCTCATTCCCAAACTGTAACTCCTGTTGGTGGAGACAATGAGGAAGACGATGATAAGACTCAAATACCTGATTGGAGCGACAACTTTAGTTTTTTGTCAGGGCAGGAACAGGTTGGCTCTGAGGACGACGGGTGTGATAACGCACAGGGTGATGATGATGAGGTTGGAGATCCCACTTACTGTCAACCCACAGTCAGCCAAGAGATGAGGTCAGCAGAGGAGGTGGAGGAAGATGCTAGTGACGACGAGGTCAGGTTCCGCCTTCCTGGACAGAGATGTAGTACTGGAAGCACATCAACAACTGCATCCTCAAACACAACTCTGCCTCTCACCACAAGTCGTGGTGGCTCTTCAGGTCGCATGGGTGCTAAGCCTTGCATAGCCTGGGCATTTTTTCAGATCGATAAAGATGACCCAACTCGTGTTATCTGTAACATTTGTCAGCAAAAGCTAAGTAGAGGCCAAAAAATACATAGTTTGAGTACTTCATGCATGAAATGGCACATGGACATGAAGCATAAGTTGCAGTGGGAAGCTCAGTGTGCTACAATGCGGCCTAGCCGGCCGGGCCAACCACCATCTGCCATATCTTGTGCATCCGCGGCCTCTTCATCCTCTGTGACTGGGGGGACAGCAGTCACACCTGTTTTGGGGCGCAGACCTGCCACCTCTTTATCCGCAACAGCCAGCGTGATTGGCAGGTCATCATTTTCTTTGGAGGTGGTAACACCAGCTGGTGTTGAGCGCTGTCCGACATCGATAGCACCACCTTTGGATCAAGGCAACCTAACATGTCCGCCTGCATCTTCCTCTCAGACCGGCAGTTTGCCGGGGACACCCTTATCAACCCCGTCTAAGCACAATAGCCAGCCCTCGGTCCCTCAGATGTGGACAAGTAAAAGACCATTTCCTCCTAGCCATGAGAAAGCTAAGAGGTTGAATTTCACCATCTGCAAGCTCTTGGCTACAGAAATTCTGCCTTTCCGCCTGGTGGACACAGAGGATTTTCGAGACCTTATGTCCATCGCAGTGCCCCAGTACCAGATGCCCAGTCGGCACTACTTCTCAAAGAAAGGTGTGCCTGCGCTCCACCAGCATGTCGCACACAACATCACCGCTTCTTTGAGAAACTCTGTGTGTGACAGGGTGCATTTCACCACAGACACTTGGACGAGTAGGCATGGACAGGGGCGTTACATGTCGCTGACTGGGCACTGGGTAACTATGGTGACAGCAGGACAAGGGGCTGCTGTCCAAGTCTTGCCGTTCCCACGAGTTGTGCGTCAATCCTCTTTATGTCAAAGTTCCTCCACTGCTTCTGCCTCCTCAACCTCCTCTCGGTCTTCCACCTGCACCCAAAGCCTGTCTGGTCATGCCACAAGCTTTCTAACTGCGCAGAAGGGATCCTGCACACCTCCTTACTATGCTGGCAGTAGGGCTCAACGTCATCAGGCGGTTTTTACATTGAAATGTCTGGGAAATGTGAGTCACACAGCTGAGGAGTTGTGGTCAGCTCTGGAGAACCAATTTCATGAATGGTGTCTCCACTGGACCTGAAACCAGGGAAGGCTGCAAACCTGGGTGCGGCCCTTCGCCGGGGCAATGTCATACACGTGCCTTGTATGGCTCACGTGTTGAACCTGGTTGTCCAGCAATTTTTAGCCCACTATCCCAGACTAGATGGCCTTCTGCAGAGGGCACGGTCGCTGTGTGCTCACTTCCGCCGTTCGCATCCCGCAGCTCAGCGACTTACATCTCTACAGAAGTCGTTGGGCCTGCCACTTCACCGGCTAAAATGCGATGTGCCTACCCGGTGGAATTCAACTCTGCACATGTTGCAGCGACTGTGGCAGCACCGACAAGCCCTGGTGCAATACGTTCTGACGTATAGCCTGGGCCAACGAGATTCAGAGGTGGGGCAAATCACGCTGGAGGAGTGGTCTCAGATCAGGGACCTATGCACCCTTCCGCACAGTTTTGAAATGGCGACGAAGATGTTTAGTGCTGACGATGCCATTATCAGCATGACTATTCCGGTGATTTACATGCTGGAGCACATGTTAAACAGAATTCGGAGTCAGGTGGTGGCACAAGAGGAGGTGGAGGAAGTAGAGGAGGAGGAGTTGTATGCGGTAGGGCTAACATCTGCAAGGTCCAGACGGTCGGCAGCACCAAGGCGGCAGGGATGTGAGGGTGGGGGAGATGGTTTTACCAGGGCGCATGGTAGCAGCCAAACTAGTGAGGAAGGTGCAGGAGCCCAGGAAGAAGTGGAGGACGAACTGATGGGAAGACTCATCAGATGAGGGAGACCTTGATCACATTTCTGTTGTGCGAGGTTGGGGGGAGAGGACAGAGGAAGGAAGCATGATTGTTACCTCGCCACCAACACAACAGGGACTTGGTGCTCCTGGATGCGCAACACACATGAGTGCCTTCTTGCTGCACTACCTGCAACATGACCCTCGAATTGTGAGAATTAGAAATAATCCTGACTACTGGGTTGCCACACTGTTAGATCCCCGGTACAAAAGTAAATTTGCAGAAATTATTCCTGCCATAGAAAGGGATGCACGCATGCAGGAGTATCAGCAGAGACTGTTGCAGAATCTTGCATGTGCTTTTCCACAAAATACCAGTGGTGCACGTAGTGAATCTCACAGTTCCAACTTGCCAACCGTGGGACCGTCGAGTGTTCAGCACTCAAACCGTAACAGAACCACAGTATCTGCTGGTAACATCAATTTTGCGGAATCATTTCACCACTTTTTTAGCCCATCCTTTGCAAGGCCACAGGAGACAAGAAGTCTGACACATAGTCAACGCCTAGAGACGATGGTACAGGAGTATCTCCAAGTAAACATTGAAGCCACGACTGTGTCACTGGACCCTTGCTCATTTTGGGCTTCCAATCTGGATAAATGGCCGGAGCTAGCCACTTACGCCTTGGAGATCTTGTCATGCCCCGCAGCCAGCGTTCTGTCTGAACGTGTGTTCAGCGCTGCTGGTGGTGTGCTGACAGATAAGCGCACGCGGCTCTCCACTGATAATGTAGACAGACTCACGTTCATAAAGATGAACAAATCATGGATCCGAAACGACTTTTCTACCCCTGTGTCATCCTGGGGAGAGTAAAAGCTTGATGATTGGTTAAAATCACCCTACCAACCGTTTTAAGCTTTCAAATTACTAATCATGTTTATCTGTATCTTGGCTGGAAAATAATTTGGGCTTTGTAGCAGTGTGCAGCACTGATTCTATTAGGCCATCTATAATAAGCTCCACCAGATTTAAAATTACTAATCATGTTTATCTGTATCTTGACTGGAAAATAATTTGGGCTTTGTAGCAGTGTGCAGCACTGATCCTATTAGGCCATCTATACTAAAGCTTCACCAGATTTAAAATTAATAATAATTTTTAGCTGCATCTAGCCCGGAAAATAATTTTGGGGCTCCGAAATGCGCAAGACACATAAGTGCCTTCTTGCTGCACTACCTGCAGCATGACCCTCATATTGTCAGAATTCGAAGTAATCATGACTACTGGGTTGCCACACTCTTAGATCCCCCAAACTTTTCGATCAACCTTTTCATTTTAATAAAGACCAAAAAAATTGTCATTTTTGAAATTATAAGCATTAGCAAGTTGTTAGAAACTGAAATCAAACAGTTTTCAACTCAAAACTTTATTCTAGGTGATGTTAAATTTTCACATAGGACCCCTTGTTCAAAAGGAGCTTCTGAACTCTCTCGTCCATTGAATTTGTCAGGTTTTGGATGGTTTCTGCTTCAATTGTTTTGCATGAGGACAGAATACCCTCCCAGAGCTGTTGCTTAGATGTGAACTGCCTCCCGCCATCATAGACACTCCTTTTAATGATGCTCCAAAGGTTCTGAATGGGGTACAGGTCAGGGGAGCATGGGGGTCACACCATAAGTTTGTCCCCTTTTATGCCCATATCAGCCAGAGATGCAGATGTTTTATGTGCAGCATGAGATGGTGCATTATCATGCAGAAAAATTATCTTGCTGTGAAATACACGGTTCTTCTTCTTGAACCATGGCAGGAAGTGCTGTTTGAGAAAATCCACATACATTATGGAGTTCATCTTTAGCGCCTTCAGGGATCCTAAAGGGGCCGACAATCTCTCTCCCCATGATTCCAGCCCAAAACATTACTCCACCTCCTCCTTGTTGGCGCTGTAGCCGTGTTTGCGTGGGGTGTCCATCAACCTGCCATCCTCCACTCCATCCATTTGGACCATCGAGCGCTGCACGGCACTCATCCGTGAACAAAACAGTTTTGAAATCAGTCTTCATGTAATGTTTGGCCCACTGGAGCCGTTTCTGCTTGTGTGAAGTGGATAGAGGAGGTTGACAGGATGGCGTATGCACAGCTGCAAACCTCTGAAGGACCCTGCATCTTGTTGTTCAGGGGACGTTGGAGGCACAAGCAGCTTCAAAAACTTGTCTGCTGCTATGACAAGGCTTTTTTGCCGCTGCTCTTTCAACCTGACGTAATTGCCTGTAGGAAAGAGTCCTCAATTTGCCCTTATCAGCACGCACACGTGTGTACTGTGAATCAGCTACATACTTCTTGATTGCCAAGACACTTCATCCTGATCATCGCACAATGTTGATTGTAGTCATGCCTTGACCTAAACACTCCACAATTTGTTGCTTCTCAGCAGCCGACACATCCTTTTTCTTTCCCATTTTGGCAGAAAATGTAGGCTGCTTAATAATGTGAGAGAGCCTTCTTAAGTAGTCTTGCCTTTCATTGGACACACCTGCCAAACTAATTAGCACAGGTGTCTGCAATTGCTTACAGTGATATAAAGAGCCCTGACACACATCACCATCAATGAGTTTAACTGACAAACAAATTCTTCCCTTATCACTCCTAAACACTTTTTGCATAATAATTTGGAACGCAGTGTACATGTGCTTTTCCACAAAACACCAGTGGTTCACGTAGTGAATCTTACAGTTCTAACTTGCCAACCGTGGTCTGTATGGAGTTGTTCCATAAAGGGCCCAAAATTAAGATAACATAGATGGGAGAGGTCTCTATGAATAGGAATTCCTAAGTATTTGATACCCTGTGAGGGCCAGGCAAAGGGAAAGTTGGACTGGATGGAATCCTATATGGATTTGGGGAGGGAGACATCGAGGGCCTCAGACTTCGCTGCATTGATTTTAAAATTTGACCATGTAACAAAGTGATCTATTTCAGCCATAACAGCATGGATGGATATATGTGATTGAGTGATATATACTAGGACATCATCAGCAAATAGAGAGCACTTGTACTCGGTGCCTCCCACCTCAATCCACCTAATATTGGGGTTATGGCGAATTGATGAGAGCAGGTGGTCCGTCACTAGGATGTATAAGAGAGGGGACAGAGGACATCCCTGCCTTGTCCCATTGGTGATTGTGAAAGGTGATGAAAATGTTCTGACGCACCCCCTGGGCCTTGGGACACCCGGAGCCGGACCCTTTTTGGTGGATGCTGGTGGTTGTAGTCTTCGTGGCGGCGACCCGGTTCCGTGGCTCAGGGTGGTCAAACCAATGGCGGAACTATTTATGTGGTTTTTATGTTTAAATGTCCGACTACGCCACCCGTGGATTGCGGTCAGAGTGAACCGCCGCTACAGGGCAGACCGCTGAGGCTGGTGTTGTGGGTGCAGCAGAGCGTAGCATAACTCCCCACGGGAGGAGTATAGCCTCAGGGCAGTGTATGCGGAGGATGGGGGTGATGGTGCAGGGCAGCAGCAGTAACGACACGGAGTCAGTGATGCAGTTCAGGGCCTTTACTCACAGTTCTTATTATCCAGACCACGTCTGCAGGTAACGGCTGCCCACGTCGTACTGTGCTCACCAGGTGAGGGGCTCAGACAACTCCCAGATAACTTTGGAGCGCTTCACAGGACCTCCTTTGTGTGTCCTTTGTCTGGCCTTTCTTACCAACACTTCTGTCCGGCTGCCTCGGGCCTCCTCTTGGTAAACTTGGCGCCAGTTTCCCTGACCCTATGTGGTGCCTTCCTAGCGGGTGTAGCGAGGGGCTGCGCCACATAAAATGTCAGAGCCTCCGGTTTCTAGCTGAGGGTCGTTTCCTGCCTCTACTAGTTCGGGGACCGGTCTCCCCCTTTGGCCTGACCCCTCCACGCAGGTGGATTCGGGCGTGCGGTGGCGACTCGCCCGTCCGCACCCCTGGGATCCCTTCATTCCTCGTTCCTGGAGCCTTCTCCGCTCCTCTTCCTTCCTTCTCCCTCTTGCAGGCCTGGGCCTCTGTTACTAGGCCCGCCTCTGGAGCAGAGCTCATGCAGAGCCCCTGCTCCCTGCCACTTCTGCTCAGACTTCTCTGCACTGAACTAAGATGGTGCCCACCTTTTATACTCCCTTCTCAATGCACCCAGGAACTGCTTCCTCCCTGCTCCTGCACTACAGGGTTCCCCTTCCTCAGTGTTCCCTCCCCCCACTCCAGCCAGGGACAGGGACTGTCGTGCCCATCTCAGGGGCATATTGGTCACCCTGCCCCACGGCAATGTGGTGTAATGCATGCAGGTGTCGGGTCCTGATCCACACTCCATCCTTACCTGAGAGTGAGATATCACACCTCTGGGTGAGGTGCAATACGTCTGTAGCAACTGAGCCCTCAGGGTGCTACAGTTCCATTTATCTTCAGCCTAGGTGACGTATTGTGATACAGGGCCGTGATTTTGGCTATAAAAGGGTCCCCTAGACCCCTACCCCAAGCTTTTTAAGAGAATCATATATGGCGTGCCAGGAGACTCTATGGAAAGCTTTCTCAGCATCCAACGAGAGTATCTAATTACAAATTTTTAACTGCATCTAGCCCAGGAAATACTTTGTACCTAGTAGCAGTGTCTGCTAGTCAGCGGATTATCCCGGCTGTTAAGCAAGCTACACCACCTGTAGTTTGGACACTTAATTTTTTCAAAGGAAATGCTTCGGGACCACGGGATACTCAGTGAAGAGCATCAGGAGGCACCCCAAGGCATAGGGGCTGGGACTGGCAGTAGGATGCCTTGCGGTGGACAGCCGAGCTCAATCCTTATAAAAGCTTTTTAACTGCAGCAGTGTCACGCTGTCTCTGTATACTGGAGGTAGGGGGCCTAAGCTGACCCTAAGCTGGGGCCCTGACTAATCCCTCAACCTGGAGGTACTGTTAAAGGTACAGAGGTCCAGGCTGCCAGCGTAACCCCTACCTCCTGAGGATCCCTGCACCTAAGTAATCTAGTCCTGAGAAGGACCCCGATCACAACAAAAGGGGACAAGTAATAATATGCCCACACACAGTACTTAGACGAACGAGACAGTACAAGGGAAAAACCAAAACCACCTTGCATACAAAAACTACACAACTACAACAGAGGGAACACCAACGGGAAAGGAGATAAATGATAAAGCGAGGAAGGGAAAAAACACTCCAAATACACTTATCTCTGAAACTCCAAATACCACGATCCGCTCTGTTAGTCTGCATGAAATGCTTTCACCGACACTTCCCAAACAGACCAGCAGGCATTTGAAGGAGTCTCACTACAGCAGCATTGATTGCAGCTGGGCGAGGCTGGACCTTGTCTAGCACAGAGAGAGAGAGAATTAACTCCCTCACTGCTGAAAAACACAAAGCACCAAAAAGTCAGCTGCGAGAAGTCAGGCTGTGTAATCGTGACGATCTTCGTGGCGACACACCCGTGACAGTACCCCCCCTTCTACGAGGGGCCTCCGGACCCTCAGGGCCAGGTTTATCCGGGTGAGTCGTGTGGAAGGCCCGAACTAATCGGTCTGCGTTAATATCCGACGCAGGAACCCACATCCTCTCCTCAGGACCATACCCTTTCCAATGAACCAGGTACTGAAGGGACCGGCGATTAAAGCGTGAATCGATGACCCTCGATACCTGGAACTCCAAGTTACCATTGACCACCACTGGAGGGGGAGGTAAAGGTGACGGTACCACCGGCGCCACATACCTCTTAAGCAACGATCTGTGGAACACGTTGTGAATTTTAAACGTAGGGGGGAGGTCAAGACGGAATGCCACCGGATTAATAATAGAACTGATTCTGTACGGCCCGATGAACCTGGGACCCAGTTTCCAGGAGGGAACCTTAAGTTTTATATTCCTGGTAGACAACCATACCCGATCGTTCACACTTAGGTCCGGACCAGACACTCTCCTCCTATCAGCCATACGTTTGTATCGGTTCCCCATAGTATTCAGATTCTTCAGCACCCCTCTCCATACTGAAGCGAGTGATGAGGAAAATCGTTCCTCCTCAGGAACCCCCGAAGAGCCCCCCCTACTGAAAGTACAAAACTGGGGGTGAAAACCATATGCCCCAAAAAACGGGGACTTACCAGTGGACTCGCTCTGCCTATTATTAAGAGCAAACTCTGCCAGAGGTAAGAAAGAAGCCCAGTCCTCCTGGTTCTCTGACACAAAACACCGGAGATATGTCTCCAAGCTCTGGTTCATACGTTCCGTCTGACCATTGGTCTGAGGATGAAAAGCCGATGAGAATGACAAATGCATCCCCCGCCGTGTACAAAACGCCTTCCAGAACTTGGACACAAACTGAGACCCCCGATCAGACACCACCTCAGAGGGTACCCCGTGAAGCCTCACAATCTCCCCAATGAACACCTGCGCAAGAGTTTTAGCATTAGGGAGAGCCGGAAGAGCGATAAAATGTGCCATCTTGCTGAACCTGTCCACTACAACGAGTAAGACCGTTTTACCCGAAGACGGAGGGAGGTCCGTAATAAAGTCCATAGACAGATGAGTCCAAGGACGCTCCGGGATCTTCAAAGGTAAGAGGGCCCCAGACGGACGGGTATGTGAGGTCTTAGAGCGCGCACAAACCCCACAGGACGCGACAAAAGTTACCACCTCCTTATGTAAGTTAGGCCACCAAAACCGACGCGAGAGGAGATCCACAGTTGCTTTACTCCCCGGGTGTCCTGCAAAAACTGAGTTATGGTGTGCCTCGATCACCTTTTGCCGCAACTAATCTGGAACAAACAGTCTCCCCGGAGGTCCAACAGGGGCGTCCCCCTGAGCCTCCAATACCTCCTCCTCCAGCTCAGAGCATACTGCCGAAACCACCACCACCTCCTGAAGGATAGGAATCGGGTCGTCCGTATTCCCGGCCCCAGGGAAACTACGAGATAAGGCATCCGCCTTTACATTTTTTGATCCAGGACGATATGTAACGACAAAATTAAACCTGGTAAAAAACAATGACCACCTAGCTTGTCTGGGATTCAGACGTTTCGCGGACTCCAGATATAGCAGGTTCTTGTGATCGGTGATGACGGTGACCGGATGGACTGCCCCCTCCAAAAAATGGCGCCACTCCTCAAAAGCTAACTTAATGGCCAAGAGTTCCCTATTGCCGACATCGTAATTCCTCTCAGCGGACGACAATTTTTTAGAGAAAAAGGCGCACGGATGCCACTTACCAGGGGACGAACCTTGTGACAATACTGCTCCCACCCCTACCTCGGAAGCGTCTACCTCTACAATGAATGGCTGTGACGCATCAGGTTGAATGAGTATGGGTGCCGAGGCAAAACATTTTTTCGAGGAGGAGAATGCTTGACAAGCCTTGTCAGACCACCTAGAAAAATTCGTCCCCTTTTTAGTCATGTCTGTGAGAGGCTTAACCATGGACGAGAAATTACGAATGAACTTCCGGTAATAATTAGCAAACCCCAGGAAACGTTGTAGTGCCTTAAGATTCTCTGGCCGATCCCACTCAAGAACTGCCCGCACTTTCCCAGGGTCCATACGAAAACCGGACGCTGAAACCAGGAAGCCTAAAAACTGGAGTTCCTGTACGGCGAACACACACTTTTCCCATTTGGCATACAGTTTATTATCCCGCAAGATCTGTAACACCTGCCTAACGTGCTCCTGATGAGACACCAGATCCGGCGAGTAAATTAAGATATCATCCAGATATATGACAACAAACTGTCCCACCAGGCGGCGAAAAATATCATTAACAAAGTGTTGGAACACCGCCGGGGCATTAGTCAGACCGAATGGCATGACAAGGTTCTCATAATGCCCCTCCGGAGTGTTAAACGCCGTCTTCCACTCATCCCCCTCCTTCATCCTAATCAGATTGTACGCCCCCCTGAGATCCAACTTAGAGAACCATTTGGCGCCCACGATCTGATTAAAGAGATCGGGAATAAGTGGGAGCGGATACGGATCTCGGACCGTAATCCGATTAAGTTCACGGAAATCCAGGCAAGGGCGTAGGCCTCCATCTTTCTTCTTAACAAAGAAGAACCCCGCAGCCACCGGTGAAGATGAAGGTCTAATATGGGCCTTAGCCAGACTTTCTGAAATATAATCCTTCATGGCCTGCCTCTCAGGACCAGAAAGGTTATACAACCTAGCTTTAGGTAACTTGGCCTCAGGGAGCAGTTTTACAGAACAGTCATACTCGCGATGAGGAGGTAGTTCCTGACACCCTTTCTCCGAGAACACATCCTCAAAGTCCGCCAGAAATGGAGGTAAGACCCAAGGAGTAACCGCACCGATGACCGTGTTCATGCAGTTTTTATTACAGAATTTACTCCATTGGCTTATCTCTCTGGTTTGCCAATTAATAACCGGGTTATGCTTAGTTAACCAAGGAAGGCCCAACACTATAGGAGTGGGAAGACCCTCCAACACGTAGCAAGACAACAGTTCTTTATGTATCGCCCCCACTTGAAGTTTTACGTCATGCACAGCTTGCAAAAAACTTCCCTGACCGAGAGGCCTGGCATCGATCGAGAATATGGGGATGGGTTTAGCCAACTCACTCAATCGCATACCTTGAACCCGGGCAAACCGAGCATCAACCAGATTAGCCCCGGCCCCACTATCCAGAAGAACAGATATCCTCTCAGTTCTCGTACCCACCACCACCTCCGCCGGTACGAGAAACTGAGACGAACCTAGGGACGAAATACCTACTCCCAGATTGCCGTCCACCACACAACCTGGGATCAACAGTTTTCCGACGACTCTTCACTCTGCAAGGGACGGGATGGACACCCCCCAATAAAATGTCCCTTTCTCCCGCAGAAGAAACACCTTCCTGTCTTATGGCGCACCACCGGTCCCCTCCCCCGAAATGATGTCCCTCCTAATTGCATAGGCTCCTCTGGACTGACCAGGGGAACCACCATATGAGGGGACCTTGTAGGAGGTGGAGTCATCACAGGGGGTAGAGTTATCCCGCACCTCTCCCGAAGCCGTCTGTCAACGCGAATAGCAAGGGCCATAGCGGCTTCCAGTGACGCGGGAGAGTCATACTGTGCCAACACATCCTGTAATTTGTCGGATAAACCTTGACAAAACTGGCTCCTAAGAGCCGGGTCATTCCACTGGGTGTCCGTGGCCCACCTACGGAACTCCGAACAGAATTCCTCTGCCGGACGATCTCCCTGCTGGATCCTACGTAACTTAGACTCAGCAAGGGAGATCCGATCTGGGTCATCATATACGAGTCCCAGAGCAGCGAAAAACCTATCCACTGACTGGAGAGCCGGGGAGCCCGGGGGAAGAGAGAACGCCCAAGATTGTGGGTCCCCTTGTAGGAGCGAGATGACAATTCCCACCCTTTGTTCTTCACTCCCCGATGACCGAGGCCGCAGCCGAAAGTACAACTTGCATGCCTCCCGGAAAACAAAAAACTTGTCCCGCCCCCCAGTGAACCTGTCAGGGAGAGCTACTTTAGGTTCTGGTCCGGCTTGCTCCTGAGGATACAAAACCTTGGACATAACGTCCGCCAGCTCCATGGACAAACTCTGCAACTGCCGAGCTAGACCGGCTACTGGATCCATGGTAGCTGGAGAAAAACTAAGTGTTCGGTGAAAATGTCACGCTGTCTCTGTATACTGGAGGTAGGGGGCCTAAGCTGACCCTAAGCTGGGGCCCTGACTAATCCCTCAACCTGGAGGTACTGTTAAAGGTACAGAGGTCCAGGCCGCCAGCGTAACCCCTACCTCCTGAGGATCCCTGCACCTAAGTAATCTAGTCCTGAGAAGGACCCCGATCACAACAAAAGGGGATAAGTAATAATATGCCCACACACAGTACTTAGACGAACGAGACAGTACAAGGGAAAAACCAAAACCACCTTGCATACAAAAACTACACAACTACAACAGAGGGAACACCAACGGGAAAGGAGATAAATGATAAAGCGAGGAAGGGAAAAAACACTCCAAATACACTTATCTCTGAAACTCCAAATACCACGATCCGCTCTGTTAGTCTGCATGAAATGCTTTCACCGACACTTCCCTAACAGACCAGCAGGCATTTGAAGGAGTCTCACTACAGCAGCATTGATTGCAGCTGGGCGAGGCTGGACCTCGTCTAGCACAGAGAGAGAGAGAATTAACTCCCTCACTGCCGAAAAACACAAAGCACCAAAAAGTCAGCTGCGAGAAGTCAGGCTGTGTAATCGTGACGATCTTCGTGGCGACACACCCGTGACAAGCAGCTTTAGTGGACGCTACTGGAGCTGGAATTACGCGGCTGCTGGCATGAGACTTGCCCTCCAATAGATCCTTGTAAATGGATTTAAAGTGTATTCATTCAAATTAGAGAGACAATTTAAATTAAAAAGCTTAGAGCTGCCTCCACCACAGGGGGGCTCGCTCGACCCACCAGCAGACAGGCACCAGTATTGGGAGAGGGGGGCTGGCCGTCAGGGTTCACCGCGGCTCTGGCACAAACCCGGCGACGCGGAGGTGGCACGGGCAGGAGCGGACTGAACGTGTCGGCTTCTCACTTTTTGGATTTTAGAAGGGCATGACATGCCAATATCTGTGTCTCCCCCTCCTTTTACTCCTCCACCTCTTTTCTTTTCGCATGACTATATGTACTTGTCACTTTTCCATGTGTTAGTTGTGTCTTCTGAGCAGTTTGTCAGCTTTTCGACACCTTTGAAGGTGTTTTCTATGTGTTTCTATGTGTTTTTGTTTGCCTGCCATTGGTTTTAACGGTGTTCGACGAACAGTTCGACGAACAGCTCGGCGAACACACGGGTGTTCGACGAACCGAACTCGAACACTACGGGGGTGGCTCAACACTAGTTCTGATGCACCCCCTGGGCCTTGGGACACCCGGAGCCGGACCCTTTTTGGTGGATGCTGGTGGTTGTAGTCTTCGTGGCGGCGACCCGGTTCCGTGGCTCAGGGTGGTCAAACCAGTGGCGGAACTATTTATGTGGTTTTGATGTTTAAATGTCCGACTACGCCACCCGTGGATTGCGGTCAGAGTGAACCGCCGCTGCAGGGCAGACCGCTGAGGCTGGTGCTGTGGGTGCAGCAGAGCGTAGCATAACTCCCCACGGGAGGAGTATAGCCTCAGGGCAGTGTATGCGGAGGATGGGGGTGATGGTGCAGGGCAGCAGCAGTAACGACACGGAGTCAGTGATGCAGTCCAGGGCCTTTACTCACAGTTCTTATTATCCAGACCACGTCTGCAGGTAACGGCTGCCCACGTCGTACTGTGCTCACCAGGTGAGGGGCTCAGACAACTCCCAGATAACTTTGGAGCGCTTCACAGGACCCCCTTTGTGTGTCCTTTGTCTGGCCTTTCTTACCAATCCTTCTGTCCGGCTTCCTCGGGCCTCCTCTTGGTAAACTTGGCGCCAGTTTCCCTGACCCTATGTGGTGCCTTCCTAGCGGGTGTAGCGAGGGGCTGCGCCACATAAAATGTCAGAGCCTCCGGTTTCTAGCTGAGGGTCGTTTCCTGCCTCCACTAGTTTCGGGGAACGGTCTCCCCCTTTGGCCTGACCCCTCCACGCAGGTGGATTCGGGCGTGCGGTGGCGACTCGCCCGTCCGCACCCCTGGGATCCCTTCATTCCTCGTTCCTGGAGCCTTCTCCGCTCCTCTTCCTTCCTTCTCCCTCTTCCAGGCCTGGGCCTCTGTTACTAGGCCCGCCTCCGGAGCAGAGCTCATGCAGAGCCCCTGTTCCCTGCCACTTCTGCTCAGACTTCTCTGCACTGAACTAAGATGGTGCCCACCTTTTATACTCCCTTCTCAATGCACCCAGGAACTGCTTCCTCCCTGCTCCTGCACTACAGGGTTCCCCTTCCTCAGTGTTCCCTCCCCCCACTCCAGCCAGGGACAGGGACTGTCGTGCCCATCTCAGAGGCATATTGGTCGCCCTGCCCCACGGCAACGTGCTGTAATGCATGCAGGTGTCGGGTCCTGATCCACACTCCATCCTTACCTGAGAGTGAGATATCACACTTCTGGGTGAGGTGCAATACCTCTGTAGCAACCGAGCCCTTAGGGTGCTACAGTTCCATTTATCTTCAGCCTAGGTGACGTATTGTGATACAGGGCCGTGATTTTGGCTATAAAAGGGTCCCCTAGACCCCTACCCCAAGCTTTTTAAGAGAATCATATATGGCATGCCAGGAGACTCTATGGAATGCTTTCTCAGCATCCAACGAGAGTATCTAATTACAAATTTTTAACTGCATCTAGCCCAGGAAATACTTTGTGCCTAGTAGCAGTGTCTGCTAGTCAGTGGATTATCCCGGCTGTTAAGCAAGCTACACCACCTGTAGTTTAGACACTTAATTTTTTCAAAGGAAATGCTTCGGGACCATGGGATACTTAGTGAAGAGCATCAGGAGGCACCCCAAGGCATAGGGGCTGGGACTGGCAGTAGGATGCCTTGCGGTGGACAGCCGAGCTCGATCCTTATAAAAGCTTTTTAACTGCAGCAGCTTTAGTGGACGCTACTGGAGCTGGAATTACGCGGCTGCTGGCATGAGACTTGCCCTCCAATAGATCATTGTAAATGGATTTAAAGTGTATTCATTCAAATTAGAGAGACAATTTAAATTAAAAAGCTTACAGCTGCCTCCACCACAGGGGGGCTCGCTCGACCCACCAGTGGACAGGCACCAGTATTGGGAGAGGGGGGCTGGCCGTCAGGGTTCACCGCGGCTCTGGCACAAACCCAGCAACACGGAGGTGGCACGGGCAGGAGCGGACTGAACGTGTCGGCTTCTCACTTTTTGGATTTCCGAGAACAATAGGAGAGTTATACAGACTGATTTAAAAAAACAATAACATTCCGAGAACAATGGGAGAGGTCCAAAGCATTTTTAAACTTCAGCAGAATTCTGAGAACAATGGGAGAGTTACAAAGCATTTTTAAACTTCAGCAGAATTCTGAGAATAATGGGAGAGATCCAAAGCATTTTTAAACTACAGCAGAATTCTGAGAACAATGGGAGATTTCATCAGACTGATTTAAAAAAAACAATAACATTCCGAGAACAATGGGAGAGTTCCAAAGCATTTTTAAACTTCAGCAGAATTCCAAGATCAATGGAAGAGTTCCAAAGCATTTTTAAACTTCAGTAGAATTGCGAGAAAATGGAAGAGCTCCAAAGCATTTTTAAACTTCTTCAGAAATTCCAAGAACAATGGAAGAGTTCCAAAGCCAATTTAAACTTCAGCAGAATTCCGAGAGCAATGGGAGAGTTCCAAAGCATTTTTAAACTTCAGTAGAATTGCGAGAACAATGGAAGAGCTCCAAAGCATTTTTAAACTTCTTCAGAAATTCGAAGAACAATGGAAGAGTTCCAAAGCCATTTTAAACTTCAGCAGAATTCCGAGAACAATAGAATAGTTCCAAAGTATTTTTAAACTTCAGTAGAATTCCGAGAACAATGGAAGAGTTCCAAAACATTTTTAATCTTCAGTAGAATTCCGAGAACAATGGGAGAGTTCCACAGACTGATTTAAAAAAACAATAACATTCCGAAAACAACGGGAGAGTTCTAGAGACTGATTTAAAAAAACAATTATATATCAGAGAACAATGGAAGAGTTCCAAAGCATTTTTAAACTTCAGCAGAATTCCGAGAACAATGGAAGTGTTCCAAAGAATTTTTAAACTTCAGCAGAATTCCGAGAACAATGGGAGAGTTCAACATACTAATTTAATAAAACAATAACATTCCAAGAACAATGGGAGGGTTCCAAAGCATTTCTAAACTACAGCAGAAATCAGAGAACAATGGAAGAGTTCCAAACCTTTTTTTAAACTTCAGTACAAGTCCGAGAACAATAGGAGGGTTCTACAGACTGATTTAAAAAAACAAAAACATTCCGAGAACAATGGAAGAGTTCCAAACCTTTTTTTAAACTTCAGTACAAGTCCGAGAACAATAGGAGGGTTCTACAGACTGATTTAAAAAAACAAAAACATTCCGAGAATAATGGGAGAGTTCCAAAGCATTTTTAAACTTCAGCAGAATTCAGAGAACAATGGAAGAGCTCCAAAGCCTTTTTAAACTTCAGTAGAATAGCGAGAACAATGGAAGAGCTCCAAACCATTTTTAAGCTTCTTCAGAAATTCCAAGAACAATGGAAGAGTTACAAAGCTATTTTAAACTTCAGCAGAATTCCGAGAACAATGGAATAGTTCCAAAGTATTTTTAAACCTCAGTAGAATTCCGAAAACAATGGAAGAGTTCCAAAGCATTTTTAAACTTCAGCAGAATTCCGAGAACAATGGAAGAGTTCCAAAGCATTTTTAAACTTCAGTAGAATTCTGAGAACAATGGGAGAGTTCTACAGACTGATTTAAAAAAACAGTTATATCAGAGAACAATGGAAGAGTTCCAAAACATTTTTAAACTTCAGCAGAATTTCAAGAACAATGGGAGAGTTCCAAAGAATTTTTAGACTTCAGTAGAATTTCGAGAACAATGGAAGAGTTCCAAAGCATTTTTAAACTTCATCAGAATACTGAGAACAATGGAGGAGTTCCAAAGCCTTTTTAAACTTCAGTACAATTCCGAAAACAATAGGAGGGTTCTACAGACTGATTTAAAAAAACAATAACATTCCGAGAACAATGGGAGAGTTCCAAAGCATTTTGAAACTACAGCAGAATTCTGAGAACAATGGGAGAGTTCTGCAGACTGATTTAAAAAAACAATAACTTTCCGATAACAGTGGGAAAGTTCCAAAGCATTTTCAAACTTCAGCAGAATTCCGAGAACAATAAAAGAGTTGTACAGACTATTTTTAAACTTCAGTAGAATTCCGAGACAATGCAGGAGCTCCAAAGCATTTTTAAACTTCTTCAGAAATTCCAAGAGCAATGGAAGAGTTCCAAAGCCATTTTAAACTTCAGCAGAATTCCGAGAACATTGGAAGAGTTCCAAATTATTTTTAAACTTCAGCAGAATTCCGAGAACATTGGAAGAGTTCCAAAACATTTTTAAACTTCAGCAGAATTCCGAGAACAATGAGACAGTTCTACAGACTATTTTTAAACTTAAGCAGAATTCCGAAAGCAACGGGAGAGTTCCAAACAATTTTTGAACTTCAGTAGAATTTCGAGAACAATGGGAGAGTTCTACAGACTGATTTTAAAAAACAATAACAACAATCTGACTACAATAGGAGAGCTCCAAAGCGTTTTTAAACTTCATCAGAATTCCCAGTACAATGGAAGAGTTACAAAGCATTCTTAAACTTCAGTAGAATTCCGAGAACAATGGGAGATTTCTACAGACTGAATTAAAAAAACAATAACATTCCGAGAACAATGGGAGAGTTCCAAAGCATTTTTAAACTTCAGCAGAATTCCGAGAACAGTGGAAGAGTTCCAAAGCATTTTTAAACTTCAGCAGAATTCCGAGAACAATGGGAGAGTTCCAAAGCATTTTTAAACTTCAGCAGAATTCCGAGAACAATTGAAGAGTTCCAAAGCATTTTTAAACATCAGCGGATTTCCGAGAACAATGGAAGAGTTCCAAAACATTTTTAAACTTCAGTAGAATTCTGAGAACAAAAGGAGAGTTCTACAAACTGATGTAAAAAACCAATAACATTCCAAGAGCAATGGGAGAGTTCCAAAGAATTTTTAAACTTCAGCAGAATTCCGAGAACAATGGGAGAGTTCCAAAGCATTACTAAACTTCAGCAGAATTCCGAGAGCAATGGAAGATTTCCAAAACATTTTTAAACTTCAGCAGAATTCGGAGAACAATGGGAGAGTTCTACAGACAGATTTAAAAAAAAACAATAACATTCCGAGAACAATGGAAGAGTTCCAAAGCATTTTTAAACTTCAGCAGAATTCCGAGAACAATGGCAGAGTTCCAAACATTTTTAAACTTCAGCAGAATTCCGAGAACAATGGAAGAGTACCAAAGAATTTTTAAACTTTAGTAGAATTCCGAGAACAATGGGAGAGTTCTACAGACTGACTAAAAACAATAACATTACAAGAACTGTGGGAGAGTTCCAAAGCATTTTTAAACTTCATCAGAATTCCGAGAACAATGGGAGAGTTCCAAAGCATTTTAAAACTTCAGCAGAATTCCGAGAACAAAGGAAGTGTTCCAAAGCATTTTTAAACGTCAGTAGAATTACGAGTACAATGGGAGAGTTCTACAGACTGATTTAAGAAAACAATAACATTCCGAGAACAGTGGGAGAGTTCCAAAGCATTTTTAAACTTCAGCAGAATTCCGAGAACAATGGAAGAGTTCCAAAGCATTTTTAAACTTCAGCAGAATTTCGAGAACAATGGAAGAGTTCCAAAGCATTTTTAAATGTCAGTAGAATTCAGAGTACAATGGTAGAGTTCTACAGACTGATTTAAGAAAACAATATCATTACGAGAACATTGCGAGAGTTCCAAAGCATTTTTAAACTTCAGCAGAATTCCGAGAACAATGGGCGAGTTCTACAGACTATTTTTAAATTTCAGCAGAATTTCGAGAACAATGGGAGAGTTGCAAAGAATTTTTAAACTTCAGTAGAATTTCGAGAACAATGGGAGAGTTCTACAGATTGATTTTAAAAAACAGTATCATTCCGAGAACAATGGGAGAGTTGCAAAGCATTATTAAACTTCAGCAGAATTCTGAAAACGATGGAAGAGTTCCAAAACATTTTTAAACTTCAGCAGAATTCTGAGAACAATGGGAGAGTTCTACAGACAGATTTTAAAAAAAACAATAACATTCCGAGAACAATGGAAGAGTTCCAAAGCATTTTTAAACTTCAGCAGAATTTCGAGAACAATGGTAGAGTTCCAAACATTTTTAAACTTCAGCACAATTCCGAGAACAATGGAAGAGTTCCAAAGAATTTTTAAACTTCAGTAGAATTCTGAGAACAATGGGAAAGATTTACAGACTGATTTAAAAAAACAATAACATTGCGAGAACAATTGGAGAGTTCCAAAGCATTTTTAAACTTCAGTAGTATTTCGAGAACAATGGGAAAGATCTACAGACTGATTTAAAAAAACAATAACATTGCGAGAACAATGGGAGAGTTCCAAAGCATTTTTAAACTTCAGCAGAATTCCGAGAACAATAGAAGAGTTCCAAACATTTTTAAGCTTCAGCAGAATTCCGAGAACAATGGAAATGTTCCAAAGCATTTGTATATTTCAGCAGAATTCCGAGAACAATGGAAGAGCTCCAAAGCATTTTTTAAACTTCAGCAGAATTCCAAGAACAATGGAAAAGTTCCAAAGCATTTGTATATTTCAGCAGAATTCCGAGAACAATGGAAGAGCTCCAAAGCATTTTTAAACTTCAGCAGAATTCCGAGCAAAATGGAAGAGTTCCAAAGCATTTTTAAACTTCACCAGAATTCTGAGAACAAAGGAGGAGTTCCAAAGCATTTTTAAGCTTCAGTAGAATTTCGAGAACAATTCGAGAGTTCTACAAACTGATTTAAAAAAACAATACCATTCGGAGAACAATGGGAGAGTTCCAAAGCATTTTTAAACTTTAGGAGAATTCCGAGAACAATGGAAGAGTTCCAAAGAATTTTTAAACTTCAGCAGAATACTGAGAACAATGGAAGAGTTCCAAAGCATTTTTAAACTACAGCAGAATTCCGAGAACAATGGGAGATTTCTACAGAATGATTTTAAAAAAACAATAACTTTGCGAGAACAATGGGAGAGTTCCAAAGCATTATTAAACTTCAGCAGAATTCCGAGATCAATGGAAGAGTTCCAAAGCATTTTTAAACTTCAGCAGAATTCCAAGAACAATGCGAGAGTTCTACAGACAAATTTTGAAAAAACAATAACATTCCGAGAAAAATGGAAGAGTTCCAAAGCATTTTTAAACTTCAGCAGAATTCCGAGAACAATGGGAGAGTACTACAGACTATTTTTAAACTTCATCAGAATTCCGAGAACAATGCAAGAGCTCCAAAGCATTTTTAAACTTCTTCAGAAATTCCAAGAACAATGGAAGAGTTCCAAAGCCATTTTAAACTTCAGCAGAATTCCGAGAACAATGGAATAGTTCCAAAGTAATTTTAAACTTCAGCAGAATTCCGAGAACAATGCAAGAGTTCCAAAACATTTTTAAACTTCAGCAGAATTCCGAGAACAATGGGACAGTTCTACAGACTATTTTTAAACTTAAGCAGAATTCCGAAAGCAAAGGGAGAGTTCCAAGCAATTTTTAAACTTCAGTAGAATTCCGAGAACAATGGAAGAGTTTCAAAACATTTTTAAACTTCAGCAGAATTCCAAGAACAATGGGAGAGTTCCAAAGAATTTTTAAACAAGTAGAATTTCGAGAACAATGGAAGAGTTCCAAAGCATTTTTAAACTTCAGCAGAATACTGAGAACAATGGAGGAGTTCCAAAGCCTTTTTAAACTTCAGTACAATTCCGAGAACAATAGGAGGGTTCTACAGACTGATTTAAAAAAACAATAACATTCCGAGAACAATGGGAGGGTTCCAAAGCATTTTTAAACTACAGCAGAATTATGAGAACAATGGGAGAGTTCCAAAGCATTTTTAAACTTCAGTAGAATTCAGAGAGCAATGGGAGAGTTCTGCAGACTGATTTAAAAAAACAATAACTTTCCGAGAACAGTGGGAGAGTTCCAAAGCATTTTCAAACTTCAGCAGAATTCCGAGAACAATGGAAGAGTTGTAAAGACTATTTTTAAACTTCAGCAGAATTCCGAGAACAATGGGAGAGTTCTACAGACTATTTTTAAACTTCATCAGAATTCCGAGAACAATGCAAGAACTCCAAAGCATTTTTACACTTCTTCAGAAATTCCAAGAACAATGGAAGAGTTCCAAAGCCATTTTAAACTTCAGCAGAATTCCGAGAACAATGGAATAGTTCCAAAGTATTTTTAAACTTCAGCAGAATTCCGAGAACAATGGGAGAGTTCCAAAGCATTTTTAAACTTCAGTAGAATTCTGAGAACAATGGGAGAGTTCTGCAAACTGATTTAAAAAAACAATAACATTCCGAGAACAATGGGAGAGTTCCAAAGCATTTTTAAACTTCAGCAGAATTCCGAGAAAAATGCCAGAGTTCCAAAGCATTTTTAAACTTCAGTAGAATTGCGAGAACAATTGAAGAGTTCCAAAGCATTTTTAAACTTCAGTAGAATTGCGAGAACAATGGAAGAGCTCCAAACCATTTTTAAGCTTCTCCGAAATTCCAAGAACAATGGATGAGTTCCAAAACATTTTTAAACTTCAGCAGAATTCCGAGAACAATGGGACAGTTCTACAGACTATTTTTAAACTTAAGCAGAATTCCGAAAGCAATGGGAGAGTTCCAAACAATTTTTAAACTTGAGTAGAATTTCGAGAACAATGGGAGAGTTCTACAGACTGATTTTAAAAAACAATAACAGCAATCCAAGAACAATGGGAGAGCTCCAAAGCATTTTTAAACTTCATCAGAATTCCGAGTACAATGATAGAGTTACAAAGCATTTTTAAACTTCAGTAGAATTCCGATAACAATGGGAGATTTCTACAGACTGATTTTAAAAAACAATAACATTCCGAGAACAATGGGAGAGTTCCAAAGCATTTTTAAACTTCAGCAGAATTCCGAGAACAATAGGAGGGTTCTACAGACTGATTTAAAAAAACAATAACATTCCGAGAACAATGGGAGGGTTCCAAAGCATTTTTAAACTTCAGCAGAATTCCAAGAACAATGGGAGAGTTTCAAAGCATTTTTAAACTTCAGCAGAATTCCGAGAACAATGGAAGAGTTCCAGAACATTTTTAAACTTCAGTAGAATTCTGAGAACAAAAGGAGAGTTCTACAAACTGATGTAAAAAAACAATAACATTCCGAGAACAATGGGAGAGTTCCAAAGCATTTCTAAACTACAGCAGAAATCAGAAACAATGGAAGAGTTCCAAATCCTTTTCAAACTTAAGTACAATTCCGAGAACAATAGAATTCTACAAACTGATTTAAAAAAACAAGAACATTCCGAGAACAATGGGAGAGTTCCAAAGCATTTTTAAACTTCAGTAGAATTCAGAGAATAATGGGAGAGTTCTGCAGACTGATTTAAAAAAACAATAACATTCCGAGAACAATGGGAGAGTTCCAAAGCATTTTTAAACTTCAGTAGAATCGCGAGAACAATGGAAGAGTTCCAAAGCATTTTTAAACTTCAGTAGAATTGCGAGAACAATGTAAGAGCTCCAAACCATTCTTAAGCTTCTCCAAAATTCCAAGAACAATGGAAGAGTTCCAAAGCCATTTTAAACTTCAGCAGAATTCCGAGAACAATGGAATAGTTCCAAACTATTTTTAAACTTCAGTAGAATTCTGAGAACAATGGAAGAGTTCTACAGACTGATTTAAAAAAACAATAACATTCCGAGAACAATGGGAAAGTTCTAGAGAAAAAAAAACAATTATATCAGAGAACAATGGAAGAGTTCCAAAGCATTTTTAAACTTCTGCAGAATTCCGAGAACAATGGGAGAGTTCCAAAGCATTTTTAAAATTCAGCTGAATTCAGAGAACAATGGGAGAGTTCTGCAGACTGATTTAAAAAAACAATAATTTTCCGAGAACTGTGGGAGAGTTCCAAAGCATTTTCAAACTTCAGCAGAATTCCGAGAAAAATGGAAGAGTTGTACAGACTATTTTTAAACCTCAGCAGAATTCCGAGAACAATGCAAGAGCTCCAAAGCATTTTTAAACTTCTTCAGAAGTACCAAGAACAATGGAAGAGTTACAAAGCCATTTTAAACTTCAGCAGAATTCCGAGAACAATGGAATAATTCCAAAGTTTTTTTAAACTTCAGCAGAATTCCGAGTACAATGGAAGAGTTCCAAAACATTTTTAAACTTCAGCAGAATTCCGAGAACAATGGGACAGTTCTACAGACTATTTTTAAACTTAAGCAGAATTCCGAAAGCAATGGGAGAGTTCCAAAGAATTTTTAAACTTCAGTAGAATTTCGAGAACAATGGGAGAGTTCTACAGACTGATTGTAAAAAACAATAACAACAATCCGAGAACAATGGGAGAGCTCCAAAGCATTTTTAAACTTCATCAGAATTCCGAGTACAATGGAAGAGTTACAAAGCATTTTTAAACTTCAGTAGAATTCCGAGAACAATGGGAGAGTTCTACAGACAGATTTAAAAAAAAACAATAACATTACAAGAACTGTGGGAGAGTTCCAAAGCATTTTTAAACTTCATCAGAATTCCGAGAACAATGGGAGAGTTCCAAAGCATTTTTAAACTTCAGCAGAATTCCGAGAACAAAGGAAGTGTTCCAAAGCATTTTTAAACGTCAGTAGAATTACGAGTACAATGGGAGAGTTCTACAGACTGATTTAAGAAAACAATAACATTCCGAGAACAGTGGGAGAGTTCCAAAGCATTTTTAAACTTCAGCAGAATTCCGAGAACAATGGAAGAGTTCCAAAGCATTTTTAAACTTCAGCAGAATTTCGAGAACAATGGAAGAGTTCCAAAGCATTTTTAAATGTCAGTAGAATTCCGAGTACAATGGTAGAGTTCTACAGACTGATTTAAGAAAACAATAACATTACGAGAACATTGGGAGAGTTCCAAAGCATTTTTAAACTTCAGCAGAATTCCGAGAACAATGGGCGAGTTCTACAGACTATTTTTAAATTTCAGCAGAATTTCGAGAACAATGGGAGAGTTGCAAAGAATTTTTAAACTTCAGTAGAATTTCGAGAACAATGGGAGAGTTCTACAGATTGATTTTAAAAAACAATATCATTCCGAGAACAATGGGAGAGTTGCAAAGCATTATTAAACTTCAGCAGAATTGCGAAAACGATGGAAGAGTTCCAAAACATTTTTAAACTTCAGCAGAATTCTGAGAACAATGGGAGAGTTCTACAGACAGATTTTAAAAAAACAATAACATTCCGAGAACAATGGAAGAGTTCCAAAGCATTTTTAAACTTCAGCAGAATTCCGAGAACAATGGTAGAGTTCCAAACATTTTTAAACTTCAGCACAATTCCGAGAACAATGGAAGAGTTCCAAAGAATTTTTAAACTTTAGTAGAATTCTGAGAACAATGGGAAAGATTTACAGACTGATTTAAAAAAACAATAACATTGCGAGAACAATGGGAGAGTTCCAAAGCATTTTAAAACTTCAGCAGAATTCCAAGAACAATAGAAGAGTTCCAAACATTTTTAAGCTTCAGCAGAATTCCGAGAACAATGGAAAAGTTCCAAAGCATTTGTATATTTCAGCAGAATTCCGAGAACAATGGAAGAGCTCCAAAGCATTTTTTAAACTTCAGCAGAATTCCAAGAACAATGGAAAAGTTCCAAAGCATTTGTATATATCAGCAGAATTCCGAGAACAATGGAAGAGCTCCAAAGCATTTTTAAACTTCAGCAGAATTCCGAGCAAAATGGAAGAGTTCCAAAGCATTTTTAAACTTCACCAGAATTCTGAGAACAAAGGAGGAGTTCCAAAGCATTTTTAAGCTTCAGTAGAATTTCGAGAACAATGCGAGAGTTCTAGAGACTGATTTAAAAAAACAATAACATTCGGAGAACAATGGGAGAGTTCCAAAGCATTTTTAAACTTTAGGAGAATTCCGAGAACAATGGAAGAGTTCCAAAGAATTTTTAAACTTCAGCAGACTACTGAGAACAATGGAAGAGTTCCAAAGCAATTTTTAAACTACAGCAGAATTCCAAGAACAATGGGAGAGTTCTACAGAATGATTTTAAAAAAACAATAACATTCCGAGAAAAATGGAAGAGTTCCAAAGCATTTTTAAACTTCAGCAGAATTCCGAGAACAATGGCAGAGTTCCAAACATTTTTAAACTTCAGCAGAATTCCGAGAACAATGGAAGAGTACCAAAGCATTTTTAAACTTCAGTAGAATTCCGAGAACAATGGGAGAGTTCTACAGACTGACTAAAAAACAGTAACATTACGAGAACTGTGGGAGAGTTCCAAAGCATTTTTAAACTTTAGGAGAATTCCGAGAACAATGGAAGAGTTCCAAAGAATTTTGAAACTTCAGTAGAATTCTGAGAACAATGGGAGAGTTCTACAGACTGACTAAAAAACAATAACATTACGAGAACTGTGGGAGAGTTCCAAAGCATTTTTAAACTTCAGCAGAATTCCGAGAACAATGGAAGTGATCCAAAGCATTTTTATACTTCAGCAGAATTCCAAGAAAAATGGAAGAGTTCCAAAGCATTTTTAAACTACAGCAGAATTCCGAGAACAATGGGAGATTTCTACAGAATGATTTTAAAAAAACAATAACTTTGCCAGAACAATGGGAGAGTTCCAAAGCATTTTTAAACTTCAGCAGAATTCCGAGAACAATGGAAGAGTTCCAAAGCATTTTTAAACTTCAGTAGAATTTCAAGAACAATGGAAGAGTTCCAAAACATTTCTAAACTTCAGTAGAATTCTGAGAACAATGGAAGAGTTCCAAAGCATTTTTAAACTTCAGGAGAATTCCGAGAACAATGGGAGAGTTCTACAGACTGATTTAAAAAAACAAAAACATTCCGAGAACAATGGGAGAGTTCTAGAGACTGATGTAAAAAAACAATTATATCAGAGAACAATGGAAGAGTTCCAAAGCATTTTTAAACTTCAGCAGAATTCCGAGAACCATGAGAGAGTTCCAAAGCATTTTTAAAATTCAGCAGAATTGCGAGAACAATTGAAGCGTTCCAAAGCATTTTTAAACTTCAGCAGAATGCCGAGAACAATGGAAGAGTTCCAAAACATTTTTAAACTTCAGTAGAATTCCGAGAACAAAAGGAGAGTTCTACAGAATGATTTAAAAAACCAATAACATTCTGAGAACAATGGGAGAGTTCCAAAGCATTTTTAAACTTCAGCAGAATTCCGAGAACAATGGAAGAGTTCCAAAGAATTTTTAAACTTCAGCAGAATTACGATAACAATGGGAGAGTTCTACATAGTGATTTAAAAAAACAATAACATTCCGAGAACAGTGGGAGAGTTCCAAAGCATTTTTAAACTACAGAAGAAATCAGAGAACAATGGAAGAGTTCCAAAGCATTTTTAAACTTCAGTACAATTCCGAGAACAATGGGAGAGTTCTACAGACTGAATTAAAAAAACAATAACATTCCGAGAACAATGGGAGAGTTACAAAGCATTTTTAAACTTCAGTAGAATTCAGATAACAATGGAAGAGTTCTACAGACGGATTTAAAAAAACAATGACTTTCCGAGAAATGTGGGAGAGTTCCAAAGCATTTTTAAACTGCAGCAGAATTCCGAGAACAATGGAAGAGTTCTACAGACTATTTTTAAACTTCAGCAGAATTCCGAGAACAATGGTAGAGTTCAACAGACTATTTTTAAACTTCATCAGAATTACGAGAACAATGGAAGAGTACCAAAACATTTCTAAACTTCAGCAGAATTCCGAGAACAATGGGAGAGTTCTACAGACTATTTTTAAACTTCAGCAGAATTCCTAGAGCAATGGGAGAGTTCCAAACATTTTTAAACTTCAGCAGAATTCCGAGAACAATGGGAGAGTTCTACAGACAGATTTTAAATAAACAATAACATTCCGAGAACAATGGAAGAGTTCCAAAGCATTTTTAAACTTCAGTAGAATTCCGAGTACAATGGGAGAGTTCTACAGACTGATTTTAAAAAGCAATAACAATCCGACAACAATGGGAGACTTACAAAGCATTTTTAAACTTCATCAGAATTCCGTGAACAATGGAAGAGTTCGAAAGCAGTTTTAAACTTCAGCAGAATTCCGAGAACAATGTAAGAGTTCCAAAGCATTTTTAAACTTCAGCAGAATTCCGAGAACAATGGAAGAGTTACAAATCATTTTTAAACTTCAGTAGAATTCTGAGAACAATGGGAGAGTTCTACAGTCTGATTTAAAAAAACAGTTATATCAGAGAACAATGGGAGAGCTCCAAAGCATTTTTAACTTCAGCAGAATTCCGAGAACAATGGGAGAGTTCCAAAGCATTTTTAAAATTCAGTAGAATTCCGAGAACAATGGAATAGTTCCAAAACCTTTTTAAACTTCAGCAGAATTCCGAGAACAATGGGAGAGTTCCAAAGAATTTTTAAACTTCAGTAGAATTTCGAGAACAATGGAAGAGTTCCAAAGCATTTTTAAACTTCAGCAGAATACTGAGTGCAATGGAGGAGTTCCAAAACATTTTTAAACTTCATTAGAATTACGAGAACAATGGGAAAGTTCTACAGACTGATTTAAAAAAACAATAATATTCCTAGAACAATGGGAGAGTTCCAAAGCATTTTTAAACTTCAGCAGAATTCCGAGAACAATGGAAGAGATCCAAAGCATTTTTATACTTCAGCAGAATTCCGAGAACAATGGAAGAGTTCCAAAGCAATTTTAAACTACAGCAGAATTCCGAGAACAATGGGAGATTTCTACAGACTGATTTAAAAAAAAACAATAACATTTCGAGAACAAGGGGAGAGTTCTAAAGCATTTTTAAACTTCAGCAGAATTCCGAGAACAAAGGAAGCGTTCCAAAGCATTTTTAAACTTCAGTAGAATTTCGAGAACAATGGGAGATTTCTACAGACTGATTTAAAAAAACAATAACATTCCAAGAACAATGGGAGAGTTCTAGAGACTGATTTAAAAAAAGTATTATATCAGAGAACAATGGAAGAGTTCCAAAGCATTTTTAAACTTCAGCAGAATTGCGAGAACAATGGGAGAGTTTCAAAGCATTTTTAAACTTCAGTAGAACTCTGAGAACAATGGGAGAGTTCTACAGACTGATTTAAAAAAACAGTTATATCAGAGAACAATGGGAGAGTTTCAAAGCATATTTAACTACAGCAGAATTCCGAGAACAATGGGAGAGTTCCAAAGAATTTTTAAACTTCAGTAGAATTCCGAGAACAATGGAAGAGTTCCAAAACATTTTTAAACTTCAGCAGAATTCCAAGAACAATGGGAGAGTTCCAAAGAATTTTTAAACTTCAGTAGAATTTCGAGAACAATGGGAGCGTTCTACAGACTGATTTTAAAAGCAATAACATTCCGAGAACAGAAGGAGAGCTCCAAAGCATTTTTAAACTTCATCAGAATTCCGAGAACAATGGGAGAGATCCAAAGCATTTTTAAACTTCAGCAGAATTCCGAGAACAATGGGAGAGTTCCAAAGCATTATTAAACTTCAGCAGAATTCCGAGATTAATGGAAGAGTTCCAAACCATTTTTAAACTTCAGCAGAATTCGGAGGACAAGCGGAGAGTTCTACAGACAGATTTTAAAAAAAACAATAACATTCCGAGAACAATGGAAGAGTTCCAAAGCATTTTTAAACTTCAGCAGAATTCCGAGAACAATGGTAAAGTTCTAAACATTTTTAAACTTCAGCAGAATTCCAAGAACAATGGCAGAGTTCTACAGACAGATTTAAAAAAAACAATAACATTCCGAGAACAATGGAAGAGTTCCAAAGCATTTTTAAACTTCAGCAGAATTCCGAGAACAATGGAAGAGTTCCAAAGCATTTTTAAACTTCAGCAGAATTCCGAGAACAATGGAAGAGTTCCAAAGCATTTTTAAACTTCAGCAGAATTCCGAGAACAATGGAAGAGTTCCAAAGCATTTTTAAACTTCAGTAGAATTTCGGGAACAATGGGAGAGTTCTACAGACTGATTAAAAAACAATAACATTCCGAGAACTGTGGGAGAGGTCCAAAGCATTTTTAAACTTCAGCAGAATTCTGAGAACAATG
Source organism: Phyllobates terribilis (assembly GCF_046119375.1). NCBI lineage: Eukaryota > Metazoa > Chordata > Amphibia > Anura > Dendrobatidae > Phyllobates > Phyllobates terribilis. The sequence goes on along the minus strand of NW_027362765.1, from coordinate 28,774,926 downwards.
GAAGAGTTCCAAAACATTTTTAAACTTCAGCAGAATTCCGAGATCAATGGGAGAGTTCTACAAACTATTTTTAAACTTCAGCAGAATTCCGAGAGCAATGGGAGAGTTCCAAAGAATTGTTGAACTTCAGCAGAATTCCGAGAACAATGGTAGAGTTCCAAACCTTTTTAAACTACATCAGAATTCCAAGAACAATGGGACAGTTCCACAGACAGATTTTAAAAAAACAATAACATTCCGAGAACAATGGAAGAGTTCCAAAGCACTTTTAAACTTCAGCAGAATTCCGAGAACAATGGCAGAGTTCCAAACATTTTTAAACTTCAGCAGAATTCTGAAAACAATGGAAGAGTTCCGAAGCATTTTTAAATTTCAGCAGAATTTCGAGAACAATGGAAGAGTACCAATGCATTTTTAATCTTCAGTAGAATTCCGAGAACAATGGGAGAGTTCTACAGACTGATTTAAAAAACAAAAACATTAAGAGAACTGTGGGAGAGTTGCAAAGCATTTTTAAACTTCAGCAGAATTCTGAGAGCAATGGGAGAGTTCCAAAGAATTTTTAAACTTCAGTAGAATTTCGAGAACAATGGGAGAGCTCCAAAGCATTTTTAAACATCAGTAGAATTCCGAGTACAATGGGAGAGTTCTACAGACTGATTTAAGAAAACAATAACATTCCGAGAACAGTGAGAGAGTTCCAAAGCATTTTTAAACTTCAGCAGTATTCTGAGAACAATGGGAGAGTTCTTTAGACTATTTTTAAAATTCAGCAGAATTTCGAGAACAATGGGAGAGTTCTACAGACAGATTTTAAAAAAACACTAACATTCCGAGAACAATGGAAGAGTTCCAAAGCATTTTTAAACTACAGCAGAATTCCGAGAACAATGGAAGAGTTCCAAAACATTTTTAAACTTCAGCAGAATTCCGAGAACAATGGGAGAGTTCTACAGACAGATTTTAAAAAACCACTAACATTCCGAGAACAATGGAAGAGTTCCAAAGCATTTTTAAACTACAGCAGAATTCCGAGAACAATGGAAGAGTTCCAAAGCATTTTTAAACTTCAGCAGAATTCCGAGAACAATGGAAGAGTTTCAAAGCATTTTTAAACGTCAGTAGAATTCCGAATACAATGGGAGAGTTCTACAGACTGATTTAAGAAAACAATAACATTCCAAGAACAGTGGGAGAGTTCAAAAGCATTTTTAAACTTCAGCAGAATTCCGAAAACAATGGGCGAGTTCTACAGACTATTTTTAAATTTCAGCAGAATTTCGAGAACAATGGGAGAGTTGCAAAGAATTTTTAAACTTCACTAGAATTTCGAGAACAATGGGAGAGTTCTACAGACTGATTTTAAAAAACATTATCATTCCGAGAACAATGGGAGAGTTGCAAAGCATTATTATACTTCAGCAGAATTCCAAGAACAATGGAAGAGTTCCAAAACATTTTTAAACTTCAGCAGAATTCCGAGAACAATGGGAGAGTTCTACAGACAGATTTTAAAAAAAAAATAACATTCCGAGAACAATGGAAGAGTTCCAAACCATTTTTAAACTTCAGCAGAAATCCGAGAACGATTGTAGAGTTCCAAACATTTTTAAACTTCAGCACAATTCCGAGAACAATGGAAGAGTTCCAAATAATTTTTAAACTTCAGTAGAATTCTGAGAACAATGGGAAAGATCTACAGACTGATTTAAAAAAACAATAACATTGCGAGAACAATAGGAGAGTTCCAAAGCATTTTTAAACATCAGTAGTATTTCGAGAACAATGGGAGAGTTCAACAGACTGATTTAAAAAAAACAATAACAATCTGAGAACAATGGGAGAGCTACAAAGCATTTTTAAACTTCAGCAGAATACTGAAAACAATGGAAGAGTTCCAAAGCATTTTTAAACTTCAGCAGAATTCCGAGAACAATAGAAGAGTTCCAAACATTTTTAAACTTCAGCAGAATTCCAAAAACAATGGGAGAGTTCCAAAGCATTTTTAAACTTCAGTTCTACAGACTGATTGAAAAAAACAACATTCCGAGAACAATGGGAGAGCTACAAAGCATTTTTAAACTACAGCAGAATTCCGAGAACAATGGAAGAGTTCCAAAGCATTTTTAAACTTCAGCAGAATACTGAGTGCAATGGAGGAGTTCCAAAACATTTTTGAACTTCAGTAGAATTCCGAGAACAATGGGAGAGTTCTACAGACTGATTTAAAAAAACAATAATATTCCGAGAACAATGGTAGAGTTCCAAAGCATTTTTAAACTTCAGCAGAATTCCGAGAACAATGGAAGAGATCCAAGCATTTTTATACTTCAGCAGAATTCCGAGAACAATGGAAGAGATGCAAATCATTTTTATACTTCAGCAGAATTCCGAAAACAATGGAAGCGTTCCAAAGCATTTTTAAACTACAGCAGAATTCCGAGAACAATGGAAGATTTCTACAGACTGATTTTAAAAAAACAATAACATTCCGAGAACAAGGGGAGAGTTCCAAAGCATTTTTAAACTTCAGCAGAATACTGAGTGCAATGGAGGAGTTCCAAAACATTTTTGAACTTCAGTAGAATTCCGAGAACAATGGGAGAGTTCTACAGACTGATTTAAAAAAACAATAATATTCCGAGAACAATGGGAGAGTTCCAAAGCATTTTTAAACTTCAGCAGAATTCCGAGAACAATGGAAGAGATCCAAAGCATTTTTATACTTCAGCAGAATTCCGAGAACAATGGAAGAGATCCAAATCATTTTTATACTTCAGCAGAATTCCGAGAACAATGGAAGAGTTCCAAAGCATTTTTAAACTACAGCAGAATTCCGAGAAGAATGGAAGATTTCTACAGACTGATTTTAAAAAAACAATAACATTCCGAGAACAAGGGGAGAGTTCCAAAGCATTTTTAAACTTCAGCAGAATTCCGAGAACAATGGAAGCGTTCCAAAGCATTTTTAAACTTCAGTAGAATTTCGAGAACAATGGAAGTGTTCCAAAACATTTCCAAACTTCAGTAGAATTCCGAGGACAATGGAAGAGTTCCAAAGCATTTTTAAACTTCAGTAGAATTCCGAGAACAATGGGAGAGTTCTACAAACTGATTTAAAAAAAAAATAACATTCCAAGAACAATGGGAGAATTCTAGAGACTAATTTAAAAAAAGTGTTATATCAGAGAACAATGGAAGAGTTCCAAAGCATTTTTAAACTTCAGCAGAATTGCGAGAACAATGGGAGAGTTTCAAAGCATTTTTAACCTTCAGTAGAATTTCAAGAACAATGGGAGTGTTCTACAGACTGATTTAAAAAAACAGTTATATCAGAGAACAATGGGAGAGTTCCAAAGCATATTTAACTTCAGCAGAATTCCGAGAACAATGGAAGAGTTCCAAAACATTTTTAAACTTCAGCAGAATTCCAAGAACAATGGGAGAGTTCCAAAGAATTTTTAAACTTCAGTAGAATTTCGAGAACAATGGGAGTGTTCTACAGACTGATTTTAAAAAGCAATAACATTCCGAGAACAGAAGGAGAGCTCCAAAGCATTTTTAAACTTCATCAGAATTCCGAGAACAATGGGAGAGATCCAAAGCATTTTTAAACTTCAGCAGAATTCCGAGAACAATGGGAGAGTTCCAAAGCATTTTTAAACTTCAGCAGAATTCCGAGATTAATGGAAGAGTTCCAAAACATTTTTAAACTTCAGCAGAATTCATAGGACAATCGGAGAGTTCTACAGACAGATTTTAAAAAAAACAATAACATTCCGAGAACAATGGAAGAGTTCAAAAGCATTTTTAAACTTCAGCAGAATTCCGAGAACAATGGTAGAGTTCTAAACATTTTTAAACTTCAGCAGAATTCCAAGAACAATGGCAGACTTATACAGACAGATTTAAAAAAAACAAGAACATTCCGAGAACAATGGAAGAGTTCCAAAGCATTTTTAAATTTCAGCAGAATTCCGAGAACAATGGCAGAGTTCCAAACATTTTTAAACTTCAGCAGAATTCCGAGAACAATGGAAGAGTTCCAAAGCATTTTTAAACTTTAGCAGAATTCCGAGAACAATGGAAGAGTACCAAAGCATTTTTAAACTTCAGTAGAATTCCGGGAACAATGGGAGAGTTCTACAGACTGATTAAAAAACAATAACATTCCGAGAACTGTGGGAGAGTTCCAAAGCATTTTTAAACTTCAGCAGAATTCTGAGAACAATGGAAGAGTTCCAAAACATTTTTAAACTTCAGCAGAATTCCAAGATCAATGGGAGAGTTCTACAGACTATTTTTAAACTTCAGCAGAATTCCGAGAGCAATGGGAGAGTTCCAAAGAATTGTTGAACTTCAGCAGAATTCCGAGAACAATGGTAGAGTTCCAAACATTTTTAAACTTCAGCAGAATTCCAAGAACAATGGGAGAGTTCCACAGACAGATTTTAAAAAAACAATAACATTCCGAGAACAATGGAAGAGTTCCAAAGCATTTTTAAATTTCAGCAGAATTCCGAGAACAATGGCAGAGTTCCAAACATTTTTAAACTTCAGCAGAATTCTGAGAACAATGGAAGAGTTCCGAAGCATTTTTAAACTTCAGCAGAATTCCGATAACAATGGAAGAGTACCAATGCATTTTTAATCTTCAGTAGAATTCCGAGAACAATGGGAGAGTTCTACAGACTGATTTAAAAAACAATAACATTAAGAGAACTGTGGGAGAGTTGCAAAGCATTTTTAAACTTCAGCAGAATTCCGAGAACAATGGAAGAGTTCCAAAGCATTTTTGAACTTCAGCAGAATTCCGAAAACAATGGAAGAGTTCCATAGCATTTTTAAACATCAGTAGAATTCCGAGTACAATGGGAGAGTTCTACAGACTGATTTAAGAAAACAATAACATTCCGAGAACAGTGAGAGAGTTCCAAAGTATTTTTAAACTTAAGCAGTATTCCGAGAACAATGGGAGAGTTCTTTAGACTATTTTTAAAATTCAGCAGAATTTCGAGAACAATGGGAGAGTTGCAAAGAATTTTTAAACTTCAGTAGAATTTCGAGAACAATGGGAGAGTTCTACAGACTGATTTTAAAAAACAATATCATTCCGAGAACAATGGGAGAGTTCGAAAGCATTATTAAACTTCAGCAGAATTCCGAGAAAAATGGAAGAGTTCCAAAACATTTTTAAACTTCAGCAGAATTCCGAAAACAATGGGAGAGTTCTACAGACAGATTTTAAAAAAACAATAACATTCCGAGAACAATGGAAGAGTTCCAAAGCATTTTTAAACTACAGCAGAATTTCGAGAACAATGGAAGAGTTCCAAAGCATTTTTAAACTTCAGCAGAATTCCGAAAACAATGGAAGAGTTCCAAAGCATTTTTAAACGTCAGTAGAGTTCCGAGTACAATGGGAGAGTTCTACAGACTGATTTAAGAAAACAATAACATTCCGAGAACAGTGGGAGAGTTCCAAAGCATTTTTAAACTTCAGCAGAATTCCGAGAACAATGGGCGAGTTCTACAGACTATTTTTAAATTTCAGCAGAATTTTGAGAACAATGGGAGAGTTGCAAAGAATTTTTAAACTTCACTAGAATTTCGAGAACAATGGAAGAGTTCTACAGACTGATTTTAAAAAACATTATCATTCCGAGAACAATGGGAGAGTTGCAAAGCTTTATTAAACTTCAGCAGAATTCCGAGAACAATGGAAGAGTTCTAAAGGCAGATTTAAAAAAAAAAATAACATTCCGAGAACAATGGAAGTGTTCCAAAGCATTTTTAAACTTCAGCAGAATTCCGAGAACAATTGTAGAGTTCCAAACATTTTTAAACTTCAGCACAATTCCGAGAACAATGGAAGAGTTCCAAAGAATTTTTAAACTTCAGTAAAATTCTGAGAACAATGGGAAAGATCTACAGACTGATTTAAAAAAACAATAACATTGCGAGAACAATGGGAGAGTTCCAAAGCATTTTTAAACATCAGTAGTATTTCGAGAACAATGGGAGAGTTCAACAGACTGATTTAAAAAAACAATAACAATCTGAGAACAATGGGATAGCTACAAAGCATTTCTAAAGTTCAGCAGAATACTGAGAACAATGGAAGAGTTCCAAAGCATTTTTAAACTTCAGCAGAATTCCGAGAACAATAGAAGAGTTCCAAACATTTTTAAACTTCAGCAGAATTCCAAGAACAATGGGAGAGTTCCAAAGCATTTTTAAACTTCAGTAGAATTCCGAGAACAATGGAAGAGCTCCAAAGCATTTTTAAACTTCAGCAGAATTCCTAGAAATATAGAAGAGTTCCAAAGCATTTTTAAACTTCACCAGAATTTTGAGAACAAAGGAGGAGTTCCAAAGCATTTTTAAGCTTCAGTAGAATTTCGAGAACAATGCGAGAGTTCTACACACTGATTTAATCATAGAATCATAGAATGGTAGAGTTGGAAGGGACCTCCTGGGTCATCTGGTCCAAACCCCTGCTCAAAGCAGGATTCACTAGATCATCTCAGACAGATGTCTGTCCAGCCTCTGTTTGAAGACGTCCATTGAAGGGGAACTCACCACCTCTCGTGGCAGCCTGTTCCACTCATTAATCACCCTAACTGTCAAAAAGTTTTTTCTAATATCTAATCTGTGTCTCCTCCCATTTAGTTTCATCCCATTGCTTCTAGTCTTTCCTTGTGCAAATGAGAATAAAGATGATCCTTCTACAATGTGACAGCCCTTGACATATTTGTAGACAGCTATTAAGTCTCCTCTCAGTCTTCTTTTTTGCAAGCTAAACATTCCCAAATCCTGCAACCGTTCCTCATAGGACATGGTTTGCAGACCAGTCACCATTCTGGTCGCTCTTCTCTGAACTTGCTCCAGTTTGTCTATGTCTTTTTTAAAATGTGGTGCCCAAAACTGTACACAGTATTCCAGATGAGGTCTGACCAAAGAGGAGTAAAGACCGATAATGACTTCACGTGATCTAGACTGTATGCTTCTGTTAATACATCCCAGAATTGTATTTGCCTTTTTTGCTGCTGCATCACACTGTTGACTCATGTTCAGTCTATGATCTATTAGTATACCTAAGTCTTTTTCACATGTACTGTTGCTTAGCTCTATTCCTCCCATTCTGTATATGCTTTTTTCATTTTTATTGCCCAGATGTAGTACTTTGCATTTTTCCCTGTTAAAAACCATTCTGTTGGTTGCTGCCCACTGCTCCAGTTTATTTAGGTCTTTTTGAATCCTCTCTCTCTCTTCTCTAGTATTAGCTATCCCTCCTAGCTTTGTGTCATCAGCAAATTTAATCAGTTTACCCTCAATTCCTTCATCTAAATCATTGATAAAGATGTTGAACAATACAGGTCCCAGGACGGAGCCCTGTGGTACCCCACTTGAGACATTCATCCAGCTGGATGTGAAGCCATTTTCAACCACCCTTTGAGTCCGATCACTAAGCCAGTTATGAATCCACCTAACAGTTGCCTGGTCCATTGCATACTTGGTCATTTTTTCAATAAGGATGGTGTGAGATACTTTGTCAAATGCTTTGCTGAAGTCAAGATATACTATATCTACAGCATTTCCCTGATCCACCCAGTCAGTGATTCTGTCATAGAAGGAAATTAAGTTAGTCTGACATGACTTGTTAGTTACAAACCCATGCTGACTCTGGTTAATCACTTCATTCTTATCCATGTACTTACATACATGTTGTTTAATAATTTGTTCAAAGATCTTTCCTGGTATAGAAGTCAGACTCACCGGCCTATAGTTCCCTGGGTCCACCTTCTTCCCCTTTTTGAAGATAGGAACAACATTTGCTCTTCTCCAGTCTTCTGGGACTTCTCCTGTTCTCCAAGAATTTTCAAAGATTATGGAGAGTGGTTCTAAAATTTCTTCTACGATCTCCTTCAGTACTCTGGGGTGTAATTCATCTGGACCTGGAGACTTGAACTCATTTATGTTAGCTAAATATTCCCTCACAAGCTTTCTGTTTACAGATAACTTGGATTCCTCTATTCCTTTTAAAAGGACAGTGAAGATCAGTTGATGTTACATTTTCTTTCTGAGGGAAAACAGATGCAAAATAGGAATTAAAAAGTTCGGCCTTCTCAACATCCTCTCTTACCATTTCTCCATTTTCATCCTGTAAAAATCCTATAGCATCTTTGACTTTTCTTTTACTTTTGACATACCCCCAAAAATCCTTTTTTATTGCTTTTGACATCTCTTGCAAGCCTTAATTCATTGTCAGCTTTAGCTAACCTGATACGTGCCCTGCAGGATCTGCAGACTGCATTATAATCTTCTTTAGATATGCCTCCCTCTTTCCATTTAATAAACATTTCTTTCTTTCTTTTTAGCATGTGTTTAAGTTATGTGTTCATCCATCCTGGTTTCCTTAAATGCTTCCCATTCTTCCTACTTTTCGGGATTGTTAACGATTGTGCTTTGAGAATCTCATTTTTAAAAATTTCCCATCCTTCCTGGACATTTTTGTCCTTAAGGACATCCAGCCATTGGATCCCTCCTATTCTCTTTCTGAGTCTCTTAAAATCTGCCTTTCTAAAATCTAACCTTGAAGTCTGAGTCTTCACATGTCTTCCTCCTCTAGTTATCCAAAATTCTATAAATAGCATGATCGCTGCCTCCTAGGGTCCCAGCCACCTTTACCTCCTCAACCATTTCCTCCCTGTTTATAAGGATTAGATCCAAAGTAGCAGATCCCCTTGTTTTCTCCCCTACCTTTTGGAAGATAAAGTTGTCAGCAAGAGAGGATAAGAATTTGCTTGACCTGTTAGTTTTACTTGAGAGAGATTCCCAACAAATGTCTGGATAGTTGAAATCTCCCATGACCACTACGTCATATTTTTTGGAGAACTTGGTCATTTGATACATAAAGAGTTCATCCATATCTTCAGCTTGCCCAGGTGGCCTGTAGTAAATGCCTACAATGGTGTCCTTTCCGTTGTTCTCTCCTTGTATTCTTACCCAAACAGTTTCCACAGAACTCCCAGTCTCTGAAGCTTCAATCTCTGTGCAGATATACGCTTTTCTAACATACAATGCAACACCTCCTCCTCGTTTATCAAGTCTGTTTCTTGCAAATAAGGTGTATCCTTTTAGCCTTTTATTCCAATCATGTGTATCGTCCCACCAAGTTTCAGTGATTACAATGACATCATATTCCTTTTCCTGCATTAGTAGTTCCAATTCTCCTTGTTTGTTGCCCATGCTTTGTGCATTTGTATAAAAACATTTTAGTTTGTGATTGGTTTCTCTTCCTCCCATATTTTTATTATTTAAATTGTTTTGTCTTTGTTCTTCCTTTCCACTTCCAGTAGCAGAGATCTCAATAGTATTTGTCAGCTGTATGGCTTTTTCTGGCCTTTTGCTTCCCTTCCCACATTGTTCTAGTTTAAAGCTCTTCTGATGAGTGTAGCAAGGCGACTTCCAAATACATGTTTTCCAGTCTTCGTAAGGTGCACCCCATCTCTAGCAAGTAGTCCATCGTATAGGTAATTCATTCCGTGATCCAGAAATCCAAATCCTTGTTGACGGCACCATCGACGTAGCCAGTTGTTCACCTGTAGAATCTTATTCCACCTCATTGTTCCATGGCCATCCACTGGGAGGATGGATGAGAAGACCACCTGCACTCCCAATTCTTTCACTTTCTTGCCTAAGTCTTCAAAGTCACTGCAGATGGTTTCCAGGTCCTTTCTTGTCCTTTCTTGCGGTGTCATTTGTTCCCACATGTATTAGCAGGAATGGGTAGTGATCTGTAGGTCTGAAGAGTCTTGATATCCTGTCAGACACATCTTTAATTTTTGCTCCTGGAAGACAGCACATTTCTCTTGAGGTTATGTCTGGTCTGCAGATAGCGGCCTCTGTTCCTCTTAACAGGGAATCCCCCATGACCACCACTCTCCGTTTTTTCTTCACAACATTCTTCTTTCTCCATCCAGGAGGATTCTGAGGGCTTACAAGGTTATTCATTGCTGGAAAAGTCTTATTTTGCTGTATTTATTCATGGTTCTCCTGCGTGAGAGCCTGGTACTGGTTCCTGAGCAGTATGGGTGCTGACTGCCTCTCGATCCTCCTGCTTCTGTGGGTCACATGCTTCCATTCCTCTGTTTCGTCAGGTGCAGTTCGAATTTCTTCTCTTTCTGAATCATGAAGAGATAATTCTGCTCTGTCTAAGAACTCTTCACCTTCCTTAATGATTTTCAAGGTAGTTAACCTCTCTTCTAGATTTCGCAATTTTTCCTCCAACAGGGACACAAGCTTGCATTTCTGGCATGTGAAGTTTGGCTTTTCCACTGGCAAGTCTGTGAACATGTAGCAGGATATGCAGCTCACCAAATGGCTCCTGGACTCTTCCATGTTCTTATTGTTAATGTTCTGAAAACAGTGAAAAAAGCTTAAAAAAAAAGCTTCAAAATCTCCTCAGGACTCCTCCCCTGGTTTACCGATGTCCTCTTTTCAGCTCCAACAGCCAAAATCCAGTGTTCTTTGAGCTCGCGGAGACTCTTCACTTACCCCAAAATGCAGTGGGAATATGCAAATTATCTCCTCAGGACTCCTCCTCTGGTTTACCGATGTCCTCTTTTCAGCTCCAACAGCCAAAATCCAGTGTTCTTTGAGCTCGCGGAGACTCTTCACTTACCCCAAAATGCAGTGGGAATATGCAAATTATCTCCTCAGGACTCCTCCCCTGGTTTACCGATGTCCTCTTTTCAGCTCCAACAGCCAAAATCCAGTGTTCTTTGAGCTCGCGGAGACTCTTCACTTACTCCAAAATGCAGTGGGAATATGCAAATTATCTCATCAGGACTCCTCCCCTGGTTTTTAAAAAAACAATAACATTCGGAGAACAATGGGAGAGTTCCAAAGCATTTTTAAATTTTAGCAGAATTCCGAGAACAATGGAAGAGTTCCAAAGAATTTTGAAACATCAGTAGAATTCCGAGAACAATGTGAGAGTTCTACAGACTGACTTAAAAAAACAATAACAGTCTGAGAACAATGGGAGAGCTGCAAAGCATTTTTAAACTTCAGCAGAATACTGAGAACAATGGAAGAGATCCAAAGCATTTTTAAACTTCAGCAGAATACTGAGAGCAATGGAAGAGTTCCAAAGCATTTTTAAACTACATCAGAATTCCGAGAACAATGGGAGATTTCTACAGAGTGATTTAAAGAAAACAATAACTTTGCGAGAACAATGGGAGAGTTCCAAAGCATTTTTAAACTTCAGCAGAATTCCGAGAACAATGGAAGAGTTCCAAAGCATTTTTAAACTTCAGTAGAATTTGAAGAACAATGGAAGAGTTCCAAAACATTTATAAACTTCAGTAGAATTCCGAGAACAATGCAAGAGTTCCAAAGCATTTTTAAACTTCAGTAGAATTCCGAGAACAATGGGAAAGTTCTACAGACTGATTTAAAAAAAACATAACATTCCGAGAACAATGGAGTTCTAGAGACTGATGTAAAAAAACAATTATATCAGAGAACAATGGAAGATTTCCAAAGCATTTTTAAACTTCAGCAGAATTCCGAGAACAATGGGAGAGTTCCAAAGCATTTTTAAACTTCAGCAGAATTCCGAGAACAATTGAAGCGTTCCAAAGCATTTTTAAACATCAGCGGAATTCCGAGAACAATGGAAGAGTTCCAAAGAGTTTTTAAACTTCAGCAGAATTACGATAACAATGGGAGAGTTCTACACAGTGATTTAAAAAAACAATAACATTCCGAGAAAATGGGAGAGTTCCAAAGCATTTTTAAACTACAGAAGAAATCAGAGAACAATGGAAGAGTTCCAAAGCATTTTTAAACTTCAGTACAATTCCGAGAACAAAGGGAGAGTTCTACAGACTGATTTAAAAAAACAATAACATTCCGAGAACAAGGGGAGAGTAACAAAGCATTTTTAAACTTCAGCAGAATTCAGAGAACAATGGGAGAGTTCCAAAGAATTTTTAAACTTCAGTAGAATTTCGAGAACAGTGGAAGAGTTCCAAAGCATTTTTAAACTTCAGCAGAATACTGAGTGCAATGGAGGAGTTCCAAAGCATTTTTAAACTTCAGCAGAATACTGAGAACAATGGAAGAGTTCCAAAGCATTTTTAAACTACATCAGAATTCCGAGAACAATGGGAGATTTCTACAGAGTGATTTAAAGAAAACAATAACTTTGCGAGAACAATGGGAGAGTTCCAAAGCATTTTTAAACTTCAGCAGAATTCCGAGAACAATGGAAGAGTTCCAAAGCATTTTTAAACTTCAGTAGAATTTGAAGAACAATGGAAGAGTTCCAAAATATTTCTAAACTTCAGTAGAATTCCGAGAACAATGAAAGAGTTACAAAGCATTTTTAAACTTCAGTAGAATTCCGAGAACAATGGGAGAGTTCTACAGACTGATTTAAAAAAACCATAACATTCCGAGAACAATGGAGTTCTAGAGACTGATGTAAAAAAACAATTATATCAGAGAACAATGGAAGATTTCCAAAGCATTTTTAAACTTCAGCAGAATTCCGAGAACAATGGGAGAGTTCCAAAGCATTTTTAAACTTCAGCAGAATTCCGAGAACAATTGAAGCGTTCCAAAGCATTTTTAAACATCAGCGGAATTCCGAGAACAATGGAAGAGTTCCAAAGAATTTTTAAACTTCAGCAGAATTATGATAACAATGGGAGAGTTCTACACAGTGATTTAAAAAAACAATAACATTCCGAGAACAATGGGAGAGTTCCAAAGCATTTTTAAACTACAGAAGAAATCAGAGAACAATGGAAGAGTTCCAAAGCATTTTTAAACTTCAGTACAATTCCGAGAACAATGGGAGAGTTCTACAGACTGATTTAAAAAAACAATAACATTCCGAGAACAAGGGGAGAGTAACAAAGCATTTTTAAACTTCAGCAGAATTCCGAGAACAATGGGAGAGTTCCAAAGAATTTTTAAACTTCAGTAGAATTTCGAGAACAGTGGAAGAGTTCCAAAGCATTTTTAAACTTCAGCAGAATGCTGAGTGCAATGGAGGAGTTCCAAAACATTTTTAAACTTCAGAAGAATTCCGAGAACAATGGGAGAGTTCTGCAGACTGATTTAAAAAAACAATAATATTCCGAGAACAATGGGAGAGTTCCAAAGCATTTTTAAACTTCAGCAGAATTCCGAGAACAATGGAAGAGACCAAAGCATTTTTATACTTCAGCAGAATTCTGAGAACAATGGATGAGTTCCAAAGCATTTTTAAACTACAGCAGAATTCCGAGAACAATGGGAGATTTCTACAGACTGATTTTAAAAAAACAATAACATTCCGAGAACAAGGGTAGAGTTCCAAAGCATTTTTAAACTTCAGCAGAATTCCGAGAACAATGAAAGCATTCCAAAGCATTTTTAAACTTCAGTAGAATTTCGAGAACAATGGAAGTGTTCCAAAACATTTCCAAACTTCAGTAGAATTCCGAGAACAATGGAAGAGTTCCAAAGCATTTTTGAACTTCAGTAGAATTCCGAGAACAATGGGAGAGTTCTGCAAACTGATTTAAAAAAACAATAACATTCCAAGAACAATGGGAGAGTTCTAGAGACTGATTTAAAAAAACAGTTATATCAGAGAACAATGGGAGAGTTCCAAAGCATATTTAACTTCAGCAGAATTCCGAGAACAATGGGAGAGTTCCAAAGAATTTTTAAACTTCAGTAGAATTCCGAGAACAATGGAAGAGTTCCAAAATATTTTTAAACTTCAGCAGAATTCCAAGAACAATGGGAGAGTTCCAAAGAATTTTTAAACTTCAGTAGAATTTCGAGAACAATGGGAGTGTTCTACAGACTGATTTTAAAAAGCAATAACATTCCGAGAACAGACGGAGAGCTCCAAAGCATTTTTAAACTTCATCAGAATTCAAGAGAACAATGGGAGAGATCCAAAGCATTTTTAAACTTCAGCAGAATTCTGAGAACAATGGGAGAGTTCCAAAGCATTATTAAACTTCAGCAGAATTCCGAGATCAATAGAAGAGTTCCAAAATATTTTTAAACTTCAGCAGAATTCGGAGGACAATCGGAGAGTTCTACAGACAGATTTTAAAAAAACAATAACATTCCGAGAACAATGGAAGAGTTCCAAAGCATTTTTAAACTTCAGCAGAATTCCGAGAACAATGGTAGAGTTCTAAACATTTTTAAACTTCAGCAGAATTCCAAGAACAATGGCAAAGTTCTACAGACAGATTTTAAAAAAACAATAAGATTCCGAGAACAATGGAAGAGTTCCAAAGCATTTTTAAACTTCAGCAGAATTCCGAGAACAATGGCAGAGTTCCAAACATTTTTAAACTTCAGCAGAATTCCGAGAACAATGGAAGTGTTCCAAAGCATTTTTAAACTTCAGCAGAATTCCGAGAACAATGGAAGAGTACCAAAGCATTTTTAAATTTCAGGAGAATTCCGGAAACAATGGGAGAGTTCTACAGACTATTTTTAAACTTCAGCAGAATTCCAAGAGCAATGGGAGAGTTCCAAAGAATTGTTGAACTTCAGCAGAATTCCGAGAACAATGGTAGAGTTCCAAACATTTTTAAACTTCAGCAGAATTCCGAGAACAATGGGAGAGTTCCACAGACAGATTTTAAAAAAACAATAACATTCCGAGAAGAATGGAAGAGTTCCAAAGCATTTTTAAACTTCAGCAGAATTCCGAGAACAATGGCAGAGTTCCAAACATTTTTAAACTTCAGCAGAATTCCGAGAACAATGGAAGAGTTCCAAAGAATTTTTAAACTTCACTAGAATTTTGAGAACAATGGGAGAGTTCTACAGACTGATTTTAAAAAACAAAAACAACAATCCGAGAACAATGGGAGAGCTCCAAAGCATTTTTAAACTTCATCAGAATACCGAGAACAATGGAAGAGTTACAAAGCATTTTTAAACTTCAGCAGAATTCCGAGAACAATGGAAGAGTTCCAAAGCATTTTTAAACGTCAGTAGAATTCCGAGTACAATGGGAGAGTTCTACAGACTGATTTAAGAAAACAATAACATTCCGAGAACAGTGGGAGAGTTCCAAAGCATTTTTAAACTTCAGCAGAATTCCAAGAACAATTGGCGAGTTCTACAGACTATTTTTAAATTTCAGCAGAATTTCGTGAACAATGGGAGAGTTGCAAAGAATTTTTAAACTTCACTAGAATTTCGAGAACAATGGGAGAGTTCTACAGACTGATTTTAAAAAACATTATCATTCCGAGAACCATGGGAGAGTTGCAAAGCATTATTAAACTTCAGCAGAATTTCGAGAACGATGGAAGAGTTCCAAAGCATTTTTAAACTTCAGCAGAATTCCGAGAACAATTGTAGAGTCCCAAACATTTTTAAACTTCAGTAGAATTCCGAGAACAAAAGGAGAGTTCTACAGAATGCTATAAAAAATCAATAACATTCTGAGAACAATGGGAGAGTTCCAAAGCATTTTTAAACTTCAGCAGAATTCCGAGAACAATGGAAGAGTTCCAAAGAGTTTTTAAACTTCAGCAGAATTACGATAACAATGGGAGAGTTCTACACAGTGATTTAAAAAAACAATAACATTCCGAGAACAATGGGAGAGTTCCAAAGCATTTTTAAACTACAGAAGAAATCAGAGAACAATGGAAGAGTTCCAAAGCATTTTTAAACTTCAGTACAATTCCGCGAACAATGGGAGAGTTCTACAGACTGATTTAAAAAAACAATAACATTCCGAGAATAAGGGGAGAGTAACAAAGCATTTTTAAACTTCAGCAGAATTCCGAGAACAATGGGAGAGTTCTACAGACTGATTTAAAAAAACAATAATATTCCGAGTACAATGGGAGAGTTCCAAAGCATTTTTAAACTACAGCAGAACTCCGAGAACAATGGGAGATATCTACAGACTGATTTAAAAAAAACAATAACATTCCGAGAACAAGGGGAGAGTTCCAAAGCATTTTTAAACTTCAGTAGAATTTCGAGAACAATGGAAGTGTTCCAAAACATTTCCAAACTTCAGTAGAATTCCGAGAACAATGGAAGAGTTCCAAAGCATTTTTAAACTTCAGTAGAATTCCGAGTACAATGGGAGAGTTCTACAAACTGATTTAAAAAAACAATAATATTCCAAGATCAATGGGAGAGTTCTAGAGACTGATTTAAAAAAAGTATTATATCAGAGAACAATGGAAGAGTTCCAAAGCATTTTTAAACTTCAGCAGAATTGCGAGAACAATGGTAGAGTTTCAAAGCATTTTTAAACTTCAGTAGAACTCTGAGAACAATGGGAGCATTCTACAGACTGATTTAAAAAAACTGTTATATCAGAGAACAATGGGAGAGTTCCAAAGCATATTTAACTTCAGCAGAATTCCGAGAACAATGGGAGAGTTCCAAAGCATTTTTAAACTTCAGTAGAATTCCGAGAACAATGGAAGAGTTCCAAAACATTTTTAAACTTCAGCAGAATTCCAAGAACAATGGAAGGGTTCCAAAGAATTTTTAAACTTCAGCAGAATTCCGAGAACAATGGCAGAGTTCCAAACATTTTTAAACTTCAGCAGAATTCCGAGAACAATGGGAGAGTTCCACAGACAGATTTTAAAAAAACAATAACATTCCGAGAACAATGGAAGAGTTCCAAAGCATTTTTAAACTTCAGCAGAATTCCGAGATCAATGGGAGAGTTCTACAGACTATTTTTAAACTTCTGCAGAATTCCGAGAGCAATGGGAGAGTTCCAAAGAATTTTTAAACTTCAGTAGAATATCGAGAAAAATGGGAGTGTTCTACAGACTGATTTTAAAAAGCAATAACATTCCGAGAACAGAAGGAGAGCTCCAAAGCATTTTTAAACTTCATCAGAATTCCGAGAACAATGGGAGAGATCCAAAGCATTTTTAAACTTCAGCAGAATTCCGAGAACAATAGTAGAGTTCCAAAGCATTATTAAACTTCAGCAGAATTCCGAGATCAATGGAAGAGTTCCAAAACATTTTTAAACTTAAGCAGAATTCCGAGAACAATGGAAGAGTTCCAAAGCATTTTTAAACGTCAGTAGAATTCCGAGTACAATGGGCGAGTTCTACAGACTGATTTAAGAAAACAATAACATTCCGAGAACAGTGGGAGAGTTCCAAAGCATTTTTAAACTTCAGCAGAATTCCGAGATCAATGGGAGAGTTCTACAGACTATTTTTAAACTTCTGCAGAATTCCGAGAGCAATAGGAGAGTTCCAAAGAATTTTTAAACTTGAGTAGAATATCGAGAACAATGTGAATGTTCTACAGACTGATTTTAAAAAGCAATAACATTCCGAGAACAGAAGGAGAGCTCCAAAGCATTTTTAAACTTCATCAGAATTCCGAGAACAATGGGAGAGATCCAAAGCATTTTTAAACTTCAGCAGAAATCCGAGAACAATAGTAGAGTTCCAAAGCATTATTAAACTTCAGCAGAATTCCGAGATCAATGGAAGAGTTCCAAAACATTTTTAAACTTCAGCAGAATTCCGAGAACAATGGAAGAGTTCCAAAGCATTTTTAAACGTCAGTAGAATTCCGAGTACAATGGGCGAGTTCTACAGACTGATTTAAGAAAACAATAACATTCCGAGAACAGTGGGAGAGTTCCAAAGCATTTTTAAACTTCAGCAGAATTCCGAGAACAATGGGCGAGTTCTACAGACTATTTTTAAATTTCAGCAGAATTTCGAGAACAATGGGAGAGTGGCAAAGAATTTTTAAACTTCACTAGAATTTCGAGAACAATGGGAGAGTTCTACAGACTGATTTTAAAAAACATTATCATTCCGAGAACCATGGGAGAGTTGCAAAGCATTATTAAACTTCAGCAGAATTACGAGAACGATGGAAGAGTTCCAAAACATTTTTAAACTTCAGCACAATTCCGAGAACAATGGAAGAGTTCCAAAGAATTTTTAAACTTCAGTAGAATTCTGAGAACAATGGGAAAGATCTACAGACTGATTTAAAAAAACAATAACATTGCGAGAAAAATGGGAGAATTCCAAAGCATTTTTAAACTTCAGTAGTATTTCGAGAACAATGGGAGAGTTCTACAGACTGATTTAAAAAAAAATAGCATTCCGAGAACAATGGGAGAGTTCCAAAGCATTTTTAAACTTCAGCAGAATTCCGAGAACAATAGAAGTGTTCCAAACATTTTTAAACTTCAGCAGAATTCCAAGAACAATGGGAGAGTTCAAAAGCATTTTTAAACTTCAGTAGAATTCCGAGAACATTTGTAGAGTTCTACAGACTGATTTAAAAAAACAATAACATTCCGAGAACAATGGGAGGGCTACAAAGCATTTTTAAACTTCAGCAGAAATCCGAGTACAATGAAAGTGTTCCAAAGCATTGGTATATTTCAGCAGAATTCCGAGAACAATGGAAGAGCTCCAAAGCATTTTTAAACTTCACCAGAATTCTGAGAACAAAGGAGGAGTTCCAAAGCATTTTTAAGCTTCAGTAGAATATCGAGAACAATGCGAGAGTTCTACAGACTGATTTAAAAAAAACAATAACATTCGGAGAACAATGGGAGAGTTCCAAAGCATTTTTAAACTTTAGCAGAATTCCGAGAACAATGGAAGAGTTCCAAAGAATTTTGAAACTTCAGTAGAATTCCGAGAACAATGTGACAGTTCTACAGACTGATTTAAAAAAACAATAACAATCTGAGAACAAGGGGAGAGCTACAAAACATTTTTAAACTTCAGCAGAATACTGAGAACAGTGGAAGAGTTCCAAAGCATTTTTAAACTTCAGCAGAATACTGAGAACAATGGAAGAGTTCATAAGCATTTTTAAACTACAGCAAAATTCCGAAAACAATGGTAGATTTCTACAGAGAGTTTTGAAAAAAACAATAACTTTGCGAGAACAATGGGAGAGTTCCAAAGCATTTTTAAACTTCAGCAGTATTCCGAGAACAATGGGAGAGTTCTACAGACAGATTTTAAAAAAACAATAACATTCCGAGAACAATGGAAGAGTTCCAAAGCATTTTTAAACTTCAGCAGAATTCCGAGAACAATTGTAGAGTTCCAAACATTTTTAAACTTGAGCACAATTCCGAGAACAATGGAAGAGTTCCAAAGAATTTTTTAACTTCAGTAGAATTCTGAGAACAATGGGAAAGATCTACAGACTGATTTAAAAAAACAATAACATTGCGAGAAAAATGGGAGAATTCCAAAGCATTTTTAAACTTCAGTAGTATTTCGAGAACAATGGGAGAGTTCTACAGACTGATTTAAAAAAAAATAACATTCCGAGAACAATGGGAGAGTTCCAAAGCATTTTTAAACTTCAGCAGAATTCCGAGAACAATAGAAGTGTTCCAAACATTTTTAAACTTCAGCAGAATTCCAAGAACAATGGGAGAGTTCCAAAGCATTTTTAAACTTCAGTAGAATTCCGAGAACATT
Source organism: Phyllobates terribilis (assembly GCF_046119375.1). Taxonomy (NCBI): domain Eukaryota; kingdom Metazoa; phylum Chordata; class Amphibia; order Anura; family Dendrobatidae; genus Phyllobates; species Phyllobates terribilis. Next base: position 28,755,412 of record NW_027362765.1, on the reverse strand, counting down.
TGTAGAGTTCTACAGACTGATTTAAAAAAACAATAACATTCCGAGAACAATGGGAGGGCTACAAAGCATTTTTAAACTTCAGCAGAAATCCGAGTACAATGAAAGTGTTCCAAAGCATTGGTATATTTCAGCAGAATTCCGAGAACAATGGAAGAGCTCCAAAGCAATTTTAAACTTCACCAGAATTCTGAGAACAAAGGAGGAGTTCCAAAGCATTTTTAAGCTTCAGTAGAATTTCGAGAACAATGCGAGAGTTCTACAGACTGATTTACAAAAAAACAATAACATTTGGAGAACAATGGGAGAGTTCCAAAGCATTTTTAAACTTTAGCAGAATTCCGAGAACAATGGAAGAGTTCCAAAGAATTTTGAAACTTCAGTAGAATTCCGAGAACAATGTGACAGTTCTACAGACTGATTTAAAAAAACAATAACAATCTGAGAACAAGGGGAGAGCTACAAAACATTTTTAAACTTCAGCAGAATACTGAGAACAGTGGAAGAGTTCCAAAGCATTTTTAAACTTCAGCAGAATACTGAGAACAATGGAAGAGTTCCAAAGCATTTTTAAACTACAATAAAATTTCGAGAACAATGGTAGATTTCTACAGAGTGATTTGAAAAAAACAATATCTTTGCGAGAACAGTGGGAGAGTTCCAAAGCATTTTTAAACTTCAGCAGAATTCCGAGAACAATGGAAGAGTTCCAAAGTATTTTTAAACTTCAGTAGAATTTCGAGAACAATGGAAGAGTTCCAAAACATTTCTAAACTTCAGTAGAATTCCGAGAACAATGGAAGAGTTCCAAAGCATTTTTAAACTTCAGTAGAATTCCGAGAACAATGGGAGAGTTCTACAGACTGATTTAAAAAAACCATAACCTTCCGAGAACAATGGAGTACTAGAGACTGATGTAAAAAAACAATTATATCAGAGAACAATGGAAGAGTTCCAAAGCATTTTTAAACTTCAGCAGAATTCCGAGAACAATGGGAGAGTTCCAAAGCATTTTTAAACTTCAGCAGAATTCCGAGAACAATTGAAGCGTTCCAAAGCATTTTTAAACATCAGCGGAATTCCGAGAACAATGGAAGCGTTCCAAAACATTTTTAAACTTCAGTAGAATTCCGAGAACAAAAGGAGAGTTCTACAGAATGCTATAAAAAAAACAATAACATTCTGAGAACAATAGGAGAGTTCCAAAGCATTTTTAAACTTCAGTACAAATCTGAGAAAAATGGGAGAGTTCTACAGACTGATTTAAAAAAACAATAACATTCCGAGTACAATGGGAGAGTAACAAAGCATTTTTAAACTTCAGCAGAATTCCGAGAACAATGGGAGAGTTCTACAGACAGATTTTAAAAAAACAATAACATTCGGAGAACAATGGAAGAGTTCCAAAGCATTTTTAAACTTCAGTACAAATCCGAGAACAATGGGAGAGTTCTACAGACTGATTTAAAAAAACAATAACATTCCGAGAACAATGGAAGAGTTCCAAAGCATTTTTAAGCTTCAGCACAATTCCGAGAACAATGGAAGAGTTCCAAAGAATTTTTAAACTTCAGTAGAATTCTGAGAACAATGGGAAAGATCTACAGACTGATTTAAAAAAACAATAACGTTGCGAGAACAATGGGAAAGTTACAAAGCTTTTTTAAACTTCAGTAGTATTTCGAGAACAATGGGAGAGTTCTACAGACTGATTTAAAAAAAACAGTAACATTCGGAGAACAATGGGAGAGTTCCAAAGCATTTTTAAACTTTAGCAGAATTCCGATAACAATGGAAGAGTTCCAAAGAATTTTGAAACTTCAGTAGAATTCCGAGAGCAATGTGAGAGTTCTACAGACTGATTTAAAAAAACAATAACATTCCGAGAACAATGGGAGAGTAACAAAGCATTTTTAAACTTCAGCAGAATTCCGAGAACAATGGGAGAGTTCTACAGACAGATTTTAAAAAAACAATAACATTCTAGAACAAAGGAGGAGTTCCAAAGCATTTTTAAACTTTAGCAGAATTCCGAGAACAATGGAAGAGTACCAATGCATTTTTAATCTTCAGTAGAATTCCGAGAACAATGGGAGAGTTCTACAGACTGATTTAAAAAACAATAACATTCCGAGAACTGTAGGAGAGTTCCAAAGCATTTTAAAACTTCAGCAGAATTCTGAGAGCAATGGAAGAGTTCCAAAACATTTTTAAACTTCAGCAGAATTCCGAGATCAATGGGATAGTTCTACAGACTATTTTTAAACTTCAGCAGAATTCCAAGAGCAATGGGAGAGTTCCAAAGAATTTTTAAACTTCAGTAGAATTTTGAGAACAATGGGAGAGTTCTACAGACTGATTTTAAAAAACAATAACAACAATCCGAGAACAATGGAAGAGTTCCAAAACATTTTTAAACTTCAGCAGAATTCCGAGAACAATGGGAGAGTTCTACAGACAGATTTTAAAAAAACAATAACATTCCGAGAACAATGGAAGAGTTCCAAAGCATTTTTAAACTACAGCAGAATTCTGAGAACAATGGAAGAGTTCCAAAGCATTTTTAAACTTCAGTACAAATAAGAGAACAATGGGAGAGTTCTACAGACTGATTTGAAAAAACAATAACATTCCGAGAACAATGGGAGAGTAACAAAGCATTTTTAAACTTCAGCAGAATTCCGAGAACAATGGGAGAGTTCTACAGACAGATTTTAAAAAAACAATAACATTCCGAGAACAATGGAAGAGTTCCAAAGCATTTTTAAACTTCAGCAGAATTCCGAGAACAATTGTAGAGTTCCAAACATTTTTTAACTTCAGCACAATTCCGAGAACAATGGAAGAGTTCCAAAGAATTTTTAAACTTCAGTGGAATTCTGAGAACAATGGGAAAGATCCACAGACTGATTTAAAAAAACAATAACATTGCGAGAACAATGGGAGAGTTCCAAAGCATTTTTAAACTTCAGTAGTATTTCGAGAACAATGGGAGAGTTCTACAGACTGATTTAAAAAAAAATAACATTCCGAGAACAATGGGAGAGTTCCAATGCATTTTTAAACTTCAGCAGAATTCCGAGAACAATAGAAGAGTTCCAAACATTTTTAAACTTCAGCAGAATTCCAAGAACAATAGGAGAGTTCCAAAGCATTTTTAAACTTCAGTAGAATTCCGAGAACATTTGGAGAAATCTACAGACTGATTTAAAAAAACAATAACATTCCGAGAACAATGGGAGAGCTACAAAGCATTTTTAAACTTCAGCAGAAATCCGAGTACAATGGAAGTGTTCCAAAGCATTGGTATATTTCAGCAGAATTCCGAGAACAATGGAAGAACTCCAAAGCATTTTTAAACTTCAGCAGAATTCCTAGAAAAATAGAAGAGTTCCAAAGCATTTTTAAACTTCACCAGAATTCTGAGAACAAAGGAGGAGTTCCAAAGCATTTTTAAGCTTCAGTAGAATTTCGAGAACAATGCGAGAGTTCTACAGACTGATTTAAAAAAAACAATAACATTCGGAGAACAATGGGAGAGTTCCAAAGCATTTTTAAACTTTAGCAGAATTCTGAGAACAATGGAAGAGTTCCAAAGAATTTTGAATCTTCAGTAGAATTCCGAGAACAATGTGAGAGTTCTACAGACTGATTTAAAAAAACAATAACAATCTGAGAACAAGGGGAGACCTACAAAGCATTTTTAAACTTCAGCAGAATACTAAGAACAATGGAAGAGATCCAAAGCATTTTTAAACTTCAGCACAATACTGAGAACAATGGAGAAGTTCCAAAGCATTTTTAAACTACAGCAGAATTCCGAGAACAATGGGAGATTTCTACAGAGTGATTTAAAAAAAACAATATCTTTGCGAGAACAGTGGGAGAGTTCCAAAGCATTTTTAAACTTCAGCAGAATTCCGAGAACAATGGAAGAGTTCCAAAGTATTTTTAAACTTCAGTAGAATTTCGAGAACAATGGAAGAGTTCCAAAACATTTCTAAACTTCAGTAGAATTCCGAGAACAATGGAAGAGTTCCAAAGCATTTTTAAACTTCAGTAGAATTCCGAGAACAATGGGAGAGTTCTACAGACTGATTTAAAAAAACCATAACCTTCCGAGAACAATGGAGTACTAGAGACTGATGTAAAAAAACAATTATATCAGAGAACAATGGAAGAGTTCCAAAGCATTTTTAAACTTCAGCAGAATTCCGAGAACAATGGGAGAGTTCCAAAGCATTTTTAAACTTCAGCAGAATTCCGAGAACAATTGAAGCGTTCCAAAGCATTTTTAAACATCAGCGGAATTCCGAGAACAATGGAAGCGTTCCAAAACATTTTTAAACTTCAGTAGAATTCCGAGAACAAAAGGAGAGTTCTACAGAATGCTATAAAAAAACAATAACATTCTGAGAACAATAGGAGAGTTCCAAAGCATTTTTAAACTTCAGCAGAATTCCGAGAACAATGGAAGAGTTCCAAAGAGTTTTTAAACTTCAGCAGAATTACGATAACAATGGGAGAGTTCTACACAGTGATTTAAAAAAACAATAACATTCCGAGAACAATGGGAGATTTCCAAAGCATTTTTAAACTACAGAAGAAATCAGAGAACAATGGAAGAGTTCCAAAGCATTTTTAAACTTCAGTACAAATCCGAGAACAATGGGAGACTTCTACAGACTGATTTAAAAAAACAATAACATTCCGAGAACAATGGAAGAGTTCCAAAGCATTTTTAAACTTCAGTAGAATTCCGAGAACAATGGGAGAGTTCTACAGACTGATTTAAAAAAAACATAACATTTCGAGAACAATGGAGTTCTAGAGACTGATGTAAAAAAACAATTATATCAGAGAACAATGGGAGAGTTCCAAAGCATTTTTAAACTTCAGCAGAATTCCGAGAACAATGGAAGAATTCCAAAGAGTTTTTAAACTTCAGCAGAATTACGATAACAATGGGAGAGTTCTACACAGTGATTTAAAAAAACAATAACATTCCGAGAACAATGGGAGAGTTCCAAAGCATTTTTAAACTACAGAAGAAATCAGAGAACAATGGAAGAGTTCCAAAGAATTTTTAAACTTCAGTAGAATTCTGAGAACAATGGGAAAGATCTACAGACTGATTTAAAAAAACAATAACGTTGCGAGAACAATGGGAGAGTTACAAAGCTTTTTTAAACTTCAGTAGTATTTCGAGAACAATGGGAGAGTTCTACAGACTGATTTAAAAAAAACAGTAACATTCGGAGAACAATGGGAGAGTTCCAAAGCATTTTTAAACTTTAGCAGAATTCCGATAACAATGGAAGAGTTCCAAAGAATTTTGAAACTTCAGTAGAATTCCGAGAGCAATGTGAGAGTTCTACAGACTGATTTAAAAAAACAATAACATTCCGAGAACAATGGGAGAGTAACAAAGCATTTTTAAACTTCAGCAGAATTCCGAGAACAATGGGAGAGTTCTACAGACAGATTTTAAAAAAACAATAACATTCTAGAACAAAGGAGGAGTTCCAAAGCATTTTTAAACTTCAGCAGAATTCCGAGAACAATGGAAGAGTACCAATGCATTTTTAATCTTCAGTAGAATTCCGAGAACAATGGGAGAGTTCTACAGACTGATTTAAAAAACAATAACATTCCGAGAACTGTGGGAGAGTTCCAAAGCATTTTAAAACCTCAGCAGAATTCTGAGAGCAATGGAAGAGTTCCAAAACATTTTTAAACTTCAGCAGAATTCCGAGATCAATGGGATAGTTCTACAGACTATTTTTAAACTTCAGCAGAATTCCACGAGCAATGGGAGAGTTCCAAAGAATTTTTAAACTTCAGTAGAATTTTGAGAACAATGGGAGAGTTCTACAGACTGATTTTAAAAAACAATAACAACAATCCGAGAACAATGGAAGAGTTCCAAAACATTTTTAAACTTCAGCAGAATTCCGAGAACAATGGGAGAGTTCTACAGACAGATTTTAAAAAAACAATAACAACAATCCGAGAACAATGGAAGAGTTCCAAAACATTTTTAAACTTCAGCAGAATTCCGAGAACAATGTGAGAGTTCTACAGACTGATTTAAAAAAACCATAACATTCCGAGAACAATGGAGTTCTAGAGACTGATGTAAAAAAACAATTATATCAGAGAACAATGGAAGAGTTCCAAAGCATTTTTAAACTTCAGCAGAATTCCGAGAACAATGGGAGAGTTCCAAAGCATTTTTAAACTTCAGCAGAATTCCGAGAACAATGGGAGAGTTCCAAAGCATTTTTAAACTTCAGCAGAATTCCGAGAACAATGGGAGAGTTCCAAAGCATTATTAAACTTCAGCAGAATTCCGAGAACAATGGGAGAGATCCAAAGCATTTTTAAACTTCAGCAGAATTCCGAGAACAATGGGAGAGTTCCAAAGCATTATTAAACTTCAGCAGAATTCCGAGATCAATGGAAGAGTTCCAAAGCATTTTTAAACTTTAGCAGAATTCGGAGGACAATCGGAGAGTTCTACAGACAGATTTAAAAAAAAACAATAACATTCCGAGAGCAATGGAAGAGTTCCAAAGCATTTTTAAACTTCAGCAGAATTCCGAGAACAATGGTAGAGTTCTAAACATTTTTAAACTTCAGCAGAATTCCAAGAACAATGGCAGAGTTCTACAGACAGATTTTAAAAAAACAATAACATTCCAAGAACAATGGAAGAGGTCCAAAGCATTTTTAAACTTCAGCAGAATTCCGAGAACAATGGCAGAGTTCCAAACATTTTTAAACTTCAGCAGAATTCCGAGAACAATGGAAGAGTTCCAAAGCATTTTTAAACTTTAGCAGAATTCCGAGAACAATGGAAGAGTACCAAAGCATTTTTAAACTTCAGTAGAATTCCGGGAACAAAGGGAGAGTTCTACAGACTGATTAAAAAACAATAACATTCCGAGAACTGTGGGAGAGTTCCAAAGCATTTTTAAACTTCAGCAGAATTCTGAGAACAATGGAAGAGTTCCAAAACATTTTTAAACTTCAGCAGAATTCCTAGATCAATGGGAGAGTTCTACAGACTATTTTTAAACTTCAGCAGAATTCCGAGAGCAATGGGAGAGTTCCAAAGAATTGTTGAACTTCAGCAGAATTCCGAGAACAATGGTAGAGTTCCAAACATTTTTAAACTTTAGCAGAATTCCGAGTACAATGGGAGAGTTCCACAGACAGATTTTAAAAAAACAATAACATTCCGAGAACAATGGAAGAGTTCCAAACATTTTTAAACTTCAGCAGAATTCCAAGAACAATGGAAGAGTTCCAAAGCATTTTTAAACTTCAGCAGAATTCCGAGAACAATGGAAAAGTACCAATGCATTTTTAATCTTCAGTAGAATTCCGAGAACAATTGGAGAGTTCTACAGACTGATTTAAAAAACAATAACAATCCGAGAACTGTGGGAGAGTTCCAAAGCATTTTTAAACTTCAGCAGAATTCTGAGAGCAATTGAAAAGTTCCAAAACATTTTTAAACTTCAGCAGAATTCCGAGATCAATGGGAGAGTTCTACAGACTATTTTTAAACTTCAGCAGAATTCCGAGAGCAATGGGAGAGTTCCAAAGAATTTTTAAACTTCAGTAGAATTTCGAGAACAATGGGAGAGTTCTACAGACTGATTTTAAAAAACAATAACAACAATTCGAGAACAATGGAAGAGTTCCAAAGCATTTTTAAACTTCAGCAGAATTCCGAGAACAATGGGAGAGTTCCAAAGCATTATTAAACTTCAGCAGAATTCCGAGAACAATGGGAGAGATCCAAAGCATTTTTAAACTTCAGCAGAATTCCGAGAACAATGGGAGAGTTCCAAAGCATTATTAAACTTCAGCAGAATTCCGAGATCAATGGAAGAGTTCCAAAGCATTTTTAAACTTTAGCAGAATTCGGAGGACAATCGGAGAGTTCTACAGACAGATTTAAAAAAAAACAATAACATTCCGAGAGCAATGGAAGAGTTCCAAAGCATTTTTAAACTTCAGCAGAATTCCGAGAACAATGGTAGAGTTCTAAACATTTTTAAACTTCAGCAGAATTCCAAGAACAATGGCAGAGTTCTACAGACAGATTTTAAAAAAACAATAACATTCCAAGAACAATGGAAGAGGTCCAAAGCATTTTTAAACTTCAGCAGAATTCCGAGAACAATGGCAGAGTTCCAAACATTTTTAAACTTCAGCAGAATTCCGAGAACAATGGAAGAGTTCCAAAGCATTTTTAAACTTTAGCAGAATTCCGAGAACAATGGAAGAGTACCAAAGCATTTTTAAACTTCAGTAGAATTCCGCGAACAAAGGGAGAGTTCTACAGACTGATTAAAAAACAATAACATTCCGAGAACTGTGGGAGAGTTCCAAAGCATTTTTAAACTTCAGCAGAATTCTGAGAACAATGGAAGAGTTCCAAAACATTTTTAAACATCAGTAGAATTCCGAGTACAATGGGAGAGTTCTACAGACTGATTTAAGAAAACAATAACATTCCGAGAACAGTGGGAGAGTCCCAAAACATTTTTAAACTTCGGCAGAAATCCGAGCACAATGGAAGTGTTCCAAAGCATTGGTATATTTCAGCAGAATTCCGAGAACAATGGAAGAGCTCCAAAGCATTTTTAAACTTCAGCAGAATTCTGAGAACAAAGGAGTTCCAAAGCATTTTTAAGCTTCAGCAGAATTTCGAGAACAATGCGAGAGTTCTACAGACTGATTTAAAAAAACAATAACATTCGGAGAACAATGGGAGAGTTCCAAAGCATTTTTAAACTTTAGCAGAGTTCCGAGAACAATGGAAGAGTTCCAAAGAATTTTGAAACTTCAGTAGAATTCCGAGAACAATGTGAGAGTTCTACAGACTGATTTAAAAAAATAAATAACAATCTGAGAACAATGGGAGAGCTACAAAACATTTTTAAACTTCAGCAGAATACTGAGAACAATGGAAGAGTTTCAAAGAATTTTTAAACTTCAGCAGAATTACGATAACAATGGGAGAGTTCTACACAGTGATTTAAAAAAACAATAACATTCCGAGAACAATGGGAGAGTTCCAAAGCATTTTTAAACTACAGAAGAAATCAGAGAACAATGGGAGAGTTCCAAAGCATTTTTATACTTCAGCAGAATTCCGAGAACAATGGAAGAGATCCAAATCATTTTTATACTTCAGCAGAATTCCGAGAACAATGGAAGAGTTCCAAAGCATTTTTAAACTACAGCAGAATTCCGAGAACAATGGGAGATTTCTACAGACTGATTTAAAAAAAACAATAACATTCCGAGAACAAAGGGAGAGTTCCAAAGCGTTTTTAAACTTCAGCAGAATTCCGAGAACAATGGAAGCGTTCCAAAGCATTTTTAAACTTCAGTAGAATTTCGAGAACAATGGAAGTGTTCCAAAACATTTCCAAACTTCAGTAGAATTCCGAGAACAATGGAAGAGTTCCAAAGCATTTTTAAACTTCAGTAGAATTCCGAGAACAATGGGAGAGTTCTACAAACTGATTTAAAAAAACAATAACATTCCAAGAACAAAGGGAGAGTTCTAGAGACTGATTTAAAAAAAGTATTATATCAGAGAACAATGGGAGAGTTCCAAAGCATATTTAACTTCAGCAGAATTCCGAGAACAATGGGAGAGTTCCAAAACATTTTTAAACTTCAGCAGAATTCCAAGAACAATGGGAGAGTTCCAAAGAATTTTTAAATTTCAGTAGAATTTCGAGAACAATGGGAGTGTTCTACAGACTGATCTTAAAAAGCAATAACATTACGAGAACAGAAGGAGAGCTCCAAAGCATTTTTAAACTTCATCAGAATTCCGAGAACAATGGGAGAGATCCAAAGCATTTTTAAACTTCATCAGAATTCCGAGAACAATGGGAGAGTTCCAAAGCATTATTAAACTTCAGCAGAATTCGGAGGACAATCGGAGAGCTCTACAGACAGATTTTAAAAAAAACAATAACATTCCGAGAACAATGGAAGAGTTCCAAAGCATTTTTAAACTTCAGCAGAATTCCGAGAACAATGGCAGAGTTCCAAACATTTTTAAACTTCAGCAGAATTCCAAGAACAATGGCAGAGCTATACAGACAGATTTTAAAAAAACAATAACATTCCGAGAACAATGGAAGAGTTCCAAAGCATTTTTAAACTTCAGCAGAATTCCGAGAACAATGGCAGAGTTCCAAACATTTTTAAACTTCAGCAGAATTCCGAGAACAATGGAAGAGTTCCAAAGCATTTTTAAACTTCAGCAGAATTCCGAGAACAATGGAAGAGTTCCAAAGCATTTTTAAACTTCAGCAGAATTCCGAGAACAATGGTAGAGTTCCAAACATTTTTAAACTTCAGCAGAATTCCGAGAACAATGGGAGAGTTCCACAGACAGATTTTAAAAAAACAATAACATTCCGAGAACAATGGAAGAGTTCCAAAGCATTTTTAAACTTCAGCAGAATTCCGAGAACAATGGCAGAGTTCCAAACATTTTTAAACTTCAGCAGAATTCCGAGAACAATGGAAGAGTTCCAAAGCATTTTTAAACTTCAGCAGAATTCCGAGAACAATGGAAGAGTACCAATGCATTTTTAATCTTCAGTAGAATTAAGAGAACAATGGGAGAGTTCTACAGACTGATTTAAAAAACAATAACATTCCGAGAACTGTGGGAGAGTTCCAAAGCATTTTTAAACTTCAGCAGAATTCTGAGAGCAATGGAAGAGTTCCAAAACATTTTTAAACTTCAGCATAATTCCGAGATCAATGGGAGAGTTCCAAAGAATTTTTAAACTTCAGTAGAATTTTGAGAACAATGGGAGAGTTCTACAGACTGAATTTAAAAAACAATAACAACAATCCGAGAACAATGGGAGAGCTCCAAAGCATTTTTAAACTTCAGCAGTATTCCGAAAACAATGGAAGAATTCCAAAGCATTTTTAAACATCAGTAGAATTCCGAGTACAATGGGAGAGTTCTACAGACTGATTTAAGAAAACAATAACATTCCAAGAACAGTGGGAGAGTTCCAAAGCATTTTTAAACTTCAGCAGTATTCCGAGAACAATGGGAGAGTTCTACAGACTATTTTTACATTTCAGCAGAATTTCGAGAACAATGGGAGAGTTGCAAAGAATTTTTAAACTTCAGTAGAATTTCGAGAACAATGGGAGAGTTCCACAGACTGATTTTAAAAAAAAAAATCATTCCGAGAACAATGGGAGAGTTCCAAAGCATTATTAAACTTCAGCAGAATTCCGAGAAAAATGGAAGAGTTCTACAGACAGATTTTAAAAAAACAATAACATTCCGAGAACAATGGAAGAGTTCCAAAACATTTTTAAACTTCAGCAGAATTCCGAGAACAATGGGAGAGTTCTACAGACAGATTTTAAAAAAACAATAACATTCCGAGAACAATGGAAGAGTTCCAAAGCATTTTTAAACTACAGCAGAATTCTGAGAACAATGGCAGAGTTCTACAGACAGATTTTAAAAAAACAATAACATTCCGAGAACAAATGGAAGAGTTCCAAAGAATTTTTAAGCTTCAGCAGAATTCCGAGAACAATGGCAGAGTTCCAAACATTTTTAAACTTCAGCAGAATTCCGAGAACAATGGAAGAGTTCCAAAGCATTTTTAAACTTCAGCAGAATTCCGAGAACAATGGAAGAGTACCAAAGCATTTTTAAACTTCAATAGAAATCCGGGAACAATGGGAGAGTTCTACAGACTGATTAAAAAACAATAACATTCCGAGAACTATGGGAGAGTTCCAAAGCATTTTTAAACTTCAGAAGAATTCTGAGAACAATGGAAGAGTTCCAAAACATTTTTAAACTTCAGCAGAATTCCGAGATCAATGGGAAAGTTCTACAGACTATTTTTAAACTTCAGCAGAATTCCGAGAGCAATGGGAGAGTTCCAAACATTTTTAAACTTCAGCAGAATTCCGAGAACAATGGGAGACTTCCACAGACAGATTTTAAAAAAACAATAACATTCCGAGAACAATGGAAGAGTTCCAAAGCATTTTTAAACTTCAGCAGAATTCCTAGAACAATGGCAGAGTTCCAAACATTTTTAAATTTCAGCAGAATTCCGAGAACAATGGAAGAGTTCCAAAGCATTTTTAAACTTCAGCAGAATTCCGAGAACAATGGAAGAGTACCAATGCATTTTTAATCTTCAGTAGAATTAAGAGAACAATGGGAGAGTTCTACAGACTGATTTATAAAACAATAACATTCCGAGAACTGTGGGAGAGTTCCAAAGCATTTTTAAACTTCAGCAGAATTCTGAGATCAATGGGAGAGTTCTACAGATTATTTTTAAACTTCAGCAGAATTCCGAGAGCAATGGGAGAGTTCAAAAGAATTTTTAAACTTCAGCAGAATTCCGAGAACAATGGGAGACTTCCACAGACAGATTTTAAAAAAACAATAACATTCCGAGAACAATGGAAGAGTTCCAAAGCATTTTTAAACTTCAGCAGAATTCCTAGAACAATGGCAGAGTTCCAAACATTTTTAAATTTCAGCAGAATTCCGAGAACAATGGAAGAGTTCCAAAGCATTTTTAAACTTCAGCAGAATTCCGAGAACAATGGGAGAGTACCAATGCATTTTTAATCTTCAGTAGAATTAAGAGAACAATGGGAGAGTTCTACAGACTGATTTAAAAAACAATAACATTCCGAGAACTGTGGGAGAGTTCCAAAGCATTTTTAAACTTCAGCAGAATTCTGAGAGCAATGGAAGAGTTCCAAAACATTTTTAAACTTCAGAAGAATTCCGAGATCAATGGGAGAGTTCTACAGATTATTTTTAAACTTCAGCAGAATTCCGAGAGCAATGGGAGAGTTCCAAAGAATTTTTAAACTTCATCAGAATTCCGAGAACAATGGAAGAGTTCCAAAGCATTTTTGAACTTCAGCAGAATTCCGAAAACAATGGAAGAATTCCAAAGCATTTTTAAACATCAGTAGAAATCCGAGTACAATGGGAGAGTTCTACAGACTGATTTAAGAAAACAATAACATTCCGAGAACAGTGGGAGAGTTCCAAAGCATTTTTAAACTTCAGCAGTATTCCGAGAACAATGGGAGAGTTCTACAGACTATTTTTAAATTTCAGCAGAATTTCGAGAACAATGGGAGAGTTGCAAAGAATTTTTAAACTTCAGTAGAATTTCGAGAACAATGGGAGAGTTCTACAGACTGATTTTAAAAAACAATATCATTCCGAGAACAATGGGAGAGATCCAAAGCATTATTAAACTTCAGCAGAATTCCGAGAACAATGGAAGAGTTCTACAGACAGATTTTAAAAAAACAATAACATTCTGAGAACAATGGAAGAGGTCCAAAACATTTTTAAACTTCAGCAGAATTCCGAGAACAATGGGAGAGTTCTACAGACAGATTTTAAAAAAACAATAACATTCCGAAAACAATGGAAGAGTTCCAAAGCATTTTTAAACTACAGCAGAATTCCCAGAACAATGGCAGAGTTCTACAGACAGATTTTAAAAAAACAATAACATTCCGAGAACAATGGAAGAGTTCCAAAGCATTTTTAAACTTCAGCAGAATTCCAAGAACAATGGCAGAGTTCCAAACATTTTTAAACTTCAGCAGAATTCCGAGAACAATGGAAGAGTTCCAAAGCATTTTTAAACTTCAGCAGAATTCCGAGAACAATGGAAGAGTACCAAAGCATTTTTAAACTTCATTAGAATTATGGGAACAATGGGAGAGTTCTACCGACTGATTAAAAAACAATAACATTCCAAGAACTGTGGGAGAGTTCCAAAGCATTTTTAAACTTCAGCAGAATTCTGAGAACAATGGAAGAGTTCCAAAACATTTTTAAATTCAGCAGAATTCCGAGATCAATGGGAGAGGTCTACAGACTATTTTTAAACTTCAGCAGAATTCCGAGAGCAATGGGAGAGTTCCAAAGAATTGTTGAACTTCAGCAGAATTCCGAGAACAATGGTAGTGTTCCAAACATTTTTAAACTTCAGTAGAACTCCGAGAACAATGGGAGAGTTCCACAGACAGATTTTAAAAAAAACAATAACATTCGGAGAACAATGGAAGAGTTCCAAAGCATTTTTAAACTTCAGCAGAATTCCGAGAACAATGGCAGAGTTCCAAACATTTTTAAACTTCAGCAGAATTCCGAGAACAATGGAAGAGTTCCAAAGCATTTTTAAACTTCAGCAGAATTTCGAGAACAATGGAAGAGTACCAATGCATTTTTAATCTTCAGTAGAATTCCGAGAACAATGGGAGAGTTCTACAGACTGATTTAAAAAACAATAACATTCCGAGAACTGTGGGAGAGTTCCAAAGCATTTTAAAACTTCAGCAGAATTCTGAAAGCAATGGAAGAGTTCCAAAACATTTTTAAATTTCAGCAGAATTCCAAGAGCAATGGGAGAGTTCCAAAGAATTTTTAAACTTCAGTAGAATTTTGAGAACAATGAGAGAGTTCTACAGACTGATTTTAAAAAACAATAACAACAATCCGAGAACAATGGGAGAGCTCCAAAGCATTTTTAAACTTCATCAGAATTCCGAGAACAATGGAAGAGTTCCAAAGCATTTTTGAACTTCAGCAGAATTCCGAAAACAATGGAAGAGTTCCAAAGCATTTTTAAACATCAGTAGAATTCCGAGTACAAGGGGAGAGTTCTACAGACTGATTTAAGAAAACAATAACATTGCGAGAACAGTGGGAGAGTTCCAAAGCATTTTTAAACTTCAGCAGTATTCCAAGAACAATGGGAGAGTTCTACAGACTATTTTTAAATTTCAGCAGAATTTTGAGAACAATGGGAGAGTTGCAAAGAATTTTTAAACTTCAGTAGAATTTCGAGAACAATGGAAGAGTTCTACAGACTGATTTTAAAAAACAATATCATTCCGAGAACAATGGGAGAGTTCCAAAGCATTATTAAACTTCAGCAGAATTCCGAGAACAATGGGAGAGTTCTACAGACAGATTTTAAAAAAACAATAACATTCCGAGAACAATAGAAGAGTTCCAAAGCATTTTTAAACTTCAGCAGAATTCCAAGAACAATGGAAGAGTTCCAAAGCATTTTTAAACGTCAGTAGAATTCCGAGTACAATGGGAGAGTTCTACAGACTGATTTAAGAAAACAATAACATTCCTAAACTTCAGCAGAATTCCGAGAACAATGGGCGAGTTCTACAGACTATTTTTAAATTTCAGCAGAATTTCAAGAACAATGGGAGAGTTGCAAAGAATTTTTAAACTTCACTAGAATTTCGAGAATAATGGGAGAGTTCTACAGACTGATTTTAAAAAACATTATCATTCCGAGAACAATGGGAGAGTTGCAAAGCATTATTAAACTTCAGCAGAATTCCGAGAACGATGGAAGAATTCCAAAACATTTTTAAACTTCAGCAGAATTCCGAAAACAATGGGAGAGTTCTACAGACAGATTTTAAAAAAACAATAACATTCCGAGAACAATGGAAGAGTTCCAAAGCATTTTTAAACTTCAGCAGAATTCCGAGAACAATTGTAGAGTTCCAAACATTTTTAAACTTCATCACAATTCGAGAACAATGGCAAAGATATACAGACTGATTTAAAAAAACAATAACATTGCGAGAACAATTGGAGAGTTCCAAAGCATTTTTAAACTTCAGTAGTATTTCGAGAACAATGGGAGAGTTCTACAGACTGATTTTAAAAAAAATAACATTCCGAGAACAATGGGAAAGTTCCAAAGCATTTTTAAACTTCAGCAGAATTCCGAGAACAATAGAAGAGTTCCAAACATTTTTAAACTTCAGCAGAATTCCAAGAACAATGGGAGAGTTCCAAAGCATATTTAAACTTCAGTAGAATTCCGAGAACATTTCGAGGGTTCTACAGACTGATTTAAAAAAACAATAACATTCCGAGAACAATGGGAGAGCTACAAAGCATTTTTAAACTTCAGCAGAAATAAGAGTACAATGGAAGTGTTCCAAAGCATTGGTATATTTCAGCAGAATTCTGAGAACAAATGAAGAGCTCCAAAGCATTTTAAACTTCAGCAGAATTCCTAGAAAAATAGAAGAGTTCCAAAGCATTTTTAAACTTCACCAGAATTCTGAGAACAAAGGAGGAGTTCCAAAGCATTTTTAAGCTTCAGTAGAATTTCGAGAACAATGCGAGAGTTCTACAGACTGATTTTAAAAAAACAATAACATTCCGAGAACAATGGAAGAGTTCCAAAACATTTTTAAACTTCAGCAGAATTCCGAGAACAATGGGAGAGTTCTACAGACAGATTTTAAAAAAACAATAACATTCCGAGAACAATGGAAGAGTTCTAAAGCATTTTTAAACTTCAGCAGAATTCCGAGAACAATGGCAGAGTTCCAAACATTTTTAAACTTCAGCAGAATTCCGAGAACAATGGAAGAGTTCCAAAGCATTTTTAAACTTCAGCAGAATTCCGAGAACAATGGCAGAGTTCTACAGACAGATTTTAAAAAAACAATAACATTCCGAGAACAATGGAAGAGTTCCAAAGCATTTTTAAACTACAGCAGAATTCCGAGAACAATGGGAGAGTTCTACAGACAGATTTTAAAAAAACAATAACATTCCGAGAACAATGGAAGAGTTCTAAAGCATTTTTAAACTTCAGCAGAATTCCGAGAACAATGGCAGAGTTCCAAACATTTTTAAACTTCAGCAGAATTCCGAGAACAATGGAAGAGTTCCAAAGCATTTTTAAACTTCAGCAGAATTCCGAGAACAATGGAAGAGTACCAAAGCATTTTTAAACTTCAATAGAATTCCGGGAACAATGGGAGAGTTCTACAGACTGATTAAAAAACAATAACATTCCGAGAACTATGGGAGAGTTCCAAAGCATTTTTAAACTTCAGCAGAATTCCGAGAACAATGGAAGAGTACCAATGCATTTTTAATCTTCAGCAGAATTCCGAGATCAATGGGAGAGTTCTACAGACTATTTTTAAACTTCAGCAGAATTCTGAGAGCAATGGGAGAGTTCCAAACATTTTTAAACTTCAGCAGAATTCCGAGAACAATGGAAGAGTTCCACAGACAGATTTTAAAAAAACAATAACATTCCGAGAATAATGGAAGAGTTCCAAAGCATTTTTAAACTTCAGCAGAATTCCGAGAACAATGGCAGAGTTCGAAACATTTTTAAATTTCAGCAGAATTCCGAGAACAATGGAAGAGTTCCAAAGCATTTTTAAACTTCAGCAGAATTCCGAGAACAATGGAAGAGTACCAATGCATTTTTAATCTTCAGTAGAATTAAGAGAACAATGGGAGAGTTCTACAGACTGATTTAAAAAACAATAACATTCCGAGAACTGTGGGAGAGTTCCAAAGCATTTTTAAACTTCAGCAGAATTCTGAGAACAATGGAAGAGTTCCAAAACATTTTTAAATTCAGCAGAATTCCGAGATCAATGGGAGAGTTCTACAGACTGATTTAAGAAAACAATAACATTCCTAAACTTCAGCAGAATTCCGAGAACAATGGGCGAGTTCTACAGACTATTTTTAAATTTCAGCAGAATTTCGAGAACAATGGGAGAGTTGCAAAGAATTTTTAAACTTCACTAGAATTTCGAGAATAATGGGAGAGTTCTACAGACTGATTTTAAAAAACATTATCATTCCGAGAACAATGGGAGAGTTGCAAAGCATTATTAAACTTCAGCAGAATTCCGAGAACGATGGAAGAATTCCAAAACATTTTTAAACTTCAGCAGAATTCCGAAAACAATGGGAGAGTTCTACAGACAGATTTTAAAAAAACAATAACATTCCGAGAACAATGGAAGAGTTCCAAAGCATTTTTAAACTTCAGCAGAATTCCGAGAACAATTGTAGAGTTCCAAACATTTTTAAACTTCATCACAATTCCGAGAACAATGGAAGAGTTCCAAAGAATTTTTAAACTTCAGTAGAATTCTGAGAACAATGGCAAAGA
The DNA here is from genome assembly GCF_046119375.1 of Phyllobates terribilis. NCBI lineage: Eukaryota > Metazoa > Chordata > Amphibia > Anura > Dendrobatidae > Phyllobates > Phyllobates terribilis. Next base: position 28,737,356 of record NW_027362765.1, on the reverse strand, counting down.
TATAGACTGATTTAAAAAAACAATAACATTGCGAGAACAATTGGAGAGTTCCAAAGCATTTTTAAACTTCAGTAGTATTTCGAGAACAATGGGAGAGTTCTACAGACTGATTTAAAAAAAAATAATATTCCGAGAACAATGGGAAAGTTCCAAAGCATTTTTAAACTTCAGCAGAATTCCGAGAACAATAGAAGAGTTCCAAACATTTTTAAACTTCAGCAGAATTCCAAGAACAATGGGAGAGTTCCAAAGCATTTTTAAACTTCAGTAGTATTCCGAGAACATTTCGAGGGTTCTACAGACTGATTTAAAAAAACAATAACATTCCGAGAACAATGGGAGAGCTACAAAGCATTTTTAAACTTCAGCAGAAATAAGAGTACAATGGAAGTGTTCCAAAGCATTGGTATATTTCAGCAGAATTCTGAGAACAATGGAAGAGCTCCAAAGCATTTTTAAACTTCAGCAGAATTCCTAGAAAAATAGAAGAGTTCCAAAGCATTTTTAAACTTCACCAGAATTCTGAGAACAAAGGAGGAGTTCCAAAGCATTTTTAAGCTTCAGTAGAATTTCGAGAACAATGCGAGAGTTCTACAGACTGATTTAAAAAAAACAATAACATTCGGAGAACAATGGGAGAGTTCCAAAGCATTTTTAAACTTTAGCAGAATTCCGAAAACAATGTGAGAGTTCTACAGACTGATTTAAAAAAACAATAACAATCTGAGAACAATGGGAGAGCTACAAAGCATTTTTAAACTTCAGCAGAATACTGAGAACAATGGAAGAGTTCCAAAGCATTTTTAAACTTCAGCAGAATACTGAGAACAATGGAAGAGTTCCAAAGCATTTTTAAACTTCAGCAGAATTCCGAGAACAATTGAAGAGTTCCAAAGCATTTTTAAACTTCAGTAGAATTCCGATAACAAAAGGAGAGTTCTACAGAATGCTATAAAAAAAGAATAATATTCTGAGAACAATGGGAGAGTTCCAAAGCATTTTTAAACTTCAGCAGAATTCCGAGAACAATGGAAGAGTTCCAAAGAGTTTTTAAACTTCAGAAGAATTACGATAACAATGGGAGAGTTCAACACAGTGATTTAAAAAAACAATAACATTCCGAGAACAATGGGAGAGTTCCAAAGCATTTTTAAACTACAGAAGAAATCAGAGAACAATGGAAGAGTTCCAAAGCATTTTTAAACTTCAGTACAATTCCGAGAGCAATGGGAGAGTTCTACAGACTGATTTAAAAAAACAATAACATTCCGAGAACAATGGGAGAGTAACAAAGCATTTTTAAACTTCAGCAGAATTCTGAGAGCAATGGGAGAGTTCCAAAGCATTTTTAAACTTCAGCAGAATTCCGAGAACAATGGGAGAGTTCCACAGACAGATTTTAAAAAAACAATAACATTTCGAGAACAATGGAAGAGTTTCAAAGCATTTTAAACTTCAGCAGAATTCCGAGAACAATGGGAGAGTTCCACAGACAGATTTTAAAAAACAATAACATTCCGAGAACAATGGGAGAGTTCCAAAGCATTTTTAAACTTCAGCAGAATTCCGAGAACAATGGAAGAGTTCCAAAGCATTTTTAAACTTCAGCAGAATTCCGAGAACAATGGAAGAGTACCAAAGAATTTTTAATCTTCAGTAAAATTCCAAGAACAATGGGAGAGTTCTACAGACTATTTTTAAATTTCAGCAGAATTTCGAGAACAATGGGAGAGTTGCAAAGAATTTTTAAACTTCAGTAGAATTTCGAGAACAATGGGAGAGTTCTACAGACTGATTTTAAAAAACAATATCATTCCGAGAACAATGGGAGAGATCCAAAGCATTATTAAACTTCAGCAGAATTCCGAGAACAATGGAAGAGTTCTACAGACAGATTTTAAAAAAACAATAACATTCTGAGAACAATGGAAGAGGTCCAAAACATTTTTAAACTTCAGCAGAATTCCGAGAACAATGGGAGAGTTCTACAGACAGATTTTAAAAAAACAATAACATTCCGAAAACAATGGAAGAGTTCCAAAGCATTTTTAAACTACAGCAGAATTCCCAGAACAATGGCAGAGTTCTACAGACAGATTTTAAAAAAACAATAACATTCCGAGAACAATGGAAGAGTTCCAAAGCATTTTTAAACTTCAGCAGAATTCCAAGAACAATGGCAGAGTTCCAAACATTTTTAAACTTCAGCAGAATTCCGAGAACAATGGAAGAGTTCCAAAGCATTTTTAAACTTCAGCAGAATTCCGAGAACAATGGAAGAGTACCAAAGCATTTTTAAACTTCATTAGAATTATGGGAACAATGGGAGAGTTCTACCGACTGATTAAAAAACAATAACATTCCGAGAACTGTGGTAGAGTTCCAAAGCATTTTTAAACTTCAGCAGAATTCTGAGAACAATGGAAGAGTTCCAAAACATTTTTAAATTCAGCAGAATTCCGAGATCAATGGGAGAGGTCTACAGACTATTTTTAAACTTCAGCAGAATTCCGAGAGCAATGGGAGAGTTCCAAAGAATTGTTGAACTTCAGCAGAATTCCGAGAACAATGGTAGTGTTCCAAACATTTTTAAACTTCAGTAGAACTCCGAGAACAATGGGAGAGTTCCACAGACAGATTTTAAAAAAAACAATAACATTCGGAGAACAATGGAAGAGTTCCAAAGCATTTTTAAACTTCAGCAGAATTCCGAGAACAATGGCAGAGTTCCAAACATTTTTAAACTTCAGCAGAATTCCGAGAACAATGGAAGAGTTCCAAAGCATTTTTAAACTTCAGCAGAATTCCGAGAACAATGGAAGAGTACCAATGCATTTTTAATCTTCAGTAGAATTCCGAGAACAATGGGAGAGTTCTACAGACTGATTTAAAAAACAATAACATTCCGAGAACTGTGGGAGAGTTCCAAAGCATTTTAAAACTTCAGCAGAATTCTGAAAGCAATGGAAGAGTTCCAAAACATTTTTAAACTTCAGCAGAATTCCGAGATCAATGGGATAGTTCTACAGACTATTTTTAAACTTCAGCAGAATTCCAAGAGCAATGGGAGAGTTCCAAAGAATTTTTAAACTTCAGTAGAATTTTGAGAACAATGAGAGAGTTCTACAGACTGATTTTAAAAAACAATAACAACAATCCGAGAACAATGGGAGAGCTCCAAAGCATTTTTAAACTTCATCAGAATTCCGAGAACAATGGAAGAGTTCGAAAGCATTTTTGAACTTCAGCAGAATTCCGAAAACAATGGAAGAGTTCCAAAGCATTTTTAAACATCAGTAGAATTCCGAGTACAAGGGGAGAGTTCTACAGACTGATTTAAGAAAACAATAACATTGCGAGAACAGTGGGAGAGTTCCAAAGCATTTTTAAACTTCAGCAGTATTCCAAGAACAATGGGAGAGTTCTACAGACTATTTTTAAATTTCAGCAGAATTTTGAGAACAATGGAAGAGTTCTACAGACTGATTTTAAAAAACAATATCATTCCGAGAACAATGGGAGAGTTTCAAAGCATTATTAAACTTCAGCAGAATTCCGAGAACAATGGGAGAGTTCTACAGACAGATTTTAAAAAAACAATAACATTCCGAGAACAATAGAAGAGTTCCAAAGCATTTTTAAACTTCAGCAGAATTCCAAGAACAATGGAAGAGTTCCAAAGCATTTTTAAACGTCAGTAGAATTCCGAGTACAATGGGAGAGTTCTACAGACTGATTTAAGAAAACAATAACATTCCTAAACTTCAGCAGAATTCCGAGAACAATGGGCGAGTTCTACAGACTATTTTTAAATTTCAGCAGAATTTCAAGAACAATGGGAGAGTTGCAAAGAATTTTTAAACTTCACTAGAATTTCGAGAATAATGGGAGAGTTCTACAGACTGATTTTAAAAAACATTATCATTCCGAGAACAATGGGAGAGTTGCAAAGCATTATTAAACTTCAGCAGAATTCCGAGAACGATGGAAGAATTCCAAAACATTTTTAAACTTCAGCAGAATTCCGAAAACAATGGGAGAGTTCTACAGACAGATTTTAAAAAAACAATAACATTCCGAGAACAATGGAAGAGTTCCAAAGCATTTTTAAACTTCAGCAGAATTCCGAGAACAATTGTAGAGTTCCAAACATTTTTAAACTTCATCACAATTCGAGAACAATGGCAAAGATATACAGACTGATTTAAAAAAACAATAACATTGCGAGAACAATTGGAGAGTTCCAAAGCATTTTTAAACTTCAGTAGTATTTCGAGAACAATGGGAGAGTTCTACAGACTGATTTTAAAAAAAATAACATTCCGAGAACAATAGAAGAGTTCCAAACATTTTTAAACTTCAGCAGAATTCCAAGAACAATGGGAGAGTTCCAAAGCATTTTTAAACTTCAGTAGAATTCCGAGAACATTTCGAGGGTTCTACAGACTGATTTAAAAAAACAATAACATTCCGAGAACAATGGGAGAGCTACAAAGCATTTTTAAACTTCAGCAGAAATAAGAGTACAATGGAAGTGTTCCAAAGCATTGGTATATTTCAGCAGAATTCTGAGAACAAATGAAGAGCTCCAAAGCATTTCTAAACTTCAGCAGAATTCCTAGAAAAATAGAAGAGTTCCAAAGCATTTTTAAACTTCACCAGAATTCTGAGAACAAAGGAGGAGTTCCAAAGCATTTTTAAGCTTCAGTAGAATTTAGAGAACAATGCGAGAGTTCTACAGACTGATTTTAAAAAAACAATAACATTCCGAGAACAATGGAAGAGTTCCAAAACATTTTTAAACTTCAGCAGAATTCCGAGAACAATGGGAGAGTTCTACAGACAGATTTAAAAAAAACAATAACATTCCGAGAACAATGGAAGAGTTCTAAAGCATTTTTAAACTTCAGCAGAATTCCGAGAACAATGGCAGAGTTCCAAACATTTTTAAACTTCAGTAGAATTCCGAGAACAATGGAAGAGTTCCAAAGCATTTTTAAACTTCAGCAGAATTCCTAGAACAATGGCAGAGTTCTACAGACAGATTTTAAAAAAACAATAACATTCCGAGAACAATGGAAGAGTTCCAAAGCATTTTTAAACTACAGCAGAATTCCAAGAACAATGGGAGAGTTCTACAGACAGATTTTAAAAAAACAATAACATTCCGAGAACAATGGAAGAGTTCTAAAGCATTTTTAAACTTCAGCAGAATTCCGAGAACAATGGCAGAGTTCCAAACATTTTTAAACTTCAGCAGAATTCCGAGAACAATGGAAGAGTTCCAAAGCATTTTTAAACTTCAGCAGAATTCCGAGAACAATGGAAGAGTACCAAAACATTTTTAAACTTCAATAGAATTCCGGGAACAATGGGAGAGTTCTACAGACTGATTAAAAAACAATAACATTCCGAGAACTATGGGAGAGTTCCAAAGCATTTTTAAACTTCAGCAGAATTCTGAGAACAATGGAAGAGTTCCAAAACATTTTTAAACTTCAGCAGAATTCCGAGATCAATGGGAGAGTTCTACAGACTATTTTTAAACTTCAGCAGAATTCTGAGAGCAATGGGAGAGTTCCAAACATTTTTAAACTTCAGCAGAATTCCGAGAACAATGGAAGAGTTCCACAGACAGATTTTAAAAAAACAATAACATTCCGAGAATAATGGAAGAGTTCCAAAGCATTTTTAAACTTCAGCAGAATTCCGAGAACAATGGCAGAGTTCGAAACATTTTTAAATTTCAGCAGAATTCCGAGAACAATGGAAGAGTTCCAAAGCATTTTTAAACTTCAGCAGAATTCCGAGAACAATGGAAGAGTACCAATGCATTTTTAATCTTCAGTAGAATTAAGAGAACAATGGGAGAGTTCTACAGACTGATTTAAAAAACAATAACATTCCGAGAACTGTGGGAGAGTTCCAAAGCATTTTTAAACTTCAGCAGAATTCTGAGAACAATGGAAGAGTTCCAAAACATTTTTAAATTCAGCAGAATTCCGAGATCAATGGGAGAGTTCTACAGACTGATTTAAGAAAACAATAACATTCCTAAACTTCAGCAGAATTCCGAGAACAATGGGCGAGTTCTACAGACTATTTTTAAATTTCAGCAGAATTTCGAGAACAATGGGAGAGTTGCAAAGAATTTTTAAACTTCACTAGAATTTCGAGAATAATGGGAGAGTTCTACAGACTGATTTTAAAAAACATTATCATTCCGAGAACAATGGGAGAGTTGCAAAGCATTATTAAACTTCAGCAGAATTCCGAGAACGATGGAAGAATTCCAAAACATTTTTAAACTTCAGCAGAATTCCGAAAACAATGGGAGAGTTCTACAGACAGATTTTAAAAAAACAATAACATTCCGAGAACAATGGAAGAGTTCCAAAGCATTTTTAAACTTCAGCAGAATTCCGAGAACAATTGTAGAGTTCCAAACATTTTTAAACTTCATCACAATTCCGAGAACAATGGAAGAGTTCCAAAGAATTTTTAAACTTCAGTAGAATTCTGAGAACAATGGCAAAGATATAGACTGATTTAAAAAAACAATAACATTGCGAGAACAATTGGAGAGTTCCAAAGCATTTTTAAACTTCAGTAGTATTTCGAGAACAATGGGAGAGTTCTACAGACTGATTTAAAAAAAAATAATATTCCGAGAACAATGGGAAAGTTCCAAAGCATTTTTAAACTTCAGCAGAATTCCGAGAACAATAGAAGAGTTCCAAACATTTTTAAACTTCAGCAGAATTCCAAGAACAATGGGAGAGTTCCAAAGCATTTTTAAACTTCAGTAGAATTCCGAGAACATTTCGAGGGTTCTACAGACTGATTTAAAAAAACAATAATATTCCGAGAACAATGGGAGAGTTCCAAAGCATTTTTAAACTTCAGTAGAATTTCGAGAACAATGCGAGAGTTCTACAGACTGATTTAAAAATAAACAATAACATTCGGAGAACAATGGGAGAGTTCCAAAGCATTTTTAAACTTTAGCAGAATTCCGAAAACAATGTGAGAGTTCTACAGACTGATTTAAAAAAACAATAACAATCTGAGAACAATGGGAGAGCTACAAAGCATTTTTAAACTTCAGCAGAATACTGAGAACAATGGAAGAGTTCCAAAGCATTTTTAAACTTCAGCAGAATACTGAGAACAATGGAAGAGTTCCAAAGCATTTTTAAACTTCAGCAGAATTCCGAGAACAATTGAAGAGTTCCAAAGCATTTTTAAACATCAGCGGAATTCCGAGAACAATGGAAGAGTTCCAAAACATTTTTAAACTTCAGTAGAATTCCGAGAACAAAAGGAGAGTTCTACAGAATGCTATAAAAAAAGAATAATATTCTGAGAACAATGGGAGAGTTCCAAAGCATTTTTAAACTTCAGCAGAATTCCGAGAACAATGGAAGAGTTCCAAAGAGTTTTTAAACTTCAGAAGAATTACGATAACAATGGGAGAGTTCAACACAGTGATTTAAAAAAACAATAACATTCCGAGAACAATGGGAGAGTTCCAAAGCATTTTTAAACTACAGAAGAAATCAGAGAACAATGGAAGAGTTCCAAAGCATTTTTAAACTTCAGTACAATTCCGAGAGCAATGGGAGAGTTCTACAGACTGATTTAAAAAAACAATAACATTCCGAGAACAATGGGAGAGTAACAAAGCATTTTTAAACTTCAGCAGAATTCTGAGAACAATGGGAGAGTTCCAAAGCATTTTTAAACTTCAGCAGAATTCCGAGAACAATGGGAGAGTTCCACAGACAGATTTTAAAAAAACAATAACATTTCGAGAACAATGGAAGAGTTTCAAAGCATTTTAAACTTCAGCAGAATTCCGAGAACAATGGGAGAGTTCCACAGACAGATTTTAAAAAAACAATAACATTCCGAGAACAATGGGAGAGTTCCAAAGCATTTTTAAACTTCAGCAGAATTCCGAGAACAATGGAAGAGTTCCAAAGCATTTTTAAACTTCAGCAGAATTCCGAGAACAATGGAAGAGTACCAAAGAATTTTTAATCTTCAGTAGAATTCCGAGAACAATGGGAGAGTTCTACAGACTGATTTAAGAAACAATAACATTCCGAGAACTGTGGGAGAGTTCCAAAACATTTTTAAACTTCAGCAGAATTCCGAGATCAATGGGAGAGTTCTACAGACTATTTTTAAACTTCAGCAGAATTACAAGAGCAATGGGAGAGTTCCAAAGAATTTTTAAACTTCAGTAGAACTTCGAGAACAATGGGAGAGTTCTACAGACTGATTTTAAAAAACAGTAACAACAATCCCAGAACAATGGGAGAGCTCCAAAGCATTTTTAAACTTCATCAGAATTCCGAGAACAATGGAAGAGTTCCAAAGCATTTTTAAACTTCAGCAGAATTCCGAGAACAATGGAAGAGTTCCAAGGCATTTTTAAACTTCAGCAGAATTCCGAGAACAATGGAAGAATTCCAAAGCATTTTTAAATGTCAGCAGAATTCCGAGAACAATAAAAGAGTACCAAAGCATTTTTAAACTTCATTGGAATTCTGAGAACAATGGGAGAGTTCTACAGACTGCCTTAAAAAAACAGTTATATCAGAGAACAGTGGGAGAGTTTCAAAGCATTTTTAACTTCAGCAGAATTCCGATAACAATGGGAGAGTTGCAAAGCATTTTTAAACTTCAGTAGAATTCCGAGAACAATGGGAGAGTTCCAAAGAATTTTTAAACTTCAGTAGAATTTCGAGAACAATGGGAGTGTTCTACGGACTGATTTTAAAAACCAATAACAATCAGAGAACAATGGGAGAGCTGCAAAGCATTTTTAAACTTCATCAGAATTCCGAGTACAACGGAAGAGTTCCAAAGCATTTTTAAACTTCAGCAGAATTCGGAGAACAATGGAAGAGTTCCAAAGGATTTTTAAACTTCAGCAGAATTCCGAGAACAATGGAAGAGTTCCAAAACATTTTTAAACTTCAGCAGAATTCCGAGAATAATGGGAGAGTTCTATATACTATTTTTAAACTTCATCAGAATTCCGAGAGCAATAGGAGAGTTCCAAAGAATTTTTAAACTTCAGTAGCATTTCGAGAACAATGGGAGAGTTCTACAGACTGATTTTAAAAAACAATAACAACAATCCGAGAACAATGGGAGAGCTCCAAAGCATTTTTAAACTTCAGCAGAATTCCGAGAACAATGGAAGAGTTCCAAAGCACTTTTAAACTTCAGCAGAATTCCGAAAACAATGGAAGAGTTCCAAAGTATTTTTAAACTTCAGTAGAATTCCGAGAACAAAGGGAGAGTTCTACAGACTGATAGAAATAAACAATAACATTCCGAGAACAGTGGGAGAGTTGCAAAGCATTTTTAAACTTCAGCAGAATTCCAAGTACAATAGGAGAGTTCTACAGACTATTTTTAAATTTCAGCAGAATTGAGAACAATGGGAGAGTTGCAAAAAATTTTTAAACTTCAGTAGAATTTCGAGAACAATGGGAGTGTTCTACAGACAGATTTTAAAAAAACAATAACATTCCGAGAACTATGGGAGGGATCCAAAGCATTTTTAAACTTCAGCAGAATTCCGAGAACAATGGAAGAGTTATAAAGCATTTCTAAACTTCAGCAGAATTCCCAGAACAGTGGAAGTGTTCCAAAACATTTTTAAACTTCAGCAGAATTTCGCCAACAATGGGAGAGTACTACAGACTATTTTTAAATTTCAACAGAATTCCGAGTACAATGGAAGAGTTCGAAAGCATTTTTAAAATTCAGTAAAATTCCTAGAACAATGGGAGAGTTCTACAGACTGATTTAAAAAAGCAATAACATTCCGAGTACAAGGGGAGAGTCCCAAGCATTTTTAAACTTCAGTAGAATTCCGAGAACATTGGAAGAGTTCCAAACCATTTTTAAACTTCAGTAGAATTTCGAGTACAATGGGAGAGTTCTACAGACTGTTTTAAAAAAACAATAACATTCCGAGAACAATGGGAAGGTTCCAAAGCATTTTTTAACTTAAGCAGAATCCCGTGAACAATGGAAGAGTTCCAAAGCATTTTTAAACTTCAGTAGAATTCCAAGAACAATGGGAGAGTTCTACATACTGATTTAAAAAAAACAATAACATTCCGTGAACAATGGGAGAGTTCCAAAGCATTTTTTAACTTAAGCAGAATTCAGAGAACAATGGAAGAGTTCCAAAGCATTTTTAAACTTCAGCAGAATTCCGAGAACAATGGAAGAGTTCCAAATCATTTTTAAACTTCAGCAGAATTCCGAGAAAAATGGAAGAGTTCCAAAGCATTTTTAAACTTCAGTAGAATTCTGAGAACAATGGTAGAGTTCTACAGACTGATTTAAAAAACAGTTATATCAGAGAACAATGGGAGAGTTCCAAAGCATTTTTAAACTTCAGTAGAATTCCGAGAACAATGGAAGAGTTCCAAAGCATTTTTAAACTTCAGCAGGATTCCGAGAACAATGGAAGAGTTACAAAGCATTTTTAAACTTCAGTAGAATTCCGAGAACAATGGGAGATTTCTACAGACTGATGTAAAAAACAATAACATTCCAAGAACACTGGGAGAGTCTAAAAGCATTTTAAAACTTCAGCTGAATTCCAAGAACAATGGAACAGTTCCAAAACATTTCTAAGCTTCAGCAGAATTCCGAGAACAAAGGGAGAGTTCTACAGACTATTTTTAAACTTCAGCAGAATTCCGAGAACAATGGAAGAGTTCCAAAGCATTGTTAAACTTCAGTAGAATTTCGAGAACAATGGGAGAGTTCTACATACTGATTTTAAAAAACAATAACAACAATCCGAGAACAATGGGAGAGCTCCAAAGCATTTTTAAACTTCATCAGAATTCCGAGAACAATGGAAGAGTTCCAAAGCATTTTTAAACTTCAGCAGAATTCCGAGAACAATGGAAGAGTTCCAAAGCATTTTTAAACTTCAGTAGAATTATGAGAGCAATGGGAGAGTTCTACAAACTGATTTAAAAAACAGTTATATCAGAGAACAATGGGAGCGTTCCAAAGCATTTTTAAACTTCAGTAGAATTCGGAGAACAATGGAAGTGTTCCAAAGCATTTGCAAACTTCAGAATTTCGAGAACAATGGGAGAGTTCTACAGACTATTTTTAAACTTCAGCAGAATTCCGAGAGCAATGGAAGAGTTCCAAAGCATTTTTAAACTTCAGTAGAATTCCGAGAACAATGGGAGAGTTCTACAGACTGATTTTAAAAAAACAATAACATTCCGAGAGCAATGGGAGAGTTCCAAAGCATTTTTAAACTTCAGTAGAATTTCGAGAACAATGGGAGAGTTCTACATACTGATTTTAAAAAACAATAACAACAATCCGAGAACAATGGGAGAGCTCCAAAGCATTTTTAAACTTCATCAGAATTCCGAGAACAATGGAAGAGTTCCAAAGCATTTTTAATCTTCAGCAGAATTTTGAGTACAGTGGAAGAGTTCCAAAGCATTTTTAAACTTCGGTAGAATTCCGAGAACAATGCGAGAGTTCTACAGACTGATTTAAAAAAACAATAACACTACGAGAACAGTGGGAGAGTTCCAAAACATTTTTAAACTTCAGCAGAATTCCGAGAACACTGGGAGAGTTCTACAAACTATTTTTAAATTTCAGCAGAATTTGAGAACAATGGGAGAGTTGCAAAGAATTTTTAAACTTCAGTGGAATTCCTAGAACAATGCAAAAGTTCCAAAACCTTTTTAAACTTCAGCAGAATTCCAAGAACAATGGAGAGTTCCAAAGAATTTTTAAACTTCAGTAGAATTTCGAGAACAATGGAAGTGTTCTACAGACTGATTTTAAAAAGCAATAACAATCCGAGAACAATGGGAGAGCTCCAAAGCATTTTTAAACTTCAGTAGAATTCCGAGAATAATGGAAGAGTTCCAAAGCATTTTTAAACTTCAGTAGAATTCCGAGAACAATGGGAGAGTTCTACAGACTGATTTTAAAAAAACAATAACATTCCGAGAGCAATGGGAGAGTTCCAAAGCATTTTTAAACTTCAGTAGAATTTCGAGAACAATGGGAGAGTTCTACATACTGATTTTAAAAAACAATAACAACAATCCGAGAACAATGGGAGAGCTCCAACGCACTTTTAAACTTCATCAGAATTCCAAGAACAATGGAAGAGTTCCAAAGCATTTTTAATCTTCAGCAGAATTTTGAGTACAGTGGAAGAGTTCCAAAGCATTTTTAAACTTCAGTAGAATTCCGAGAACAATGGCAGAGTTCCAAACATTTTTAAACTTCAGCAGAATTCCGAGAACAATGGAAGAGTTCCAAAGCATTTTTAAACTTCAGCAGAATTCCGAGAACAATGGAAGAGTACCAATACATTTTTAATCTTCAGTAGAATTCCGAGAACAATGGGAGAGTTCTACAGACTGATTTAAAAAACAATAACATTCCGAGAACTGTGGGAGAGTTCCAAAGCATTTTAAAACTTCAGCAGAATTCTGAAAGCAATGGAAGAGTTCCAAAACATTTTTAAACTTCAGCAGAATTCCGAGATCAATGGGATAGTTCTACAGACTATTTTTAAACTTCAGCAGAATTCCAAGAGCAATGGGAGAGTTCCAAAGAATTTTTAAACTTCAGTAGAATTTTGAGAACAATGGGAGAGTTCTACAGACTGATTTTAAAAAACAATAACAATCCGAGAACAATGGGAGAGCTCCAAAGCATTTTTAAACTTCATCAGAATTCCGAGAACAATGGAAGAGTTCCAAAGCATTTTTGAACTTCAGCAGAATTCCGAAAACAATGGAAGAGTTCCAAAGCATTTTTAAACATCAGTAGAATTCCGAGTACAAGGGGAGAGTTCTACAGACTGATTTAAGAAAACAATAACATTGCGAGAACAGTGGGAGAGTTCCAAAGCATTTTTAAACTTCAGCAGTATTCCAAGAACAATGGGAGAGTTCTACAGACTATTTTTAAATTTCAGCAGAATTTTGAGAACAATGGGAGAGTTGCAAAGAATTTTTAAACTTCAGTAGAATTTCGAGAACAATGGAAGAGTTCTACAGACTGATTTTAAAAAACAATATCATTGCGAGAACAATGGGAGAGTTCCAAAGCATTATTAAACTTCAGCAGAATTCCGAGAACAATGGGAGAGTTCTACAGACAGATTTTAAAAAAACAATAACATTCCGAGAACAATAGAAGATTTCCAAAGCATTTTTAAACTTCAGCAGAATTCCAAGAACAATGGAAGAGTTCCAAAGCATTTTTAAACGTCAGTAGAATTCCGAGTACAATGGGAGAGTTCTACAGACTGATTTAAGAAAACAATAACATTCCTAAACTTCAGCAGAATTCCGAGAACAATGGGCGAGTTCTACAGACTATTTTTAAATTTCAGCAGAATTTCAAGAACAATGGGAGAGTTGCAAAGAATTTTTAAACTTCACTAGAATTTCGAGAATAATGGGAGAGTTCTACAGACTGATTTTAAAAAACATTATCATTCCGAGAACAATGGGAGAGTTGCAAAGCATTATTAAACTTCAGCAGAATTCCGAGAACGATGGAAGAATTCCAAAACATTTTTAAACTTCAGCAGAATTCCGAAAACAATGGGAGAGTTCTACAGACAGATTTTAAAAAAACAATAACATTCCGAGAACAATGGAAGAGTTCCAAAGCATTTTTAAACTTCAGCAGAATTCCGAGAACAATTGTAGAGTTCCAAACATTTTTAAACTTCATCACAATTCGAGAACAATGGCAAAGATATACAGACTGATTTAAAAAAACAATAACATTGCGAGAACAATTGGAGAGTTCCAAAGCATTTTTAAACTTCAGTAGTATTTCGAGAACAATGGGAGAGTTCTACAGACTGATTTTAAAAAAAATAACATTCCGAGAACAATGGGAAAGTTCCAAAGCATTTTTAAACTTCAGCAGAATTCCGAGAACAATAGAAGAGTTCCAAACATTTTTAAACTTCAGCAGAATTCCAAGAACAATGGGAGAGTTCCAAAGCATTTTTAAACTTCAGTAGAATTCCGAGAACATTTCGAGGGTTCTACAGACTGATTTAAAAAAACAATAACATTCCGAGAACAATGGGAGAGCTACAAAGCATTTTTAAACTTCAGCAGAAATAAGAGTACAATGGAAGTGTTCCAAAGCATTGGTATATTTCAGCAGAATTCTGAGAACAAATGAAGAGCTCCAAAGCATTTTTAAACTTCAGCAGAATTCCTAGAAAAATAGAAGAGTTCCAAAGCATTTTTAAACTTCACCAGAATTCTGAGAACAAAGGAGGAGTTCCAAAGCATTTTTAAGCTTCAGTAGAATTTCGAGAACAATGCGAGAGTTCTACAGACTGATTTTAAAAAAACAATAACATTCCGAGAACAATGGAAGAGTTCCAAAACATTTTTAAACTTCAGCAGAATTCCGAGAACAATGGGAGAGTTCTACAGACAGATTTTAAAAAAACAATAACATTCCGAGAACAATGGAAGAGTTCTAAAGCATTTTTAAACTTCAGCAGAATTCCGAGAACAATGGCAGAGTTCCAAACATTTTTAAACTTCAGCAGAATTCCGAGAACAATGGAAGAGTTCCAAAGCATTTTTAAACTTCAGCAGAATTCCGAGAACAATGGAAGAGTACCAAAGCATTTTTAAACTTCAATAGAATTCCGGGAACAATGGGAGAGTTCTACAGACTGATTAAAAAACAATAACATTCCGAGAACTATGGGAGAGTTCCAAAGCATTTTTAAACTTCAGCAGAATTCTGAGAACAATGGAAGAGTTCCAAAACATTTTTAAACTTCAGCAGAATTCCGAGATCAATGGGAGAGTTCTACAGACTATTTTTAAACTTCAGCAGAATTCTGAGAGCAATGGGAGAGTTCCAAACATTTTTAAACTTCAGCAGAATTCCGAGAACAATGGAAGAGTTCCACAGACAGATTTTAAAAAAACAATAACATTCCGAGAATAATGGAAGAGTTCCAAAGCATTTTTAAACTTCAGCAGAATTCCGAGAACAATGGCAGAGTTCGAAACATTTTTAAATTTCAGCAGAATTCCGAGAACAATGGAAGAGTTCCAAATCATTTTTAAACTTCAGCAGAATTCCGAGAACAATGGAAGAGTACCAATGCATTTTTAATCTTCAGTAGAATTAAGAGAACAATGGGAGAGTTCTACAGACTGATTTAAAAAACAATAACATTCCGAGAACTGTGGGAGAGTTCCAAAGCATTTTTAAACTTCAGCAGAATTCTGAGAACAATGGAAGAGTTCCAAAACATTTTTAAATTCAACAGAATTCTGAGATCAATGGGAGAGTTCTACAGACTATTTTTAAATTTCAGCAGAATTTCGAGAACAATGGGAGAGTTGCAAAGAATTTTTAAACTTCACTAGAATTTCGAGAAAAATGGGAGAGTTCTACAGACTGATTTTAAAAAACATTATCATTCCGAGAACAATGGGAGAGTTGCAAAGCATTATTAAACTTCAGCAGAATTCCGAGAACGATGGAAGAATTCCAAAACATTTTTAAACTTCAGCAGAATTCCGAAAACAATGGGAGAGTTCTACAGACAGATTTTAAAAAAACAATAACATTCCGAGAACAATGGAAGAGTTCCAAAGCATTTTTAAACTTCAGCAGAATTCCGAGAACAATTGTAGAGTTCCAAACATTTTTAAACTTCATCACAATTCCGAGAACAATGGAAGAGTTCCAAAGAATTTTTAAACTTCAGTAGAATTCTGAGAACAATGGCAAAGATATAGACTGATTTAAAAAAACAATAACATTGCGAGAACAATTGGAGAGTTCCAAAGCATTTTTAAACTTCAGTAGTATTTCGAGAACAATGGGAGAGTTCTACAGACTGATTTAAAAAAAAATAATATTCCGAGAACAATGGGAAAGTTCCAAAGCATTTTTAAACTTCAGCAGAATTCCGAGAACAATAGAAGAGTTCCAAACATTTTTAAACTTCAGCAGAATTCCAAGAACAATGGGAGAGTTCCAAAGCATTTTTAAACTTCAGTAGAATTCCGAGAACATTTCGAGGGTTCTACAGACTGATTTAAAAAAACAATAACATTCCGAGAACAATGGGAGAGCTACAAAGCATTTTTAAACTTCAGCAGAAATAAGAGTACAATGGAAGTGTTCCAAAGCATTGGTATATTTCAGCAGAATTCTGAGAACAATGGAAGAGCTCCAAAGCATTTTTAAACTTCAGCAGAATTCCTAGAAAAATAGAAGAGTTCCAAAGCATTTTTAAACTTCACCAGAATTCTGAGAACAAAGGAGGAGTTCCAAAGCATTTTTAAGCTTCAGTAGAATTTCGAGAACAATGCGAGAGTTCTACAGACTGATTTAAAAAAAACAATAACATTCGGAGAACAATGGGAGAGTTTCAAAGCATTTTTAAACTTTAGCAGAATTCCGAAAACAATGTGAGAGTTCTACAGACTGATTTAAAAAAACAATAACAATCTGAGAACAATGGGAGAGCTACAAAGCATTTTTAAACTTCAGCAGAATACTGAGAACAATGGAAGAGTTCCAAAGCATTTTTAAACTTCAGCAGAATACTGAGAACAATGGAAGAGTTCCAAAGCATTTTTAAACTTCAGCAGAATTCCGAGAACAATTGAAGAGTTCCAAAGCATTTTTAAACTTCAGTAGAATTCCGAGAACAAAAGGAGAGTTCTACAGAATGCTATAAAAAAAGAATAATATTCTGAGAACAATGGGAGAGTTCCAAAGCATTTTTAAACTTCAGCAGAATTCCGAGAACAATGGAAGAGTTCCAAAGAGTTTTTAAACTTCAGAAGAATTACGATAACAATGGGAGAGTTCTACACAGTGATTTAAAAAAACAATAACATTCCGAGAACAATGGGAGAGTTCCAAAGCATTTTTAAACTACAGAAGAAATCAGAGAACAATGGAAGAGTTCCAAAGCATTTTTAAACTTCAGTACAATTCCGAGAGCAATGGGAGAGTTCTACAGACTGATTTAAAAAAACAATAACATTCCGAGAACAATGGGAGAGTAACAAAGCATTTTTAAACTTCAGCAGAATTCTGAGAACAATGGGAGAGTTCCAAAGCATTTTTAAACTTCAGCAGAATTCCGAGAACAATGGGAGAGTTCCACAGACAGATTTTAAAAAAACAATAACATTTCGAGAACAATGGAAGAGTTTCAAAGCATTTTAAACTTCAGCAGAATTCCGAGAACAATGGGAGAGTTCCACAGACAGATTTTAAAAAAACAATAACATTCCGAGAACAATGGGAGAGTTCCAAAGCATTTTTAAACTTCAGCAGAATTCCGAGAACAATGGAAGAGTTCCAAAGCATTTTTAAACTTCAGCAGAATTCCGAGAACAATGGAAGAGTACCAAAGAATTTTTAATCTTCAGTAGAATTCCGAGAACAATGGGAGAGTTCTACAGACTGATTTAAGAAACAATAACATTCCGAGAACTGTGGGAGAGTTCCAAAACATTTTTAAACTTCAGCAGAATTCCGAGATCAATGGGAGAGTTCTACAGACTATTTTTAAACTTCAGCAGAATTACAAGAGCAATGGGAGAGTTCCAAAGAATTTTTAAACTTCAGTAGAACTTCGAGAACAATGGGAGAGTTCTACAGACTGATTTTAAAAAACAGTAACAACAATCCCAGAACAATGGGAGAGCTCCAAAGCATTTTTAAACTTCATCAGAATTCCGAGAACAATGGAAGAGTTCCAAAGCATTTTTAAACTTCAGTAGAATTCCGAGAACATTTCGAGGGTTCTACAGACTGATTTAAAAAAACAATAACATTCCGAGAACAATGGGAGAGCTACAAAGCATTTTTAAACTTCAGCAGAAATAAGAGTACAATGGAAGTGTTCCAAAGCATTGGTATATTTCAGCAGAATTCTGAGAACAATGGAAGAGCTCCAAAGCATTTTTAAACTTCAGCAGAATTCCTAGAAAAATAGAAGAGTTCCAAAGCATTTTTAAACTTCACCAGAATTCTGAGAACAAAGGAGGAGTTCCAAAGCATTTTTAAGCTTCAGTAGAATTTCGAGAACAATGCGAGAGTTCTACAGACTGATTTAAAAAAAACAATAACATTCGGAGAACAATGGGAGAGTTCCAAAGCATTTTTAAACTTTAGCAGAATTCCGAAAACAATGTGAGAGTTCTACAGACTGATTTAAAAAAACAATAACAATCTGAGAACAATGGGAGAGCTACAAAGCATTTTTAAACTTCAGCAAAATACTGAGAACAATGGAAGAGTTCCAAAGCATTTTTAAACTTCAGCAGAATACTGAGAACAATGGAAGAGTTCCAAAGCATTTTTAAACTTCAGCAGAATTCCGAGAACAATTGAAGAGTTCCAAAGCATTTTTAAACATCAGCGGAATTCCGAGAACAATGGAAGAGTTCCAAAACATTTTTAAACTTCAGTAGAATTCCGAGAACAAAAGGAGAGTTCTACAGAATGCTATAAAAAAAGAATAATATTCTGAGAACAATGGGAGAGTTCCAAAGCATTTTTAAACTTCAGCAGAATTCCGAGAACAATGGAAGAGTTCCAAAGAGTTTTTAAACTTCAGAAGAATTACGATAACAATGGGAGAGTTCAACACAGTGATTTAAAAAAACAATAACATTCCGAGAACAATGGGAGAGTTCCAAAGCATTTTTAAACTACAGAAGAAATCAGAGAACAATGGAAGAGTTCCAAAGCATTTTTAAACTTCAGTACAATTCCGAGAGCAATGGGAGAGTTCTACAGACTGATTTAAAAAAACAATAACATTCCGAGAACAATGGGAGAGTAACAAAGCATTTTTAAACTTCAGCAGAATTCTGAGAACAATGGGAGAGTTCCAAAGCATTTTTAAACTTCAGCAGAATTCCGAGAACAATGGGAGAGTTCCACAGACAGATTTTAAAAAAACAATAACATTTCGAGAACAATGGAAGAGTTTCAAAGCATTTTAAACTTCAGCAGAATTCCGAGAACAATGGGAGAGTTCCACAGACAGATTTTAAAAAAACAATAACATTCCGAGAACAATGGGAGAGTTCCAAAGCATTTTTAAACTTCAGCAGAATTCCGAGAACAATGGAAGAGTTCCAAAGCATTTTTAAACTTCAGCAGAATTCCGAGAACAATGGAAGAGTTCCAAAGAATTTTTAATCTTCAGTAGAATTCCGAGAACAATGGGAGAGTTCTACAGACTGATTTAAGAAACAATAACATTCCGAGAACTGTGGGAGAGTTCCAAAACATTTTTAAACTTCAGCAGAATTCCGAGATCAATGGGAGAGTTCTACAGACTATTTTTAAACTTCAGCAGAATTACAAGAGCAATGGGAGAGTTCCAAAGAATTTTTAAACTTCAGTAGAACTTCGAGAACAATGGGAGAGTTCTACAGACTGATTTTAAAAAACAGTAACAACAATCCCAGAACAATGGGAGAGCTCCAAAGCATTTTTAAACTTCATCAGAATTCCGAGAACAATGGAAGAGTTCCAAAGCATTTTTAAACTTCAGCAGAATTCCGAAAACAATGGGAGAGTTCTACAGGCAGATTTAAAAAAAACAATAACGTTCCTAGAACAATGGGAGAGTTCCAAAGCATTTTTAAACTTAAGCAGAATTTCAAGAACAATGGAAGAGTTCCAAGGCATTTTTAAACTTCAGCAGAATTCCGAGAACAATGGAAGAATTCCAAAGCATTTTTAAATGTCAGCAGAATTCCGAGAACAATAAAAGAGTACCAAAGCATTTTTAAACTTCATTGGAATTCTGAGAACAATGGGAGAGTTCTACAGACTGCCTTAAAAAAACAGTTATATCAGAGAACAGTGGGAGAGTTTCAAAGCATTTTTAACTTCAGCAGAATTCCGAGAACAATGGGAGAGTTGCAAAGCATTTTTAAACTTCAGTAGAATTCCGAGAACAATGGGAGAGTTCCAAAGAATTTTTAAACTTCAGTAGAATTTCGAGAACAATGGAAGAGTTCCAAAACATTTTTAAACTTCAGCAGAATTCCGAGAACAATGGGAGAGTTCTATATACTATTTTTAAACTTCATCAGAATTCCGAGAGCAATAGGAGAGTTCCAAAGAATTTTTAAACTTCAGTAGCATTTCGAGAACAATGGGAGAGTTCTACAGACTGATTTTAAAAAACAATAACAATCCGAGAACAATGGGAGAGCTGCAAAGCATTTTTAAACTTCATCAGAATTCCGAGTACAACGGAAGAGTTCCAAAGCATTTTTAAACTTCAGCAGAATTCGGAGAACAATGGAAGAGTTCCAAAGGATTTTTAAACTTCAGCAGAATTCCGAGAACAATGGAAGAGTTCCAAAACATTTTTAAACTTCAGCAGAATTCCGAGAACAATGGGAGAGTTCTATATACTATTTTTAAACTTCATCAGAATTCCGAGAGCAATAGGAGAGTTCCAAAGAATTTTTAAACTTCAGTAGCATTTCGAGAACAATGGGAGAGTTCTACAGACTGATTTTAAAAAACAATAACAACAATCCGAGAACAATGGGAGAGCTCCAAAGCATTTTTAAACTTCAGCAGAATTCCGAGAACAATGGAAGAGTTCCAAAGCACTTTTAAACTTCAGCAGAATTCCGAAAACAATGGAAGAGTTCCAAAGTATTTTTAAACTTCAGTAGAATTCCGAGAACAAAGGGAGAGTTCTACAGACTGATAGAAATAAACAATAACATTCCGAGAACAGTGGGAGAGTTGCAAAGCATTTTTAAACTTCAGCAGAATTCCAAGTACAATAGGAGAGTTCTACAGACTATTTTTAAATTTCAGCAGAATTGAGAACAATGGGAGAGTTGCAAAAAATTTTTAAACTTCAGTAGAATTTCGAGAACAATGGGAGTGTTCTACAGACAGATTTTAAAAAAACAATAACATTCCGAGAACTATGGGAGGGTTCCAAAGCATTTTTAAACTTCAGCAGAATTCCGAGAACAATGGAAGAGTTATAAAGCATTTCTAAACTTCAGCAGAATTCCCAGAACAGTGGAAGTGTTCCAAAACATTTTTAAACTTCAGCAGAATTTCGCCAACAATGGGAGAGTACTACAGACTATTTTTAAATTTCAACAGAATTCCGAGTACAATGGAAGAGTTCGAAAGCATTTTTAAAATTCAGTAAAATTCCTAGAACAATGGGAGAGTTCTACAGACTGATTTAAAAAAGCAATAACATTCCGAGTACAAGGGGAGAGTCCCAAGCATTTTTAAACTTCAGTAGAATTCCGAGAACATTGGAAGAGTTCCAAAGCATTTTTAAACTTCAGTAGAATTTCGAGTACAATGGGAGAGTTCTACAGACTGTTTTAAAAAAACAATAACATTCCGAGAACAATGGGAAGGTTCCAAAGCATTTTTTAACTTCAGCAGAATCCCGTGAACAATGGAAGAGTTCCAAAGCATTTTTAAACTTCAGTAGAATTCCAAGAACAATGGGAGAGTTCTACATACTGATTTAAAAAAAACAATAACATTCCGTGAACAATGGGAGAGTTCCAAAGCATTTTTTAACTTCAGCAGAATTCCGAGAACAATGGAAGAGTTCCAAAGCATTTTTAAACTTCAGAAGAATTCCGAGAACAATGGAAGAGTTCCAAATCATTTTTAAACTTCAGCAGAATTCCGAGAAAAATGGAAGAGTTCCAAAGCATTTTTAAACTTCAGTAGAATTCTGAGAACAATGGTAGAGTTCTACAGACTGATTTAAAAAACAGTTATATCAGAGAACAATGGGAGAGTTCCAAAGCATTTTTAAACTTCAGTAGAATTCCGAGAACAATGGAAGAGTTCCAAAGCATTTTTAAACTTCAGCAGGATTCCGAGAACAATGGAAGAGTTACAAAGCATTTTTAAACTTCAGTAGAATTCCGAGAACAATGGGAGATTTCTACAGACTGATGTAAAAAACAATAACATTCCAAGAACACTGGGAGAGTCCCAAAGCATTTTAAAACTTCAGCTCAATTCCAAGAACAATGGAACAGTTCCAAAACATTTCTAAGCTTCAGCAGAATTCCGAGAACAAAGGGAGAGTTCTACAGACTATTTTTAAACTTCAGCAGAATTCCGAGAACAATGGAAGAGTTCCAAAGCATTGTTAAACTTCAGTAGAATTTCGAGAACAATGGGAGAGTTCTACATACTGATTTTAAAAAACAATAACAACAATCCGAGAACAATGGGAGAGCTCCAAAGCATTTTTAAACTTCATCAGAATTCCGAGAACAATGGAAGAGTTCCAAAGCATTTTTAAACTTCAGCAGAATTCCGAGAACAATGGAAGAGTTCCAAAGCATTTTTAAACTTCAGTAGAATCATGAGAGCAATGGGAGAGTTCTACAAACTGATTTAAAAAACAGTTATATCAGAGAACAATGGGAGAGTTCTACAGACTATTTTTAAACTTCAGTAGAATTCCGAGAACAATGGGAGAGTTCTACAGACTGATTTTAAAAAAACAATAACATTCCGAGAGCAATGGGAGAGTTCCAAAGCATTTTTAAACTTCAGTAGAATTTCGAGAACAATGGGAGAGTTCTACATACTGATTTTAAAAAACAATAACAACAATCCGAGAACAATGGGAGAGCTCCAAAGCATTTTTAAACTTCAGTACAATTCCGAGAGCAATGGGAGAGTTCTACAGACTGATTTAAAAAAACAATAACATTCCGAGAACAATGGGAGAGTAACAAAGCATTTTTAAACTTCAGCAGAATTCTGAGAACAATGGGAGAGTTCCAAAGCATTTTTAAACTTCAGCAGAATTCCGAGAACAATGGGAGAGTTCCACAGACAGATTTTAAAAAAACAATAACATTTCGAGAACAATGGAAGAGTTTCAAAGCATTTTAAACTTCAGCAGAATTCCGAGAACAATGGGAGAGTTCCACAGACAGATTTTAAAAAAACAATAACATTCCGAGAACAATGGGAGAGTTCCAAAGCATTTTTAAACTTCAGCAGAATTCCGAGAACAATGGAAGAGTTCCAAAGCATTTTTAAACTTCAGCAGAATTCCGAGAACAATGGAAGAGTTCCAAAGAATTTTTAATCTTCAGTAGAATTCCGAGAACAATGGGAGAGTTCTACAGACTGATTTAAGAAACAATAACATTCCGAGAACTGTGGGAGAGTTCCAAAACATTTTTAAACTTCAGCAGAATTCCGAGATCAATGGGAGAGTTCTACAGACTATTTTTAAACTTCAGCAGAATTACAAGAGCAATGGGAGAGTTCCAAAGAATTTTTAAACTTCAGTAGAACTTCGAGAACAATGGGAGAGTTCTACAGACTGATTTTAAAAAACAGTAACAACAATCCCAGAACAATGGGAGAGCTCCAAAGCATTTTTAAACTTCATCAGAATTCCGAGAACAATGGAAGAGTTCCAAAGCATTTTTAAACTTCAGCAGAATTCCGAAAACAATGGGAGAGTTCTACAGGCAGATTTAAAAAAAACAATAACGTTCCTAGAACAATGGGAGAGTTCCAAAGCATTTTTAAACTTCAGCAGAATTTCAAGAACAATGGAAGAGTTCCAAGGCATTTTTAAACTTCAGCAGAATTCCGAGAACAATGGAAGAATTCCAAAGCATTTTTAAATGTCAGCAGAATTCCGAGAACAATAAAAGAGTACCAAAGCATTTTTAAACTTCATTGGAATTCTGAGAACAATGGGAGAGTTCTACAGACTGCCTTAAAAAAACAGTTATATCAGAGAACAGTGGGAGAGTTTCAAAGCATTTTTAACTTCAGCAGAATTCCGAGAACAATGGGAGAGTTGCAAAGCATTTTTAAACTTCAGTAGAATTCCGAGAACAATGGGAGAGTTCCAAAGAATTTTTAAACTTCAGTAGAATTTCGAGAACAATGGAAGAGTTCCAAAACATTTTTAAACTTCAGCAGAATTCCGAGAACAATGGGAGAGTTCTATATACTATTTTTAAACTTCATCAGAA
The DNA here is from genome assembly GCF_046119375.1 of Phyllobates terribilis. NCBI lineage: Eukaryota > Metazoa > Chordata > Amphibia > Anura > Dendrobatidae > Phyllobates > Phyllobates terribilis. The sequence continues at coordinate 28,713,243 of NW_027362765.1, read as the reverse complement.
TTCCGAGAGCAATAGGAGAGTTCCAAAGAATTTTTAAACTTCAGTAGCATTTCGAGAACAATGGGAGAGTTCTACAGACTGATTTTAAAAAACAATAACAATCCGAGAACAATGGGAGAGCTGCAAAGCATTTTTAAACTTCATCAGAATTCCGAGTACAACGGAAGAGTTCCAAAGCATTTTTAAACTTCAGCAGAATTCGGAGAACAATGGAAGAGTTCCAAAGGATTTTTAAACTTCAGCAGAATTCCGAGAACAATGGAAGAGTTCCAAAACATTTTTAAACTTCAGCAGAATTCCGAGAACAATGGGAGAGTTCTATATACTATTTTTAAACTTCATCAGAATTCCGAGAGCAATAGGAGAGTTCCAAAGAATTTTTAAACTTCAGTAGCATTTCGAGAACAATGGGAGAGTTCTACAGACTGATTTTAAAAAACAATAACAATCCGAGAACAATGGGAGAGCTCCAAAGCATTTTTAAACTTCAGCAGAATTCCGAGAACAATGGAAGAGTTCCAAAGCACTTTTAAACTTCAGCAGAATTCCGAAAACAATGGAAGAGTTCCAAAGTATTTTTAAACTTCAGTAGAATTCCGAGAACTAAGGGAGAGTTCTACAGACTGATAGAAATAAACAATAACATTCCGAGAACAGTGGGAGAGTTGCAAAGCATTTTTAAACTTCAGCAGAATTCCAAGTACAATAGGAGAGTTCTACAGACTATTTTTAAATTTCAGCAGAATTGAGAACAATGGGAGAGTTGCAAAAAATTTTTAAACTTCAGTAGAATTTCGAGAACAATGGGAGTGTTCTACAGACAGATTTTAAAAAAACAATAACATTCCGAGAACTATGGGAGGGTTCCAAAGCATTTTTAAACTTCAGCAGAATTCCGAGAACAATGGAAGAGTTATAAAGCATTTCTAAACTTCAGCAGAATTCCCAGAACAGTGGAAGTGTTCCAAAACATTTTTAAACTTCAGCAGAATTTCGCCAACAATGGGAGAGTACTACAGACTATTTTTAAATTTCAACAGAATTCCGAGTACAATGGAAGAGTTCGAAAGCATTTTTAAAATTCAGTAAAATTCCTAGAACAATGGGAGAGTTCTACAGACTGATTTAAAAAAGCAATAACATTCCGAGTACAAGGGGAGAGTCCCAAGCATTTTTAAACTTCAGTAGAATTCCGAGAACATTGGAAGAGTTCCAAAGCATTTTTAAACTTCAGTAGAATTTCGAGTACAATGGGAGAGTTCTACAGACTGTTTTAAAAAAACAATAACATTCCGAGAACAATGGGAAGGTTCCAAAGCATTTTTTAACTTCAGCAGAATCCCGTGAACAATGGAAGAGTTCCAAAGCATTTTTAAACTTCAGTAGAATTCCAAGAACAATGGGAGAGTTCTACATACTGATTTAAAAAAAACAATAACATTCCGTGAACAATGGGAGAGTTCCAAAGCATTTTTTAACTTCAGCAGAATTCCGAGAACAATGGAAGAGTTCCAAAGCATTTTTAAACTTCAGAAGAATTCCGAGAACAATGGAAGAGTTCCAAATCATTTTTAAACTTCAGCAGAATTCCGAGAAAAATGGAAGAGTTCCAAAGCATTTTTAAACTTCAGTAGAATTCTGAGAACAATGGTAGAGTTCTACAGACTGATTTAAAAAACAGTTATATCAGAGAACAATGGGAGAGTTCCAAAGCATTTTTAAACTTCAGTAGAATTCCGAGAACAATGGAAGAGTTCCAAAGCATTTTTAAACTTCAGCAGGATTCCGAGAACAATGGAAGAGTTACAAAGCATTTTTAAACTTCAGTAGAATTCCGAGAACAATGGGAGATTTCTACAGACTGATGTAAAAAACAATAACATTCCAAGAACACTGGGAGAGTCCCAAAGCATTTTAAAACTTCAGCTCAATTCCAAGAACAATGGAACAGTTCCAAAACATTTCTAAGCTTCAGCAGAATTCCGAGAACAAAGGGAGAGTTCTACAGACTATTTTTAAACTTCAGCAGAATTCCGAGAACAATGGAAGAGTTCCAAAGCATTGTTAAACTTCAGTAGAATTTCGAGAACAATGGGAGAGTTCTACATACTGATTTTAAAAAACAATAACAACAATCCGAGAACAATGGGAGAGCTCCAAAGCATTTTTAAACTTCATCAGAATTCCGAGAACAATGGAAGAGTTCCAAAGCATTTTTAAACTTCAGCAGAATTCCGAGAACAATGGAAGAGTTCCAAAGCATTTTTAAACTTCAGTAGAATTATGAGAGCAATGGGAGAGTTCTACAAACTGATTTAAAAAACAGTTATATCAGAGAACAATGGGAGAGTTCTACAGACTATTTTTAAACTTCAGTAGAATTCCGAGAACAATGGGAGAGTTCTACAGACTGATTTTAAAAAAACAATAACATTCCGAGAGCAATGGGAGAGTTCCAAAGCATTTTTAAACTTCAGTAGAATTTCGAGAACAATGGGAGAGTTCTACATACTGATTTTAAAAAACAATAACAACAATCCGAGAACAATGGGAGAGCTCCAAAGCATTTTTAAACTTCATCAGAATTCCGAGAACAATGGAAGAGTTCCAAAGCATTTTTAATCTTCAGCAGAATTTTGAGTACAGTGGAAGAGTTCCAAAGCATTTTTAAACTTCGGTAGAATTCCGAGAACAATGCGAGAGTTCTACAGACTGATTTAAAAAAACAATAACACTACGAGAACAGTGGGAGAGTTCCAAAACATTTTTAAACTTCAGCAGAATTCCGAGAACACTGGGAGAGTTCTACAAACTATTTTTAAATTTCAGCAGAATTTGAGAACAATGGGAGAGTTGCAAAGAATTTTTAAACTTCAGTAGAATTCCTAGAACAATGCAAAAGTTCCAAAACCTTTTTAAACTTCAGCAGAATTCCAAGAACAATGGAGAGTTCCAAAGAATTTTTAAACTTCAGTAGAATTTCGAGAACAATGGAAGTGTTCTACAGACTGATTTTAAAAAGCAATAACAATCCGAGAACAATGGGAGAGCTCCAAAGCATTTTTAAACTTCAGTAGAATTCCGAGAATAATGGAAGAGTTCCAAAGCATTTTTAAACTTCAGTAGAATTCCGAGAACAATGGGAGAGTTCTACAGACTGATTTTAAAAAAACAATAACATTCCGAGAGCAATGGGAGAGTTCCAAAGCATTTTTAAACTTCAGTAGAATTTCGAGAACAATGGGAGAGTTCTACATACTGATTTTAAAAAACAATAACAACAATCCGAGAACAATGGGAGAGCTCCAACGCATTTTTAAACTTCATCAGAATTCCGAGAACAATGGAAGAGTTCCAAAGCATTTTTAATCTTCAGCAGAATTTTGAGTACAGTGGAAGAGTTCCAAAGCATTTTTAAACTTCAGTAGAATTCCGAGAACAATGTGAGAGTTCTACAGACTGATTTAAAAAAACAATAACATTACGAGAACAGTGGGAGAGTTCCAAAACATTTTTAAACTTCAGCAGAATTCCGAGAACAATGGGAGAGTTCCAAAGCACATTTAAACTTCAGCAGAATTACGAGAACAATGGAAGAGTTCCAAAGCATTTTTAAACTTCAGTAGAATTCCAAGAACAATGGGAGAGTTCTACAGACTGATTTAAAAAAACAATAACATTCCGAGAACAGTGGGAGAGTTGCAAATCATTTTTAAACTTCAGCAGAATTCCGAGAACAATGGGAGAGTTCTACAGACTATTTTTAAATTTCAGCAGAATTTCGAGAACAATGGGAGAGTTGCAAAGAATTTTTAAACTTCAGTAGAATTTCGAGAACAATGGAAGTGTTCTACAGACAGATTTTAAAAAAACAATAACATTCTGACAACAATGGGAGGGTTCCAAAGCATTTTTAAACTTCAGCAGAATTCCGAGAACAATGGAAGAGTTCCAAAGCATTTCTAAACTTCAGCAGAATTCCGAGAACAGTAGAAGTGTTCCAAAACATTTTTAAACTTCAGCAGAATTTCGACAACAATGGGAGAGTACTACAGACTATTTTTAAACTTCAGCAGAATTCCGAGAACAATGGAAGGGTTCGAAAGCATTTTTAAAATTCAATAAAATTCCGAGAACAATGAGATAGTTCTACAGACTGATTTAAAAAAGCAATAACATTCCGAGTACAATGGGAGAGTCCCAAAGCATTTATAAACTTCAGTAGAATTTCGAGAACAATGGGAGAGTTCTACAGATTTATTTAAAAAAACAATAACATTCCGAGAACAATGGGAAAGTTATAAAGCATTTTTTAACTTCAGCAGAATCCCCTGAACAATGGAAGAGTTCCAAAGCATTTTTAAACTTCAGCAGAATTCCAAGAACAATGGGAGAGTTCTACATACTGATTTAAAAAAACTATAACATTCCGAGAACAAGGGGAGAGTTCCAAAGCATTTTTTAACTTCAGCAGAATTCCGAGAACAATGGAAGAATTCCAAAGCATTTTTAAACTTCAGCAGAATTCCGAGAACAATGGAAGAGTTCCAAAGCATTTTTAAACTTCAGTAGAATTCTGAGAGCAATGGGAGAGTTCTACAGACTGATTTAAAAAAACAGTTATATCAGAGAACAATGGGAGAGTTCCAAAGCATTTTTAAACTTCAGTAGAATTCCAAAAACAATGGAAGTGTTCCAAAGCATTTGTAAACTTCTGAAGAATTCCGAGAACAATGGGAGAGTTCTACAGACTATTTTTAAACGGCAGCAGAATTCTGAGAGCAATGGGAGAGTTCCAAAGAATTTTTAAACTTCAGTAGAATTTCGAGAACAATGGGAGAGTTCTACAGACTGATTTTAAAAAAAAATAACAACAATCCGAGAACAATGGGAGAGCTCCAAAGCATTTTTAAACTTCAGCAGAATTCCGAGAACAATGGAAGAGTTCCAAAGCATTTTTAAACTTCAGTAGAATTCCGAGAACAATGGGAGAGTTCTACAGATGGATTTTAAAAAAACAATAACATTCCGAGAGCAATGGGAGAGTTCCAAAGCATTTTTAAACTTCAGTAGAATTTCGAGAACAATGGGAGAGTTCTACATACTGATTTTAAGAAACAATAACAACAATCCGAGAACAATGGGAGAGCTCCAAAGCATTTTTAAACTTCAGCAGAATTCTTAGAACAATGGAAGAGTAGAGATGAGCGTTGTTCGACTCGAACTGTTCGCCAATCTCAAATTCGAGCTGTTTTGGGCGGTGTTCGAGCCGTTCGGCAAACACGAACGATTTGAGAAAAATTCGGCTGTTCGAGGTTATGTTCGATAACTGTTCGTGCACCAAAATTATAACTGGATTTTTTCTCAGTAATGATGAAAATTAATGTTAATACGCTGTCTGAGTGTACAGCGGGGCGGGGGGAGGGGCAGGGGATGGATCTCTGCAGGAATAATGAAGATCTCCATTTTTGTTTTCTCTTTCCCGCATTTACAGTGGGGAGGTGCAATCTGTCAGCCTATCAGCAGCACACACACGGAGCGAAGTGCTTTTTTTCACACAAGCAAGGGCATGTGTCATTGGCAGTGTATGTCACATGTCCTTGCCCTATGAGACCCAGCCATTTTCCACGTCGCCACCATTTTCTCACTGCTGCAGCTGCGTGTTAGACGGCACCGCTGTTGCTGTGTGCGCTATACCTTGTTAATTTCAAACCAATTTTCGCACAAATCTACATATAGCTTGGGAGTAGGGAATAGTTGTGATTGCAGTCCTTTTAAGGACTAGGTTACAGCATTTCCTACGACTTTTATCAGGCAGGTCTGTGCTCTTAAATAGATAGATTGTGGGAGTAAAGACTAATTGTAATTGCAGTCCTTTTCAGGGCTAGGTTACATCAGTTCCAAGTTTTTTTCACAGCATTTGGGTGAATCTAGCAAAGCTAATCCTTTTTTGCCTATTGCAGAGTGGTGTTAGTCAGTGGAGTAGCCTATCTGTGTTGCAAGATATACCACCTGTGTATAGAATACCAATTTTTTTACTGCACCTAGTGAAGTCAAATCTTTTGGGCATAGCATCATTCTATTAGTCCATCTATATTGACCTCCATCAGGTTGCAAATTGAATATAATTTTTTTCTGCATCTAGCTCTGAAAAAATATTTGGCCTTCTAGCAGTGTGTGGGACTTGTTCTATTACTCCATCTATACTGACCTCCATCACGTTGCAAATTCAAAATAATTTTTTGTCTGCATCTAGCTCTGAAAAAATATTTGGCCTTCTAGCAGTGTGTGGGTCTTTCTCTATTAGTCCATCTATACTGACCTCCATCAGGTTGCAAATTAAAAATAATTTTTATCTGCATCTAGCTCTGAAAAAATATTTGGCCTTCTAGCAGTGTGTGGGACTTTCTCTATTAGTCCATCTATACTGACCTCCATCAGGTTGCAAATTAAAAATAATTTTTTGTCTGCATCTAGCTCTGAAAAAATATTTGGCCTTCTAGCAGTTTGTGGGACTTTCTCTATTAGTCCATCTATACTGACCTCCATCAGGTTGCAAACTGAATATAATTTTTTTCTGCATCTAGCTCTGAAAAAATATTTGGCCTTCTAGCAGTGTGTGGGACTTGTTCTATTAGTCCATCTATACTGACCTCCATCAGGTTGCAAACTGAATATTATTTTTTTCTGCATCTAGCTCTGAAAAAATATTTGGCCTTCTAGCAGTGTGTGGGACTTTTTCTATTAGTCCATCTATACTGACCTCCATCAGGTTGCAAATTAAAAATAATTTTTATCTGCATCTAGCTCTGAAAAAATATATGGCCTTCTAGCAGTGTGTGGGACTTTCTCTATTAGTCCATCTATACTGACCTCCATCAGGTTGCAAACTGAATATATTTTTTTTCTGCATCTACCTCTGAAAAAATATTTGGGCTTCTAGCTGTGTGTGGGACTTGTTCTATTAGTCCATCTATACTGACCTCCATCAGGTTGCAAACTGAATATAATTTTTTTCTGCATCTACCTCTGAAAAAATATTTGGGCTTCTAGCTGTGTGTGGGACTTGTTCTATTAGTCCATCTATACTGACCTCCATCAGGTTGCAAATTGAATATAATTTTTTTCTGCATCTAACCCAGCCAATAGTTTTGGCCTAATACCACAGTTTGGCCACTCAGCTCTGCTCGGTTCCAATCCATTGTATTTTTGTGCAAACAACTCCAGAGTTGTGAATTAGTTAACCACCAAAATGAGTGGAAAAAGGCCTGCTGCTGGTGGAAAGGGGAATAGGCGTGTTGGGAAGGGGAAAAAAGGTTGTGTCCGTGGGGTAGGTGTTAAAGCAACAGTAACATCTGCAGAAGAAAGACCATCTTCCAGCCAAACTAAAATGTCTTCCAGCCAAACTCAAAGATCCCTTTCTTACGGCCACGCCAATCGCTACAAATTCCAGATGAGGCACAAAAACAGCAGGTGCTTCAACGGATATCAAGTGTTCCTTTAAGTGGGCTCTCCTCCACATCAACTTCAACATCACAAATACTCCAGTCCTCAAAGATGTCACCCCAATCGCACTTGCTTCCTCACAGCTCCCAAATCTCCAGCTGCCCATCTGAGTATGAGGTAGAACAGATGGTTGAGTCTGCAGAGCTGTTTACTCATACTATAGCCTGGGAATCAGAGGTCGACTCCAGCGCTTCTGTGAATCCAGACGAGGAAATGATCTGCACTGATGCCCAGAATCTTTATGAGTCGGATCCAGGACCAGACGCAGAAGGTTCTGACCATAATGTAGACCCTCATTCCCAAACTGTAACTTCTGTTGGTGGAGACAATGAGGAAGACGATGATGAGACTCAAATACCTGATTGGAGCGACAACTTTAGTTTTTTGTCAGGGCAGGAACAGGTTGGCTCTGAGGACGACGGGTGTGATAACGCACAGGGTGATGATGATGAGGTTGGAGATCCCACTTACTTTCAACCCACAGTCAGCCAAGAGATGAGGTCAGTAGAGGAGGTGGAGGAGGATGCTAGTGACGACGAGGTCAGGTTGCGTCTTCCTGGACAGAGACGTAGTACTGTAAGCACATCAACAACTGCATCCTCAAACACAACTCTGCCTCTCACCACAAGGCGTGGTGGCTCTTCAGGTCGCATGGGTGCTAAGCCTTGCATAGCCTGGGCATTTTTTCAGATCGATAAAGATGACCCAACTTGTGTTATCTGTAACATTTGTCAGCAAAAGCTAAGTAGAGGCCAAAAAATACATAGTTTGAGTACTTCATTCATGAACCGGCACATGGACATGAAGCATAAGTTGCAGTGGGAAGCTCATTGTGCTACAATGCGGCCTAGCCGGCCGGGCCAACCACCGTCTGCCATATCTTGTGCATCCGCGGCCTCTTCATCCTCTGTGACTGGGGGGACAGCAGTCACACCTGTTTTGGGGCGCAGACCTGCCACCTCTTTACCCGCAACAGCCAGCGTGATTGGCAGGTCATCATTTTCTTTGGAGGTGGTAACAGCAGCTGGTGTTGAGCGCTGTCCGACATCGATAGCACCACCTTTGGATCAAGGCAACCTAACATGTCCGCCTGCATCTTCCTCACAGACCGGCAGTTTGCCGGGGACACCCTTATCAACCCCGTCTAAGCACAATAGCCAGCCCTCGGTCCCTCAGATGTGGACAAGTAAAAGACCATTTCCTCCTAGCCATGAGAAAGCTAAGAGGTTGAATTTCACCATCTGCAAGCTCTTGGCTACAGAAATGCTGCCTTTCCGCCTGGTGGACACAGAGGATTTTCGAGACCTTATGTCCGTTGCAGTGCCCCAGTACCAGATGCCCAGTCGGCACTACTTCTCAAAGAAAGGTGTGCCTGCGCTCCACCAGCATGTCGCACACAACATCACCGCTTCTTTGAGAAACTCTGTGTGTGACAGGGTGCATTTCACCACAGACACTTGGACGAGTAGGCATGGACAGGGGCGATACATGTCACTGACTGGGCACTGGGTAACTATGGTGACAGAAGGACAAGGGGCTGCTGTTCAAGTCTTGCCGTCCCCGCGAGTTGTGCATCAATCCTCTTTATCTCAAAGTTCCTCCACTGCTTCTGCCTCCTCAACCTCCTCTCGGTCCTCCACCTGCACCCAAAGCCTGTCTGGTCATGCCACAAGCTTTCTAACTGCGCAGAAGGGATCCTGCACACCTCCTTACTATGCTGGCAGTAGGGCTCAACGTCATCAGGCGGTTTTTACTTTGAAATGTCTGGGAAATGTGAGTCACACAGCTGAGGAGTTGTGGTCAGCTCTGGAGAACCAATTTCATGAATGGTTGTCTCCACTGGACCTGAAACCAGTGAAGGCCGTGTGCGACAATGCTGCAAACCTGGGTGCGGCCCTTCGCCGGGGCAATGTCACACACGTGCCTTGTATGGCTCACGTGTTGAACCTGGTTGTCCAGCAATTTTTAGCCCACTATCCCAGACTAGATGGCCTTCTGCAGAGGGCACGGTCGCTGTGTGCTCACTTCCGCCGTTCGCATCCCGCAGCTCAGCGACTTACATCTTTACAGAAGTCGTTGGGCCTGCCACTTCACCGGCTAAAATGCGATGTGCCTACCCGGTGGAATTCAACTCTGCACATGTTGCAGCGACTGTGGCAGCACCGACAAGCCCTGGTGCAATACGTTCTGACGTATAGCCTGGGCCAACGAGATCCAGAGGTGGGGCAAATCACGCTGGAGGAGTGGTCTCAGATCAGGGACCTATGCACCCTTCTGCACAGTTTTGAAATGGCGACGAAGATGTTTAGTACTGACGATGCCATTATCAGCATGACTATTCCGGTGATTTACATGCTGGAGCACATGTTAAACAGAATTCGGAGTCAGGTGGTGGCACAAGAGGAGGTGGAGGAAGTAGAGGAGGAGGAGTTGTATGCGGAAGGGCTAACATCTGCAAGGTCCAGACGGTCGGCAGCACCAAGGCGGCAGGCATGTGAGGGTGCGGGAGATGGTTTTACCAGGGCGCATGGTAGCAGCCAAACTAGTGAGGAAGGTGCAGGAACCCAGGAAGAAGTGGAGGACGAACTGATGGAAGACTCATCAGATGAGGGAGACCTTAATCACATTTCTGTTGTGCGAGGTTGGGGGGAGAGGACAGAGGAAGGAAGCATGATTGTTACCTCGCCACCAACACAACAGGAACTTGGTGCTCCTGGATGCGCAACACACATGAGTGCCTTCTTGCTGCACTACCTGCAACATGACCCTCGAATTGGGAGAATTAGAAATAATCCTGACTACTGGGTTGCCACACTGTTAGATCCCCGGTACAAAAGTAAATTTGCAGAAATTATTCCTGCCATAGAAAGGGATGCACGCATGCAGGAGTATCAGCAGAGACTGTTGCAGAATCTTACATGTGCTTTTCCACAAAATACCAGTGGTGCACGTAGTGAATCTCACAGTTCCAACTTGCCAACCGTGGGACCGTCGAGTGTTCAGCACTCAAACCGTAACAGAACCACAGTATCTGCTGGTAACATCAATTTTGCGGAATCATTTCACCACTTTTTTAGCCCATCCTTTGCAAGGCCACAGGAGACAAGAAGTCTGACACATAGTCAACACCTAGAGACGATGGTACAGGAGTATCTCCAAGTAAACATTGAAGCCATGACTGTGTCACTGGACCCTTGCTCTTTTTGGGCTTCCAATCTGGATAAATGGCCGGAGCTAGCCACTTACGCCTTGGAGATCTTGTCATGCCCCGCAGCCAGCGTTCTGTCTGAACGTGTGTTCAGCGCTGCTGGTGGTGTGCTGACAGATAAGCGCACGCGGCTCTCCACTGATAATGTAGACAGACTCACGTTCATAAAGATGAACAAATCATGGATCCGAAACGACTTTTCTACCCCTGTGTCATCCTGGGGAGAGTAAAAGCTTGATGATTGGTTAAAATCACCTCACCAACCGTTTTAAGCTTTCAAATTACTAATCATGTTTATCTGTATCTTGGCTGGAAAATAATTTGGGCTTTGTAGCAGTGGGCAGCACTGATTCTATTAGGCCAAATATAATAAGCTCCACCAGATTTAAAATTACTAATCATGTTTATCTGTATCTTGGCTGGAAAATAATTTGGGCTTTGTAGCAGTGGGCAGCACTGATTCTATTAGGCCATCTATACTAAGCTCCACCAGATTTAAAATTAATAATAATTTTTAGCTGCATCTAGCCCGGAAAATAATTTTGGGGCTCCGAGATGCGCAAGACACATAAGTGCCTTCTTGCTGCACTACCTGCAACATGACCCTCATATTGTCAGAATTCGAAGTAATCCTGACTACTGGGTTGCCACACTCTTAGATCCCCCAAACTTTTCGATCAACCTTTTCATTTTAATAAAGACCAAAAAAATGGTCATTTTTGAAATTATAAGCATTAGCAGGTTATTAGAAACTGAAATCAAACAGTTTTCAACTCAAAACGTTATTCTAGGTGATGTTACATTTTCACATAGGACCCCTTGTTCGAAAGGAGCTTCTGAACTCTCTCGTCCATTGAATTTGTCAGGTTTTGGATGGTTTCTGCTTCAATTGTTTTGCATGAGGACAGAATACTCTCCCAGAGCTGTTGCTTAGATGTGAACTGCCTCCCGCCATCATAGACACTCCTTTTGATGATGCTCCAGAGGTTCTGAATGGGGTAGAGGTCAGGGGAGCATGGGGGTCACACCATAAGTTTGTCCCCTTTTATGCCCATATCAGCCAGAGATGCAGATGTTTTATGTGCAGCATGAGATGGTGCATTATCATGCATAAAAATGATCTTGCTGTGGAATACATGGTTCTTCTTCTTGAACCATGGCAGGAAGTGCTGTTTGAGAAACTCCACATACATTATGGAGTTCATCTTTACCCCTTCAGGGATCCTAAAGGGGCCGACAATCTCTCTCCCCATGATTCCAGCCCAAAACATAAAGTGTATTCATTCAAATTAGAGAGACAATTTAAATTAAAAAGCTTAGAGCTGCCTCCACCACAGGGGGGCTCGCTCGACCCACCAGCGGACAGGCACCAGTATTGGGAGAGGGGGGCTGGCCGTCAGGGTTCACCGCGGCTCTGGCACAAACCCGGCGACACGGAGGTGGCACAGGCAGGAGCAGACTGGCCGTGTCGGCTTCTCACTTTTTGGATTTTAGAAGGGCATGACATGCCTATATCTGTGTCTCCCCCTCCTTTTACTCCTCCACCTCTTTTCTTTTCGCATGACTATATGTACTTGTCACTTTTCCATGTGTTAGTTGTGTCTTCTGAGCAGTTTGTCAGCTTTTGGACACCTTTGAAGGTGTTTTCTATGTGTTTCTATGTGTTTTTGTTTGCCTGCCATTGGTTTTAACGGTGTTCGAAGGTGTTCGACGAACAGTTCGGCGAACCGAACCGAACTCGAACACTACAGGGGTGGCTCAACACTACTCATAATCTAAATTCCCTATCAGTATTAGAGTGTGAGAGGAAACCAACGCAAAACAGGGGAGAACATACAAACTCCTTGCAGATGTTGTCATTGGTGGAATTTGAATCTAGGACCGCAGCGCTGCAAGGCTGCAGTGCTAACCACTGAGCCACCATGCTGCGACTCAGATAAATATGTACATGTACATAGACAGAGCATGCACATTTATATACATACAAAAGCTGCTACATATACACATTTGCATACACTATGTATATAATAACCCACTTTGCAGTTTCTTACTGGTCATGTGAAAGGTCCTGGAGCTAGTCAGGTGGAACGTTCTTTGGCTGCTCCCTCAGGACGAGCAGCCTCTGTACAGGTCCCAGTATCTTCCTCTCCTGCGCATCACTGATCACATGGATCAGTGTGGGGCAGGAAGAGAGAGAGGTTCTCTCAGTGATCGGAAAGGACACTGTTTCAGCGTTTTCTTCCATCATTTTCTTCCATCACAGGAAGCTGCCTCTAGACCATAAGAGGCACTCACTAATTAGCAATAATTTTTCGTGTTTAAAGTGCATCTAATAGTCAAAAAAATGCGAGAAATTCCAAAGTAATTTCCCTTTCTCGTTTAATTTTACAACTGTCTGTTATGTTTTTTGTACAATTTGTCAATAAAATATATAGTTTCTCCCAGTGTGCGTTATCTTTGATGTTTAACACATTATGTTTTATAGTAAATAATTTTTCACATTCCAGGTATGATAATGGCTTCTCCCTGTTTGGGATTTTAGCTGTTTAATAAAATAGCATTATTGTTCAAAACATTTCCCACATTCTTAATATGAACATTGCTTCTCCTCTGCGTGAATTTTCTGGTGATTATCAAGACTTGATTTATCTGCAAAACGTTTCCCACATTCTGAACGTGAATATGGCTTCTCACCTGTGTGAGTTCTCTGGTGATAAAGAAGAACTGATTTTTGTACAAAACATTTTCCACATTCTGAGCATGAAAAAGGCTTCTCCCCTGTGTGAGTTCTCTGGTGAATAACAAGATAAGATTTATGCACAAAACATTTCTCACATTCTGAACATGAAAAAGGCTTCTCCCCAGTGTGAATTCTCTGGTGATTATCAAGACTTGATTTATCTGCAAAACATTTCCCACATTCTGAGCATGAATATGGCTTCTCTCCTGTGTGAGTTCTCTGGTGTCTAACAAGCGATGATTTCTGTGAAAAACATTTTCCACATTCTGAACATGAAAAAGGCTTTTCCTCTTTGTGAGTTCTCTGGTGTGTAAGAAGATATGATTTCTGTACAAAACATTTCCCACATTCTGAGCATGAAAAAGGCTTCTCCCCGGTGTGAGTTCTTTGGTGAATAGCAAGATAAAATTTCTGTACAAAACATTTCCCACATTCTGAACATGAAAAAGGCTTCTCCCCGGTGTGAGTTCTCTGATGTGTGATAAGATTTGATTTATCTGTAAAACATTTCCCACATTCCAAACATGAAAAAGGTTTCTCCCCTGTATGAGTTCTCTGGTGACTAACAAGATCTGATTTCTGGTTAAAACATTTCCCACATTCTGAACATGTATGTGGCTTCTCCCCAGTATGAATTTTCTCATGCCTAACAAGATCTGATTTCTGGTTAAAATATCTCCCACATTTGGAACAAAAAAAATCATTCTCCTCTGCGCAAATTTTTCGATGTTTAACAAAAGATGTTTTGAGGGGAAAACTATTTCCATATTCTGAATGTGTAATTGGCTTCTTTGCTTTAAGAGCAGTTTGTTTTTCTATGCCTCTTTTCTGACTTTTATTTTTCTTCGTAGTCTGTAATGAATTAGAAGATAGGACCTGTTTCATAGGATCAGATGATAGGTCTTTGCTGTGAAGGGATGATGGTGTATCTGGAGTAATGACATTCACTTCAATTGCATCCTGTGTGATCTCAAGGTCATCTGATTTAAAAATTGAAGCTGTCAGCTGTCCCTCTGATCTCCTGTCACTGTCATCTACCAAGAATAAAACCAATTATTAAATAATAAAATATCCTTGAAATGTATATTTTTGAACATTTCTACTGAAAATGTCCAGAAATGGGAAGTTAAGTAGCAAAATTAAATTATTCACTAAGACAATGACAGTTCACAGTCTAATAGAAGACCTCAGAGCATGAACCAGTAGAGCGTGGTGTTCAACTGTTTGTTCATTATGCCTTATTTTGGAATAAAAAGCCACCAAAAAATTTTTATGTAGGCGAAAATGATACTAATAAAAACTTCTACTCATGACGCAAAAATCAAGCCACTCAGCTGTCAAAATAGTCACTACTTCTATAGATTAATTCACTGATGGTTATAATTTAGAAAATGGAGTCACTTTATGGGGTTTACTTCTGCTTTAGTTTTCTACCATTCTGCAACATTGGGGCTATTGCAAATAGTGTGTCACATCTCGTCTGGGATCTGCTCTTGTGATGTCTGCTTCTATCACCAGTTGCCAACATCATTCATTCTGTGGGTGGAGTCGGTGATGGAGGAGACATTGTGACCAGAATCTCTGGTCGCAATTTTTAAACTTTTAATTTTTATGCCCTTAAACCAGAGATATGTCACACAAAATAGTTAATAAATAACATTTCCTACGTGGCCACTTTAAATCTGCACAATTTTTTAAAAAATATTATTTTTTTTGTTAGGAAGGTAGAAGGGTTAAAGTTGACCAGCAATTTCTAATTTTTCCAACAAAATTAACAAAACTATTTCTTTAGTCACATCACAAATGAAGTGATTTTAGCGGGCCTAAGTGACAGAAAATATCCGAATGAACATTTACTTTTTATTTTTCACAAAAATTTTACTTTAGTCTCAACTTTTTTATTTTCACAAGGGTAACAGGAGAAAATGGACCAGACAATTTACTGTGCAATTTCTCTTGAGTATACCGATACACCATATGTGGGGAAAAAGTACTGTTTGGACTCAGGGCTCGGAAGGGAAGGAGCATAGTTTGAGCTTTTGAGCGCAAAAATGGCTAGAATCAAGAGCGGATGTCATGTCTTGTTTGGAGAGCCCCTGATGTGTTTAAACAGTGGAAACAGTGGAAACCCACACAAGTGACCCCATTTTTTAAGCTAGACCCCTCTCAAGCAAAGAGTGCCATTTGACATTTTTAACACAAAATTTTCTGGAATCATTAGCAGATGGCATGTCACGTTTGGAAAGCCCCTGATGTGCCTAAACAGTGGAAACCCCCCACAAGGGACCACATTTTGGAAACTAGTCCCCTCTACAAAAATATCTAGATGTGTGATGAGCACCTTGAACTCCCAAGTGCTTCATAGAAGTTTATAACGTTGATCTGTGAAAATAAAAAATCCAATTTTTCCAACAAAAATGTTCTTTTAGCCCCAATTTTTTATTTTCACAAGGTTAACAGGAGAAAATGCACTATACAATTTGCTGTGCAATTTCTCCTGAGTATGCCGATACCCCATATGTGGGGGAAAACTACTGTTTGGACGCACGGCAGGGTTCGGAAGGGAAGGAGCGTTATTTGACTTTTTGAACGTAAAATTGGCTGTAATCGTTAGAAGACGCCTTGTCGGGTTTGGGGAGCCCCTGATGTGCCTAAATAGTGGAAAACCCCGACAAGTGACGCCATTTTGGAAACTAGAACCCTCATGGAATTTATCTAGATGTGTGGTGAGCAATTTGAACCCCTACGTGCTTCACAGAAGTTTATAATGTTGAACTGTGAAAATGAAAAAAAAAATTGTTCTCGCAAAAATGTTGGTTTTGCCCCAAATTTTTCATTTTTGCAAGGGTAACAGGAGCAAAATGGACCATACAATTTGTTGTGCAATTTCTCCTGAGTACACGGATACCCCATATGTGGCTGAAAACTACTCTTGAAGCACATATTGGAGTTCATTTTTTGCTGGAATGGTTTGAGGGTGCCATGTCACATTGGCAGAGCCCCTGAGGTGCCAGAACAGCAGAAACTCCCTATAAGTGACGTAATTTTACAAAATACACCTCAATGAATTTATCTAGGGGTGCAGTGAGCATGTTTACAGCACATGTGTCTCACAGAAAGTTATATCATTAGGCGGTGAAGAAAGAATAACTGCATAGTCAGCACTTAAATGTTGTTTTAGCCCCAAATTTTTACATTTTTAAAGGCGAATATAAAAAAGGACCTCACAGTTTGTTGTGCAATTTCTCCAGAGTACACCAATACCCTACATGTAATCAGGAACTATTTTCAGGCACAGTGCAATACTCAGAAGGGAAGGAGTGCCATAATTATGTGCAGATTTTACTGTTATGGTTTGCGGGTGCCATTACCCACTAGCAGAGCCCCTGACATGCCAGAACAGCAGAAACCCCCATAAGTGACCCCATTTTACAAACTACACCTCTCATCACCTGAATTCATCTAAGGGTGCAGTGATCATATTGACACCATGGGTATGTCACAGAATTTATACCATTGGGCAGTAAAGAAAAAATAATTACAATTTTACCTCAAAAATTTAGTTTTAGCCCCAGATTTTCACAAGGGAAAATAGATAAAAATGGCAACAAAATTTGTCACATAATTTCTGCTGAATGTGGAAATACCCCATATGTGGCTGTACAGTACTGCATAGCCACATAGGGAGACTCGGGGGGACGGAATGTTATTTGCCTCTTGGAGAGCAGATTTTCCTGGAATAGTTTGCAGACTCCATATACAGAGTCCCTAAGTGATGGAAGAGCAGAATGCACCCCTCAAGTGACCCCATTTTGGAAAATTATACCCCTTTTGGAATTTATCTACAGGTGTAGTAATGATTTGACTCCATGGGTGATTTCCAGAAACAACCAGCAGTGGATATTGCTGAGTGAAAATTGCAAATTTGCTATTGTAATGCCCGTACATTATGCCCAGGTTGTGCTTCTGGAGACATGCACCCGGAAATTAAGCGGGCTCTCATCGCTAAAAAAATACCAAAGATGTGGATGCTAAATGTTGTTTAGGCACACTGTGGGTCTCAGAAGGGAGGGGGCATTTGGATTTGGGAGTGCTGAATTTGCTGGATTTCTTTTGGGGGGGGTGAGGAGCCATAGCGCTTTTCCAGAGCCTTTGTGCTACTAGTACCATGGAACCCCCTATATTTCCGTTAACAGATGATGGACCTGAGTGGGGGCTTGTTTTTTTGTGGATTGAGTTGAAGCTTTTATTGGCAACATTTTACATAACATTTGGGATCACATTTATTCAGCGCTCTACGCTGAGCACTTACATCGGGGTTTCGATCTAAAATCGCCAAGTGACGTGATTCAGATGAAACCCCTGAGGGATCCATTCCCTTTAGTGAGGCAGCAGAGTTACTCTGGACTCCGTCTGGCCTCTGTTTAGCGGTGTCCTTCTTTTCAGAGATGCACAAAACTGTGGCCTACGACAATTTTATGCAAGCTTAAAAAGATGGACACAGCCGGATCATAAGCCAAACAACATCCAAAGTCACTCCATCTTCCTCATTATAGGGAATCTTCGACCGGGGTTCCGTCTGAATCACGTATTTCAGAGATTTACATGGAAACTCCGGTGTCAGAGCTCAGGTGTCAGAGCTCAACGTAGAGCACAGAATAAATATGATCCGAGCATTACTGAGATCTTTGGGAGGCAAAATGAACAAATCAGCAGCCGTTCCTCATGTGGTATAAGTGATTAGACGACTTTATTCTTTGGGTCAGTGCGATTACAGCGATACCAGCTTTATATCAGGGTTTTTTGTTCGGCTGCTGGGTTTTTTTGTTTTTTGGTGCAAAAACGCATTGTCATATTTTGAGAGCTATAATTTTTCCATATTTTGGCTGACAAAGTCATGTGAGGGTTTGTTTTTTTTGTGAGAGGAGTTGACGTTTTTATTGGTACCATTTTCGGGCACATGACATTTTTGATCGCTTTCTATTCCGATTTTTGAGAGGCAGAATAAACAAATACGAACAATTCAGGAATTTTTTTATGCCGTTCCGTATGTGGTAAAATTGATAAGGCAGCTTCATTCTTCGGGTCAGTACGATTACAGCGATACCACATTTATATCATTTTTTATATTTTGCCACTTTTACACAATACAAACTGTTTTACAGAACAAAGAATTCTTTTTGCCTAAACAGTGGAAACAACCCACAAGTGACCCCATTTTGGAAACTACACCCCTCAAAGAATTTATTTAGAGGTATATGGTGGACCTTAAATGGACTCATTTATGGTGGACTACTGGAGCTCCTAAGAGTTCTGATCAGAAAAGTAGAGAAGGTATTAGTGCGCCACATTACAGGAGCGATTGTGCAGTAATCTGAATTCCTTAGTATCAAAAACATAATGGAAATAATGACATGGAGTGAAGCCATGAAACCAGGGTTCGAGCCATGCCAACAGATGTCCTGCAGACGTGAATAAATGTATATTACAGCCATCAGACACGCACAGCTTAGAGATATACCATGGCACAGGTGTAATGTTTTTTGTGTAGTTTATTACAATTCTCTTTAAAGTTAGTTGGTTTTAAAAGGAATTGAAATTCAGGATAAAGGGAAACTCTGTTTTATTGTGCAGAAATTCACACTTGGCCCTCACTGCACAATTCATGTTGTCGGTCATAAAAATGAAGTTTGGCCATAAAGACTGGACCTGGTCTTGTAGGAACCATATGAGCACATTCAGCAGCCAGAAGGGACAGAAAATAGGTTCATACAATAAGATATTGATGCCATTAAACCAGGGCTTGAGCTATGCCAATACATCCCCTGCAGACGTGAATAAATGTATATTACACCCTTCAGCCCCGCACAGCTTAGAGATATATCATGGCACAGGTGTGATGTTTTTTGTGTAGTTTATCGCAATCCTTTTTGAAGTTAGTCAGTTTTAAAAGAAATTTAAAAGTCACGATAAAGGGAAACTCTGTTCTTATTGTAGAGACATTCACGCTTTGCTCTCACTGCACATTTAAATTTGCCGATCATAAAAGTGAACTTTGGCCACAAAGACAGAACTTGGTATTGTAGGGACCACATGAGCACATTCAGCAGCACAGAAGAGAAGGTAGATTCATCCAATAAGATATCAGGATTCTAGGAAGGTAACAGCATCATTACCCTCCACTTTCTCTTAGAGGCCCATCATAATAATTTTTTTAAAGTGATTTTCTATCTTGTCAGCACCTTCTACGTGCACTGTCATTTGGCTTTGTAGCTTTCAGATCTGGGCAGATAAGAGTCAGCATCTTCTGATTTCAGGGGGTAAGTGGACCCACAATGTTTTATAGAAGAAGGGCTTTCAATGCCCAAAATAAATTGAAAAGTTTCAAGTGGAGGCACATGCATGGGTCTAACAGCAGAATGATGATCACATGCTTGTGATATCTCCGGACTACACCGATGATAAAGCAGTGAAAGCTGAAGACTGAGAAGAATCTGTGACTCTGCATTTAGTGGTTACTACTCACCTGTGCTGTCATCTGTAAGAATCTCCTCTTTACACCACTCATCACCACTCACATATGTTTCTGTAGTATCGATATGGGTCAAATCTTTACCCTGAAACACATATTGTAAAAGTCACAGACAGATGGAGAAGTCACATCTATGATCAGCTCTAATCCTGCCATCTCCACAGATCTCATTACACAAGTATAAAACATATAATAACGGGGGATAAAACAAGACTGAACACAAGACCTTCACAGCCGTCTACACATCATATGGGAGATCTCATGACACCTTCTCTCCATCTACCTGATGATCCTGAGGAACAGTGGGATCTTCTTGTTTACAGTCCTGTGGAAGAAGAGGACGGGGACATCTCTCTGGTGTTGTCCTCTTACTAAATAGATCTGGAGGAAACACATACAGGGAGTGAATTTATTCTTTACATACAGATAATTATAGGCAGTGTGTATTTAGTCTGTCTATTACCTGGTGATGTGAGGGGCTGGGGAACCTCCATCATGACGTTCTTGTACAGATCTTTGTGTCCTTTTATATACTCCCACTCCTCCATAGAGAAATAGACGGTGACATCCTGACACCTTATAGGAACCTGACACATACAATGATACCGTCATCCCCCAGATCCCTTCATAGCATTATTGTATAATGTCCCAGCATTCCCAGTAGTGTCACCTCTCCAGTCAGCAGCTCAATCATCTTGTAGGTGAGTTCTAGGATCTTCTGGTCATTGATGTCCTCATGTATCTGAGGTGGAGGCCCCATGATTGGGCTCAGGGTTCTTCCCCATCCCTCAGAAACAGGGGCCTGACAGCGCTCACTAGAGGTCTTCTTCACTACTGTGTAGTCCTGGTTATGGAGAGACACATTAATAAATCTCACTACAGACATATCCCGAGTCCTCACCTCTCAAGTTCTGTCCATCTGTTATTCCCATAGATAAGAATGATGTAATGTGACATCATCAGAATCTCTCACCTCTCCAGTAAGCCGAAAGAGGATCTCTAGGGTGAGGTGTAATATCTTCTCCACCATTTTGTTCCTGTCAGTATCCATCCTTGATGGGTAAATCAGAAAAATTCTCTAAATATAGAAGATTTCCACTGAGAAGATCCGATATTAAAGTGACCCGAATGTGAAGAAGATGAGCCGATGTGACATTATAAAGAATCCTATGTAATAATACAATTATGGGAGATAAAGTAACGAACAAAAGGGTAACAATGTACAGTATTGAACTTTTGACTTTCGGGCTCCATATCTCACTAAAACTACTGCTTCGATCATGGGGCTAACTTCATTTTATACACAATCATCTTAGCTATCTCACATATAAATTTGACTTGCAACTATTTAGCATATGATTAGTTAGGCAGGTTCTTGTCATGTCACTATAAGGGAATACATATAATGCAAGAGATTCATATAAATTACTGCAGATATTTAAATATCCTATTAAGAGCTAAAATAGAAATAATCAGAATCAATATATATAGTTTCAATCTCTGTACAAAAGCACAAAATAGGCAGATTAGTATAATGTAGATACATATATCAGTCAGTACAATATTGGAAGCATGAGTGTGTGGAATAATAACTGGGGCTCACAAAACAGTAGATATCACCTGTGGTGTACACCATGATAAGAGGTGTCTAGCAATGCAAAACTTGGCTCTCTTGTATGGAGCCAGAAGTAGTGTAACTGGCTTACAGTAGAAATTCCCATATATAGATCCTAAATAAAACCACCAAGGTCATCTGTTCATTCAATCACGTGGGGGCGAGAGAGTCCAAACGGAAAATCCATTGGCATTCTATTTGGAGGATTAGTTTATTCCAGTCTCCTTTCTGACAACCTCTAAAATACAAAAAAGAGATCGCTTTGTTGTCACTATGATGGTACTCTCTAATTTGTCTAGCAATGGGTTATCTCTTATGTCTGATGTCTCCGAGGTGTTCACCGATTCGTCTTATAAATTCCCTTTTCATTTTTCCCCCAAAATCTATATATAGTGACATTCTTACTAAAATTTTAGACGAGGGTCTTGTTAAAAAAACAATCTCAAAAAATAAATTTGAAGGCACCTAATTTTCCTACTATTCCCATCTTTTATGCTCTCCATAAAGTTCACAAAAGGATAGACCCACATAGAGGATGACCTTAGTTTCATGAGTAAATTCCATTAGTCAGTACACAGGGATCTACAGTAAATAGACAAGATACACCTCCCCTTTGTCATTTTGATGCTTTCACATGTCAGGCATACAGCAGATCTCTTGGTGAAATTGGATGATACAACGCTGGTGGGTGTGGAAGAACTGAGCAACGAGCCAGGCTTATACTGGTGGGGCATGACTACCGGGTATTCACTAGAGCCTCTGATGGTGAGGATAGGCTTGGCCGCAGATAGTCACCAGGTTCTACTCATGGGCAGTTCCCGGGTCTGCAGCAGCTCTTGGGTAAGAGGTTCAGGAGGGTGAAGGCAAAGATGTGGTCAGACAATTCAAGGTCAGGGTGTTGGCTTTATCTTGGCTGGTTATCAAAAATAATGTGGTCAGACAATCCAAGGTCAGGGCAGGCAACACAGGTTCGATACACGTAGTCAGGGCTGCCACCAGCAATTTCGGGCCCCCTTGAGACTCCGCCCATGCTCCACCTCCCCCAACTCCGCCTCCACCCCTTGAACCTTCCACAGTCCCACCGGCCACTCTTGAAAAAACTCCACTTCTGCACCACATCCTCACCAAACACACATTAACAGTTCCCATTGAACATCATATCACACACATAACCATCAGCTTTTGTTTTGGCCAAAAGATGTTTTAAGCCGCCACCAGGACAAGGAGACTCTTCTGGCAGGGCCCTACTCTACTCTAGCCTATTAAACATTTCTTATAATACCCAATACTCTTTTTAGGTATATTTTTATTTATTTTTATTTACGGGAATGTGTCACATACATTTTATAAAATGACCAATAATATCACATACAAGGAACAAATACCATCACACCATGACCAGACCACATATTACCACCACATAGTGACCGAATAATGCCACATACAAGGTACAAACACCGCCACACCATTACCAGACCACATATTACCATCACATAGTGACTGAATACTACAATACTAATCATTAATAAAAAAAAAACACAATACTATTATTACCATAAGTACAATTATACACAGGAACTCTGTACATAATATACAGTGGATAGTGTCAGTGTACAGATAACACACTGACTCACCTGTGACGTCTCTAGTTGAGGTCCTTCATCTTCGCTTTTCTTGTTCATCCAGCCAGGACTTGTCTTTGCGTAAAATAACATTTATCTAGAGCACTGCTTCCAGAGCACATTCCTCATTTTTTCCCCAACTTCTACACTACACCATATGAAGAAAAAAAGTGACATTGTGCCGCCCTGCACAGTAACAGGACCCCCTTCACTGAAAACAGTATCCTCAAAAATAAAATACATCACAGCAGTAATAATATCTATAATTAGCCCCTACAGTAATAATGTCCCACATCTTGCCCCAATGTCTCCATCCTGCCCCCATTGTCTCCATAATTAGGCCCTACAGTAGTAATGTCCTACATGCTGCCCCAATGTCTCCAGCCTGCCCCCATTTGTCTACAACCTGCACCCAATGTCTCCATTCTGCCTTTATCCTGTCCCCATTTGTCTCCATCCTGTCCTCATGTCTCAATTTGTCTCCATTCTGCCCACATTGTCTACATCCTGCCCACATGTCTCCATTCTGCCCCAATGTCTCTCCATTCTGCCCCAATGTCTCACATTCTGCCCACCATATTTCCATCCTGCCCCCATAGTGAGGCTTTTAAAAAAAAAATGGATGTCCCATCATCCAAAGCATGGTCGCTGGCGCATGACAGTGACATCATACGCCAACGACATGCGCGCTGTCATCAGGTGCCAACCTGTGATTGGCTGGCGGCTGTTAACTATTGCCGTGTGGGACGCTTCCCGCACAGCAATAGATTTAAAGTGAACGTATGTCCGAGGACGCACGTTCACACAACCGGAAGAATCCTGCCGCCGGGGCCCGGTGAACAGAAGAACGGGGGCCCTACCGGTCCCCTCTGTTCACCGGGCCCCATACGCCAGTAAGGGCAGTAATGCCCTGATGGCGGCCCTGAATGTAGCAGAGGTCAGGAGTAGCGATGGGCG
This sequence comes from Phyllobates terribilis, assembly GCF_046119375.1. Taxonomy (NCBI): domain Eukaryota; kingdom Metazoa; phylum Chordata; class Amphibia; order Anura; family Dendrobatidae; genus Phyllobates; species Phyllobates terribilis. The sequence continues at coordinate 28,689,063 of NW_027362765.1, read as the reverse complement.
AACCCGAAAGATAAAGTTCGGAGTCCGTGCATGGTCCCCGAACACTGGCTTCTCCCGGAAGTCCATGTTACTGTTCTGGTTCAGGAGCCCAAACAAAGCCTCTTGAAAGGCTGCAGTGCAGCCAAGCAACAGGCTTTTCCGGAGTGGGCCCTTTACTGGCCCCATCACAGCCATCTCATGTATTGGCATGGCTATGATTGGTCAGCGCACTGTGTTAAAAAAAAAATAATAATAATAAAAAAAAGAAGTGGGGTCGGCTCTATTCTTGATAACAAGTGCAGTCAAACCTGACAGCTGCGGCCTGCATCCCTCCAATTTATCTTGGCTGGTTATCAAAAATAAAGGGATCCCTACGCTTTTTTTTTTAATTATTTAAATAAATCATTTTAAAAAACGGTGTCGGATTCCTCCATGGTTATTGACCCTCCCCAGCCTAAAAATAGTAGCCCGCAGCCACCCCAGAAAAGATGCATCCATTAGCTAAGCCAATTCTGAAGCTTTGCCCACTTTCCCACTTCCCATGGACATAAAACAGCTGACATCAACCCCAAAGCCATTACCCCTTTTGCCAACACACCAGGACAAGTGGGTAGAGCCAAGGCTAAGTGCCAGAACTGGCTCATCTAATGGATGCGCCATTTCTGGGGTGGCTGAAGGCTGGTGTTTTTAGTCTGGGAGGGGGCCAATATCCATGGCCCCTTCCCAGCCTATTAATATCAGCCCACAGTTCTCTCTTTAGCGTTTGCTTGTTTTTAAAAATAGAGGAAACCCCAAGTAATTTTTTTTGGGGGGGTCATCTTTTTTAATAATCAATAAAGGCTACACAGACAGCTATGAGCTGATATTAATAGGCTGGGAAGCTTCATGGATATTGGTCCCTTCCCAGAATAATAACACCAGCCCCCAACTGTCTGCTTTTCTTCAGCTGGTTATTAAAATAGGGGGAACCCCACATCATTTAATTTTGCAAGTACAGTAAAATACATGTAAGGGGGTGACCGGTCACGTGTCTCTTCTCTCTTCTTACCTCGGTGTGCACATGTTTAGGTATATTGTGTTTATCTGGTAAACATGTACATGATCTACTGACAGACATGTTAGTTACAGTGATAGGATTTAGGCAGTGCAGAGGTGGACACTTTAAGGAGAGAGTTAAGATAGGAAATAGTTAAAGAATTAGGAGCTACTCAGTGTGGGAGGAGCAGGACAGTGTGGACTGGGGGAAGTTCCTGTTTTAGAGCAGTAGTTGCAGGACCAGGGAAAAGAGCAGCAGCATGTTCGGTCCAGCAGCAGAGAACCGTCATCATGTAAATCGGACAAAGGCTTTCCTATTAAGCCCAGGACCTATGGTCCAGAAGAGGTAGCTGTGTGGCTTCCGTTAAGTCTTCCAAGAAGCGGAGGACTAGACGGACAGGGATTAGTCCCGAAAAGGCTGTGCAGGACTTACAAGGCTGCAGTGCCTCAGCTACTTTAAGGGTCAAAGTGGCCAGCTAAGAAAAGGGATAGATCAGGACAACCGGACGGTAAACAAGAACGCGTGCTGTGTAAAGAACTGTAACTCTGCCAAACTGACTGTCCTGTTCTGCTATGCTGAAGTTAAAAGTAAAGTTGTGTTTTCATATAAACATGGAGTGGAAGCCCTTTAATGTTCAAGTGACGGTCCCTGAAGTAAATGGACCGAGGATGGAACAGAACTACAAGCAAACCGTAAGTGCCATGCATCACAGTTACCACATGGGAAGTTTGGGAGCCGGTGTGAAGAACTGCAACATTCCCTCACCATCACAGTCACCCTAGGTCCTTTACATACACACCCAAGGTAACCTTAGTTCACAGCCTCCAGGTGTTCCAGCAGCTGGAAACTCCAGGAACCTTAAAGTTTCCCTTAAGGTTTCCGGGCCTCACAGCTGCTGGGAGACCTGGTGGCTGTGAGCTCTGGTAACCTTTAAGTTTTCCTGAGTTCATAGCCACAGGGTCTCACAGTAGCTCTAGTGCCAGATTGATGAGTGCCGGAATACGGAGTGCCAGACTCGCGGTCGTTCATCAGTTCGGCACTGGTGCTTCACAGCATGAGAACCAGCTGTTATGAGCTCAGGTGACCTTACAGTATCCCTCATGAGAACCGGACGATGTGAATGGAGATAAAGTTATTGATATTACCTCAGTTCCCAGCAGCCGGGTTTCGCGGAGCGGAGCATGACACCCGGCATTTGCTGCTGCTCCAGTGTATGGAGCTGTGTTCTTTGAATAGCGCTCCATACATTGGATGTAGCACAGCTGGATTTCATCGTGGGACATCAGCATTATGGATTATCAGTGGACAGGTGAGGATTACTTTGATTTTTCATTTTCATGTTAATAAATGGAAAAAAGGTGGGGATTTGCCTGGGAGTATTTTGTTCAATTAAAGGACTTTTTTCTGTGTGTCTTTATTGATTTTCACTACTGGGGGGCTACTAACCCCTGGGTTTGATATCAGCAGACATAAAACAGCTGACATCAACCCCAAAACCATTACCCCTCTTGCCAACGCACCAGGGCATGTGGGAAACCTGAGAATAATATAATAATAATAATAATCTAATGGATGCGCCATTTCTGGGGGGGGCTGAGGGCTGATGTTATTAGTCTGGGAGGAGGCCAATATCTGTGGCCCCTTCCCAGCCTATTAACATCAGCCAGCAGCTGCCTGCTTAGCCTTTCCTGGTTACTAAAAATAGGAGGGACCCCACGCCATTTATTTAAATAAATAATAAAAAAAAAAGGCGTGGCGTTCTCCTCATTTTTGACAATCAGCCAAGCTAAAGAAGACAGTTGGGGGACTGGAATTCTCAGGCTGGGAAGGTCCATGAATATTTAGCCCTCCGCAGCCTAAAAATTACAGCCCGCAGACACCCCAGAAATGGCACATCCATTATATGCACCAATTCTGGCTATTTATTCAGCTCTTCCCACTTGCCCTGGTGCGGTTGGCAAGCGGGGTAATATTTTGGGGTTGATGTCAGCTTTGTAATGTGACACACAGAAAAAGTCCTTTAATTGAACAAAACACTCCCCAAAAATTACCCTCTTTAACACATATATTAACATTAAAAAAAAAAAAAAAAAAAAAATTCGAAGTAATCCTCAGCTGTCCACCGATAATCCGTATGTCCCATGATGAGCTCCAACTGTACTACATCTGGATGCATTGCTGAGCGGTGACATAAGTCTCAGCACTTAATGACGTCACCACAGGTCACACAGAGCTGCGTTTTCACGCTAAGCCCATTGTGTCCTGGATGCCAGGCTGAGTGGTCGCATTGTGTCATTGTCACACATACTGTAAACCAAGAGCCACAAACAATTTACTCAAATGGGAAAGTCATCACCCTGTTACTCTCAAAAAGGGTTTAACTAAGGGACAATATATCCGTATTAGAAGAAATTGTTCACAAATTGATAACTTTAGGATGCAGACAATGGACTTAACCTCTTTACCCCCAAAGGCTGTTTGCACGTTAATGACCAGGCCAATTTTTACAATTCTGACCAGTGTCACTTAATGAGGTAATGACTGCAATGCTTCAACGGATCCCACGGATTCTGAGAATGTTTTTTCGTGACATATTGTACTTCATAGTAGTGGTAAAACTTCTTTGATATGACTGGTGTTTATTTGTGAAAAAATCTGAAATTTGGCAGAAATTTTACAAATTTCGCAATTTTCGAACTTTGAATTTTCATGCCCTTAAATCAGAAAGATATTTCACACAAAATAGTTAATAAATAACATTTCCCACATGTCTACTTTACATCAGCACAATTTTGGAACCAAAATTATTTTGTTAGGAAGTTAAAAGTTGACCAGCGATTTCTAATTTTTCCAACAAAATTTACCAAATAATTTTTTCAGGGACCACATCACATTTGAAGTGACTATGAGGGGCCTTTATGACAGAAAATACCCCAAAGTGACACCATTCTAAAAACTGCACCCCTAAAGGTGCTCAAAACCCCATTCAAGAAGTTTATTAACCCTTCAGGTGCTTCACAAGAATTTTTGGAATATGGAAGAAAATGAACATTAAACTATTTTTCGCAAAAATTTTACTGTAGACACAATTTTTTTTATTTTCGCAAGAGTACCAGGAAAAAAATGGACCTTAAAATGTGTTGTGCAATTTCTCGTGATCATGCAGATACCCCATATGAGGGGAAAAAACACTGTTTTGGTGCATGACATGGCTAAGAAGTGTAAAATTTGCTTGAATAATTAGCGGATGCCATGTCACATTTGGAGAGCCCCTGATGTGTCTAAACAATGGAAACAAGAAACACAATTTTGGAAACTAGATACCTTATGGAACTTATCTAGATGTGTGGCGAGTACTTTGAACCCCCAAGTGTTTCACAAAAGTTTGTAACGTAGAGCAGTGAAATAGAAGATCACAAAAAAATCTTTTAGCCCAAATTTTTTTATTTTCACAAAGGTAAAAGGAGAAATTGGACCCCAAAAGTTGTTGTGCAATTTCTCCTGATTATGATAATACCCCATATGTTGGGGTAAATTATTATTTGGGTGCACGGCAGGGCTGAGAAAGGAAGGAGTGACATTTTGGAACACAGACGTTGATGGAATGATCTGCGGGTGTCATATTGCGTTTGGAGAGCCCGTGATGTGCCTAAACAGTGGAAACCCCCCACAAGTGACCCCATTTTGGAAAGTAGACCCCTCAAAAATTTTAGTTAGATGTGTGGTAGGCACCTTGAAGCCACAGGTGCTTCACAGAATTTTACAACGTGGATCTGTAAAAATTAAAAAATATTTTTTTTTTCCCACAAAAATTTAGTTTTAGCTTCCAATATTTACATTTTGAGAAGGGTAGCAGGAGAAAATGGACCCCAAAACACTACATGGGTGTTTTCCAGAAACAAGCAGACGTGGACGCTTCTGAGTGAAAATTGCAAACTGCCGTTGTAGTGACCAGTACGTTATGCCCAGCTCATGCTTCTGGAGACATGCACCCATAAATTAGGCGGGCTCTCATCGCTACAGAAATGCCAAACATGTGCAATCTAACTGCGGTTTAGGCACACTGTGGGGCTCAAAAGTGAGGTGGGCATTTGTATTTGGGAGCACAGAATTTGCTGAATTTCTTTTGGGGGGCAAGGACCATTTCGCTTTTCCAGAGCCTTTGTGCTACTAGTAACGTGGAAGAACCCTATATTTCCGTTAACAGATGACAGACCTGAGTGGGGACTTGCTTTTTTTGTGGATTGAGTTAAAGCTTTTATTGGTAACTGTAACATACCTGGCGGCGTCCTTGCATGGTGGTCCATCTCCCACTGTGCAAGAGCGCGCACTTGATCTCCAGTCCAGAATGTCTCTCTGGCTTCCCTCCATGCTGTCTGTTTGTGTCTGTTTCTGCTGCTTAAGGACGGCGCCCGATCACTTCCTGCTTTTTGTACCTGCTGTGGGTCACACCCCTTGTGCGTCCTCAGCCTATTGCTGTCTGTCACCTGGTATATAGCTCAGCTGCTCCCATCTATCCCTGCCTGAGCATAGTGTTTCATTCAGTGTGTGCTTTCACTCTGAAGGTGCCAGGTCCCGTTCTTTGTCTCCTGCCTTGCGGTATCAGTTCCCGTGTCTGAGCTGAGTCCTGTCTTTGTCTCCTGCCTTGCGGTATCAGTTCCCGTGTCTGAACTGAGTCCTGTCTGTGTACTCTTGCCTGCTGCCTTTCCTGGAGGCTGTATTTCCAGTCCTGTCTGAACACGCTCCTAGCCTGTTCCTCCGCCTTCTAGGGGCCGATTACCTAGATCCGTTCCTGTATCTTGTCTGTCCTGTCTGAACACGCTCCTTGCCTGTTCGTCCCGCCTCTCTGGGGGCCGATTACCCAGACCTGCTCCTGTATCTTGTCTGTCCTGTCTGAACACGCTCCTTGCCTGTTCGTCCCGCCTCTCTGGGGGCCGTATTCCCAGACCCGCTCCTGTGTCCCGCTCCTGTGTCGGTCTCGTCCGTACACTCAGTTCCAGTCTGTACTCTCTCCTATCTTTCATCTGTCTTTTCTCTATGTCTGTTCCTTTCCTTTTTCTGCAGAGTCTGAACTCGTACCTAACTCCTGCCTGTAGTCTCTGTACTCCCGTTTGTGAGTTTGTGGTCCACTCGCTACTTCACTGCAAGTACCCTGTGGGTATCTGGCTCTGCCTTTCCCTTCCTGTCTGTTCCGTGTGAACAGAGCCCTGTCCCCCCTACTCAGCCTTGCCTGCTCTGACTCCTTTGCTCACCGCTCCGGCGGTTCTAGCCTGCTCTGACTCCTTTGCTCACCGCTCCGGCGGTTCTAGCCTGCTCTGACTCCTTTGCTCACCGCTCCGGCGGTTCTAGACTGCTCTGACTCCTTTGCTTACCGCTCCGGCGGTTCTAGCCTGCTCTGACTCCTTTGCTCGCTGCTCCGGCAGCCTTGCTCCGCTCTGACCCTTTTGCTCGCTGCTCCGGCAGTCTCGCTCCACTCTTGCTCACCGCTCCAGACGGCCTCGTCCTGCTTTACTCTTGCTCACTGCTCTAGCAGTCTCGCTCAGCTCTGATCCTTTGTTCACCGCTCCTGGCGGCCTTGTCCTGCTCTACTCTTGCTCACCGCTCCAGGCGGCCTTGTCCTGCCCTGTTCTCGCTCACCTCTCTGGGCGGCCTCACTCTGCTGTGTTTGTCCGCCACATCTGTGGTTCTGTTCCTGAGTCCCAGTGTGTACTGGGTCCTATCCCGCCAGTGTCCCTACCTGCTAGTGCCTCCCTGTCTCCACTCTAGCTGTGCTTGCCTGTACCCGCCTGCCTGCATACCCGCCTGCCTGCATACCAGTCGTGCCTGCCTATACCCACCAGTCTGTGTGCCAGCCTACCAGTCTGTTCCTGTATTCCCCTGTGTGGGTCAACAGCCGTGTCCGGGGTCTGTCCTGGAGTAGCACCTGGTCCCTCTGCTCGGTTCCTCCTTGGTGCACTGGCGTCGTATGCCGTCGTGCGACCCTGGTCGGATCGGGTGAATACCTAGTTAAGCCCCTCCAGGCATTCACTCTCCGGCACGGTCCAGTGGAATCACTACAATCACACGCACACGCCGCTCAGCCCGGGCGTGTGCATAACAGTAACATTTTACTAGTGTTGAGCCACCCCCTTAGTGTTCGAGTTCGGTTCGGTTCGTCAAACACCCGTGTGTTCGCCGAACTGTTCGTCAAACTGTTCGTCGAACACCTTCGAACACCGTTAAAACCAACAGCAGGCAAACAAAAACACATAGAAACACATAGAAAACACCTTCAAAGGTGTCCAAAAGCTGACAAACTGCTCAGAAGACATAAATAACACATGGAAAAGTGACAAGTACATATAGTCATGCGAAAAGAAAAGAGGTGGAGGAGTAAAGGAGGGGGAGACACAGATATAGGCATGTCATGCCCTTCTAAAATCCAAAAAGTGAGAAGCCGACACGGCCAGTCCGTTCCTGCCCGTGCCACCTCCGTGTCGCCGGGTTTGTGCCAGAGCCGCGGTGGACCCTGACGGCCAGCCCTCCTCTCCCAATACTGGTGCCTGTCCGCTGGTAGGTCGAGCGAGCCCCCCTGTGGTGGAGGCAGCTCTAAGCTTTTTAATTTAAATTGTCTCTCTAATTTGAATGAATACACTTTAAATCCTTTTACAAGGATCTATTGGAGGGCAAGTCTCATGCCAGCAGCCGCGTAATTCCAGCTCCAGTAGCGTCCACTAAAGCTGCTGCAGTTAAAAAGCTTTTATAAGGATCGAGCTCGGCTGTCCACCGCAAGGCGTCCTACCGCCAGTCCCAGCCCCTATGCCTTGGGGTGCCTCCTGATGCTCTTCACTGAGTATTCCGTGGTCCCGAAGCATTTCCTTTGAAAAAATTAAGTGTCCAAACTACAGGTGGTGTAGCTTGCTTAACAGCCGGGATAATCCGCTGACCAGCAGACACTGCTACTAGGTACAAAGTATTTCCTGGGCTAGATGCAGTTAAAAATTTGTAATTAGATACTCTCGTTGGATGCTGAGAAAGCATTCCATAGAGTCTCCTGGCACGCCATATATTATTCTCTTAAAAAGCTTGGGGTAGGGGTCTAGGGGACCCTTTTATAGCGAAAATCACGGCCCTGTATCACAATAAGTCACCTAGGCTGAAGATACATGGAACTGTGGCACCCTGAGGGCTCGGTTGCTACAGAGGTATTGCACCTCACCCAGAGGTGTGATATCTCTCTCTCAGGTAAGGATGGTGGAGTGTGGATCAGGACCCGACACCTGCATGCATTACACCACATTGCCGTGGGGCAGGGCGACCAATATGCCCCTGAGATGGGCACGACAGTCCCTGTCCCTGGCTGGAGTGGGGGGAGGGAACACTGAGGAAGGGGAACCCTGTAGTGCAGGAGCAGGGAGGAAGCAGTTCCTGGGTGCATTGAGAAGGGAGTATAAAAGGTGGGCACCATCTTAGTTCAGTGCAGAGAAGTATGAGCAGAAGTGACAGGGAGCAGGGGCTCTGCATGAGATCTGCTCCGGAGGCGGGCCTAGTAACAGAGGCCCAGGCCTGGAAGAGGGAGAAGGAAGGAAGAGGAGAGGAGAAAGCTCCAGGAACGAGGAATGAAGGGATCCCAGGGGTGCGGACGGGCGAGTCACCACCGCACGCCCGAATCCACCTGCGTGGAGGGGTCAGGCCAAAGGGGGAGACCAGTCCCCGAAACTAGTGGAGGCGGGATACGACCCTCAGCTAGAAACCGGAGGCTATGACATTTTATGTGGCGCAGCCCCTCGCTACACCCGCTAGGAAGGCACCACATAGGGTCAGGGAAACTGGCGCCAAGTTTACCAAGAGGAGGCCCGAGGCAGCCGGACAGAAGGGTTGGTAAGAAAGGCCAGACAAAGGACACACAAAGGGGGTCCTGTGAAGTGCTCCAAAGATATCTGGGAGTTGTCTGAGCCCCTCACCTGGTGAGAACAGTACGACGTGGGCAGCCGTTACCTGCAGAAGTGGTCTGGATAATAAGAACTGTGAGTAAAGGCCCTGGACTGCATCACTGACTCCGTGTCATTACTGCTGCTGCCCTGCACCATCACTCCCATCATCCGCATACACTGCCCTGAGGCAATACTCCTCCCGCGGGGAGTTATGCTACACTCTGCTGCACCCACAACACCAGCCTCAGCGGTCTGCCCTGCAGCGGCGGATCAGTCTGACCGCAATTCACGGGTGGGGTAGTCAGACATTTAAACATCAAAACCACATAAATAGTTCCGCCACTGGCTTGACCGCCCTGAGCCACGGAACCGGGTCGCCACCAAGGAGACTACAACCACCAGCATCCACCAAAAAAGGTCCGGCTCCGGGTGTCCCAAGGCCCAGGGGGCGCGTCAGAACATTTTCATCACCTTTCATAATCACCAATGGGACAAGGCAGGGATGTCCTCTGTCCCCTCTCTTATACATCCTAGTGACGGAGCACCTGCTCTCATCAATTCGCCATAACCCCAATATTAGGTGGATTGAGGTGGGAGGCACCGAGTACAAGTGCTCTCTATTTGCTGATGATGTCCTAGTATATATCACTCAATCACATATATCCATCCCTGTTGCTATGGATGAAATAGATCACTTTGTTACATGGTCAAATTTTAAAATCAATGCAGCGAAGTCTGAGGCCCTCGATGTCTCCCTCCCCAAATCCATACAGGATTCCATCCAGTCCAACTTTCCCTTTGCCTGGCCCTCACAGGGTATCAAATACTTAGGAATTCCTATTCATAGAGACCTCTCCCGTCTATGTTATCTTAATTTTGGGCCCTTTATTGAACAACTCCATACAGACCACGGTTGGCAAGGTAGAACTGTAAGATTCACTACGTGAACCACTGGTATTTTGTGGAAAAGCACATGTACACTGTGTTCCAAATTATTATGCAAAAAGTGTTTAGGAGTGATAAGGGAAGAATTTGTTTGTTTGTCAGTTAAACTCATTGATGGTGATGTGTGTCAGGGCTCTTTATATCACTGTAAGCAATTGCAGACACCTGTGCTAATTAGTTTGGCAAGTGTGTCCAATGAAAGGCAAGACTACTTAAGAAGGCAGTCCCACATTATTAAGCAGCCTACATTTTCTGCCAAAATGGGAAAGAAAAAGGATGTGTTGGCTGCTGAGAAGCAACAAATTGTGGAGTGTTTAGGTCAAGGCATGACTACAATCAACATTGCCAAGACACTTCATCCTGATCATCGCACAATCAAGAAGTATGTAGCTGATTCACAGTACACACGTGTGCGTGCTGATAAGGGCAAATTGAGGACTCTTTCCTACAGGCAATTACGTCAGGTTAAAAGAGCAGCGGCAAAAAAGCCTTGTCATAGCAGCAGACAAGTTTTTGAAGCTGCTGGTGCCTCCAACGTCACCCGAACAACAAGATGCAGGGTCATTCAGAGGTTTGCAGCTGTGCGTACACCATCCTGTCGACCTCCTCTATCCACTGCACACAAGCAGAAACGGCTCCAGTGGGCCAAACAATACATGAAGACTGACTTCTAAACTGTTTTGTTCACGGATGAGTGCCGTGCAATGCTCGATGGTCCAGATGGAGTGGAGTGGAGGATGGCTGGTTGATGGACACCCCATGCAAACACGGCTACAGCGCCAACAAGGAGGAGGTGGAGTAATGTTTTGGGCTGGAATCATGGGGAGAGAGATTGTCGGCCCCTTTAGGATACCTGAAGGGGTAAAGATGAACTCCATAATGTATGTGGAGTTTCTCAAACAGCGCTTCCTTCCATGGTTCAAGAAGAAGAACCGTGTATTCCGCAGCAAGATCATTTTCATGCATGATAATGCACCGTCTCATGCTGCACATAACACATCTGCATCTCTGGCTGATATGGGCATAAAAGGGGACAAACTTATGGTGTGACCCCCATGCTCCCCTGACCTCTACCCCATTCAGAACCTCTGGAGCATCATCAAAAGGAGTGTCTATGATGGCGGGAGGCAGTTCACATCTAAGCAACAGCTCTGGGAGGGTATTCTGTCCTCATGCAAAACAATTGAAGCAGAAACTATCCAAAATCTGACAAATTCAATGGACGAGAGAGTTCAGAAGCTCCTTTCGAACAAGGGGTCCTATGTGCAAATATAACATCACCTAGAATAAAGTTTTGAGTTGAAAATGGTTTGATTTCAGTTTCTAATAACCTGCTAATGCTTATAATTTCAAAAATGACCATTTTTTGGTCTTTATTAAAATGAAAAGGTTGATCGAAGAGTGTGGGGGATCTAAGAGTGTGGCAACCCAGTAGTCAGGATTACTTCGAATTCTGACAATCTGAGGGTCATGTTACAGGTAGTGCAGCAAGAAGGCACTTATGTGTCTTGCGCATCTCGGAGCCCCAAAATTATTTTCCGGGCTAGATGCAGCTAAAAATTATTATTAATTTTAAATCTGGTGGAGCTTAGTATAGATGGCCTAATAGAATCAGTACTGCACACTGCTACAAAGCCCAAATTATTTTCCAGCCAAGATACAGATAAACATGATTAGTAATTTGAAAGCTTAAAACGGTTGGTGAGGTGATTTTAACCAATCATCAAGCTTTTACTCTCCCCAGGATGACACAGGGGTAGAAAAGTCGTTTCGGATCCATGATTTGTTAATCTTTATGAACGTGAGTCTGTCTACATTATCAGTGGAGAGCCGCGTGCGCTTATCTGTCAGCACACCACCAGCAGCGCTGAACACACGTTCAGACAGAACGCTGGCTGCGGGGCATGACAAGATCTCCAAGGCTTAAGTGGCGAGCTCCGGCCATTAATCCAGATTGGAAGCCCAAAAAGAGCAAGGGTCCAGTGACACAGTCATGGCTTCAATGTTTACTTGGAGATACTCCTGTACCATCGTCTCTAGGTGTTGACTATGTGTCAGACTTCTTGTCTCCTGAGGCCTTGCAAAGGATGGGCTAAAAAAGTGGTGAAATGATTCCGCAAAATTGATGTTACCAGCAGATACTGTGTTTCTGTTACGGTTTGAGTGCTGAACACTCGATGGTCCCACGGTTGGCAAGTTGGAACTGTGAGATTCACTACGTGCACCACTGGTGTTTTGTGGAAAAGCAGATGTAAGATTCTGCAACAGTCTCTGCTGATACTCCTGCATGCGTGCATCCCTTTCTATGGCAGGAATAATTTCGGCAAATTTACTTTTGTACCGGGGATCTAACAGTGTGGCAACCCAGTAGTCAGGATTATTTCTAATTCTCCCAATTCGAGGGTCATGTTGCAGGTAGTGCAGCAAGAAGGCACTCATGTGTCTTGCGCATCCAGGAGCACCAAGTCCCTGTTGTGTTGGTGGCGAGGTAACAATCATGCTTCCTTCCTCTGTCCTCTCCCCCCAACCTCGCACAACAGAAATGTGATCAAGGTCTCCCTCATCTGATGAGTCTTCCATCAGTTCGTCCTCCACTTCTTCCTGGGCTCCTGCACCTTCCTCACTAGTTTGGCTGCTACCATGCACCCTGGTAAAACCATCTCCCCCACCCTCACATGCCTGCCGCCTTGGTGCTGCCGACCGTCTGGACCTTGCAGATGTTAGCCCTTCCGCATACAACTCCTCCTCCTCTACTTCCTCCACCTCCTCTTGTGCCACCACCTGACTCCGAATTCTGTTTAACATGTGCTCAAGCATGTAAATCACCGGAATTGTCATGCTGATAATGGCATCGTCAGCACTAAACATCTTTGTCGCCATTTCAAAACTGTGCAGAAGGGTGCATAGGTCCCTGATCTGAGACCACTCCTCCAGCGTGATTTGCCCCACCTCTGGATCTCGTTGGCCCAGGCTATACATCAGAACGTATTGCACCAGGGCTTGTCGGTGCTGCCACAGTCGCTGCAACATGTGCAGAGTTGAATTCCACCGGGTAGGCACATCGCATTTTAGCAGGTGAAGTGGCAGGCCCAACGACTTCTGTAGAGATTTAAGTCGCTGAGCTGCGGGATGCGAACGGCGGAAGTGAGCACACAGCGACCGTGCCCTCTGCAGAAGGCCATCTAGTCTGGGATAGTGGGCTAAAAATTGCTGGACAACCAGGTTCAACACGTGAGCCATACAAGGCACGTGTGTGACAATGCCCCGGCGAAGGGCCGCACCCAGGTTTGCAGCATTGTCGCACACGGCCTTCCCTGGTTTCAGGTCCAGTGGAGACAACCATTCATGAAATTGGTTCTCCAGAGCTGACCACAACTCCTCAGCTGTGTGACTCACATTTCCCAGACATTTCAAAGTAAAAACCGACTGATGACGTTGAGCCCTACTGCCAGCATAGTAAGGAGGTGTGCAGGATCCCTTCTGCATAGTTAGAAAGCTTGTGGCATGACCAGACAGGCTTTGGGTGCAGGTGGAGGACCGAGAGGAGGTTGAGGAGGCAGAAGCAGTGGAGGAACTTTGAGATAAAGAGGATTGACGCACAACTCGCGGGGACGGCAAGACTTGGACAGCAGCCCCTTGTCCTTCTGTCACCATAGTTACCCAGTGCCCAGTCAGCGACATGTAACGCCCCTGTCCATGCCTACTCGTCCAAGTGTCTGTGGTGAAATGCACCCTGTCATACACAGAGTTTCTCAAAGAAGCGGTGATGTTGTGTGCGACATGCTGGTGGAGCGCAGGCACACCTTTCTTTGAGAAGTAGTGCCGACTGGGCATCTGGTACTGGGGCACTGCGACGGACATGAGGTCTCGAAAATCCTCTGTGTCCACCAGGCGGAAAGGCAGCATTTCTGTAGCCAAGAGCTTGCAGATGGTGAAATTCAACCTCTTAGCTTTCTCATGGCTAGGAGGAAATGGTCTTTTACTTGTCCACATCTGAGGGACAGAGGGCTGGCTGTTGTGCTTAGAAGGGGTTGATAAGGGTGTCCCCGGCAAACTGCCGGTCTGTGAGGAAGATGCAGGCGGACATGTTAGGTTGCCTTGATCCAAAGGTGGTGCTATCGATGTCGGACAGGGACAGCGCTCAACACCAGCTGGTGTTACCACCTCCAAAGAAAATGATGACCTGGCTGTTGCGGGTAAAGAGGTGGCAGGTCTGCGTCCGAAAACAGGTGTGACTGCTGTCCCCCCAGTCACAGAGGATGAAGAGGCCATGGATGCACAAGATGTGGCAGACGGTGGTTGGCCCGGCCGGCTAGGCTGCATTGCAGCACAGTGAGCGTCCCACTGCAGCTCATGCTTCATGTCCATGTGCCGGTTCATGCTTGAAGTACTCAAACTATGTATTTTTTTACCTCTACTTAGCTTTTGCTGACAAATGTTACAGATAACACGAGTTGGGTCATCTTTATCGATCTGAAAAAATACCCAGGCTATGCAAGGCTTAGCACCCATGCGACCTGAAGAGCCACCACGACTTGTGGTGAGAGGCAGAGTTGTGTTTGAGGATGCAGTTGTTGACGTGCTTCCAGTACTACGTCTCTGTCCAAGAAGGCACAACCTGACCTCATCGTCACTAGCATTCTCCTCCACCTCCTCTGCTGACCTCATCTCTTGGCTGACTGTGGGTTGACAGTAAGTGGGATCTCCAACCTCATCATCATCACCCTGTGTATTATCACACCCGTCGTCCTCAGAGCCAACCTGTTCCTGCCCTGACAAAAAACTAAAGTTGTCGCTCCAATCAGGTATTTGAGTCTCATCATCGTCTTCCTCATTGTCTCCACCAACAGGAGTTACAGTTTGGGAATGAGGGTCTACATTATGGTCAGAACCTTCTGCGTCTGGTCCTGGATCCGACTCATAAAGATTCTGGGCATCAGTGCAGATCATTTCCTTGTCAGGATTCACAGAAGCTCTGGAGCCGACCTCTGATTCCCAGGCTATAGTATGAGTAAACAGCTCTGCAGACTCAACCATCTGTTCTACCTCATACTCAGACGGGCAGCTGGAGATTTGGGATCTGTGAGGAAGCAAGTGCGATTGGGGTGACACCTCTGAGGACTGGAGTATTTGTGATGTTGAAGTTGAGGTGGAGGAGAGCCCACTTAAAGGAGCACTTGATATCCGTTGAAGCACCTGCTGTTTTTGTGCCTCATCTGGAATTTGTAGCGATTGGCGTGGCCGTAAGAAAGGGATCTTATCACATTGTCCGCTAAAAGAAGTAGACATTTTAGTTTGGCTGGAAGATGGTCTTTCTTCTGCACATGTTACTGTTGCTTTAACACCTACCCCACGGACACAAACTTTTTTCCCCTTCCCAATACGCCTATTCCCCTTTCCACCAGCAGCAGGCCTTTTCCACTCATTTTGGTGGTTAACTAATTCACAACTCTGGAGTTGTTTGCACAAAAAAACAATGGATGGGAAACGAGAAGAGCTGAGTGGCCAAACTGTGGTATTAGGCCAAAACTATTGGCTGGGTTAGATGCAGAAAAAAATTATATTGAATTTGCAACCTGATGGAGGTCAGTATAGATGGACTAATAGAACAAGTCCCACACACTGCTAGAAGCCCAAATATTTTTTCAGAGCTAGATGCAGAAAAAAATTATATTCAATTTGCAACCTGATGGAGGTCAGTATAGATGGACTAATAGACCAAGTCCCACACACTGCTAGAAGCTCAAATATTTTTTCAGAGCTAGATGCAGAAAAAAATTATATTCAATTTGCAACCTGATGGAGGTCAGTATAGATGGACTAATAGAACAAGTCTCACACACTGCTAGAAGCCCAAATATTTTTTCAGAGCTAGATGCAGAAAAAAATTATATTCAATTTGCAACCTGATGGAGGTCAGTATAGATGGACTAATAGACCAAGTCCCACACACTGCTAGAAGCCCAAATATTTTTTCAGAGCTAGATGCAGATAAAAATTATTTTTCATTTGCAACCTGGTGGACGTTAGTATAGATGGACTAATAGACCAAGTCCCACACACTGCTAGAAGCCCAAATATTTTTTCAGAGCTAGATGCAGAAAAAAATTAGATTCAATTTGCAACCTGATGGAGGTCAGTATAGAAGGACTAATAGAATGATGCTATGCCCAAAAGGTTTTACTTCACTAGGTGCAGTAAAAAAATTTGTATTCTATACACAGGTGGTGTAGCTTGCAACACAGATAGGCTACTCCACTGACTAACACACTCTGCAATAGGCCAAAAAGGATTAGCTTTGCTAGATTTAGCCAAATGCTGTGAAAAAAACTTGCACAGCACTGGCACAGACCTGCCTGGCAAAAACTGATAGGAACTGATGTAACCTAGTCCTGAAAAGGACTCCAATTACAATTAGTCTTTACTCCCACAATCTATCTATTTAAGAGCACAGACCTGCCTGATAAAAGTCGTAGGAAATGCTGTAACCTAGTCCTTAAAAGGACTGCAATCACAACTATTCCCTACTCCCAAGCTATCTGTAGATTTGTGCGAAAATTGGCTTGAAATTAACAAGGTATAGCGCACACAGCAACAGCGGTGCCGTCTAACACACAGCTGCAGCAGTGAGAAAATGGTGGCGACGTGGAAAATGGCTGGGTCTTATAGGGCAAGGACATGTGACATACACTGCCAATGACACATGCCCTTGCTTGTGTGAAAAAAAGCACTTCGCTCCATGTGTGCGCTGCTGATAGGCTGACAGATTGCACCTCCCCACTGTAAATGCGGGAAAGAGAAAAAAAAATGGAGATCTTCATTATTCCTGCAGAGATCCATCCCCTGCCCCTCCCCCCGCCCCGCTGTACACTCAAACTGCGTATTAACATTAATTTTCAGCATTACTGAGAAAAAATCCAGTTATGATTTTGGTGCACGAACAGTTATCGAACATAACCTCGAACAGACGAATTTTTTTCAAATCGTTCGTGTTCGCCGAACGGCTCGAACACCGCCCAAAACAGCTCGAATTTGAGATTGGCGAACAGTTCGAGTCGAACAACGCTCATCTCTACATTTTACATAACGTTTGGGATCACATTTATCCAGCGCTCTATTTTGAGCAATTACATCGGGGATTGGATTGAGTAGAAGCTTGAGTAGAAGCTTTTATTGAGATCCAGAATGTTATGTAAAATGTTCCCATTTATCCTGTGCTCTAAGCTAAGCACTGATATAGGGGTTTCCATTTAAATCTCCGAGTGACGTAATTCAGATGAAGCCCCCGAGGGATCCATTCACTATAATGAGACAGCAGAGTTAATCTGGACCCCGTCTGACCCCTGGTTAGCGGTGTTCTTTTTTTCAGAGGTTTACAAAATTGTGACCAACGGCACTTTTATGCACGCCTAAAAAAAAAAACGGACACCGTGGGATCACAGGCCACAAGGTGTCCATGGTGCCTCCATCTGTCTCATTACAGGAAATCTTCCACCGGGGGCTCCATCTGAATCACATATTTCAGAGGTTTATACGGAGACCCCAGTGTAAGCGCTCAGCACAGAGTGCAGGATAAGTGTGAGCCAAGCCATACTGCGATCTTTGGGAGGCAGAATGAACAAATCAGCAGCAGGTGAGGAATAGGTTTTATTTAATTTTTAGGCCTTTCGTCATGTGGTATAAGTGATTAGACAACTTTACTCTTATGGTCTGTGTGAATACAGCGATACCGGATTTATATATTGGGTTTTTATGTTTGGCAGCTGTCACACACTAAAAAAAGCTTTTTTTGTTGTTGCAAAGACTAGTTTTTCCATCGCCATATTTTGTGAGCTATAATTTTTCCATATTTTGGCCGACAGAGTCATGTAAGGGCTTGTTTTTTGCTGGACAAGTTGACGTTTTTATTGGTACCATTTTCGGGAACATGACGTTTTTTGATCGCTTTCTATTTCGATTTTTGGGAGGCAGAATAAACAAAAAACAACCATTCAGGAATGTTTTTTTAAGCCATTCCATGTGTGATAAGATTGATAAGGCAGCTTTATTTTTCGGGTCAGTACGTTTACAGTGATACTATATAAAAAAAATATATATATATTCTGGCGCTTTTACACAAAACTATTTTATTAAAAAATATTTTTTTGTATCGCTTTATTCTGAGAACTATAACATTTTTATTTTTCGGCTGATGGAGCTGTATGGCAGCTTGTTTTTTGCGAGACAAGATGACGTTTTCAGCGGTACCATTATTATTTACATTTGTCTTTTTAATCATGTTTTAATCCACTTTTTGTTCAGCGGTATGATGATAAAGAACCGTTTTTGCTTTTTTTTTTTTTTACCGTGTTCACTAAAGGGGTTAACTAGTGGGACAATTTTATAGGTCAGGTCATTCCGGAAGCGTTGATACTAAATATGTGTACTTTTATCGTTTGCTTTTGTTTTTTTCATAATAATATTTATTTATGGGTACAATATATATATACACTAGCTATTGAACCCGTTCTAAGCATTTTTATTAGTATATGGTCTCCCATGCTGGTATGTGCTGCCCCTCTCCTGTCCCCTCCATCCTATCCTGGTATGCATGGCACCCCTGATCCCTATCCTGGTATGCAGGGCACCCCTCATCCCCATCTTGGTATGCATGGCACACCTCATCCCTATCCTGGAATGCATGGCACCCCTCATCCCCATCCTGGAATGCATGGCACCCCTCATCCCCATCCTGGAATGCATGGCACCCTTCATCCCCATCCTGGAATGCATGGCACCCCTCATCCCCATCCTGGAATGCATGGCACCCCTCATCCCCAATCCTTGCATGCATTGCACCCCTCACCCCCAATCCTGGTATGCATGGCACCCCCAATCCTGGTATGCATGGCTCCCTCATACCCAATCCTGGTATGCATGGCATTCCTCATCCTTATCCTGGTATGCATGGTACCCCATCCCTATCCTGGTATGCATGGTACCCCTCATCCCTATCCTGGTATGCATGGCACCCCATCCCTCATCCTGTTATGCAAGGTACCCCTCATCCCTATCCTGGTATGCATGGCCCCCCACATCCCAATCCTGGTATGCATGGCACCCCTCATCCCCAATCCTAGTATGCATGGCACCCCTCATCCCCAATCCTAGTATGCATGGCACCCCTCATCCCCAATCCTGGTATGCATGGGACCCCTCATCCCCAATCCTGGTATGCATGCCCCCCCTCATCCCCAATCCTGGTATGCATGGCACCCCTCATCCCCAATCCTGGTATGCATGACACCCCTCATCCCCAATCCTGGTATGCATGGCACCCCTCATCGACAATCCTGGTATGCATGGCACCCCTCATCCCCAATCCTGGTATGCATGGCACCCCTCATTCAAAATATGGTATACATTACACCCCTCATCCCAATCCAGGTATGTATGGCACCCCTCATCCCCCAATCCTGGTATGTATGGTACCCAATCCCTCATCCTGGTATGCGTGGCACCCCTCATCCCTATTATGGTATTTATGGCACCGCTCATCCTCCAATCCTGGTATGCATGGCCTCCTCATCCCCCAATGCTGGTATGCATGGCCTCCTCATCCCCCAATGCTGGTATGCATGGCCTCCTCATCCCCCAATGCTGGTATGCATGGCCTCCTCATCCCCCAATCCTGGTATACATGGCACCCTCATCCCCCAATCATGGTATGCATGGCACCCTCATCCCCCAATCATGGAATGCATGGCACCCTCATCCCCCAATCATGGAATGCATGGCACCCTCATCCCCCAATCATGGAATGCATGGCACCCTCATCCCCCAATCCTGGTATGCATGGCACCCTCATCCCCCAATCCTGGTATGCATGGCACCCTCATCCCCCAATCCTGGTATGCATGGCACCCTCATCCCCCAATCCTTGTATGCATTGCACCCCTCACCCCCAATCCTGGTATGCATGGCACCCCCAATCCTGGTATGCATGGCTCCCTCATACCCAAATCTGGTATGCATGGCACTCCTCATCCCTATCCTGGTATGCATGATACCCCATCCCTATCCTGGTATGTATGCTACCCCTCATCCCTATCCTGGTATGAATGGCACCCCATTCCCCATCCTGTTAAGCATGGTACCCCTCATCCCTATCCTGGTATGCAAGGTAACCCTCATCCCTATCCTGGTATGCATGGCCCCCCCACATCCCAATCCTGGAATGCAAGGCACCCCTCATCCCCAATCCTGGTATGCATGGCACCCCTCATCCCCAATCCTGGTATGCATGGCACCCCTCATCCCCAATCCTGGTATGCATGGCACCCCTCATCCCCAATCCTGGTATGCATGGCACCCCTCATTCAAAATCTGGTATACATTACACCCCTCACCCCCCAATCCTGGTATGCATGGCACCCTCACCCCCCAATCCTGGTATGCATGGCACCCTCACCCCCCAATCCTGGTGTGCATGGCACCCTCACCCCCCAATCCTGGTGTGCATGGCACCCTCACCCCCCAATCCTGGTGTGCATGGCACCCTCACCCCCCAATCCTGGTGTGCATGGCACCCTCACCCCCCAATCCTGGTGTGCATGGCACCCTCACCCCCCAATCCTGGTGTGCATGGCACCCTATCTCTTATCCTGGTATGTATAATACCCTCTTTCCTATTCTGCTATGTATAGTACCCCTCATCCTGGTATGCATGGCACCCCATCCCTCATCCTGGTATGGATGGTACCCCGCATCCCTATTCTGGTATGTATGGTACCCCTCATCCTGGTATACATGGCACCCCTCATCCCAATTCTGGTATGTATGGCCTCCTCATCCCAGAAACCTGGTATGCATGGCACCCAATCCCTCATCCAATCCTGGTATGTATGGCTCCCTCATCTCTATTCTGGTATGCATGGTACCCCTCATCCTGGTATGCATGGCACTCCATCCCTCATCCTGGTATGTATGGTACCCCACATTCCGATCCTGGTATGCATGGCACCCCTCACTCCCTAATCCTGGTATGCATGGTCCCCTCACCCCCCAATCCTGGTATGTGTGGCACCCCTCATCCTAGTATGCATGGCACCCCGCATCCGCCAATCCTGGTATGTATGGTCCCCTCACCCCCCAATCCTGGTATGCATGGTCCCCTCACCCCCCAATCCTGGTATGCATAGTCCCCTCAGGCCACAATCCTGGTATGCATGGTACCCCTCATCCACCCAATCCTGGTATGCTTAGCACCCCTCATCCCTTTTACGCTGCACACATACAAAAAAATAAACACTTAAACTCACATTTCTTCCCTGTGCTCCAGTGCTGCTGTGTCCTATTCTGCCGGGGGAGGAGTGCGACGCTGGAGTACGCACGTGCCCATACCGCGCTGCCATTTTGCTTAAGACACACTGCAAATGTGTCTTCGGTAAAATGGGCCGGATAGCGCTATGCGAATGCACAGATTCCGGCACCTCACTCATGCCCCGGTGTCCCGCGAAGAGAGGGGCCGCGGCAACGCTCCTCCCGGTCAGGTAAGTATGGCGCCGGAGATTGCGGAATGCGTTCAGTGTCCACGCATACCGCGATCTCTGGCGCCATACACATTCCTCTTACCTGTAACGGCTCCATGCGTGCTTCTGTCTGGAGCTACACTGCGCAGGCATGTTCCGCTTGCGCAGTCTATAAAGGCTTCAGACAGAGACACTTATCTACAGTTATATTATAGATATATATATATATATTTTATTATTTTAAATATTTTTACAACTTTGTTTTACTTTTTTACTTAGTTCCACTATAGGACTTTCACTTTCTGCAGTCTGATCACAGTAATAAGGTATAACAGTGCAGGATCACTGCTATACCTTATAGATATCAGCCCTGCAGACACAAGATAGTTTGATCATGCACTGCGCATGATCAAACTAACTTGCTAGTGCTTGGTTACCTGGATATCATCATAACAACATCGGGTCACCATGGCAACGATCGGGACCCCGCAATGACGTTGCGATGTGTCCAATCCAAGAGCAGAGCGGATTTTGTCCCTCTGCTCGCTCGCTAAATGCTACGATTGGAGCATTTAGAGGGTTAAAGTGCCAGGAGCAGTGTGGCATCACTCCTGGCACTGAGTGCAGGGTGTCAATTGTCAGAATCAGTTGACACCCGGCGACTATCGCGTCCACACAGCCTCTGTGCAAGCGTGATCGCTGAGATGTAATAATACGTATCTGGTCATTAAGGCCCAGGGAACAGGAAGGTATTATTACGCCTCACGTAAGAAAGGGGTTAAGGAGTAGATTCATCCAGAGAGGGTAACCCAAAACAACTTTGGATTCAGTTTTTTTTTTTATAATGCTCTTGATCAGGATAGACAATCACTCCTACACCCCAGGAAAAGAGGGGACAATAAAAGAATAGTAAGGATCATAGGAGTTCGACAATCAATCAAATCAGGTCTATCTGATAACTACAAAAACATAGAGACATACTTCGATCAGATCCGGATGTAAGGAATATCATTCTAACGAACCCAAGTATCACCTACAGAAAAGGGTCGATCTTTCAGGGACCGAGTAGTCCCCAGTTTTAATAAAAAACGGACATCTAGTAATTTATGTAGGAGTGTGGGGAACGTTAAGAACCCACAATTGCTTCATAAATTTTTATAATGCTGGGTCATGAAAATGAAAAATTAATTTTTTTCCCCACTAAAATGTTGTTTTAGGTCCAAATTTTTCAATTTCACAAAGGATAAAAATGGACTCCACAATTTGTAAAGAAATTTGTCCCAAAACCTGAGGTCAGAACCTCCTGTTTGTGCGCATGGCTCGGAGGGGAAGATTTATTATTTTACTTTTGGAGCAGTAATTTGGCAGTCCTAGATTGTGTGGGCCAACTGCAAAGCCCCCGAGGTGTGTGACCAGCAGACGACCCCCAAAGGTGACCCCATTTCTGACACTATACCCGTCAGGGAATTCATCTAAGCAGTAGTGTAGCTACTGGGGGGGGGGGGCATCACCCCGGGCCCAGTCACATGAAGGGGCCCACTTGGACTCAGGGCCACTTCTGTCATTAGTCAGAAGGCAGCGCTCTGAGATGACAGACACAGGGCGGCAGAAAGCCTGCTCCCTTGTCTGTGTGAGACTTTGCACACTGCACAGCTGCTGACCGCAGTCTGTGCAATGTGTGGTGCATGCTGCAGCTGAGCTGAGCTGACAAGCTTCTTTCTAGTTCCAACAGGCCGGCAGCGCTGCATTTAGCTCCACCCCATGCATGTACTCTGCTTGGTCCACAAACGCTGGACTTCCTCTGGGTCCTAGTGACCACCGTGGGTTGCATGAAGACACTTTCTGGTCCTGACCTTTTTTTATTCCATCACTGCCACCCACCAAGCTTTGAATGGGAAATTGCTATCTATTAAGCTTGTAAGGACTGCTGGAATTACTATTATTATGTTTATTAAATTCAAGTATTTGAATTGTAGGAATGGGGAGAATGTGAAAGAAGAGTGGGAGCTGAAGGGGAGTAGTGGGGGTGGTGCTGGGGGCTTTATTACCATACTGCTTAGTGTTAGGAGATTATATGCAATCTCATGTCATATTTGCTGACTGGGGAGGGTGGAGATGGGGAGGTAGGGGGCTTATTATAATCCCCAGCCTGTTAGTATTAGAAGCCCCTATACAGTAACTATGGCATGAGCTGAAAGGTATTGTACTATATAAGACTACAAGTCGCTCGATGTCACTCAATGACTTGTGAATCATCACATCACGTGTACTGCATGCTGTGAGGATTCGCCATTCCCGGAAGCGTGCACTACAAGTATGTGCTATATGTGGCGCCCCTGAGGGTTCGGTCGCCACAGAGGTACTGCATCTCACCCAGAGGTGTGGTGTATCACTCTCAGGTTACGAAGGAGTACAGCTCAGGACCCTAACACCTGCATTCATTACACCACACTTCAGAGGGCAGGGCGAAATTGCTCCTACGGGAGAGCACAGTCCCTGGTCCCTGGCTGGAGTGGGGGGGGGGGACCTAGTAAAGGGGAACCACGTAGTGGGTGTGGGTGGAGGACGTAGTTAAGGGGAGCACATAGAAGAAAGATATAAAAAGAGAAACCATCTTGGAGAGTAGAGTTCAGTCAGAGGAGGAGTAGTGACAGGAGCAGAGGCTCTGTACGAGCTCTGCTCCAGAGGCGGGCCTGGACAGTGAGGCCCAAGTCTGAGAGGAGAAGGAGAGAAGAGAGGAGAGGGAGAGGAGAAGCTCCAGGAACGGAAGAAGGGACCCTAGGGGTACGGGCCGTGCAGAAGGCCACCCGTACGCCCGCATCTACCGGGAGGTGGAGAGGTCAGGCTGCATACAGGGTACCGGATCCCTCAACTAGCTAAAGATTGCACATCTTAACTAGAAACCGGAGGCTGCAGTATTTCAGGTCCTGTAGTCAATATTCCATACCAGTCTCACCAGGATGGTAGCTATATAGGGGGGCGCAACAGACGTCGCCCGCCAAGGCCCGCAGATACTGGACTAGGACACTTGGTATGAGGTTCAGGGAGAGAGCCAGAGAGAAGACACAGAAGGGGGTCCTGCTAAGTACTCCGGAGATATCTGAGGGTGGACTGAGCACCTCACTGAGTAAACGCAGCACGACGTGGGCAGTTATACTGAGCTCTGTAACTTGGACTGCAATAACCGTGAGTAAAGACCTTGAGGACTGCACTTCCTTGTTTCTGTGTTTCTTGCTGCTCCATCAACCCCTTCACCTCAACGCCCAGTACAACCTACAACAACATCTACACTGCCCTGGAGCTAGCTCATCCTGTGGAGAGCCACACCATCCCTGCTGCAGTAACATCAGCTTCAGAGGACTGCTCCGCAGCGGCGGCTCCCTTTAGCCGCATTCCACAGGTGGCGTCACGAACTCTATAAAAACTCTATAAATCCCCTATATATAACCCCTTTTATTGACCGCCCTGGGTCACGGACCGGGTCACCGCCACTGTGCATTCCCCCAGCATCCACCGGCCCGGCACCGGGTACCCCACGGCCCAGGGGGCGCGTCATATACATACTACCGGACATGTACTGATAGGGTGGGCACAGCCTTGCTCAATGCACGTGTATTGAGTGAGGTTGGAAACTGAAGCTGGAATGTCGCCGGGGGTATATATATCATATACTTGTAGTCACGTGCCTGCTCGCTTCCGGCAACAGCGAATCCTCACAGGACGCATTACACGCGATGTGAGGATTCACAACTCTGCGGTCACTAGAGTGAATTGTAGTATTAGACTGGACAACCCCTTTAATAATTTCAGAATAAGAGACTAATTATTTGTATAAAGTTCCTAAAGGGAACCTGTCACCAGGGTTTCCCCACATAAAGTAGGGCCATCACATTTCAACCCTGGTGCAGCACTACAGTATGTTATATGCAAGTCTCCAATCCCCTCTGCAAGTCACAAAAAAAGACCTTCTATTATATTCACAGATGACGTGGTCTGGTCTGATGGGCGTCTCTGGTCTTAATCTGGTGCCTCCTCTCTTCTTGCAATCGCCATCCACCTTCCCTGCTTCATGTGGATGACGCATCCTACGCCATTCACAGTCTCCTCCATCGCACTCCTTCGCAGTCATTCTTCTCTCTGCCCTGGCGAGGGCAAAGTACTGTAGTGTGCATGCGCCAGCTTTACCTATGGATAATCGGTGGTCTTTAATCTTTCCCTGTGCATGCGAACTCCAGTACTGTGCTCCGCAGGACAGAGAAGTGCACCTGTATTGGAGCACAATGGAGGACACTGTGGATGACGTCAGATGCGTCATCCACACGAAGCAGGGAAGGAGGACAGAGATCGTAAGAAGACAGGAGGTGCCGGATAAAGATTAGAGACGCCCAATGGACCAGACCGTTCCATCTGTAAGTTTAAAAAAAAGTGTTTTTTGTGCCTTGCAGAGTGGATTGGGGACTTATATAAAGCATACTAGTATACTGTAACAGAGGGCTTACATGTGATGGCTGTACTTTAGATGGAGAAGACCTAGTGGCAGGTTCCATTTAAAGTGATTATCCGGGCATGGAATAAAAGTCTGCAGTCATGACCTGCTATAATGAGTTCCCAAAATCAATGATGCGATTAGGCGGTCATGTGACCACATGTATGTTATTTGCTTGTGTCGCCTAGATAAGTTTGGTTTTTCTCAATACAATAGAATTGAGAGAAGCCAAAAGAGTCTAGTTGACATATGACCACAAGCTGCAGACTTGCAGTTACATGACCGCCTGCTCACATAATGTCCGATGCTGGGGACTCATAGGCCATTATTACTGTACATGTGGGGACATGGAGGACAATATTAAATGTTAAGTGGGCACTTAAGAAGCATTATTGCAGAACTCAAGAGTAGTGTGACCCTCAAAGGTGCACAGGGGGCATTATCAGTTTGCAGACAGTGTTTAGGGATTTGCACAGGGTATTAATAGTTTCTAGGGATCAGTTTTACCATCTAGAGAGCACAAAGGAGGCATTATTACTATGTAAGGGGCATAGTAGTTGCATTACTATGTGGAGCAGTAAGAGGAGCGCTGTTATTGTACCACACAGCAGGTGCAGTAATAGGGACTAGTGTTGAGCGAGTATGTTCTGTTCCGAGTATGCTCGAGCGAGCACCGAGTAGTTACAGCTGCTCGGTGATATGTTTGAATCGCTCCCGTGTGCATGATTTGCAACTGTTTGACAGTTTTATTACATGTGAGGAATGTGTAAGAAATAGACATTCCTCACATGTATTAAAACTGTCAAACAGTCGCAAATCATGCACACAGGAGCGATTCAAACATATCACCGAGCAGCTGTAAATACTCGGAGCTCGGCCCGAGCATACTCGGAACAGAACATACTCGCTCAACACTAATAGGGACACGGGGGGGGGCGTGTCTGGAGGCCGAAGGAGACAGACGTGTGAAGCCACGCTCCTGCTGGCACCAGCGTCTTTTCTCGGCCATACCCGGCTGTTTACTGCCTTACCTACCGGGAACAATACCGGGTTGAAGTCGGGAGTCAGCGGAGACGTCGGGTGTGGGTCCGGAGCCCTTGAGGTGTTGTGGAACACCGCGGAGTCGGCCGTCTGGTCGGGCGGCCTCCTGGATCACCGCTTCCGCCCGCTCTTTCCCCGGAGTGGTCCGACACTCGGTGAGCTCTGCAGTCTCTGAGAAGCTCAGCAGCAGCGGGGAGGACCACGGAGACACGCACCGGAGTCCTGTGATCGGAGTCGGTGGTGAGTGGGAGAGATAGCTGGGAGGGAAGAAGGGACGGCGGCCATCTTACTGATTCCCTCCCCTCTGGAAACGGAGAGCAAAGTTTGCAGCATTCCG
Organism: Phyllobates terribilis; assembly: GCF_046119375.1. Taxonomy (NCBI): domain Eukaryota; kingdom Metazoa; phylum Chordata; class Amphibia; order Anura; family Dendrobatidae; genus Phyllobates; species Phyllobates terribilis. The sequence continues at coordinate 28,661,816 of NW_027362765.1, read as the reverse complement.
CTCCTCATTCCACAGTAAAGGCTAAACGGGCCAGAACTGTAATGGTGTTTTAACCCCACATGGGTTGGAACCCACATTATTTTCTTATACCGTGACTCCATTCCTGTGCAGACAGCTACGTGGAGTCACCTAAGATACAAACTATAGCCTCCACGCTGCTGCTGTGAGATTCTTCTTCTCCTGTGTTTTCTAACGCAAGTCGGCCATCTGCTGGATCTTCTGGGAAAAGTAGATAACACCAAGCTATTCCTAATATACAGTAACATGACTATGTCCGGTGCTTAACACACTATGTTAACCACAAGATGAGGTGACTCCTATTGCATAGACTTCAATAAAAGCGGCACAGCACATTTCTACTCACAGAGAACAGTGAAGCTAAGCTAATATTCCAAGACAGAGAACACGCTTAATACTGTTATATTTTGATCCCATTAATAAAACCAAAATGACCAGGGGCAGACCTCGCAAAACAGCGTCCCCTACTAAACTAACTGAATTTTTCTCACGAGGAGCAGCACAAGACACATCCAATTTGAGCGAATCCCAGCGAGTCTCCTCACCACCTTCTGGTCGCTCCTCCCGTGAAAGTTCAACTATGGGAGAAGACCCAGGGTCTGCAGATGCTCCGTTAACCAAAAATATGATGCAAGAACTACTGAGCACTCTGCGTAAATCTCTAAAAGAAGACATGAAACAAATGGTGAGTGCCTTGAAAAAAGATGTGAGAAACCTGGAGGAGCGTACCTCACGGTTAGAGGACAAAATGATGGATTTTGCGGATTCTCATAACTCTCTGGTTGATGCATACTACGAACTAAAAGATACTTCAGAATATCTCAGAAATAAAATGGGAGACCAGGAGGACAGGTCTCGTAGGAATAACGTGAGACTTCGTGGGATTCCTGAAAGTGTTAAAAACTCTGATTTATCCCAATTCTTTCACAATCTGCTGCAGTTCGTACTCCCAGATGCATCTAACTCTGAGTTGGTAGTGGATAGAATTCACAGGGTTCCTAAACCTAAACATGTGAATCCTTCACTACCTAGAGACACTCTAGCAAGGATTCACTTTTTCACCATCAAAGAAAAATTTCTACGCTGCATCAGACCTAAACCAGATCTGCCTGCTCCGTTTCAAGGGATCACTATTTTTCAAGATCTATCAGCCGCCACTTTAACAAAACGCAAAGAGTTTGCTCCTTACACAGCAATTTTGAGAAACGTCGGCATTCCCTACCGCTGGGGATACCCAGTCAAACTGTTAATCAGTAAAGAGGATGACGTGGTGGTCTGCCTAAAACCGCGACATACAGAAAAACAACTCGGCAAATGGAAGCTTCTTCCGGAGGGGTTTGTTTCACCTCTCCCCACAGAGCAACAATATGAAAAAATTCCAACTGATTGGATCACTGTAAATTCTTGAGTTCTGCAATCTTTCTTTTTTAGGAGTTCACCTCTAATCTCTGAATCTGTATTTGCTGTTTCCTTCTGTTGCCTTCCGGCATGGGAGTACGGTCCTGACGACCTCGGTCGTCCTCTTCTGTTACGTCCGTACTCTTTGAATACCTCCACTCGATAGTGCATACCCAGATGGTTCGCTATCATTTGGACATTTGTTCCATATATGTGTTTTTAGCTGTTTTATTTTATCTTTTCCCTAAAAATGTTTATGTTTGGTTAATTAACCTTCAACCATTGGGTCCCTATTCTCCAAATGCATGATATTGTATTGTTCTACCTCTCTCCATGACAGGAATATGTATTGATGTACAAATGTCTTATTCTTTGATCGTACTCGAGAACTTTTAACCCCACCATGGGTATTAAGATCTTATCTCTTAATGTAAGAGGTTTAAACTCCCCCTTTAAAAGGTCTCTTCTTTGGAAAGAGATAGGATCATCCAAATGCGAAGTTATTTGCTTACAGGAGACTCATTTGCTTTCCCAAGACGCACCTAGACTATCCAATATTCACTTCCCCACAATAATTCAGGCTAATGCCCCACATAAAAAAGCGGGTGTTGCGATACTCATAAAACATACCATATCATACTCCATGTTGTCCCTTTACACTGATCCCAGAGGGAGATATATAATCTTATCTTGTTTACTAAATAACTCCCAATACACGATTGTGACCTTATATAGCCCTAATAATAAGCCCAAAATTTTGTTCTCTAAAGTTCTTAAAAAAATTTGCTCCGTCTCTCAGGGACCATTGATAATTTGCGGAGATTTCAATGCCCCTGTATCTAGAGATTTAGATACGGACTCAGATCGAAATACAGGTCGGGAGGATTTAAAAGGTATTATATCAGAAGAAGACCTCCACGATGTTTGGAGATATCATCATGCCAATGAAAGGGACTTTACATACTTTTCTCCTAGATTTTCATCACTTTCTCGAATAGACTATTTTCTAGTAAATAAAACAGCCTTATCATTATGTAAATTCTCACATATAGGTTCGATAACCTGGTCTGATCATGCCCCAATTATATTAGAACTCACTGATGGAGGTGCTCCACCCTCTGCATTTACCTGGCGTCTGAATACTTTTCTTTTAAAATCTGCTTATAATGGGGAATATCTTTCTAATGAACTAAAAAAATTTCTCGAAATTAATGACAATGGAGAAGTTTCTGATGAGACTTTATGGTTATCGCAAAAAGCATTTATGAGAGGTTTATGTATAAAATTAGCTTCACGAGAAAAGAGACGCAGAGAGTGCGAAGTACAATCGGTCATAAATAAAATTAAAATTTTGGAAAACAACCAAAAACAAAACAAATCCCTGGCAGTTAATAATGCTTTAATGGAGAGTAGAAATGACCCTCGGAAACTCTTATTATTCAACTATGAACATAATTTAAAACGGGTTAAAGCAAAATATTATGCTATGGGTGATAGAGCAAGCGCTGTATTGGCCTGTAGAGTGAAAAAACTGACTGCTAAGGGGAGGATTGACCATTTGCTCCAGCCGAAAGGGGATAAAATTTATGACCCAATAGAGATAGCCAACACATTTGCGGACTATTATTCACATCTGTACAATCTGAACATGGATCAGACCATCTGTCATCCCTCGCCCCCACATATAGAACAATTTCTAAAATCTATAAACTTACCAAAAATCTCACAATCCCAACTTGAATCATTGAACTCGCCTATACAGCTTGGTGAAATAAAGAGTGCAATTAAAGCGTCTAAGTTACACTCCACTCCAGGGCCAGATGGCTTTGCTAACAAATTTTATAAATTGCTCTCGGAGCAGCTATCCCCATACTTGCAGCGACTATTTTTACATTGGAGAGACAAGGGTAAAATTAACCCATTATTTTTGGAAGCGACTATCGCTACCCTCCCAAAACCAGGCAAACCCCCAAATAAACCTGAGAATTTTCGACCTATTTCACTACTGAACTGTGATCTTAAATTGTACTCTAAGATCCTAGCTCAAAGAATTAATACGGTCCTCCCTTAGCTGGTAGCACCAGATCAAATGGGTTTAGTGCCAGGGAGGCAAACCAGAGACGCAACTCGACGGGTTCTAAACCTGATCCACAGAGCAGAAAAATCTGGGGTCCCCAGTGTGCTCGTTTCGTTGGACGCAGAAAAAGCGTTTGATCGAGTACACTAGGGATACCTCCAAGCAGTCTTGACTAAATTCAGGTTAATTGGACACATACAAAAAGATATAATGGCATTATACTCCTCCCCGAGTGCGAAGGTATTAGCAGCAGGCTTTAGTTCAGACCAGTTTCATATCTTGAATGGAACCCGCCAGGGGTGCCCGTTATCGCCTGCAATTTTTGCATTGGTAATGGAACCCTTGGCGCAGGAGATTCGCACTTGTAAAGATATCTTTGGAATAAAAATAGGGTCCGTGGCTCACCCAGTTGGTCTGTATGCGGATGACGTAATTATCTCTGTAACACACCCCGAGACTTCCCTTCGAGCACTGCTATCCATTCTCTCTCGGTTCTCAGGAGTATCCCTTTACAAACTGAACTCAACAAAATCAATGGCCCTTCCAATTGATTGCCCCCCAGAACTAATTTCTAGTTTAAAAAAATCTTTGCCATTTACATGGGCTAAAAACTCCGTTATTTATCTAGGAATTCACCTAGTCTCTCCCTCAAAAAACTTAGTCACTAAAAATATTTCAGAGCTACTAAATTCAATCAAGCCAGAGCTCAAAAGACTGAGCACTTTAGAACTTTCTTGGAAGGCCCGTATACAAACGTGTAAAATGACCTTTTTACCTAAAATCCTATACCTTTTAAGATGTATACCACTTCCCATACAAAAAAAACTACTAGACGAAATCCAAACTTTACTACTTCGCTTTATATGGGGTGGCAAAAAATCCAGATTCCAGAGCTCCTTGCTGTATTATAAATTGGGAGAGGGAGGCTTGGGACTACCGAATATCTACCTTTATTATAGAGCATGCACGATTGACACTCTTAGAGAGTTGTGGGACACTAAGTCCAATCTCTCCTGGGTTCAAATGGAAAAATCGGACACCAAATTTCATTCCACTAGACTCATGTTGGAAGCGGAATTCCTACTTCCGAAGTCTCAATCTTGCTCCCTCCCGACAATGATACATGCCCTTAAAATGTGGAGAGAGCTGATTTTTAAAAAGATTATACACATTCCGTTGAAATATATCTCGCTTAGGAGCGTTGATTTGGTGGTCCCATTCTCCTTCTTCCGCCGTTGGGAAGATTACGGCATTTCTAATTTGCAATCTATTTTTTCAGCTAGTTCTATCATGACGTTTGACGAATTATCCTCCATATATCAACTCCCCGGTAATCTTCACTTTTCCTATCTTCAACTGAAGAGTTTTCTTTCTTCCTCTCCAGCAATTGTGTCACGGCTAGCTCCATCCACAATACAACACTTTGTGTTGGGGAAGAAGGGATTCTCTAGGGGTGTTTCGGTGGCATATAATTTTCTCAACTCTCCCCCTAATAATACTAAACTTCCGTACATGGTTAAATGGGAATCGGATTTAGGCACTTTGTTTACCCTTGATCAATGGCAATTAGCCTTATCGTGGCCCCTTAAAAGTTCATCATGCATAAACCACTTTGAAATTGCAAAAAAAATTCAACTCCGTTGGTATTTACCACCAAACAGTATAGCTCACCTATCCCAAGATACATCCCCCTTATGTTGGAAAAAATGTGGAGAAGTAGGCACACTACTGCACTCTTGGTGGTCATGTCTTAAACTAAATAGTTTCTGGAAAGATGTATTTAAGATATTATCATTCGGTGCGGGAAAGGACGTCCCAATGAATCCAGCATTGGCCCTATTGAACATAGGCATTACCGACCTCCCGTACAAGAACAGATGGCTCTGTTCCTTTATATTAACCGCGGCCAGACAAGCCCTGGCCTCTAAGTGGAAATCCCAAACTGCTCCATCAATGGACGACTTATTGTGGAGAATGGACTCATATAACTCTTATGAAATGATTCTCTCATGGGACGAATAGAAAAAAGATAAGACCCAACAACGCTGGTGTGCATGGCCGCAAATTAAAGCACTTTTTCATAGCCAAAAATCTTAGAGGTATTTTGCTCACGGTAGTTATTTTGGAGAATACACCCTTTTTTCCTGGTATCCCCCCCTTTCCCTCCTCCTTTACTGAGAGGTTGGCGTATATTTTGCTGCCTTTCCTCTCTTTTTCCCCAGGTTTATGTCACTAGAAGTTTCTTGTTATTTTCTTTTAGATACTTTATTGTACTCTATATCGCATGTGATGTACCTGATACCCCTTTCTTATGTTATGTTTAAAAACTTCAATAAAAATCGTATTGTTAAAAAAAAAAAAAACACTAATAGGGACACATACGGCAGCAGCAGATCAGATGGGGTATCAGTATGATGGTCAGATTGTGCAGGTTGGAATTAAATGTGCTGGAAATGTGAGACGTCATATGTGTCTTTGTTGTAATCTCTGCAGACAAGTCCTGGCTGGAGAAGTTGTCATGTCGGTCTGGGCCAGATGGAAAAGACAGAAAACGTGAACATCTCCAAGAACATCAGCTGTAAGTCACCATCTGCAACTGTAATGTAATCTCTTATATGGTCACCAGGACTGATACCGAGCACTATATGTCACTGTACGGCAGTAATATAGGTCTTAGTGTAGAGATTTATTTTTAGTAACAGTGCTGTCATCTGCTGAGGTTCCCCTATACCTATTATTAAGGTCTGCCACCATAGTTGTAATCGGGGTTATCAGCTATGGGCCCATGGAGATGTTTTGCTCCCCCTGAGCTGAACCCCTAGCTACGCCTCTGCATCTAAGGGTGTAATGACCATTTTTACCCCACAGCTATTTCACTGATGTCTTTCCTATCTGGCTTTGTGAGGATGATATATCCCATCTGTTACAGTAATAAGAAGTGTCACGACCTCCCTGGCTGATCCTGGTGACTGGGGGGATCCACTACAAGACCACCTAGTCTGTCTAAGGGGATTACACCCCAATGTAGATCTCACACTCAGGAATAACTGCACACACTGCCCTCACTAAGGTTTGGGTCAGGAGCGGCCACTCTTCTCCCTCCAACTCCATTATATCTGTAAGGGGTTAATACCCCCTGCGCCCAGTACTGGGGTCTCTCCACATACCTCCACCTGCAGAGCAGCCACCACATATATGGCTGTTCTGTGCGCACAGGACCTGTGATGAGGTCACAGGAGGGGAGGAGTCAGGGGTCACATGATCAGGGGCCTCAGTGGATGCAGGACTCTGCTGTGCTGGTTGTCATGGTGCTGGATGAGGGGAAGATTATGTGTGGGGTCAGGAGGGGTTTACAGTGTGGATGTAGCAGAGCCGCCACCACATATATGGCTGTTCTGTGCACACAGGACCTGTGGTCACAGTCATGTGATCAGTCACATGGAGGGGGAGGAGTCAATATGAACAGTGGCTCCTTCTCCTCAGTCAGTCTTGGTTAGGCTTCGTGCCCACTATGCGTTTTTCAAGCGTTTTTGCTGCGGAATTTCTGAAGCGAAAACGCTTGGTAATACGTGTCTCATGGTCCCCAATGATAATCCGCATGTTCTGTGCACATGCTGCGGAAATTTCCGCTGCGCATTATCATTGCGAAAAAATCTGCAGCGCAACCATTAATTCTGCGGACACGCAGCGTAGTTGCCGCCATTGACTTGCATTGAATCGCTTAATATCCGCATCACTACATCTGCACATGCGGATATGAAGCGATTCAATATGTGAATGGTACCCGGGTTTTGAGAAGAGGAGACTCTCCTCCAGACCCGGGTACCATAGTACCTGTAAAAAAAAAGAAAATAAAAAATAACATTACACTCACCTTCCGATGGCCCCTGGTCTTCTCTACGGTGCGTCCTGACTCCCCGGCGGCTCGTGATGGTGTAAAAGGACCTTCCATGACGTCATTTAGACATGTGACAGGTCATGCGACCGCTGACGTCGGCGGTCACGTGACCTGTCACATGACTAAATGACGTCATGGAAGGTCTTTTTACACTACCGCGAGCCGCCCAAGACACCGGACGCACCGGAGGAGACCGGGGGCCATAGGGAGGTGAGTGTAATGTTATTTTTTATTTTATTTTTATTCTTTTTTTAACTATTAACTTGGTCACACTATATAAATCCATGCCGGTTTCCAAGTGATGCTAAAATCGCTTGGAAAAGCGCTTGATAACCCGCATGCAGAAATGTATGTGAAGAACGCTTGACAAACGCTTCTACCTGGCAGGAAAAACGCATGTACAATCCGCATGCGTTTTTCCTGCCAGGGAGAAGCGGAAAAATGAGCAGCATTTCTGCATTGTGGGCACACAGCCTTACAGCATTATCTGCTCCGCACTACGGGCACAATTACCCCGCGCCGCCTTTTCTACACAGTTTTATGTGTGGATTGTAACGTGGATTTTCTCTTCTTATAGACGAACAGACAACACACAAGAGGGAATTATCACCAGTCACCGGACGTCTGCTATATGGCGGCATTAATATATAGATAATACTGAGCTCACCACACAGGAGGGAATTATCACCAGTCACCGGACGTCTGCTATATGGCGGCATTAATATATAGATAATACTGAGCTCACCACACAGGAGGGAATTATCACCAGTCACCGGACGTCTGCTATATGGGGCATTAATATATAGATAATACTGAGCTCACCACACAGGAGGGAATTATCACCAGTCACCGGACGGCTGCTATATGGGGCATTAATATATAGATAATACTGAGCTCACCACACAGGAGGGAATTATCACCAGTCACCGGACGTCTGCTATATGGGGCATTAATATATAGATACTACTGAGCTCACCACACAGGAGGGAATTATCACCAGTCACCGGACGGCTGCTATATGGGGCATTAATATATAGATAATACTGAGCTCACCACACAGGAGGGAATTATCACCAGTCACCGGACAGCTGCTATATGGGGCATTAATATATAGATAATACTGAGCTCACCACACAGGAGGGAATTATCACCAGTCACCGGACGTCTGCTATATGGGGCATTAATATATAGATAATACTGAGCTCACCACACAGGAGGGAATTATCACCAGTCACCGGACGGCTGCTATATGGGGCATTAATATATAGATAATACTGAGCTCACCACACAGGAGGGAATTATCACCAGTCACCGGACGTCTGCTATATGGGGCATTAATATATAGATAATACTGAGCTCACCACACAGGAGGGAATTATCACCAGTCACCGGACGTCTGCTATATGGGGCATTAATATATAGATAATACTGAGCTCACCACACAGGAGGGAATTATCACCAGTCACCGGACGTCTGCTATATGGGGCATTAATATATAGATAATACTGAGCTCACCACACAGGAGGGAATTATCACCAGTCACCGGACGGCTGCTATATGGGGCATTAATATATAGATAATACTGAGCTCACCACACAGGAGGGAATTATCACCAGTCACCGGACGTCTGATATATGGGGCATTAATATATAGATAATACTGAGCTCACCACACAGGAGGGAATTATCACCAGTCACCGGACGTCTGCTATATGGAGCATTAATATATAGATAATACTGAGCTCACCACACAGGAGGGAATTATCACCAGTCACCGGACGGCTGCTATATGGGGCATTAATATATAGATAATACTGAGCTCACCACACACGAGGGAATTATCACCAGTCACCGGACGGCTGCTATATGGGGCATTAATATATAGATAATACTGAGCTCACCACACAGGAGGGAATTATCACCAGTCACCGGATGGCTGCTATATGGCAGCATTAATATATAGATATTACTGAGCTCACCACACAGGAGGGAATTATCACCAGTCACCGGACATCTGCTATATGGCGGCATTAATATATAGATAATACTGAGCTCACCACACAGGAGGGAATTATCACCAGTCACCGGACGGCTGCTATATGGGGCATTAATATATAGATAATACTGAGCTCACCACACAGGAGGGAATTATCACCAGTCACCGGACGTCTGCTATATGGCGGCATTAATATATAGATAATACTGAGCTCACCACACAGGAGGGAATTATCACCAGTCACCGGACGTCTACTATATGGCAGCATTAATATATAGATAATACTGAGCTCACCACACAGGAGGGAATCATCACCAGTCACCGGACGTCTGCTATATGGCAGCATTAATATATAGATAATACTGAGCTCACCACACAGGAGGGAATCATCACCAGTCACCGGACGGCTGCTATATGGCAGCATTAATATATAGATAATACTGAGCTCACCACACAGGAGGGAATTATCACCAGTCACCGGACGTCTGCTATATGGCGGCATTAATATATAGATAATACTGAGCTCACCACACAGGAGGGAATTATCACCAGTCACCGGACGTCTGCTATATGGGGCATTAATATATAGATAATACTGAGCTCACCACACAGGAGGGAATTATCACCAGTCACCGGACGTCTGCTATATGGCGGCATTAATATATAGATAATACTGAGCTCACCACACAGGAGGGAATTATCACCAGTCACCGGACGTCTGCTATATGGGGCATTAATATATAGATAATACTGAGCTCACCACACAGGAGGGAATTATCACCAGTCACCGAACGTCTGCTATATGGGGCATTAATATATAGATAATACTGAGCTCACCACACAGGAGGGAATTATCACCAGTCACCGGACGTCTGCTATATGGGACATTAATATATAGATAATACTGAGCTCACCACACAGGAGGGAATTATCACCAGTCACCGGACGGCTGCTATATGGCGGCATTAATATATAGATAATACTGAGCTCACCACACAGGAGGGAATTATCACCAGTCACCGGACGTCTGCTATATGGCAGCATTAATATATAGATAATACTGAGCTCACCACACAGGAGGGAATTATCACCAGTCACCGGACGTCTGCTATATGGCAGCATTAATATATAGATAATACTGAGCTCACCACACAGGAGGGAATTATCACCAGTCACCGGACGTCTGCTATATGGCAGCATTAATATATAGATAATACTGAGCTCACCACACAGGAGGGAATTATCACCAGTCACCGGACGTCTGCTATGTGGGGCATTAATATATAGATAATACTGAGCTCACCAAACAGGAGGGAATTATCACCAGTCACCGGACGTCTGCTATATGGCAGCATTAATATATAGATAATACTGAGCTCACCACACAGGAGGGAATTATCACCAGTCACCGGACAGCTGCTATATGGGGCATTAATATATAGATAATACTGAGCTCACCACACAGGAGAGAATTATCACCAGTCACCGGACGGCTGCTATATGGCGGCATTAATATATAGATAATACTGAGCTCACCACACAGGAGGGAATTATCACCAGTCACCGGACGTCTGCTATATGGCAGCATTAATATATAGATAATACTGAGCTCACCACACAGGAGGGAATTATCACCAGTCACCGGACGGCTGCTATATGGGGCATTAATATATAGATAATACTGAGCTCACCACACAGGAGGGAATTATCACCAGTCACCGGACGTCTGCTATATGGGGCATTAATATATAGATAATACTGAGCTCACCACACAGGAGGGTATTATCACCAGTCACCGGACGGCTGCTATATGGCGGCATTAATATATAGATAATACTGAGCTCACCACACAGGAGGGAATTATCACCAGTCACCGGACGCCTGCTATATGGGGCATTAATATATAGATAATACTGAGCTCACCACACAGGAGGGAATTATCACCAGTCACCGAACGGCTGCTATATGGGGCATTAATATATAGATAATACTGAGCTCACCACACAGGAGGGAGTTATCACCAGTCACCGGACGGCTGCTATATGGGGCATTAATATATAGATAATACTGAGCTCACCACACAGGAGGGAATTATCACCAGTCACCGGATGGCTGCTATATGGCGGCATTAATATATAGATAATACTGAGCTCACCACACTGGAGGGAATTATCACCAGTCACCGGACGCCTGCTATATGGGGCATTAATATATAGATTATACTGAGCTCACCACACAGGAGGGAATTATCACCAGTCACCGGACGTCTGCTATATGGGGCATTAATATATAGATAATACTGAGGTCACCACACAGGAGGGAATTATCACCAGTTACCGGATGGCTGCTATATGGCGGCATTAATATATAGATAATACTGAGCTCACCACACTGGAGGGAATTATCACCAGTCACCGGACGTCTGCTATATGGGGCATTAATATATAGATAATACTGAGCTCACCACACAGGAGGGAATTATCACCAGTCACCGGATGGCTGCTATATGGCGGCATTAATATATAGATAATACTGAGCTCACCACACTGGAGGGAATTATCACCAGTCACCGGACGCCTGCTATATGGGGCATTAATATATAGATTATACTGAGCTCACCACACAGGAGGGAATTATCACCAGTCACCGGACGTCTGCTATATGGGGCATTAATATATAGATAATACTGAGGTCACCACACAGGAGGGAATTATCACCAGTTACCGGATGGCTGCTATATGGCGGCATTAATATATAGATAATACTGAGCTCACCACACTGGAGGGAATTATCACCAGTCACCGGACGTCTGCTATATGGGGCATTAATATATAGATAATACTGAGCTCACCACACAGGAGAGAATTATCACCAGTCACCGGACGTCTGCTATATGGGGCATTAATATATAGATAATACTGAGCTCACCACACAGGAGGGAATTATCACCAGTCACCGGACGTCTGCTATATGGCGGCATTAATATATAGATAATACTGAGCTCACCACACAGGAGGGAATTATCACCAGTCACCGGACGGCTGCTATATGGGGCATTAATATATAGATAATACTGAGCTCACCACACAGGAGGGAATTATCACCAGTCACCGGACGTCTGCTATATGGCAGCATTAATATATAGATAATACTGAGCTCACCACACAGGAGGGAATTATCACCAGTCACCGGACGTCTGCTATATGGGGCATTAATATATAGATAATACTGAGCTCACCACACAGGAGGGAATTATCACCAGTCACCGGACGTCTGCTATATGGGGCATTAATATATAGATAATACTGAGCTCACCACACAGGAGGGAATTATCACCAGTCACCGGACGTCTGCTATATGGGGCATTAATATATAGATAATACTGAGCTCACCACACAGGAGGGAATTATCACCAGTCACCAGACCTCTGCTATATGGGGCATTAATATATAGATAATACTGAGCTCACCACACAGGAGGGAATTATCACCAGTCACCGGACGTCTGCTATATGGCAGCATTAATATATAGATAATACTGAGCTCACCACACAGGAGGGAATTATCACCAGTCACCGGACGGCTGCTATATGGGGCATTAATATATAGATAATACTGAGCTCACCACACAGGAGGGAATTATCACCAGTCACCGGACGTCTGCTATATGGGGCATTAATATATAGATAATACTGAGCTCACCACACAGGAGGGAATTATCACCAGTCACCGGACGTCTGCTATATGGGGCATTAATATATAGATAATACTGAGCTCACCACACAGGAGGGAATTATCACCAGTCACCGGACGTCTGCTATATGGGGCATTAATATATAGATAATACTGAGCTCACCATACAGGAGGGAATTATCACCAGTCACCGGACGGCTGCTATATGGCAGCATTAATATATAGATAATACTGAGCTCACCACACAGAAGGGAATCATCACCAGTCACCGGACGTCTGCTATATGGCGGCATTAATATATAGATAATACTGAGCTCACCACACAGGAGGGAATTATCACCAGTCACCGGACGGCTGCTATATGGCGGCATTAATATATAGATAATACTGAGCTCACCACACAGGAGGGAATTATCACCAGTCACCGGACGTCTGCTATATGGCAGCATTAATATATAGATAATACTGAGCTCACCACACAGGAGGGAATTATCACCAGTCACCGGACGTCTGCTATATGGGGCATTAATATATAGATAATACTGAGCTCACCACACAGGAGGGAATTATCACCAGTCACCGGACGGCTGCTATATGGGGCATTAATATATAGATAATACTGAGCTCACCACACAGGAGGGAATTATCACCAGTCACCGGACGTCTGCTATATGGGGCATTAATATATAGATAATACTGAGCTCACCACACAGGAGGGAATTATCACCAGTCACCGGACGTCTGCTATATGGGGCATTAATATATAGATAATACTGAGCTCACCACACAGGAGGGAATTATCACCAATCACCGGACGTCTGCTATATGGGGCATTAATATATAGATAATACTGAGCTCACCACACAGGAGGGAATTATCACCAGTCACCGGACGGCTGCTATATGGCGGCATTAATATATAGATAATACTGAGCTCACCACACAGGAGGGAATTATCACCAGTCACCGGACGTCTGCTATATGGGGCATTAATATATAGATAATACTGAGCTCACCACACAGGAGGGAATTATCACCAGTCACCGGACGGCTGCTATATGGGGCATTAATATATAGATAATACTGAGCTCACCACACAGGAGGGAATTATCACCAGTCACCGGACGGCTGCTATATGGCGGCATTAATATATAGATAATACTGAGCTCACCACACAGGAGGGAATTATCACCAGTCACCGGACGTCTGCTATATGGGGCATTAATATATAGATAATACTGAGCTCACCACACAGGAGGGAATTATCACCAGTCACCGGACGTCTGCTATATGGGGCATTAATATATAGATAATACTGAGATTACCACACAGGAGGGAATTATCACCAGTCACCGGACGTCTGCTATATGGGGCATTAATATATAGATAATACTGAGCTCACCACACAGGAGGGAATTATCACCAGTCACCGGACGTCTGCTATATGGGGCATTAATATATAGATAATACTGAGCTCACCACACAGGAGGGAATTATCACCAGTCACCGGACGTCTGCTATATGGGGCATTAATATATAGATAATACTGAGCTCACCATACAGGAGGGAATTATCACCAGTCACCGGACGGCTGCTATATGGCAGCATTAATATATAGATAATACTGAGCTCACCACACAGAAGGGAATCATCACCAGTCACCGGACGTCTGCTATATGGCGGCATTAATATATAGATAATACTGAGCTCACCACACAGGAGGGAATTATCACCAGTCACCGGACGGCTGCTATATGGCGGCATTAATATATAGATAATACTGAGCTCACCACACAGGAGGGAATTATCACCAGTCACCGGACGTCTGCTATATGGCAGCATTAATATATAGATAATACTGAGCTCACCACACAGGAGGGAATTATCACCAGTCACCGGACGTCTGCTATATGGGGCATTAATATATAGATAATACTGAGCTCACCACACAGGAGGGAATTATCACCAGTCACCGGACGGCTGCTATATGGGGCATTAATATATAGATAATACTGAGCTCACCACACAGGAGGGAATTATCACCAGTCACCGGACGTCTGCTATATGGGGCATTAATATATAGATAATACTGAGCTCACCACACAGGAGGGAATTATCACCAGTCACCGGACGTCTGCTATATGGGGCATTAATATATAGATAATACTGAGCTCACCACACAGGAGGGAATTATCACCAATCACCGGACGTCTGCTATATGGGGCATTAATATATAGATAATACTGAGCTCACCACACAGGAGGGAATTATCACCAGTCACCGGACGGCTGCTATATGGCGGCATTAATATATAGATAATACTGAGCTCACCACACAGGAGGGAATTATCACCAGTCACCGGACGTCTGCTATATGGGGCATTAATATATAGATAATACTGAGCTCACCACACAGGAGGGAATTATCACCAGTCACCGGACGGCTGCTATATGGGGCATTAATATATAGATAATACTGAGCTCACCACACAGGAGGGAATTATCACCAGTCACCGGACGGCTGCTATATGGCGGCATTAATATATAGATAATACTGAGCTCACCACACAGGAGGGAATTATCACCAGTCACCGGACGTCTGCTATATGGGGCATTAATATATAGATAATACTGAGCTCACCACACAGGAGGGAATTATCACCAGTCACCGGACGTCTGCTATATGGGGCATTAATATATAGATAATACTGAGCTTACCACACAGGAGGGAATTATCACCAGTCACCGGACGGCTGCTATATGGGGCATTAATATATAGATAATACTGAGCTCACCACACAGGAGGGAATCATCACCAGTCACCGGACGGCTGCTATATGGGGCATTAATATATAGATAATACTGAGCTCACTACACAGGAGGGAATTATCACCAGTCACCGGACGTCTGCTATATGGGGCATTAATATATAGATAATACTGAGCTCACCACACAGGAGGGAATTATCACCAGTCACCGGACGTCTGCTATATGGGGCATTAATATATAGATAATACTGAGCTCACCACACAGGAGGGAATTATCACCAGTCACCGGACGTCTGCTATATGGGGCATTAATATATAGATAATACTGAGCTCACCACACAGGAGGGAATTATCACCAGTCACCGGACGGCTGCTATATGGGGCATTAATATATAGATAATACTGAGCTCACCACACAGGAGGGAATTATCACCAGTCACCGGACGTCTGCTATATGGGGCATTAATATATAGATAATACTGAGCTCACCACACAGGAGGGAATTATCACCAGTCACCGGACGGCTGCTATATGGGGCATTAATATATAGATAATACTGAGCTCACCACACAGGAGGGAATTATCACCAGTCACCGGACGGCTGCTATATGGGGCATTAATATATAGATAATACTGAGCTCACCACACAGGAGGGAATTATCACCAGTCACCGGACGTCTGCTATATGGGGCATTAATATATAGATAATACTGAGCTCACCACACAGGAGGGAATTATCACCAGTCACCGGACGGCTGCTATATGGGGCATTAATATATAGATAATACTGAGCTCACCACACAGGAGGGAATTATCACCAGTCACCGGACAGCTGCTATATGGGGCATTAATATATAGATAATACTGAGCTCACCACACAGGAGGGAATTATCACCAGTCACCGGACGTCTGCTATATGGGGCATTAATATATAGATAATACTGAGCTCACCACACAGGAGGGAATTATCACCAGTCACCGGACGGCTGCTATATGGGGCATTAATATATAGATAATACTGAGCTCACCACACAGGAGGGAATTATCACCAGTCACCGGACGTCTGCTATATGGCGGCATTAATATATAGATAATACTGAGCTCACCACACAGGAGAGAATTATCACCAGTCACCGGACGTCTGCTATATGGGGCATTAATATATAGATAATACTGAGCTCACCACACAGGAGGGAATTATCACCAGTCACCGGACGGCTGCTATATGGGGCATTAATATATAGATAATACTGAGCTCACCACACAGGAGGGAATTATCACCAGTCACCGGACGTCTGCTATATGGGGCATTAATATATAGATAATACTGAGCTCACCACACAGGAGGGAATTATCACCAGTCACCGGACGTCTGCTATATGGGGCATTAATATATAGATAATACTGAGCTCACCACACAGGAGGGAATTATCACCAGTCACCGGACGTCTGCTATATGGGGCATTAATATATAGATAATACTGAGCTCACCACACAGGAGGGAATTATCACCAGTCACCGGACGGCTGCTATATGGGGCATTAATATATAGATAATACTGAGCTCACCACACAGGAGGGAATTATCACCAGTCACCGGACGTCTGATATATGGGGCATTAATATATAGATAATACTGAGCTCACCACACAGGAGGGAATTATCACCAGTCACCGGACGTCTGCTATATGGAGCATTAATATATAGATAATACTGAGCTCACCACACAGGAGGGAATTATCACCAGTCACCGGACGGCTGCTATATGGGGCATTAATATATAGATAATACTGAGCTCACCACACACGAGGGAATTATCACCAGTCACCGGACGGCTGCTATATGGGGCATTAATATATAGATAATACTGAGCTCACCACACAGGAGGGAATTATCACCAGTCACCGGATGGCTGCTATATGGCAGCATTAATATATAGATATTACTGAGCTCACCACACAGGAGGGAATTATCACCAGTCACCGGATATCTGCTATATGGCGGCATTAATATATAGATAATACTGAGCTCACCACACAGGAGGGAATTATCACCAGTCACCGGACGTCTGCTATATGGGGCATTAATATATAGATAATACTGAGCTCACCACACAGGAGGGAATTATCACCAGTCACCGGACGGCTGCTATATGGGGCATTAATATATAGATAATACTGAGCTCACCACACAGGAGGGAATTATCACCAGTCACCGGACGTCTGATATATGGGGCATTAATATATAGATAATACTGAGCTCACCACACAGGAGGGAATTATCACCAGTCACCGGACGTCTGCTATATGGAGCATTAATATATAGATAATACTGAGCTCACCACACAGGAGGGAATTATCACCAGTCACCGGACGGCTGCTATATGGGGCATTAATATATAGATAATACTGAGCTCACCACACACGAGGGAATTATCACCAGTCACCGGACGGCTGCTATATGGGGCATTAATATATAGATAATACTGAGCTCACCACACAGGAGGGAATTATCACCAGTCACCGGACGTCTGCTATATGGGGCATTAATATATAGATAATACTGAGCTCACCACACAGGAGGGAATTATCACCAGTCACCGGACGGCTGCTATATGGGGCATTAATATATAGATAATACTGAGCTCACCACACAGGAGGGAATTATCACCAGTCACCGGACGTCTGCTATATGGGGCATTAATATATAGATAATACTGAGCTCACCACACAGGAGGGAATTATCACCAGTCACCGGACGTCTGCTATATGGGGCATTAATATATAGATAATACTGAGCTCACCACACAGGAGGGAATTATCACCAATCACCGGACGTCTGCTATATGGGGCATTAATATATAGATAATACTGAGCTCACCACACAGGAGGGAATTATCACCAGTCACCGGACGGCTGCTATATGGCGGCATTAATATATAGATAATACTGAGCTCACCACACAGGAGGGAATTATCACCAGTCACCGGACGTCTGCTATATGGGGCATTAATATATAGATAATACTGAGCTCACCACACAGGAGGAATTATCACCAGTCACCGGACGGCTGCTATATGGGGCATTAATATAGATAATAATACTGAGCTCACCACACAGGAGGGAATTATCACCAGTCACCGGACGGCTGCTATATGGCGGCATTAATATATAGATAATACTGAGCTCACCACACAGGAGGGAATTATCACCAGTCACCGGACGTCTGCTATATGGGGCATTAATATATAGATAATACTGAGCTCACCACACAGGAGGGAATTATCACCAGTCACCGGACGTCTGCTATATGGGGCATTAATATATAGATAATACTGAGCTTACCACACAGGAGGGAATTATCACCAGTCACCGGACGGCTGCTATATGGGGCATTAATATATAGATAATACTGAGCTCACCACACAGGAGGGAATCATCACCAGTCACCGGACGGCTGCTATATGGGGCATTAATATATAGATAATACTGAGCTCACCACACAGGAGGGAATTATCACCAGTCACCGGACGTCTGCTATATGGGGCATTAATATATAGATAATACTGAGCTCACCACACAGGAGGGAATTATCACCAGTCACCGGACGTCTGCTATATGGGGCATTAATATATAGATAATACTGAGCTCACCACACAGGAGGGAATTATCACCAGTCACCGGACGTCTGCTATATGGGGCATTAATATATAGATAATACTGAGCTCACCACACAGGAGGGAATTATCACCAGTCACCGGACGGCTGCTATATGGGGCATTAATATATAGATAATACTGAGCTCACCACACAGGAGGGAATTATCACCAGTCACCGGACGTCTGCTATATGGGGCATTAATATATAGATAATACTGAGCTCACCACACAGGAGGGAATTATCACCAG